>NC_090663.1:74972593-76222593 GCF_013368605.1 Nyctibius grandis | reverse complement strand
AGTGACTGGAGGCCCCCACATATTGATCTAATTTTTACAGGGAAATACACATACTGGGCAGAATTTCTCAGCTCTAGTATACATTAGAGGAGTCAGGTTGTTCTGTAAAGGAGAAAGAGAATAATATAGCCCTAAATAAGCACAAGTGTGATATATTTTATACTAGTGAAGAGCTTTCCCCTTGGAGAATTCAGTGAAATTTTCTTTTGATTTATGAGGTGGTAAAGTTAAATTATACTTACTTTATCTTATTAAAGAAGGGAAACAAGCTGCTCAGCCTGCCATAAGCTATTATGTGTTATCTTGCATCTCCATGAAATCATCGGAGCATTAGGGCTTTGGGAGTCCCGGATGGTGGGTTTATCTACTCTCATGCCTCTCAGGCATTGCACTGAGGGTTGAACTCTTTAGCCTGGGCTGGGACACTTGTGATATCCATGGAGGCTGCTGTTGCTCCTTGCAGCCTAGCTGCTAAACTGACAACTCTTGGTCTAGAATTTCTCTGTTCCCTAGGAATCTGTTTTTAGGTGACTCATCTCAAGGGTTTTTTCCCCTAGTGATTTCTAAGGTGATTTCTGATCACTTCCACACAATGTCCCACTCCCTCAAGTCAAATCAATAGTGGGTATAGAGAGATTTTCCTGTAATGCTTTTACTGGAGTCTGTTCTTTTAATAGAAATTTGTCAGGGCCCTCAGGCTGTAAAAGGTTAAAAACCACTGAACTTGAGTAATTTCCCACAGTTGCTGTGGGCATTCCCTGACCATGCACATCCTAAATGTTAGTACAACTGCTTATATTTAGCTGTTAGCCATTCTAGTGGTAGAACTGGAATATTTTTGTTCCAAATACTTATAGATGCAGGATGGTAGGTATATTTTTGGTAAGTCTTCAGTGAAAATAAAACAAAAAGACCTCATCACTACAATCTTAAAGGACAAAAAAAAAGAAAACGAGGTTGTGTCCTCTTTTCAGCTTGTGTGTTGCCCATGAAATATTGAAAACTGTCTACACTAAGAAACAGTTTAGGAATTCATTTAATTTTTCTCCCTCAGAGTTTTACTAAACTTCCTCCTGACAGAGAAATGCTTTTATGTATTAATTTCTGGGAATAGTTTGCTCTCCAACACCCAGAGAAGATTTCCCTAATCAGAAGATAGACCTAAATACATAGACATTTTTCATCACTAATACATTTCATCACTAATGAATTAATTAGTGCTGTTCTCCAGAGGGGAAACATTTTCCAAGTTTTAATGGGGATTTCTTTGAAATCCCACAACTCAATAAACAGCACAATGTCACTAGAGTAATAGAAGGGCAGGAAGAGTGGTGTGGGTTTTTTTGTTGCGTAGCGGTGTTTTTTTTATTTTTTTCTATCTTAAATAGTATGTCAAAAAAGAGCCTGTTGTCTCATCAGTCATAGGAAAATGCTCAGCACGGTCAGTGATATGTGGGATTTAAATGACTTAATAAAGTTGAGGGCCCATTTTCTCACAACTGTTTTATTTACTAAAGGAATGAAGTATTTCTGTTTAACCAACAAGCCTATTTCACACATCAAACAGGTTTGTTTTTTTTCTGGATTTATTGTATTAATCAAGATCTGCCTTACTGAAGAGTACATTAATTATAAGTTATTGTTATAAAATGGAGTTTAATATAGGATTATAGCAGATTTAGCTGATTTTACATGGAACTGATTAAAAAAATAGCTGAATAGTATAAAACATGATGAGGATGAACTTCATGGAATATATGTTCATCTGACAGTTTAGTGTGTGTATGTATCTGGTCCAGTGAACTAAAATCTCGTACCAGGCTTTTGGAAGAGACATCAGAAACTGCTGAATTGGTTTCTTCTTCTGACTCACTGGTACAGTTTAGCTGAATACTGTCTTACCACTAAACAGGCATAGATAAAGAGTGTTTACTTCTGCTGATTTTAAAAAAGATAATAAAAAAAAATAACAGATGGCTTAGCTACTACAGGCAAGTGAAAATGCAAAAAATTTGAAATTATATTGTTATGGTTAGTGGTTACTCATCAGCTAAAGTAGTTTATGTTGGTACAAAAGTAGCTAGTTTATTTTCCTTAGGAGACAAATTTTCTGAGTACAATCCTTGTAAAATAAAGTTCCTCTTAGTGAAATAATTCCAACATTAAAATAAATAACACAGCCCCATTCCAAAGAATGAATAACTAGTATTTGAATTTATTTACTAGACTAGGCAGCTAATACAGCTTCTACAAAGTATTCATCGAGTGCATTTTCAAGACCAGATAATGTATTTCCAAATTATGTAGACTGACAATATCAACAAAGCTGCTTTATTAGTCCTGTTTTGACCCTGTGGTATCATTAAAACCGCCATTTGTGTATGGTTGATTCTGTTAATGGAAGATGGTGATCTAATTTTTAGTTATTGTAAGTTATCTATGACTCTCAGATGATATCTAAGTCTCTCATGTGATTTAGTGAAAATTCACACCTGCCAGTTGCATTAGAAAAGAATGTTCTTTAGTTATTTTTAAATCTTTTTTCCTGCTTTATTATGTTTTAGTCAAAAGAAAATAGAATAATTTTAATTACAGCTGTAAGGCTTGCTTTCCCACTGCAGGACACAGTGACTTCAATAAGTTATTCATATTTTAAGTCAGAAGTGTAAGGCCCCATGAGGGCAGTATATGAGGGAAAAACAGTAACAAATCCTCTGATGGAGGGATGGAGCTTTATAGCCAAATTCCACTTTGCAGTGGATTTTTTTGCAGAGCTGTTATGAGCTACTGACGGAGGGTCTGTAATGGCAAAGCTGGCATTAAGTAGGATGACGTGAACGGAGCTTTGCGGCTGTGAACTAAAATGTAGGCTGCGCATCTGGTCAGAGGCACGTGTCACTGACAGAATAAGAACCTCGGTGATTTCTTCAATGACATTAAAATTAATGCTATACTTCCATCACTTTGCTTTTGCTACCCTGCCGTGTGGTTTTCCATATTTTACAGTGTACACATCATTTGAGTTCTGAAGAAAATTTGCTTAGTCAAAAAGTCAGCTGTATTCAAATTATTCATAAGGGAAATTGCATCTTGGGCAATTAAAATGTGCGCTGGGTAAAAGAAAATGTTGCTTCCTGCAAGGGAAAAGCGGATGCTTCATCTACGAGAAATCCTATTCAAATTCTTTTCTGTTACTAAGCACCTAATACTAAACAGAAACTTGTTCTAATCATAGAGGAACCGTACAAGCGAATGGTGGAAAAAATATTTTAGTTTACATTGGTGTTTTTCTTTTTCCACTCATGATCTAGGCTCTTCAACCTCTAGCTCAAAAAAAAAAAAAAAATGTTCTGCTACTTGTATAAGGGATTGTACGTTAGTTTTAGGTTTGTTTGATTTCATACTCTAAATGCTGTCTGTTCTGCACAAATTAATGTTCCCTTTAGCTTGGCCTGCAGTTATATGGATGATGGGAGAGCGAGACTGATGTGATCAGGTTTTGGATTCTGGAATTGTGTTCTCCGTATGGCACTGGGGTTAATTTACTTGAAGAAATGTGAGGGAAGTGGGTCTAGAATAAACACTGCACTCTCATCATCAGTCTTTGACAATTTACTAGGAAGGGAAATGAGCTAGGCCATGTTTAAAATTAGTCTGAGAGAATATGGTAATACACTATATCTTTTGCCCCCTTAGAATATAAATTACCCCACTTGAGCCATTAAAAAAATTGGATTCTGCTAGATGCATGTCTAGTCACTGATCTGCAATTTATGACCCTTACAGAACAATTGTATTATTTGGGTTGTCTTTTCCTTATAAATGAATAACCCCTGTAAGCATTCTCTTCAAGGTTTTTTAATTGAAGTTTGCAAGCCTGCATTGAACAAGTGGGTGAACTGAAAATACATTCCCCCGTGCATGATCATCAGTTGCCTTTCCTACTTGTAGAAGAAGAAATTATTCTTGTTCATTTCTAGTCTTCTGTGTCTGAAGTGGCTAAAAGCTGACTTCATTCTTGTTGATTCTGTACTAGTCAATGCCACAGATATAAAGATCTCCTAAATTTCTGCGTCCTAGGTATTTCTCAGTTGTGTGCAAGCTTCTGGCTACAGAAGTGACAAGCAGAAAAGGGATAAGCATGTTTTATTTTTTGCGTAGAAACTAGCAGAGGCTGGCCTGTGGCATCTCTTGATGGCCAGGTGAAGGGGTGGAGGTGGGGTGATAAGGAAGCTGGTCTTTGTTTTGGTGGGTGGTGCCCAGGGCATGGGAATGCAGCAGTGCCTGTGGGCCATGGGGGCAAGGTTTCCATTTCTCCTTACTCAAACCATTCAACAGAGCTAGAGGGAGGAGAGAGCTCCGGCATTTTGCCGTGTACCATGCTCCCTTGGAGAGGCAGGAGAAAACCTACTTCAGTTTTTAGTTGCAGAAATCATTGGGTGAAAGGAGATAATTCTTTTTTTGTCTGTTTGCAGCCTACCTGCTGGTGTGCTTTTCACCTTTTTTAACCTGTTCAGTCCACCTCTGCAGCTGAATCAAATAGAATACTTAAGGCCGTATCATACTATTGATTTCCAAGCAGAGTCCTATTGGATTCTGTGGGGAATTCTGTTTTAAAAATCAATGGCATAATATGATTCAAAATAATAAAAAGAGAGCAAAGGGACATGGAATTTAGTTCATCCGTGACCCATGATATTGAAAAATCCATTAGTTAGTTGTAGCACCCAGAGCATGCACTGGGCAGTGCTGCACGTGCCTCGTTCACAGGCAGAATGCCCTTATTTTGGCACAGCTTATTTACTTAAATGGAGGAGAACTGCATCTGAGGAATGGGGTCCGCAACCTACCTTGTAGTTACAGTTTATCCAAGTTAATGAGTTAGCTCTATGAATTATAGATATTTTTCACTGAAATGTAGTACGTAAATTTTAGCATATTAATAACAAAGATTATCTAATATTTGTATTTTTTCATACAGCTGTATCAAAAGAATATACCCATAATCGTAAATCTTAAAATAATTCCACTTAGGGATAACATGTTTCCATGCTTGGAAGCATTACTCTGATCTTCTCTAGTGTCAATTTGAGGTACATAATCAAATTGAAAACCACACAAGCAAGGTCAGAGCTATTGTGTATTTTAAAAAGTTTTAATGAGAGTCTAATGTTATAAGCATGGTTTTATTAATTGTGTAATTTATTTGTAGAGTTTTATTGTTCCTGAATGACATAGATATCTCTCTCACAATATTTTGCTGTTGCTATCTCTCTCCTACTTTATATTCCTCAAAATATAAGGCTTCCATTTTGCTTTGACTTTGTGATCTTCCAAATTAACAATTCAAACCTCTCCCCAGTTAACAAATTCCACTCTCTGCTTTTGATTCTTAACATTTTTTCCCCTTCTGCATCAACTCCTAAGCCCCCTTGCTCCTGTTTTGAAGAATCACAACCAGAAATCCGATTTTAAAGCTGGAGCTTTAACTTTTTTGGCACAGGTTAGCTAACTGAGGAAAGACAAATTGGTATCCATGACCAGGGGAAAAGGAGGCCAATTTATTATATGTGAGCTAAATAGTTATAAACAAGAATATAAATGGGACATTTTAATAGCTTCTCTGAGTAATCCTTTGTTTTGTTCAAAGCACATGTTATTCTGTGCTATCAAAATATGCCCATCTATTATATGTTAGCATTTTAAATAAATACCACATGCAGCCAGTGACTGCTTATTAAAGTGTTTGTAACCTACTTTGTACATGCAGCCAGCTTTCTAACAAAGCAGGAGTTAATTAGGCTTGTGGTGGGAAATACAAAAATAAAACAAAATAATAATGAAAACCCTTCAAACCAATGACCCTGTTTTATTGTCCAAATGGGACAATGAATCAGACAAACTAAAGCAAAACACAGTAAGTATGAGAAAGGAGGAAAGAGAAGGAAAACAAATAGCTCAAGATCTAACCACCTTTTTGGGCATGATTTCCCTTTCTAAATTTTTTATTAAAAAGCATTTTGAATGTAAATGTATGACAGCTCTTGAGTCTTAGTAACTAACAACGCTTCCTTTAATTTGTTGGTTCATTCTTCCAATTGCACTGAATGTCACAGAGCTCTGTGTAAGAGAAATTTCGTTGGTTTTGGGTCCTGTCGCACCTGGAAATAGTAAAGCGTGGTCAGTTTTCTGTTGTTCTAGAGACTAGAAAACTGTTGTTTCTCTTGATGCATCTTCCTCCTCCCACCCCCAAACACACACTTCCCCTGAGGAAACCCTTTTCATGGTATTTGTTGTAGGCCGTTGTGACCCCAGAATTTGAGGTACCCTGAGAAGCCAAAGACTGGTTGGGCAATGCTATAAGCAACCTGTCTCTGACTCTGGGGCATATATTGAAATATTCCCTGAATATATTCAAAAAGATTATTTGAAAGAAGCAACTTCATTGCATTTAATTTTATATTTCTTAATCTAACTGGAAGAAGCACAGTTCTAATTATCTTATCCTTTATGTGATTGTTAAATAATACAGAAATTTTAAAATACATTTTGGGGTCTGAGGTTCAGAAATGTATAGAATGTTATACCTTAGGAAGGGAGATACTAGTAAGAGAGGCAGTGGATGTAAGAGTAGCATGAAAAACCTTCTGGATGTTAGAAAACACTTATGGGAGAGCAACGAAGGGAGCTCCAAGAAATTATTCCAAACAGAATGAAAGCTAATAAAAAGTGAGACTATAGCTACTGATCTTTAACCTTAGTAGCTTAAGCTGTGAGATCTTATATAACAGCTTATACAGTGGCATGTTCAGATGAAAAAGAGTACTGAGCAAATCTTCCTGTCTTTCCTCTTTCTTCTGTAAACAGCGACTTGTTTAACTGTATCTGGATCTGTAGATCAGTGCAGGAGTCTGGCTGTGCTTGCTGCTGCCTGAAGATAAACAAATATCAAATAAAAATCTATAATCTTGAGAAAGTAAACTATTAAAAAAAATTATACCTTTGAGAAGAGATGAATGTGACTGAGTGAAGGCAGCTAGACCTGTCAGCAGAGACACACTGGTGATGATTAGAGAAGAGTGCCCAGGAATGAGTCTAATGTGGGGAGTCCTAGTGGGCTTTCTGGCATTTTTCCCAACTCTTTGTAAGGGAAATACTGGGGCGCTTCAGCCCCAAAGTGTAAAAGGCCAAGTCACCTGCTTTTGCATGATTGATATGTATCATCGAGGAGATGGACACCAAGTACAGCTGCAACTGTGAAATACTGTGGTATTTATATTTTAAAATGTCTGAATTAAACACTGGAATTTTTTTTACACATGCATGAGTAGAACTTTAAAGAAGACAAGAAAGACAGCTTTAGACTGTGGGATGAAAAATAAATAGATAAAAACAAAGAAGGGAAATTGATTGAATTTGTTTTATTTTTGATGGCTTCCTATGTAAAGTTGGAAAATGATCAAAGGCAGATGATGCATGTGTATGTTTCAATGTCTTCTACTGCATCTCTGTTATTTGGGATTTTTTTGCAACTTTAAAATGAAAAGTTGAAATGTTCCATCTTGAAAACAGAATGAAACATTTCGTGTTTTCCAAAAGCAATCAAACAAACCAAAATACATCCAAAGAAAACAGACTATTTGTTGAATTGTACCTAATTAAAAATAGGCAATGCAAAAATCATATTTTCATTAAATCAGCTGTTTCTTAAAGCGCATAATATTAGATTAGAATTCACCATTTATTTGTCCATTGATATCAGGCCCATTTTATATCTGTCTAGCCACAAAACACTTCTGTACATAGTTTTGTGAATTCTTTGGGATTAAATTTCTCTTAAGTACTCTTAAGGTTCTTCAAATGTTCTGTCATAAAATGTATGTTTACCACAACATGCAATTATAGGGCTCCACTGCACTATTCAGTGAGTGCTCTGTAATCTATTATTATCTGCATGCTGTAAAAATGCCCTCAAAATGTGGTACCTGTTTAATACCTGCTGATATCAAGTATCATGAAGCAAGAAAGAACTTGACAATTGCAATTTGGAGGTTTGTTCCAACTCTTACTGAAGCCAGTAATAGCCTATATCTTCACTGAAGTGGATGATGGATCTGGCATCAAATAAAATGAACATGCCATATTTCTTGCTGGACATGTGTGTAGTGACACCGGAAGCATGTAGCTTTAAATTTCTGTTCTTTGCGTGTCCCCCCCCTCCCTTGACCATTTTGGTTTACCTGCTTGTTTTTTTTCCATAGGTGCTGCAAAATGTAAGAGTGATTGGAACTGCAGCGTATCACCTTTCAAATGGTCTCAGCACAAAGGTATGACAGAAGAGATTGATTTTCACTTTTCATCAGTATTTCTAAATTGTAACTCGTATTTTGACAGTAAAAGAGGATGCATCACCCTGGATTTTTTGTCAGTATTCCTGAAACAAAGTGCATTAAAAGCCACTAGCATGGAAGTTTCAGCTTCGTAATTTACAGCCTACAAATGGATTTCTTAGATAAGTCAGTCAGTGAACCATGTATTGTACATAGATAATAGGCAATTCACTCACTGGATATGGGGTTTTGTGGCATTTCTCCTCTAAATTTGAGACAGAATGAATTTTGACGGAGACTTTCTGGACCTTTCTAAATTTGCATGCGTTATTTAGCTGTTACCAAATGGGCTCTGGTAAACCATGATGAACTGAGCATATCCCCTTCGTAAGCTCATTTTGTTATTATTGGTAGAATTTGAAGTATTGTTTGTGTTGGTTTTGTACACCTAATAATAACTCATCTCCAAAATCTTATATATGGAAAAGTTAACTGACTTTTTCATGTATTTTCATTCATCATTTTTGCCTGGCTAGCAGCAGGTCTTAACAGCTGATGCACAAAGCTGCTCTGATCCCTCACGCCTCCTCCACTTACGGGGTTAGCTCAGGTAGGAGGAAGGAGCTTTTGGATCTCTGGGGAGACAATGTTTTCTAGCAAGTACTGACACTGTTCTACATCTTTTCTGGATGAATTTGCTTGTCTATATTTATCAAAATTTTTGCTTTGATGTTTACATTCAGATAAATGTTACTGTATATCAGATTTCTTTTCTTGGAATTAAAAGTGAAAAATAGCTTCTGGGAGAGGTGAGGCTAAGTATCTCATACCAGCTTAACAAGACAGCTGAACAAGACACATTTTCAATTCCATTTAACTATTAAATTAATTTCTTGAGGACCCTGTGAAGGTTTTACTTAAAGGTATATCAGAAGAGCTATGTTAAAGCTTCTAGAACACTTTAATTTAAATGTTCTTATACTGGAAAACCAAAGATTAATCACGCGTGCTGATTGTGCACTTTTTGGCTGAGGAGCATTACAATATATATGCATATATCATATACACAAGTATAAATTATTAACACAAGTAAGTGGGACTGGAGGGAATCCTACAGAACACATAATTGTTCCCAAAAAGATGTTTGTGTAATGGTTCTTAAGGAGCTCTAATGACAGAGAGTTTACCACCTTGCCTCAGTATTTTTAGACTTTTTAAAATTGATATTCATTCAGATCATCTTCATTCCAAATTAAAATAGTTTCCAACGAGCACTCAGGACAGATCTTTAGTTCACTTAGATAAGTACCATTTGCATGATATTCAGATGTATACTGCAAATAATTATGACAATTATATATTAATGTACTTTTTATTGATGTCCCACAATACATGAGTGAGCATCCTGAAAGCCCAAATATTCTTCAGATCAACCTGAAAACATACTGGACAACTGTAAACCAATACATCTGAGTACATTCTATTTTTATTGTAACACAAGAAAACCAAATTTAAGCACAGTGAGAACAGTACTACTTCTATTACTTGTACCACTTCCTTTCTTACCTCTTTTTTTAAGTCTTCATGTGGCTTCCAAGAGTGCTTGTTCTTGAGGTACATACTTATTTTTTCATTTTCATACACTAAGTAAAACATGTTTAAGCTGCTAAGCTTGGTGGAATGAACTTTTCTATACTGGAAACTAATTCTGGGTGATCTCAAAATAAATTTTCAAGTTACTTGTTTGTGTTTCAAGGCACAGTTCCCACATAGTCTCATTTTATTTTTGTTAGAATTCGTCCCTGTCCTAAGTGTATGCCAATTAATAAATTGCCGTAATAAAGTCACTCATTATGGGACTTAGGTATTGTGCAAGTGCGGTTTGAAATAAAAGGGTCATACTGAGATTACAAACAGTCAAGCTGGCCTGGAAATGAAACTCTGATTCCAAAAGGAGAAGCTGAAAGACTTTGTTCAAAGATATAATGACTGGAACTTAAGGCCCTGATTTTCTCTGGTTTCACCATATGGAGGTTGCAAAGCCCGCAGACAATGTGATCCAACGCCTGAGTAAGGACACAAGGACTGCACTCATTCATTTATTTTGAAATTAGATTTACATAATCATGATGAGTGACAGCAACGAAAAAATATCACAAAGCATTCCCTCATCATTTCCAAATATAATACTTAATGGATAGGTAGGATCATAGTTAACAATTGACCACAGGAAGCCATAGATCTTACAGCCAAATCGGATTAGAAATCAATATTTGTTTTCCCTACTTTTTTAAAGCAAAGCATTGGAAAAAAAAAAAAGTAATGTTTTAGTCATTTAGCAACACTAAATTAAATTAATCTCTGTGGGCTAGGCTGCACCTCTAAGCACAACAGCTCCGAGGAGGAATATGTTTGAAGGAGAGGAAAGGAGCAGGGAGAGGGGAGATAGCAGAGGTAGGTGGTGGTTCGTTGGTATGCAGACCCATGGGACTGGAGTCAGTCTGCACTGAGATGTGAACAAAATGCCTCAGAGGAAGCATTGAACAGGGCAATACCCAGCTCTCATTATTGTTTCTACTACAAAAGAGAGTATGTACATCTCTTGTGGACTGTATAAATGCAAGGAAGGCTGCCTTTCCCCAAATTAGTTGGGGACAGCCACCTTCAAGTATGCAATACATCTAGCCATCCTACCCAGCAACAACTCTTACCTCTTTTTCTTTTTTTTCTCCTTTTTCTCCTATCCTCTCTTTCCTTTCTCCAGTAGCTGGATTTTGGAAGGGTTTTCATTTTACAGGAAATAAAAACTATTGATTTTTCTTTCTAAATCAGAATGAAAAATAGATTTTTAGATTTCCTAGAGAATGGAAATTCTGCATTTCATCCAACTTTTATCAAAGACCAGGGTGTAAATTCCTGCATGTTCTATTAACTTCAATAATCTTTACACCAGCTAAGGCACAGCTTCTAGCATATTTGCTCCCAATAGTCATTCCAATGCTCGTTGAGTACCTGAGGATAACTCACCAATTGACTGAACAGTAATTTCGGAGCAGGCCCTTCCCCCCCCTTCCCCCTTCCCCCTTCCCCCTTCCCCCTTCCCCCTTCCCCCTTCCCCCTTCCCCCTTCCCCCTTCCCCCTTCCCCCTTCCCCCTTCCCCCTTCCCCCTTCCCCCTTCCCCCTTCCCCCTTCCCCCTTCCCCCTTCCCCCTTCCCCCTTCCCCCTTCCCCCTTCCCCCTTCCCCCTTCCCCCTTCCCCCTTCCCCCTTCCCCCTTCCCCCTTCCCCCTTCCCCCTTCCCCCTTCCCCCTTCCCCCTTCCCCCTTCCCCCTTCCCATCTGCTTCTTTTGTCACTCAGCATTTTCTCCTTTCTCCCCTTTTCCTTTTGCCATGATCAGAGTATTGCTAACCTGGTAACCTGAGACTGCTGAATTAACTTCTTGAGAGAAAGGAGACAGAAAGAACATTTGTGTATGCCTATTTATACTGAACATATAATGGTATGGCATGGTACATATACACACAGGAACCTCTTGGGGTAAACTGTTGATACAGTCTACAAATATTTCCAGACCACACATGCACCTATATGAAGTCTGTTCAGAGTATTATTATGCTTTTGTGTGGGGGTAGGGGTGAGAAAGCTTACAAACTGTTCTTTCATCATAAAAATTAATTTTGCTTTTCCTGGTGCGTGTACTGTTCAAAATATGTTCATTCCATATGCACCGAACCTGTGAAAACAAATGTGTGTTTTCTTTGCTGAAACATGTTAAACTGCAGGTATATAAAAATATAAGAAAGAAATCCATGTGCTGATATATTAAAATGGAAGTAATAGTAACTTCTTTATTTAAATAAAATGTGGTTGTTGCTTAAACAATATTAAGGGAGATTAAGTTTAATCATTTATTGTATACTATTGTATTAGCTTTAATCAGAAACGAAGTCTCCATAATATGTGATGAAATAATTGTAGGTATGTGAAAGGTGTTTTCACGTGTGAAATAATTTGGCTTAATTTAAAAAATGTGAACCAACAGTGTTCAGCCTACTAGATAAAATGTCTTCTTTTATATTCTAGGTGTTTTGTTTACTTCCTTGTTCACTGAAAGTCATATTGTATTGTATTTGCAGAACAACAGGTAAGCTCTTCGGTATCTAATTTAATATCTGTCAATACTTATGGGTACAAATGGGAGAAAACATTCTTATAAACAGACTTGCACTTTAAAGAGCAAAATTCATTTAATTTATTTTTGTGAGCATACACTGCAACAAGGTCTAATTTTTATTAACATTTCTCTTCATTTGTTCCGACTAGTGTGATTGTAAATTAATTCTTATCAACTTTTTGAGCAGGAATAGAAAGTAAATATACCTGAGCTTAAAAGTAATCATAGCAAAGGGAGAGCTAAACAACAAAAGCACGATAAAGACATAAAACGAGCAATGACTATAAAGACGATGTTATCTGTAACAGAAAAAGATGTTTTCTTAGTTCCTGGTCTGCTCTTTGTTTGTAATTTGTGTGTGTGTTCGTGTGTACATACAAACATGTCTTAAACATGCTGCACTCAGTTTAGTATTCATTTTTTCCCTTAGTGCAAGGAAACATCAGAACCATATTACGTTCTTGTCCTTATTTAAATTCAAAAAACAAGTATACCCCAAAGTGATGTTTCCTTTTTTGTTGTTGTTTTGCTTCAATATTTTAGTCATGCGAAGTGGTAAGTAGGTTAATAGGTATAATGAACATACTTGACTCCAAGTATCCATTTTCTTCTCTGTCGCAATATTCCATTTATATTTCAGGTTTAGTAGCCATATTATAAATGAAACACCAGCCTCTTGTCTGTGGCCAAAAAAAATCCCAGAACAACAAAAACAAGTGAAATACCCTTTAACTGATTTTAGTTATGCTGGCGTTTTAAATTGTGAGGCAAAAGCCTGTTCTTGAACTCCCCATCCCTTCCAAGTGTTGCAGAGTCTTGTCAGAAAAACTGCACATTGCATAATTACAAAATAACAAATCTGCTTCCTCTTTCTTCCCTGCTTTTAAACGTAATTTTTAAGTATTACAAAGAAGAAAGCAGGCAGAAGGGTATTTCAAATTCTGTATCTCCTACCCAGTACCCTACAAATTTTTGTGAACCTTATAACCATGTCAGTACATTTCTTTTGGAATTCTTGTTACTGTGTGAAAACAATACGAGTACAAATGTGAAAATTCTCAATGCAAATAGTAGAACGTTTTGTCTGTAGAGAAACAGTAAAATGGACATTAGATAAATGTGCTATCAAATGAATGAAATTATCCCTGTAATGCATGTAATGTAATACTTAACCTTGATCCTTCACACTACTGGGTCGGTTTTGGATTTCTTGCTTTTTTCTTTTTCTCCCTCTTTTTTTTTTTTCTTTAAATGTAACACAATGCTGAAATTAACCCTTGTCTGATGTGCTGCATAAAAAAAGGCCATGACAGATCATTTACACAAGGATGCTCAAAGTTGTTCCTATCGAGATTACATTCAGTTCCATGTTTCTGCTGAGAAGTGAGTTATCCATATTCTCGAAATAATTATAATCAAGCACCATAATATTATATAGTCTGGATGTTGTATATGAAAGCTTATGTTGACAGCATTCTTGCTAAGTTGTGAATTTCATAATGAGATTTCAAAATGTGTTTAGAATACAAAATTTAAGAAATCCTGAGCAAATATAAGAAATATTATGTCATATGTCTCATTTAATTAAGCAGTCTTTTTTCTTTGCTGCATAACTATATTTAACCACAGGAAAAAGAAAATAATTTATTTCAAAATATATAGTGAAACCATTTAGTTCCTTGAAGTTTTACTAGCTTTCTGTGGAATAGCTGCATATGGAAAACTAAAGTTAATTACATTTATTTTTTTGCTTTACAATGTTGCAAGGACTCCTTCTGGAATAAGAATAATGTATGACCCATGATGGATGAATAAGCTTTCTTAATTTTTTTTTAAAGACCTCTAGATCTTCTTTATGCCTACACTGTTTAGGGAAATAAATTAAGTTTAGGGGTTTTTTAATATCTTTTATTGGGGTACATCGAAAAACCTAAGCATGCCAGCTTCCTCGAGGAGCATTCATTCTTCAACACTTGCAGCCTATCCCATATTTCAGCTAATTTGGTGAAGTTGGAAAATCAATTCTGTTTTACAAATACTAATGCTGTGATCATTATCTTTGCTCTAAGGGCTTACATTTGAACACAACATAATTCAGATTAATAATGCATATTTAATAAATGCTAACATAAGTACGAAGGAAGCACTTTGGTTTCCAAATGAATCTCAGCATACGGTTGTAATACCTAATCAATAATTAATTATAAGCTAGTTGACCCAATAGACTCTTGCTACTTGCACATATTAAAAAAGAAGAAACTGGTAAGCAGATTGGAAAACTAGAAAATATAATGTATAATCTCTCTTTGCACTTTCTCTTTGCTCAGGCACGAGATTAAGATTTATTTAGTGTTCAAGAGCCCTTGCAACTGCATACATAAAATTAAAAAAGAAGATAAATCCTAACTATGAGGGCAAGTATACCAACACAGTGCAATGTATATGTGACCCATGGTCCAGTCACATCCAGTCAGGGACCTGGTATGCTTTCAGTGGACTCAGCTGTGAAACAGCCTTTATATGAATGACGATGGCTAAAGATGCATAGGACATCTTACTCCTGCGTTGGCTGTTTGCAAGCAAAGTTGATGCAAGGACAGTCCTTCCAAGGTTGTTGCAGTCCTTTCTCTACGTTATATCTGAAGGATGAGTGAGTATCTGCCAATAGCCAGTGCTGAACAACTCCAGGTAGCTTGCATGGGCCATACAGTACACCGGGAATGACATCTTAGCAACAATGCTCCATAACAATGTACTAACCGTATAGTTACTGAAGGAGTATCAAGTCCAACCATATCTCTGTTGCAGAGCACCTGTGCAGGTGCCTTTTCATGGCAGATTGCAAAGTGCTGACTGGTGTCCTCAGTGGAAGTGGAATTGCAGATCCAGAGCTATGCCCATCCTTGGGACAGCATCTGACTTTGACTGTAATCAGTAATGAGGAAGAGGAAGCAGAGAAAAGAGTTGGATTAATATGTTAAGAAACTGCCAGAAACTGGAACAGCTAAAATACTTCAACAATAAAGGTGACACTATACAATGGACTAACCAAATATTTATGTCACTTAGGCTGCAAAATTGTTCCAGGTCAAGGCTCTTTGATGCCCTTCCTACTCATCACATCATGCTGCTATTTGTTTACCAGCTTTATTGTGCTTGTTAACACTCAGTCCTTTTTTTTGGGGGGGGGACAAGGGGAAACACTCTTTCTCTTATCTCCTGAGCTGTATATTCACTAGTCTGTGAGAGAAACAGAAGCACATAGAAGCAGACTATGGCTTAGCTGACCTTAGCTCTGTGGAGCAGCTGTTGTGCACAAAACAGGTCTGTAATGATTCTGTATTTCTGCTAACCACGCAGGTTTTTTTAATGACAGTTTTATTGCCTTATGAAAATGTTGCAAAACAAAAAATGACCAAAATTTTGTCTCTGTTTCTGCACTTCATTTCAACAGTTTATACCTAATGATATTATCTGGCCCGATTCTCTGATGGAAAAAAATATGTGTTAATTACTATTACATTATACATGTATTGCATGTATTTGTAAGAGAATGCCAGAAAACCTATTGCCCAAGAGCTATGCAAACAGACAAAGAAAGATTCCCTGAAGAGGGTCAAATCTCATTAGACTGGACAGGCTAGTTGATGTTTAGTTACCACCTGAAGCACCCTGCAGACCTCCTCTGAGATACAATCGGGTGTAGATCTGTGCTAGCATCTGCACAGATGCTCAGCTGAAGGAGAAATTGCAGGAAGTCTCTTACTCTTGGCAAGGATGGGTAACTTTCATAGCGCTTGACCACTCCTGACTGTAATGATTTCTCTGTTGTGCACTGTCAAGTTGAGGTTAATGCTTATGCATTTCCTATCTAGCAAATAGCTCTAGCATATTGATGGAAAAGTAGACCCTGTTTCCCAAAGAACTGTCCTTATTTCAAGCCTGTGAAAGCTGGAAGCTTATTTCTCTGAGGAGCAGCGGTTTGTCCCCCTTTGGCTGACACTGAGAAATTCGACACTGCCCTCTTTTGCCTAAGCCTGGGCTAGCTGCTACAATGAAGACCTCGAGGTTTACATGTTAAATTTTTACATATATAACCATACTTTCTTACAAGGTCAGAGGGTTTGTTTTTTTTTAAACAGTTCACTGTCATTAAATGTAAGGTCAGTTTTAAAATAGTTATCTCTCATTGACTCTTGCACTAGCAGCAATCTTCCACTTAGGAGCACTCAAAAAATTACTTGTGACCTTTGAGAACCTTAAAGAATATGAAAGATGACTTCTTCTGCTGGTGAAAAAGCATGTGCCTGCTGATATGGTTGAACAGAATCAGATGCATTAGCAGCATTAGCAAATGCCTTGAGTTTTACCCAAATAGTTCAGCAACAATGCACAATATATCTCTAATATCCATCTTTAACAGCATTGTGTCCTATGAATCCCCAGTGATTATCTCAGCTAACTTTGGGTACTAGCCCATGGTGGATTCCACCCTATAGGAAACCCCTATTCTTTTGCTGGCCTTGTCTGAGGTCTGTCTTTCAGAAATACAGAGCGTGCTTACCTCCTTTTAGTTTCTGATTGCAGCGTTTGGCGCTTCTTAAATCCATTTGTTGGCGGCTTAGATCAGAGAACTGAGCTTTGAAAAGTGGGTTGCGGGCTTCTGGTCAAGATTTAGATTAAAGTTAACATTTGTGAATTTCTTACGAACTTTTTTTCAAGGTTCTAGTTGGGCAAATAGGAATAGACCTGGTTCGTAGCATTCATGAGAGAGATGGATTCAAGATCCTGACTTTCCAAAAGTTTGTAAAGAAGGAGGCTGGATCTCATGTTCTGGTTTGGGTTCTGCTTTGCCTGAGAAGCAGGTATGTTAAAAAAAACCAAAACTGACGTATATATAGGCATATTCAGGAAAATTGTAATAATAATCTCAGAATACATCCCTGACCGCTGTATCTCTGATGCAGTATGTCATGTTATTGCCTTCTTTTTATGCCCGTTACACGGGTTGTGCTTGTATATTCCTGAAACAATAGACTGTTAGTCTTGCTTTAGTAACCAGACAGTAATCACATGTTAGTAGATGTACTCTGGTATATGAATGGCTCCTTTTTCACTTACCAGCCATGTTTTGGCAACTTTCTATTCGTGTAGTAAGAGCAGAACTGTCAAAGAATTTACTAATTCATTACGTTAAGGATGCAGCAAAATGATTGATGTGTGATTTAACAGTTTATTATTCTTCATTAAAAATGTAATAGGACATTAACAGAGTTTAGTTCTCAAAGGTATTACATGTAGAGAAAAGAGAGAGAGGCTAGAACAGAAAATAAAGCTGTACAGGTTTGTATATTTTTAAAGTTTCATGACAAATCATATTTGCTCATCCCAAAGCCTCATTATGCACTAAAACAGAGCTAATGAGAAATCAACTCCACTGCTGAGAGATCTTAAATTTTGGCAAATCTCAGCTCATTGTCAGTTTGGAGATGCATAAATCTGATGTTTGGTCTCTTCCTCTGTAGCTTCTACAGAAGTCTACTCTGCGCAGTTTCTAATTAGTTACTCCAAAATAGCAAGCAAGTACATCATCCTCATTATCAGTGGTGTTTCAGGCTATATGTAATAGCTTTACTCCAAAACTTTTCCATTGTTTTCTTTCCTGCTTCCTAGATCCTTCTCATTTTTGTGAAAGGGGACACAGCAAACTAGTAAGAAAATAATTTATTTTTGTTTTCTATTTATGAATTGCATATAATTAATTAATAAGCATGTTGCAGGTGTGAGGTGTTATAAGAACAGTAACAGACAGTGCTATAGATGTTACAATCCAGAAAACAGGCAACTCATTACCCCTTTGCACTCTATAGATAAAACAATCAGTTGCCCATTTATGAAACACATAATAATCCTTTATTACTCTTTGTTAATTTATTTATAAAGCAGGATCAGATTCCTTATACTTAAAGTCAAGAAAGGGTATTTCTCTAATGAAAGAATTATTAGAATAAGGTATCCATACTATTTTTCATTTAGAACACTACATGAAATAATTTTTAACAGCTTGATAGTGAGTTAAGATTCTAATTGGTTTTTTGTGGCATCTGAATAGAATTGTTTTTCTGTTAGATTCACTGCATGTGCATGAACAATCCCCGTTTACATAAGAAGCCTGAAACAGGTTATTTTACTCACATTTTGGTGCACTATAGGAGCAAAAACTTTGGCTCTGACTGGAAGCACAAATTTTCTAAGACTTTTTTCTGTCATAAGATTTCCATTCACAGGCATTTCCTTGAGAATCTTTTCAAATAAAACACCACTCGGAAACATATGGAATAATGAAACATTTAAGCTTTGGCTTATAGCAGTAAGAGAGGGGAAGAAAAGAGACACCGTCCCCCTCTTTGAAGTATTTCTCACATGGTTTGTACAAAATGCTTTCTTCAGGAAAGAAAGCATATTCTGACCCCAGATATTTCTCTCTTTCCCAGTAGACTAATTTCAGTCTCCTATGAGAGACTATAAACCAGTTTTGCAAAGGTCAGCAAAGAAAAGATTGCATGGCCCTGGGCTTCATATTTTGCATTTGACAATGATCATATTTGATGTGAGGGCAGGAACAATAAAAGGTCTCTGGCAGGTAGGATGGGCTAGAGGTACATGGCTAAGGAGTCCTTTTGCATATTTAGCACAAGCAATTTGTCTTTAATTTTCATATTCAGGAATACTCACCTCCTCACTGTATCAAAACAATTACTGTAGCTGAGGATCAAAAGTAAATGTAACTCTTCTTTTCAAGGTTAAAGGAGTTAGTCTTGTCATGGTCGTGATACTTTATAAACATATACTAAAGCTCACAAACAAATTGTGAGATAAAAATAACTCTTAGAAAATACAAGCCTTGATCCATCAGTTTATGTAAGCATGTTTTACTTTCATACAGGTTAAAAACAAACAAACTCACTCACTTCAGTGGGTTTTCTATTGTGCTGAAAGTCCTTCTGTGCTATGCTGGGGCCTTTGCTAGGACTGTTAGAGGCAGAAAAGCAGAAACATGAAAGTAATTTACAGTGAGTGTGTTGCTTATTGTCTTTTTCCTTTATCGTTCATCATATTTCACTCATTAGAATGATACATATATTTATTTTTCACTGCATGAATTTTTTTTTTTGTCAACTAAATGCAAAGGAGAGGAATCTATAGCTTTGCTCCCTGTATCTCTAAGTTGAAAATATAAGATGTTCAGGAAGTTCTGTTGAGCTTGCAACAATCTGTTGAAAATTAGCTCATTTGTATGAGCTGAATCAAGCACCAAAATGTCAGGTGTGTTCCTTTTCCCAGCATCGTTGCTAATCTATACTTTTGGTAACTGAAGAGATGCGATGTATAATGAAAATGTCTACTGTGCTGTGTATCATTAGCTATTCCTTATTACAGTCAGCCATTTATTTATCCATTCTGGATGTACTCATGAATAAGATGCATAACAAACTGATGTTCTGTTTTTTCCGTGTTAAGAATCTGATATCTTCTTCAGCAACACTGAAGAGGAAATGATTTGTGTTCAGTTCTCAGTGTGCATTTTATAACCCATAGAAAATTAAAAATAAACAACAATATGCACAGTGATTTCATATACTTTCTTCATATAAATTAGAAACATTTCCAAAAAATGTCAGAGCTGGTGAATGTATACTAGAAAATACCCTAGCAGCAATGTGAAGGCTTCTTTTAGAAGTGATTCATAGTGTATCTGATGAACCAACATACATCAGATAGATTCTGCACTTAATTCTTCAGTGTGACACAATTATTCAGGTTCTCCTCAAATCTCTCTCCTTTAAATGTTGATTTTTAGTAGGCTCTCCAGTTCAACAGACTTATAATCTATAGAAATAAACATTTTTCAGTGCGTTCAATGGAAGGTAGGAATGATCAGTGACCAAGAAGGAGGCGTAAGATTTAGCTTACTTCCTATCTGATCAGGAAACCCATCCACAATAGTTTAACTGCAGTTCATTTCTGGTGCTTCTCTTACTCTGTGTGGAATATAAGCTTTTTAGCATAAAGGAATTTTTTAGTTTTGTTTTTTGGGGGGATTTGATTGATTGGTTTGGTTTTTTTTTACAGCACCTGGCTCCAAAGAACTCCCCAGGTACTCAGGGATACCAACAAATACTAAGTTTCTATAAACGTAAGCTTTAGATGAGAGATTTGCTTGGTAACCAAGTGAAATTGCATTACTATTAAAATAAACATCCATATCATAAGAGGACCTGCTATCCTCACTTTTTAGATGCAGATGTACTGTTAGGTGGAAAATTAAAGTTCATTTGCCCACCTGAGAATGATTTCCTACTTGAAGGAATTAGGGAACAAAGTTAGAAGAAAATGGAAACGATGTATTCTGTTTCTTTAGGACTTTCTGATTGACAGCTTCTGGTGTGTTGTGTAGAAATGTGGCTGGTATTAATAGTGCTTCACACACTTGCTGTGAAGCAGTTGCAGGGCCAGATTCTCATTCACTCTACATTAGATCAGTAAAATCTGAACAGGGCTTTTAGTTCATCCTTAATGTCTTCTGCTTCCAGTCTGAATGTGTTAGCAAGCAGATCTAGTGAAAACTATCAAGATAAATACAGTATTTATACTTTTGCTGATACTCCATCATCTGGTTCTAGTTCATGTGTACCTTGTAATGCGTAGCTGACAAAACTATAAATTATTGTGAATAATCGCGGTGCAGATAAATCAGTCTAGAATTACGCATTGAAACATCGTTTCTTTGGACTTGAGTGTTTCTCAGTTAAAAAAAATGAAAAGATCTGTTATCTCATTTTACATCTAAAAACCTAAGTGATAAATGTTTTTTAAAATAACTCTGTCAATCAGTGTTATTTGTGCAGATGGAATTATGTTTTCCTTTCCACACTATCTGTGCCCATATCACTATTGCAGAATTCAAACCCAACAATTCTGTGTGTAGATGACTAACACAATGACATGGTTTTTTAATAACTAGTTGAGAAGGATCAAAGAATGCACAGTAAGTTACATGGAATTGGTATTGATCAACAAGGTTTTCTTGAGGCACAACAGGACTTTCAGCTGTACCACGTATACCAGACATCCAATTAACTTCGTGTGTGTGTGTGTTGAGGGGGAAAAAAAAAAAAAGGAATACAGAAGAAAAAGCAAATAGATAAATCAGGTTGTGTTAAGTCAAACCTACAATGCAGCTGCCTATTTTTCAGTTACTTTGTTCAATGCTTTGAAGCACAAATGCTAGGCAGGGAAGGCTTGGCAATTTTTAAGCACATCACATAAGAGAGTTAAGAAAACAGGACTGTGGTTTAGGCTGCAAATGTGTCTTAACTTTACCATCAAATATTGCCTCTCTATATATTACATATATATATATAAAATACTACTATATATATATTATACTACTATACTTGCATATAAAATATTACAGAGAAACAAGAGGGAAACTGCCCTCAATATTGTTTTCTAAGCTTTTAATATGATCCTTGGCCCAGCCTTTCAATGTAAGGGGATGAGATGTGGGAAAATAGACAAAAGGAACTAATCTCCTGTCATGTTAGAGGGTAGGAGCCAAAACTGTGGTTCTTTCTAATAATTTGCTTGCAGATTTGATTTATTTGAAGATTAATCTCTTTGAACAAGTGAGACTGACAATCCATTCACTTAATAACCCTTGACTGATTATAGCTAGATTATTAGCATTTCCTTCTTTAATTTTGGCCAGACTCTCCTCTAATCCCAGGATATGATGGAGAGTCATATCCCAGTCATGTTTTCCTTCACCTAATTTAGCGATGTCCTTCTGTAGTTCGTCCACCTAAATGTGGCTTTCTTCCTTATATTTTCTTTATTATGTTTCAGTCACATCCAGCTCCTATTCCTGCTTTGTGTATTTCATTAATCATTAACTTTATCAAAGTCTTAAATATAGTTTCTACAATTAGTATGGCTTTTCCCTCCCCAAAGATATCTACATGTATCTCCCTCTCTCCATGCCAACTCCAAATCATTTCATCATTAAAAGGAATACAGGCATTTATATAAAACAGTATTGCAATGTAAATCATGTGGAATGTTAGTAGCATAGAAAAGATATCTTACAAAAAAAGGTCTTTTGTCCGGATGTGTGTCTTTGTAACAACAAACTGTTCTGATAGTCATAATGGGATGGATAGCTTGAACTACTATAAACAGTGCATTTTACAATTAACAGGAGGATTAAGCAGGAAAGGGGCACACCATCCTCGTTTTTAACACATTTACTTGTAATCGAAATAAAAACACAGGCTTCTCAGCATGTTGAAGACTTAATTTTAATAACTGATGTTTACTTAATGGTTGTAACTGCAGCTTCCTAAGAGATTGGCAGTTTATAATATGCTACCATTCCCAGCTGTTACCATTCAAATAAGAAAGAAGACTAAGAAATTAACACTGAGAAAACTACTTAGCCACATGGTAGCACATAAGGTATAAACTTGACTGTAAAAGAGCAGAACAGTGCTTAGAACATAAACATTTTTCCCCAGTGTGAAAAACATTCTCAGGTATAGCTGGTTTTTATGTTGTGCTTATGAGACCTTCACAGTAAAATCTTTTTGGCTTACTAATACCTGCTTACTAATATTTGTACCTATTTGTAATATATGTCTATAGTACTTTTTTTTTTTTTTTTTTTTTAGAAAACCTGAGCAGAATTGATTGACTGATAGTTATTAGCCTCATTTTGTCAAAGCCAAAATTGACAAGATTCTATTCAGATCTTCACAGAAATTACAGTACTAAATGGTATCATCAAATGTAATGTTCTGTAGAAGAATTACATTATGTTTATTATAGTTATTTAGAGGGATGAAGAAATGATAGGAAGATCTTATTCAGGAAGGCATTGCATCAGACTGCGGCCTTTTGTGCCCAGCTTCACGCTTGAGTGTTTTTTGCTCTCAAAGTGTACATTTTGCTGTTCCTCCATCCATCTCCAAGTGCTTTCAAAAGAAAAGCAAGTTTCAGTTACCTTATCATTTAGTCTTGCACTGCAGGTCAGCTGCAAAATCAGGAGCAGAACCAGGGACACATGGCTGCCAATCAGTATTTTCATCAAACGCCCTTCTGTGCCATGTGTAGTGTTATGTTATTCTTTGCGGGCCTCACTAGCAACATTTAAAATAAAATTGAGGTTTTCTGGGTTTTTTTAGATACAGTTATGGGCACGTGAGTCTCAATACACTGTGGAGTATGCAGGTATGCCTGAGACAGTGCTGTGTCATACCGACCCAAGTGAGAACTGAGGACTCACAGCATCAATCTAGAGATATTAATTCAGACACCTCTGAGCGATGGTGGTATTTGAACCTCTCAGTGAAGGAAGGCTGTGTGCCAGCCACCAAAAAAAAACAGATCTCATCTATCCTAGGTGATGGCAGAGCATTGCTTTTCAAGGCACTTGATGTGTTTCACTCTTTCTGCTTCTGCAGAGAGTGGGTATTGCCAGCCTGAGAATTGCTGGGAATTAGCTCCCCCGAGGTTCCTAGTGGGGCACCCAAGAGTTTGTAAGTCTATACCATAGATCACTGTAGTTATACCAGGATCACCATAAATAATGTGAAATTCAACTCAAAGTATCCAAAATATGTACGTGCCATAAGAAGATATCCGTGCCTAGAATTAGGGAAGCAGGCCAGGTCTCCCCATTAACGGCTGATGGTGACCCCTCCAAGGAGAACGCAGGGAGAGGCAGCCAAGGGCGAGCACAGGGCAGGGCAGAGAGGGGCGGCTGCTTCTGACCCCCGAGCACAGGCACTTCCCCTGCCTGTGACCCGGAGCTGAGATTTCACTCATGGAGGTAGGCATCTGGAAACACTCCTCAGCCTGTTATTCTGAAATGCATCCAGTGGATGTACCTTCTACCTCTGCTTTGTTGAAATTATGCTCTTATGGACAATGGAAGGAGAAAGGAGAGGTATATGGATGAACATAGCCCGGTAGCTGCGAGTCAGGGAATGACTGACGTCTACATTTCTGTTCCCTCCCTCAGCACTGCGTCTCTCCTTTTTCTTTTCCTTCTCCTTTTTCACTCAAATTGCTATATGTTATAGCCCCAAGGTGGTGGTGAAGTAAATATGAAAAAAAAATTGCATTATTCATTATGAATTGTCCACACTTCTAATAGTATGGGTATATGGATGCAGTGAGAGTAATTTGCATTAACACTTATAAGCCAACTTTGTTGTTGGTTTCTCATAACAACATAAATAATGAACAATAATGAACAAAATTTGTTTTGGTTTAGACATTTCACTGGAGCTATAACCATGAAATGAAAATATAGTTTTATATAGTCTCATTAGTTTGCTTTTTTTCATAAAATAAAATATTAGCAATAGGCTTTTCTGTTCCAAAGTAATCATTATTTTTCAGTATTTCATTTTCTGCAGTTCTCTCAAAGTGTTCCTGATAATATAGTTAATCCGGGTATTTTCGTTCCAGCGGTGTATTATACATTAAGGTAACCTTCAATATCACTAGGTATATTTTCAGAGTTCTAGCTCAGCACAATTTCTCTTGACTTAACACTTCCTAATTTAAAGTCTTCTTTCTAGTAATAAATTCTAACCTTTGTCTTCTGACATCACTTTCTACAAAAACAATATTTTCTATTTGCAAATAAGTCTTTATTTTTTCTTCACAGTTAATGATTTCTTTTTCCAGTGAAAAAACTAGTGTATGCTAATTTGAGTTTTGAATTAATAATAAACGTAGGTGTTTCCTTTGTTTCTACTATATCATAAAATGTGGTGAATACTCTTTCTCTCTCGGAACTTCCAAGCCAATTTTCTTAATATGGATTCTGAAGACAAGGAAAGGGAGATAATTGAAAACTCCTTTTGATCTGTAAATATTGGCCAATGCCCTGCAATGAGATGTATATGCCCCATGTGATTCTGACTGCTAAAGGAGATTAACTACCAGTTCAGCTGGGACTAATTACAAGCTGCAGCAGCTAGAGAGAGAAAGATCAGGAGGCCAGATGGCTCGGAGAAGTGCAGGGGATTTTCTTCCAGCAACAGGTTTCGAAGGACTTCCCCAGTGATCTGGGAAAAAATACCATGGGATGTGAGAAAGAAAAACTCTTGGAGAGAGACTGTGTATGAAGTAGAAAGCATTTTTAATGGGTTTGTCCTGTTTTTCTGAAGTAGAAATTATTACGTTCAGGTACTCCTACCAACCACCTCTGGAAGGGGATGGGGTGGTAGAGTGCCTCAAAGTTGCAGAGGCTTCTGATCTCTCTCCTCACCAAATGTTTTACTGCTGGGGACGAGGCGACTGACGGAAGATCTCTATCCAGGTCATTGGTAATTGGTGGTGGGCTAAGTATCTGCGTATCATTTTCTGTGCTGAATGTGAAAGTCTTTATTAGCAAAGGTTGAGCTCAGATGAACCTCTCTGTTTAATAGCATGTGGAAACCTTTATTGATGTCCACAGCAAAACTGATATGCTTGTTAAAATTAGACTGCCAGTTCATTGCATGATTTCTGGTTCCATCTTTGTATTTAACTGGTTCTTTCTTTTACATATTCCTTCTCTGCTTCATTTTGGCTTATGCAAGCTTATAGTCAGGTAATTATTAATTTTGCTTGTGTATTGGTTACTCTTGAGTAAGTACAAGAATTCTAAGTGCAACTTAAATTGCAAGTGGAAACAAGTGTTTCTATCTGAAAAAAATCTGACCTTAACTACTTAAAAAAAAGTTTCTGTACTGAGCTATAGTAAACTACCTCCCAGCTCCCTAGAATATAGGATCTTTTTTATGATACTACGGAGTGTGAATTGATAAGACTAACTGAAAATAAATTTAGGAATTTGCTGACAGCTCCTACTCATCAGGCAAGCTGCCTGTCATCTATGATATCTATTCTTCATAGCAATGCCCTGTAGTTTGCAAATTGTAAGTAGCTGTGGATTTGTGGGGTTTTTTTCTTTTTTTTTAAATGTGTTTCTGTTACAAGAAATGTAGCAAAGGGATTTCAGAATTGCAGGGGCAGTCATAGAAGTATTTAAAAGGCTGAAAATAAATCTAGAATATTTTTAATTGGGTTTTTCTTTGTTCTTTCGGGAGTGGTAGGTAGGGTGGCTTTTTGTGTTCTGTTTCAGATGCCTTGTACTGTGCAAACCTTCATGCGGCATTTAGTCAACATTTTAGGTTTGAGAGGGTTATGCTTTTAGTTTTGCATAGTCAGTAAGGTTAGGTCTGGTGGCAGAAGGGAAAGATACATATGTTTATCTGTACAGTCATTTAGCCAATGATCAATAAATGTCTGATGATAAATCAATACGGATGTAATCTCCAATCTGTGGGCTTCGAAGAACAATCTCCTGAGCGTTCTTACCACAAAATCTATATTCACTCCTGTCTTCATTCTAGCTGATTTATGCTCTGATGCTGTTTGCTTTCAAGGACCTCCATTTCTCTAAGTGCTGCCTGGTAGGTAAGCAACAATCCATCAGCGCACTACTAATATCAAGGCGGCTTATATTTAATTACAGATAACAGGCCCACTGGGACTGAGAACAAAGCAACCAATCACTAAGATTTGATATACTAAAATATAAAAAAGAGAGGGAAGCCATAAAATGCGAAGGACCTTTGTGAAAGAAATAGGTATTTTGATGTTATGCTCAAAACATGTGGAATACGAGAATGAATTATATGATAGACTGTGTTTTCAGTCTGACTTAAATTCTTTTCACGTAAAAAATACTCTTAGTAAAGAAAGGAAGAAATCTATTAAGTGACCAAATGCACCTGTGAGTAGTCTATCTAAATTTAGTGCTAATTATGTGTAGAGAATACATATGGGTTAGTTGTGTTTCTAAATATAAATGGGCATTTTTATTTTGCTGTTAGAAAAAATAATGTAGCTAATCTTCCTTAATACATGTTTTAGCATCGCTTCTTCCTTTACATTAAAAGCAATGCAGTTCCCTCATAACAGAGGTAGCACAATATATTTCCTAAATATAATTTCTTAAATTTGCTTGTGCTGTATATGTTTGAGCTAGATCTTCTGTATAGGCTTGCTAAAACGGGCCCTACCGATACAGCCGATGTCTTTACTTAACTAGCACATGAGGAAAGCAGAATGGGCTGACTTTTAGGGTGAGTGATATGCAATAAATGAGCAACTTATGTGTTGCTTTAAACCTCGTTCTTCTATAATAAATCCAAACATTGTGAATAGTCTGATGTTGTTAGGAAACTAATTTAACAGAAACACAGCTAAACAATATTATTCCTATTTGAAAATTCATTTTTTCTGAACCTTATGTTAATCCATTAATTATTCTGAGCTGATGAAAATATTTTTTAAAGGAGGCCTGTTTTATGAAATAAATTCTTGACTAGTTCTAGTCCCAAGTCCTTGCACAGCAAAGTCAGAATAGGTACAAATAAAAAGTGATTTAAATAAGCACGTAGAACTGTCATAGCTGAAGCTTTTAAAATGAAGTGGGGAAATCTTCGTTAGTTAGATGGAGATAAAAGAGCCAACAGATGGAAGAGGTAGGGAATAAAATGAAAGAAAAGGCAGACAGACTGCAGCCAATATGAAGAAAAGGGAAAATGCCAATGAAAGTGTAAGGCACATGATACAGTAACTTATTGCAGCTAAAACATGCTTATCTTAGCAACTGTATAAATGAAGGTAGTTGCTAATCACTGTCAGCTGTTGGTCTTACTTTTGTTGAAGAAAGCTGAAATACCAATCTTTGGCTTCTGAAAAGACAACCTCAGGCTGAGACTCTTGGAGGATACGTTATCTGTAAAAATGAATCTGCGTTCCTTTGTAAAGGGATTATTGCTAAAATATCTGTGAAACATCAGTGAAAGCACTAATCTCCAGAGGAAGACAGTTCTGTGAATTTAATTTATTGGTCACTGGATTTGTACCTGTTAATGGTTTTGTTTTGTTTTACCCTTTTAT
Source organism: Nyctibius grandis (assembly GCF_013368605.1). Taxonomy (NCBI): domain Eukaryota; kingdom Metazoa; phylum Chordata; class Aves; order Nyctibiiformes; family Nyctibiidae; genus Nyctibius; species Nyctibius grandis. The sequence goes on along the minus strand of NC_090663.1, from coordinate 76,194,061 downwards.
TTAGAAAGGTAGCCCAAGGTTTGGGTTCTCTGAGGAGTTTCGAGGTGTTTTTCATGGATGTGAGTTTGCAAGTACAGCTGTTCACACATTGAAAAATCTGTCTAAAACTTTGGCTTTTTAACATTTTACCATATTTTTAAAATGAAAATGAGCATGTAAAATAAGGAAGTTTTATGAATATACATTCAATAAAAAGCATAGATGTGTAAGCAAAGGCTCAGCTGAATGGGTTGTGTAAATCAGGTTGTGTGAAGTTTAAGAGGGAAGACTGTAGATTTGCTTTAGTCTCTTCAGATTTGCTACCTACAATTCTGAAACTGTGCATAGCACTACTGATAAGTACCACATTTGGGAAATTACACAGATCTCTGTAATAAGATAATGCCTTCTATAAAGTAATGATGGGGTGGGTAAGGAGGAGAGAGATGAATCTTCTTTAAAGTTGTCTGTGTTTTCCGGATGATGTATGAAAGGTAAGCAAGGTTCAGCCAGCTTGTGAACTGAGTGCCCTGACTCCACAAGAAGGAAGAGTGATTCTATCCTAGTCAGCTAAAAATGTATTATATTGGGTTTTAGTATGACTGTTAAGGATGTGTATTAAACACACTGTGGATTCTTCAGGCTCCTTTGTGCTCATCAGCTTCTGGCTGTGGAGAGAAGCCAATGAAGAGTTTCTTTTGTTTGTAGATGATACTATTTTTTATAGCTAGTTTTTCTGTTGGATTTTTTTCCAGGAGTGCCAGGCACATTTGATACTTCTCACTGAAGATAGTTTCTTTTATTTCATATTCAGGTCTGGCTATTCCTATTAACTAAAGTAAGAGAATATACGAGCACCTCTGCTAGGTAGACCACGTGCTGTACGTTAATCCCCCCGCCGCCATTTAGGTAAACTCCTCATCCTTTTCGGGGTTTGAATATTGATGGTGTGAAGTGCAGGTATCCAAAGAGTAGCATTAGGTACTTCTGGATGATTTTTACACGCATCAGCTGGACCGCTGATATTGCAGGCATCAGAGGGGAAGAAGTGTCTATAAGTGGACAGCTGCATATGAGGAAGCAAACCTGAATACCTGAAGTCCCAGACAGCCCCTAAAAGAGAAGTTAAATTATTGTCTGATGCATGTCAGTATATCAGAATCCAGGGCTAGGATACTGATCTCCAAGAAAAGCAACACACAAGATAAAGTGAGGTACAAGGGTACAGAAGAAGGGGTGGATGAGAGGCAGAGTGGTTTACAGTCCTTAGTTGGTAAACAACACGTGACAGATCTCTTTGGTTTCAGCTGATTAGATTTTACATTTTTTCACGTTAGATTCTAGGACAGTCTGAGAGAGTAGGATTATCACTCATGCTTGGTCAAGACTTACTGTGGTTTTCAGGAGACTTGTAGAGAGGAACTGGAATAAGGGATTAAAAGCACTGAGGATTCAGAGGTGATACAATGGTATATCTCTAAAGGTATTCAGCTTTTCACAGAAGCACAGGTGTGTTTATTTCCCTGCATAAACAAAGATTCTTGTGTTGCTTGCAAGATATTCTGGTACAATGCTGGTAGGTAAACATACACTTACTGCCAGTCCTTGGAATTTCTCCTATGCATGTGCTTCCCTTGGGTGCATCATTTAATGTACACAGGGTGTTTGTCTTCCTTTTTTTGGTAACAACTTTTTAAAGAGACAGTAATACAAGTGTTTTAGCAGTTCATGTTTACAAGAAATACATGAATTGGTAGCTGCATTCAAATGTGACTAGCTTTGGTAAAACCTTAAAATACAGTATAATCAGAAAAACTTTCAAATAAGTTTAAAAGTCCCTGAAAGTCTCATGTGTATGTTGTCTAGTAACATGAAACATTTTTAAAATTAACGTGTTTTTAATCAGGGTGTAGTTGTGTTTGTCAAAAAAGCGTACGTGCACATGCTGCTTTTCCTTTGTCCTCTGTGGTAGCCAAGAAATCCATCCCTTGTTTCCTGACTTGCCATTCATTTTTCATACGTGCTAGAAATCCTGTAGATTTCCCTACTTTTATGTAGATTAAAGATTTGCTTTATCTGTTTTCTGCTTCAACTCAATGTTCTTAAAAACAAACAAGAAAAAAACTCACAATGAATGATATCTTGGAGACAGAGTTTCTGTCAAGATATAATAATATGCAAGTAATTTAATCATCTTGGTTGCTTTGAATCTGAAAGATTGAATTATGTCAACTTCTATATTGGCGGGCGTACAAACAAACTAAAATAGTTATCTAGATATCCTATTACAGGGAGCAATAAAAACTCCATTTAGTGTACAGGCAATTAGATCTTGGATAAATGCTAAATGTTGTATTTTAATAATGTGTGCATATACACAATTTCATTTAATTCTGACTAAAAAAAAGTCATGGGTATAGAGCTGCAGCCCTCAACGTACATTAGCAGAATGTGCTGTTCTTGCTTGAGTGCCAAATAAACGTGCGTTTTCTTAGCCTCAGGTAATCTCAAGGGTTTAGACACCTGAGCCATGGATACTGGGAAGAAGTTGGGAACAAAAGAGACTAGTTGACTAACAGCAGAGAGCATGATTTATGAATAATTATTTAAAATTGTCAATGTGTGTAACCAGTGTGTAGATAATATTCATAGAATCTGACAAGACATGGCTTGTCAATATGAAAAATAATGTGACAAATAGAAAGTAAGGAAAAGAGATGCAAAGTGTCATCTTACAATTACGAATACAAATGTGATGAATGGAATTGGTAGAACTCTCATCCAGTTCTCATTATGTAGATAATTACAAAATAAGGTGTTCATACCATAGCTTTACTTAAACTCAGATGCCCCTCAGCAGTCTGAGAATATTCTACTTTTGAGCTAGTGTTGTAGCAAGTAAGGATTCTTTCTCTTGGTTGTGATAATTAAGATAAAATCCCTGTCTGAAATCCTGTTAGTTCGGTGGTATATTTTCTTCTAGTGCCTGCTTTTGAGGATGATGATGAGATATAGTCACAGTAAATGATGGCACTGTATTGGTAGTTAAATATTAAATGTTCAGATAATCACATTATATAAACCTAGTCAGACAAATGGTTTATTACCTGTACATTTAGAACAGTTATTGAATCTTTTTTTTTCCTAGGTATTGAACTGCTTTCGGTGGAGACATAAAAACCTAGTCTACTAGAGGACTGACTTTTGAATGACTTGCATGAATCCTCTTTAGGTTATATGGTATGTAGTAAAACAGTATTTGATGCCAGGTAAATGAAATGACAGAATATTATCTATATATTTGTGATTTATTGCAGTACAGTACTAAAGGTAGGAGAAGTTGACCTAATAGCAAATGAAATTCTCATTAGAATGCTGTATTTTATTGTATTTTATTTATTTTACTTGGGAAATCTTCAAAACAAACCATTTGCATGTGCATGGCCCACTTCAGAATTCCAGCGGTTATGATCTTTGTTCAAGTTTCAAGACAAATTGTGTTCAGACTTATATGTGAGAATATCTCCAATTTCTAATTTGCTGTTAAAAATGTTGAGAGTTATTACCTCAATCAAGGCTGTTATGAACAAGTAAATGAATGAGGCTTCAGGAACTTTAATATAGAAAAAGCATAGGTGTGAACATGTAATGTTAGCTGCTTCAGAGGTAACTGCTCCTATCCATGTTCTTGCCCTCTAATACCTAGAAAGTAGCTTACCTTTTGAGGACACGTGAGAAAGTACTCTTGGATGTTTATACGGGAAGCAAATGTGATCTCAGCCTGTGTTGAGCAGCTGAGAACAACTTCATCTGTCACGGTCTGAGGCCTGTCATCACTGGAGGTGACTGAGAGACCAAAGCTTGGTCAAGTAGAAAATGAATTAACCTGGGGCAGGTCCAGTGAATGAAGGAAATATTAAATCTTAGTTCAGACTTGGTAGTACTAACCAATGTTCTTCCAGTACTAACCAGTACTCTTCATCTACAGTTTCCTTGCTGCTTTCCAAAGTTTTCTAAGTTTCCTCAAGTGCTGGTCCCTATTATCCAGCATCCATGTTTGCTTGTTACCAGAGACTGTGAAATACTGATGACTGCCTCTCAACTAAATCCTTAGAAAGTTCTTGTGAGGAAAGAAACAAACTGTGGAAGCTCTAGTCATTTCAGTCCTGTAGAAGATTTCTTCCACTGCAGAAAATTATCTGGGCCATCATGCTTGCACTTCTGATCTCTGGAGCAACCCCTTTCAGCTAGGGAGCGAAGGAGTGTGAGGAGGCAGAGATCAGAGCAAACTGAGCCAGGATGTGCAGGCACACAACAAGGTTAGCCAGGGGAACTGGGCAGGCTCATCACCGTGCCTCTGCAGAGATGAGGAAATAGACCTTCCTGAACTGATGTAGTTTCAGATATGCACACAGACAGGTGGAAAAGAGGTACTGTTCTCATGTTTAGGGTAATTCTGTGGTTTCTATTCTTCATCTGCAAGGTAGTTATGGATCGGGGGGGAACACAAGCAGCAGTCACCCCCTTCTCAGCTCTTTTCCTACACAGTTGAGACTGAAGGGTAGTAGAGGAGAAAGAGGAGGAGATGGATTCCCTGAGGTATCTTAATTCCCAGCATTTGTGACTGGAGCACTGTGCATGGCACATCTGTATTCTCCTTTGCTTAACCTGCATGTGTAGTAGTGTATTCTGTCTTCTAAGTGGAAACCTCACTCCGCCAGTTTGAAAATTCCCTGTTGTTGCAAGACCTAAGGCAAAGGCTAGAAGGATTACTAATGCTGAGCTGCTCTTGAATCAGAAAGAGATATCTCCAAGTTGAGGCTGATGCAAACAAGCAAGATAGGGAAAGAATGCTGCTTTGACTTGTGCCTATTCTGTCAAAGGCTTCAACCACTGAGGCTGTCAAATTGGCTTTTTTTTATTGACTTTTTTAGTCTATAGTTTAGACTAAAAGCAAGTCTATTCTAGTTGTCTAAAATAAATAAATAAGTGAGTTGGAATTACAGGAAGCATGCAGTGCATGCAGCTAACCAAACCTCGATATTACAGTCTGCTTAAATCCAATGAACTTCAAAGAGCATAAGAAAACATTTCCATTTTTATTCTTTTTATTTTGGGAAAACAGACGGGAGGTTAAATATTCTATTTCTTTAGTACTTGGGGGGGGGGGAAAAGAAAGACTGCAACTTTTTAATTCAATAAGGCAGTAGAGTGGTATGCGAAGAAACAAAAATTATTCTTTACCTTCTATTGTATTAGGAGGCCTAGGCAGAGTGCGATGCTGTGACTATGCTCTTTATTGTGCTGCCTCTGGGTACAGAAGATGATATAGAGAAAGCAAATTTTTCTTTTAAATCTTGGGACCTGGAAAACATTTGCAATCTAAAAGAGCTGTTGTGGCCATGCTGGGAAGCTTGAGGGCTTCCAAACCCTAGGATTATTGTTTCCATTTGATTTTGGTAGAGGTGACCTAGTTAGGCAAGGGAGCCCTGGGAACTTAATGTGCAAGGAGGAGTTTTCCTGATGGCTTTTCAGCGTGAGAATGAGCATGGGTAGTTCCTTGCATCACTGAGCCTTGCTTTCTGCTGACTTTCATCAAACCAGAGGACAGGTTTTCTGGATTTCCTATGGGCTCCTAACTTGGAGGAGCTCTTAAACCAGCCCTCCTTGTCATACGAAGATTTGCTTGTTCTGTCAGCTGACAGAGATCTCCCAGAACTGCTGGCCAGCCTGTGGGTTTTGGGCTTCGTATAATTAGTAAGGTGTTTTTAGCATTCTTCATCGTAGTAGGTAGTTTCTAAAAGGGACCAAGGAAAAATCCAGCAAAAATAGCAGGAAAAAAAACCCCTCTGTGTATGGAGGGAGTTATTAAAATATTCTATTCAGAAGACAAATAAATGAAACAAATTCTGGAAAGAAAGAGGGACTGAATGTAGCTGTTGTGCAGGGAAAAATCTACGTGCTTTCCCAGAGTTTCATTACACAGTCTTCATAAATAAGCAATTAAATACCATGCAGGATGGGGAGAAATCGTTATTTTTCCATTTTTCTTTAGAAGATAGTCCTAAACTTAGTTTATGCATTAATTTTATTGAATTATATTCACTTAAATTTAAATCTTGATGACCTGCCAAGGCTTTGTGGAAAAACTTTCAATTAACAAACAAGCAGGTTGCTCAGCCAAAAACATTATTTTTCTTGAAAAGTAAGTTTTAAATAGATTCTTTATAGAGTCTTGATAATTTTTTTAATTATTTTATAATAGTGGTTTATTAACTTTTTTGAACAAAGATAAATGAAAGAAAACAAAGAAATGAAAGAAACCAAGCAGTACTAGTTGTTTTTCCTGATGATTTCTCTCTAGAGTAGCGTGCTTTTTGTAGGAAAGAGCACATTTCCTGGTCAGGGAAAAAAAAAAAAGCAGCATTTTCTGCTCTTGCATCAGTACAGTGTTCCCTTGCAGCTGTTCCTGCCTCCCTGTGGGGAATGCAATAAGCTGCAATTAAATGCAGGTGCTTGGAAGCAGGAGTGCCCTTGCTCTGTTTAACAATCTGAGGCAACAGAAAGAACCAGAGAGACAGGAATCTACCTTCTGTTTAATGGGGCATGAACACTTTTTCTTGGCACCAAGACAAGTGTCTACCTTTTGTTAGAAGTACGTTTCTCTTTTTTCCCTTGGTGAAAAGGCAGAGGCCTACCTCTTGTTTATTAGTTCACTGCTAGGAGAGAAAGAAACTAAACAAGACCATATGCTGCAAGGGGGGAACAGCAGTGGCTAGGCAGAGAAAAAGCTCTTGCCTTTGTAGCGTAACACCACTTATTTCTGTTTCCTATAAGATGGGGAGGGAGGGAGAAACATCCCCCCTCTTTTTTTTCCCCTCTGTGTGATATAGACATAGTTGAGAGGTGGCAATATGCAGACATCTCTTAAACTCAGATGGAGGTTGCTTCCTTTTAGCATATGAATATTTGTGTTGGGGAGATACCTGGGTACAAATAACTGGCACAAAATATGGCTGGGGAGTGACTTAGATGTTCCTGGCTGTGAGCAGGGCTCCTGGAAGAGCTTGGGGGTCCTGTTATCAGCAGAGAGGTAAGCCCTGCTGTCTGGAGTGAGGTAGGTGAAAGCAATCACATTGACAACCAGGCAGAGATGAATTGCTGTTCTGGACTCTTGATCTCTCAGACAGATGCTTCAGTGAAGATTCGGTAACTTTACCACAGAAATTGTGTCTTGCCCTGACCAAATAGTTGTTTGCATTTGTACAATGTAGGTCCCAGCCCACCATTTATCCCCTGATGATGGACTCTGTTATTAGTATGACAGAGGTGTAACATCTCATTTTGGGTTTGGACGTTCTTCATCTGCTTTCACGTCAGTAAACTTAATTTCTCAGCCAAAATGCTGTAGGTTTGCCCATGACCACGAGACACACGTCCCTGCGCTGCCATCCCCTTGACCCCCCTCACCGGTGCAGCACTCCTAGCAGTGTCACGCATCTCTGAACCACAGCCAAGGTGGGTGGCTCTGGCTCTGCCTGACTGGTGCCAAGCCAAAAGGATATCTTCTGCTTCAGAGTCCATGCTTTTCCAAATAAGCACCCCCCTGCCAAGGGACGTTCCCCCTCTGTTGGAGGGCCAGCTGTAATGAAATTTCTAAGAATATCATTCTTCTTGATGCTCTGAGACTTCTGTCAAGCTTATTTGCAATACATCAGCATTTAGAGGGGAGGTGGTGTGAGCATATTTGTTTTTATATAATGATTATATATGCCATGATTGATTAAGAAAATGTGCTTGAGGGAAAACAGAATGTTCGTATTGAGCAATCTTGTGCAGGGGGGCTCTTTCCTTGTCAAGTGTTAGGAATGTGCCCTTTTTAGTAAAATGGTATATAGTACCGTGAAGCTTGTAAAGCACTGCGGAAGCCAATGTCATCTATGCGTGCAACTGCAAGATTAACTGTAATGAGAGATCCTGATGCAGGTTTATAAGATAGACTTGCTAAGTAGCATATGAGCTATCCTTCAGTTTCAAAGACAGCAGTTCTTTCTAGTGACTTACCAGATTTACATAGAAGATTTACTGTAGGTCTTCAAGCAAGCTTCTGTGAAGCAAAATTTTATTTCCTGAAAAAAAACAAAACTGAGGATGGAACTTTTAATGTGTTTCAGACTTAATATTTTTTAGATTTGAAGGTTCAGGTTTTGGGGTTGCTCTCATCCTTTGGAAAATATATGATGATAATCTTTTATTGTAGATGAGATTCTAAGTAACGCCTGTATGCTATGGATCAAATGCACACGTCTTAGAGGTTCAGCTGATAGTTGGTAGGTTATGAGCTTGGTGCCATGTGGGATTCAGTTGCATAAATAGGTAGAAGGCTTAGAATATTCAAGAAATCATTGCAGAGTTGACAGATGACACAAGACACACATTTTGAAAAAGCAGATGGAGGCAGTCAGGATACTATTTGATAGTTAAAATGATGCTAAGCATATATGTTTGCTCTGAATCCTACATGTGATGCCTGAGTTCTAACTCCCTTTTTAAAATCCCTCGTTTTATATGGAACAAAGATCATGATGTCTGTTCCACCGAGCAGTTTTGCTGATTACCTACAAATTAGGTGGAGACAGCATGCCAATGAATTACTGTTTGGCAACAGTACAATAAACTTGATGGGGGGGGAGGGGTGGTGTTTTTTTTTTTTTGTTAAATCACATCTCTTGTTAAAATTCATTAAATTACATTGTTTGAATCTAGTTTGGAGAATTTCCCCAGGACAGTTCAAGAAATTTCCATATTGGAATTATTAATTATAGTTGGTTTGGTAGCTGGGAAAGGTTTTAGGTTGCTGTTTTAAGATTTATAGCATCATCATTATGGATCTTGGCCTTTTGTGTTTGAAAAATAAGAATATTATGGATTTTGCCAAGCTGTGTTATGAAAATATTCTTACTGGTGTGCTTCAGTCAATGATTTGCTTTATGAAGTACAGTTCAGATTCTAAATATCTTCTCATCCAAGCATAATTTGAGTCAAAACTTTGTTAACGTAATCTGTATTGAATCACAAGGCAGAAGTTTTTCTTTCCTCTGGAAAGTTTATAGTGTAGTAAAGGTTTCTTTATGCATGATGTCTCTATCTTCATACAACTGTATTTTATAGATAACTTGAACAACTGGGAAAAGTTGTTTATGCTACTAGGATAATGTAAATTTACAGGATCATTTGCAAGGATGTTCAGGTTCTACATAAAACCTAGCAACCTTCATTTTGTTTTGCAGAGTAATTAATTATGTCATTTGGTGTTTCCTTTTTTCTGGATTTAACCACAGTTCAAATATAATGAGAAATAAATTACGCTTCTAGGCAGCAGGCTCTGGGCTTGACAGTTAACAGGCTTTTCTAAGGGTCAGTGAATCCTCCTGCATAGTTTTCCTAATTAGGAGGAAAACTAAACTCTATCTTTCAAAAGAATGAATGCAGGTGATAGAAGGGCAGATGTGTGCATTGGGAGGAAGGGGGATAAGGAAGTAACTGAGAATGCTGCGTCTGTGCTAAGGAAGTTGGATTCTCCATGGACTGTTCAGAGCTGGCTGGTGTTTTAAGTATCTTGTTTTGGAGAGCGGTGAGAGGGATTTCCTCTCTTCCGATACACATCTGGCCAGCATTTCCTCTCTTGCACTCAGACGTAGTAGCCAAGAGAACAGGTTTCAGGCAGTTTTGAATCCTGTTACTTTAGGAGGAGTAAATCTCACAATGGTCTCTATGTATTTTCTTTGAGAAATACATTAGTATACCTGTGAAAGTTGGTAGCTGTAGTGGCAAAATATATTTTTGTTCTTTTACAGGAGCTTTTATCTTCAGGGTATGTGTACAGGGGTGTTTTTTAACAAGCTAATTAAATAGCAGTATTGTCCTGTAATGGAGATTATCTAATTGGCTAGCTATTTAGTGGCCTACTTCAATTTTTAAACTAATTCATACCTATAGCTGTACATATAGTGTAAATAAGGGCTACCAATGATGAGAGATAAGAGGGGACAGACAAACATGAATTGTTAGGAGCCTTTTCCCCCTTTTTCTTCTGTTGCCTGTGGCCTCAAGTAAAACATGAACTGTGAGAACAAATCTAGACGACAGCATTAGTTTGTCAGTTTGGAAGTAAAAGTAAGAATTTCATTTGTATATACCAGCACACTAGTGTTTTACTATTGAATGTGTTATGTTGGTTCACCTCCCTCCCCCCATCCCAAAATAAGGAAGAGAAAAACATGACTACAGCTGGAAGAGGGTGTGAGAATTCACTCCATTTTTTCATAGTAGTTTTGAGGCTAAAACACGTTCACAATATTCAAAGAGAATATTTCAGAAAGTGAATACAATGACATGATGAAATAGAGTCCTTCAGGTAGGTCTAAAGTATGAAGAATTGATTGACTCCGTGCCCCTAGCCTTCAGAGGTCAAAGTTATAAGCCAAGATAACATCACTCTTGAACGAGACTGTGGCAGAAAGTGGGAGAGACAAGAATGCCTGAATTAAATCTAGAGGTTGTGTTCAGGGTTATGAGGCATTCATCGAGTTTTATCACCTTAATCATTAACGTTTCCAGGAGGAGGTCAGAGGGGACCTGTGATGAGGAATCAAGGAGCTCTCTCCCTCCGAGCACTGTGGAAAAGTCCGTGAAGTGTCTGCCTTTTTCACATGCAGAGCTCCTTCCCTTTGTATGCTGTAACTGATTTTAATAATGGGCACTGGAGGATGAGCCCCATTCTGCATGTCTTTTTTCCCCGCTTGTCATCAGGTAAAGTTGGTTTGACTTGATTTCAGCTGCAGGCATTTTCTTATTTTTGGTGGGAATAGGATGAAGAGGATTAAAGCCAGGTCATCAACGTAAAAAATCTTTTCTAGGGGCTGCAGACAGCTGTCTGGGCAGTGAAGCAGCCCAACAGCTGCAGATGCAGATTAAGTAGCGCTTGCTTTGCCAGAAAGAGGAGGAAGGCGTAAAACCACTGTCATGGCTGTGGAATTACAGCCCCAATGATAACTTAGGAAGAGCTCTTCTCGTCAGTACCATTTTCTTTCATGCAAAAACTAGGAATTTCTTTTCTGATGACATACGGCATAATTGCACAAGAGGTTTTCTGTTTTTCCTGCACACCATCTCAGTCCCTTACACATCATAAAGCTGATCACAATATCTGCTCACTTAAACATGACCAAGATTAGTATTGTGCCCTAACTTTTTACTGAGGCTTAAAGTCTTGCAAGAATCTGGGCGATATCCTCACTTGCACTAGTTCTGGTAGTTCTAGTGTCGGAGTATTTACTGCAAATCTCTAATGAGTAGGAAGCAAGCAAACAAAAGGTCTCCAGTGGGTGTTATTAAATTTTTTTGCTGTTATTATTATGTTGTTATTTTCTTAAAAGATCTATGACACTATTTCTTTTTCCTTATGTTCATTTTTTCAGATGAAAGCTGATGCCAAAGCACTGAGTAAAAAAAAAAAAAAAATCACTTTCCTCTCCCTCCTTCCCTCCTTCTTCAGTCAGTTTCTTCTGTCTTGAGATTCTTAGAAAATTGCATGCATATCACAAATGTGATATCAGATATTTTCTTAAGTGCCGAATAATAGTACAGTTACTTAAAACGTGTAGATACAATTGTATATGAACTACTTTTACAATCATACTGATTTAACTGGTAAATAATGCTGTATTTTACAAAACTTTTTTAAAAGGCATCATCAAAAAAAAAATCCTAAAAAATGTGAAGCTCTATGTGCTTGTCCTTGTTGTTAAATTTAGAATGGTGACATTTTTGTTTGTTTTAAAGGTTGGCCATTAAGAGACATCATGTCTTATAGAAGTAAATAACAGATAGGAAATGCTGAAAAGACAATGTAAAGATGATAGAAATCAAAATTCTTTGGATCTCTCCAGGAAGATTTTTCAGTTTTGAATTACAGTTTAAAACAGGTCAAATCCTTCCCAAGCGTATCTCCAGTGAAGTGTACTGATTTATGCTCTAAATAAAGCTGACTTCAGGTATCTAACCCCTGATATGGAATCAGTAGAACTACTTTCAGAATCATATGGCATAACACACTGCTTTTGCCTTTAGGTTGGTGATTAAACCCTCAGTTCCTTTTCCCCTGTCTGATTCTGGGCTGCCATGAGATTTCCTATTCAATGCTATAACTAGGTAAGAAGGAGACATATTTGGAAAGAGTGTGTTGTGATTCCACAGCATTAGATGCAGAGGTCACACAAGGTTGGTGTTAGGACTTTCCAAGTTGTGCTTGTGCTTCTTGCTTTTGTTGCAGAAGAGTTTTTTATTGATTTCTGAAAATTGGTGCCCAGCACTGCAGGTGGCATCAAGCCAGCTTGCCCTGGCTAGATTCTAATGGAGGATCCAGACAAATGTGCAGAGCCTGTAAAAAGTCAAACTTGTGGATGAAACTTTCGCCAGTTTTCCTGCTTTGATTCCCCTGTTTTGTTGTGGTGACTGAGACAAAGCTTTGTTGCAGGCTGGCAGCTTTTGGCAAAAGGTTTGAGCACTGAGAACTTGCTGAGAAATGCACATATGGGAGGACAGAAAGTGATAGAAATCCAAATGATAAAATTGTGTTAGTAGGGTGTTTTTTTTTCCCATGGCAAGGCAGTAGATGTTGAACAGTGAGAAGCTGCTGTCATGGTACAGCAGAAAGGCAGGCTTCAAAACATTTGTGCAAAATCAGAAAATATTGCTTTTTTTTTTTTCCCTTTCATAAGTAGAAAGAATATGCCTATTGCCAGGCCACACTAAAGTGGTATCCTTTCCATAAAGGTACTGTTTAATTTTTCTTCAGCAGTTCTGATGTAAATAGAGGGGAAAAAAAAAAAAGGATTTATGTGTACTGCAATATGAGATATTAAGAAGCTGTGCTTAAATGCCAAATGTTAAATGTGGTGATTATTATAGCCCTGTTTTGATTTGCCATGGTGTAGCATTCTAACTGGCTTCTGGTCTTAATCCTTTGGAGTTTTGAGGTAACGAATTTTATAGCCCTGTGGATCAGGGAATGTGCAATAAAAATGCAGAGGTCCCAACCTTCTTGCATGAAAGAAGATAGCAACATTTCTACTGAAATTAGATGGGAGCAGGCTTCAAAATGGATGTCTGGTTACACATGGAACACTGACAACAAAGAAAAGCTTAATTAGATAACTAATATTTATAGTCTTGTTCTCTATGCAATCTTCGTAAATGCAACACGAGCTTTATACAATGGTAACAGCAATAAAAAAGTAACATAGCAAAGAATCATTTGAGATGTATAAGGTCAACAGTTGAATCAGCAATTTGCTCTAGGCCATTAGATATGTTAGCTGATGGTGGTTCGTTATTCAGGTAGAGGTTCTTCATTAGAAATTCTGTCTTCTATATCTAAACATGAGGCACATAATAGCAGCCAAATGGATTAACTTTGTCCAGTTGTCTTCTCTTGGCTGAAACTTATGCTGATTCGTAACAATGGCATCATTTCTGTTCTCAGGTTGAGGCATAGGAATATATTGCCTAATCATCTTTAGTTTTAGTGTGTGTGTTATGCATTGAGAAGTGACAGCATAGTAGTCGACTGAGTCCTCCGCTTTCTAAGAGGCGTGTTTTCATTATCTCAGTGCTATGGGCAGGGTAGATGTCACTGTTTTAAGCTGCTTTGATTTGCAATGGTTTTTGTGCTATGACATTAATGATATTTTACAAAATGGAAACACATCAGCTGCCACCTCACAAGACTATATTTGTTTCTTCAATGGCTACACTGAATTAATAGCTCAGTCAAACAGTCTGAAAAAGAAACCCAAGTCTCTGTCTTCCTTTGTCACTTCCAAATAATTCATATCTAAAACTAGAAATGCTTTGTATTGATGAATAAATGATCTTGCACTTTGAGTATCATCACAGTTTTACCACTCCCATCATTTCTGTGAGTTATTCACTGTTAAGCCCAACTTTATTTTGATAATTTCTCCTGGTCAACACACTTTACAAGTCCATTCCATTTTTCTCCCACAAAATTGTTAACATTAACCAATTAATATTAGTTCCAAGGCTCATCCTTGAACAACTTTCTTCCAGTCCAGTGCAAATCACTGTTGTTTTTCTTTAGTTAGTTCTTTACAGAATTTACAGTTCTTGAACTACAACCTGTCTTTTACAGCTGAACTCATTATGTTTGTTGTAGTGCTATATTGAACATACAGTAATTTATTGGAACTTAGTTTCAATTTATCTTGTTTATAAAACAATTACTTCATTAGTCTGGAACGATCTATTTCCAATAAAATTCAACACAAGTTTACCAAACTTCCATTAACTTAGATGCCTGTCTTTTATACACAAGTTTTGAGGGATAGAGTTTTGGTCAGCTGAGGTCAGGCAAATCTCTGATTAAATTTGCTTGCTTAATGTTGTTGTTTTCTTTTTCTCTTCCTTCTTTAAAGAGAGGCCCAAGTGGTATAATTTTCCTGTTATTATATGTTACTGTTCTGCTCTTAATATTACTGTAAGTTCCCGTAAGCACATTCCTTGTTCCTTGTTTGAGCACATTTAATTTGAGGATTTTGCTCTTATCTCAGGATGTAGGTTCACTATCCAGTATTTCCACTGGCCATCTTACATTTGATGGTCATCAATGTCCTTGCCTCTGTTTTCGATACAGAAGAGTATTTATCTGGCTTTGGGACCATACCTGACACTATCTTTAATCTCTGCCATTCTTAGGGGATGCTATTCCTTATGTTTGGGTCATTTTTAAGTTTACTCTCTAGGCTTCCAAATAACTCCAATACCTTCCCAGGGAAAGTTCTGATGCTTCTTTAGTAATTCCTTCCCTGCATAGATAGAGGAGTAAGTAGAAGCACTCCTTCAGCATTTCTCTTTTAATTTTGTCAAATTATGCTGCCTGCAGAGAAACTGAAGTGTGAAGGAGGGGCAAGGAAAAACGGTGGGACTCTGTGAAATAGAGACCTACTGTCATCACTGCACTTGCTAGTTGCTACTTACTGATATTAAATGAGATGGCTAGCTCTTAGAGAACACACTATTTTCATTAATTTACTTATAGCAAGGAATCATTAGAGAAAAAGTTATCAACACACGCAAACTGTCTGCAAGGGAAACTTTAAAAAGTGCTATTCGAAGTCATCAGTAACACACTAAAAATTTAAACAACTAGTTGGCATGGAAGAATTACGTAGAATCTGTGCAAATCTCAAAATCCTATAGAAGTCTCTCAAGTATATGACCAAAAGGAAGGGCTTTTCAGCTGCTGTGAGGGTCAAAAAATACAGATAATTTTGGAGGGTTGTGTAAGATGAATTCTAATATTGAAGTTGTGGAATTAATTATTTGGAGTCTATATTCCAATGGTAATCTCTTTTATTAATTCTACCAGCTTTCCTTTTTCTGTGTTTTATATGATTTACCTGTTTTCTGAAATGTATATCCCTAAGAAGGGGAATACTTTGTCCACACCTCGGTCACACTGCAATTAAAATTACTGATGTAATACAACTATCCTACTGTAACAGTGACTCCACGATAAAGTAAATGAGGTGACCTCGTTAGCATGAATTTGTTCCTCAGTACACTTTCATATCAGGAACTGCAAGAGGATTTCTGATATTTGTGTGCTGTCATACATAGGGTGACTTTGGAGTGATTGTTATTCGATTTCAGTTGGTGTTCACTAAGGAAAAACCATACCTACAAAGAACAGGAATGGTGTTAAATAGCCGTAGGCATGCCGATCCATACTAAGTATGTGCAAACTGAAAACCAATGTAAGAATAATTTTAAAAGAGAGACAAAGAAAAAAGAATTTGCATGTTCTTACTGGGTTACCCTGTTTCTCAACTAGTCAGGAAGAGCAGGCCAAACTTTATCCTAAACTGGTGCAATTTTACAAATCCTTCTGCCAGCTCAAGTTACTTTGGGATCACTTCACACTAGACAGAGCTGTTTCTGAATCTTCTGTTTCCTTACCAGACCAGGAGCCCCAATGGCCTTAAAGGTGTAATATCATCTTCTGGTTGACAGAGCCTGAACTGATCCTAGAGATCCCATGACTCTCACTTTTCTGCTATTAAGTTCACATAGTTGCTACTGCTACTCTACTTACTTTCCCTTTAAATCTAGCCAGCTGTCTGTCTATCTCAAATTTTAATACATCTCTAACTTTCTAGTATTTGGTACATACTACAGAACTGTCTTTCCAGAAAGCTGCCAACAGTTCAGGTTCTGAGAGAGCTGAAGAACACACTAAGTTATAGCAGTGTAAATGTATTATTCAAACATAACTTACTTTTTTTGGTTGCTGCTTGCTGTGACCTGAAAAGGAATAAAATTTAAAACACATAGAATAACACTGCTGCAATTAGATATTTTTAAAGTATGAATAGCAAGTAGTTAAAATGTGTTGTGTAGACACTTATTTTTTAAACATTTGGTAAGTAATTCAAGTTCTAGAGACCGTAAGAAAACTGGGAATCCTAAAGTAAGAGTGTGCACTTTACCAAGAAAATATTAGTATTGACTGTCCAACCATACTTGAAAAAACATCAGTCAGGATACCTCGTCTTAAAAGTATATTATCTGCATCTCAAGAGCAATAAACCTTGATAGATGGTCCACAGATGAACAAGTTAGTTATACAAGGGACCTGACAGTGCAGGTTTGAGCAAATTTTATATTGTGGGTGCAATAGTGCTAACTAATACAGGACTTCAACCTGCTTTGAAAGGACGGCTTCTTAGCAACAACTTCTAAAGATTTTAATTTATTTTCTTCCTCTCTATACAGCTTTTTTTCTTTCCCCCCCTCCCCGCCCCCTCTTGTCTCCTGTCTTCCAAAACTGAGTCATGGCTTAGCTGCAAGAATGATAGAGCTCTTCTAATTGAAGAAATGGATCCGAGCAAACACACTGAGCTTGCTGATGGACCAGACATAGGTCTGGGGAGGTATTTCCTAGGCAGACATGCCTTACTCTGTGTGTTTGTGCGCATGTAAGTGAGTAGCTTCAAGCAAAGACCAGTCTGGCAAGGTCTGAGAAATAGATAGACTGGTGGAGCCATGCTCTGCCCTCCCTGAGACAGAAACAGGCATCAGAAAAAAAAAAAACCAAGATCAAGGGAATCCTGTATCCTCCTCCCACCATGCTGAAGGTAGTAACTTAAAGTAAAGGAGTGAATGGAGGCAAGTCCACACTTGAGGCCGCAGGTGAACCCCTTCCCTGCCCACCTTGCCTTCCCAGGTGCTTCTGTACAATAGGTATGATGCTCTGGATGTGGAAGGCCAGTCAATGGATGATGTGGATTGATGGTCCATCTGCACCAGAGATGTTGCCAAGGTCAGAAAGGCCTACCCCCATATCATGACCACTTCCACTAGGAAGAAGAGGCGGGTTATCATTGTAGGTGACTCCCTTCTGAGGGGAACAGAGGGTCCAATGTGCCAGACACCCTCCTCTTATGGAAGTCTGCTGCCTCCCTGGGGCCTGGGTTAGGGACATCGCTAGGAAACTTCCTAGCCTGGTACAGCCCTCAGACTATTACCCATTATTGGTCTTCCATGTAGGCGGTGATGAAGCTGCAACACATAGTTCAAGGGCGATCAAAAGAGACTTCAGGGCCTTGGGATGGTTGCCCTCTATGTCAAGAAATGGATAGAGTGTGAAGAGCTGTCTCCGAAGAATAACTATGAGCAGGTTGAAAGCTTATGGGTAAGAATTAGAGACTGAGGCAACAAAGGGAACCTTGTGTTTGGTGTCTACTACAGGCTGCCCAATCAAGGGCGAAGCCTTCGTACTCCAGGTAGGGGAGGCATTGCGCTTGGAGGCTCTTGTCCTGCTGGGGGACTTCAATCACCCCTATATCTGCTGGAAAAGTAGCCCATTCATCAATGACATAGCAGGATTGACTGCACCCTCAGCAAGTTTGCAGATGACACCAAGCTGAGTGGTGCAGTTGATGCCTGAAGGACAGGATGCCATCCAGAGGGACCTGGACAAGCTCAAGAAGTGGGCTCATGTGAACCTCATGGGGTTCAACAAGGCCAAGTACAAGGTCCTGCACCTGGATTGGGGCAACCCCTGGTATCAACACAGGCTGGGGGATGAAGGGATTGAGAGCAGCACTGTGGAGAAGGACTTGGGGGTACTGGTGGATGAAAAGCTGGACATGAGCTGACAGTGTGCCCTAGCAACCCAGAAGGCAAATCATCTCCTGGGCTGCATCAAAAGAAGCATGGCCAGCAGGTCAGGAGAGGTGATTCTGCTCCTCTACTCTGCTCCGGTGAGACCCCACCTGCAGTACTGTGTCCAGCTTTGGAGCTCTTGACACAGGAAAGACATGGACCTGTTGGAGTGGGTCCAGAGGAGGGTCACAAAAATGATCAGAGGGATGGAGCACCTCTCCTATGAGGAAAAGCTGAGAGAGTTGGGGTTGTTCAGCCTGGAGAAGAGAAGGCTCCGGGGAGACCTTATTGCAGCCTTTCATTACTTAAAGGGGGCATATAAGAAAAATGGGGACAAACTTTTTAGCAGGGCCTGTTGTGACAGGACAAGGGGTGATGGTTTTAAACTCAAAGAGGGTAGATTCAGACTAGATAGAAGGAAGACATTTTTTATGGTGAGGGTGGTGAGACACTGGAACAGGTTTCCCAAAGAGGTGGTGGATGCCCCCTCCCTGGAAGTGTTCAAGGCCAGGTTGGACAGGGCTCTGAGCAACCTGATCTAGTTGAAGATGTCCCTGCTCATTGTAGTGGGGTTGGACTAGATGACCTTTAAAGGTCCCTTCCAACCCAAACTAGTCTATGATTACACGAAAGCAGCCAAGGGGTGGGGGAGAGTTTTCCCCCATATCTGGGAAAAATGTAGAATCTAGGTCTTCTCTTCCCCTTGCCAATGGGTCCCTTGTTATGTCAAGATAGGAGAACCCATAGGTATCTTGCCAGGGCTTATGTCTTTCCACTAAATAATAGCTATCCCTGGATTTTTGTTTGCTAATTAAATCTGCAGGCATCTATCATTTATCTCATGTTTTCAGCTCTCTATCACCCTTCCACCTGGCATCACAGCCAGTCACCTGGGAAAAGGTAAGATAGAAAATTGGTTAATATTGAAAGGCTGCCCCTTGTCGCTGATGTGATCTTATCAGGCAGTATCGACTGATCACTTAGAAAGCAAAATTACTGGCAGCTTCTGCACAGTTAACATACTTCTATGTGACAAACTTATTGCTGTGCTGGAATACCCGAGCTATATTTAGAACAGGTGGTTCAGAAAACTGTACAGCAGCATTTTACCCAAGCAAATTAGTCCTTTGAGTACCTCTGTGATATGGACTGACAGTTTTGCTCTTGACAACTCACAAAGAGATTGCTGCAGCATAATGAAATGTGCATACATCTTTCTTTAAGTATTTTGCACTGAAGTTTGAATTCACCTGTTGGGATAGTGCTCAGACAGAATATTCAGCTCTGTAGCACAATAATGTGTTTTGATTCATCGATATAGAAAATAGATATAATCACATAATAAGGTTGTTTATTGTGAAGAAATAGTGTTACATTTTTCTTCTTAAAAACCTCTTAGAAGGTTTTTTTTTGTCTTTTATACTTTAACTTTTTTAGCGTAAGGCAAAGTTTTTACTCTGCAGTAAAAAAATCCCTCAGTTGCTTTAAGTCAGTAGATCCATGCATGTTGTTTTAGTAGATGTCCACTTTTGTGTCTTCAGTAAAAGATAAACATCATTACACTCCAACCTATCTTTTGAAGCCAATATTAACAAATCAGGTCCCGTCTTCAGTGTTGAGTATATTCTACCTTTAAAGCGGAGGGCGGATAAAGTTGTAGGAGTCAAACTTAGTGATTGCAGTTACGAATTCTGAAGCCTCATTCCAAGTGTTTATACAGGTATATAAAGCAGGGCAAATTGGCCTTAACCAGGCTAAATCTGCTCTTTATTTGGCAAAAGTAACGTGATTTAATACTTTGTTGTGGGCGATGGTGGTGCTCTGTGATTTGTTTGGGGGTGGAATGCACTGGGCAGGAGACAGGAGTTTTTGTGCCCCCTCACCAAGTTGAAGGCTGTCAAGGATCGTGGTCTCTGTCGGTGATATGGAGAGCTCTGGAGAATGTGCATCCTGATGTGAAATATCAAAAGCCTACATGCTGTTCTCTGATCTTGACTTCACAAGACAGCTGGGAAAGCACTTTTTTGCACTTTAGTTTTACCCAGTCAGAAAGTATTTGCCAGTATGGCAGCACAGTACAGCAAAAGGACCTTATTAATTCAGGCATCTACTTTAAAGAGGGGTAGACTCTAATATGTATGTGATATAATGACCACTCACGCTGTTCTTGAAGTGTTACCCTTGAGCAACAAAAATTAAAATTCATCAATGCAGAAGAAAGTGTGTCACAATGGATATCAGATATTTGAGTGTGGTGGGATAGCGAGACCAGTTTGGAAAAGACTCCTATTTCATTATTTCTCTGCCTTCGTAATTCTCTTACATCTTTAATGAGGGCTCATGAATGAATTCAGAATTAGGTTTTGAGACAGACAGACTGTCATTCTCCTTCCACTTCAGTCTCGGAAACCACGAGCCATCTGAGAGCTGGACTGCTTTTTACTTCAAGAGGAAGAAATTGGTAAGATTTACATCAACCAGCAGAAGAAGGAGAGTGTCTGGGGGGGAAAACACCCGAATCCTCAAAGGGCCACTTACTGCCAGCATGAATCCAAGGCATTTTCATATGCTTGGAACAGGCTGGTAATGTATTACAGTTCCATAATGCTCGAATAAATAGGAAAGGAATCGATTGCGCAATTTTTACTTCTCTATTAGCTTAAAACAGAACGTCTTCAAACGAAGTGTTTGTTTGCTGAACCACTTGTTTGTATACGTCAGTGGGTACATAACAACAATATATTCAGGTTTCAGAAAGCACCAGAGGGTGACAAATAACGTACCCCATAGCTGAGCTGGCAAATTTTAAGCATCCCTTTAGCTATATTATGCTTTGGCTGGTATGTCTGTAGTCAGGATTGTGAAGCAACAGCTGTGCAGCTGCTTCTTTCTGTTAGCAGCAACAGAAAGTTTGTGCCAGGTGGGATGGGTGGCTGAGCCCTTGACTCCGGTGTCATGGGTGAGAACAAGAAGTTCCCCTAATTGTCTGTTGTGTTTTGCTGCTTGGATCCTGCTCTCTCTGTCTTCTTGAATTTAAGATGGGTCCTTTGTGCCTCACAGGCCACTAAATGTAAAGGTAAGCATGAAGCACCGGCCGTGTACCACGTAGCAGAGCGGCTGCTGCGGTCCTTGTGCTGCCGAGGCCCCACGGCGCAGCCTCCACAGCTCTTCTCCTGCAGCACGTGGGATGAGCCTGCGCTGGCGAGATGCAGTCAGGGAGCATCACACCCCCCGTTTGCTCGATCGCTGAATTTCTAGTGGTGACTGGGAATCCAGGTCAGAGCCAAGGGTCAAGCTGTGCTGAAATCTGTGTGAGCACAGAAAAGGCCCTCATCCTGAGGGCATCGCAGTGTAAGCAGCGGATCAAACTACACTGTGCCCTGTATATGTCTGGAGAAAAATACCGCCTGATCTTTCCTTTTGCTTTTTGCTGTTACAGTTGAGTAATCTGGCCATTAACATCACTGGCTGCTCGTACAGAATTGAATATGAAATTGGTAAAATCTGTACATGTTTGTTCTTGAATTATTTTGCTTACAGTGTCACAGTTCCAGGTCAAAATATTCAGTTTTCCATGAAAGGAAGATGTCTCACCCAAAGTGAACTTCTGTTACGAAGATGGGTTGGGCTGGCTTGTTTAAGTTTATAAGACCTGATATTTCAACTTTCAAATGGGGAAGCAAACATACAAGATCCCTGGTTACTGGAGTGGCTCATTGAAACCTCTGCCTGCCTGGGCATTTTTTTTTACCATAAAAGAGTTTTGATTTAAAAAGAGAAAGAATAACGCTTCAGGTGTTTACTTTGATGCTAATTCTCTGCTTCTGACACAGGCTAGCCATTCATTTCATGGCGTTTCTCTGGCAGAAGCTACCTAATGAGCCTCTCCTGTGCTTTTGGTAAGTCTCCAGCAGCTGTCTGCAGGGAATGGATACGTCTTCCTTGCTCTGCCTGGGAGGTGTGCGTGTGTGTCTCTGTTCTTTGGTGTATTAAACAGTCTTTCCTGGGAGTGTGGACATGTTGTCTATAGCTGGTATAATTCCTATTGATAATTTCCTTTAAAAATTAATTAGATTTTAGCTTGTGTTCCACAACCGTTCAGCAGGCGATTGATTATAGCTCCACCGATGCCATAGAAGTCAGTATTTCTTATTCATGTAATAACTGCATATAGGAGAGACCAGCAGGTGCGTACATACGCATACTGAGGACAGATAAGAAGCAATAATCTGTTCCAACAAGCCAACTTCATATCGATGATGAATGGTGTAACAAGAGCTCTGTACCACTGCAGGAGAAGGAGAGTGAGGCACTGAATCTCCCAAGATTTGTGAGGGGAAAACATCTCTGATTCTTTTTTGCAGTTTAAAGAAATGTGCATTTTGGAGAGGGAGGCAAAAAAATCTCTTCTTTTTTTTTTTTTTTTTTCAGTGTCAGATTAGTGCTTCTGTATTGTACCTCTTTATTAGTTATCTTAAGACATTGTCTTCAGCGCTACAGATTTATTCTTTGCCTTTGCACAACATTTGAACTGTTAGAGAAGTTCAGGTCAGTGCTTGCATTCTTACAGCAATTCAGAGATTTTAGCACATTACTTAGTGTTTTTTTGAGTTTGGTTTGGGTTGGATTGGGTTATGTTTTTTTTGTTCCCCTTTGCATTCCTAGTGAGGAGAGCAGGTACAAAATAATTTCTTGTACCTTCACCTAAACCGATGATCAAGCCTCACTTTTGGCATCTGTTTTAGTGGTGGCTGGTAGGATTTGTATTTTTCCAATTTTAGAAAATGATACTTTTGGCAATGTCAGTCACATACTCCATTTGGGTCTTGTTGTTTTAAATAAAAATAATTTTCTTTATAAATATAATTTTCTAGAGGGACGATTGGGGATTTTTTTTAATTAGCTTTTAAATTTTAGATGGCTGTTCTTTCCTTGATCTCCTTTACGCATGTATACATTTACAGTTTTTCTATTTGAAAGGCAAGGTTAAAGTTGCCTCTCTGAATCTCTAGAATTAGCTTTAAAAGAAACCTGCAAGGATCTGAAATAAAAAAAAAAAGTTAATAAATTGTTAAAGAACTAGTCCTCTTTTTCACATTGCTCCTAAAGCCTGAGTAGCTATTTTTCCAAATATGATGGCAAACAACTTTTTGTTGTTGTTGTTTTAAAAAAATATATTTTTTAGTTAGACTAACCTAAAGAAACTAAGTCATTTGTGTGTGGACATACTTTCTGCTTCTTTACTCATCATGGCAGTCTTCAGTTTGTTAATGTAACTGTTGGTAGTTTGCAGAGGAGTAAGTGGGATGTTACAGCATAGTAGAACAAGTTATTTTTTAACTTATTTTCCTACCTATGTGACTATGTAAGTTAGAAATTAACATTTGTTCACAGATGTTGTGTGTAGATTATACAAGCCATCACAAGAGAGTGCTTATATTCTCATTATCTTGTACCTTTCCCCTACTTTAAGATACACAAATAAATTATATAAAAAAAAGGAATTATAGGTCTCTGAGGAAAACATGACACAATATCTTATTTTTACATGAAAAAATATGCAAAGAAAAGTTATGTAAAGTTAAAATTTGATATTGGATGGCTCTGGGGACCTAAAAGGATTTTGATGCATGTATGAATGACACAGATGTAATTGAATAATCATGTCACACTGGGATTCATCAAGCAGCTTGCATTCTGCCTAAAAGTCAACTCAATGTTGTTTACTTTTGTCACAAGATCGTCAGCATCTTTGAATGGACACAAGCACACAGAAAGGGTGTGTGTTTGTTTTGTTTTGGTTTGAACAATTAGCTCTTTAAATGAGTGCTTTCTCCTCTCTCTCAATTAGGCACTATTCTGCTCAGTGTTACAAGCTTTGGATAGCTACTTATTAAAGTTCTGTGTAATGATTCTGAAAAAGTAAATGAAAATATGTAAAGAGGTAAAGGTACTACAAATATTTGTCAAGATTATCATGAGTATTTTAAAACTCATATAGTGTTTTAGGTGTGTGTGCTTTTACATATAGGGCAATTTAGTGCATAACAATACATTTATTAATGTTAAGCTATACTTAAAATACAACTCAGCTACACATACATATACACACACACATGTGCACATAAATATTTTTATGTATGTATAAAGCTCCAAATCCTCCTCTTAGTAAAATCAGTGATAAACTTGTACTTTAGGAGGACAAAAGAGGACTACTTTTCCTTCCAGACCTGTAACACTTCAACTCAAGAGTACACAAAATGACATAAATACTGAAGTGTAATATACTGTGTAAGGCGTGTTCACTTACGGAAGTAAAGGCACTTATTACTCCGAGTAAAGAAAAAAATCTCTTATAGGAAAACATTTAAATATATTTCCAAATTTTGTAATACATTTTATCCATTC
Source organism: Nyctibius grandis (assembly GCF_013368605.1). Lineage (NCBI taxonomy): Eukaryota > Metazoa > Chordata > Aves > Nyctibiiformes > Nyctibiidae > Nyctibius > Nyctibius grandis. The sequence goes on along the minus strand of NC_090663.1, from coordinate 76,169,425 downwards.
CATATTTATTTTCTGCTGTAGTCCTAGTCAGAAGGCAAACTGAAAAGTGCCCCATCAAGTGAGTTATCTCTCCTGCCACTTCCTTATCTTTCAGAAGCAAAATCCTTATCAGAGACAGGATCTGTAGAAGCCAGCCATAGACCATTAGCTCTTCATACATATATCCTTCAGCTTCACCCCACGCACACTTTGTAGCTAATGGCATTCTAGATAAGCATCTTTCAGTTCTGTGTTTTAATTAACGATCATTTTTGCCATTATCAACTGTCTACTTCATGAGTATATGTGAGAGCTTTGCGGCGTATCATCAGTCGAATGCTCTGTATATGTTTTTGCTCACACACAGACTGTGACAGTCTTTAATGCAACCCTTAGTAAATTCTTACCTTGCCTGAATAATTAATAGACCATCACATTTAAGAATCTGCCTAAACATGACATTTTGAATGAGCCCTTTTTGTGGTCAAAAATACAGTTCTCGTCTGGAATAAAAGGCCGCTGTATGTCACTCATCACAATTGGGCAAAATGCTTAGCATCTATTAAATTGATCAACTGTTACATCAGAACTGCTGATTAAGATCTTTTTATGCTGAATATCACAAGATCTGTGATGAAGGTAGATAAAAGTCCCTGCATGTTTGCTTTATTCTTGTACGTTATCAGTTTTCTACCTACCCCTTTCGATCTGACTTGCTGATGCTCTTCTGGTCGTATTCACTGCTCTCAAAACATTTTGAATCCTGAAGTGAGACAGAATACTTACCAGTTCGTCCTCTGTCTCCTCTTCCCTTTCCTCAGTGATGTACGTAGAAAATAACTCTGTTACTTGTGTCTTTTTGAAAACAACTTGTCAGTTTATTTTTGTGTACTCTGTGTGTGTGACCGGGAAGGGGAAAGGAATCTTTTATTTATGCTGTGACAAAAATCTTCCTTTTACTGACATTGGAATTAAGTGTAGAAATAGTGCCAGACTAACAAAGAAAAATATGAAGCAAAAGATTAAGAAAATGGATTTTCTTCTTTTAAATGAAGTAATTTCTCAAGAAAATGTATGAATGCTTCAATGGCAAAGCAAATAATTGTCACAAAAGGTAATGTTGAAGTGAAAGGTTTCTGAAATAAAGCATCCGCTTGAAGCATGCTGAAACACAGTAAGAAATTCAAATTGTAGTGAGGGAAGGACAGTTTGCATTCTGAAGGACAATGAAGCTGGACTTACCTACTTCATTTAGGTAAATGAAAGCTTTTATTTACTGAAGTGGGCATTAGATCAAGGCCTGAACACCTGTACTGTCAGGTGGAACTTAAAAGTACAAACAAAAAAATTAGCATATTTAGCAATTAAATATAACCAAGGTGTTGCAAACATCTATGAAACATTAGAGTGATGACAAATGGATTATATGTATTCAGAATGGGATTATTCTTGCACATAAATGTACCATATGGTACAAAGTGAAAAGTATATGGGGATCATTTTGCATACAAAAATTAAATACATATATGTAGACACACATAATATCCAAAATATGTTAATGTATAAATGCATATATTTCCTGTAAAGTTTGTTTTGAATAATAATATTCCCATAGGAAATGAAATTAATAAATATATTCTGTTTCTGTTGCTTAGGTAGAAAGCATTATATGGTAAAATCTGCTGCTAAAATAAGCTCGTTAATTAACACGTGTATCAATTATGTAACTTCTGCACTCATTACAGTTTTGAAGATTTAGCCTTCAAAACAAAATGTGTTTGATTTTTATGTGCATTAATAATATGCGGTCTCCCACAGCATCCTCGCAGCTAAACTGGGGAAGTGTGGTCTGGATGATCGGGTAGTGAGGTGGATTGTGAACTGGCTGAAGGAAAGAAGCCAGAGAGTGGTGGGCAATGGGACAGAGTCCAGTTGGAGGTCTGTGTCTAGCGGAGTCTCGCAAGGGTCAGTTCTGGGACCAGTACTATTCAATATATTCATTAATGACTTGGATGAGGGATTAGAGTGCGCTGTCAGCAAGTTCGCTGATGACACAAAACTGGTAGGAGTGGCTGACGCGCCGGAAGGCTGCGCAGCCATTCAGAGGGACCTGGACAGGCTGGAGAGTTGGGCGGGGAGAAATGTAATGAAATATAACAAGGGCAAGTGTAGAGTCCTGCATCTGGGCAAGAACAACCCCATGTACCAGTACAAGTTGGGGGCAGACCTGTTGGAGAGCAGCGTAGGGGAAAGGGACCTGGGGGTCCTAGTGGACAACAGGATGACCATGAGCCAGCAGTGTGCCCTTGTGGCCAAGAAGGCCAATGGCATCCTGGGGTGTATTAGAAGGGGTGTGGTTAGCAGGTCGAGAGAGGTTCTCCTCCCCCTCTACTCTGCCCTGGTGAGGCCACATCTGGAGTATTGTGTCCAGTTCTGGGCCCCTCAGTTCAAGAAGGACAGGGAACTGCTAGAGAGAGTCCAGCGCAGAGCCACGAAGATGATTAAGGGAGTGGAACATCTCCCTTATGAGGAGAGGCTGAGGGAGCTGGGTCTCTTTAGCTTAGAGAAGAGGAGACTGAGGGGTGACCTCATTAATGTTTATAAATATGTAAAGGGCAAGTGTCAAGAGGATGGAGCCAGGCTCTTCTCAGTGACATCCCTTGACAGGACAAGGGGCAATGGGTGCAAGCTGGAACACAGGAGGTTCCACTTAAATTTGAGGAAAAACTTCTTTACGGTGAGGGTAACTGAACACTGGAACAGGCTGCCCAGAGAGGTTGTGGAGTCTCCTTCTCTGGAGACATTCAAAACCCGCCTGGACGCGTTCCTGTGTGATATGGTCTAGGCAATCCTGCTCTGGCAGGGGGATTGGACTAGATGATCTTTCGAGGTCCCTTCCAATCCCTAACATTCTGTGATTCTGTGATATTCCTAGTGACAGGTAAGCATGAATGTAAATGGATAGCGAACATTTTTTTAATATGTATTTTTAGTTCAAAAGCTACCGGAGATGATAAACACTTGCTCATCAAATGCAGCTTAGATGTATCCACAGTTTACACCGCTGAGTGAAACTGTAAACAAAACTGTGTTTGCAAGGAATTAAAGGACATGATACCAAATCCTTTGTTTTCTAGATGGTAAAACTCTCCCTTAGAAACACTTCCAGTTCTTAAGCAGTCCATGTAGCTGGGTTCACATCTCTTGCTGGGCACATCTTGGTTAGTACGTTACAATTACTAAAAAGCTCTCTAAACAGTGTAAAAGTGCTTTTAAAAAGAATAGTGGAAAACTTCTCAGTGCAACTTCTTCTGCAACTTAATGGCTTAAGGAAGGCAAAAGAATTTTTTGTGTATGTAGCGATCCTGAACATTTGCTTAACTTTTGTTTTCCATCCCAGTCCTACAGGACTTGCAAGAAGTGGATTTCTGTTTCCAGTACCTCTGTAATGAAGGGGGAAGGAAATTTGTTGTTCCCAAGGTAATAAACAGCCTTGCTTTGTTTTATTGTTTTAGATAATTGAATATCTGTGAAAGACATTCAATAAAGTCATTGGAGATTAGTCTTCTAGTTATGGAAAAGCGCAAGGAAAGGTTTTTCTACTGGGCTTGATCTAGAAAATTTAATTTAGTGCCCATTGCTTTGTTGCTGGCACCATCATCATGTATATTGTTTTGCACAGGGCCAGAAAAAAGCAGTCTGTGATCTCCAGTTCATGTTACCTGAATGAGTGAAGAGCTATCACTTGTAAGAGCTGGCTCAGCTCACAACAGAGAGAGGGCCTGCATCTTCTTTCTCATACCACAAGGGAACTGGAGCCCAAGGGCTGCTTTTCGTGTTTCAAAAAAGGAAACATTTTTGTAATATTATTATTAATGGAAGTTCTGAACCCACTTCCTACCCTGTACTGATTGGGTTAAAAGAAAATTATTAACAAATAAATATCGAGGCTTGAAGCTGCGAATAGCACCGTCTTTGGTGTTAATGAACAGTATAGGAATTATTTCATTGTAATATCCCGAAGCTGCTAAAATCTGAATCCATTGAGATTCACAATTATCATTAATGGAATTTAGTATTTTCAGGATGGTGGAAAATAGCCAGGCCTTAATAAAATATTAACGGGCAGAAACTCTGGATTAAATATTCATCTTGGTGCCTTTGGAGGTTATGTTCTATTGCTACCCTACAGCCCATTAGTAAATAATGATCTAGTGGCAAAACCTTCTGGGACATAGTATAGCTTAGTACGGAATTGCTGTGTAAAGTTAAATCATAGGATTTACATATTTTCTATTTTGTAGAGTAGTTACATTGTTTACATGGAAAAAAGTAAGAGTCGGTACTGATAGTCATTTAAATCGCATCAGTAGAGGTAAATTACCAAAGTTGAGCTGGAGGCGATTTTAGTGCGTGATTCCACCAATACTAATGAGAGCTGCCTGGCTGCACGCTGTGCAACTCCCTGGCACGCTAGATGCTTGTCTCGCTCAGCCTTACTGGCCTAGTATAGCATCTCTATCAAACAGAGCTGTGCAACTTCGAGTAGAAGCGGAAAGAGAAAGGGATGATGAGACTTCTGTGCGTGCCGTGTCCTAGTAATCATAATAGAAACACTTTAACGTTGCTAATTTGAGAAGGGGTAACTGGACTTCCCATGAAAATAAAGACGCAAGCATTCCTCTGTGCTGCAGAGCTGATGGAAAGTGTGGTGTTGAAATTGTTTAGTATTGGAAAGTCGGGGCTTTGACATATCCGTTTTTTAATAAAAAGGTTCTTGATTTAAAATCAGTCTTTCATTTAATAAGCAAACATTCATAATGACATTGCAGCATCTCATAAGAGTTGTACTTGAGCCAAAGAATTTGCAACATGTGGAGAGCAAGGATAAGTAGCAATCTAAATACAGCTTTCAAGATGAACTGTGGCTTGTGAGTCGTGTGGTGTGCTGCTTTCTGTCCACACAAGAGGGAGAGGGGCATAGTGCCTCAGGGAAAATGGATTTCAAGTAGGCAGCCAGACTGCAACTCACAACTTACCTCTTCATCAGGGTACTACCCACCTATTGTGTTTGAAACAAATTGCCAGTGTGAATGCTGTACCAAGACATTTCTATCTTTGGTGTGAAAGATGATGTGATTCATTTGTATTTAAAAGTCAAACAGCATAGTCACAGGGATGACTAGAAATTACGTCAGCTTTGTTATTCAGCCACAGGTCAGGTATGGACTATCTCAATTACAATATATGTAAAGTTATTTCGTCTGTGGTGTAGTTAAATTTCTGCCTTTTCTGATTCTTTTTAATGGATAGTATCAACTGTAACTGGTTGTGAATGTGATGTGGAATAGGCAAGATTACAACTCCCCAAAACTGATGGTGCTGTATCTTTCCAAGCCATAACAGTTCATGAAAAGCCAAGTCCTCACAGAGACTTAAAGGCATACACATGTTTCCAGTAAGATTTCTGGAACCCTTGAGAAAAGAATATTGGGCAGATAGGAAACAAAGACACTTTTTTTCTTTGACTTGCAAACACATTAATCACCCTTTCATTTTCTTGCATGGATTTCAATAGAGTGTGAATTATAAATGACAAATATCTGAGAGAGTTGTGGATGGATGGATGAATGTCTGCTGTTTGTGTTGTTTTATTCTGTTTTGGGATTTTATGAGAGTGGAGAAGTCTTTTCGAAAATTGTGGTAAGCCTCAAGAGGCTTAACAGAGTTGGAGCTTTGTTATGCTAAATGGCTTCTTGTGTATTTCTGTGCTCTACTTAATGATATTCATGAAATATTCTTATTTCCTGGGAAACTCACTGAACACCCTCCTACAGGGTTTAGGTTATTTAACAAGTTAAGTAAGGATCTCCCTTATTTGTGTACATTAAAGTAAGAAATAAATATAATATACTAGTCAATATAATTTACTATCACAAGTGAGGTGGGTTTCCCCGCTGCCCTCTAGGGAAATATCTTGTGTATATTCATCAGTTGTGCATGGTAACATGTGGCTGCAATATCCCAACCCAGAATTTAGCTAGTTCATGTAAATAGTTCAGGAAATGCTGCAGAATTCAGTGCCAGCTCAGCTCAGACAGGGTTTGTTGGACACAACTCCTTCCATGTAAGGCTTTTCTCACAGATGTGCATCTCCTTTCCCAGGAGTTAGGAGTCCATGAGGGCTTAGCCAGTCCTCCAGCAGCTCTGTAGATTTATTTGGCAATTTGTCCTGGCTAATAACTCATCCTCAAGTGCTGAGGAGCAAACTGTAGCAATACTAATGTGGTTTTCTGTAGAAACATCTTGAATTGAGAAGGTACAACAACAGATTTTGCATTTTAAGATTTGCTGGACATGGCTGGAGCTGACTTTGTGTCAAGCCATTTTGCGTTTTCATATCCAGCTGTTTTGCTTGCTGGAGCCTGGTGCTGAGCACCATGTTTTGCTGAGCCTCTCAGTTTCAGCTGTGTCTTATGTAAAATAGATACAGTCTTGTCACACAGTTTCTTCTAGCAAATTCTGATAGCTCTGAGATGGTTCTATGCTAAACCTGGATGCTGCCGTGGATACTGCATTATGAAGGCATCCAGATCTATGGGTGTCTGGGATATGGTTTCTTTCTTAATGGATGGCTGACAGTGATGGCAGCTATAATATTAAGTAGGAAATAAAAAAATAACAGAAAAGAGAAATTTTGCATATAGGTGAAGAATCTGAAAAGTTTCACATCTTCATTTCTTATTTATTAAGAAAGACGTTTTTACAAGTATCAGCAGGTGTTACAACTTTACAGGTTGTGTTGTATGTTTGCATAAAAATGTGACTTTATGAGATATTTTTATTTCTGGGCAGTAAATAATATCTCTGCATTATGAACTGCAAATATATGCAGTATATGAGGATCTATAGTCAGGGTAATCTTGCTACTTATAAGGAAGTATACACGGCAAATGATTTTATTGATTTTAGTAATACTTGAACTAAGTATGAAATGAGTATAAACATGATATGCGTATGTAAATATATATAGATCTATATATCTCAGTTGATTGAATAGGTTCTACACTTGTGCACATGAAGGAAATGAACACTAATGCCATAGCTCTATAGAACTGTTGCAAATGTGAAACTAAATTTATTTAACTAGTCAGGCTGTGTGACTGCTGGAGTAAGAGAAGGTCAATGAAGTTGCAATACTGGCTTATACACTATGTTCAAGACCATCTGACTTGGGTAATGGAAGAAATGTGTGCTATAGTTCATATCTAAAGGTAAAGGTGCCACTAGCAGATGTGTCTGGTACTTTTGTTTCTGCATTGTAAATGTAAAATGGTCGTACAAAATATTTGCAGTGGCTTTATTTGTCTCCAGGTAACTGCCCTGGTTTTAGTTTGCAGCTGGTTTTACTCTTGATACAGTGTGAGGTTACACTTAGGCAAATGAGTTGCTCAGTTAAGTAACTGTGAAACATAAATACTTCAAGTTGTCAGCTACTACTTATCTTTATATCTACGTGCGTGTGTATGTATATATAAACACGACTTCAGAGGAAGATGTAATAGACTTACTTTGACTTCTTAGAAAACTATTTCCTTACTGCTTAAAAAGATCTCTACTATGTTTGTTTCTAAATCTCTTGATAAAATTGCAACTGTAGTTAGTTTGCCCAGTGTTGAGAAGATAATCTTTGAAGAAAACCTGTTAGCCAGCTTTTAGGGAGTTGCAATATTGTGTTATAGTTGCTGTTGACAGAGAGTTACGTAAACAAATGTCTGGGAAGTAAATTTTTTGTAGACTGTTATTTGTCTTTTAACAAAGGACTAATCAGCATCTGGAATCTCAATTTACTTGATGGATTTTGAATTATTTACTCTGAAAGGTTGTGTCATTTGGGCTGTGATTTTTTTTTTTCATTTTCCTAACAGTTTATAAGTCATGCAATCAATTGGATTTTGACAAGTGTAAAGTTTTGGGAAGGTTAAGAAGTCTACCTGATATCATTGACCTCAAGTAGCTGCGAAAGTGTCTATTCATTTATTCTGAAAAACTGTCTTTCCGAAGCAATTGTTCAGTACCTTTATAGCACTGTAGTGATAGTGCTCAGCCAAAACTCTGTTCCCTTGACATTTTTTTAAATTATAGGAGCTAAACAGATCTATTAAGTTCCCAGACAAAACCCAATAATCCACTACCATAATACATATATTTTATTTATGAATTGACGTTGCATTTTCACAGTGTTCTTAAATCGAGCAGAAGAATGCCAGCATATCTGAAATATCTCTGTTTCTTGTAGTTCCTGGATTTTTTCTGTGGTATGCCATCTCAGTGCTGAGAAAGCCAAGCCTTTACGTACTCAGCTTTTAAATGGCTGTAATTTTCATTAGCTAACTAGCAGAATAACCTTATCTACAGCTGTATCACAGTTAGTTTCAGTCCAATTAATCTTCATCAATATTGCCACCCTTCACATCATCCTCTGGAAAACTTAAAAGGAAAATAGCTTAATTAGGAACAGCAATGGCATTTCACTTTCAGAAAGGTGGAATGTTCAACACACTGTGTTGGAACAACATTCTCCCATTAGAATAATTTACGTGGCAAACACTAAATAAATATGCATTCGATGGAAGGGCTTTGTGTAACCAGCGCACACAGAGCAATGTTTTCTTGTGCTCGGGAATTAGAAAATTATCATTAGAAACAATTAATATTCTTGTACTGTTATGTAAGCAAGTCAACATCTTGTATGAACTGTACAGGTGATACAACTTTTAAAATAGAATGAAATTTGACTGCATGCTTATATTCTCATATTTGCCTTTTTATACTTCATATTGATTGTGTTCCCATTTCTATCAATAACTTTTATTTGCCTTTAGTGGAAGGCTAAACATTTCATGGTGATCGTGATTCTTTTTGCTGTGTAATTATGAATACTGTCCCCATACAGCCCTCAGTAACTCAGAGATGGAAAAGGCAACACTTGTTCTGTAATGCTCAAGGAACATGTAAGTTCTTTAGAATAGGGAAAGCATATTGCAATTAATTGCATTAGCAAAGAATAAATACAAAGGCAGAATGTTTTATATTCTCAGAAACAGATTCATGGAGAGATATTAGATGAGTGCTCTGAAAAATAATATTTAATAATTGCAAGTGATTAGGGAGCTTGACATAAAGTCAGAAATCTGGAGAGGTATTGATTACCCACTTCCCTAAAACTAACACAAAAGAACATTAAGGGTTGACCTTAAAGTCTGTTTCTTTCTACAGATTTGTCCAAATGCCTATCAAGGAGACTTCTGACCAGAAAATTACTCTCTCAAGTTCCTGATAATCTGCTTTGTTAAACTCTGGAATCCTTTTACCAAAAGCAAAGAGTTTATGGCCAGTCTCCCCCAATAGTCTCTGTATTCCCTGTAAGTACTGTCTGTATCATCCAGGTGTGCTTAAAAATACATTGTTAATGCAAATTAGATCCAAGGAAGGTGTGTTGTAAATTCTATATATATATGTTCCACACCTTCCACTAGACCAGGTTGCTCAAAGCCCCATTCAAGGCCAGGCTGGATGGGGCTTTGAGCAACCTGGTGTCGTGGAAGGTGTCCCTGCCCATGGCAGGGAGGTTGGAACTAGATGATCTTTAAGGTCCCTTCCAACCCAAACCACTCTGTGATTCTATGCTCTAAATTATTTCATCTGCTAATTGGATTTATGATGATTGTGGAGCCTAACATCAAGAGGGGCTGTTAAGATACTGTCTCCCTTAGAGAGGGAGCAGGTCTGTCACCTTTCAAACATGTCTGGCTGAGCATGAAGCCCACTTTCTCTTCTTGTCCCTGGCTGTCACAAACTGGGAGGATTGATAATTCGTCTAATAATATGAGTTATCAGACATCCAGTCATGAAAATAAGAATCACGTATGTAATGTTATTTTCTTGTGTAGTACCTTAGTCATGTATTTTGAGTAGGAAATCAATTTTCCCATTTCTGTTATGCCTTTTAGGAAAATTGGTTTTCTCCCTCGTAGTTTTGCACAGAGGCAAAGAGCTGCTGTACTGCACTGGCTACTTATGCAGGTTTCAAAGTAGATGGATAAGAAGAGAATTTTCAGAACATCGAGAAGCTCTGTCTGAGTTTGTTTTGAAAGAGGAGAAGAAACGGAGTGTGATTGTTACTTGATGTGCCTTGGCCAGTTACAGATGTCAGAGTAAGAAGGCAATGGATTCACCTTACTGAGGAGCTGAAGGGGAGGAATTTCAGAGGTAACTTTTTTTAAGCCCAATAACAGCCATATGTCAGTCCCCAAATGGAGATGTGTGCTTTTCTCCTGCATTCTTAAGAAAGCTTCCCAGATATGATTTGATACGGCATTAGTTTTCCACATAAAACAGTTGCAAGAAAGCTGGAGGCCCAACCTACCTCATGAAAATGGGAATGCAGCGATAATACAGAAATATGCCAGTAACTGGTCCCAGCTTAGTACTGGTTCAGACTCACCAAATAATATTTGATACCAGCGATGAAATAGAAGACACCACTTTCTTTTGTTATCACTTGCAACTTCTGAAGTATTTTCTCTGTTAAGCAACACCCATTTTCTGAGATTACTCCTGCTACTTCCAGCACTTCTGTGCTGCAAACTCCACTGCAAGCAAAGGTCAAATATAATTAGCTGGTGGAAGGGGCTGTTTGTTTTCATCCTCACCAGACCTTTTATTTTTGCAATTATGAATAGAGAATAGGTAATGTTACAGAATGAATCTTCAATGAAAATCTAACACAGAGTGGACACAATCTTTCACACAGTAGTAGAAAATTTAAAATGTTTCTTATACTCTGTCAAAGTTTCATTCATTACCAGCCTGGAAATATAAACTGATTTCACAATGAGACAAAACAAACCTCAAGCTTAATTTAAAACTCTAAAAAGCAATGCTAAAACAGTTATACATTTAAACTTTGCAAGTGAGAAAGGAGCTGGAAAATGTATGGAAAGCTAGAGAGAGAGGGGAAGTGCGCTGTGTCATGACTAATGATACAGAAACCTTCAAATGCCATGAACTGTCAGGAGCGAATAAAGAACTGTCAGGACCATTTATTTATTTGATCTCCCTTCTCCGTCCTCTCTATCTGGAGGTCTTGGATATTATTCCTTTGTCATATTTTGCTGCTGTATGGTTATTTTATTGGAAGCAGGAGTCCAAGAGATCACCTATCCAAATGTCATCATCACTTTCCAAATTAACTCTCTGGTTCATGTACAGTTCACTAGCAAGTACAAATGTGAACTTCTTGATTTTAATGAGAACAGGGGAATTACAGCAAGAAAATCAGTTAGAGCAAATTAATAAATGAGTTTCCCATTTCTGTTCCTTATTTTACTCGTGGTTACTAGTGGTTGTGTCCATTTCACAATACACTATGAAGAATTGGTATCTGTAAACAAAATTTGCTAGCAATGTGCATCTATAATTAGGATGATGGGATGCAGAATAAGCAGGCAACTGTCTGGATTTTAATCTCTCTGTGTTTTAGTAGAGAACTGTGAGCATTCAGTATGGATATAATAACATGACAGCTTAATGTGCAGAATTCAAATACTTATTTGCACCTCCAAATACTATTTCTGTGGTGGTTTTTCTTTTTTTCTTTTTAGGAAATGTGCTACAAGGCATCAGAAAAAAAACATGAAATGGCAGCATCAAGAATAAGAATGTGTGTGAGGAACATGTAAGTATTTGTAGTTCTGGATAAAACTTGGAGTTGCAGAAATGTAAAAATATTCATATATATTTTAACTAACTTCACAGAAGCCAAACCCAAATGGAACCAACTTCTTAAACTCTGAAAACTTCTTGGTTTCAGTTGATGAAAGCTGTTTATATTTTAATGAGAATTGCTTTTAGTTTCAACATTTTAAAAAAAGGTTACTTTTTAAACTTAGATTTAAAAAAAAAAAAAAAACACATGCCAAACAAACATCTCCCTGTTGCCTATCAGTATGTTAAATGATTTTTCATTTTTTCTCCCAAACAAGAAGGCACACGCATCTGTTTTTAAATGGTGGAGCGGCCTCTGTCTCTTTTAAAATAATGTCTTAATATATAATCACAAGCACAGTTTTCACTAAGTCTTTATCAAAGCTACACGTTTCACAGCCACCAATTACAGGTTAGTGCTGCATCCTTGACAGTTGTTTCAGAATATGTTAAAGTGGTGAAGGTGAAATGTAATTAACAGTATATATCACATAAATGCTTCGATCAATTTAAATTAGTCACTAGGTGGCCGTGTATCACAGATGGAAGTGTGGTATTTAACAAGAAGAAAATCCTTATTAATAATGCAGTTCTTAGTCTAATAATGGACTAATATACATTGTCTTAAATGTATGCATTGTCTGACTTGATTACAGTAATGGGTCTGAAAACATGAAACTTACTTCTTCGCCGCCTTAGTATCTGTATCTACAACGCTCAAAAATAAAGTAGGCATTGGGAACATAGGGAAGGCTTCCTTGAAAACAGAAATTTAGATTTCTTTAGAATGATACATTCTAGTATGTGTATATATATACACACACATACATATATATATATAGTATATATAGTGTAGGTCCTAATTCCCAGATTTCAATGTGCTTTATTCAGCATGGGGCTTGAGAAGGCAAGTGAGGGGATGTTGAGTTATTTTGATAGAAGTCACTTCTGTTTTGTGTTTCCTAATGGGGTGGCTACAGAAGGACAGACTCATTCCCACAGAAGTCCTTACATGTGCCGCCTGTCCTTTTAACACCATTAAATGAGTTAATATTTGCCCCACTTCTTTCCCTGGTCATATTTATTCAAGAGATATCCTTCACCATGTGCGGGATGATAAATGTAGTGTCCATCTGTAAAATATTTAGTTTATCATCTTTTGGCAAAAACAATTAATGGTCAGGTATCACTCAGGAAATACCAGCTGAATTTCTTCTCACTTTAGCAAGTTACATGCTCTGCATTTGGTTAATTTTCAGGGGGTCATTTTTTTTCCTACTAAACAATTAAAGCATAGCATGGACTTCTCATTTATAAAACATTATTTTCAGCATGCCAACCTCCACATATTTATAGTTTTTTCTGAAAAGCGGGATGTATGACTTTTGGATGTAACTAAATATAGATTTAATGCTGGATAGATCAGATGGAGTTCTTACAGACACTAGAATTGAAAATACGTGTTTTCAAAGCTACAAACACCCAAAAATAAATAGAGTTGGGTTAAAAGAAATCATGTCATGACTTCATTACATAAGGAAAATTGTCAAGTTCTTCCACCTTAGAATAGCAAAAACAGGAGAGACACACTCTGCTACTTGCCCACATTTGTGGTATATTGCATCATTTTTTGTTTTAAAGCAGCTGTTTCCTTCTACAATTTATACAAAGTAAATAGAAAAAGTAAATATTTTCTTGAATGTGTTTATAGTAGGCTATCTGAGAAAGTAAGTAGAATTAGCTTGCACAATTTATATGATGTTAGAGAGAAAGAAACCCAAAAGCTATCCAGCAGATCACATTCCAGCAGTGTGTGAGGCTTTCCTGTTTTGGTTAAATATTCCAGAACAATGTAATCAATCAAAAAGTTTCACATTCCACACAGAGAAATGTTACCTTTTTAAGCATTGCTAAACACTTTGACATATTTGAAAAATTAAGTCCTAGATCCTAAAGGTTATTTGTCATAGGAGAAAGAGAAAATATGCTCTGTGTATGCCAGAATGGCAAATAAAGACTGTAAAGATGATAAATCTTGAGTTGGGTACATAAACTAGTCAGATTCATAGTCCCCCACTTCATCCCACACAGTTGTAGTTTAATTTGGCCTTTACTGACATATAAGTATAGACAACAGGGAAGTGGTGGTCAGTATATCATGTCCCAGCATGAAGCCTCATGTAGAAAATGATAGAGAAGGGAACAAATAGTATATAATACATTTTGAATGCTCACCATCCTGAATCCTTTTAACAATGAGTTGATTTGGCGTTGTTTTTTTTTTTCAGTTGGTTGGGTTTTTTTGGCAGTTTTGTTTGTTTTCAAAGGCACACTAGTTAAGGTAAAGCAAGCCTTGAATCCATCCCCTCCCATGGTATTTAAATGGCGAAATATGTGACAGGGCTGTAAACTATTTTGTACTAAAAGCGGCTGGTCAGAAAAGCAGTCAAGGTGACTTGTTGATATCATTAAAACCATTTTGTTCAAAAGAAACTTTATAAAGGCTTATTCTGACAGCTGATAATTTCATACGCTGTAGGTAAAATTATTACTTTATCCTAAATAATTTTGCCAGGCTACTGTGAACACATAAAATCTGGAAGAGCTTCAAGGGAGAAAAAAAAACAAACAGTTAGGTTTCTCTAATGGAGTATTGTGTGTTGTGGTCATAGAATGCGACTTGAGTATGAGAGAAATAATTCAAATTTTGTGCTAACATGGCTGTATGACTTGGACAAAGAATTACTGATTTTACAATGACAGGTAGACAAGAGTGTGGTGCTTGTAAACCTCTCTCGCATTTGACTATAAACTATCAGCAATACATAATTTTGTCTTTGTTAATGTAGTAATGTCAGCAAGTTATCTAATGTCTTTTTAACAATTTTCAAGTAAATTACTTTATGTTAGTAAGCATATAGAAGAAACCTCCAATATCATAGTTTTCAACAACTGAACACTCTAATGACAGAATAATACAGGTGAAGGAAACAGTGACTGACAGTTGGTGGTGGTCCCCAGGTACAGTGCAGAGCAAAAAGCTCTCACTAGTTTATTGAATCTTACACAAAAAGATGACATGAATTTTCTTTCTCTCTGCTGTATCCATAAGGAAAAGGAGTCTCTGCAAGAGGGCAGGTGAGAGGTTTGGATGAACCACATTTGCTAGTCCATGCAATTAGCAGTGCAGGAACACTGGCAGGAGGACTGGATGTGCATAGGTTGTGCACTCTGAGCTCCCCCTTAACGTGGAGTATTGACCAGCCTCCCCCAGCACTCGGCTTTAGTGGAGGGCTAGAAACTTCTCTGATACACAGCATTGCTCACCAAGTCAACTGCTTAGATGCTAAGGAGTGTTTCCATCATCACCCACTGAAGCTGCAGTCTTTGCATGGTAGCACATGCTTTGTAGTGGACGCAGTATTTAAATATTTTGGTTTTTACTTAAATACTTGAGCACAGTAGTAGAAAAATAAACTGAATGAGAAATACTCTAGACTTGGGTGAAAATGTAAGGTTCTGCAAATTTCAGGTACAATGCCAACTACTGAGAAATGCTTGCACACTTACCCACTGGTAAATAATAGCTTTTACTTTTGTTTCCCTGGTATGTAAATGTCTCAAATTCCCTTGTTTGGCGTTAGTGCTATATATGCATACTGTTGTTCAGAATTCAGAGGGTAAAATGTACTTTGTGACAAGGTAATAAAGGTACTGTACATCCATAAAATAGTTTGTAATTTATGGGGAAAAAAACATTAATGTTCAAATACCATTCAGAAAATATCAGTTGGATTTTTTATAACTCCAGCTACTTACATGCTCTGTATGAATGTTTTCATTGTTAAACTAACTCATAATCTTTGTTCAGTCTCTAAATAGTCTGAGAAATAATTACAGCTCGTTTTAGCTCTTGAAAGTGAAGACTGGCACAGAGGTGTGTAAGGGCAAAAAATGTGTGACCATCAGCTCTGAAGCCTGTACCTTTAAACTCTGGACAAAGCAAGCGATTTAGTTTTGAGTGGTCTCAATTATTTTAATAAGAAAGCTTATGCTTTCTTGTGCTTTCTTTGCTTCTTTAAAGTGAATTGTAGAAGGTCTGTTGCTGTTATCTTAGTCATATTTGCAACATAGAGATAGGATGCTAATACAGTCCCTTCTCACCATCAGCCCTGAGCATGTTCCAAGACCTTCAAATGATGCAGGGCAGCTGTTACCATTGCCACACCCAACTCTTCCATAGAAGATTTTAAAATTAAATTATCCAGCCGAAGGTTCTGCCCCATATATTTGTTTCCTATAAAACTACTTAAAGTGGGAGGGAACAAACATTTCCATTAGGAAGTCACAGTAGAAGTTACTGTGTTAACTGGATATCCTAGTTTGACAGGGCGTGTTTTGATTTACAGCTGGTGAAATTAATCTGCTGTATTTGATTTTAAATCTACATTTAAACATATTTGTTTTACAAAGTTGTTGTAGTGAATGCCAAAGAGAAATAGGTTTCGCTAAAGGAAATGTAAACTTTTTTGAAGACCGAGAAAGACAGACCTCAATCCTAGCTTATATAGATAAGTTTATATTAGCCACATAGCATAAAAAGCTATTAATATTGAAGAGTTATTAGTACAAATCCCTTTATAAAGCAGCCTTACTTTAGCTCTTGAGTGACATTGCAGCATTGTTTTTCAATGAGACTGTCCTTGAGAGTCAACAAACTCCATTTCACTAAGAGGGTTAATTAAGGTCAAGTTTATAATGGGGTAGGAAGAAGCACAGACTGAAGTAGCCGTATATCAGATTGAGTTTTCAAGGTCTCTGCAATGCATTAATAACTGAGGCTGTCTACTGTGGGCAGCATAACATGTTCTGCAGCAAAAAATTCTTGGAACAAACCTGAAAAACCAAATACAGTTCCTTTCACTGAAGGGGTTCTTGACAGTGTTTTTCCATCAGAAAACTCCTGCTAGTCAACCTTGTTTCTGAGGGACTGTCCCAGGTCAGAGAGCAGAGTGTCAGGCAGCAAGCTTTCCTGGGTTTGTCCAAGATGTGGGAAATGCATGATCTCTGTGTTGCCCCAGCTGCAGCAGGGAAGTGAATCTGGTTCTCCTGCATCTCAAGGGTGTGGTGCTCTGCTGGAGTTCATGCTCTTCCAAGCATGAATTTCAAGGGGTCAACCACCCCTTCTTCCATGATGGTGAGCTCCTATCTGGCAACACCCTGCCTGCAAACCGGAGCGAGCAAGGCTCCAGCTGCTGGTGAAGGGGCAGAGGCACTGTCCCCATGGTAGAGCAGGAGCCTCTGTCTCTCCTGGTGATGGGTGACAAACGACATGTCAGTGTGCCTGTCTGGTCCAGCTCTGGTGCTGCTTCTTTTCTTGAAATGCATGAAGAAAGCCGCCCTGGGGTAAAGCTTAGATGCTGTGAAACTGCAGGAAGAGGAGTTGATATATTAAACCCGTAGGGGAAGGAAGGCAAAGGAAGGGTTGGGTGTGACTATTCTGTTTATGTGTGTATATTTTTGTCTATTACAGTACAGGGCAGTTTTGAGTTTTTTTCCTCCCGACAAAGTCCCCACTAGCAATCAACATAACTTCCCCAGCACAATTTCCATGGTCCCTTCTGTAAAATGACTACATCTCCTAGAGTTTCAGAGCAGTGTTGAAAATTTAAATTCAAGAGAAATCATCAGGCTCCATCTCTTTAGTTTTTGGAAATTTACATTGTGGTATTGTCGTTTTTACAGATCTGCAGTAGTAAGGACCAAAATTTTAAATCCAAGCAAATAAGTGTCATTAAAAAAATACAGCTGTCAAGGACAAGTGGAAGAGTACCGTAGTTGAGTTGGCCTAGCCTTATAAAGCAACTAGAGCTCTCTCCCTCAATCAAATAGTAATTCCAAGAAGTTCAGGCTATGACAGCAACTCTAAGACAAGATGTTTAATTTCTCTTCAGGGGCATATTTGTCACAGGCTAATGTCGTTTTGCATAGTGTAAAGGGAGCTTTTCAGATTCTTTTCAGCCACCTTCATGATACAATTTTATGTTTCACAGAAGTTATGTTGTACAATTTCTTTTTTTTTGTTGCTCCCCACATGTGCCTTCTTCATACAGTTCTTTATTGAATAAGCTACTCAAAACTTTATCGCATCAGGCTCAAGACTTTTATTGTTCGTTTAAGTAATCATGTAAAACATTACACAGCTTGATGATATAAATGATTCTTTGCAACAAAAAGAGAGCAATGCAAGTGAAGGAATTATTTTTTACCAGGCGTGCTGTGGGAATAACCAGGATCCTTATATTGGGTTTGCTTTTTCTTTTCAAACTCCCGTTCTTCACTCAGTCTTTGAAAATTCAAATATTCAGCAGAATGATTGTGTTTAATCAACATCAAGATCCACTGGATTTATCTCCTGACAGTTCACTACCTTAATGACAGAGAGATACATGTTTAACACCAAATTTCTCAGTTGCTATTCCAAGTTGTAGAGAAACAAGAATGATGGACTCAGACCTGGTTTCTCCTGCCTCTTCTGCCTGTACCCTTTGCAATATGAAATCGCAGTATCTTAAGCCACTCCCTGGCTCCTGCTTGCTTTATTTTCTAAGCCTTTCGCTCGCCCTAGTCCTAGGTTATTTCTTTAGTATATTCTTGAGCCTAATTCCTTCTCTTATTCTTTCCCAACTTGTTCTCCTCTTGAATCCTGGCCTTTCTATGCGCTAAGCCTGTCCAGCTCCCGGTCCTGCCTGTGTGTAAGTTTGGCTGCTTCCAGCTTCATCCTGTGCGCCTGGCAGACAGTGAGCAGGGAAGGAAAAAGGATCTTTGCTTTCAGGTACAGTGCTTTGTGCCACAGTGGCATCTAGCTGCCGCAACTACAGATGAAATTCCACACAGTCCGTGCAGTCCTGGTTTGGAGCAGGTCAGTGCAGATGGGCTCTTTAGGGGATTCATCTGCCAAAATGCTGAGCATATGCAAAGTGTGATCAAAGTCTTAGGATGGCTTTAGCATTTGCTTTTTCCCGTATCCAGCAGAAGATGAGTCCTTGTAGCAAGAGACAATCCCCAGTGAGTTTCAAGTCCCTGCTGCAAAACTGGAAATGCTAAAGCTTTTGAAGGAACTGGCTACAAAATTCTTTGTGTATTTAAAAAAGTATTTCATCCTAATTTAGTCTTGGAAATAGTTTAAGCTTTTTTTGCTAAAGCATTCTAAAATATTTTTTAAATAATCAGCACAAGGTAAATTCTCCAAAGTAAAGACTGGGGACTGAGTGGAATGAGGCCTCCCTATAGAAACTAGAAAATGTTTAAGCAACTAAAAGAAGATCCTAAAAATTAGGATCTTCTAATAGTATAGGGGGCAGGTGAAGATTTCTTTGGACTGCTTTCTGTTGGTAGCATTTGGGCATACACTTATTTTGTTGACGGTTATTTTATTCTATGACTTTACAGCTGAATCTTCACCCAAAATATGTTTTGTTTGTATCCAGATTTTAGCAACAAAGGAAACTAAGATGATAAACACATAACTTCATTTCCACAGGTTCAAACCTGCTAGGGTTTCTTAGCATGCCCAGCTTCTGCTAATCAGCAGCCCTGACTCTGCAAAAATTATATTAGCTTCTGCTTGATTTTCCTGTCAGGGAGAGGTCCATTAAGATCATTTGGGCTTCTCATCTACATAAAGCTACTCCAGGTATGTAACAGTTTACAGTGCCACTTTTCACTGAACTTTCAGTCTTGTCCAAGTTTTCTACTATTTTTTAAGTTAACATTTACAGCTTTTCTAATGTTTTTCCTTGTAATTCTGTAAAATAGTTCAAAAACTGTAATCACCCTGAGTGCAAAATGTTGTGAAATGCATGTGCCAGTGAAAACATTTTACACTTAAAATAATTTTCAGGGGTTTTTCTTTGCATCACATAGATAAGACTGAAAACTTAACGAATGGACTGTGAAGGAAAAAAGTGTTTTCATTATTCCCGTGGCAGACTCTTCTGGCATTTGTCATGGTGGAGGCTGATGGAACACCCTGCGGGGGCATTATCCTTGCCACAAAAGCCAGCCACAGGGAACTGCAGCACACAGGGTAACAGGGCTTTTTTGTTGAAGTGCGTTCTCTGGTGGATTCTGGGACATTTAGTAGTCTCTGATGGTAATAACCGTAGCCAATTTTTAAAAATAAATAAATAAATAGTTATGTTCATTTTTAATGTAGTGACAATTTTGTGACATTTATTTGACAAGCTCCTTTGATCATGAACTGAAGCTAGGACTGAGGAAACCTCAAAACACATTTATGTACCGTGCTACACCACAGAGACAGGGGGACCGACATTGTACCTTGTCAGAACAATCCTTTGGTATTCTTAACACATGATATTTATGTATTTCTAATTTGTTTTGCAAGAGTTTAGTTTTAATTAAAATTTAAAGATTATGAAATCAATGATTTAGTTTCAGGGCTCTGGAACAGAATGAGATTTTTTTTTTAATAAGCTTTTGCATTTTTTATAGGAGGAAATGAAAGTTACAGTTTACCATACACCATGCTTTCTTTTTTCAAATTGAAATGAACAAATTAAGATGACATGTAACTCGAGTTCTGAGTCAAGGGAGAAAGCCGTCTCTTCACAGTACTAGCCTAACTGTGGATGGTGGAAGTAAGTCTGTAGGAAACAGAGAAGGGAAGGGTGATGTACAGCCTTGCAGTATATATAATTTAGGTGGTTTTTTCTTCTTTGTGCATCTCTCTCCCTTCATTTTGTTTCTCCTCATAGATAAAGAAGTTGTGTGGCAATTAGCTCCTTCCCTCCTGTCTGCTGGTAAGTCAGTGGCTCACTATTACGCCAACAGTGTCGGAAAGGACTGACAAAGTAATGGAAACTATTAAGGCTCCCATTCCTCTAGGCTGAAGTTCTCTGTTGCTTTTCTCAGCTGCACTGAATAAGGTATGTCCTTCTGTGCTCTTCCCATTCCCACGCCTACAATATATGCTTTATACAACTACTGTGCAATTGTATTTTCACAAATAATTTCGATGTGCAGTTTATTATTAGCCCAAGATTAAAATAAATAAATGACTGTGTTGCAGTAGGAAGTGTCACTAGGTGAAGGAATGAAAACTTCATTTTCATATACAGGCCATTCAGAGATATGGCTGTGGACTTTGTGGAGCATCTGACAAAAAGCCATCTCATGGAAACAGAAAGATAAGATTTTGTACCCAGTGTGTGTTAGGAAGGTGAGGGGAGTTTTGCAAGTCATATGCAAATGGTCAGCCTTACTGAAAAATGATAAAAGGAAGAATTCCCTTCTAGCATCATTACATTTTAAGGATGGTAGTCGTTGTTTTCTTAATTTTTCAATCTGATAGGCAAGAGTTTAAGCTAAAAGTCATTTTTGGGGCTGTCTCATATCTCTTGTTCATATATGCGTAGGGATGAGGAGAAAGGTACAAAGATGTCAGGAGGAAGACGTGGGACTGAGGGGGAAAAAAATGGAAAGTCATTCTGTCTTCTATCAAAAATACATATTGGCTCCACATTTTGGTTCCATTTGAAAGTTACACTTAAAGAAGCCAAGAAAAAAGGCAGAACCCTTTAAACTTCATGGTTATTTATGCCTTTAGAGATATGGATGAAGAGAAATTATTGAAGTAGAGAACAGGGTGCAAATCCTCTAATGGTATTATAGCAAACTTGTATGAGAGGAGTCAGCGTATACCAGCTGTGGATTTGATACCCAACCCTGCTTTATTATTTCTTTTGCTACCTGTTTTGTTTTGTTTGTTTGTGTGTTTTTCTTTATTTTTTTGATGGCTAGTATCTATGTGAAGATCTTAATGGGTCAGGCTGAAATATGAATTAACAGAGCTATGTTAGGACTGGTAAGTTGGTTTTTAAATCATTAGCATAAAGATTGGGCCAGGGATCTCATCCATTTCAAAACACTGGAATTAGAAGAGACCCTTTGAAAAACAGAAGTGGAAGGAAAATTAACAATGATTTCATGATGAAGAGGCAGACTAATGTGTAGGAGGAAAATCAAGAGAGCAAATCGCTGCAAAAGTGGTACACTTTCAGAATAAAACTTTGATTTATGTATTTGAGTACAGCAGAAAAAAAATTCACACAAGAACAGAGGGAGACCCTAAAGCAGGAGATTGAAGGCGTTGACTGTACTCACAGAGTGATTTTTGATAAAAATTTATCCTTAAAAGTATACTAAAGGAATTGCTGTTTTGTATGAGTTCCTAGGGAAACATTATCTGAAATTAAGAAACCAATCATGTTTGCTGTTTCACTGCTGTTAGAAAATCTGCTGTTTCCCATGATTCTTTATTTTCAGATTACCATTCCTTTGCATCTCTCTTGTGGTTTACTACTAGCAAGTTATCAGGATTAAGATGAGAAAGTGTGCTGCTATTACACAGGGTTTTTAGCTTGTGATCTCTACCTGTTTGTCTTGTAGAAAAGCCTGGTACTAAATGCCAAAGATTTGATGAATGTTTTAAATTAAAAAAAAAAAACAACAAAACAAAAAAACCCATGAAATCTGAGTGGGAATGATTTCCTGGGTGGATTCTTGTCTGTGTATTGAGAACTTTCCCTTGGGGCTTTAGAAATTTCAGGATGAATAATATGGGGCCTCTCTTCCTGAGGTCACGAAGTCATTCTCCTATATCACATAAGCCCAAGCACATCTTGATAAACTAGTAGATAAATCTATTATTGCTTTCACCATTAGTAAGCATTTATTTATAATATATATTTTATATATATATTTACAATATATATATATTTTTATATAATATTTATAATATTTTCAGACTCAAAAGTATGCATGGTCTTGTATGTATGCCTCAAGCTTCCCCAGGGGAGGTTCAGGTTAGACATTAGGAAGCATTTCTTCTCAGAAAGGGTCATTAGACATTGGAACAGGCTGCCCAGGGAGGTGGTGGAGTCACCATCTCTGGATGTGTTTAAGAAAAGACTGGACATGGCACTTAGTGCCATGGTCTAGTTGACATGGTGGTGTCAGGGCAATGGTTGGACTCGATGATCCCAGAGATCTCTTCCAACCTGATTGATTCTGTGTGATTCTCTTAAATGCCAAGCTCCAAATTGTATTTAAGAGGTTAAAATCTTTCAGCATATTCAAACCTGGAGATAAGTTGTTACTAATCAAAACCTTAAACAAGCAAGCCTTGCATCCAAGTGCTTGCTTCACTCTGACCACTTCAGTATCAGCACAGGGAAAAAGTCTCCCAGGATCTCATAAGTAAGTCTCTAGACAAAGTTAATAGTTTGACCAGTTCGGTATTCAAATTTCCTTTTTTCTTCTTCTCACCAACACAGTGCAAGCCCATTACGTGTGATTTTTTGTACCAACAAAACCAACCAGACAAGCTGCTAATGAGGTTTCAAAGATGGTATATGTGCTTTAGAGACCAACATTTCCTCCTTCAGTGGCCAAAGCTCTGCTACGCAAATATTGATCAATGTAATTTGCAAAATGCTTTAAATTAAAAAAAAAAAAAAAAAAAATAAGGTGGGCAGGGGGGACCAAACGAAATAGCATCTGTGTTGAAACCATCAGTAAAACCTTCATTAACTTCAGTGAAGTTTCCTGGTTAGGATTTCCTTGATGTTTTCCTCATATATTACAGGTTCCTCTTAGTAGATCACCACTGTTGTTACTATCAGCAAATACCAGTCCTTTAACAGCAAGGATGATGGCCAAGCCCCTGATACAGTAGTCTGGTACGGGTTCTGTCCTGCAAGGTGCTCAGTTCTCAGGCCCCAATTCAGCAAAGCCCTGAGACATGGGGCGAGCTGTTGGCATGCCAAGAGTCCCAGTTGTCCTCTAAGTGCTTCGCTGGATTGGTGCCAACGATCTCCATCTTTGAACAACTGGGCTACGTACAGTAAACATAAATTTTACCGTATGGTTTCAGTGTTGGTGCTGCCAAGTTCACCTCTTATTTGTAGACTTGTGACTCCCCTGATATTATCAGTCTGCACACAGAAAGAAGAAAAATCTTTAATTCTGGGACAGCCTCAGAAAACAATGCGGCCAGATACATCTGTGTGCCATCTGCCTGTCCTAATTGTTTTTCAGGGGTACAGCATATATGTCCCTACCCAGAGAATAGCTGGTGAGCATAGTGAATATTTTTCAAACAACTTTTTAAACTAACAAAACTGAGCGGTATTTTAAAGTTGTTTCCAGTTTTCACAAGGGAAAAGCATTGCAGCAGAAAAAGTTGCTTCACACTGCTGCATATTGCTGATCCCTGGCCAAAAGAAGTCACTCAGTATTGCATAGATGAGTGACTCTAAACTCTGTATCAGCTGAATCATATTTTTAATTTCTTTTTTTAAAGCAGAGATCGCACTGTACTTGGGGGATTGAGCTGGGAACAAGTTCATTAAACTAACAAAATGAGACAGGTATGTAGCAGAACTGTCAGGAAGAGCTAGCACTGATCCAACCCAGTGTCTTGTTAATGAAGTACTGTATTTATGGGCATAGTACGAAAGGTGTTTAAGGTGATGAGCCATTTATGTCATTTTCTGTAATAAGCATTATATTTTGAAAGTTATATCTACTTGTGTTGAGCGTGCCCTTTGGATACTATGATTCGGGTATGTATGTGAGGCCTCTAAAAGACAGGTTAAAGAGTCTCATAATCAAAAATAATTTTTTTTCAAAGTTGGTTTTGAAGATTGACACAGAAACTGGCAAGTGACGTGACAGAAATATTTTCATGAATGTTGATTTGTTTGCAGCAGTGTCTGAGAAGTAAAACTGACCCCAGCACCTCTGATTAGAGTCCTCCTTCTGGCTCTGAATCAATGTGGTGATGAAATTTCACATTCTGAATATTGGTAACTAATGATGAAGCTTACAGGTAGTAAGTAATAGCTACAAAACAAGAAGAAGGACTTAAAGAGCAAGATCCTCATTTTTGTGAGACCCAATGTGAGACTGATCACAAAACTGAGCTCTTGCAGAGATCATTGGTGTGGATTTGGAAGCTAAAACCTGGACTCTGCCATTTTAATTTGTTTTGTTTCTTATATCTGATGGAAGATTTATAGGCAAGTCAGATGTCTCTGAAGTTTTTCTCATATATTTATTTTTTTTAATTAGAAAAAGAAATGTAATGTCATATCTTCGTTACTTATATTTTATAGTACTGTTCCTCTCCAGCAAACTTATCTATTCCAGGTTATAATTATAGGTGGTGTTTTGAGGTGATCTCAGCTAAGTGTTATGATTAATAGTCTCTGTCCACTTTGCGTCCTTCCCTTTTTAGTTTAAGTCTGAGGACCAGAATAAAAAACTCCAAACATTATGTAAAGTGTTCCTTGTGAAAATTATGCAAATTGCAATTGTCTGCTAAATTAATTAATTGTGTTCATCAGAATAGCATATGAAAAATGAAAGATATTTCCAAATATTAAATAATGGCTGGATCATTCTGAAATTTAAAAAAAAAAAATTAAACAGATACATGGTCATAGTTTGCTATTCACCCTGTGAAATTGCATTTGACCTCCATTTGGGTAATTATATTATGCCTGCCTAAATTTCCATGCACAGTGATTTACAATTGAACATATTATTCTACTCTTTCTATTCTGCTGTACTGCATGCTGCTGCTATTTATTGCTATGTAGTTATATTTATTTAGAGGATGATCTTGTTCTGGTGGCTGACTCCCGTGGCTCCTATATAGTTTTCTTTGGCAAGTGCATATTCCTTCCAGGTAATTAATAACATGTAAACAAAAGATTATTTATATTTATGTATCATATATATTCTGGGGTACTTCAGGCTTCTGATGAAAGAGAGAAGGAGGAAACAAAATTATAGCACAAAAGGAAAACATTTGCCTCTGTTTTTTCGTGAAAACTGTTGGGGACACCTTTCTAAGGATTCCTCCCAGAAACATGCCATAAACTCCTTAGTCCTGTTTATCAGCAACTTAGGCAGTTTTCATGCTGCTGGCCTATGGCTCTGAGCAGTACTGAGTGAATATAAAGATACTGCTCACTGCCTTACAAGAAGCTCAGCAGTTATCTGACATCGGTCTTCAAACATAATTGCAAGTTTAAACTCATTGAAGAGAGAGGTATTTTATCGTAGAGAAAGTAGTGTATGCTCATTTTTTATTTTTAAACAGGCTTTAGCTCTGTAGCTTTACAGTCCAAGAAGAATTCATATCAGATGGGAATAACAGGCACAGAGGCTAATTTAAGCCTAATAATTTGAATCCTAAATTTGCTCCTGGTTAAGCATGTTAGAAAATGGATTGCTTTGTAATAGCTGAAGTACAATGTCATGGAGTTGTTACAAACAGACCTTTTCCTCCTCTGTGGACAGAGTATTGTATTTTGCAAAAGGGTAAGAACGTGATATAAAAGCGTGGTTAACTTAGACACACAAGCTCTGAACTGTATGTAATGCCTGTTCTGGCTGTACCTGGGTTGAACTGTAAAGCACTAAATAATGCATATTCGAAGTAAGTGTTAGATCTGAGTGGCACTGGAACTCTGGAGACCAGTGAAAACAAACAGGATCTTACTTCTTTTATTAGTAAATGTTTGGACATTAGTGAGAGAGAGAAGAGTACTTCTGTTCTTGCAGTTCCTGTGAAACCTGCCTAATATGCTTTGTGTCAACCTGTTAGGTAACCCTTCCTGAAAGTATCAGTACAAGGAGCAGTTTAGATAAAGAACTACTCTGAGTCTGTCCCTGAAATACAATTCAGGCATGAACACATTCTGATATTTGAAAATGTCAGGAATTCTAATGTTTTCTGTTTGTCCCCATCTCCTGCATTAGTAGTCTCTGCTTTCAGCAACATTGGTACAAACTATCAAATTCTTGTTCCACTTACTAAAGGGACTTCAACACTGGACTCGGACCCAATCTCTTTTCAATGCAGGAATTGCATCATTCCCAAAATTTTGAACAGTTCCCAAGAAACGTGTCCCACTCTTCTTTGATTGCACTATTCTCGAATGCAGAGATCCTGTTTAGGCTGAAGGGCCACCTGAAAATGCAAACTTCAGTACTTCAAAACCTGAAATGTCTCACTGAGAATTACAAAAGTGGTTAATGACATTAGATTTTGAACTAGAACTATTGTTTTATCTAGAACATATAATGTACCTCCTAAATTCCTTAATTTACTTAATTATCTCCTAATTACAGTCTAATTAATTACTAATTTATCTTAATTTCCTCTGGTAATTTCCTTATTAATCCCTACTTTGATATGTTACATTCTTATTCTTCCTCCTTTAATTGGGAAACAGACTTTACAGTCTTTGCTATTATATAAAAGGTATGTTTCTCACCTGCTGTAAAACATAGCTAAATGTGACTTTGCAGTTAGCATGTTTTCATTAGAAACTTGAATGACCATGCAATTATCGGTCTCGCTGACAACCCAGGAAAACTTATTCTATACATTTCTCACAATTTTTTTAAAAAAAAAAAAAGGTAGGTTTTGTGTGGAGACCAAAGTGTCCTCAGATTTCTTCATGAAATATAGCCATTTCAGTGTTTAGGACCTCAGTTCCTACTTACATAGTTATCGTTCCTTCTGTGTCTCATTTAAGCAGATCTTCAGTGAGACTCTCTAATTTATTTTTTTTTTTATTTCAGAAAACTCTGAAATCTGAATCTGCACGTCCCCATGAGTAGATATTCTCCACTTGTACTTTTCTCCAGCAATTCTTTCATAAATGTTGGTTAACTATCTCTATTAAAAAAATAACCAGTATATATATAGACAATAGGAAAAACCTCTTCCAGAGCTTGAGTTTCCCCTTGCTTGAAAAACTGTACCTTAATTAAAAGATCTAATTTTTTCCCCTCATTGAAATGACTCAGGCTGGAGGTGTAGCTCTCAAATGCTTATATCTTGCATCCAAATGGCGGAGAAGTATTTCTAAGTGAAGCAAGTGCATAGTTCAAGTGAACTTTCACCATATATCTCAGCAACATTTTTATCAAAAAGGATTCTGTTGTTAGCACAGATGGAGGCAAAAACAGAGGGAACATAAGCTGTCCAGCAGTAGCAGAGCCAGGAAAAGAGAGCTCCTCAATTTAACAGTGTTGGCAGAGTGTAGTTCCCTGTAATTGTGCAGCAAATCTGATGTTGCATACGGGGATAAGTTGGAATTGTTTTATTTTTATGGAAATTGTTTTTAGGAATAGCTTTCGGAGTCCATACCACACAATTATAAAATAAGTAGTTCAACCAGTCAGCAAAGATGACACAGAAATGTTCCGTCTCTATGATATTAATAGCCATTACTGATTTTAACCATATAGATCTAAGCTTGGAGAAGAACAGAAGGATTAAGAGAAGAGAGCTGGGAGAGCTGCAGACAGGTATTACATCTCTTTATTTGCAGTTTATGATGGTGTAACTTAAGGATGGTAACAAAGCCTACTAGAGCTATAGGTTGCTGAGACACTTTTGCCTAGGCAGCGTCTATGGTGAACTAAAAGCTGTTGTTACTGCCCTGGATGCTGTCGTTGCCACCAGGGTCAGGGCATTACCCTGAAGGCAAAGTGCAGACTTGCCTCATGCAGCCAGCGATGGTGGATTTAAACTGAAGTGCTCGAGTATAAAGCAGCTCTGAAACATTCTCCTGAGAAGATCATAACCTCTGGCAGAGGGGCAGTGGCAAACAAGTTGGGCTGTGGCATCTCTTACAGCCACTGCTGTTTGCTAATTAAATGTGTATCAGGCCTGTCAGTACGGCCTGAGGGAAATTCGAAAGGGAGCAGGGGACCTTCAGCTGGTGATTGGTCCTGTGGCCCTGATCTGTGCCTTCTCCAGAGAGCGGTGAGAGAGCAGGGCTGAGGCTTCTGCAAACTTAAAGCTTCCAATGGCATTCTTCATCAGATACATTTCTGCAGACACCTAAACCTGGGGTAGATTTTCTTTCCAGAGGTATAATTTAGACTAAAAATTTAAAATACACAAAAGCTTGCAAAAGTGGCCATGAGTTACCCATTACTCCTGGGACTTGTTTTAATTCACTGTTCCTCTGCTCTTAGTATCTTCCCTGCTCCTTTTGGCCTTCAAGTGTAATTTTGTTAGAAAAATTATTGCAGAATTACCATTTGCATTTAATTTCTGTTACCTTTACATCAAGGCTTCGAGGTGGTTTGGGCAAGGCATTGTTCATTTACTTCATGAATAAGATGCAACTGCTAAGATGAAAATCTTTCTGAAATCTGGAAATGTGACTGTGATCTTTCGTGGTCTTTGCATCCAGGCTAGATAGAAATCACAGTTGTTTTTCTTGCTTCATAATATTTTGTACTATAAACTAGGTGGTAGTGTATGACTAAAGAATTCAGAGACTGAAGTAGTGCTTGACTTTCTTTTCTTTTTTATTTTTTTTTTGTTGTTCATTTTTTGGGGTTTGTTTTTTTTTTTTTAGCATGAAGAGTGGTGTGCTCGTCTCCTCAAAGCCAGCAGCAAGCAGCCACGTTGCTGTGAAATCCAATCAAGTCCTTTTTACTCAGTGACTTCTGCTTTTGGAGATTGATTCTTGCTACCTTGCAAGTCTGAGTCCAATTCAAGGGAGGAGGACTGGTGAGTGAAACAGAGGCTAATAAGACATCTCCTTAATCATGAATGAGCATTTAAACTTACTATCACTGCAAGTATTGAAGGTCACGGGGCCGTAGGAGTTTGCCTTGTGTACTCAACAACTCAAGCTTCAAAAATATGTCATCCCTTAGCTCACAGTCTGCTTAACTTGTAGCACAGAGTGGTCTGCAACAGAAACTAGACCCATGTGTTTAGGCAACTAACTCGAAGTCAAAAAAAAATCTTTGTAGATAAACGTGTATGGAGGCACTTGCTGTTTCCAATTATATTGTATGTAGGATTAAAAAAAAAGCAGAAAGTATTCCCTTTGCTAAGATGATCAAGTATACCCACATGTAAATTTTTGAAAGAAAACTTTAGAAAAGGAAAAACCAAATTCTCTTCTAGAACACAGGTATTCCCTCTTATTTGTCTTATTAAAGGAGGAAGGGAAACATCACTTAGCATATTAGTTAAGGGTTTCCCCCCATTTGATGAATACAGTGCTTTAAAGGCACTTTGTTTTGTTTTGTATTTTCACCAAAGGCAGGAGAGTTTGGTGTCAGTAAAGGTTCTCGAGTCCTTGAATTATCCCCCTGGGCTATCTTTAAATCTAATCTTAGCCAAGCACTTACTAGTTATGATAAAGTCAGAGATTAGGGGCCAAATTCTCTTTTCAGTTATTCCACTGAAACCCATTGAAATCAATGTGAGATTAGACTTGTGTAACAGGGAAGAATTTGGGCTACTGTCTTCAAGAGATAAGAACAGGCCAATACTATAACAGCCTTTTTCAACAAAAACAGGTTCAGACAAACTTAGGGTCATGTGCTGTCCTTGATGTGCATATAGAGCTTTGAGGGTTCATATTGGACACGTATTTAGAAAAATACTTTTTTTCTAGTTGTTAGGTACAGAAGGAGTTTGGGTGGAAAGCATTCCAAATTTAATTAATTTTACAGTTAAGCTTATGAAGCTTTACATTTATTACATAGGTGAGCAGCTTTTTCAAAGTCAGTGTGGCGCAGTGCAAGTGGAACTGTGGGGTTTGAAGACTCTTTCTTCAAACCCCACAGACCCTCCCAAGAAATAGCTCATGTTATAACTGTAGGTGATGAGGACCGTAGACAAAGTAGGCTTTGCTCCATAGTTTTTCAACATCTGTTGTGGAAATGATGTGACCCCCTCTCTTCTCCCTTCCCTTTTTAGGCTTCACTACAGCACTTGTGAGAAATAGTAATACTTGGTGCTGTCAAGGAGTTTCAATGTCCAAATCAAAGCACTCAAAAGGGATAAGTCTGATTATGTGAAAGTAAGAACCTTACTGTAAACCATTCGGTTAGTGTGGCCGTGTGAATAGAGCACAAGTTCTTACAGTGTCAGGGCCTTCTTTCAGCTGGGAGCTAGAGAGACAAGAGTAGTGGTTTTAGTTTGCATTTATGCTAAACAGCTCACCTGCTTCTTCCACGGGTCTTTGAATTCAGGCTTGGTGCATTTCTCGTTTAAGTGTTTATGCTTTAATCATGATTAAAAATGCACCTTAGCATCTTAGACACTGCTCTCTTTATTCTGGAGTTCCTTTCATCCATTTTTACAAGCAGTGCCTCAGATTTCCCCTTAAATCTACTTCTGTGGGTCAGAAGACCTGTGGCCCTATTTTCTTCGTAGCAGTGGCCATAGAGGCAGCAAATTGGTCCCTACTGATACCTTCTAATGTTGCTCTGCTGTGATTCTGCCCTGGGATGCTTGTGATCCTGTCTTCTGTAACTGATGTAGTCACATAGACATGTTCAAAATGGTGTAGCGCTGCTTTGTGCCGTTAAGGAGATATGTTGCATGTTAAAAGGAGCTGTTTTTTCAGTGGCAGGTGGAACAATCCGTAGCATTATATCCAAGGAAAAAAATTTTCATAAACTATTTTAAGACTCTTGGATGAAAGGGGATTTATAGAAATGTAAGGTAGTAGTATTATAGTAATTTTATTAAATAATAATAGTAGGTGTGTTTCTTTAGGCATAAAATCTATGCACATGAAAAACAATAGCTGGCAGCCTGCAGTAACAGCGCAGTGTGCTGAAATGATGACAATAACGAATAGCTCCAGAACACCAACAGAAACCACTGTGTTGCATGTGTACTGCAACAGCTTTATCAAGGATTGTAAGGAAGTGCATACAACCAAGCTGCACAGCGTAAGAAAAATACAAAATAAAGCGAGCAGGCAAGCTACAGCTGGGGCTCTTAGAGAATAAATTGGATAGCTAGTAAAGCAGAACTTGGGTTGATTGGCAGCTGACACAAGCTCACTCTTAAATTGGGTATTTATTTGGGGTTTTACTGTAGCACTGAACACAGGAAAGAGGCCCATACAAAGTTCGTCAATGTGAATCAGAGGTGGCAAACCTTCTGAAGGACCTGCCACACCGAAGGCTTTGTTTATTCCCGTTTGTACAGATTTTGTTCTCTGAGATGTGCCTAAAAATCCTCACAATAGCTTGACCCCTTTTGTTCGTTTGCACCTGTTCGCCTGTTTTTTCATTCTCCAACAAACGCCTGGATTTCTGTAGGGTATTGCTGAGTGTGAAAATGCTGCCTTATTGCCTTAAAGTGAAGCAAGAGTCTTTCTCTAAGAAAAGTAAAGATTTTGCTATCAACAGCAAAGCAAATGTAGATAGATTTGGCTGGAAAAGAAGAATTCCACATGTAATACAATATTGAATTTTCCACTTTTATTTTTGTTCTTTATTGGAGAGAACACTGCAACACTAAATTCCAAATTACCATGAAAAACCAGAAATAGAGCCCTAATTACATAGCCTGCTGATCAAGGCAATCATCTGGGGTCTGGGACACTTGTATACACGTTCCTTTCCAATTAGCACAGTCCAGATGAGGTCCCAGTATCTGGCCTGAAATCAGTTTGTCATAGATTCAGTAAATATTTTATCTGTGCAAAGGGGAAAACCTCAGCTAGTCATGGGATAAGCAGATGACATCTTGGAATATCCTGTTAGTTATTACCCACTTGCTTAAGATGTACAGCACTCAAGTCTTTAATCTGAATCTGAGATAAAAGGTGTCAATTTTCCTTTTTTTTTTTTTCTTCTACACAGCTTTGTATTATTGAGTCTAAATACACAGATTTGACTGAGAAAATGCTATAATTTAAACCGTTAGCATGTTGTCATGGTTGTGTTTCTTGATAATGCTGTCTGTAATTTTGATCTAATTCAGGTTTAATATGACTTTTTCAACTTTTTGTAATAGCTTTGTTCTGCACTAAAGATTTGACCAGACTCTTTACATGAATGTGTTTGGCTTAAACCAGTCACTTACCTGGTGACTGTAGGAATGGACTTGTTGCAAAACCAGTGCTATAATTACCTTCTCTTTCTATTAGAAAAGTGCACACCAGAACATACTAGTTGCATAAATTATAAGTGTGGTCAGATTCATAATGTAAGAAAACCAGTACCACAAGAAAACTTTCATTCCTGCTGTCTGATTTCAGGAAAGCCTGAAATTCACAAAAGCAAAAGGCTTGCAGCCATGTCACAAGAACTAGCCGTAAGGCTGTGCCCTGCTATAGAATAATTCAGAGAGAAGGGGGGAAAAGCCATTCTTACTTAAGAAGTATGCTAACAGAATATACACATTTCCCATTTATCTGGAATAGCACATTTATTGGGCAAGTCAGAGAAGTGCCTACGTATTTTATTGCTGTGATTTAATTTTTCTTTTTTTTTGGTTTTCATCTTGCTGCATAGGGTACATAAACCAGCTTTTCAAGAACAAAAGCAAATGAAAACTATGATTTTCCTTTTTCCATCTGCCCCAAGTGTTCTTAAGCCAACAAATAAAAATATGACTAGACATAATTTTTAAATACAACTCCAGGTAAAACTTAAAACTAAAAAGAGTCATTTTTCAACCCACAAAGCCTTTGGGAGACTCAGGGAAGTGAGTGAAGATGAAATAATATATATGTATGTATATGTATATTCTTTTTGTGATGACAGCTTTTGCCAGAAACAGTTCAGGTTAGATTTGCCTGTCTCACTGAAATTCTACTTTTCTGTTTTCCTGCATGTTTCTAGTTCACTGTTTCTATCAGTCCATTAGTCTCTGTTTCATGGTAGTAATTATATGCCCAAACTCTTCAAGAATGAGCGTGCATCAAACACAGTGGTGCTCATGCTGTGGGTGAATTAATTAAAGCACCAAGAAATTCATGCTCAGCAATGAGAACAATTGGCTTGATGCACTCTAATGTAGATTTACTCGCAAAGACCTAAGGGCATGTGAAGTAACTGCTGTGAGCATCTACCACATATTGGAGCATACTGTAATTTCTGTGTCTCTGTTCTGAACTTAGACTACTAGTCATACAGCAAGTGGCTCTTTCGCCCACATCTGTTCATCCTATCTCATTAATAGTGAAGACAGCTGTCCCCATTATGCTTCAGTGGGGCGAAGTATAGTGAGAACAAAAGTCTGGAGAAGACATTATGTGTAGGAAAGAAGGGCAGGAGGGTGTCCAGGAGCCTGGAATGGAGGTAATTCAGATGAAGCTCCTGTCTGACAGCAGGACCTGGAGAAGTGTTACTGCCAAGCCATCTGGGATGGAAATTCAGTAATGAGAGGACACTACTACACCATTCCATCATCTGTGAAGATTTCCTGGAAATTGCAAGCCTTGATACAAGAGGAAGTCCAGAACTGTAGAATATGAGAGCAAGGACTAGACAGCCTTTGTAAGAATTAAGCCCACTAAGCAATACTCACTTGCCCTAATGTAATTAGATTTTAACAGCCTAATTGAGTTACAGATGAAATTTCAGAGGTTTCACTGTGAATAAATACAGTGTGTGTGTGTGTGTGTCACAGTTCATCCATTATTTAGCTAGTTATCCTTAGAAACTGGGTTTGCATTAGGTTACTGGGAGCCTGCCTGTGGACATGTATAGACAGAAACAATCAATAGCAAGGGCCTACTGCTGTCCTTATTAATGCCAATGAGTTTTGTAAAATTACTTGAAAAAACAGGGATAGCATTTAGGTCCTCTACCGCATGTCTGAAAATGGAACAGATTGAATGCGAACTGATCAAATAAGTCTCCATCTATACAGTGTCTGTTATTGCTGTCCATCAGCATACGATCTTATCACTGGCTTTCACATGAACTGCATTGCTTTTGTTCATACCATTTTTAGAGTTTATTTGCTTAAAACTATGCAAATTCCTGTATGGACACTTTTATTAATTTAGTTCAAGATTCCATTGATTTAGTTTTATATGAGAAAGAAATCACTTCAAATTGATATGAATTGGGTTTAAATTGGATTATGATAGATGGTCTGTAGACACTGGTGAGTCCACAAACTTTGACAGCCTAATAACAACTTCAAGCTTTCCTTCATTTTCTCTCTTTCAAGCTCTATAATAAGTCAATTGTTTCTTCCCCCACTCATTTTGCAGTAAGACTTCCCACGGTGAATTAGAATTAAGTTCAGCATCTTTTTACGCTTAACCTTGTAAAACCATAGACAAATATTGCCTAAAAGCCAGAAGCACCGTACATATAATTTAAAACTATTAAGATCTATTGGTTGCATTTAGTAGTCTAATATAGCTGGGGGGCTTTCTGTTTTGTTTATATTGAGGGATTTTTTTTTTCTGTGTACTATGTCTTCGTAGGAAATTCTAACATAATTGATTCACTTCCATAACTTCAGACCAAGGCTTCTGATGTAGCACAGTGCAGGTTTAGCATAGCGCAACATACCGTGATGGAGTCAGCTAGCTTTGAGCTACTGTCACACTCCTCTTGTTCTAAAATTGGCCATTGGCCAGTCTGATTTGCTTCATGAATTAGAGAAAATTAAAGCTTATTGCCCTAGTGGTGCTTATTGGCAAATAGGAGTTGTTGGAACTTAAGGACATCACAGATCTGTCCTTTCTTTCCTGATTATGTTCTCTGCAGTAGAGGCCCGGAAAAAAGGGACATGGCATCACACCAATATTCCTGCTCATTAGTGACAATCCTGTTCCTAGGGAAACTGTGCTATTGGGCATATCCATTGACTGGCTTCAAAGCAGCTAAAATGGTGCTACGGCTGTGGTATTTAGTGGATTATTGCATAGCAGTGCTACTGGTTATATCCAGAAAGTTTCTAAGATGTGAAATACTGGGAGAGAAATAATTGTTGCCTTGTACCAGGTGGGCTGTAACTTATTACAACAGAAACAAGAGCAAAGATATTTTACAGGCTTTTGGTTTTGCCTTTTTGTTGCTGTTCTCCTGAGGGGAAACAAAACTGCGTGCTCGCAAGCAGAAACTGCCAGTTTAAAGGGAAAGGTACAGGTGAATGAAGGTGGTAGGAGAAAAGTGGTGAGACTTGTGGCAATGACAAGAAAAAAACAGATGCAGTTGCAAGAGAGATCTCTGTCCTATAAGTACTGATTCACATGTATCTTCTTTTTCTGGTGGTTCGGCATCCCATTCCTGGTGAAAGTGTAAGGCTAACATCTAACACATGATGACAGTAAAATTATATCAGATTTGGAAAAGGCCATTTGTTTGAGGAAGCAGTCTGCAAATGGTTACACTGTGCAATGGTAGAAAGCTAAATAATATGAAGTTATTATCATTTAACATTGGACATCAAGATGTGGCATTGTCAGACTGAGGGGCCTGAATGACATCCGTAAATACATTATGAACTAAATTATTCTAGTAGCACTCAAGTAGTAGAGTTTCATTTTAGAAAGTAGTGTCCCTGTCAGATGCAGTATGAAAGAATTTGCAGGAATTATGATGTCTAGAAACATTTGAAAGAATTTGCAGTCCTTTTTTTTTTTTTTCTTGCCTGTACAACTGTTATATCTGTAGCCTGTGACAGAAAAGCAGACAAAATTACCAGAAGTTGATCTTGCAGGATTTCTATCCAAGATGAGAAATACTAATGCCAGTATCTCCTAGAAACAATATTCCCTTTGAACATTTTAGACACATTTTTCAGACTTATGAATTCAAAATAGATAATGTTTACATTTCTAAAGGCATGTCTGAACACAAGCTGGTTGAATCAGAACAAGGATCTGCATGCAGATCATGCCTTGTGTTAGTTACACAACAGGTCAGATTAGATGGTCTTTTCTTGCTTCAGAAATTCTATGAATCACATCCAGTTTCTGAACTTTGGAAGCATCTCAGATTTTCTTTTTATATGCAAATTAGGTCTAATTTTTTCCCACAGTAGTTACAAATCATCTGCAATCAATGTCACTAAGATTTGGGATCAGGTTAAATCCAGTTCACTGGATTAAACTGTTTCATTGGCTTTAGTTTCTTTGAAGACTACAGGAAGCATTCATATAAAATAAACAAAGTATTAATTACTGCTGTAAAATACACACCTGAACACAGTGTAGGCTGTATAACTGTGGACAATGGAAACGTGAACCCATTCAAGGGTTAGATCGTGACTGCTGTATCTGAAATGGCGTTGCCACTTGTCCCGTAGAAAATTCTGCTTCTCACAATACATTCTCAAATCCCACATGCTGTTTTGGAGGTGCCGCAGACTGTTGCTTAACTTATATTTTCCAGTTCTATATGAAAAAAGGCGTGAAATCTGGCAACAGTACTGCTACAAAATCTTTCATTTGTCCCTAAGGTACTGCTGCTGCTTTCCTTGATGGATGGGAACACCTGCTTTGTTTCTAAAGGTTGCAGTTGGAGCCAACATCACCCCAAGAGAACTGCTAATGATAGGATTTTCTCCAGTTTGAGAGAAGCGCCCAAATGAAGACCTTGTGATATGTATTACTGGATACCTCCATTTTCTTCTCTACCTGACAAAGTGAGTTACTATTGCAATATATCTCTAATGCTGGTCTAGCACATCTGGCTGATCCAGGAAAATTCAGGATCATTCAGGGCAAGGCATTAAGTGATCATTACAACTAAGTGCATTTGAAAAAAAAAAAAAAAAAAAAAATAGGGTTTTGGGAGTGGCCACCCCTGATCCACATGCTGCTTCTCCAGCTGTTGCCAAGGCTCCATAAAGCTTTGGCAACGTTTCTTGGAGGATGTAGACAGTGCATTGGCAATGTGGTGCTGGTATTTATTTTCCTTATGCTTAGCAACTTCTTAGTTGTCCCTTCATGAGAGAAAGGGACGTTTGTGTCCAGTATGTTTTCAAATGTCTTTTCCAGCACTGTAATCTTGGTCACTTAGAAAATGCAGAGAATGTGGGTCTCAATGTCTATATGACCCACCTGAATGACACTTTTGCTTCACATAGACAATTGCTGGGGCTGCTGTGCTGGTGAAGCGTTGTAAGTGGAGAAGTGAAGACACATCCTCGTCGGATACTATTTTCAAAATGAAAAGACCATAAGAGGAGGTTTAAACCCTAAGGATAGTAGTATGCTTTGTGTATTACTCGTGTATTATAATTGAACATGAGGCAATTGAAGAGGCAGAACTATGACTCATGAAGGCTGTTACTTTACAACGTAATGAAGCAGCTTAGTGCCCCAGCTTATGTGAACAGTTAACTGAAATAGTTTGGTCCTACATCTTCATGGTGTAGGTCCTACATCTTCATCAAATACAATATTATTTTACGTAACTTCAAGTAGTAAACTTTATTATGATTACAATGGCATCCTGGCCTCTATTAGGAATAGTGTAGCCAGCCGGTCTAGGGAAGTGATCGTCCCTCTGTACTCTGCACTGGTGAGGCCGCACCGTGAGTACTGTGTCCAGTTCTGGGCCGCGCACTTCAAGAAAGATGTTGAGGTGTTGGAGCGAGTCCAGAGGAGGGCGACCAAGCTGGTGAAGGGTCTGGAGGGTCTGACCTACGAGGAACAGCTGAGGGAGCTGGGGTTGTTTAGCCTGGAGAAGAGGAGGCTCCGAGGTGACCTTATTGCAATCTACAACTACCTGAAGGGAGGTTGTAGTGAAGTGGGAGTCGGCCTCTTCTCCCGGGCAACTAGCGATAGGACAAGAGGACACAGCCTCAAGCTTCGCCAGGGGACGTTCAGGTTGGACATTAGGAAGAATTTCTTTTCAGAAGGGGTTATTAGACATTGGAATGGGCTGCCCAGGGAGGTGGTGGAGTCACCATCTCTGGATGTGTTTAAGAAAAGACTGGCCATGGCACTTAGTGCCATGGTCTAGTTGACAGGGTGGTGTCAGGGCAATGATTGGACTTGATGATCCCTGAGGTCTCTTCCAACCTGGTTGATTTTGTGATTCTGTGATTCTGTGAAATGATAGACATTAATGGATCATTAATCCATATAATAATACTGCATTTTCATAAAACAATTTCAATTTATTTAAAATTTTCCCTAAGAACCTTTCTGACACCCTCTACCAGAAAATGGCTTTATTTTATTTATCCCTAATCATTCCACACTTCCTTGGTTCCACTAATTACTGCTTCATTTTTCAACTGTTTGTTCAGATCACCTTTAACCATAATTCCCATAAATTAAAATACAGCACCAGCTTGTCAGGCTTCAGATGAATGTCTAAGTGTATTAACCGAAGTATATACTATGAGATAATGCCCAGGAAGGCTCCAAGCATGAATCATGTGATGATATTCTATAGAATATGGTTACATTTATTGCTACACTATGTATAAATACTCAGGCAGGTGTTTACCATCTTAAGTAATCAGTCAATTAATTCATGTCTCAGATTAGCCTAAGATCTGCAGTTAATGTTTATCCGCTTTTGCTGAATTTTGGCAACTTGATTTCTCTAAGCATGACCTCATCAAATGCTGCTCATTAAAGTTCTGAAGTCACAAACTGCCACAAAGGTCATTGGCTAAAAAGATCATAAATGAGGTTGTATAGTTTGAGCCACTGCTTTTGAAAGCAATGTCCTGGTCTTAGAGGAAAGAAAAAACCTTAAGCCCCAAGCGCTTATTGTTTACCTTTGTGTACTATGCAAGTTTTAATTGAAGTCCGTGGTTTGTGGCCAATATCAGTTGGCCAGGTTCCACAAAAGTCAGGGAACTGAGCTCAATTTGTACCTCATGCAACAAAACTGCTCGCAGTGCAATGAGTAAATAAGCATAGGCACAAGTTTCAAAGATCAAGATCCTGAAATGTGTTGCATTCACTTGTAAACTAGACTAAAAGTGAATTTGGAAATTTGGAAAAAGTCTGATTGTTCAGTCTTTCAAACTCAGGGTCTTTTTTCATGGTTGATTGCAGTCTGAAAATGTGTGCATGTGTGTTTTGGTTATTAAGTCGGGATAAAGAATACAGTGGAATAAATTATTAACTTGTGCAGTCATGGCTGGGAAGTTATATTTAATAAGTATAAAACTTTTTCATTGTTGAGATTCTTTTTACCTTTCTGTAAACCTATTCCTAAATACACTTAAGCACAGATACATCATTTATAGCTGCCTCCACTGCATTCCAGCCTCCTGATCCAGTTGTATTTCTGGGTGCCTCTTCCTCACTCAGAGAGTTACATTTGGTAAAGAATCACTATCTTACTTGCCTCGCCTCTATTCATGTACACTGCTAAAGTCTGACTACTATTAGGAGCAGCATGCTCCCCTGAGTACTGCTCATGCTCCTACTTGTCTCAAGCTCCCACTTGTGAAACAATGCCTGCTTACTTAGAGGTTAAAGTCCTCCATGTCTATCATACTGAAATTCTGTTCATAAAGCTGTCTGGAGATTTATCCTGACCACTTCTGTGTAATTTCTGTGCTTATTGAACTACAGCAGTCACCCATGATGAACCGTATAAATAGGTATCAACAAACTCCCAATAATTTAACAAATGCTGTATATGGAACAAGATATAAGCAATTTTATGATTTCTGTAAGTGAAGCTGTCAAGAAATGGGTTTTCCTCTTCTAAGCTAGAGGATCAAAGACTTGTAATGCTTTTGGATCCAAAAAGTTTGTCAAATTTGGCATAACTTTAGAGCCAGGTTTGGGGAGATCTGAATTAAACATATCAAGATTCTCTTCTCATTTCACTTTAGTAGAACAAATGCATTCTTGCGAAGTGCATCTTCTTTAACGAAAATTAATTAGTAAATTGACCTAATATCTCAGGACAAACTGCCAGCTCTGCAATGAGATCAAATAGAGATGAATAAGAGTAATCTAAACAAGTATATTCTAACGATTTGATTTTGAATTATGATCCGGTGTTCCGAAAGCAGCTATGTAAGGAACTATCTGAGTTTGCTTAGTTGAATTATTTTTTGTAATTCCTATGGAGCTCTCATTTTACAAGATTGTAATTGTACTTTTCGTCAGGTTTCTGTTCACTTTTGAACCTCTTATTTGGCTATTTTCTTTCAGGATTTTCTTTGAATAGTCCAAGTTTACTTCAATATTTTCCAGCCAGATATTCTGTAAGATTCACTTTCGAGTCTCTTTGGTGTAAGCTGATTCTTGACAATACAGAAAGTTATTTCAAATATATATGGAAATGCTTTGGTACTTTCCTGCTGTTTGTCAGAAAAATTTTACTTTTACGGAGGT
Organism: Nyctibius grandis; assembly: GCF_013368605.1. Lineage (NCBI taxonomy): Eukaryota > Metazoa > Chordata > Aves > Nyctibiiformes > Nyctibiidae > Nyctibius > Nyctibius grandis. Next base: position 76,128,503 of record NC_090663.1, on the reverse strand, counting down.
GTTTTTTCCTTGATCTTCATGTTCTGATTGGCAACATTTTTTTTTAAATAACTTCTTTTCCTTACTGGATAAAAGTAATTTGAATAATTGCCATATTTCTTCACTGAAGTATTGCTGCGCTTTAAAAAATGTTTATCCAAAGAATATCTGCAGTGACTTTTTTTTTGTTTGTTCTGAAGAAAGATGATCATGAATCAGTTGCTGGATTTCCCAAGGCTTGGATATCTTGGATTTAAGACACTATATGCTTCTGAACTTTATTCAAGATTGAAGGACAAAAGCACTTGACAGAAATCTCTTTAAGGAATCAGTTCAAAATTCATATGAATCTCAAACTAATGCTGCTTTGAATTCAGCCTGTGTCTGCAAACTTTCCCCTTCCTTGGAACTGGATGTGTTTAGAAGTGATAGTCATAAAGAAGTCTGCAACCAGGTTCTTTATTGGTCCAGTTCATGTATGAATCATCTTCACAGAAACAGGACAAGCCTCAGTAAGTATTTGTAATGTCTTTGCTTTTCCATGTTCAGAGAAAGACTTTTATTTTTTTCAGGGACTTAACTTGCAGAGGAGGAGAAAGGGTGGCATAGGAAGGCCATGTACATACAGTTATTGTACCTAGTACAAAAGATATAGGCTCTGTCCCTATGAATGATCATCTATAATATTCCAAAATTATTACTTTCTGGAGTATGTACTTAATTTTGCTACTTTTCAGCTCCTGGTGTGTAAAGAATGCAGTATGCAAGGTGGGTAATGCTACTCTACCTGAAGAGAGAGATTTATAAAAGTATTTGTGGGAATGTCATTGTTCAATGATAAAGTTCTAATTGCAGAGTTCAGTGAATGTTTTACAGTGATTAATTTATCTACTGTATCTACTTTCTTGTTCTGCAAGCAGAACAAGAATAAATTGTCATTACAATGACAATTTATTGTGTACTAAAACACAATCTTTACAATTGAAAGCCTAAATGATGGAATTACTCTAAGACAGACACACAAGGAAGTCTAGAAATAAGGATTTGTACATGGGCTTTTTTCTACCTTCCTTTTAAAATTCTAATGTATGTGCTTTGCATGGGCACTGTAAAATACGCTGGTTTTAGCACATTTCTGAATGGGAGAGAAGTCATTTGACATAATAGCAAATACCTTTGCAAGTCTTCAAGCTGTTTATTCAATATACAGTGTTATAATTTTGCCACATAGGGCACACAAGGAAATGATAACAAAAAAAGCTGAATTATGATGTGGTGATACTGTAAATGGACTATGATTTTACAATGGATATGTTTTTCTGAATCTGAAAAGAACAGAAATTATATGTAGTCTGTCTGAGGTTTTTTGCAAACTATCATATTAAAATTTTATTACATGTTAGGAGAAAAATAGTGAGAGTACTGGAGGAGTCTGGCAAAGAACATTTACCTAAAGTTATCCAATCCACTGTATTTTACATTTGTAGTCTTTAAAGACTCATCTGTGCCTATTTCTTCTTGTCTTTTGCAGCTACAGAAGTAATTTCAGTAGTTGTATTTTAAAATCAAATACTGAAAATAAGCCTGTAAAGATCAATAAAATGCTAAATTATTCAGTACCAGGCAGAACAAAACATTTTGTTCCACCTTTTTTGTTTTTAAATATTGAAATAAAGCCTCTGAGTACTTCTTAAGTAGAGGAGTATTTTAGCATCTTTTTATAAAAAAAAAAAGAGCTGATTCTAAAATCCACCTAGAGGTGAATGATAGTGTAATTTTTGTAAATGCTTTTCGCTCTTTAAATTGGAGAAAATTTAAGACTAAAGCCTGTCACGTGCTAAACTTCTCCTGTAATACAAGGGGAAGATGTTTGTTATTAATTTACCTTTTGCTGTTATCCAGTCTCCACTTCCTCTGAATTTTTACCAGCTACAAGATCTTATGAGGAACTAAAAAAATAGTGTTTTGTCTGAAGAAGGGCTTTTTTTTTTTTTTAAATCAAAGTAATCCTAGTTAAAATACATTTGATTGGAGAATATTCACTTTTGTAATGCAAGTGAAAAAGCATTGGCTTTCTGCCTCTAATGTATTTTGGTTTGCCTCTGTAAATAACACTTTCATATAGCATTAACTATCCATTTCCTTTCCTCTATGATGATAAATATTTTTCATGTCTGTATTTGGTCTTTGAAAAAAAAGAAAAGGACTAAAGTACTCCAGCCACATAAGACTTGTATATGCTGGGTCTTTCAAGACAGATTCCACTGAAGTCTAGAAGATTTCTTAGGTCTTAATAGTTTTTGGGTTGGCTCATTCGAAATCAGACCTCTTACGTGCTTTGCTGTTGCAAAGTGCACTACAAGGCCACAAGTTTTTGGGGTTATAGACTGTTCCAGTCTTCGTAAATTGTAGCATTTTCTGTTGTTTCAGTTAAGTCTCCTGTTGTTTTTTCTTTTTTTTTAATTGATATAGAGAAAAACGGAGAATTTGCAGTTTTCTGTTCATGTGATCATTGAGTGCTTTATGTGAGGCCTCATATAAAATTAACAGAATTTAGAGAGGGAAGTAGAGAACATGAATATTCCAGTGGTTGGAAGAGAGATACTGAGACAGAAAGCAGTCCCTTTTTAATTTTTTAAAGGGCCTTTAAAATACGCTGAGTCTTGCGCCGTGTAATACAGCATAGCACATCATAGCACATCCCTCAATGTATGGCCAATGTCTAGGGTGGGGATATCCTTGTATTTCTTTTCTTTTGAGTTCTGATGGCCAACTTTTAAGTAAAAATCAAGATCTGGATTAGACTGGCATACTGCAAGATGACATCAGTCAAGTAGCCCACACCAGTTAGCAAACTTCTCTTTCACAACTGATATGTCAGCAGAGACGTAATCTTGAGATTTCTGTTGATTAGTCTTTGGTGAACAGCACAGCGTGATACCGCCGGCTCTTGGGGATAAGGCAGCTTGCCATCGGTGACAGTGAATTGTATAGCAAGGTGATGGATACCACCGCATGGAGGACAAACCAACAGGCAGGTAAAAGGCACAAAAGCAACCTGGGCCACACAGCGAGAAATAGGTGGTAAGATTCACGCTATTTAAGGATGCGGATTATCATGCCCTGTTCAGGGCTGTGGGGTTTTGCAAAGATGTTTGGTGAAAAGAGAGCATCATCACAGGCTGAGGAAAGCATGCGTGCTCTGACCACTGAGGAGATGGGGAACAAGTAGATGATGGCAATGGAGAGGCAAGTTGGTTGATAATAGATGTTGTATGATGGTGGAGCTAGCAGGCAGCTACCGGTAAAGACAGCCCTGAAGAGTTGCATGTATCTCTCCATCCATTACACGCTGCCAGGCACGCAAAGGAATCATTAAAAGGATAATTGCGTAACATGCAGCATTATGGGGGGCACAACCCCAATCTTTTTCTTGCTCCCTGTTCAGCCTGTGGGAGTTTTTCCTCCTCCCTCTGCTTGTGAGGCAGTTACGTTAATACAGTGCGGCTTTCAATGCTGCAGAGATGACTTTGGTTGAATGAAGCTGTACTTTTTGTGGAGTAAAGGCTGAATACAGTTATCCTTTTCTTCTCTTGTCGCTGGGTTAGATAGCCCGCATGATGAGTTAGGAGCTGCATTTGATGCTTGTTGCATAACCATGTGTACTACAGAAGATGCAGCTCACCCTTTTGAAAGGTTTACTTCTAGCAGCTTGCCGCAAACTCATGTCACGTGTGAGGCTTTTCCAGTCGCGAAAATGCAATCATTTTGGTGATGGCTTTCTTTCACATAGCCAGGCTGCGCCATCTGCTGAAGTAACAAACTAGAATTTATTTTTATTAAGAAAGGTAATTTCTGAAATTTGCAATGTTTGGTGCTTGTTCATTTTCCCTTTAGAGCAATGGATGGGGGGGTACAAGTTCTAGCCTTGGAGAAAGAAGAAAACTGTGACCGTTTCTACTTAAGTTTAGTATTTCTACCACAAGATGTAAAAAGGGAAAGAGTGGGGAAGTAACACAAGTGACTTACAACAGAAATGCAGAAGGCAATTTAAAAGATTAATTTGAGCCTTAAATATATTACACATCTCAGAACTGCAGTGGACTCTTCAAGTGTCCCCATTGCAGCTAATACCATTTTGAAAATGTGGCTTTTCTAGCATTAATTTATTGTTCAACTTGTTTACCATGACGTCATGCTTTCTGTATGGGGAATGTAGCGTTGCATGTGTTCATCCAAAAGTTAGTACCAATTTGTCACTGCCACCACCTAAATAGTAGCTAGTTCTTTTAATATTATGCTATTGCAAAAGTGCAGGACTTTTTGTTTTATTTTTCTTCTCATTTCTTAGCCTTATGATTCCCACCTCTTGGCTTAAGCCTTGTCAGGTATATTCATAAGCATTTTCTGACCTGCAATTCGAGAGGGGAAAAAAGAACGTTCTCGTGTGTGTAAATATCAATGGATGCACCATTTATCCATACAGAAAGTTCTGGCATTGTAAAGACAGCTCTGTACAGGTTTTACTAACAGCTTTAATAAAACTTCCAGGCCTCCTTCTGTTGTATGGTTATGGAGGTTTGGGATTTTTTTTTGGTTGTTTTTTTTTTTCTTTTTGTTTAGTCTGGAAGTGCTAACTGATGGATAAAATAGGTTTATGTTTTATTATTTATTTGGAAAACCTGCTGCCAGTTTCCACGGCAGCTCAGAGATCTAAAAAGATGAATGAATTTTAAATATTTAAAATCCAGTGCCACCACAAAAAGCATATACTGGAAACTCCAGAGAATCTGAGGAGAATCATCTTGTGGACATTTGTTAAGTCTAATGCTTAGAGGAAAGGAAGAGATACTATCTGTACCTGCAAGGACGAAGGGAGTAATTCAGTTACTACATGGATGTTGAGAGCAATGTAGTGTTTATAGGCATAGGAGAGCTGAGGTAGTACAATTAGCTTAACGTGGACCCTGATACAAATGGCCTTTTCCCATATGAGAAGATACCTTTGCAGATGTAACCATGTCCTGGTTTGGCCCAAACCAGGCCAATTAGTCTTGGAGAAACCAAGGTCACTGCTAAATTCCTCACTGCTTATGAGTGAAGAGCCGAAGGGGGCTCGCACCTGCAGGGAGGAGCAGACAGGGCAGGTGACCCAAGACTGACAAACGAGGTATTCCATCCCATACATGTCATTCTCACTTTCCTATTTATCACTAACCCACTGCCTCCTGGAGGTGGGGCCCAGGAGGGAGGGGCCCTCCTGCCTCCCACTGATTGGTACCAGCTTTGCCAGTTTCCAGTTAAAAGCCTGCAGGTGTGATGGGTGGAGCTACTGCATTTTCCCCTCTGCCCGTGCTGGGGAGAGCTACTACATTTTCCCCTCTGCCTGTGCTGGGGGGAGGTACTGCCTTTTCCCCTCTGCCTGTACTGGGGGGAGCAACTCTGCCTGAGGAGGATTTCCAAGCTCTTGATCTTGGTTTTGTACATATTTGTATATATTTGGTTATTTCTATTATTATTGTTATTATATTCTTTTTCATTATTATAGTTTATTAAAACTGTTTTAACTTTCCAACCCATAAGTCTCTCTCCCTTTTCCCTTTCCCTTTCCCTTGTGGGGGGGGGGGGGAGGGAGAGGGTTAACAGAGAGCATCTGCCACCTGGTTAATAGCTGGCCCAGCTTTAAACCGTGACAAACCAGTATTTCTTAAATGCCAAATGTTGCTGGCTTGCAAATTGCAAGATGTTCGTCATTTATCATACCTTTTAGACCACTCTTGTGGCCTGTCACTATAGCAACTCTATTGGCTTCTACAGCAACACCTGGTCCTATCAGTAGCTTTACCCTGTTGAAGTTTCTTCATAAATAATCCATGTGAAAGTGAATGTAGCTGTCATGTTAATTTGTGGCTAACCCGGTTCTGGCAAGTTTATAATTATATTTATGAAGCAAATAAAGCAGATTGTTTGCTTTTTCTTCAGCAATGACTTAACACAAACTGACAGAAACAAATAAAAGGAGCTTTACTAATCACAGTCAAAGTAAAAAAGAATGTCATACGGATGTTCTAGTTACTGTCTCACAAGTACATTCCTAAATCTGGCCTACTCTCTGTCTGACCTCTAGTTAAAAGGCATAGTGGTACTCTTTACAAAATGTGTTTCATACTAAATACTATATACAACCTTTGGTTGTTTAATTCCTTTCCTCCTCCATTTCCCCCCTTCAACTCTTTTCTAATCTTGTCCCCATCCTTTAAATTTGGGGATAGCATCCACAGATGACAAAATAACATTTATGATTAAATGTATTACCTTAAATCTAGAAGGACACAGCTGAGTTAAGCTTCTGTTCACCACTGAAACTAAATGTGGATAATAGTAGGCTGAGGGTTTGCATCTCCCTTGAGTTCCAGTGTCTTCTCTCCAGATTTGGTCTTAATTTTGTGGCAGACCTTTTCATACAGAGGTCAAAGAATTGCTAGCTTTAGAAGGAGTCACAAATTGTAAATTGTGTTAATGCTTTTTCATTGCTCTTGATACCTGAATAAATGGGTGGCAGGTAGCTGGAGCAGTACAAGTCTGCAATTCTACCCTTCTGTTGCTTCAACAGACAGTCTGACTAGAAAATGCAATATTGCTGGTATAAAGTAGTAGCAAATAATCTTAGGCTGAAACTAAACTATTTGAGAAACTGTAAGGGAAGAGTGTGCCCACAGGACATCATATCCTCCAGAATTACTCCCTATGTATCACTGTTCAAGTCTGATGAAAACTGCCTGATGACTTTCAGAGGACTAGATTGTAATCGCTTCAGCCAAGAAAAACAGCTAAGTTCACAAAATACCAAGTCTCATCACGGGGCACTGCAGTTTGGCACTGCAAAAGATATGCAGATGACATAATTACAGTTCCTTGTCTCTATTCTTGTTTGACAAAATGACTATTTGAACTATTAGTAAAGTTGGATTATATTTCTGTTTATACAGATATTCTGCACTATATTTATCTCTGGCAACTGAAATAAACTTACTTTATCTGTTCAAGGATTACTAAGGCATGTTTAATTTATTTGAGATTCTATTTTTATGATTTCCTGTATTACAGGAGACCATTAATTTAGAGCAATGTGACACTTTTGGTAGTTCACGTCATCTAGAACAATTTCTCAGTTCATAATTATACCATGCTGCCAATTATTCTTTCTGCCATTCTCTGAAAAGAATTCTTTAAATACAGTATATATGACATGACTTACAAAACCAAAGTAACCAAATCAACTGAAATCAAAGTAAACCTTTTTTCAGGAGTTAAATGAAGTCAGTCTGTACAAGACCTTTTTTCAGCGGTTAAATTAAGTTAGTCTGTACAAGACAGCTACAACTCATGTTGTAAGGTTGTTGCTATAGAAAATCAGCTGCTTCAGTTTGCTGCCTCTTCTGCTGCAAATGCCAGTTCAGTTAAGAGTGTCTGCGAGTTTATATCTGTGTATATAATTCATAGAGGAATTTCATCTGGAGATGCTGCCTACTGAAATAGCTGACCTGCTTTTATCCCCTGAAGGATATTCGTTCAACGCATTCCCTGAAAAAATGGATTTGCTACCTCATCATAGTGTAGTACTTAACAACAACGAAACACATGCATAAAAATCTTGTTGAACTGAACAAGGCCATTAATGCAGGAGCAGTGAGTGAGAATGTAATAGAAAATGAGAGACAGAGACAGGAACCACCTTGTCACCTTCCTCTCCACGGTGCATGGACAAGTCAGAGGGGAGAGTCTGCCTCTGTCACGAGAATGCGAAGTCCACTTGGTGACTCTGAGCTTACTACTTGCAGTGTGTACAAAGAGAGGACAATCCCTATAAACTGTGTATCTTGTTAGTGTTTTGAAAGAACTCCTTTCTGAAAGCTGAAGGGAGTTATGAGTATGGGTGATTGAGTACAATTTTAGATATTGATACATGCACAGGTATGGGAAGTTCTCGTCTGAGCAGCCTATTATGTGAAAATAAAGAAATCAGACCAGAGCAACTTTCAAAGAGATATCAGACTGAATAATCTAACGTCGTGGATATCAGTTCAATAATTCACTGGCCAAAAATGCAATTACCACTGCATGTATATCTTTAAGATCATGTTATCATATGATCCTAAAACAGTGTTCAAAACAGAGTCCTTAAGGTATGGCATGGAAAGGCTCTGCGATCTGCATGGGACAGGGTCCTAGTAGACACAGTGTGAAGATTTGCTCTTGGCCAAACCGGTAACGCCACTTATTTCAGCAAAGAAACGTCATGTGGTTCTCTGCTCTTCCCAGGCTCGATATCTGGAGGGGAACCAGAAGGAACATGCCTGCTCCTTTGGCTGTGCACAGTTTCTGCTTGACGTGTCTTGAGGTGTTTCTTCAGGAGATTGACTTGTCACAAGTGTAGAGGTGCTGAGAATTCAGAAGTCATCTACACAAGGAAGAAATAAGGTAATTATGCCTGTACTTTAGTCTTTACAGTGTACTGTAAATCTTTAATATTTGGCAGTGAAAGGAGCTGAAGTGTATCACTAAAGTCTGCCATAACCAGCTAAATTATTATGCATACCTGGAATGTTTTTCAGGGCAAATGAAGGTCAATAAATGGATGGAGCGGGGGGAATGATACATCTCCGGAGTCTCTACTAAGAATGATTAGGTTCAGATTTTACTTAACATTCCTCACACATGTGTCTGTGTGAAAATGGTAATACTTCTCGTGATAATTTTTAAGAAGATTGCAACATTTTAAAATGTTACATAGATTTTCTGAGTTATCATGATAACATGAGTTATCCCATTGTCTACAGTAGGACTGCTCATGTAAAAAGGTGAATGAGATGATTTGGTTATCTTTTGACTTGCTTAGTCTGTCTACTCTAATTCTAATATCATCTGTCGTTAAGAATCAGCGTTTCTGCAGTCTTTCCAGTTTCTTCTTGACTACTGCTAGTCATTTTTAGAATCAAATTTGGAAAACACCATATACAGTCCTGCTCTTCCCTCTTTTCTTTTTCTTACAGAGGTGCCACGTTTGTTATATGAGAGAAAAGGGATGGCTTTAAAAAGTAGGGAAGACTTTGGCTAAATATGCTTTTTGAGTACAAATATGACTCAGCAATTAAATTTCATTTGATGATGGAAAAAACCATCAAGAACAAAAGCCAAATAAATCATCTACTACAATAGCGAGCACCCCCCCAGCTGTATCTTAAGTGTGTCAAATGATGATTTGCCACTTCCTTACACCCAACCTTACAAGCAGCTTTCTAAACTTCAAGGCGTTTAAGAAGTAGCTGCAGATAACAAGTGAGCCACAACAAATAAATCTTACTTCATGGAGTTACTACAGATTTCTTCATTTATAGCTCCTTACTTGGGATGGGGAAAAAAAAAAGCAATTTAAAATAATTGTTTTAAAAATTTCTAAAATTAATTAACTTGCTATCCTTGGTACAGTGTCAATAGTAATTCTACACTGATATGGAGCTGAACAGTGGTATGCTTATATTTTGCTGGAACAGCAGAAACTTATTCTAATTGTTATTGATTACTCCACCTACAGCAGTTTGACAAATATTTCTGAGATTGTAAAAATATTAAGTTTCTATTTGTGTCACTTGGAATTTGCAGGATACATTGTACTTGTTTTTCTTTAAATGATTGTTGCTGTCTAAAGTTACTTTTTTATGATTATTTCTTTTTTCTCCTTGCTTTAGTTAGCAGGAAGATGTTGCCCAGTGACCAAGTGGTCTCAAATCTCAAAGCTTTTCCCACCAATTGATCAAAACAGATCTTAGATGGAGAACTGCTATTTGAGGTTATAATTCTTGGGTGGCTGGTAAGCTGATTTAAGGTAGCTAATACCATTCATCACTGAAATGAGAAAGCCTGTGGGACTGGAGAACTGGATAACTTTGAAATGTCAGTTTAAGTAGGAAGGTTCGAGTGTACATCTGAAATAATAGCAAATAGTCCATCCCAAATATTCTCAGCAGAAAGCACAACGTATTTTGATCAGAGAGTATCTACTGTGATGTTTGCAAAATTCATAAAATATACATGTCCTTCCCTGTCTGAGCCTAAAACATTTAGGCTTTAAAGAAATTATTATGAAGTGCCTCATGTTTATGTGTTTTTGCTCTTTTTGCTGCATTTTCAGGTAGAGAGGAAAGATAATAAATTCAAAGGACCTTGTAAAGAGAGAAAGCAAATTCTTGTTTATAAAATGAAAATTAATACTACCAAAAAAAAAGTATAGAGGAGCCTTAAATGATTCTATAGGAATGATTGTATCCACAGTGCACCTGAAACTAGGTATTTTAAAGCTCAGTGCGAATAGGAGTCTAGAAGATTTATTGAACAGACTGCAGTTTCCTCGTATACACACCTGAGTTTCCTTCCTGTAGAAATCAAGGAGCGTGAAGATGGTGCACAGCCCTGTCTTGACCCACTGTGTGCAGGCTGGAGGAAGCTCAGCATGTACTCAGGCCTGGAAATTGTGAGGTGCCTCCATTTCAGATGTATCCAGTGCCCGTTTATTCAAGCTCCTTCTCTGCAAGGTAGGTGAGCCCCCAGGGCTGCTGCAGCAGCACTGCTCTCCGTTAATTAGGCAGCATGGCTACTGCTACCATCCAACACATGTCCTAAACTGAATGTGATGCTACTTTGAAAGGGATATCCACAGCAAAGAGAGGATGGAGACAGCATTAAGTGAGATATCTGTGTTAAAAATAGTGAACTCTAAATGTGTCACCCTTGGTAAAGCTGGCAGTGCAGCTCGGTGCCTTCTGCTGAAGGGAGGGAAGAAACAGGAGCAGTCTGTCTGGAAAGGGGCAGCGCTAAGAGGTGAAAAACAACTGTTTGCGTCAGTCTGCAGGTGCAGCAAACTGTAGGAATGAGAAAGACATTCAGCTAATCTGAGTGCAGCAGGGAACGACTGCTTTGGGAGAGGGTACTTGGCTTCTCTGTTTGCTCTGCCTGTGGTGACTCAATGGCCCTCAAGATGTTGCGTGGGTTTAGCCATCTTTTCTCCTGTTGTAGTACCTGGCATGCTGTGGCTCACTACCAGTAGTTACTGGGTCCTAATGTATCCTCTTCGAGATCTGGTTATGGAATCAAGTCCCACTTCAACTGAGCCCGCAGCCTCGCCAGTGACTCTCCCTTGGTACGCTGGCTCCTTACACCATCGCGCTGCAGTGGCTGTGGTGCTGTGGTGTGATACAGAGCTCTCTCTGAAAAATGTGGGGTGCTTTGGAAGGAAGATGTTTGCAAAAAGGTGCAAAGATGTGAACATGAGTAACAAATTCAGGAATGATGGGAATATAGCATATTTTTTGTTTAGGAATGGCCTCCATCTATACTTCAAAGTTATTCTAATAACCAGATTTCTCAGCTTCCTACTTTTATTTAGGCTTATTTATCCTGGTCATCTGGTTTTATTTGTTCTGCAAACACCCTTCTGTTCCCTCAAAGTAGTTTTTCAACCTATTAAGCAGTATTATTTTGAGAGAAAAAGGTTTTTTATACCTCTCAGAGGTTTGAACTGCCTGCAATTTTCAGTGGCTGTCCTGAGGGAGGACATTATGTCAGGGATGAGAATTAGGGAAAAAAATAAGGGGAGCTTGAGTTGATGTGTTTTGTTGATGTGCTAGATGAGTTACTCAAAATATTTGTGGCTCAGAATCAGTCATGGCTGTTTCTTCTTCTTTCTTAATAGGTTTTGGGGGGAAGATGGAAAAGGGATGGGACAGCAGTGGGAGGAGTTTAGGGGATCTGGAGGAAGGACTTAATATTGCAAAAGTGAGAAAGATAGATATTGGAATGCATAGGAAAGAACTGGAATTACTGTAGAGAGGGACAGGGGATAAAAGGATGCAAGTCATAAATCTATAGGAAGAACTTTTGTGAGCCATACAAGTAATTTAAATGCAGAATTTTTCTGAAGTCGCAGATCTTTTCATTAATCTCCAGGTTAGCACTTTAAAAAGGTTTGCTATAAATTCAGCACTTGATAGTTTTCTCCCATTGGTGCAAGATATCCCTGTATTAAATTTTACACCTCCTATTTTTTTTCCTTTCAGAATTAGCACCAAGCAGCTATATGCAACATGCACGTTTCTCTATTATAGGCAAACCCCAGGAAGCTCGTTAAGTTTTCTTTATGGCTCCTATGCACTGCTGGAACCATACCTAAGTGGAGTGTTTGACTGTCAGTGATTAGATACCACGAGGGTATATACTTTAGAAAATATCATAGTTGGCACACAGAAATAGACAAGTGTAACAGCACTGCAGAGGACCATTTATTCAACAGGCATTTCAGTTGCATAAACAGTAATGCTTACCAAGTTCCTGACATTGGTTTCCAGCTTCAGTAGTAAAAGTGTTTCTGAAAGAGCTTCTGTGTAACCATACAGTATGGCAGAAATAAATATATCCTAAATTCAAGGAAATTGTGGATGTCAGAGACAAGCAGATTCTTACTTGTTTAAAATTTTACTGTTTATAATTCTGAGTGTTTTGGTGTAAAATATTTCTTTGAAGGGAAATACTCTTGTGAGAAATACGTCGTCAGTGGAATATTTGGTGCGTTATTGGGGGGATATAATCTTGTTACTCAAATATTCTGCTTTAACATGATGCTTATCGTAAAGATGTTAAGTGACAGGCTGGAATAATGCCAACAGATAGGCTACTCCTGAAGCAAAACATGCCAGGTCCGTAACTCTTATTATGAGTTTTTATTAGTTCTTGTGTTGGTTATCATGAGGAACTGGTGCTGTTACCAAGGTGATCTTTCATAGTATTCTAGTAAAAGTACTACAGAGAAATCTTTTCTTTCTTCCTTTATTCCTTCCCCTTTTCCCAAAATTTCTGATTATCTGTTAACATTCATGAATTGTTTTTTCCATCACCCGTCATCTTTTCTATTTTAGATCTTCCTACTTTCTTCTGCAGCCACACTGCCATGGACTCATTGCACAGTTTTTGTTATATTTGAGGGGATGGGCTGATCTTTCATACTAAAATTACAGTTTCCAACACTTTTAAGGTGACAATAATAAAACGACAGGGAAGATTATACAGAGATTCATACCCTACAGTGTGTGTATTTTAAAATGTTATTAGGCAGGGCCCCCAAAGGTGCTTGTACCACCCAAGTTTGAAACCCTCTTGTAAAAAGTTAACCGATACATTGCAGCTAAGTATTGAGTAGTGGTATTGCAATGCTGTTAAGTCAGTGCGTAGTGCTGTCTGTATCAGTCTGACTTACAAAGTGTATTTGAAACACCTGTCCCGTCTTTAAATTGGTATGGTCTAAGTCGCGCTAAGTAAGTAATATCCTGTGTTTCGCAGAGCAGCCCTCCTGTTTTTATGTGAAACAACTAACAGTTCTCCATCACTTTTAATACAGTCTTACACAATGAGGTGCAAATTGCACCAAAACCATTAAAAAAATGATTAGTACAATAATTTTCCGAAGTTTTGCCACCTTCATCATTTCGGTAGGGGCTAAACCCCACACTGCATTACAGTGATTGCTGGGACCAGCGGGATGCTTTCATGGTCACAGGACAGAACTGGGCAGCAGCTGCTGTGGCTTCTCCACACAGCCCACCTGAGCAGTGTCAGAGCACGGGTCGTAGTCGGCACCCTTCTGACCCCGCTGCCCCGAGCATGGCTTGGCTTCCCCCATAAGTTAGAATAACCACGAGCTGCTCTAATTTCTCTTGGCAGAAAGAGCTCCCTGGAGGCATTCCTCTGTTTCCGAATACTTTGTGTTAGTCGGAGACGCTGCTTAGGATGCTCTCTGTCTCTGTGTCAAGGACAGGGGAATACGTTGCATAAAGCACTTTGCTCAGAGGCCTGTTAAAGGCACCTTTATGTCTCTAATGGACTGGAGCAGTGCATGAGGGATTAATCAGAGGGCAGGAATGATCCCCCCTCCTTGTTTCAAGAAATATTAATATCTCACAGACCACATTTTCATTTTCTTACAGCACTTCACAAGCCAAGTGAATGCTTCAGGACAAGTCGCTTATTACTCAGGGACAGTAAAGGATAGGAGCTTCACTGAGGCAATATATTTACTTCTCGGAAGAGTATCTTCTGTCAGTTCTCATTTTCCTCTTGTTTTTGAGCTTGCCTAGGAGCAATCCTGGCGAGATCTGAAGGGAATCACCACGGGAGGTCACCGTGACAGGGGTCCCTAAGAAGGTCTCAGAGGGCCTCCAACAGGAGATTGGGGGACATTTTTTACTTTCTCTAATAGCTTTTACAAAACAACAAACTCTTCTTCACCACCCCTCAATAATAACCCACGTATTTCTGTGAGATGGTATAGTTTTTCCATACCTGAAACAAAATCAGAGACAATACAGTAATGGGTTCACAGCATGGACTATCTCCATGGCAATATATCATATACTTTGGAAACCACTTGGTCTAGATGAAGTATATTAACTCCTTGTTTGTTTTCAACTAGATGCAAAAAAGATGCCTGAATTACTCTAATCAGCTAATTTGGTAGTTACTCTTTTTTTCTTTTTCTTTTTTTTAATAGCCCCCTTTTCCATATCCTCCCTACTTCTTTCCTACTGTTAAGCTGGCATAATTAATTTTCACCTCATTGTGTATTCCTTTCTTGCCATCAACTACAGGTGAAATCATAGTTCTCCAGCCTCTATATGAGACAAAAGAAGCACTCTTACACTTTCCTATTAAGTACCAAATACCTTAGAGATGTAGAAGGTGGAAGCTCTGAGCATGTCTCTTTCCCCTTGGGCCATCTTTCAGTGACTTCTGTGCTGTTCTAGTTGGCCTTGGCCTGCTAATACCTGGTTAGAAACCAAGAGAATAAATGAACTCATGATGGGTAAATATTTACCACTGCCATTCCATTTTTTTTATATTCTCTGTTTTGTAACACTGTTGCCAGTGTTAGTTTCAAAAAAAATCCATAGCAAGTGTGTCACCTATTACATTTCCACTTCAAGGAAAGGGCAAAGAGCCCTTTCTTAAGAGATAGGTTCGTCATAAAAGTAATGCACAAAAAAGGGAAAGAAGACATAGAAGAGAATGATAGAAAGGTTGGTTGAAAAGGAGGTCACCCTGCAGAGCATTCCTCTCAAACTGGGACTGTCACCAACCCTAGGTCAGGCCAGCCAGGGCTTTCTCTGCTGGAGTCTGGAGAACTTCCAAGGATGGAGTTTGCACTGCCTCTCCGGGTAACCCCTTCCAGCCCTGCCCTCCCCTCCCAACAAGGAACTCTTTCCTCCAGGACGTTACAGTATCCACTGATACTAAGAAGAGCTGGGCTGCATTATGTTTGTAAGTGCCCTCCAAGTAGCTGCAGGCTGCATAGCCACCTACTCCCTGAACTAAACAAATCCAGCTTCCTCAGTCTCTCCTCACAAGTCACGTGCTGTAGGGCCATCACTGTCTTAATAGTCTTCTGCTGGATTTTCTCCAAATTCTCAACACCTCTCTTGAACTGGAGAGCCCAAAAACTGGTTACGGTATATCGGGTGAACCACAACAAGCGCTGGGCTCGAAGGGTATAATAATTGATCTACTGGCTGTTCTCCTCCTAACATGCATGTGTAGTTTGCCTTGTTGGTATGAGAGCACGCTTCTTAGCTCATTTTCAACTAGGCATCCACAGTAACCGTCAGACCTTTTCCAGCATAGCTGGTACTCTGCAGGTTGGCTTCCAGCCTCTCCTGACACACAAGGTTATTCTGCCCTAGGTGCAGAACTTTTTGCTTTTCCTTGTTGAACTTGTGCTGACCCGATTCTGAAGCTTTTCAAGGTCCTTCTGGACTGACTGGGTAAATTTCCTGGCTCAGAGATTGAATCTGTGAAATGTGTTCGAAGTTCAGACTTAGCCAATTTAACCACATTGAATTAAGTTTATTACAAGAGTGAGTCTCTTCATTGTTATTAGAGACACATCATGCAGTTAATTTATTTCCCCTTGCTATAAAACATGGTGAAGAAGAGTGTTCTGCTGAAACTGGAGATCTGTGCCTCATCTTGACCCACGTGCTCTAACTTGTATTATCATCTATTCTGTAAACTCCCAAAGGCCTGAGTTTTATCTTCCTCATTTGTTGTACTGCAATCAATCCAGATCAGACTAAACCAAAAAATTTCAGCTAGTCCAGTTCAAAACTGGCATTCTGGATTCTGGCTGGCCCCTTTCAAGTATTACTGGTCTTGTAGGTATAGTTAGTTCACAGGCTAATTTATTTCAGAATCGTCTTAAGCATCAGCAATTTTTAAAAGGCTACGGCACTAAATTCTGCCAGGACCCAATGCAGTGAATTCTGCTAGTAATTATTGCATTTTATTTCATTAATCAACATAAAGCTAGTCCTCATTTGCAAATGCAAAAAAATAAGAACAGCATTAAGATCAGTATTTTTAAATTATTTTTATCGACTTAAAAGGTCTATTCCTTGTTTTACTTCCCCACTGAATCATTTCAAAATCACTGAAGGCAAAGGTGTTACACTCGTATAAAATCAATAAGAAGGGAGTTAAAAGGGTCACACCTTCCACATGCAGTGATGAGAAATGAAAGAGAGGTTTATAATCTCATAAACCTTGGAACCGTGTCTGGTAATTATCCCCGATGTGGCCTGCCAGGGAAATGACCACCATCTGCTGCTGCCCACCAGTGCCCTGAAAATACAGTCAGGCCGCTGGTATTCGCTGGAACTAGCAGTAAACTAATCCTCTCCATTTCAGCTCTTAAGATTACATGTAATTGTGTGTAAGATGCAGGCTCAGTCTGTACAGAGTTTTCAGGCTCTGAAGTTGTGAAGACTGAAGTACATCACGTTTGTCCTAAAATGGCTGTTCAGCTTCCCCCTCTGTATTTGTATTTCATTGCTGCTTTTGTTTTGAAATTGCTGGCAAAAATGGCTACGTGCCAAGGCTTCGGTGTATTCTCTCTGGTTCATGCATTCACAAGCGGGACTTTTTGGCAGAGAGCAGCTTTGAGCTAAAGTTTTATATCTTTTTCTTTATGAAACTGAGATAAGACTGCTTT
This sequence comes from Nyctibius grandis, assembly GCF_013368605.1. NCBI lineage: Eukaryota > Metazoa > Chordata > Aves > Nyctibiiformes > Nyctibiidae > Nyctibius > Nyctibius grandis. Next base: position 76,111,435 of record NC_090663.1, on the reverse strand, counting down.
TAAAATAAAGAAAACACTTCAAGGTTCTGGGGGAGTTTCAGTAGCATACACACATCTCTACAAGGAATATATGGAAACTAGACCATGGTAAGAGAAAGTGTGATAAAGAAATCTGCTGAAATGAAAGAACTTACAGTAGGAAGAAACGGCACAGAAAAGTTAGATTACAAGAAGGAGGAGGTGAAATAGAAAGGGAGAGAATTTGTAAAGGATAGAGGGGAACCCTAATTCTAGTTTGGCTGTTTCTACATGCTTCTAACTTTCAATGCAATATAGAAGGTTACCTTCACAGCAGATTTTCTTAGTAAAATATGTAGAACAATAACAGAAAAAAATACTGTGCAAGTTCCTAGTACTTCAAAGTACAGCAAAGACGTCCTAATGTATTCAACCAATAGCTTCTAAAACTAGAGGAATGTGGAATTTAGGAAAAAATGGAAAATGAATAAGGCAGAAAGGAGAGAAGCTGCAGAGGGATTCTGTTTTGTTTGCTCTCCCTCCCCCTTTTCAGATGGATTAAAGAATTATTAAAAATTAAAATGCAAAATCACTCTCAGACAAACCAAGTGAGAATGGCTTCAGCTAAACCGGGTAATGTCTGGATCCCAGGGGACCCAATTCTTCTTCATCTGTTTTTGGCTATGATATCAAGGGTCTCTCTGAATCATTTGGAGTGGCCTGCAGCAGTAATAATGTATTCCTTAGAGCTGCGCCGCTCGTTGACAGAACGCAGGACAAGAGAGGCAAAAACCACTGGAGAGGCTTTTTTCAGTGTGAAATGAAGCACTTTGGCTTCTGTGAATGAAAACAAGACTCTGGTGGCATTCGATACAAATTAAGATGAAAATAGGCTCAGCCGTAAGAGGTATTTCCCAAGAGAGAGCCATCGCAATCGTTGGTCAGTGTTTGGAGGCAAAAAGGGTGTAGGGCTCAAGCCGAACTCGACTAAATCGTGGAATGTGTTTGCAAAATTAGGGTTGTGAATATTTTAGGAAAACGTTGTAAAGTTTTTTTTGTTTAATTGTGAAAGTATCATTAGGGATTCAGGTGGAAAATGTTACACTGATAGACAGCAGTGTTACAAGGAAAAATAAATCCACTGGCCTTTCAGGCAGAAATGGGCACTGGACACATAATTTCCACTCCATGACACAGAAAACCCTGTTCCATACATACATAGGGAGGAAAATAAGGGTTTGCGTATCATACTAAACCAGCCCAGTAGGCTATATTAGGGACTCCCATGTGTAAGCTTATGAGAGTGAAAGAGTGGAAGCTCCCCTGAGTCGCCCGCCTCCCTCCCTGGCTCTGGGGCTGTTAGTCACGCTGCCTTTCGCAAACGCTCCTGCGCCCGGTGCGGGAAATGCAGCCGGTCCTACGGAAGGAACACAGGCACAGCGGCAGGCAGAGGGCACCACAGAAGGTACTCTCATTGGTGTTGGTCTTCTGAGACGGCTGCTGCAGCCCTTAGCTGCGTTTTTTTCCCCCCTCCGCCTTAACTTTCAAGTCCGTGCTTTCCTTCTAATTATAAAATAATAAGGGAACCTCACAGTGGTTCTGTGCAATCATCTTGAGGTTTTAGTCCCAATTCTCAACTTGCAATATTTTTATTTCAGCTTAATTTCCTTCTCTCCAGTGATATTACTCCTGAGTTACATTGAAACATGACTTTCTGAACTGTCTTAATGGATAACGTAGAGATGCAAATTCAGCTAAACGTATATTAAGCAATTTATTGCAAGTGCTGCAGTACATACAAGGAGGAAGATGGAACCTAATGTGGAAAAAAGATCTTTGTAACATAATTCTGTTTCTGCCTTTGCCCATAGTGAGCGAAAGATGGCACGATGCGTAACTGTGAAGACGAAGCTACAGTATAATACATTTATCTTTATACCACTCAAGTGAAACAACCGTAAGAAAGACAAGGGTCCTAACCTCACAAGGTATATAAATGATAAATGTGCTATAATATTTCCTCTCTCTCTGTATTTTTCCTCCTTTGATAATGCTGTTATCTCAAGATCTCTGCCACAATATTATAGAATACATTTTATTGTCATAGAAGTTGGTGTGCTGTATTTACAAATGTTATGTTCAGCATATCAATATGTTAAATGAAAATGCTAATGTGCTCTTAGAGTGCCTACAAAATGAATAGCATCTTTACAATGCTATTTGACATGCTGAAGCCTAATGATATTTCTTGTTCAGAGTCTGTAGCCATTCAACTTGAAAACAAATAATTAAAATAAATTATACCCTGAGCGCCTACAAACTGAGGAGGCGAACAAAAATAGCTGCACAGGAGAGAGGTTAACACAGGGGTATCTGTTGACAGCGTTGTGAAGACCTCAGAGGGATTCGTACGTTCGCCTGCCTGCAGTGATGTGTGTGAGGAATCCCATGTCAGACTTAGGTTTAGCAAACAGGATTTCCCGTAATAGATTTTCAGAAAAATGTGGTTACCCAGGGGTATTGTGTGCTTCCCAATTACTCCAACATTCAGAGAGACTTTGGCCTTTTTCTTCTCTGCTCATGTATGCCTGTGTGTGTACATGCATATAATTGTCAGGTTTGCTTGTTTTCTGTGTTTTGTGCTTATGCGGTCTTGTGCTCGGTGTAGTGAGAGAGATTTCGTGGCCTTTACACAGCTGCTTCCTATAGGTGCTGGTACGGATGCACGCTCGTTCTTCTGATGGTGATGAGTGACTCTCACGGCTGGTGTTGTTTCACCTCACGACTCCTTTTAGTTTCCTTCCTCTGTTATTTTTTTCAATGCTCAGTGGAAAGTTCCTGTGTTCTGGAAACTTTAGGTCCTGAATATTCTTAAGGCTGAAGGCTCTGAGATGCAGGCCCCTCTGCTGTGCTGAATAGCTAATGACCGTGACGTTTCTACGGCGAGGAAACGATCATTAACAACCCAAAACTCTCAGCTTGGGGCAGGGCATCCTCTTTAGTCTTTTCCGTGTGTTCTGGTATCTGTTTATTGGTGCTCATCGCTTCAGAGGAAGGAGCCAACTGAGGTGATGTATGAGTAGAAACAGGGAAAGAATTTTAATAAGGAAAGCAGCGTGGGCCAAGTGGCCTTCTCTGTACTTCAATATGCCATGTGGTCTTGTTGTCTCCAAACACATCAGACTATAAATAGCTTCGTTTTCACCAATCTGCTACTCTTGCAGAAGAGAAAAGAGGCATTAGGCAGGGGTATGCTGTCTTGCTCGGCAAGAACAACCCATGTCAGCCCCCTCGGTGCGTGAGCTGCTGAGACAGGTCTTCAGGGCACATCCAGATCACAGCTGTCCTGCCCACTGAGCACCTCATTGGGGTGTTTGTAGGCATGACACCTTAAAGGGCTTATGTCACCCCCCAAAGTCTTGACCCATTTGCAGCTATGTGTATACCCTAAAAATCTGTCTTTGACAGCTGACATATAAATGGACTTAATGACTTATCACCAGCTGAAAGGGGGAAAACAGGAGGGACCAGGACAAACGAGTTTGCAGTGGTCTGCAAAGGAGGTGCCTTCCCCCCCCACCCCAAAGGATGTCAGTAGCTGTGCCAGAGCAAGCAGCTGAGCCTCAATGCCTGAACAGAAGATGATGGTCCCACACAACGACTGGAATCCAGCCTAACTCGAGATCTGAAAGTTAATTTGCTGTTGGCCTATAATCTTTAGATGATCTCGGCTTCTCTGAATAAGGCTGGTAACAAGATGTCTCTTTTTCTACTCTGTTCTTCTTCTGTCCCAACTGCTTTTTCAGGAGATCCTAGTCCATAAACAAAAAGTAGAATAACAAAAAGCCAGAGGGAAATGAAGGAAAGTTTTCACAGAGAGGAAAAATAAAAAATTAATTCAGATTCAAAAGATGAGAAAAGTTCTGGCTGACTTCTGATTCTTTTAAAAATCACTTACTTTCCCTAAACTAAAGTCTGGAAATGATTTTTTTGCATTTAAAAAGGAGGTGGTATTTTAGATTTAGTTCTCCTGAGGAAGAACTATTGTTAGCTTGAACTTGTATCAGACTTTTTTTTTAATGTAAGTTTCATAATTTCAGGCGTATCAATGAGGAGTGTCACACTTGGCAGCTCTATCTGTCTGCCTCTTTGGATTTGAAATAGAATAAGAGCACTTCAGTGATTCAGTTACAAGACCAGAAGTTAGAAGATGTGGGGGCAGATTCAAGACTTACCCAAATTCATCTTAGCTATTTATGGCTTCAGAGTAAGTAACCTAATTTACATCAGCTCAAGATCTGCACTTTACAATCTCTTCCCATCTATTTCCAATTCTGACCAAAAAAAATACTTATGTAAGAAGTCCAGCAAATGACTTAACCCCCGTACCCCAGTTTTCCCTCCTGTACAACCGGAGGACGATGATGATAATTAGAAAAGCTACTTGGATAGTGATACCGAGCAATGGATGTCGAGATTTTCAGAATGAAACGTCTGTGGAAATAAGAAACTGAGTGGGAATGGTATCTAGGAATATCGTACAAGGAAATGGCATACAGAAGCAGTTTGATTTTTAGAAGCCACGCCTGTTTTGTCCATGTTTTCAACCAATCTAGATCATGACTCTTTGAGGACAGATACCTTCCCCTCTTCACTCTGGTCTCTCTACAGCTTCGGACACGCTGATAATAAACTTAACTAAAAATGCTGAGTTACTGATGACAGGAGAATGTGCCTAAAGCACAGTTATTGCATCATTGCCTTTGCAGTTTCTTGGCCTGTGCGTGTCTGTGTAGATATCAAAGGTTATTTCAGTCCTGAAAATGGTGTTGCTGTTATTTCATTGTGCTGAGCTTTTCATGCAGTGCAGTAGCTAAAGGAGGTGAGAAAGCTGTCCGTTTTGGAAAGAAAAGCTGAGACCATCCATTTAATGTCACTTAGGACCTATTACAGCAGAATAATTTGGTCATTTAGAATTTTAGATCAAAGTATAAATAGTCTACAGCTACACTGCATCCCAGAGGTGAGAAGATGGAGACTATTTGCAGTCATAATACCAGATGTTTAGCCATTGCTATAAATTCAACAACAAAACCTGAAAATAAAAAGCAAGCTGTTAATTGGGGATATTTGGAGTCATGTCACAGGTGAAAGATGATCTAAAATGCTGCTTCGTAGCACAATGCAATAGTGAAATTAGCACATGTCTATTATCACTGCTTGCAACTCTGCAGGAAACTAATGGAAATAGCTTGATCTTTTCAAGCTCCTCTAAAAGGAGAAATATAGGATTTCACCTGTGTTACTGAGTTTTCCCTCCTCTCTTATTCCTTGCCAAATTCTTACTGCACATCAGATTTTTATTATTTAATGCCTTAACTGTAGATTGAATAAATAACTGTAGAGATCAGGGACTCGATCATTCATTTTCAGAGGCAGCTGTAGCGATCCCTTGTGGTAACGGTTAGAAAGGGGAAGGGTGCAGTCCTAAAATTCCCCCTCTTGAACCAGTTTCAGGGAGTTCTCTTTCCAAAGCAGTAAAAGCAAAGGCATTAATTATACATTTCCATTATGACAGAGCCAACATCAGCAGTGACTAAAACATAATTTGTTTAGGTGGCAGTGCAGGCTGTTCTCTGATCAAGTTTTGTTTCCCACAGGGAGGCATCAGTCTTAAATTACACAGCAAGCAGGCAAAGAGAAAGGAAGCAAACCATAAAACACTTCCCAGAGGAAGAAAAGAGGAAAATTTGTCTCTCAATGTCCTATTGAATAAATAAATCTACATTTTTTGTCACTTAACAAAAAATCAGCAATGGGGTTCAGCTTTAATTAAAGGAAGTATGTTTTCTGTGGGGCTTCAGAGGATTATATTTTAGATTTCCAGTGATAAGTTGCTTTTAATGTGAAGGAACTTTCCCACTGGAAGGAAGAAAAGGATGATAGAAAAATCCCTGAGTAATGCTGACAAGACGGAGACATGGGATATCTTACTTGTCCTACTGTAATCCGTAAAGATAGAGTAATTTGGATTTTCTTTAGTAAGGTGTGCACAAAACCAGGACCAGTCTCTATCAGCATATTTAATTACACAGGAACACTGATATCTATATATTTACAGACAATTAAAGTTGGACATGCATCTTTCTGAGGAAATATCTATGTACATTTTAAGCTAGAATTCCATTTAATGCTATTAAGCATGGGCCTAATTTTACTTTTATTTCAGTGGAGCTATTATTTTGCATAAATCTATGAACGTATTTTAGTACCTTACTGAATCAAGGACCCCAAAGGAATGCTTTTGTTATTTGCTTTTAATTTTTGGCTGCTATAAAGAACCATTGGTTGTGATTTTCTATTGTAATTTGACTTTTAATATCATATCCCCTGACTGCTTCAGCCTCTCTGTATTTGATGTGCATAAAGCAAAAGCAAATATAAACTGATTTCTTATTCTTTCCAACACTTTCAGAAGAAACAATAAAAGCTAAGATGAGCTATGTGCCATTACACAGGAGTATCTTCCTGTTCAACACACCAGGCCCCTTCCAGTGGAGTTTGCTGGCAATTTCAGATGAATGGTCAGACAAATCCAAAACCACACATCATCTACCCCATGCGCAGCAAATACTCCTTGGGAACTGCTGTTGTGCAAAATTAGATTCTCTCTAATACAGGCAAAAAACCTACATGTCATGAAAATGATTATAGAGAATGTTGTGTGAGCTTAGCAGGTTTGATTTAATTCAAGTGGTTAATATTTCCTGTATTTAAAAAAACTAAGATGCTTCTGTCTACTCAGACTTTCTGAAGTGATTAGGTACTAGAGAGAGTCACTGCCAAATATTACTTTGAAAAGGAATGAAAGCAGCATTGTCTCCTTATTGCAGGCTTAAACTAGTGTGGTTTATTTTAGACGTGCTTTAATTATAAAATTAACTGTACTAGTTATTTGGAACCTTAAAATACAGTGGGTCTAAGAGCATATATCTCAATACATCTGTTATTCATAAATGGCCAAGTTGCATTGTTGATTCCTCAAAAGGAATGATGGAAACACAGATAAAATGCTATATAAAGCCATAAAAATGCTAAGAAAGCGGTCTGGGAACAAATGATCTCAATCTTTTACATGTGTTCTCAGTTTCATTGCTCGTAACTGAAATAAGGAGCAAAGGATTAATATGAGGACTGGCTGACCTGCTGTCCCAAGGTGACATCAGCTCAAGTCAGAATTTTGTGCTCATTACTGAGGTGGCAAAGGCAGCAAATCCCACTGATGTATTGTTAGAGTATGTAATGTGGGGGGAGGGTGTCCAGGTTACACCATACATGGACATCTCCTTCTGGCTATTCGAGAGGTAGAAACTCTAAAATAGGTCGACCACTTAGAATATAGTCTGCATCTCCTCTGCAACACCAATACTTACCTCTGAAGCATTCCAGTAAATTATAACTGGATTTGCCTATCTGTATTGAAACTGCCTTTCAAATGGCACATCTAAAAGCACCTTTTTTTGTCTCTTCATCTCCACCTTTTCAGTGGACCAGATAATAAGACAGAGTTGCACTGATTTATGTTAGTGTTTTTACTTCAAAGACAGGAAAAGATTAAATGAATGGATGGAGGTTTGTAGGTTTATCTGTACACTGGTATGTATATGCAATCTCATCTGTTGAAAATGGATAATAATATGACAATGAAGTACATAAATGGGACAAAGACAGTGAGCAATGCTAATTAGATCTGAAGAATCATAATCCTGGCCCTGCTGATATAGATCGGAAGAACTCCTGCTGACTTGGTAAGGGCCAAGGATTTAAACCAAAGTGTCAACACTGAATGAACTACAACAGAATTTTATATAGACTGGGAAATCTTGTTCAGTAATGTACTCTTGCCTAACCAAATTATGAAGAATACTCCAAAATCAAAGTCCTAGATGGAATTATCTCTGAACATGACGAAAATTCAGATCAGAAATTAAATATAGTAATTCAGGACCAACCCTACGTATTTCTAATTTGGTACCATCTTTATGTCTTTTATAAAATGCTCGAGTTACTAGAAAATTTCTGTTGAGAAATCATTCCAAACTGCGTGACAGCTAAGCGTGATGACTGAATGGTCTCACTCTGATTGTGTCTTGATTTGGTTGGGGTAGAAGATTGCAGTGCTGTGGGAGGCAAGAAACCATTCAAAACAGGAAAGCAGGTGGGGGTGTGAGTGCAAAACCACAATTGCAGTGGTAGATGCCAGCCTGCCAGAGCAGCTACAAAGTGAATTCCTGTGTCATTTGGATAGTTTTCTTCTTGTTTAGTTTATTTTAAAAAAACTAGTGAAAAACCCTCTTATCTCGCTTTTCTGTATGCATAGTTCTTCATAAGTCTTGTTACGTTTTGATAGTTTAGAGCCAAACCAAAAAGAACCAGGCAACTTGGAAGAAGTATGCTCAGTTTTTTGATGCTGGAAGCTGTGAAATTAATTGGGTTTTGAAATGTTTTCTGTATCTTCAGATTTTGTTTGTGAGAAGTGAATATTCCTAGAGAGGGTTTTGCATCTTTGGTTTTGCTTTCCCTCAAAAAACAGTTATTGAATGATAATATATTATGTGACATTTTACATTCTCTTTGAAAAGCCATCTTTTATTTAACAGTGTTCTGACAATGTTTTTAAGACAATTTACCTAAAGTCATTGTCATTTATTCATACTGTTAAAACATCATGCAGGCTTCATGAACAGGGACACTAAGAAGATCTTTGAAGGTTCAAAAATGCATTTTCTGCAACAGCAGCTGTAATAGAGTTGCAGTTGGGGAACATTTTTCCTCTGATGCCTTGTGTTTATACAGCTTTTATGACCTTAAGGAAAGATCTCAAGCTGATCTATAGCTGTAAGATTATTTTCTTCCTCATAAATATGGCACATAAGACTGACTATCCTGATTTACTGAAATCACTGAAAATGTCTTCTGTTTCTTCATGTTACAGATGAAAGCTGGGCAGCAGGAAGAGCTTTCCCCCTGTGTAAATGTTCTAGTTTTCATCTGTAGACATCAGGGCTTCCTGGAAGACGCCAGACTGAAATGGTTTGGATGTGAAAAGTGCCATTTGGTTATTATCCAGACTAGCGAGCCATTATCTAAATTGTTCTTTTTTGGGGGTACGATGAATGCTGGAATCTCAGTAATTTCCTTTCCAAGCCTATTGAAGTGGACTAAGTTTTGGACTAAATACTGTTGTGAGCAGATTGGAGACCCAGATAAAAGGAATTAAGAAGAGAAGTTGCTCTGGCTGTTCATCTCTGTAATGTGTGTATTTGAAATTTGGAAGTCTGCTGCTGCAGATTGGCTGCTTGTTTCCCAGGCACAGTCATTCTTAAGTCCCCTTTTAACTTGCTCTCCTCAGCAGGATTTCTTCTGCTTGCTAATTGCCAGCAGTGAAAAATCTGCAGAGGCAAATTGATGAGGAAGAAAAGATTTCCAAACCAAAGTGGCTAAAAGAATTCCACCCATTGGGGGGCGAAAAGAAAGGCAAAAAGCTTTTGGCATCTTATTTTCTTTCTCTCTCTTTTTTTTTTTTTTTTTTTTTTGTTACAATAAAGAAAAGATCTTTTCCTCCTAATTCTATTGACAATGATTTGGCACGTTGGGAAGTATTTCTGCAGAGTCTCGTAGTCCCAGCTTCATAAATAGGCAAGAGAGCAATAGTTGAAATTAAACGTGGTATCTACAACTTCTAGATTCATGTTAAAGATTATGTATTTGCTATTTTTTTCAGCTCTGAATCACAGGATAGCTTGAGCAGAATGGCGTACAGTCCCCATTGGTGTGGATCAGCAGGATGTATGTTTTACAGCTTCAAGTAAGTGCATTTCTTTTTCCCTCCTGATCATGTTAAATAGCAGATATCTGTAATACAGACTGATAGATCTTAAAAAGTAACTGTACATAGGAAATAATCTGCTGGGAGAATTTCTAACAGTTTCTGCACTTATCTGTTCTTGGCCCAGTACTATCCAATATCTATACCTATTAACTGAAGTCATAGGCCAAATTGGTGGTGTTCTACACAAAACCAGCATTTGGCTGCCCGGGGCTGGCAGGCTTACTCTGGGCCACAGCATTAAAACAAAGTACTAAGTTTTACAGAGAACTGTAGTTTCGCAGAGTTGTCTAGGTCATTAAATTTTCCATATTTCCAATGTGTTGTATGTATATGGATCAATATTTCTCTTGAAACAAGAATATAAGCCACACTTACTGAGGAGACTTGTAGCATCACAGGTTTAAACCAGGCTCCTTACTTAAAATTGTAAGATAGGATTCCTGGTTGGCAACTCAGGAGAACATGGAGTAAAAGAAGGTATTTACTATTTTACTGTATGTAACGTTCATTATCAATTGTTGGGTCAAGTTTCATTGTATTTTTAAAGTGAGTTCAAGAAAGAACTGCAGGAGTGATCTGAAGTTAAAAGTATCTGCTTTTCAGCAGGAAAGTAAAGAAATACTAGGAAGCATACTCTCCTAGGACCCACTCAAGAAGGTGGTTTTTGATGATTTTTCAATTAGCGTGCTAACTCACAAGAAGTTCTAGGGACAGAAAGTTGAATCTAGTTTCAGATGAAAAATAAGACATGTTTATAACATAGGATGTAATTAATTACTGAAATAACTCGTATCAGGGATGTTTCAGTTGAGGTCTTCAAATGAACTTTTAGGGATATGTCTTAGCTGAACCAGAAATGCTAGATTCTTTGCAAGGCTCACAGAAGCCAGTTTCTAACATTCAGAGCTTTCTGTGCTTTTCTCAGCAAAGTTGTGAATCTTTTTCCATACGTTGTCCCTATTCTAATCTCAAACATTTTTCCATGACTGTGTAACACAGGATGATCGCTTCCTTTTCTGCAAGCCGAAAAAGCTGAGTTGCTTTCACTCTTGCACTAGAATGAGAATGAGGTCTGGGTTTATTTTTTTCTTTGCTGGATTCCTTTTGTTTTTCCACAATCATTTTGAACTGTGTGTATTGTTCAAAACAAGACACAGATGCTAGGTGTTTCATATGGGTCTTATTAGCACTATGTGTATGTTCTTCAGTGTCCAATTCTCCTTTTTTGTATATCCAAAGACTTCATTAGACCTTTAGCAGTGGCAAGCTTATATAGCAATGTGCTTATAGTTGATGACTCTTAAATCCTGTCTTCTCAGAAAGGGTCTTTTGTCATAGCTTGAATGTTTTCTTCACATATATCTTGCACTGAATTTTTTCTGTATTAAAACTTACTTATTGGCATCCAGGCAATCTGATCATTCTTTACTGGTTCTTTCAATTGGTTATTATCCTTAAAAACTTTTGTAGAAATGGCAGAGTTTCTGGCAATTATATTGCAATCTGAGTTACTGATTAAAATACAGAAGAGCATTTGTCAAAATATGGACCTCATAAGGGTCTGTTGATGGTTCTCTATCAGGAGATTTCAGTTTAGTTTAACTTGAAATCCATTTTATTGTATGATCTGTTCCTTCCACTTACAAGTTCTTTAGTTAAGTAAAATCACCTGGAGAGTGGAAAATAAGAGGTGGCTTTATCGATCAAACCTGAAATCTTCAAAAAATGCCAAAAAAAAACAACAACAAAAACCCCCAAGTTTGCTAGGAAAGATCTGAGCTCAGAGAACTGTGTGAAAAGTCTTTATCTTTATGAAGTTTACTCCTCTTAGAGGCTTAAATAGATAGTCCCATAAAATAGTCCTATTCAAGATTCATTAGGACCATCACTTACTGGTTCCCCAAGGCAATTATCCCATTCTTTTTTGGTACCAAAAAGGGATGGATATTACTCCCACTCACTGCAGAATCACACTGGAAGGTGAATATCTCAGAAATACTTTAAGCCATAGAATATTTCCACCCTCACTGAGGGACCGAAACACTCTCCTGGTCAGGACAATTCCCTGGAAGGCAGCTGAAGACCCTGGTGTTTGCCTGACACACGCCTTGTGATGGAAGCAGGTATGCTAAGGAACACTTCCTAGAGAATCAGCGATTCCTGTCATCTCTCTGTAGTTCAGAAAGCAGAAATTAGGAAGGTACAAATATCTGAGGGGAAAAAAAAAAGAGGTTTAAACAGCCACTGCATCCTAGGAGGTCACTCTGGACTTTTTCTCCAGAGGCCCCCAGAGCCTTGTAGTGCTCAGGTCAAATGAAATTCCAGGCGTGAGGGCATGAAGTTGCCTTGCTGTGCTGTCACCCCTCCTTTAGAGAAATACGTGGTCTCTTAAAGGAGCTGTATGGGAAAAGCACTGGCTGCTCTCTCTGCACCTCCTACAACCTACAAAAGTGCCAGCAGAGGTGAACGGGTGTGCAAGGAAATCATACCATAACTTGCTTCTCTCTGAGCCAAGAGGGAAAGTATGGAAGGGGGATGTAACCCATTCCCTAGGCTCTCCTGCTGTGATAGAGACCATTTGTCACTCAAAATGCTGAGAGGAAACTCAGACTATCTCAAATAAGAAAAGAGGATGCTGGTAATTTCTCCAAGATCTCAGTCTGAGAATTCCAAATTTAATTTAAAATGCATCATATGTTCCATCATCCAAACATACTAGACTATTGTAATGCCAAGTAAGTTTTAATTCTTGTTCATATAGGTTTCCAAAGTGAAGACAAAGAAAAGCCATAGTAAGAGGTGAGAAGCATTCTTGCTATATGTTCAGAAATGAACTAGAAAGAACACCTAAGTAAGGGAATTATTTATAGAAAGCAGAATTTGAAGAGAAATGCCAAGAGATGTCAAAACTGATTGAAACATGCAGCCTTGACAGCTCTGAAGTTCACAGGCTGACTGCCTGCCAGAATTTGTGCTTGATGCTTTATTTTCTTCAGCCACTAGGTTTGGCTATCAGCATGGTATAAATGGGTGAAGGAAAACAACAAACTAGGAGTCATTTGTTAGCTCTACTGCCCTCCTCCAGTCTTGCACGATGTATACTTTTAACAGCCCCGATGCAGTTGAAATGATAAAACTAATGTGGCTCACTGAAATGCCACTCTTTTCAATTAGTGCAAAAAAGCAGTTTAAAACAGATTTCAAAAACATTATATTAGACAAGCTTCCTATGCAAAGCTGATTTTTGATTATGATGCTGAATAATGATTACATTCTGATCATTTTAACACTTCTCCCAACAAACAAAATTATACAGAGAAGAAGCATCAGGTGGGAATGATGTACTATGAGCTCTATTCTCCTGTTGGGGTACTTGAGTACTACGTCTTTGCACTGAAATCTTTGAAGGTACGCTGTTATAAAAAACATATAATAAAAAAAGAATGAGATATAGTAGTTTTTTCATTATAGCCATAGATTAATCATAGTTCTGTAACAGTGGCCACATAACTTCAGTGTAACTGAGGCATATTATAGAAGCAAGACTTGCAACACCACTGAAAATATAAATATTATTATACTGTATTATTAGGTCTTTATTATTCTCCTTTCACAAAAGGCAAACTGAACTGTACAATAGTTAATTGACCTATTTAAAGTTGCACAGTGTCTTCAGAGGTACCTCTGAAACTAGCTCAGATCATCTAACCCTGATGTCTGCATAAAGACCAATAAAATGATTTCCTTTTCTACAAAAAGAAAAATAAATAGGCTTTGCACAATGACGTCTTACACAGATCCATATAAAGGCATTGTCAGATTAACACACTAGGTTATCTCTCTTATTCAGGACCCCTTATAATCCAAATCATCCCAGAGACTTATATGAAAGCCTTGTTCTTGTCCTGTAAACTTTAGAGTTTATCTATCTAAAACTACCTTAAATAAAAATAAAAATAGCAATTACCATTATTCAACAGTTTTAGTTTACATGTAAAGCTCTTATAGAGATACAGTAAAATAAGCACAGAAATATGTTAGGAAGTATTCATCCGATTTCATTAGTATACATTTCAAACTGTTATTTTCAAAGAATATCAGTTATCTATTCATAACCACTTCTTAGAGTGGAAAAGTACATTCTTATAACAAAAGCAAATTTAGGAGTAATACATTAAAACTGCAAAAGAGATTTTTCTACTGATTTGGTGGCAATAGAAGATAAACACTTCAATATTTCAATAACCATCAGAAATACCTTTCCAGTTTCAAGACGTAGATATGTAATCAATTTTATCTTTCTTTAATTATGTTTCATAGCATAACCTTCTGCTGACAGACTGCTCAAGGCTTATGTCAACCAGAATAATAGGTTGCACATGTTATTGATTTAACTATCACTTCTAGGAACTGATCTTATGGTTTTATTAGACTGTTTTGAACAGTTCCTTTCGGACAAGCTAATTCTACAGATCTAAACAAATACAGATCATGTTCTCTCGAGATGTGCAATCGTTATACCTTCCTTTTAACCATCTATGATAATCAATTAAAATTCTGGAGCGTTCAAGGAGATATTCAGATGCATTAAAGATAGATGTAAGTTAAGAAAGAGTGTGTATACGAGACAGGTTTACACAGAGTGATTTTATCTGAGAAGTGATCCTAAAAGCTTATCTGTAGGGTTTTTTACTACAAATCATAAGGATTTTGTTTCCCCATTTCAGTTTCAATATATGCCCAGGAATTAAGGAACTCCACCAGGTTCTTCAGGGCAGGAACACCATCAGACCTTCCATAAAATAACATTCTTTTAAATTTGGTTGAAACTGTCTTAGTTACATGTTTAGAAGTCCTTTCTTTTATATTCAAATCCTAATTCATTGCTGAATAAATTAGAAATAGTGAGACTTTTCTTTCAGTGTTGATGTTTACCTGCATTTTCTCTCTTCCCTCTGCTTTTAACCTTTCCCAGCTGTGTGCTTCTGAGTAGGCATTGAGATTTCTACATTATGGATTTGTGATCCTTACCTCTGGGTTCACGTGCGCATATTTACATCCTACACCGTTTGCTACGTGCCCACAACATCTTTCTGCTATACACAGGTGGTCACTAAAATCTAAGGAATAGTACTAAGGAAATACATTTTGCTCCACTGAGGTGAACAGAAGGCTGCTAAATTATGTGAGCTGAAGCTGTCATTTACACGGGAAGCACAAAGCCTCAGCCTGCGGCACTGGGCTCTTCAGTACATTAAACCCCAGGAAAGTTTTGGCAATTCTTCAAGCTCAGTTATGCAAATGGTCAGATTTATACCTATATTTACATGCTAAAAGATGCAAACGCCTGGCTAGTTCTGTTGGGCACCAACGTCCTTGCATACAGGAGAGCAAGAATCCGAAGTGATGACATCATGCTTTTAAAAACTCTCCTTCCCTGAATTTAGCAGTTTTTCTTCCAGAAGGCTCAGCTCATCTGATTTTCTCATTTGAAACTTCTGGGGATTTTTGACAGTGAGGAAAAGGTGAATATTTTTTTTTTTTAATTTCCATGTTTCCTATGTTTAATTTTCTTCATTGTCTTTCTTTTCCTTAATAGAGTTGAATAATTAATGGCGTTTCTGCCTCCTAACTTTGTAGTACAAACTGGTGAATCATCACAGATCTTTCAGTGTTACCTTTAGGGAAACAGGGAACTGCCCTCAAAAATCTATTATAGGTAAGCAATTTGATTTCTCTTCCCCATAAATCATTCTTTTTTAGAATATAAAATTAAAGAGATTTCTTGACATTTACCTACCCTTACCTAGAAAGAAAACAAAACTGAAAGACACTTCTTTTATGTTTGCAGTACTAAAACTTTGCATGTCTGTTCAAAGTTAGATGCATACAAGCTTTACCTTAAAATAAAAATAATAAAAATAAGATAAAGAAAATACAAAGCTTTCCTGTGAAGCACTCTGGGACTGAATTTCCTTCTTTGCGCTTAGACTGAGATGCTGATGAAATGTTGAGTAGATGATATCTGCCTTATCTGCTGAATATAAAGCTCTTGTCAATCGGAATCTTCTCATGTGATAGAATGTAGGTTTGGGTTGAACCATACTTTCCATGAAGTTCAGAAAGAGCTGAACTTTATTTTACTTCTGGAACTCAACAGGAATCATATGGAAATATTTGAATTGCCTTCCAACTTACTCTTGCAACATTTTGTTGAAGTCAGTCTCACCAGAATTGCTAATAAAACTCCATTGACGTAAAAAAATCTTCACAGTTTTACATTGCATTATTTGTTTTTGCTTTATACTTACTGCTGTTCCTGCCTTACAGTAGTACTATAGGAAAGAGGTTGACAGTAGTCAAATCGTAGCAGAATTTTTCTTGCTTTTCTACCTTGTTAGCTTCAGCAGAATAACTACAACTGTGTTGGGAATAGATGCATATAGCTCGCAGATTTATTCAGTATGCTTCCATCTTCTAACTCATTCGGTTGCATTTCTGCATAATGTTATTCAAATCCACCGATGTTATTACGTAGGCTCCTAATAGTAAAGATTGTATTCAACTGACTGTAACATGTCCTATCTCTTATAAACATCTTAAAGTTCATTAGAGTATCTTAGTGTTTGACCCTTGTAGCAGACTTTGTTTGAGGTATGTTAATTGGTTCAGAAGGATGAAAACCTACATGTGTGTATATAATCTCCTTAGTTATCAGACCTACTGTGCACATATAATATATACAGTTACATTTATATAAATTTATTCAATCTCAGTTGCTTTATCAAAACTTTTTTTTAAAAAGTGTTTTGGAAATACCTTTCCATATGATATTGCAACCTTTCTAAAGGGGTCAATTTTCATAGCTATTTTGTTAAAAAAAAATCAAAACTAACACCGAACTCAGAGCACCAAAATAGGTCCATGTACTCGTCAACTGAAAGGATAGCAAAGATCTGTGAAATGTATCAGTGGTAGTAATTACTATTTAAATTATTTTGCTTCTTGCTAGTTAGTGGGGTTGTCTCCTAACACGTAAAAATATGTCTCATGACATGTGAAAATGTTACGATAACTATACAATGTAAAAGTTGTACTAAGAATGTGCTCTTTTATTTTTCTCTAGCTATTTGATAGGTGTAATACATTTTAAAGACCAGGCAGAGCATTTTGTTTATACAATTATATTTATTTTAATAACATGCACTGCTATTTTAGGCCTGTTCAGTACAAAATCAGACTTGTAAAATATAGATTTTTTTTTTTAAAAAAAAAATCAATAATAAACAAGTTACAGATTGCAGGATCAATGCATTGCTGTGAAGAAAACGAAGAAGGAAGAAAAATTGGAGGGCAAGACTGGTGAAAGCAAAAGCGAGATCGTTAGGTAGAGATGTGCTCTTGGAATATTTTAATTACTGAGTGTGTGCTAGTACACAGAGCATCAGCAGGGTGTGAAAATAAAATGGTTATTCGTAGTTACTTATTTCTGTTGTGCCGCTTTTTCTATTGAACGGAATTTTTAATTAGCTTTGTAGGTTTTGCACGATTTGTAGCAACCACACAATGTCCATACAATGCTTCTTTCAGGATATCTGGGTCACTATTTTACACTCACAGACTTCTATCCATCTTTTTGTCAACATTCACAGTAAAGTTTCCCAGAACATCATCTACATAAGTAGTAGTTTCTAAATTTGAGAGTTCCATGGATCCCAAGCACAGCTGGAACATAAGGAGAACCAAAAATCTGAAATTCTTCAAATGACAGTAATCTTTATCAAGAATTAAACTGATCTTATACACCAATCTTTAGGAATCTTTGCCACAAGCTGTTTTATTCTGCTTCATAGATTTGGAATGATACTGTACTTTGTGCTACTTTTTGTTAAGAACACTGAAAGCATAAGTAATATTGAAACGTAGTATGTGGTTAGGGTTGAGAATAAACTTGCAGTCTCTATTCTGCAAGAATTGAGACTGGTATTTAAAACGTACATTTGGGGTCAGGTAGAGTGGCAAGTTAGTGCCTTCCTGCTCGCTTGTGTTCTTTTTAGGTACTAGTTAAGTCAAGGATGAACTGCATTAGGTATAGAGTAAACAATTTTTTTTTTTTTTACCTCGGCAAAGCATGTGTGTAATATCGTATTTCATTTTTACATAGTATGTCTTAGATTACGTTTTTGCTGGGTTCTAGGAAAAGATACAAAATAAAGGAATATGCTGTTAAATAACTGGATATTCATAATTTTAGAAAATGATACTGCACGAGTTCATTTGAATACAATTGAAAGAAATACTGAAGACTGCAAGAACTGACCGGGGTCTAAACACACGTAGTTACCTAGGGTGCAGTTACAATTCACTACTAGAGCTGTACCTTTCACTCACAGCAAGAAGGTGGTGTAGTTGTGTGTTTCTGCAAAGCTTTAAACTACCTTCTTCGGAATCAAAAAACTTACACTGTGGAGAAAACTTGCAGTGATCCTAAGACACTCAGTGCAAGGGTTGTCTCTTAAGAACCTGAATACACTGTATGTGATTGATACTTTAATTATATTCCTTTGAGAAGTCAATAATTTCATTTTACTGAGTCTCATTGCATTTTTATGTTACGTTCCACCCTCCTAGCATGCAGTATTGCTACTGGGTTGATTCAGAACTTTGTGTATCTTTCAGTTACTGGTAAATCTGGCAAATTCTTCTTCCTTTTATTAAATAAAAACTTGTAGTTACAGCAGTTTATGATTAATCCCATATGTGATATTTAGCATTTGTAAGTCTTTCAAAACTGGGGGATATTTATGGAAAACAGAAGATCTTTTTCCCTATTTTTATTTCAACTAAACATATTTTGTCAACCAAGAGATGATGACAGCCCATTTAAAATGTCAGATCCTTAGCTTCGTTGTTTCAGTGAACTGGGTTAAAACTGCCTTAAAGGACCTCTGTGGGCACACAGACCTGATGCAGAACCCTGAAGAAAAGGAACACGGATGGTGAATTTCCGTTACTTTTACTCTGTACTCTAGACTGCTCCTTTCGTACACATTGAAGCGCCACACTCTGAATTAGATGTCATGATAATGCCCAGGTTAAATAGGAGACTAGAAAAAAACAGATGGTGGTTTCCCTTTGCCTGGGTCTCTCATTCCTGGACTAGGTGAAGTTCTCATTCAGCATAGCTGCAAACACAGGGTTTGCTTCCTCTGTATCTTCCACTACTGCCGGCTGCGCCTCAGGCATCGCCACTCTTGAGGGCACATCTGGGCCCAGGTGAGTCAGTTTCCCTTCAGCTTGGCACCGCCGCTGGCGTGACGTGGTTCCGTGGTGAGGGGACGGGAGTGGTGTGGGTCCCACCGGGTGGGACGCTGAGCATTTCACCTTGATTTCTGTTGTCTGAAAATTCAGCTCATTGCAGACCACCCTGTGCTTTCCTGACTAACAGTTCTGCTGATTTCAAATGAACCAGTGACCAAACAGAAGTGGGTCCTAATTACCTACATCCCATTTTTTTTTCTCTGGTAGAGTTTAATGGGTATGAAGTGTTACTATTGATTTCCATGGGAACAGGAAAGGGCTCGTGTTATCCAATGCATACTGAAAATCCTGTGACAGTTACTGGAAGGCAAAAAGACACACTAACCCTCCTTTAAATTGCAGGATGAAAATTGTGTATGAGAACAATTATGCCTCAGGGTGAACGTGTAAGTATAATGATACTGAAACTTGGCTTCTTTTCAAAATATACAAGTCTGTGACAGTTTGGTATTGAAAAGCTAGTGATTCACACATGTAAAAAATAGAAGCTGAGCAAAAATGTCAAGGTGTGACAGAGGGCAAGCCTGAATTACTTCCAATAAGAAAAAAAATTTGTTCGTTTTCAGAAGAATAATTGCTGAGTTTCTTTCTAGGAATACATTTATATCATTAAAATATCATTTATGTATTAGACATGATTATAAGTTAGAATAATTTTTGTAAAGGTGCAAGTACATAAAGAAGCCTCCCACTCCGCCCATTTACCAACACAGAAACAGCTTATAGAACGGAGAGTAGGAGTTAATGGTCAGTTTTCTTACTGAAAGAAAATCACCATGGAGTCCCATGGGGACGTATTCATCAGTGATCTGAAAAAGAGAATGAGCAGTGAAGTGACACAGTTTGCTAAGTTATTCAGGGTAATGAAGGGAAGGGTAATGACAAAAAAGATGCAGAAGGTGCTCTCAGGAACTGGCTGGTGAAATAGCAGATCAAGATCCATGTTGATATATGTAGTGTGGTAAACGTAGGAAGAAAAATAATGGCAATTTAACATACATAATGGTAGGTAATGAATTAGCTCTTACACTGAGGATCTTTTTGCTGAATATTGTAAGAAAGAGTTGTATGAAATTCAGCTTAATTTTCCTCTGTGACCAAAACCCCAAATATCTTTAGGAAAAAAAAGAGAATAAAGCAGAGAGCATTGTGAGCCATTATACATACAGCTGCCATGTCACCTCAGTTTGAACACTGGGTGCAGATCCACTCTGCCTTCTCAAAACACTACAGTAAAATGTGATACTATGGGGATAGCACAGTAAAACTCGATAAGAGACAAAGAAAGGTGACCAGGATAAGGAGAGGTTGGGACAGATTTCGGGCAAGTATTTGGGAAAATTCAGCCCTGAAAAACAGGGCAAAGCAGGAATAAAGTATATAAGCAATAACATGCCTGCACTCCTACCTCTTCCAGGGGTATCTATAATCGACCAGTCAAAACCACACTGAACTACCTTGCTTTTTAGTTTATGTCACTATCACTGTACTTACAAAATGTATGTACCTGCATACTATACTGTTGAAACATTCTGTTTCTTTTCATGAGGGAAAATAACCTTTTTATTTGCACAAACATCATCCTTGGATACACTTGCATAGCTTCTACTGAAGTTACTGGATGTCTTCCAAATTCGAGTGAGATGATAAACAATTGGGCACTGGGCTGAGTAACAGAGGGATTCATATGAATCCATAAGTCGTGAGTAAATAGCTTAGCACCCCTTCGGGCCTCAAATCTTGCATCTCGGTAAGTCAATTATATATAATAGTTACATCTACTACCTCTACTGTGAGCCAATTTACAAATGAACTATACCACTCCGTCACATCCATTTATTTCCCATTTAATTCCTTTCTTTCTGGCATTTTCAAACCACTCTGTTCTTTTATTATAGTTTAATCTAGGACAAATTGAAGAAGAAACAAGAGGCTAAATTAGAAAAGTATTTTTTTACTTTATCTCAATTTCTAAGCATCTTTTATCTTCTTTTTTTCACCAGATTACTAATACCACCTGTTACATTTTGTGGAAAAAGTGTTTTAAAGCAACATGGAATGTGTGTAAGCCTTGGAAATACATGGGTTTACGACTGCTCTCAGGCTTACAGTCAGAGTAGTCTTTATCTCCAGTCAAAGAAACATTTAATTATGAAGGGCCAAGATTTATTGTCAGGACTGGTTGAAATGGTGCTGGTTCAGAAATGCACAGTACTGCTTTGATTTTCATCATGCTTGGTTTGGGGATTCTCTGAAGTAAGCGTGGTAAAAACTAGCCTAGAAGGTCATGCTGAGCGTGTTCTGGCAGGGATTGCTTTTGAAAATCTCTCTTTAAGTCCATGTCAGTATTTTGTTTTGCCATAATGAATATTTTTGTTCAATGTATTATGCTTATATCTCATTCAGTTAACAGTATATTTTTTTTTGCTTTGACAGCACGTTTTGATTGCATGGGTTAATTTCTAAAGGGACACCATGCTTTGTACTTACAGTGACCCTTAGGTAATGTGATGGTTTTACTAAATCATTGTACCTGTCTGTTGCAAGACGGACTGTTAGAGTTAGTGGTATACTTTGGGAATGGATGGCTATGGTTTGTGCAGCAATAATCTTGCCAGAAATCCTGCTCTGCTCCAGCAGAAAATCAGATCTGGAGGAGTTCGGTGTTCTCTGATCTTTTCCACATATTAAAGGAGTTTTTAAAAGTATAATATCTTCCATGCACTTATTTCATCAATTTGAGGGAAAAATAATAACAGCATTAAATGAATTCCTATGTAGAAAATTGCCTAAGGACTCTCAGGCCCTGTCTGGTTTGAATTTCAATATAAAATGTGAAATAGCCTCTTTTCACCTATCACAGCAATTTTTCCCTTTAGCTTTTCAGTTCTGCCTCTGCATGTTGTATAGCTTCAAATGTACTGACATCCTGAGCATGAAAACAAGCTCTTCTGGATATTTTGAATCCATATTTTTATGAATACTCTTTTGAAGTTACCTGTTTACACACTAGCCTTTTTCCAGCTTTGTGTTCAAGTCAGCCACTCTCAATTGAGCAAGTGGGGAAATTGGTGTTTATTCATATTGGATCTATTAATATTGCTTTTATTCAGCTACATTGCCTGCTTAAACATACATTTATTAGCATGAAACCTTACAATGAATAAGATATTAATCGGCTGAGTGGTAGGGGGAGGGACAATTTTGTAGATTCAGCTCATAACTGAGGAACAGTTTAGGACACCTAAATGTAAGTGCATAAAAACTACAGATGCCTGAGTCACTGTTGATTAACAAACCCAGTTAACTCAGTCTGACTATTTTTTTAAAAATTCAAGTAATTTGAATAAAGCCTGCCACTCAGATTCAGCACAGTCACCTTTAATTTGGTGTTGAATTCACTGGTCAATTCTGCAACCTTAAAATCAGCTTGGGAAAGCTAGAAACTTTCTGCACTTTCATTGCAAAACTTCTAAATCAGCCACACTAGATGTTCTAGCAAGCCTGGTTTGAACTGCAAGTCCTTAATGGTTTTGGTTTTCCTTGAATAAGTTACAAAAAGTCCAAATTGGGAGAATTTAGTCTGCTTCATACTGACAAACCTTTGTTGCATTGTGAACCTTTGCTTTATCTATCAGGATTTGCTACCCCTTTAGCTCACGCTTAATTCTCCAGCTTCCTCTTGAATCATTTGCAGTTTGAATCCTACTTAGTATGAAATAATGGTGTGTTATGCCAAAAAGCACTTTGAAGCACTCTCCCAATCACATATAACGTCTCATATAGTTTTTTAAAGCTTCTGCATATTCAAACCAGCTGTTTCCAACTCAATATGATATTTAGCAGTACTGGCTTCATGAAATATTCCAGTTTAATTCCAAGCTAGCTACTAGAAGGATCCTGGGTTTATTTTCTTTTTAAGTCTTCCTTCAGAAACAGACTTTGTGCTCTTCTGCCTTTACAGATAAGAATAGGCCAAGTTGTTCAAATCTGGTAGCAAACGTTCAAGACCAAGGACATACGTAAAATACAACACAACAGTCCCCTCTCCTGTAAGCACACGACCAGCTACAAGTACTAGAGCTTGGGTAGATTTCAAGGATCACGTATTGCTTAAAATAAACAGCTGCCCTTACGCAGCAAAACTGCCATACCAATAGACAAAAATAACCTCTCTGCAGCGCCAGAACTTGAACTGTGGAAGCATCACACATGAGGTAAAATGGTGCTGCTTTATTGTGGATTCCAAAATGGCACGCTCTCTTAAATAAGGTACAGATTATAACGTGACATTCAAAGCATAAGGGCCAAACAATTTCACTGGATGTGCAATTAGTATGAACTACAGAATATTACCTTCCAATCTTGCTTGAGAAAACACAAGAGTCGTTTCAGAGTAGCAGAAAAAAGTATTTGTATACTCAAAGGGACCCCTGTGCTTCCCAGGCTGATGAAAGGGAAATGAAGGTCACTGCTTATGCAAGGTGTGGCCTCTCAGAGACAATATGAGTAGTTTATTACGTGTGAAAAACATTCTGATTTGACCAAGGTCATGCAGAACAGCTCATTTTTTTTCTGGAAAAAAAAAAAAAAAGATTTTATTTATCATGCTACATATCACATGATTGAAATCTTTTCAACCTTGTGCCACGCATGTGTTTTAGGCCATATTTTCCATTGTAATACACTTGTAGAAATTTCTGTAAGAAAGAAATGTCCTTGTCTTTTTTACAGAAAGATCATCTTCACTGAAAAAAGCCCTTGGATGTATTAAAGAAGATTTTCTTTTTCCCCTCAAAAATTATAAGACTAAGGTAAACATTCCACTCCTCCTCTTTTACATCATTAATAATAATAATAATAATAATAATATTTTAGGGGGGAAAAATGAAGAACTTTATTTTGTAGTTCTGTAGCTCTCAGATTCTGCTTTGTGGAGTCCCAGACGCCTATTGACCTCTTCTTTTTCGTCAACAGACTGAGTTTGCGTACGTGGTGTTGGTTCATGAGCTTACATAAATTGCACTGCACTGTGGAATGACACTAGTGTGTGCTTTTTTAGGAACTCTGAAAGAACAGAAGCAAATGTGGACCTTTAACCGTAGAGCACGCACTTAAACAAAGAAACTATGCAGTTTACTGAGTCAGCACTATGTGAATTCTAGTTGCTTTTTTCTTATACAAGTCTTTAACGTACTTATGAGTGATATTTGTAGCTCTGCAACTAAATTACAGTAAGATGTGGTTAAAACTAATCTGTTCATCCCTACACACAGATTTGCTAAATCTGAGGACTAAGCAATGCGGAATCAGTGTTGTGTCTGTGGTAAGAAGTGGTAACTGTAGGAACTGGATGTGAAATCATGTCATTTGGCTGTGCTGCACCTGAGGCTGCCACCTGACTTTCCACATGCTACTTTGAGGTAGGTGTGAAGTCTCCCCTCCACGAGCAACTTCAGACTATCTCCCCTGAGATTATTGTACATTATTGCCGCTCTTACTTCTCTGCGCGGCGGCAGAACCAGCGCTGTTGCAGAGCTTGTGTGCTGAAGAGTGGCCACGGGGGTCTCCTGGTTCCCTCCTCTGCTTCAGTCCAGCTTCCCAGATGACTGAAATCCTTTAATGTTCCTAGGGGCCTGAGAACACTGCTGCCTCATGGTAATTGTCACCTTTGCATTATGAACAAAGAGCTTGTGACTTCGATGATACGACGTTTTCTTTGGGATCTCATTAAAGACTGTGTAAGCTGGGAGTTAGGCCAAGTAAGATCCCTAACATATTATCGGTGGGGAAAATCACCTTATTTTCTTGAGTTTTTCCTGTGCTGGAATGCTTTCCATATCATAACTGAAACTTTGTCACAGATTCCTTTCACAAGACGTTTAACAATAACATAAGCTTCAGCTGAGCCCTTTTATGGTGGCTATAAGGTGTTATACATAATCTTCTTAGGAGCTTTGCATGCACTGCCTTATACAGGCAGAATAATAATAAAGTTACGTTGACTTGCTCGCCAAGAAAAAAGTTACTACAGCAAATCAAATATTCTCCTAAACAAGCATTTAATTAACAAAACAAGATACAGTAGTTATTGTTGGTCAATTAGAGATGTAATAATTACTCCCGATTAGCTGATGAGAACAGGATAAGTACGCAATTACCATAAAAAACTAAAGTGCAAGTAGAATCAACTAAAGCATATATTATGTTGAAACAAGTAAGTGGTAACTGAAGTACACCATCAAATCTTTTGTTCATCTTTTCAAGTACATGTTAACTTAAAAAAAAAAAAGTCAGTATAGAATGGTAGTATAGAGCTGTTATTATAATATATGTAATTAATAAATATAATAATACTACGTTTTTAGTATAGAATCATAAAAAGTCAGTATAGAATGGTAGTATAGAGCTGTTATTATAATATATGTAATTAATAAATATAATAATACTACGTTTTTAGTATAGAATCATACAGAGTCTCTCTGTCCCTCACTCTTCACTTTCAGTTGCCCCAGTTTCTGCAAAAACAAGAAAAAATTGGGCTTCCAGATTGTGTCAGAATCTTCTCGTAGAGAAATTTAGGCTCAAATGGGGATATATTTTCTAAAGATTTTTATTTTTAACATTTATTAGAACTGGGGAAACAACTTACAAAAATTAACATATTCCAGAATGTCTGTCCTTACTCTGTTCATAAATTGTTTCCAAACAGACTGAAATTAAGGAATTCATTCTTATTCAAAATCACTCAAAACTAGATTGTGCAAGACAGACTAGCTGTTCACTAGCTCTTTTCATAATACTTACCTAAATCATATTCCATTGTTCCTTTACTTTGATTAGATCACTAAAATATTTATAAATCTGTAAAGGGATAATCAAAGATTTTCTAGTGCTGAGTTCCTGAGACACGGAGACCAGCAAATCCATCCATTAGTGAAAAATAAATTTGATTAGCAAATATTTAATCAAATGTCATTGACAATAACTTAACCTTTCCCTTCTGACAGGAAAGGGTGCCTCTATTAGGCACAAAGTAATTTTTATAATATTTCAAATAATTCAAAGGGAGACACAGATTCTGGACTGCACTGCAGTATATTTTTTTGTTGCTCAGCTGCTGTAAAGAGATTACAAAATAAACTCCATCTGCTCCAAGGGATAGCTGGTAAAGCATGTTCAGAAGTGAATAAGCACTTTACACATCTTCTAAGGCTTGGTTTTCAGGGATCAGATGAGGGGGGAAGTGGTCATAGCCAGAGTGCTTTTACAGGCACTTGGGGTCACGGTGCAGCCTACGCACAGGAGGTTTTTAGCAGCTAATTTAGATGAGGAGCACGGACTCTTCCCAAGGACTGAATTCGCCCCCTGAAGAAGGGTGCCACGTCCATTTCTTTGAAGGCAATACTGGCTTAAGTGTCCTTATCTCTAACCACTGCTCCCTGCCCCTCTTGCTGCTGTGCTGGTCCCACTGTTTCCATAGCTTAGTAGTGAACTGGACAGGGGAACCAAATCCTTAAAAAAAAAAAAGTGGTTCCCCTTCTGCCATGGGGATCACTTACTACTTTGTAACTAAGTATTTCTTTATTCTCTGCCACAGTATCTAAAAATAAGAGATTTTAAAATAATGAATGCATATATTAAATTCCTATTTTTAGGACCAAATATGTCCTAAATTATTAGATGTAATCATATTTCCATTGTCATACACTTTAAGACAGTCGTGCAAAAATATTTTCTAACTGTAGCCAAGTCTTCTTTTAAAATGAGGTTCAGATCACTTTCTTATTTAATTATTCTTAGTTTAATTGAAATGTTCAGTATAATTATGTAGATCACATAATGACTGTCAACCTGTGAAGTGATGGATTCTAAATTCTAACATCAGATACATCTATTGTTTTATTATTTTCTATTCGTCACGTGCAACTTAAGAGGGGAGCCATTGATGACACAGTTCTTTCAGTTCTCCAAGTACTTTAAAGATGCTCATCCCTTCTGCTTTCTGAAGAAGCTGCAACTTAGACCCGATGTTCAATTTATGCAGTTGTTATATTCCTACCATGGGAACACACAACACCGCAAGTAAGTTCTTTAGAATGATTATCATTTTGTTGGTATGGAAGATGATGCGTATAGAACTTATTGTATTAGATACCATCCTTATTTATCACATTCTTTACATAATTATACTGAAGGGTTCAGGGGAAGTTAAGCTAGTGAAAGGTCACTATTGAGTGGAACTAATTTTATTTTCCTACCAGGAAATGAATGGCTCTTGCTTTTTCCTGATGGTGCTAGGACAAAAAAATCATTCCATGATGCATTCATTACCTGCATATCAATCACCTTGGGTAAGCATGCACAAATTAATTTCCTTTTCCTTTTCCTTTGAATTTGGAAGCTCAAGAGAATAATATGATCTCAGTATATGTTCTTTAGCATGATTTAGAAAATGAAACCTTTTGTCTTTGTTCTGTAGAATTGCCTTTTACTTTACTCCAGCCAGTTTTCCCCATAAATTGTGTTTTGAACATGAGAAGCAGAAGGTTGCTAAACTGTCCAGGGTTTTCTGAAATACTTGTGGTGCAATTTTTGTTAATTCATAACCTTAGAGATATAGATTATCTTGCCTATAGATCCATTCAGTTTTAATTCCAAATAAACCAAAGATACGCATTCAAACGTTTGTAGTAGTGTAGTTATTTCAGTAGACTTGGAGGCAAGTCTTAAAACTAGGGAACACACTTCTAGTGCAGAAGTCAGTGGATCCAATAGTGGACTACACCAGCACAGCTTAATCCCCCTCACAACAAAGGCATTTTCAGCACAATAGCTCTGCAGCAGAAGTATCTTTGGAGAAAGTTTGATGGCGTAGAACTTCAATAAGAACTCTTAAAAAAGAAAAACCTTTCTCCATAAAGCCGATACGTCTACCTCGACAATCTCAATCTGCTGTTGGCAACTAAAATGAGTAGGAATAACTTTTGTGTTTCTCTGTCCTTTAACCATTGGATCAGCTGGCATCAAGCATCGCCAGAATCCAGGGTCACCTTCTCACTGCGCTTTTCAGCTGAGGAAACTTGGCTACAATGGGTGAGAGCCTGGACCAATAATATACTGATAGAAGAAATCAATCCTTAATTCAGCAGTAATAGCTAATTAAACATCGGTAATTTAAACAGATAGTCATAAGGAACATTTTCCTAATTAACGTACTGGCAAGAAAACTCTCTCAAGGAATGCCAGATTTATGTATTTTGAAAGCGCATTATATATATGTAATTTGTTAATGTGATTCTGGAGAAACTGCACAGCAGAAACTATAGAAAAGCAGTTTGTACTTTAAAATCTTTAGCCTAATGGAAGTTGGAGCACTTAAAAAAACAGATGGAGAAAACTGAAGGGAAACCATGAAGAAAAGTACATTTAATTTCTAAGGTTCCAGCAATTTAGAAATATTGGAACACACATTGAAACACTCATGGTCTTAAAATCATATCCAACAGTCCCAATATAACTGCTTGTTGCGACCCAAATTTAAGTTGTTTAACCTTACATTTACTAAAAACAAAGATCAAAGAAAACCAACCCTGACATTTATATATTGCTATGGTTGTAGAAAGGTTAATATGTCAGAAGAGAGATACTAAGTCTAATGATCTTCTAAGTGTTATAAAGCACAGTCATTTTGCATTTTTTTATTAAGTCAATAAGCGTATTACTATGTAAGCAATTTTCTTGACACAAATTCAATATTTCCTTGTGTAACCGGGATTTTCCATGGTGAAGGTGTCCAGACCATAGAGCGTATCTAGTGCAACAGTAGAATATAACAGTATTTGAGTATTCATCATGATCATCAATATTATTATTACTATTAGCAGTAGATTAACAAACCCATATGCTCAATTTATGTCATTATCAATAGCTACTAAATAACTTACTTAGCAGTAAGGTTCTGCAGTGTTTTATTTTTTTAAACAGTCTTTGATCTTTACCTATGTTTTCCTGAAAAAAATGAATGGATGTATTCTAATGGCTGCAGAGGTCTTGTCATTCATATAAAAATGGAAGCAACATTCTTTCCAAATTCAGAGTTATGACACAAAAATAAATTCTACTTGTGTGCTCTTCCACAGGAAGGTGGACATTTTGGCTAATGTTGCTGTTATTTTGTGATTCCCAAGGGATTTTTCTTTAGAAGTCAGATCTGTGGAGTGATAGTTAGCCATGACAGCTACAGAGTGTTCTTGGATAACTCAGGTTTTTTTGTAGGAAGACCTGTCAGATGCCAGACAGGTTGAAGTATTTCACAAGCTATCCATTTTTAGTAGAGAATTCTGGAAGGAGTAGTGATAAAATTTACAGTTGAGAAAGAGCAACCTGCTGGCATCTTAGATCTAATCATAGAAGAAAGACATCCTTTTCAGTTGTATTTTTGAGATCCGAAACCAATAAAATAAGCAATAACTTCCTTTAACACTCCAAATTACCATTTTTTTTTTTTGAGGGGGATATAAGAGGAAGGATGTGCGACTCCTTCACGCGCTTTCAAATTTTGAGCATCACTGTAGCTCTTTCAGGTACCACGCTGAAAGAAACTGTGCTGAGATAGAGACAGAGAATACTTTTTTTTTTTCAGAAGGGGCTTCTGGAGATGTCTGATCCTGCACCCGACTCAAAGCAACTTCAACCCTGAAGTCAGATTCCACTCCGGAGTTGAATGAGGTTGCTCAGGGCCTGGCCCAGTCAAAAATCTCGGATGCATATTCCAGTCTCTCTAGACAACCCAATGGCTTTCTACCTCATCAGCAACCAGACTGCACAGGTGTGTTGGGATACCGCGTCCCAGGCACAAGGCTCTGCCTTTTCCTTTATTGAGCTTCATGAGGTTTTTTCCAGCTTGTCAAGTTCCCTTTGAATGGCAGCTTTACCCTGCAGCTTTTCAGCCTTTCTCCTGATTTAAATAATTTTATATTTCACCTTTCACTTAAAGTCTTCATAGAATATTTTATGAAGAAGGGTATCGTAAGAAGCATTCAGGAAATAAGGAAATTGTAGCACAGAGGTGTAGCATGAAATGTCCAAGGTGACGGAACTTTGGTAATTGTACTGCGCAGTCAAAATGGAAATGGAAAACAGTTTTTTATATGTCTTTTTGGGTCACAGATTGTAGTAAAAATGAGTATATAGTGTCTGAACTTATGGCTCTTGGACAAAAACTCCATTCAAATACCATTGCAGAACAGTCAATGACAAAACGTGATAGCGAGGTGAAAGGAATGCAGAACACAGATCTAGAATGGAAACCTGGGGAGGAACATCATGACTAAGTGTCTTAGAAACTGTGTATTTACTGCCTTCTCAGATATTTATTCTCTTAGTGGCTTATTAATATTTATCACGTGTGTCAATATCAGTACAGATTCCACTAATAAGAACTTCTATATAATAGAAAATATTTTAAAATGTTGCTACTTTTTTCTTTTAGATGCCTGAGTTTAAGACTGCCTGAACTGCAGCAACTTCACAAGAGCTAATTTTCAGTGGGTGAGTGGCAGGTTTCTTTCTGTGTATCAGCCCTTTTGACATTTCCCCTTAGGCTAAGCAAAGCAAACAATTTTTTTTACTAAAAATCTACCTTTGTATTTAGTCAAGTACATATTTTTATCAATGTAGTTCTGTTTCTACATAGACCTATGGGAAAGTCTGTTCTTTTTAGATTCTATTTTGAAAGCAACTGAGAAGTGTTATATTTAGATCCTCTTTTATACAGGAATATTGGAAAGTTTACTGGTAATCCAGTTAAAAGCCAATTAACAAACAGTAATTAACAAGCAACGGTAATAACAGGCTAATAATAAGCTAGTTACATCCATGATGAAAAACTGAGAAGTGAAATCCTGCCAATTTGATTACTGGATATAGAATAACTTTAGATAAAATCCTCCTCCAGTGATAGGTTTGAAAGAAATGCATTGAACACTTAAACCTAAAAGTTAAGGTGAAAAGCACAGCAATCAAAATTGTCAGTAAGCGTAACTTTTATGGAACCTGAAGTACTCTTTTATTCCCTATAGACTTGTACGTAAATAACTTCTGCAAATCTGTGCTGATAAGAGAAGGAAACGTACTGTGTTCCATAGTTAAAGTGCTTATGCAAATACACATTGCAACGTTACACCTGGGAGACATGATACTGCTGCGGTACTTCTAATATATACACTAATGCACATGGACATACACAAAACATAGGATAAATGTGTTACTAAAACATAAAAATGCTGCTAGCTGTAAATGATGCATTAATATGCTCTTCAAACGTAATATGTAGATTCATGGACATTAAAGGTAGAAGGGAGCATTAGATAATTTAGTTTGAACTCTTCTGTACCAAAAGTGTTATATTTCACCTACTCCCAGGTATCCTGCCCAAAGAAAGAGAATCTCTGTTTTCATTTGTCTCATAGTTAATCTTCACTGCTTACAAATGTATATATATATGTGAGTATGTCCTTGTAGTCTCCAACAACCCAGTCTGAAGTCATTAGGTTAAAATCATCTCAGCTAGTCCAGCTGTATGAGGCAATCATACTTGGTTTGTACGGTACTCAGGTTTCTGATATACCTTTCTCGAAGAGATAAAAAAGAACCTTTCAGAATTCAGTATTTTCTTGTCCTTCACATATAATTCTACAATCAGGTTTTGCCCCATGCTTTTTCTGGAAAGACAGAGACCAAGATCTTTTTTTTTAACTATAAAAATTTTGTCTAGTAATTGTGACTTCTCATTTTCATAATTTTTTCTTTTTTTTTTTTTTTTTTTTTAAATAATGTAGACATGAGATCAGGATAAAACATTTGAGCATTGGTATCTTCAGTGCTACCTAGAAGGATTAACACCACCTAACTGCTCCTGTCCATTATTTCTGAGTTTAGAAGAAGTAAGAAAGCTTTATTTCAATTTCATTTTTCCATACCTAAGTTTGTTTATCCAATATAATCCCCACAACAGACCTCTGTCCTTGGAAACCATAGGTCAGTCCCCTGTGCTATAGGTAGGACTCAGATTTCTTTTCATTAGATGAAAAACATTGCATTTTCTTCTTTTAAAACTCATTTTGCTGGAATGAGCCCAGAGTATCAAGGTTTGAAGGGATTTTTAAGAAAGACACAAAATGCTCCAAACCCAGACAGCAGCAAAACAGAAGCTATGCAGTCGCCAGTAGCAGGACGGAGTGCTCAATAAGCTAATGAACACTGCTGAGAGTTCACACGCACTTGTTAGGCCGACTGCATCTGCATGCCTTTTGAAGCAGCACTAGCGCGCGTCTCGCTGCCTCAGAGAAGAGCCAAAACCAACCGAAGTCAAATAAATATAACTATTGTAATCCAGATCATTCCAGATGAATGCGAGACTTGATTATAATTATTTACCACTCAACTAATCCTTGCATCAGCCATAAATTTTATCCGTGGTGATTTTGTGCTTACTTCCAAATCATTGCTCAAAATATTGAGAAGCATTTATCCTGCAGTCCTCTAGTGGAGTCCTTTATCACTCAACTACAAACAGTGCCATATGTTTAAAGTATTTGACTCAAATTACTTAAGAAATATGCACCTATAGATGTATACAGGTTGGAAGCATATATACATGTATGTGGTTGAAGCGTTCTCTAGTAGCAAGAGGTGCTCCTAGACATCTACTTATAATTCGCCTAATGATAAATTCAGACAAATCACATCTAGTAACCATATACAAACCTTACAAAAAACATGTCACAGTTTTTATCATTAAAAGGCTGTGAAAACAGCTTACCACACGTAGAAGTCACAAAGGACAAAGAGACACACTCATACTACAGAGTTAAAATTCCTGTCCTGAAAGTAAGGAAGTCTGCATACCTGGTTATTTAAAACTAACAGCCTGGATTCTGGCATCCGTGTGAAAGTCTGAAATGGAAAATGCGAGTGACTCTATATTCTTCAGGATTGCTCTAATTTATAGTCTTGAGCAATGATTGGGTCCTTACAAGACTGCCAGAATACCATGTACTCTGGTCACTCCTCCCCTCTCCCTCCAGACACTCTTTTCTTTGAGATAATTGAAATACTTGTTTATCACTCAGGTCTTCAATTATGCGGTCAGTATCCCCAACTGGCCACTTAATCCAGTTTTGGGTTTCTTTTTACCAGTAGTAGAGCATAAAAGTACCTTTTGTGCAGCTGGATCATGACTATACTTTTCAGAACAATCAATTAAGTATTATTTGCTAATTTCATTACTGCTGTCTAACTGATGACTTTGCAGTCTTGTTCTTTACAGTATATTAAGAATATGCACCAAAATCAAATCTCTGCATAAAAAAAGCACTGGTCCAAAATGCAGATGTAAGAGTAATATGAAATAATGACCTTTTTGTTTATTTTTGTTTCTAGACATTTCTGGCTTTAAATATCTACTTAAGAACTGCATTTTGTCTTCAGATGTAGCACCAATAGAGAAGTATGGAGTGGTTTTCCTAGGATAGGTCTTCCGACTTAAGTTTTCTTGCACAGGTTTAGATTTTCAATGGCAGTGCAAGAGGACATGGAGGGATAAGAATATCATTAGCTCAGTAATTCAGATCACATTAGAGTGACCCGGCTGTCCTAATTTTAAAGGTTATTTTAATTTTATGTAAATCTGTAACTGCTATTCACAAAAAATCTGCATAATATGCCTTGCATTTTAGTTTTACTTGTCACCCACTTTTGTACATGAACATGAGTTAACTTTTTCTTTTGTGTCTTCTGGTACTACACTGATGTCTTCTCAAGTGAAACTTGAAAAACTTAATTAAAACTGAAGAGGCTTTTCTCCCCTCTCCTTATGAAACACAAACTTGTAACTTTCCATTCTATTTCTTTTTGTTGACCAAAAAATTTTCAAAATTACATGCAGCTAGAAGAGAAAAAACTGACTGTTTCATATCTGTGAAAAGAATAACCTGAACCAAGGAAAATATTCAAATGCTTAGGCTAGACTCTGACCCCAATACTCATATTAGCGAAGGGTTATTCACCTTATTAAAATTAATCCCATGTTCATGTCACTACCTGCCCCAGAAGGCATTTCTTTATTTTAATATTTATTCTATTTCACATTCTGTACTTTTAATTAAATTTTATCTTTAATAAATCCCCTTTTGCTTTGTTTCACCCCTTCTGTGATTCACTAGGGAAGTTGCATGACAGGGACTCTCATTTCCGGATTGGTTAAGCCTACTTCCAGAACAAATCTCTAAAACGGAATGACCACATTTTATACGCTACCAGAAAGTCAAAGAGAAAAGAATCAAGGTAAGAAAATGCTCCCTCCTCAACACCATCAGATGATATCCTCTGCTCTCTGTTTGTACTTTCAAGTTATTTTTTACTGTTTAAGGTTGGCACTGGCCCTGGCGGAAAGAAACATCAGAGCACATTCTTTGAAAATCACCTATTGGTCCTTTCCCTGTTTGGTAAAATACAGACTTCGCATGGGAAGACATGCAAATATGCAAAAAAGCATATGCTTTTTTGTTTTAAACAGGACGTGAATTTAAGGAGGCACGAATGTTCACAGATACTGGCACATGGTAACATGGATGAAATTCATGACATCCAGCCTCTCAGCTATGTAACAACTAGCCATCGACTCTTAGTGGGTCTCCTAGGCCTTCTGATCAATGCATAGAGGGTAATAAAGGGTAATGAATTAAGGCTGGAAGCCTCTGTAAGATAATGGGGAGACTCACCCTTTGTAAAACTCTGTCTACATTCAGTAATGCTAAATATCAAAAATATTTTCCAGAATGGTAAAAATCTGTACGTTTCTGAAGAACAGATTGACAAAGATAGATCATTACTTTCTGTCATTGAAATACTAAAATCAAGTAATATCACAACATCTTTTCAAAAATCTGAGCTTCCAGGTGAGGAGATGCACCTCAAATACTATCACCAGTAAATTTACCTTTCTATCCATGTAGTAGAATTATTTCAGTTAGTTTTGAAGTATTTGAATAATCTGGATTTTAATTGTTCCTGGATTTAAAATGTCCTGAATCCCATAGCAACTTAGGGTGGACCGTATCTCGTTTATTTTCACATCACAGTCTAAATTTGTTAAACCTTCCTGTCCTTTCACACCTTTGTTCTGACTAGGAACACAGTGATAATGAAGTCCTCACAACAGCAGCATCATGTTAATCTTTTATCTATTGCTGTCAGTTCTGGGCTTTACCATTTTATAGTTCTTTTTAGTTTAACTCTCACAATGACTTTGTTCATTGTTCTCATTTTATGTTCAGCAAGGCTTGTCAGGAGATGAAAAAAAGCTTGAAGCATAAGAAACGTCACAAAGACTGTCAATTAATATCTCATTAATAAAGAAAACAACAACAAAATGAACAAATAAACAAGGAAAATAGGCTAAGTGGAAAGGTGTTAATTGAGGAAGATCTGAAAGGCTTGAAAGATCTAAATATAAAGAACTAAAAGAGTGAGTTTTTCATGTGAATTCACCTGCTTGGAGGTTTGAGGAATTGGTCCTGCACAGACGTGATGTTGTGAAACAACATGAAAAACACAGGCATAATCAAAATGGACAGAACTGGGAAAGAGAGAAGATGGACAGTCAGGATTCTGGGTTAGTGTAGATGGAACAAACACTCAGTTAAAAA
Source organism: Nyctibius grandis (assembly GCF_013368605.1). Lineage (NCBI taxonomy): Eukaryota > Metazoa > Chordata > Aves > Nyctibiiformes > Nyctibiidae > Nyctibius > Nyctibius grandis. The sequence continues at coordinate 76,075,552 of NC_090663.1, read as the reverse complement.
CTTTTCATTTTCAGATATCATTGGAAAAAAAAATATTCCAGTCATTTCTACCAGCTGAACACCAAGCCAGTGACCTGAAGTAAAGAAAAAAATAATCAACGTTCAAGACTCCTGCTTTCCTTGAAGCGCTTAGGATGAGGGATGTGCAGGACGTCTCAGGTCCTTGGAACCCAGTCTCCCATATTGGTCACACTAAAAATTTTACATTGTTCTCTTAACCTAGATATGTTAAATGCCAAAATGGATGCACAAAATTTGAAGACTTATTTAATTTTATTTTTTTTTGAGAATGACATGGGGAGTTGGGGAAATTGGAAAAAAGGGGGGCGGGTACAGAATCCTTCACATGTCAGTCACATCTATTTAAAATCCAGTTAGGACAAGGAGTGATAAAAATGAATTCCTGTGTGGTAACTCTCAAGTAACAAGTTGCTATATCCAATGGAGATAACAGGCAAAAAATAGTCAAACTAGACCTCTGACCACTGCTTTATTGGCCCTTGTTGAGTATTCTAACTAATTAAAATAATTTTGTTAACAAACTTGTTTCACACTGTTGTGTAGGTCTAGCTATGATTAAATAATAGAACATATAAACAACATATGAAGGTAATTTTGATACTAACGTAATCACCTAGTATTGTGTGTGTTATTTTTCCTCTTATTTTCACCAAAACAACAAAAGTGTAAAGATCTTGCGATATTAGTATTTTTAAAGCTTTTTTTTTTAATCTTAAAGATTTTTATAAGATGGAAAAGACTAGCTGAAATCAGGACAGAAAGAAAAAAAAATAAAAAGCATTATTATTTTTAGAGCTGGCCTCTTGGGCTTGGTATGGGCATTTCAGCTGAATGGAGAAAATCTTGCAGTTCCAGTGTCATACTTTCTCTCTTTGCATACTTCAATTTCTAATGCTATCAGGTTAAACCATTTTATCAAAACTAAATTGCCTGAACTAAAAAAATAAAAACAAAACAACAGTAAAACGTAGACCTTCTTCATTAACCGCAGTGAATAAGGTATACAGTATTTTTTCCCCAAGACCAATTTATTCTGTGAACCATGCATGCAAGCTATCAAAAGCTGTAAATTAGTGGTCACCTCAGGCATTAGAAATAAGAGCTCCTTTACAGGAGCTCCCATTGAGTTAGTCTTTTTCATCTTTGCTAATTAACACTTTTTTACCATTGCCTTATAATAAATAATTGAAACTATCATGTAGGACATGATTCAGAAAAGAGAGAGCAAAAACTCTAAACTAGATCATTTTCAAAGAAATCTTTCTCTGATTAGCTTCTTCAGTAAAACCCTGAATAATTAGAAAATAAACTGTTTTCTGGCTTTAAAATGTCTTTGAAACTCTCTGCTACCTGAACAACTTTAATTTATGTGCATATAGAATGTCTCACTGGTGCTGACAACCAAACATTTCATTCCCTGAAAAATCCAGGTAAGCCATAAAATACTTCACAGTAGCACAAAGATCCCAGCGTCATACTCTGTAGTATGTGAGAATGCTGTAGTATCACAAGGTCTTCTAAAACGAGGAAACAACTTCTAGTATGAAAAGGAGAGAGTTAATCTTAAATCTTTTGGATTGTGTGTCTTTGATCCTGACTGTAGGATTTCCAACTAACTAGAACTTCTTCAGAGTATGTGAACGTGGTCTCTCAGTAATCTCTTACACTCCTGTCAGCTCCTATCCTACAGTCAGGAGCAGCATGACGTAGTGCTATTAGCACAGTGAATACATAGTTAGCTTATGATCTAGGAAACAAGCAGAACGCCCAGCTAACGGTACAAGTAAGGCTTTGCCTGTATTTCTCAGTAGCTTTTAAAGCATCCCCACTTTGTACTAATTCTGAGCTGGTATTAGCTCTAGAGTACCACAAAAGGCAGTACTTATTTGCATATTTTGAGCTACCTAAGGTAACATGGCCACAAAAGAACATTTTTACAGTCCCAGCTCTCACACACGCTTTTGTGTGCTCCAAGCAATTCTGTAGTAATTAGACACACCTGCATTTGCAAGGAAGAAGTTTCTGCCATACTGTGATTGTGACTCTGAAGTCTGGTTTGATTAAGCTGTGTTAAGCAAACGTTCAGTGTGCCTTTTTCAGGATTGGTCCAGAGAGCTTCACTGCAAGGAAATGCTGTACGTATAAATATAATTACAGAAAGGAAAACCTAAAGGTAGTTTGATAACCCTCTGCAGAATTTAGCAAGATGTCTAAGAATGAAATGTTGACATTTCTACAGTTACTTTACATATAAAAGAGGTACCTTTCATAAAAAGCGAAGCACTTACTTAACATTCCTCAAAGGTGGATCTAGTATTCTTCATTAGCTAAGTTTCAATTGCCTTTGTCAAGCTTGTCTTCCTGGCAAAGGTCTCTGTCAGCTGTGAAATCCACTTAAGGTAATTACTATTCTGTTAGATTTAACAGAGTGTGAATTAGAACTGTAACAAAAGAGAACGTGTACTTGTTTCTTCATCATCAAACAAGTGGAGCTTCCAGCTCCTGTGGCAGCTGAATCTGACTCTTTCATGTCATACAGGCCACACTTACAGTAAGGATTACTAGCCCTGCTGAAAAATGTGACTTTTCCAGTTTACCAGAAAAGATGACATTTCAAAATGTTTCTATTCTGATTCATAACAAGAGTAAACCTCATCCTCTCCACAAGCACGAAACAGTTTCCTCCGAATCAGTGTAGCATTTTATTTAAAAATTTTCTACAGATGTTCAAATTTTAAGAATTTTGACATTTTCTTTGAGTTTTACTTGTAATCTATCATATTGTTATTTTTATATTTGATTTTGTCACAGAGCAGTAGCCATGAACAAACGTACAACTGTTACAGACCTCTGAAATTCTGACATGAGATAACATTTAAGTATTCTAATGCATACTTTATTTTTAACATCTGTCACTGAATGTTTGCCACTTGTTGACTGGAATATTTTCTCTTTTATAAGCCAAAGAGAGTTTTTTTGATCCCAAAAAAGCATGCTGGAATAATACGGAAAGCTTTGCTAGCATCAAGCCTGCACAGACTTAGAAACAAAAAGACCCAAGTAATTATAAGCAGATATAAAATCTGGACAAAGATATAAAACTGGGAAAAGACTGGGTTATTCATTGTAAGGTCAAAGAAGAGATAAGGAGGAAGATAGTGGATCACTTGGCTGAAAATCTTACTGTACGTATACTAGTGCCAGAAATACGGTGATTAAACAAGAGAAACAAGGAAATCTTAATAGTTTATGAAAACATACATTTTAGTCTAAAGTTATTATTTCGCCAGCATAATAGAATTTGATAGGGCAAGCCTTCTGACTGGAATATATTAATATTAAAAGCCAATATATTATCAATAAAAATTGACATAATATGAAATGAGAATGTGTTGCCCTGTACGAACATTACACGTGCACCCTTTGAAGTGCAGACTAGGAAACGAGATGGTTCTGTTAGTAATCTCTTAGCCACAAGCATGGCTCCTTTTTATTCCTTAGCAGCCCAAGAGAGTGCATCCCCAACAGGTTTCTACTAGTTTATACTTAGACTTGCAGGCTCTTAACGTTACTCGTGCTAGCTAAATTCAAACTGGAATGGATGTCTGTACTCCCATCACACCTTCAGTACACTGTGTAGACATACTCTGAGATCAAAGTGTTCTCTGTTTGTCTGGTAGTGATGCAGTTTGACACTTTGAAGTATGAAACCTCTTCATTACAACACAAATAAGAGACATTTTTGATGCAGAAAATCTGTTTCAGTCACTAGGAAGGGGTTGTCTATGCGAAGACACTAGTGAGAAATTGGGAAGCGTGTGAACTGAGAAGCAGTAGCTGTTGCAGGCTAACTCTCTGTTTGGGCAGTCTTAGTATGTGCTTACAGCCTTTCTGCGATGTAGCTAAAACAATTCAGAAGATGTTTTTAATAAGAAATAGTTAACAGCCATGCCAGGGACTGGAACACATTAATTACCCAGGTCATTTCAGAATACAGGATTTAAGTAGAAAATTTTTCTCTTGCCATGAATTAAATTGACGAAAACCTGAAAACATAACAGAGCTCTGTACTTTTAAATGTGTGAAATTCTGAATTTTCGAATTTTCTTAAAATTTCCATATGATTTTAGTACTCAGAGGGGAAAAAAAAATCTTATCAAAATAGCAGCCAGTGCTTCTCCAGGCAGAGCTTTCACATTCTCAGTTGTCCTGTGTATGTCCTTTGTATCGCTAAGTCACACTCTCTCAGGGTAATGCTCAGGGAAGAAATTATTTTGGTCCATCGCATTTGTATGTTCACGCAGTTGCCCTGTGGCACACTTACTACTGATAGAATTCTTCAAACAGCTTTCATATCTCTGCTGACACATGCATATAGCTTGCCTTACTATCTTATTTATGTATATATTTTCAGTTTAAATATACTGATACTTTTTCCTAAGTGTCTGCTATCATTATGAATTGTCCAGGGGGCTTTTCAGAGCTGTGCTAATGCATACACATGTGGTGGGAGGGAAAGAGGGAGTCCAGCTTGCCATCTTATTTATGTTTTTATTTTCTTTTCAAGATACCTATATTGTTCCCTAAGTGCTTGGAACAATATATGCAATAAAAAATATTAATCAATAACTATGCTCAAATAATTTGGTTCCTTCAGCTCAGTGCTGTGAAACAAATGTGAGAAGCTAAATAGACCTTGTAGAGTGCTCTGTAGTTCAATAAATCCAAGGCCTGTCTGATCACAGAGACAAGGTAATTTTAGCAATTGACATCTCATCTGCAGTACTTTCCCTCTGCTTCCCTTCAGCTTCAAGTGGAGAATTATGAACCTTTATTTTTTATGCTTTCAATTATTTTAACTGTTATAACATGAAAGAGTAGGAGAAATAGTTAAAAAGAAGTAAATGGAAAAGACTCAAACTGTTTCAAGACTGACAGGGTACCACAAATAGCTTAGTTTTTACTCAGGGAAAGCATCTTGGACAAAGAAGAGAAGAATGAAGAAACTTGGTGGTAATCTCAAGAAAATACTGACATCCAAAAGAAAACAGAGAGAAGAGAGGAAAAAAGAAGAAGAAAGGGACAGGCATAAGTAAGTACAGCTGCATGTCTGAAGTGTTACTTGTATCTGTAGGTGTGTTTTCAGTTCTTCTATACACTTTACAGAGTTGATACTGTATTCAGTGTTACTCCATAGTAACTCTTACTCCCATACATCTGGGAAATAATATGCAAGCAGTTTCTTCTCATCAAAAGCTGAGAAGAAAAAACAAATAATTTTGTTTTTCAAAACGATGATCATACCAAGCACTAGTTGTTATAAAAACAGATTATGCTCAGAGTTTTCACCTTTGTATGTTATAAACTTTTCAGTTGCTTAAGTTTCAGGCTATTACATGGAAAAACACAAATCATAAGAGACTCTTGTCATAGGAAAATCAAGAAATTTGCACAGCTATTGTATATTTAGTATATCAGTGCACTAATGGAATAGGCCTGATATAATTGAGAAAATTTATCAAATCTATATAATAAAAACTGTAAAAGGTGACAGCTAACAAGTGTTTATCAAGTTTAATTTTTTTTACTTCTTTTTTTTGATAGCAACTCTATGATATCTTTAAAGAGTTCAAAGTTGAAATTACATGGACCCTCATAACCCTTGAGATATAGTTCCTTTGACAGTGGTCTTTAACTGAGTAAAGTGAAGAAAACCTCTTCCCCTCCCTCAAAACACATATCTATGCCAGCAGTATGTCTGTGAATTTATGTGAGAAAGAGAACAGGCACATGTCTTTCTGTTGTACTCATGAATGTACTTTCACTTTAAACATACCTATACTTTTTCCTGTGTGTTAACTATAGATATGAATTGTTCAAATTGGTTTTAAATCTCTGCTAATAACATTGTATTTTCTTCATGTGCTTGTACTGCAATAATGCTCAGGAGACTCAGTCATGGACGAGGTCTCTTTGGGGGGCTGTGAAGGGTGTACAAATCCAGAACAAATTATTGGTGACACAAGTAATGTGATTTTGTCCACACTTTCTTCTGCCCTTTAATAATAACATCTTTAAAAACTGCTTTTCATCATTAGGTTTGGAGTTAGAATAATCCTTTTCTTTGCTGTGGCCTGATGATTTATTTAGCTTATGTATACTCTGCAATTTCGAAGTATATATATTATTATATTATTTTTGAAACTGCAAGACACATTTGTTTGCAGAGGTTTTATTAGTAACTGAGTAATTGTACCAGAGACAATATGTTGCATTGGCAAATCTATCTCTACTTTGTATGCACACAGCTTGATATTATTCTACAACGTTCATATTTTAAGCACTGCAGTCTAGATGTTCAGGTTGATATCAGTCAAACAAAATGGAAAACTGAGAACCAAAATGCCTGCTTATCCTCAGGGATGCCACGACAAATTAGTAAGACGATCTCATATTATAACAATGCTTTCTGTTGTTATGACAGTTGTCATATTTTAATTCTTTATGAGCTTTCATTTGGGCACTATCATCAAAATTCTTTGTGCTAGCTAATTTGCTTTTGAGGTAAACCTCCCTTACTTCCCACTTCTTTCGAGTATGTGCCAGCCTGGTCCCCTGGGAATCAGAGCATCCTGAGAACCACTCCATTTTCTAAGAGACTGTCTGTGTTCCCAAGGCATTGTTTTGGCAGCAGCTGATGATGGAGACGCTGCAGCCATCCCAGCTTGTCCCTGGCTGTGGTTTCGGTGCTGCAGAGAATAAAGCAATTCTGCACTACTTACAGATTAGGCAAGAAAGTCATCTGAGAGCTATTTCAGTTGGGTTACAGCTGTTCTGTGCTTCCAGCATGGCACGAAGTGTCTATAAAACAACATTTGGGGCATGGGGTGGGGGATTGTGACTGTCCTTTTGTATCCTATTCCAAGCTGTTAAGTAATGCTTCTGTTAATATTTGCACCAACATGACTAGGTTCAGACTGAAAATCAGGAGATAAAATGATACCGCTATCATGCCTAATCCCTGAGTCACTTCTGCTCTCAACTCTCGAAAATACTAAGGGTTGGTATGTTGGGCCTTTGGCAAGAGGTTCTTCAGATTTCTACTGTATTTCTTCATTTAATTTGGAAAAAAAATTAACCCATCGGGGAAAAGTCCATTGTGTTTATTCTTAAGATATGAAGTGACTATTAGTAGCCTTCAGACAGTGTAGCTGACACTGTGCTGTACAGCTGCATCGTGAATCTCCCTCCTCTAAAATAAATCTAAACAAACAAATACAGTAGCAAACCCCAATCTCGCTCTGAGATCATGCACAGAGTGACTAATCCACTCTTGCTAGACAGCAGAAGCCTCTGTAGACTGAGAAAAGGGGTCATTAGCTGATTTTCATTCCAGGACCAAAACCAAATAAAGCCAGAGCTGAAAACAAACAAAAATGTATTAAGCTGACAAAAAAGTCTCCAGTGGGAAATGGAAGACAACTAGAAACAATGATAATAACATTTTCATGTGCTTTCATTACATGAGCAATTTGGGGATGTGCTGAACAATTCAGAAATATTTCAAATTGCTGGGTATATGCCATAATTGCTGGTTTACAAATATGTCAGATCCTTTACCATGCAGCCTCCTTTTATCCATGGCAAACAATTCTAGATCAGATGTTTTCCATTTTAAATGTTAGAAGAAAATAGTGCAAATCAGAAATAGTATTAATTTTCATGGTTGCACTGATGAGAATTACTGAAGCACAATATCATCCTGGCATTTATCAATATGTAATCTTAATTTCCATAGTGATCTCAATTAGTCTCACTCTATATTAACTCAGTATAACATAGACTATATATATACATTTACAAAATTAAGTATAAAGCTGAGCAGCCCGGGACAATAGTTAAAATGGACACTCACAAAGATGCTAAAATTAAATAGCAATTACCTTTCTTTTAGATTATCTGGTTTAACATTAATGTAAACAATTGGTTTTGAACATTTATTGGTGTTTGTATATATTGTAGAAGTAGTCACTCAATCTGAGGGCTTAGCATAATAATAAATCTCTTTAATTGCTTATTAAAATTAGAACAATTTTGATATCATTGTGGCTTTCTAACTTTGGGATGGTAAATTCTATATTTAAAAAAATCACATAACTGCCGCCCTAGAAGAGTGGTTACTTAGAGATCACAACATCTCCTCTTTATCTGATTTTACTGGTTCGGGGCAGGGGAGAGAGAGGCAAAGAAAACCTTTTGCAATGAACTGCCACTGCAGGCCTGAAGGAAATGTCACCACTGATCAGAAGGTGTTTGACACTCAGTGTGCATTGAGCAGTTCTCACTGACTGTTCACAACCAAAGATCAAGACCAGAGATGTGTTTTTTAGCAGATAACCTGCCTGGAACAAGTTATTCTCATGTGTTCCCTAATACATTTTTCCAGATTCTCATCTCCATCAAAACCAAATGCTATTCCAACATGGTGAAAACTCCTGTGGACTATCTGCCATCTCTGAACAGCACTGGTGGGACATGCAGGCATTGGGCAGTTGCTTTGGGATGCATCTACACAAAATTAATCTCCTGACCCATCTCAGAGTACGTTGGTTCACGTTGTGGAAGAGCCTGAGAGCTTGAGAAGCACCTCCTTTTGGGTGAAACAAAACTGAAAGATGCACACACCAAGAGCTTACCTTCTGCACTTCAACCATCAAAGAACGCTCAGTCCACAAGGTGAGTATGAAGTAGCCCCCCGCAAAACACATACGGTGTCAATAGTGAATTCTTGGCACCAACTGTTTTGCTTCACTTGTGTGCTTCCTCTGTACTGTAGAATTTGCCCTGGTTGCCATTGCTTTTGGCTGGTGGAATGGTACCAGCACCAAGACTAGGTGAACAGATGGTCTTGAGATTTCTTGCATTGCTGTGTAAAAATTAGGGAATTCGCTAATTCCCTTCACCTTATGACAATCCTAAAAAAAAAGGAGTCTGGGAAAATCTTGGCAATTTTTAGTCTGCTTATATCACCAAACAGTGTCACAAAATGTGCTGGTCCCCCTGTCTTCATATGATAAGTTAACAGATATTTGTCTGTGAATCCTTAATAGAAATGAGCTTTGAACAAGATTCTGGAAATTTTCATTTTCTTGCAATGCCAAAGCCATACATTGCAGAAAACGCTGCACAATGTCTGAGTAAACATTTTCTATGAAACATACATAAAGAATCATATTTTAATTGGAAAGTCTAACCCAGTAGGGGTTTTAGAAATGGAGTAGATTATAAAAACAAAGATTTGTTTGGGCTGGATTGTTTGCAGAAGATTTAAAAAACTAGGAGGTTAGAAAAAATATGAATGTATTTCTATTATTTTACTTCTCTCTTGCATTCTCTGTAAATAGTCTGCAAGCAGTATCCTGTTAACATACCCATTTGGTGTAATACAATTACTATATTAAAATTTATGTTGTTGATTTAAGGATGTCTGCTAAAACTGCCAAAGCCTCCCACTTGAACCTTCTGTCACCTTATGCTATTTAATGTGACATGATTATCTTAACTGATTTTGAAATTCGTATATGGATACACAATGCATTTGAATGGCTTCTTTCTTACATAGACAATTTGCATGAGATGGCATTGATATAACTTAATTATGAAATGACTGTAAGCAAAATGCTGAACATGGACATAACTGCCCAGCACTGGAGAAGTGCCAACCAGAAACCCCACACTTAAAAGAAGCTTAGGTCTCCAATTTACAGCTTAGGCTTGACTCTTACTGTAATGGCATTTTCCTGTTTATCCTGTCACACCACTTTTGAGTCTTCCCGTAGGGATTTGAGGGCCCCACCAGACTGAGTAAATTCAGAAGAGATTATCTAGGTCTGTGTCTATAAGTAAGGTAGAGGATCACAACAAAACAGTGAAACTAAGCTTATCATCGTGATGCATGCTGGCCACTTAAATAACGACCAATGTTTTGTAGGCCAAAAATATTGCTTATGCTTATTAGTTAATAATATGAATGCAAAAATAGATAACTAAGCATATAGGTCAGTAATTGTCTTACAATATTTTCCTTTATGGTAAATAAGCAGTTGCTTTATATTTGGGGAGTGAAACTAGAATGAAGCTTGATGAAAATAAGCAAGGAAGGGTTCTTGTGGGGGTGCAAACTGCAAGCGATAGATTCACCATCACTGATTCTGCGCTGACAGTAACAGTCACAACCAAGATCAAAGTCTGAGGTTTGTTCAAACTTTGAAGCATTTCAGACTTAGGTCCTTGTATTTCATTTACTCCCAGACCTACTTATGAGGGAGGACGAGTGTCATATATATACGTGTGTGTGTGTACATGTACATACACCAACATATAAATCTTAATTAGAAACAACATATAAATCTTAATTAGAAAATGGTAATCCCAAAATGTCTTAAGCAAAGGAAGCATTTCATTTTGTCCATCATTTCATTCCATTGTATGTGCTTCCCTATTGCATGTCATATAGTGCAATGAGTTCACGTTTGACTAGGCAGTAAGAAGGTTAAATCAATCCTATGTTCTGATTATGTTTCAGTGATCTGTCAAAAAACAAATATTACGTGATAGAAAAAATATGCCACAGTAGAAAGCTACAGGGAATACAGCAGTGAACAACTGCGACTACAATTTCAGCCTCACCCTGAATAATATTGGTAGGGCTCTGTTCAAGAAATATTTAGCATCCTTTCAGCCACAGTCCTTCTTAACATTCCTTGTAAAGTTAGAAACAATAAATTAAATGTAAATTATATTTGGTTTATGACACAATACTTCAGCAATAATTGCATATTTCTTATTATCAATGTGATAACATTTGTATGCATAAAAAAATCCGAGTTTAAAAATCAAATTATATTTTAAATGTAGGAAATACACTGACAAGCATCAAGTCATTGTAGCCTTCAATACAGTGACCAAGTCTCAGAATATTAAACTTTGTAATTTTGTTTACTTTTAACATTCAGTGATGTGTTTGTGCAATACTGTACTTCTCTTATCAATAGATATGTGATGGAAATATATTAATAGTAACAATGCATGTATTCTTATGTATCTGACACAGTTGGAGAATCATATAATTAAAATATAAGTAAATATATAAACTGTATCAGATTCCTTTCTTTTTCTTGCAGTCAGGAGGGGAGTGCTATTCTCCATTTAATCTCTAATTGGAAAGGGTTTCTTCTGTAGACTTAGAAAAATGCAGAATACATTGGCAAATTATACATAGAGATCCAGAGTCTTCTCTATTATTTCAAACTGTGGATAATGGCTTCTTAAGTAACATGTGGTTAATGTGCTGAAGTATTATCATTTTTAAAAATTGAATTGAATATCAAATGCAAATATAATTATTCACTGTTCAATAATAACTAATGCATTTGAGTGCCTATCTTAATACATGAAAAAGTACAGGTTTTTCTTGTATTGTGTAATGTTGGAGGTATTTTCTTTGAAATCCTGGCCTTACAATTATTGCAGTTATTCTACTAATTAGAAAGTACAGTGAAAACTGTTTATATATAACTAACTTAACTCAAGTTCAGTGAAAATTTGGAGGACAAGGAAAATGTCTGAATAGTTTCCATACCCTGCTTTGTGAAAATGTCCATTCCAAATTCATCTTGAGCAGATATGATCTATAAGGAAGTCTGTCTAAAACATAAGATCTTTCTATGAGAGCATTATTTTTTTATCAGCTGGCTAATCCATACAGCTGTTGTTACTTTGGTAATGTTTTAAGAAATGTGATACACAGTGGGCCAGGTTCACAAAAATTACGAGCATTCTTTAGCACTGACATTTACTAAGTGTGTTTTCTTCCTTGTGGACAAAAAAAATGCTCTTTTTTTAACAACAGCAGCTGCACTGTGGAAATGAGGTGTTGGGTGTTTTTTTGTCAGGGAAATTTGTAAAATTTGAGCATGTTTTCTTTGAAATTAAAAAGTTTAGTAAACAAATGTTGGAAAGAGTTGCTGTTTTAAGTAAAGCCCACAACCACAGCAGAGCTTTTCTTGGAACACAGAACATGAGGCACACGGGACTGATGCTGTCAGTCTTTGCAGCAGCACCATGGGACGTTTAACACTGTGCTCTTCGTTGGGTGAGTGCAAATGATAAGAAGCCATGAGTAGTTTTATTAGTAGAGACAGAGACTCTACAGCAATGTTCTGGCAACCTTGATTTTTAAGTTGTTTTTTTTTCCTGGTATGCTTTGGTTAGAGTTCTGTTTCAAATGTTGATCTTTGATACTTGACATAGTCCTAGTAAACTACTAGTTTTGTTGTGGATTTGCACTGCAAGCTGAATATTGTGCTGACTCGTAAACTGCCCTGTCCTTACTTGGTTTGATTTGCTCCAAGTTCTAACGTTGCACTAAGACTCTATCCCAGGCATTTTCTGTAATACCAGTCTCAATATCTGTGGTTTAGATGGTGTCGTGAAGAACAGTTTAGCAGTTACCCAGGGTTGAGGACTTGCCTCATTTGTCTCGGCTCTTCCACAGAAGCAGAAGGTAGCAAGTTATGTTCAAGCTCAGGTCTGTATCCTGAAGTGCAGCTCAATAGAATCAGAGAGATTGGTAAGCAGCATTTTTCCCGTAATGCTGTGGCAAGAAAAAGCCTGGGGCTGAGAAAGAACAGAAATAGACACAGAATGGGGATGGATAAGGAAGAGAGGAGATTCACTATCTAAAGTAGAATATATAGAAAAAGATTGGACTGTATGGAGGGAGGATTCACGGATATGAAAAGTATGCAGATGAAGATTAGAAAAAAAAGAAAAAAACAGAATTCAGAAGAAATAGGCAAAAAAAGAAGAGCAGAAATATCAATGTGCAGAATCTCTTTTAGGTGATACCCTAAACCTCATCAGTTCATCAAGAAAAGAGAAAAGCCTTATACCCGCGCCCCCCCCCCCCCACCCCCCCCCCCAAAAGAATAAGAAATACTGCAGACAAGAAAATTATTTATCTTTCTCCTAGAAAGCAGGTTGCCTTCTCCAAGACAGAATAGCAAAAGAAAGAAACAGAGAAATGCCTGTTCTGAGGTATGTATTCGCCACGTATATGTCACCTACTCCAGGAAAAATGGGGAAGGAAAACAGGAAGAGGCCCCATTCAGCCACAGCAGTATTCAAATTTATAAATGTTTAAGTATTCCTTCAACTTTCACGGGTTCTATATTTAAACATGCATTTTTAATTGACCCCAGAAATAATTTCAGTTTATATATAGTTTTTACAAGCCTGGGGCCTACCTGTCCTAGGCCTATTTGAAGATTTATCTACAGAAATCTTTTATGAAGGAAGGAGGGAGGATTTAATTTACAAAGGCCTAAATCCAAAAGCCTGTTCTGGAATTCAGCTTAATTATTGATGTGCAGTTACACAGGGACTTCCCACACACCCTCCCAGTGGCATCAGATTACCCTGAAGTTACAGTAACCACTGTAATCCGAACAGGTCCCTTGTAGAGAGCAGAAATATAGGTCTGGATATGAAAAAAATCTTTAATGCATTACACACTGCCAGCCTGGGACCACATTAAAACTGTTCTTAAATGATGCAGGTAGTGCCCTTTGCTACTTCAGATCCTTTCTTACCTATTTCTTCAAGGAAGAGAATCTCGCAGGTTTAACTACAGTAGAAAGAAATGGATTTGCTTGGTAAAGTAAAATTACATGCAACTGGATAGTGTCAGGCTGAGGTCGTAGTATATGGGGGAAAGTCTTTTAAAGGTATTTGGAGTTCTATTTCCTTTCAAAGGCCCTAGCAGGATTTCCAAAAGCATATGGGGAAGTGTCCTCCACAGTATGCCTGACATAGATATTGGCTTCCTTTCTGAGGCTTTAAGTACCTAAGTATCTATAAAATCTAGCCTACAGTTCTTTTCTCTCTTTGGTGGGGTCATTCCTGTACCCATATGGTAACACACCTACAATTTAAGGGTAGTCTTCTTGATGGTAGTCCCTGGAAATGCTCTGAACATGTATGGAAGACAAATCCTCCTGTTCTTTCTAGAGCACTGTTAATAGGACACTGTGGGAAAGGTTTCATTATTGTAACCTTTAAAATGTGCATAAACATAGGCATTCAAAAGTAATACTTCACCATCATAAAACTTACATTAACCAACTTTCATCCAGCAAAAATTCAGTTTGTTTTATATATTGTGTTTTGTATATAGGGACCAGTTCAGTCACCTCTGGGGCAAAATTCAGCAGCTGTTTAATAGTGGCAGCAATGCTGCAGAACAGTTTTAGGACATAAAGAGCAGAAGAATAACTTATCTAATTGAAACTGTGTGGGGAATTTAAGTAGGCAGAATGTAATTACTCAAGCTGGAATTTGGCCATTCAAATATTGAAGCTTTAAAGAAATGTTAATAACTATTCACAGCTTTAGGAATATATCTTCAAATCACAATTTTAATAAGAATAAAAAAGGCAAAAATACATTTAGCAGCTTATGTTAGAGAAATATTGTATTAACTGTGGAGGACAAAAATGAAGGTAAATATTTAAATACATCTGTTATCATGGGATAAGATTTTGATGTATCAATCCCATCTCCACTAAAGCCTCCTACTATAAAAATAAAACTCCCACATTGAAGTATGTTTCTGTTTTGCTTTTGCTATGATAAATAGCTATCACAAAAAGGGAAATTTGGCATAAAACACGGACATAAAAGAAGTGATTTAAGAAAATAACTTAAGGCAGTGGTTTTCATTACAAAAAGGTACAAAAGACGGAGCAAAGCAGCGATTTGTTTTGCATAAACACTTTCAAAAATATTGTCTTTGTGATAGATGGCTTGTATACTTGCCATTCCATTGTATTAGCAATTGCTAGCTGGTGTGGTTATTCCTGAAGATGAAAAAACTGGCAGAGTTAAAAAGGTGTCCTATAATTATATCAGAAGATAATTGCAGTGTCTATTAGGTAGAACTAATTTACACTGCTAATTTCTAGACAACCTAGTCTTCTTCCAAGTTTCACTCTGAAAGCTTATATAGCAAAATTTATGTACACTATCAGGTTACTGACAGCAATTAGAATTTTAGCAAGCCTCTTTATTAATTCTATTTCATTAAAAAAAATTTCCAAGTAATGTTTAAAATGCAAGTTGAAATCTGTTTCAGTTTGGATGGTTTAGCTGAAGTTCAGCCAGACTGCCCAAGAATCTGCAAGCTGACACAAAGGTCTCTACTGGCAATGGTGGCACGTACATCTTCCTCTGCTAGTGACAGGGATACCTATTGTTGTCAATAACTAATTGTAACTAATGGTGCCAACCAAGATAAGTTTGTAAAATCCCCATAGAAATGCAAGGTTATGCAAAATAGTATGAATATCATCCACATGGTGCAGTGCATTCCTGTGCAATAGCTACTGGTTTGTCTTGAAAGCATCAGAGCTCTGTTAGTGCAGTACTTTGTCTTGGCTTATTGTGGCTGAGCTGATGAGCTTTACTGGCATTGGTTTGGTCACGATGGGTATAGAGATTGCTGCCTGGTGCTCCAAAACACACCGTAGACAGGCATCAAATTTATCTTAGGCTTAGATACAATTAAAAACCAATAACAACAAAAAACACAAAAAGAAACCTACAGTGCAGAGGGACAGTTAAGCAGTTTTGTTTGAGATTCGAAACAGTCAGCATACTGAGTAAGGCTGGCTGCAGGATATAAAACTAATACGCTTTTTACACATCAGCTGAGCAGTTAAGGACCAGAGTGCTGTTCCCTCCTCATGACAAAGATCTCAAATCTCATTTTTCCAGAGTCTGCCCAAGGCTAGTCTACCTGTTCCTGTTGAGACTGGGACTACTTACTGTACAAGCTTTGTACAGACCAGAGAAAAGGGAGCACCTGTATTTGACATTGCGGAAATGTGGTGAGTCTGGGTTTGTCCCTTGGGCCAAACTGTCCTTCCCATCCTTCTGCCAGGTGAGAGTTGCTTGCATTCCTTCACATTATCATGCTCACACTCGTTTTCAGTCTGAAATGAAAATAAGTGAGAGAGGAAACACTCAGGACAGTAAACAGAATAAGGAAGGTTGAATGTCAGCACCTTTTTCAGCCTTGTTCCCCACAGTTGTCATCACGCTGCAATTATGTACCTTTCCAAATGCATCTGTGTGCCTCCCACATCCCCCAATAACTCCTGATAATTTCTGCGCGGTTCATTGCAACCAGATTTGGTGGAAGGTTGAGGTCTCAGAAATAATTACACAGGTTTGAGTTTTGTAGGCACAGACAACCTACAGAGGGAAACTGCACAATCTTGCATAAATGCAATACTGGACACCAAAGAATCCTCCCTGGAGAGGCCTCCTATAAACACCTCCATGGCAAGAAAATCTTTAATTAAGATTTCCTTTTCTATCACACTGAACTAGACAACAAAAAAAAAACCCAAAACATGGGAAACAGTTTCCTTAGTTCTATTGGTCATGGAACTGCCTTTTTTTTTTTCTTTTCTTTTTTTTTTTTTAAATATGGCTTAATCATCTATAATTGTTGTAACAAGCCTCCCAAAAGGTAATAATGATATACTGTGACAAATTTTATACATTATGATACATGTCCTTTAGGCTTTATAAAGGCTCCTTGTGATGGGTTTGACAAGCTTCCCTGAGGCCACTGAGGCTCCTTTACATCATAGTTCATTAGTTGAAAAGAGAAATGGGCTTCATGGTGCTTTAAAAAGATTAATATTTTTTCAGTTCACTGTTCATGGGAAAAAGTGCACGTAGAATAATTCAGGGCCAGATTTGGCTTTAATCAGAAAAATACATATTTTGGGGAAAAGATAAGAAGATTTATAGCTGGTTGCATAGATTGATAGATGACTGTTCATGAGAACAGAATGTGGCTCAAACAAGACAACTGTTGTCCTTAAATTTAAAACAGAAGTAGTTTGTCCTCTTTGTGCCAGATGCTAACTTCACACGTTCTTCTCCAAGATCACTGTTTGCAACATTTATATCAGAGAACATTTATAATAAGCTAAGAGCATTTATAATAGGATAACCTAGGACAGGATAATGAGTCTTTCTCAGTCACTCAGGGAGAAAGAAGTACAAAAACCTGACTCTCGTCTTGAGCTCTACTGCCTTGTCTACAGCTCAGCCATTAGTAAAGGCCTGTGCCTTAACATATTAGCATAACCTTTCCTTGTATTGTAGGTCAGAGAAAACTCCCATTTAAAATCTCCCTCATTTGTCAAGACAATTTTGCTTTTGACATCATCCAGAAGGTAGTTGCTCTTATTGCCATATCTCTACTATTTTTGCTGGAAATAGACTATGGGAGCAGCATCCATGGTCTTCCACATAATTAGTCCCCTTCTGCCTTGCTACCAATCTTGATTTTTTGAGTGTGTCACTTACTTAAAATGAACCACCGGCTTTTCCCTCAGGTGTAAATCCCACATAGGAGTCTCCTCAGTGGCAATCATTACAATATATCAGACAACACCAATAAACCAGATAATTAATGTTTTAATACTCCTTCCTCTCTCTCTTGCAAGCCTTATATTTATACATATCCTTAATTAGGGTTTTATATTAATGCTGTAGGGCTTCAAAGGTAATATGACTGCAAAATTGACTAACATCAGTTGTCGCTTGTAATAATAGTGTTCAGAAAGTTCATGGAGATTTATCCAAGTCAGCTTTAGTGTATCTAGTTAACATGTACAGAACTCTGAAATGAACTAGTAGCAACCAGAATGGCAAAACACATCCCAAGGAACTTATGTATAGATGTGATTTATGAAAATATTCTGTAGGTATTAATAGACCACATTCCCCACCAGGAAAAATTTTGAAATTTAGGTGCTAAATAACTGGCAATTTTTTGTCATCTGTTTTTTTTATATTTATGTCATAATTAAAATGGCTTCAGTAAATTCTGACTTTTGGTTATCTGATAAATTGTAACCCATTCCTCTTCCTCTCCTTTAGTCATTCTTCTGTTATATTTTTTTAAAGATTTATAATACTGGGAAAAAAATAAAAACGTAGAAAACTTACAACAAGTTAAATTGTTATTCTAAGAAATATCTCCAACTTATATGGCTTATTTTTTTAATTATATTTAGAACATTAATGAACTGCATTTGTTCTCGTATGCATGTTTAGTTATTGCTGATAAAATCAACACATCCAGGCATAACAAATCTGTGAGGGAAAATCTGTAATGCTGGTCACACAAAGGATTTGTGTCTCTGTCTCTACCAATATAGCTAAGTCAAGCCTGGTGAAAAAAAAAATTAATACATGCAGCTTATAATACAGACTAATGCAGCCATAAGCTTTTGCATTCAGTGGGACTATCATGCGCCACCACTCAGATTACATAGCACTACATCAATAGGAGGGTCAATGGTTTCTAGAGATCCCCGTCTTTCAGTTAAGAGTATTCGCATTTCAACCAAGTTTTCTATCAAAATAAAACTTTCAGTAGCTTGCTAAAGATCAGAGGCTAGAATAAAATAGGTCCCGATGTTAATTTTTTTCCAATGGCAGTTTCACATGACTTAGTTTTAAGAATTGATACAGCTAAAAATTCCTCCTTATTCAGTATTTGAAAATGTCTACACACAGTTTGTTTCAGTCCCAAATGTAATATTCTTTTAAGCACATCTGTACTACCATCTACTGGAAAGGTGAGTAACTATGTATCAGCAATCACTGTTTCCATCTGCTACTGAACCTAGACTAAAAATTTAAAAGAAAAAAAAAAAAGAACCTTACATTTCTCCCACAAAAATTGCACCTTCATGTGCACTTTAAGTTGTATTGACACTAGAAATCTCTCATTGGTAATCTTTTGCGGAGATCAGGTTGAACTAAGGCTGGATAGTTTTCATGAGGATATATTTCAGCCAAAAGTGAGATATTCTTTATAATTTTTTTATGATAAGGTATTGCACATCAATAGCTCTCTTTCAGCTTCTGAGATAAACACAGGGAGGACAGTGAGAGTGGGTGTGTGTGTGTACAATTACTGTTCTCATGCAAATAAGGGACTCAGAAAATTCAACAGAGCATAGCAGAGACAGGTACTGTGCATGCTATTTTATATGCTTCTGGACTCCAGATCTCGGTTATGTTTTCTCATGATTCTGTTATGCTATTCTCTGATATCTTGAAACAGCTCTGCCAAGACTGATGAATTGTATTCTTGTTTAGCAAGATGAAGAAACATCTTCTGAAGTGAGATTAGATTATTCTTTTTTTATATATACGTAACAGTCCGCATTCTTTGCTAACCAGCTGTGCACACACACACACACACACAAATGCAAACACAAGAGAGGAGTTTTGCAAATAGTACAGCTGGATACCATCGAGGGAATGTGAAAGCAATCTATAGCTGTCTTGCATGTATCATATAGCATGCATCTCCTAGACAATCATGTCATTTCTGCAACTGGCCACCCACGCACGTTGTTACCTGCTTCTAGGCAATTAAATAATAGTTGATACTAATTACAGACTTTTTCCATTTTTGTCTTCAAAAACATGCACAGGCAGATGAAGGGAGAGACGTGCAGGAGTGTAAGATGAGTGTACATAAATGAAAAGCAGAGGATGGCAGCAGTGTTATTAGTTTCTGGATATGAGGAAATGGCTGTTCTGTACATCTATTTAAAACCGTATTTAGAATACTGCATAGGAATTATTTTAAAGAAGGTCATTGTGTTGTTCTTAGGCACATCAAGGACAGCTAAAATAATCATCATTTGTTCAAATAACATTTAGATGAGGAACTATTAACGAGGTGTACTGTAATTAACATACATTATTTCAGCACATGTAAAGCAATGAAAAGTGTTGCACAGAAAACTTTAGAAAATATATTTGACACATTAGACCGAGCCTGTAACAACCAGGATATAATTTACCTTTGTCCTTTTGCCATCGACCAGTGAGTGGAAGAAGGAACCCTGCCTTTCATTAGGAAGCCATGTAAGACCCATTGTGCAATGTCAGAAATCAGTCTAGCAGCTCATTTTGTGTCTCTAAAAGCAGTGATAGCTTATTTCCAATAACACAGCATGCAGCCCTTCTAAGAGGATGTACAGTGAATGTCTTCCACAAAGGTACCTTCATGACATCAGGACAGACCGTGAATAATCTCCCTCAGTGTCAAAAAAAAAGAAAAAAAAAAAGAAAATTGAAGGGAAAAATGAAACAAGCTAACCAAACACTCTCCTGTCTTTCATACATTTTGAGTAATCCTTGCTGGATTTTCACCAATTCTGCAGTGTCCTGCCATACCAGGAGAGCACAACGCTTCGTGGTGATTAACATACTTTACTATTTCATAGCCTTCCTTCAGCTTTAAACCTCATGTTTTCATGTTTCTGTTCAGACTTCATCAGTACGAGTTCTTTCTATCCCTAACCTGAGACTTAAGAACCTTCTCTGATACTAAAGAAAAGGTAGCTGGCCTTTCAGTCCTTTTTCTTCTTTTCACCTTCTCAGCTGTGACATCTACCCCACCTTGTCCTGAATTTATCCTTCATGCTTTCCTTTCTCCAAACTGGGTTTTGCCTTTCTCACTTCAGTGGCTGCTTGCTGATACAGTTTTATGTTCTCTCCTCCTTTGGAATACTAAAAATTAACTTCTCCATAATTTTTAATCCTGTAAGCTATTTTTTTTTCCCCGAATCATCTTGCTTGATTGGCTTTCTTTGTTCCCATGCTAGTCGTTCATCTTAGAAAATGTAACGTAATCTTTACTTGCACTTGCTAAAACCCAGCTGCCTTTACCTTTCACCAGTTTTTATCATAAATATCCTATATTCCCTAAGGTTTCAGATACCAAATTTACTGGCACCAGTACTCACAGATGTAATACTGTTCCAACTGATAAATATCTCATACTGTCATTTTTCTTTGACTGTATTATCTGTGCAGGATATGACTTAAAAGTGTGAATTTTTTTCCTGATGTTATCTGTAAAAATGATATCTCTTTCAAATACTTCCTCAAGACTCAACTCTGCCCTAAGGCCTACAAAATTCTAGCTGTTAATCATGTTGAGGGAAGTGATGGGCTGCAACAGTAATTGCCTTCCTTTTCCTATTTCTTTTTTCCTAATTAAACTCTCCGTTACCCTCTAAGTGAAAAAAATCTCGACAACATATAATTAATATTTATATCAGTTCTTCCCTTTATTTACTTCAACACTGTAGCTGTATTTCTTACCTACCCATCTATTTACCTTTTAAGACTATAAGCCTGCTGGAGACCAAGGTTTGCTTCCTCCTTACTTGTTTGTACAGCTAGCACAACTGCTCCCTAAACCTGAGGGAGGCTGTTGAATACTGCTATCAAATAAAGGCAACGTCTTTTCACTAGCTCACTGCTGTCAATTAGGCTAAAAAACTATACTACTTTTCCCCCTTTTTTTAATGTTATGATAGAGGAAGATAAGAGAGAAGGGAAGGGAAAGAACCTATCAGCTTTATTTCAGGCTAAAATACATGTCTAGTCATACTTGGGCTGGTTGTATCTGTTTAATCTGAATCATTTGACAAGACAAATTGTCTGATCTGCACAAGGGTTTGTAGAGGAATGAACTGAACTGCTGTCTGAGAACGGGATTAATTTCTCTGAGAAATTCCAATATATATGTAAATTTCAACATACTCATTTCCACCATGTAAATGGAAACATGTACATAGAAACATGTAGTTTCTAATCTTCTGACAGCATTTTGGGGCTATGCTTCAAACTGTTCACAGATTTTGGCATTAACTTCCAGACCTATGTATATCTCAGATGTAATTTTGACCTAATATGGAAAGGTATTAATGTAGCAATGCAAGAATCAGTAAAACCCTATCATGTTCAGAACATTTCTTCCTTCAGGCGTAGGTATCAAGTACAACACCACCACAACGAGCATGTTCCACCCCACAAAAAACACCACACACAAAAACCCTCCAATAATAACAACAAAACCCCACAAACCACCCTTCAACTTAGAGCCCGTTAAATGCTAAAATGTGATTATACTCTCTAGCTGAGCAGGGGGCCCAGCAGGAGAAACAGCAGCAAAACAACACCCTACACCCACTCCTGGGCTGCTGCTGAATTCATGAATATTGCAGAAACATTTTCGCTTGTTGAAAAGGAGTGTAAAAAGATCAAATAAAAGCACTGAGTAGGAAAAGTAGTTCTCTAAGCCATTCACAGTGGGAAGAGAAATACAGAGAAAGGGAAGAGAGGTCCTTTTAGACTAGAGAAAGTTTGAGACTGGAATGACATTATTTTGCTCTGTCACTATTACAATTCATTGTTTGGTGTTTTTTTTTTTTTTTTTTACATAGCACATTTATACAGCTGTTTTTTGAGCCAGGCATGTAAAAAATGGGGGAAGCTATTCTTTAAATTACCTAGTTCTGAACATTAAATCAATCCTATTTCTTGTTCTCTGTGGCAGGTGTGAGTGAGCAAGTGGATGCAAGAGTGAAGAGTGCCACCACCAGGACAACTGGCCAAATGGAAGCAATTTTGTGATGGCTGGTTACTCCCTCTGCTCCCAACTTCAAGGTTTACTTGTGAAAATACTCTCCCAAATTCTCTTCTCTAATCTCACCTGAGCAATCAGACAAAGTTGATTGATTGGGTTATTTACAGGAGGTGGAGATTACTCTGAAACCTTGCACTCTTTTTGGTTTTTTTTTTTTTTTTTTTTTTGTTCCTGTCACAGTGCACACACTTTTTTTTTTTTGAGGTTTCACATTTTTCCACATGTGGTCTGTGTTGTCTTTCGCTTCTTTCACACAATGGCAACTAAATCAGTCCAGGTCTTTTTTTTGTTTGTTTGTTTAGTCTTTAGACAACAGTTTCTTTGGTTTCATTTATTGATAATCAAGAGAATAGTAATTGTTCCTTCATTTAGCCTTGATGGAGATCAGAGACAAGCATGTTGAGAGCCACCTTAACCTCTGAATTAACAATATATTGCAAGATCTCAGCAAACATGGCAGTCTCATTCTTCACATTTCATTCATACTGGGACTTCTTGAACTCAAAGGCACACAAACATGTTTTTGTTTTTCCAGAGAATAAAAAAAATAGTCAATCAAATAAGTGGATTTCATTAAAAAGTTCATTAAAAGTGAAGCATACTGCAACAAGCTGAGTAACAAACTAAATCTTGCCTTTGGCAACAAGCAGAATTTATTTACTTTTTGTCCCTTTATCTTCCAACCCTCTCATGCCAGACTGTAATGGATGAACTGAAAAGAGTTTCCACACCAAAATCTAAATTCTCAGCAAATTGCTGACAGCTGGTGTCATTCCAAATTAGAGATAGGCTATTACTAGTGATCAGTTTATTCCATGAATTTAGTCTTTTTGACTGCTTGCAAATTATTTGTGAATTGGTTTTGATTTTTCATGTGCATTTGTTTGTAATTGATTTTTGTTTGAGATACTGTTTGTGTGGAGAAATGTTAATCATGTGGGAAACTTGTTTATCCCTGTATGTGCTTTGTAGTATTTTAGATCTTACTATTTTCATTCTAAACAAAAGAGGTTACTTTCTACTTAGCATTTATTCACTAACTTTTTTTTGAATGTGTTTTGTGAAAAATTTAAATTACGACAGAGCGTCTGCAATACGAACCATTCAACAAGTCTTTTTTAGCAAATATACTCAGCTCTGCCTCTGTGAGAACATTCCTGCAAATGAAACCTGTCTATCAAATGCTTCATGACTCTACAGTAGAGAAAGGTCACTGATCACAGGAAGCACCACAGTAAAAGCACATTTTCTTTGCAAGAACATATAAAAATAGCATTATGCTTCATTTGTGTAATTCTAATTCAGTGATATCTTTTACTTTATCAGTTTATTTCAGATTTAACAGCTCGCTACACACTGACAGTATCAGCAACAGAGAGAAATTAAAGGATATGTAAAAACAAAATAGCACACCTGTTTCTTGTTTATATCCTTTCTTCCTGATGTGAAGTAGATTGTCTTCCACCGCCCCCCTTTATTGTTCCCATCAGCTAGAGATCATTTAAAGAAGCACATAGGCAGTAAAAATCTTCACATTATCCTTCTATAACTTGATTGTTCACTCCCTGTCTCCTTGGCTCTTTTTCTAAGGAGCAGGATTCTCTCACATTTGATTTTATATTCTAAATCTCATGCTTCTCATTTCTGACCAAAAAATAAGAGAAGGAAAGAAAGACTGAAGCAAATTCTGTTGTTCTATGCTGTTTAGATGATTATAGACACAAAAGGAACCTTGCTGAAGTGTGAGGAAAATTGAACTTGATCATCTGGAAAATTCTGGCAGGGAGGAGAGACTTTCCTCTACTTTCTGCATGTTGCTTGAAGCAGTTCTTTTCCTTACTTATTGTAGGACATTTTGTTCATCAGGGTCTTTAAATGCTTGTATACTATCTACTTCATATTTCTCACAGTACAGAATTCATATACGTCATTCCTGATCATGTTCATTAGGAGTAGTCATCCCAGAATAAACCTTTACTCTCCAACCTTTATTTTTTAGGAGAACAATAAAGTTTTGGAACAGGTTTTTTCACTCTCTCTTTCCCCCCTTCAGTTATATCTAGAATCAAAAAAAAGTCCTTCTCTATATCTAGCTCACCAGTGGTAAAAGATGTCAGAAATCTCAGGAGACTTTTGTCTCATAGGAAGAGACAGGTCTGTATCAAAAGTGAATTCTATATAAAATGGACTTTAGTTCATGGAGCTCTCATAAGCACTTCTCTAATCAAAATGGAGTAATTGCTGCACCAAAGCAGCATTCATACAGAATACACATTTCAATGCAGCTAAGCTTGAGAGGGAAGATTAAAATGATTTCAGGAAGGGATATGCATGATTCAACAATGAGTAAAGGAATAATCTTTAGAGAACACAGAAAAGTGGCTCTTCTCAGAAGTGTAATTTCTGCTGCATGTAAAATGCATTAATATGAGAAAGAGGGTTGTGATAAGGTTCCATGATACTGAACCTATATTTGTTTGTTCCAGTGCTCTGTGTGACATCAGTATTTATTGCCTTACTGATTTCAATTATATGTCAATATGCACGCATCATTCTGGGGCTTCCATGAATCACATTGCTCCTTTCATTTTTCAGGTGCCACAATGTTAGCTGGACTTGTGCTGCCTCCATTCAAGGCTGACAAATTCAGCAATGATAAAGTCACCCTCCTTTTTCAGTATACATCCAGAATGTCTTTGCTAACTAAAAATGATCTATCATTCTAAAAGGTACTTATGACACTGATGTAGTTTTCATTCCTATGAAAACTGCACCCCTCCAACACCCCACTGATAGAGACATACTACTATTTTCATTTTAGAGATGCAGAATTGCAATAGACAGACAAAATGACTTCTCCAAGGTTATACAGTAAGTCTACAGCAAAGCGTGGAATTATCCGAGATTTCAAAGCTTCAAACTAGCACTATAACTATTGGACCAAACATTTGTCTTCTTTTCAAGAACATACTGTATCCTAAATAGAAAAGTGACACAAATCCTTAGAGGAAAGAAAATTAATCCTAAAGTACACATTTCAAATCTGTATATAATATTATGCTTACCATACAATTTTTCCCAGTACATTTCTGAAGCTTTAAGTGTATCAAGTATCAGACAAGCTTAGATTCAGGTGCTAGTCTTTTCTTTTTTTCTCTCCCAAATAAAATAAAAATAAAAAAAAAACACAACACAGTAAGTCTCCGGCAAAGCAGAGAACTACCTGAGTTTTCAAAGCTTCAGGCTAGCATTACAGCTATTGGACTAAATATTCATTTCCTTTTCAAGAACCTTCAGCATCCTGAATAGAGAAGTGATAATAAGCCACTGCAAATTTGAAAGCAAGTAGGACTGTTGTTTGATTACTTTGCTACACAATAAGTAGAAACGTTAGAGCATGAAATTTTCATATATTTTTGTCTCCATTTAGCCTGCACCCAGGGCTAAACAATAACCAGTTATTCTATCACCCAGTCTCCCCTCCCCAACTGAGAAAGGGAATTGGGAAAAGAAGGGAGACTCGGGGGTTGAAATTTATACAGATTTCATAAAATAAGAAAACCAATATCAATATTAATATAAAACCCACAAAATTATACTTAGCTCATAGAGTGGTGGCAAGACCCTCCAGGAATAGTAACTGTTGAGGAGAAAGAGGGAGGGGAGAGGAGAGCAAAGAGCCCCCCACCCCCAGCAGCTTTCCCATTTATAGTGAACCTGACATTAATGTTACAGAACACACCTGTGGGCCAGCCTGGGGCAGCTGCCCTGGCTTTCACTGCTAATGGCCTTGATCACCATCCCACAGCTGGCCACAAACTGAAACAAAATGTAACAGAAAAGTGATTCTATAAATTTTATCCCCACAGAACCAGGACAATTTTAAACAGTGGTTGATCAGAGTTTGAGGTAAGTGTTATTCAGGTAGGAAAATCAGAAAGAAGGGGAAACAATCTTACATAGTGTTTATTTTTATTAATTCTCTGATTAAAGAGAAAAAAGAACTTTAGGCTATTGTTACTACATAAAGGTGATAAAAGTTATTAAAATATAGTCCCATTAACTTAATACATTCGCTTTTTTGTTTTTGAACTTCAGGAGAGTTTCAGTTTGTCAAGGCAGACTGGTTCTTAAAAATATGTTTGAAATCTCTTTCCATCAATCTAAAATATAGAGAATAAAAAACTTTTTTCCAACAGTTTTATTAATGGAAAGGGAACAGAACAAGCAAGAGGCAACATGTGCTTTGAAGCAGGTTGGGTACTATTTGCAAAATTCATGCAACACCCTGTAACAAGCCAGTTTTATTTCTTCGATTTAGTGAGAGAACTTGGGCCCTTCCTTTTAGTATGAGTGGTATTATTGAAATAATGAAAGATTGGTAAGCTGGAAAAAAAGAAGAGGCTAGATAAAATGCACAGTTCTCTTTCAAATTCTAGGATAGCTGTAACATAAGTGGCAGAAAAAGAAGAAATAAAAAAAAAAAGAGAAAAATCATTATGATACAGTTGTTTACAGACCAATTCCAGAGACTGTCTATAGTTTTGGGCCTCCTTCTTTCTCAGATCTTTGACAGTCACATTTTTTAATGTGACAGTCACATTTGCACATCAAGGTAAAATGTTTGCTTTACACATTTAGTTCACTAATACATTTTACCGATCGTGTTTTAGCGAAATTCTTAATGTTATGTTAATGTAGATCTATATAAAAGTCTATCTTTTAGAAGAAAGTGAAGGGATATGTGAGTAGGATAATTTTCTAGGATATTTATACTGGCTGTTTCTGGCAAAGAGAGTAACACAAAACCACATAGGTATTCTTAGAAAAGAAAAATGTAGACTTAAAAAAATGGGCAGTTTGGCAGTGGTATTTGACTCTGTTGCTAAACTGCCCTACTGACTGCTCTCTAGAGTGGCTGTCCCCACACACTTGCTCAATTAATATATAATTATTTACTTCAGAATGAGATATGTTTTACCATCTTCTGCTGAAATTATCTATCAGGGAGCTTCCCTAACGAGTATTACATAGGAAGTCAGTCTCCATGGTCAACATAGCCTTGTCTTGCTTTAGAATCAATTAATCAAACTTGATTTTAAAAATGACAGAGAGCCCCTTCAGGACAGCCACTGTACCACAGAGCACTCCTTAGGGATATCAGAAAATGATGTTCAAGTCCCTGCTGCACATCAGTCAGATAAATTGCTTTGAAACAGTATCTGCCACTGTGGTGGGTTGATTCTGGCTGGACCCCAGGTGCCCACCGAAGCCGCTCTATTGCTCTCCCTCCTCAGCTGGACAAGGGAGAGAAAATACAACAAAAGGCTCATGGGTCTAGATAAGGACAGGGAGAGATCATTCACCAACTACCATCACAGGCAAAGCAGACTCAACTTGTGGAAATTAGTTTAATTTATTACCAATCAAATCAGGGTAGGGTAATGAGAAATAAACCCAAATCTTCAAACACCTTCCCCACACCCCTCCCTTCTTCCTAGGCTTACCTTCACTCCCAATTTCTCTACCTTCTCCCCCCGGGTGGTACAGGGAATGGGGGTTGTTGTCAGTTCCTCACATTGTCTCTGCTGCTCCTTCCTCCTCAGGAGGAAGCCTCCTTACACTCTCCCCTGCTCCACTGTGGGGTCGCTCCCACAGGAGACAGTCCTCCACAGACTTCTCCAATGTGAGTCCTTCCCATGGGCTACAGTTCTTCACAAACTGCTCCAGCGTGGGTCCCTTCCACAGGGTGCAGTCCTTCAGGAACAGACCACTCCAGCAAGGGTCCCTCAGAGGGTCACAAGTCCTGCCAGCAAATCTGCTCCAGCATGGGCTCCTCTCTCTCCATGGGTCCACAGGTCCTGCCAGGAGCCTGCTAGAGTGGGGGCTTCCCCACAGGGTCACAGCCTCCTTTGGGTATCCAACTGCTCTGGCGTAGTGTTTTCTCCCGGCTGCAGGTGGATATCTGCTCCACCATTAACCTCCATGGGCTGCAGGTGGATATCTGCTCCACCATTAACCTCCATGGGCTCCAAAAGACAGCCTGCCTCACCATGGTCTTCACCATGGGCTGCAGGTGAATCTCTGCTCTGGCACTTAGAGCACCTCCTCCCCCTCCTTCACTGACCTTGGTTTCTGCAAAGTTGTTTCTCTCACATATTCTCACTCCTCTTTTCTGACTGCTACCATGCAGTTTTTCCCCCCCCTTCTTAAATATGTTATCCCAGAGGCACTACCACTGTCACTGATGGGCTTGGCCTTGGCCAGTGGCAGGGTCTGTCCTGGAGCTGGCTGGCATTGGCTCTGTTGGACATGGGGAAAGCTTCTAGCAGCTTCTCACAGAAGTCACCCCTGTAGCCTCTGCTTCCCCCAACCTTGCCACGCAAACCCAATACACCCACACTGCAGGGAAGCGTTTTTGCCACTGTTATTTGAGTACAGTGTTATTTGAGTAGTCTTTTCTGTCTGCACAAGGAAAGTGGTATCTAGGAGACAAATGGTTGACAGCCTTGTGCAGAAGGAGACAGCTTGCTGTCCAGAACTGCTGCCTGTGTTACACAGACTAACCATGGACTAATTGCTCAACAGCCATGGGAAGCTTTATGATCCTTTCTTTTCTCTGTTCTGTCCCAAAGGATTCTTTCTACAGACCTCTAATTCACATTGTGTACAAGCTAAACTTCCTAACATAGAACTGCACAGCAACCAAAAGTCACACGTGAGGAATAGTGAGAAATCTTTGCAGCTCCTTTCATATAGGACTACCATCAAGAAGAATAAAATACACGCCTTTTTATTTTCCCTCATCCATTCCATTCACGTCTAAATAGGTTAAGGCAGCTAAGTGATATGGATAACTGCATCCGTACAAAACATCTTTTCTGAACGCTTTCTTTGCTACCAAACTTCAGGTCATCACAGATAAAAGTTGTGGACCTCAGAGTTACAATCACCTGAGTAAACAGAAATTCATTTAACTTTGTTGTCTCTCTTGTTGTGGTGTGTTGTTAATAAATTAAGAAACAAACAAGGCTATTTTCCAAGTGTGACTTTGTTTTTTCAACTTCAGAAAGCATCCCTAAAGAATTTCAGAAGGCGTATCAATATTACAGTCTAAGACTAGAACTTTACCATCACTTTTTTTTAGGTCTGCCATAACTTAAAAGCAAAGCATGAGGTTCAAGTTGTCACAGCAGATCAGAAAGATCTGAACTATGTTTTTCTGATACTCCAAGTGAGTGATTCGACCACATCACAGTTAGTTAAAGCCTTGATCATTGCTTCTGGTGAGATTATTCCGTCAACAAGTTCAGTTCCTAAGCCTGCTGTAATGCATTGTACATCTCCAGAATCTCTTATTGAAAAAGCTATTTGCACTGAGGTAAAATGGGTTTTGCTAATAGCGAACTTCGCAAAACTGCACTCAGCTGGGTTATGCTATATATAATTGAAACTATATTGTTCCTTTCAGTTTTCCTCATGGCAACACAGACGTACCTCATCACTGTAATTAAGTCATTATAAATATATATTGATTATTCTGAAACCTGTGGTCTGATATAAAAATCCAGCGTTACTGTGCTTGAAAACATCACTTTGACATATTACTTACTATTACAGTATTGTACTCCAGCAAGATAGTAAACTATTCAGTATACTACTCTCAAGGGAATGGGGGAGGGAAGAGATAGAAAACCAAAAACTTGGTACCGTATCCTCTAGTATTGATTTTTAGTAAAATGCTTTAGTGCTTTCTGTAAAGGGATAAAATATTCCCCTCCTTTGTTTTGGCTGTGAGAGTCAGACTTTTCATCTATCTAAACTACTGAGGTTAAATCTACAACACTATTAAATAGAGTTTGCAATCCAGCACTTTTAAAAAAAGTTCTTCTGTGGATTGACAGAAGGTGGGACATGTAAAATGCAGAGACGTGAATAGCTGGCAACAAAATTAATAGTGTGGGCAAATTTATTATGTATATCATAGAATTGTATATCTAGGGTTTTTGTGTTTCATCTAAAGGCTTTGGCAGGTTCTTACTATCTTAACATAACCTGGGCTAGAGAAACTTTTTTCTTTCTGATAACTAGTGAACAAATCCATTCTACTTCTTTTTATTTCCCCAATCCAGCGTTACTGATTTTGCAAGATTATTTTCAGTTTTCTTGGCAACAAGAGAAATTTCTTTACTAAAATTCACCTCCTAGAAGATGAAGGCCCAGAGCCTTAGTGCTGGGCAACACTGCAGAGACAAAGTTTAAGGATTATGGGTGTTCTTGCTACGCCTGTTCTCTCTCTTCAGTCTGACCCTCACTTCAGAGTCCTTGACTCATTACGAAGTTGGTGATTTAGCGATTATATTGTGCCGTACGTATTAGCATACGACTGCTCTGTAACTTCATAGTCCCACCCGTCAGTGACTCTCAGTTATCTCTAACAACACAGTCCATTAAAACTACTAAATTTATCACTCACGTTCATTTGCTTTCAAAGTGTATCATGTAGAAAGGAAAACATAGTGTATTAATTATCAGAGCCCACTGTACTGTGCAGTCACCACTACCTATTAGTAGCTGCTTGTCAATAGCGCTTTTGTTTATCTGAGCTTTAATGAGAGTTAATTTTGCTCTTCAGATTTGTGAAAACTTCTGTTATCTACAAGTAGAATATAAATGTTCCTTGGTAAGATGCACTGGATCACCTGCTGGGAAATTGGTAATGTGTGATTTTGAAAGTGGCTAGATCTCTTAGTGCTACTTGATGTCATTCTGTCACCATCCAGAAGAGAAAGCAGGCTGGCTGGTTACTTGGCTTCAGCTCTGTGAAATAACTCTTGGCAAGGAGGCACAGAGAAGTGAATGCTGTACCTTTTAGACCTCCACTCACCACAACAGTAGCTTGACTTGCTTCTTTTCCTCCTCTTCTCTGTCCTCTGCTGGAACCAGTCGTCTGAGGAACTGCTTGGGGACATGAGTTTCTTCTACAATCCTGGCTGTCCACAAGGGTTGGCCATTTGATAAGCAGAGCTACGTGTTAGAATCACAGGAAGGATGTGGTCCACTAAAGCAGAAATCTTAGGATGTTCAGTCCTACGTAGATTTCAGAGAAGGACAGAGGTGTAGGAAGGGACAGCTGTAGCTTCGTCTAGCTCAGTCTTCAAAAACTCCAGGGATAGGAAGCCCGCAACTGTCTGGGGCAATGTGGTCTCCACAGCTTTTTGGGAGGGCTGTATCACTCTCCTAGTAAAGAAGATTTTCCTAATATCCAGCCTAAACATTCCAAGCCAAAACTTGTGGCCACTGTCCCTCATTTTACCATCTGCTGCTACTAGGAAGTATTTGTCTTTATCATCTGCAGTTTCTACGAGTTAAATATTTGGGGCCTGTCTGTGCTCTCTGCAGACCTTTTTTGATGTTTGTTGGTGGTTTCACCAGCTTCTGATCAAGCCTATATAAAAATCTTACCATATCCGTTTTGGTAATCCAGACTTAGCAAATTTGAGTGACAACATTAAAGGTAATTCATTGAACCATGTCTGGTTATAACGCTGGTTTTGGTTTGCAGCAAAGGAGAAGCGCAGTGCTGGATTCTAAAGAGTATTTCAAACCATATATTTTGCAGATTAGTAGAGGATGACAGATCTTTTTTAATGCCCCTAAACATTTTCATTTTTCCGCTTGTAATATGGCGAGGGGTTTAAAAAAAAACAAAAGTGAAATTCATTGCTAACCAGGTAATTTCACAAAAGTAGTATAATTATATGCTTTTAAAGCTGTGCATTATTGTGCCTAAATGCTAGGATAGATTGTTTGAAATGCTCTTTATAAAGAAATAGGGTTATTTTCTGGTTTTAGCTCAGGGACAGGCAAAAAAACACTTAAACACCAAAAGATTTGAGTCTAATGTAGCAAAGCAGTTAAGCATGACCTTAATTCTAATGATGAATTTAATTCATAGCAATCTCTAAAGGTTACTTAAATTTAGCCCTTTGATCCAGAGTACTGCTTTTATTTTCTTTTTTTTTCACTACTTCATGTCTATTTAAAAGTGCTATTCTAGTGTTAACTTTTAATTTCTGACCTTTTGGTCTCACAGATCTCACTATTTAGCATTCACTTAATATCTGCAGTAATAATACCACTAATATAATGCTAACTTAAAAGTTGATCAATATTGATCTATTATGTACAGCTGCTTTTTGAATTAGGATATAGCATGTTTAACCAGATCATTTACAATTTTGGTGCTACTCCACAAAACTGAAGATGATGACATCTTTGTAGAAGACAATAAAAAAAGCAGGAACAAGAGTCATCAGAGGACTAAACAGCTAGCTTAAAAGAACTGGGATTGATAAGATTTTAAGAATGATATTGACATTGTTCTTACATTAGTATGAATATTGAGAGAAGTTAATTTAATACAATAGAATTGCATCCATACAACCGAACACTACATCTTATCTCCAGACGTTCTGGAACTCTGGATCCTAATTCAGACAAACCTGACTGTCGCCATCATCCTTCAAAGGTAAATTAATTGAATACCATCTAAATAACTTGGAGTTCTTTCGGGAAGAAATAATAAACTTGTTTCTTTAGCGTGGATAGGAAAACTTTTACTTCACTTTTTGTAGAAGTGCAGTAAAAAATTTGTAAAAATTTTGTAAAAAACATTTCATCTAAATAAACGGCTACTACCATCCCATATATGACCAAGCAAGCTGTTGGCTAGTGTTTTGCACGCTCCTGAGCTGTTGCAAACCATCCCAGTTGTGATTTATATTTTAAGTAAGACTGCTAAAAGCACATAGTTTCTGAAACCCTTTAGGTTAAAGGCTGCTATATAAATCTAGTATGCTTTAAAATATTTTTCCCTGTCAATGAATGCACACATATTTTCAGACATCAAGCAGAGATTGCACTGGGAATTTTGCAATACTGATAGGACATTGTCACTAGCATCACAGTGGTTATTGAATAATATGCATATTAAAGAAGACGCCTGAGACCAGAGGTGACCTCAAAGTGAAACTCCAGTCAGTTCATTGCAGCTCTTTCTGGGAACAGGAGAGATCCCATTATTTTGATCTGTACTGTCATTTGCAATACAAGCATACCCTTTAGTGAACCTTTCTAAAGCTGTTTATACTTACAGATTAAGATTCACAGTCTACTTTCCTTTGCAGCCCATTTAGGGAGTATCTGCTGCATGTGCAAGTCTTTATGCTTTTTATTGAACTATATCCATTTCCATTTCTTTTTTTCTTTGGCTAAACTAATCATGTGTTGATGGAAGATCCTACTGCAGTAAAAGAAACAGCCATGCTCTTTGTAAAGTTCAGCCATAGAAGGGTGAAGAAGAAGGGAAAGATAGAAAAGGTTTTGCTAAATATTTTCTAATCATTTCTATGCTTTATGAAAACTTTGCAGTTCTTGAAAACCAAAGAAATGTCAATATATTCATTCCCGTCTTCATGTTTGTGAAGAAAATGGTAAGCTTCACTCAAAAAATCTATTTTTCTTTCTCTTGTTTCCCCCATGAAAATAAAATACAGTATCTGTTCACCTTAAACAAGATGTGTCTATTCTCTCAGAAAGATGCCTAAGGAAATCTTCAGTTCCTAACCAAATTTTCCCCTTTTTTCCACAGCAGATAGGCACCTTCAAAAGTTATGAGAAAGTGCTTTAAACTCATATTTTAAAAGAGACATATTCAGCCATGTGTGCAGGTAGCTGCAAGATTTTGCTTCCTGGAAACCCTTCAACAGTCCTGTCAGACCTTGCAATAATATATTTTTTAGCAGATATAAATTAGTTGAATTGATCTGAAGATCTCAGTTTACCACAGGTTCTCGGACCATAACTACAACAGCTGTCCTTCTGTTAACTCGTCACTGAGTGGAGGTGCTTTTTATATAGTATCTTAATGCTGAAACTGTCTCCAAATACAAGAGCTGGATTCACATCATTCCTCTGCCTGAGACCTCTTAATCCTGTTTATCCCATCTGTCCAGAGAATCCCTAATTATGCCAAGTTACAGCACAGAGGAAAGCATCCTGCCTTTATTTTTGCTGTAGTTATTCCATTTTACCTAAAAGAATTCAAGACTTGTCAAAGATTACCAGCATTACCTTGGCTGTGTAACCAGTAAGAGTTGTCTTGATACCTAGTGCTTGTTTGAATGATACATTATCTATTCACTTAATGTCTACTTCATGTAAAAATACATGAAGGTATTGAACTTAGGTCTCTCTCAAGTGAAAACTTCACCATGAGGCAGGAGTTACATCTGAAAGAGGCACCGTCTAGTTTGTGCAGATGACACAGGTAGCATTCAGGCTTTCTGGAATTCAGGATTACACCACCAGGTTATCCTTTCCTTGAAGTGTTAATTCACTTACATAATCTTTCTAGGTATCATTGATTCATGATTTCCCTGTTAGGCGGTGATTTTTTATGAAGATAAAAGGAAAAAAAATCCTGATGTAATACTATACTAAGGCTTAAGAGGAACGGTGTGGGACTTGTCTTGTCATTCTCCCTCAAAGTTCTTGGGAAACAGCCTAGCAATTTTTTTGTTGTTGTTGTTGGTGTTTTTTTCATTACTGGAGCTGCCATTATTGTAGCTCACAGTACTAGATCTGTAGAGAGTCCCTTGTGGTTATGAATTGGGAGTAAAAATCTATAGTCATACACTAACAGTGTATATTTTTAGGCAGGAATAGATAAAACCAACTGGTTTATATATAAACCTCTAAATTTATTTCACACAAAATAAGCTTTTACAGCTTTAACCACACAGCTTCTCTTTAGTTTGATTTAAGGTTTTATATTTCATTTGATAGTCACTGAAATGTATTGCGTTGTCTCAAAGTGGTACTAAATTCTGAGCTGCCATCACCAACAGGGCAGTCTTAATTTTACCCACCAGTAGTATGAGAAGAGAGAAAAACATTTTAAAAAAATGGAGGAAGAATACTTTGCAGAGTTAAGGCTTCAAGAAGACAAAGGCAATTAGTTTTTTACTCTCACTGCTCAGTCAACAATTTGCAACCTGGAGGAGTGACAAGACAGTCATTGAATAGTGTGTCAATACATGTATCTCATCTTTTATTGTGGCATTATCCTGCTGTTTTTACATTCTCAGAAGTGGACCTGCTACTGAAACTTATTATATGAAAATTAGGATGATTTAATAACAGTAGTTTGATTCTAAGGTTTTCCATGTAATTGGTTATTTTTTTCTGTAAATCTTTATGCAATGCCAAATTGGCAGTGCTTGGTTTTCACTTGCAGCAAGTTTTCTTTTAGTGCCTTTATTTTTTCTGAAAATAATGTGTTCTTAGCACTTTTATCTTAGCTTTTGGAATTAGAGGGCTCTCTAAACACAGATAACACAGAAGCAGATCGCTTCCCACATATTGACGAGATAAATTATGGATTATTTAGAAACTTTTGTTTGTTTTTTAACTTTTATACAGAGTAGTAACAAAATTAAAGAGAATTGACTTAGCAAGTCTCCCTTTGAAGTCTATGAGAGTGTTTATACTGCCTCCAACGGGCCAAGGTCCCCTCCCCTAAAATTTAACTTGGAGTAAAATGAGAGGCCACTTTAAGAGCTAAACTGAAAGCTTCCCTACTGAGGCTAATTGTGGCACCTTTATGATAGCCCCAGAAGCACTGTCAGAGGAAAAATATTTTCATCATTGAAGGAATTGGGCCTTCAGGCAGCCACTGACAGCAGTGACACTGTAGTCACTGACATAGAAGATGAATGCAGTGAATTCAGGCAAGTGCTTAAACTTTAAAGCAAATGGGTGTAAAGATCTCACCAAGTACGCTATTTTTGTAGAATGCAGACCCAACAGAGTATTTTTCATTTTCTTAAAGCAGGTGGGCTCTCTGCACAGACAACACTGACAGTCAGAAACTCCCAGATTTTAATCCCAGTTTACACTCACATTCTGTCATCATCACAGGCTACTCACATTATTTACCGTACTTAAATTCTCATTTCCTAAAAGGGGCATGTCAGAAGGTTATTTAATGAAGAGAGTTTTACATCTGAATCAATTGCCTCTGGAGCAACATATGGAGGGAAGACATATTGAGAGATTATCACGTCACACAGCAACAGTGCACGTTTTAAACTCATTAGCGGTCCAGGCAGTGCCTGGTGGCCCCTGGCTCCCCACGTTTCCCAAGACAGTGTAGAATATTCTCCCCCTTCCCTGTGAACTCTTATTTCTCTTTAACACTGGGACCATCCAGTCAGTCCGTGCAGCAGTAGGGAAGCAGGGCAGAGGCAGCATGCTTGGAGAACACAAGTGACTTTGGCCAGTACTCGCTTTTCTCCCTGACAGTACTGCCTCTGCTGTGAGGGATCAGCTTCCTCACACAGTCCTATCAGGACTGTGAGGTTCTCGGCCCTGAAAAGCTACCAAAATGGAGTGTTCGGCCTTGCCTGGACTCAGACTATTGTTTTGTAATAAAAGTTATAAATTGAACTTCAGCAAACAGTCTTAGTGAATAAATGGTGCAGCTGATGCTATAGTCTTTGAGTAGAAGAGGCCTTATAGTTTCTGTCTCGAGAACATCAGCTAACACATAACCTGAGGTCCGCACCATTGACATCTTGCACCTTTATTCCCATTTTGCCCAGTCTTTTCATCTGCTGCCTGCTGTTCCTGTTCGTGTTGGCCTATGCCTAGGAAAGCATTTTCATTACTGAAGAGGGGAGGCAGGGGAATTCAGATGCCTTCTTCAGAGCATAACAAGATTATAAGAGGAGTCATGAGACTGTTACCTCTGTTCATTGTTTGCATTAATTTAGACTTAGTAACGATGAAAATCCCTTTTCCCTGTTCAGTTACTGGGTTCTTAAAGCTGTCAGCTTGTCCTGGTTGGAAACAGAATTTCAGTAAAACCCTCCTTGAAAGACTGCAAGAAATGTTGCTAAGCCAACTTATTGTCATTAAACATTTAGTAAGAAGATTGAGTTTAAAACACCGTGAGTTGGCCACCACTTCATTTAATTAACATTGATTCTGAAAGCACAATATAAATTTTAGTGCTCTTTTTAATCACTCTTTCTTTATATTCCTGTTGCACTGATTCTAAAGCTTATATGATTATAATCATCATGCTCAAAGCAAAAGGATTTTTCCCATGCCTTCCATTCCTTGAATTGTTTTTAGATTTCCCAAGGGGCACATATTGTGTAAGATTATGATGATAAAGATTTTAAGGCAATTATGTTTCTTTAGTTGGAAGCTGAAGTTAATGTTTTTGAAGGTTGCATTCCCAAGAGCCCTGGTAAAAACTGAAGCCATGACGCCCCTCCTTTACATCCAAGTCGAC
Organism: Nyctibius grandis; assembly: GCF_013368605.1. Classification (NCBI taxonomy): domain Eukaryota; kingdom Metazoa; phylum Chordata; class Aves; order Nyctibiiformes; family Nyctibiidae; genus Nyctibius; species Nyctibius grandis. The sequence continues at coordinate 76,037,561 of NC_090663.1, read as the reverse complement.
CAACTGTCAAAAAACAAAGGCAGAAAGGCTAGCCTATCTTTGTGAACCACAAGTCAATTTTTCACTTAATATATCTGCTTTTGGTTGACTAGAAGATGTCTATAACAGAACATTAACAAACACTGTAATTCACTGGGGTCAGCCAGGTCTGTAGCTTTGTGACTCTGAGCCCTCTTAAATAATGCTATCAGCTTTCAAAACCTTATTAGGTTTAACCCATTTCGGCGCCACTGGCTTCTCGGAATCACCAATACACCTCTAATCAGAAAACCACAGAGCAGCCAATCTGCTGCTATCAGAAACCTCAGTACAATTTTGTGTATTAATATTTCAGAAAGCATGTAGGAACACATGCTCCCTGCTGAGCATTACAACCAGGCAAACTACAGTAACAGCAGAGACTGATCGCCAGTAAGCCTGGCCAGAGAAACTTACTGCTGTCTCTTGTCTGGCCGTGTGGGTTTGGTAACCAAAGAAGGCAAAATGAAATGGGTTATTTGGCTTACGATTAATAAATTCCCATAACTGTCAAGTGAGATGACACACAGAAGTTACATCTCTTACAGGAATAGTAAATACCTAAAGCAGCGTCTAAGGGCTAAAATTTTTGCACCATTACCCTATGGTTGATGTGACAGACCTTTTGTTTTTTCTTTCTCTTCACATCTTTCTTGCCTACAAGAAAGCTGGAGAGAGACTTTTTACAAGGGCATGTAGTGATACGATGAGGGGGAACGGTTTTAAACTCAAAGAGGGTAGATTTAGATTAGATATTAGGAAGAAATTCTTTATGTGAGGGTGGTGAGACACCGGAACAGGTTGCCCAGAGAAGCTGTGGATGCCCCCTCCCTGGCAGTGTTCAAGGCAGGTTGGATGGGGCTTTGAGCAACCTGGTCTAGTGGAAAGGTGTCCCTGCCTGTGGCAGGGGGGTTGGAACTAGATGATCTTTAAGGTCCCTTCCAACCCAAACCATTCTATGATCTCTGGTGAAAAGACACTCACTCAGTGTTTCTTAAGTGCTTCTCAGACACAAGCAGCTGTGCATCCTCAATGTGGATCAGGCGGTTACTGTACTGAATATGCAAGCCACTGGAAAGAAAAAAAAACCAAGAGAACGGTTTTCCAGTGGTGAGAAACTAGACCTCTCGCTTTCCTTCCGTTTGAAAGTTCGCATTAAAACACAAGGGAAACATACGTGACACCTGTGCGCCGGGGTGTGTTTTTTGTCAGTGTAGCCCCAGAGGAGCACAGCTTTTGCTCCGTCTGGATCAGGGCCGGGGCCGGGCGAGGCCGGGGCCTTCTCCCGGCGGGCGGGGGGCACAGGGCAGGCCCGAGGAGGGGCAGGGGCCCACCCTTTCACTGTGCGAAGGGCGGCAGCGACAAACCTGAGGTGGCGACTTTAGCAACGGCGCTTTCCTTTTCCCTCCGGTGGTAAATGGTCTTCGTGTCCTTCTGTCGTTTCCTCAGCCAGGCTGTGGAAAGGCGTGACGGGCACCTGCGCGCCCGCCCGCCCGCAGCGCCCCTTCGCCGGTCAGCGGGGGGGTGGGGGGGGGCTGGCGCCGCATTGGCGCCGGGCGCTGCCGGCGAGGGGCGAAGGCAGGTACCGCTGGGCGCTGCCCCGCGCCTCAGAGCACGTCGGAGGAGAGGGAGAGGCCGCCGTGTCCGGCCGTGCAGGTAGACCCTCATCCCGGCGCCGGGGCTCTCCCTTCTTTGTGCCACCGGGCGCGCGGGGAAAAGGTGGTGGGTTTGGGGTTTTTTTTAATTATTTTTTTCCCTCATTTTGGGCCGTTGTATGTCGGTAGAGGCAACTTGTTCGGGCGGGTGCGGGCGGAGCCGCCTCTCCTGTCCCCTCCCCTCAGAGCCCTCCCGGCGGGGTGGGCGCGAGCGCGAGGCCGCGCGAGGGCGGCTGCGGGCGGGACTGCCCTGACAGCCCTCAGGGAGCGCGGCCAGGAGTGAATCTAGTGCTGCTGAACGTCAAACTCTGTTAATTTAAGGTAAAATTAGAGCTACTGGGAATGTTCACAGTCGTGGGACGACTTAAGTCTTACCTATATTTAAAAAAACCGCCAAACATACTTATAAAAATCAGTATTTCACTGACTCTTGTGATACTTGGTGCGGTGTTTTACTTGTGTAGCAGGTGACTGAAAGAAAGTATCAGCTTTTATTTGGCCCAGCTTTTAACTTGCTTGTAAATAGTCTCTCTGAAAGCTTCCAAAATAAGAAGGAAATTTACAAACTACAAAAATATGTTTTCATTGGAAGAAAATACGTATGTACACACATCATTTGGAGGGCTGATATAGTGTTTAGCACTTGCCCACTGTTTTTGCACTAGACTGTAGAAGTTAACAGTAATTTGGGTGGCTGTTATGGAATCACCTTAAGGGGCCCTTCAGAAGTGTCTTGTCTCTTCAGGCTTTTATTTATTTTAACTTCCTCCAGACTAATGCACAGAACGTGCTTTTGTTCTTTGGGACTTTTGTAAATAAACTATGAAAAGAAAATAACAGTTTTAGACAGAAGCATACCCGTTGGACTTCATAGGTTATAGAGACATACAGACCAAAAAAAATTAGTAGAGCTACTATTTACATTATAATCTAAAAACTTAGCAGTTTATGCCAGGTGTTGTCCTGAGTCCAGGGAATCCAAATTTGAGATGTCACCAAAAGTCGCTAGAGCTTGTGAAGCCAACAAAGGTCTATTTTTTTTTTTTTTTCCTTATGTTGATGTAAATGATATTTTAAAGGGATTGTCCTGGGCAGGCCAGAACTACATGCAGTATTGTAAGAGCAAAGCTTGATGGTGCCTGGTACTTTATAACCTTAAACTATCTTCTCGAGCAGGTGATGCTCTACCATATCAAAACCTAGATTTTTTTTTTTTTTAAGTACTCTTCTAGATCTGTAAGTTTTTCAGACACACTCTTCTCACTAGTAGCAACTTTCTCCATGCTTTCGTATCGTGTTTTACCACTGTCTTGGCGCCAAGATAGCGTGGTGTGCTCACTCTTTGGCTTAAATCTTTTCTACTTTTTATGACATAGTAATAATATTAGCAAGAGAGACAGATTTACCCTGATAGCTGGAGAGTTGAACTGTTCGTGCAGGATGTGACAGGTCTCTGATTCTCAGTCATATCTCTTAGGAGAGTTCCCTAACACGTTTTAAGCTATTACGTAAAAGGTATTATTTGCATTTCTCTGCTTTTAAAAACAAGTGACTAAAACTACTGAGGGATCTCAACAGACAAAAAACCCTTCAGAACTACACTAAGTAATTGATCCATTTTGATCAATCGATAATCTTCTGGGGATTTTTAGACCCCTTTTTACCTTCTGATCAGTATTTTCATCAGGAAAGATGTTTCATTTCACTTCTTAGAGGTAAGCACTGTCTTTGACTTTACCCAGTCATTTGATAGCTCATATGTGTTCTGTATGCTCTCAAAGTACTACTGACAACTTCGAGTTTGTGTCAACCAATTCTTTGCATATCCTGGAATGACATCTAAGATCAGATTATTTTAAAATATATTTTTGTTGTCTAATTTCCTTTGTAGTTTTCAGAGTGACTGACAGTTTTAATGACCCTGGAAAATCACTAATGCCTAAGCAGGTCATTAAGAAAGACATGGAAGAAAAACAGGGACATGGGACAGCAGGAACCAATGTGGAGGCATCCTAAGGAGACCACAAACACCACAGGCCAGGATATAGAGAGAATAAGTTATATCATATGCCCTTCTCCCCTGTGTGCACATATGTGAAATTACTGCTATTGACTCTGAGCAAAACTAGGTTTGTCCGTCTATGCTCAAAGACTGAAGGATGCAAAGAGTAAATCGTTGCACATGTAGCGGACTTATACCTAGTTTTGTTTTGTACTGCCCATGATTCAATTTTTATATTATAACTCTCTTTCATCTGACAAAAGGAAGCTCTAAGAATTAAACTTTTTGCAAAGAATTTTGAAGATGAGTGCTCAAGACTTAACATTTATTATATATTTATTGATCCATTCAGCACTTAGTTTGATAGTGGCTAAAAGAGGAAGCTTTTAGGCACTAGTTTATAATGTCAAAATGCAAAAGTAATGCAAAACTTCCCATAAAGAGTGGTAGCACCAGGAAGAAAAAAAAGCAACTGTGTCTATCAGTAGCTAACTTGACATTCTTACTGTTTTGTCAGTTACAAGAAAAAAACATTATATAAACACAGAAAAGGAGCTTACCCAAACAGATCTCCTAATCTCAGGGTAACAACCTGTCTCTAGTGGTGCTTTTTTTATTTGGGAGACAAAAATACTTGATAAAACATTTTTTAGAAACATTTGCTAAACAAAGAAGCCAAGTAACTTTCTGGGAGTGCAATGGGAAAGCTGAACAAAGGGAACTTACTGTAATATTTAGGAATTTGGAATTGTTTTTCGTATTGCTAATAGCACATTTAAAATGTAGAATTGTATCTACTAGTGCCGTCCTTCTGATCAGTTGGAAAAGTAAGATCCTGTAATGGAAAAGAGAAAGTTAATCTTTATTCCAAAATTATTCCACGGCATTATGAAGATGATAGCCATCTTAATGCCAATCTGGCAAGAGGAAGAGATAAAGCTGTCTTATGGTATTGTGATTTTTTTCTGTTCTCTACAGTGATGCTGGGGCAGGGGTACTGGACTACAGCTTCTCACTGAACAAAGCTGAACCACCTTCTAATCTCTTATGCATAGATTCTTATGACAAGATTATGGAAATCCCCAGCTCATCCAGTTGTCCAAGGCGGGATGATAGAAATTCTCAAGCACACGAGGAATGTTACTAGCTATGATTATAATCATGGAACTCATTCCTTGTGTGAGTAATCCTAATGCAAGCAAGTAAACAATTTTTTAATTTTTTTTTTTTACCCACCTAAGCGCCCTCATCCCATTTTCTGTAGTGGGACTGTTAGCATGAATATGGATTAAAAGATCAGAGAAATGATGAAATGCATGAAGTCTCTCGTACCTGTTTTCTGGACAAGGCTCTACATGTCAAATTAATATCTTTGGAGAAATCCATGTCTATTTCTAATCTGATCAGTGTAACTAAAATAATCTTTCTTATGGCATAGGCTGTTGGTGGGCTCTCCAGGAAAGGTTTTCCACACCCTGCCCCCCTCCTTTTGTGCAACTTAAAAGGCTTTGAAGGAGCAAATATAAATATAGTTAAGGAGAAAAAAATTTAAATATGAGAAAGATCAGTAGATCAGTATGCATGTGTGCACTTGTTTACAGAAGTGTTGAGGAAATGTGTTCTCCACGTTGGTGGGAGGGGATGAGGGAGGTACAGATGTCACTGGTGCTTACCTTATAGAAATTTCATATTTTTGTACTCAAAAATTATCCTGATTTGATAACAAGCTAGAAATTAAACCACTTCTTAAAGTAGTCTTGAGGCAGAAATCTTCATGCCATTGTAATAAAATATATTTTTCTCAATTAAGGAAAACATTTGCATAGCTTTTTTCCTAGCCAAAGAAGTTGGGCTAGGAGAAACACAGTTTTATTGTGCTTCCATGAGGATTCAGGCAAAATCTCATTTTGCTGAATTAAAAACCTAGGCAAGTTTGCTTTTTGTTAACAAAAGAGGTAAAGGCCTTCTTCCAGATCTTAAGGCATCCTCAGAGGTCAGCATATCTAGATGATGCTGTCTGTGTGGGGGCCTTATGTTTTTGCTTTCTCCATGGTCTCCTTCAGGAGCACTGGTTCACTTCTAACAGGCTTCTCATGATGTGCTGCTTGGCTTCATCTTCCCAGAACCAGAGGCAGTAATATTGTCTCTTCCTTCAAAGTTTCTAAGCCATGGTTTTTAATGCACATTTCAATTAATTCAATTTTATTTTCTTGCCCATCACTTCCTGCAATTTTATTTTGACTCCATTTGCTTCCCCAAATACCCAGGGAACTGTACTGTTAAAGAATAACAGAGATTTCTTTCCCTGCTGTTTAGATACCTCCGCTGTCTGACTACCTTGCTTCCAGCAATGCAAAACTGATCAATGAAGGTCTTGCACAGTTTTACAGAACATTGTTTTTCTGTCACCTTTCTGGAAGCCACATCTTACCTTTACAATTTTATAATAATATAAAGCAAGTTCAGAATGAGTCTGTATTTGGCTGGAAGAATGTGGAGAAACCAGTGTCACTGAACTGATGTTTTGCTGTGGCTTTGCAGTTATTACTTAAAACATAAAAACTCATGTGGTGGTTGCATACTTCCTTCTGAGTTACTATAATCTCATGCACTTTTTACAAGCTGAGTTGTAGTTCATGGCAAAAAAAATTGATGTACTGAAAAGCGCTCCACATGTGCGGGCAGTACAGGTGCACGCATACAATGCTAATGAAATACCTGCTTTCTCACTGCTTGTCACTTGTCCAGTCTTTCTGCCGATTGTCAGCATAAATAAGCACTTCTTGCAAAATTGCTTTAATTTCATCAATATGACTGCAAGCTTTTGGGCGTCCAACTGACTTTTCTGCACCTCGTTCACACATCTCCTCTAATCACAAGGCTGTAAATTTAACCCTTGTTTACAGAAGTGTCTTGCCAACTGTTGTTCACAAATCATTCCTGATAACCTGTGTAGTGGAGTAAACATTCTGATAGAAGTGCATTGGTTAAGAAGCTTCAGAAACACTTGATTGTTGTTAACTATTCTTTGAAATTACTCTTTTTTGAATGTCAGAATTATGTTGGTGTCTAGATATTGTGACTGAAGTTGGAAGATTAAAGGGTTAGCTGTAAACCTGCCTTTGTGGATTTATTAGAATTAAAAGAGCTGAAAAGTAGTCAGATAGGAGCCTAGAGTTTTTGATTCTTATGAACTTTAATAGCTAATAACCTGATAGTGCATTGCTGGAGTCTTATTATTGGTGTCAACAGGTGCATCAACAGTCTCTATATATTTGGGAGGATGGAAACATTTATGGGTACATATAAATCAGTACATATGCCCCCAGTTTAATGTGTTACAAAAATAATGTATGTAGAAACAGACCATTGGTTGCTTTTCATGAAGGCTAAAAAGATTTGTGGGTTGTACCAGTTCTTTCATTAAACCCATTTCTGAAGAAGGGATGTTTGTTTCCTTTCTTTAAAAGAAAGCAATTGGTTTGACATAATGCATTCAGGGCTGCATGTAGGCATGATATGATTTGTTATTGTTTGTACGAACAGGTATAGTTACTCTTCAAAAATTGTCTTTTATGTGGTCTGGAAGTCAGGAGTGTTCCATACAAATATCTAATTTGTGTTAATTTCTGTAAAAACAGGAAATTTTTATATGACTGATGAGTAAATGCAATTTGAGGTAACAGAGCAGCATTCTTTTTTCCAGAATTTTCAACAAGCTGTCAAGATAAGTGTTAAAGGATTAGAATTGAGAAAAGTTTCTAAGCCTTCTTTCTATACTGTGTACCTCAGTGCCTAAAGCACTTGCCTGTCTGTTTTTTAATCCTGCATCTTACTTCTAAACAATAGTCATTTTAAGTTTTTTTAAAAAAAATGTGTCAACACTTAGAGGCAGATTGAGCCTTTTGAAAGTCGTTATATTTAAATATGTAGGTAGGTACTTACAGTCTGTTCTGTTGTTACAACCTAACCCTAGGAGGATGCCAGAAGTTAAACAGACCATTCTCCTATTTTTTTTTTCCAAAACTCCCCCACCCTTTTTCTTGTGCAACTGGAAAGCCTTCTGACAGTGTAGAGATCAAGATTCTTGCTTTGTAATTTTACTGTGTGAAGTAGTTCCTTTATGATGTAAAACAATATTTAGGATATTGTCACAATTAATTTGCATTTGCAGTGCACATGACACAACAGTGCTGTCTCTGATAGGATACTTTTGCATCATTGATTACATGACTAAAATTTTTCCTGATTGTCAAATGTTTTCAATTGGATATGCTGTTTAAGAGAGCTTGAACCCTCACCCTCCCCTCAAAATCAACAAAACAAAATCTTTATGGATGTCTCTGTTAGTGTAGATTCTCTTAGTTGCTTAAATAACACATGCAGCTGATAATTATTATTTTTAAACTGATTTTTCCTGTTTAAATATTCTTACTCCACTCGAGAACAAGAGCTTTATGTCTTGTCGAGGCTTCTTGCACATTGTTGACTTCTATTCACATCAGAGGAAATGGAGTTGCATGCAATACTCCAACAAAATTGTTCGGTATTATTCAGTATTACCTTAAAAGATAATATAACGAAATTTAGTATCCAGCCAAAGTCTGAATAACTGCTAATGGTATCCTGTCAGAGTGAATCAGAAACTCAATACTGGACAGAGCAGTAAGTGTTACTCATTTTTAACATTGCCAGCAGAAATAACAGAACAAATGGGAAGGTAGAGCACTGTGAATTATCTGTGTAATTGGCACCACCTAAAGCTGACCTGTAGGTTTCCAAAGCATAATGTATATCTTGGGTACACAGCAAGAAGAGAAATTATGAAATTGACAGGCTGGACTCCTCATTGAAAAAAATATATAATCCATTTTACGTTGACACATAATTCTTTGAGATTCTGGAAGCCATCCAAAATCCATTTTAGTATTTTCAGACAAATGGCTGACACTTTAATGATCAGCTATTTAAGGTCAACAATTTAAAACAGAGTGGTCTACTTGTTCCAAATGAAATTTAATGTTTGAAAAGGAGTTTAGTGTTCAGCTATATGTGCAGCATCTGAAAACGTGAATTGGGCTCCTAGAAGGAACATGTCTACATACATATGCACATCTCATTATGTTAATAACGTCATAAAAGTTGATCAGTTTGATAAAATGCATTTATCATTCTCTAGTAGTGTACGCAGTGGCATGCGCATTATCTTATTAAAGTTTTTCTTTATGAAAGGCAAGCTGGTTTTAAAATGTTTTGTCTGCTGTGACATAATGAAAGACACATGGTGTGTATACCCAAATCACATATCAGATCTCGCTTTTCTAATTAATGAACATTGTGGCAAAACTTTGCTCTAGGCATATTTTGACTTTTACTGCGTATGTTTTTAAAAGTATGTTCCAAATGCTGTTCTGTCATGTTGTATCATTCTTTATTTCATAACTTAGTAATCACAACAGATTTTTGTAGGTGTACGGCCTACTAAAAAACAGCATCTTGGTCAATACAGTTTATTGAAATGCAAAGAAACATTAGCTCTGTTTAATATAATTCTTAGCATTACACATAACTAAACCGATGCTTTATTATGCTCCAGTGGTGATATACAATATAATACCTACAGCAGGATGAGGTATAGTTCACAGAATTTCACAGTGCTTTTAACAAGAATAAAGCTAAAGCTTAAGGGAATTAATTGCAACATTGGATGCAGAGCACTTTGGATTATCTTTCTTGATCATTTGATTGAAAAAACATTTCCTACACATGATTTCTCAATACAAGATCAGAATAATTACAGCTGAGTAAATGCCTCAAAAAACCTCTTGTGTTTACACTGAATGAAACAATATACTAAATTGCCCTTGCCTGTGCTTATACTTGCTCCCTGCTTGCCCCAGCTGTTTTAATGAATAGCTTAATATGAAAAATGTGTGCAGAAAAAAGCTGCTTTCTCTAAGACTTTTCAGTAATTGTTTTTGAAGTTATCAGTCTCAAACAACAGCAATTGCTCAAGAAATGTTGTTATTAAAAAGTTGCTTGGACCAGTCATACTATAGATCATATAGTGTGTGTCCAGTCCTAATTAAAGACATAATTAAAGATCATTGAACACTAGATGATTTGATAAATATTATTCAAGTATGCTAGTTAAAACTGCCACCAGATGTTTGGACAATGCAAAATGGGGAGAAGGTGAACAGGTCCTTAACCTGCTTTCTGAGAGATGGTGAGATGGTGCCAGATTTTCACTCGGAGCCTGGAAAAAAGTTCTGTGATTGGTATCCCCCTCTAGTGCTCACTCAGCTTGAAGTGACAGTGCTTTGGGCAGGGGCTGAACCAGGGGACATCCAGAAGTCCTTTCCAAACTAGATTATTCTCTGATTTTGACATGACCAGCTCCTTCCCTCATAAAGCAAAATCATATCAGTGAATTTGCTTCATTCTTCTGAATCTGCCTTTTTTCCTCAGTCACTGTCCCAGTAACTCAACTTGGAAATGTATCCTCCTGCTCAGCTGTTCTGCTGATGGGACTTGCAGAGGCAGTTGAGCTGAGTTAGGCTTTGTGGAAACCACTTGCTTGAACCGCAGTGGTTCAAGCCTTTTATTTTCAGTTGTGGAACAGCACATTAGTTGTCTTAGTATTTGATGTACTTAATTTTCATCCTATTGCTGCACGCTGAGAGGAATAATCATATCCTTTTAACTGACATTTAATTTAATTGCCCAAGTCAGGATCTCAGTTGCACCCTGGATGGTGTGTCAGGACCCTCCCTCCTGCCTGTGCTGGAAACAGGGTGCATAGACCTGGCAATCTGAAGCTCCCGCAAATGCATTGTGATCTTGTACAGTATGGTGGTGGCAACTGGGCTATCTGGAAATATGATAAGCTTTGCAAAAGTATCCTTCCCAAAAGACTAAAATAGCTTGGTCAAATGCAAATAAAATGCTTCAGTAGACAAACCCATTTGTTTAGGCCTAGTTCTGCATGACCCCCTTTTTACAGGGAGTTATTCTCAAAGACCTTGTCCAGATTAGGAGGGTGCTGCTCTTAAAATGTACTGTACTGATGCAATGAACCCGTTTAATTCATTAATTGCTCAGCTGGTATGAGGCAGTAAGCGGTTGTGTGTGGAAGCATGAGGGTGGAAGGACCTCCAGCACAAGGCAGGAGGTACAGCACTCCCTGAAAGCACCTCCGTGCCGCTGCCAGGAGGGTAACTGGGTGCATCTTCAAAGCTCTTTCAACAAGGGGGATCTGCAGTAGGGTAAGGAGGGCTCACAAAAGCTTAACTAGCCCTCTTCAAAACAATACACTTATGCAACTTTCTCTGCCTTGATGAAGCAAAGAAATGGGCAGGAGAATCATATTTCTTTTTGTGGTATAGAATGGATGAATCACCAGGTAAAAAATTTGAAACAAGTGAGAACACCAGGGTTTGATTGAGAGGTGTTACTATCTTCATCCTTCTTAGAACATTATAGTGAAATAAATAAAATCACTATAGGTAAATATACAAAGATGATGTTAATTATAAAAAAAAAAAAACAAACCACCTTCCTTTAGCATTTTTACAGTAGATCTTGACAAATATGATTTCTTTTTGGCATGATGATATGCAGTCTGTTTAACCTCTCAATACTAAAAGGACTAAGGACTCATGGAAAAAAAAAGTTATTCACTATATTTCCTATAACCTCGTATCTTCTTCAGTTGTTTACACCTATTCACAGTGGATGCAAAGCAGTGTTAGATTGTAATTATCTCCTTGTGTGAAACAGTGCTAGTGTTTTATCATTTACACTTTGCCTGGGTGTAAATTACACGGTCAGTCCCAGAACATTCTCTCAGGAGAGGATTACACGAAGAAAACTTGAGAATGAGGTCATCAAAAGTAGTAAACTCTTAATCCATAATTTGAGTGTCAGTGTCCTGCTTTTGTTGAAAATGGTGTTTATGGTTTTTTTTCTACTGTCAGTAGGGGAAAAAATTGAAAATGAGAGGTTTACTTGAAAAGCCCGAAGAGGGTTATAAAGAAAGGACGAAATAAGTTATTCACTGTTTCTTGGTTTGCATCAGATACAGGTAGTTGGCAGTTGTGTCCCAGTCGTGCTTTACAATTAATATTGCTTCACTTTCTGCATATGGAGCTACCTAAGTGCTCCACTGTCAACACTGTTGGAAACTGTAGTGAGATCCTGTATGTCATAGGGGGTAATGCGTTAGTCTCACTGAATACATCAAGCAGATCATGGACTGAAGAGTAAGATGGTGCTTAATTACTTAATTATCACCTTTATTTTTGTTCACCCAGACCCTGTTATAGTTCCACATTGCTAAAGGACTGCTTAGGGACAGGCTGTACTAAGAAAAATGCAGATGCTGTCTTATGTCAGTGCTGTAATTTCTGTTTTCTTTTCTCACCTTATGTTGTTAGAAATAATCATCTTTGTTACTGGAAGTACTTTTGGTCTTTGTTTTCACATCACATCTTGGATTTTGATTTGAATAGCTCTGTTTTTTGAAAAAGGGTCTTGAACAGCCAACAGGTGTTGATAAAGGTACATGAAGAATTTTGCAATGTGTTCAATGGTGTGGCTTGGTCATGAGTAAACTTTGTTGCTGTTGCAAGCTCTCTGAATACACGAAAAGGACTTTGGTATCACAGAGTTAAGCAACATGCCCAGGAGAAATGTGAGTGGTTCTGCTTTTGGGAATAACACCAAGGATGAACCTATTTTAGACTTACTTCTGAGGAACTAGTTGCAATTGAACAGGTTAGTAGTTAGGATGAAAGTGATTGTGAAAGCCAAGATAGCATATCTAGAGAAAGAAAATCTTTAAAACAGTAGAAATTTGGATTAAAAAAATCTATGAAGTTAGTGGTGTTAGTTGACGTTAGTATCTATGAGTTGGTATATGAAGAATTCCCTGAGGAAAACATCTCACTGGATATTTTGATGTAGATGTTCTCTGTAAAAGAACACAGGGTAGACAGATGGCAGTTTTGAAAAGAGAACATCCTAAAGGCACAGTAATGGTCTGTTTGGTGTTGAAAGGGAGAGCAAGATACCAAGCATGTATTTACTAGGGCCTTTCAGTGACCTGAAAATTGAAACAGAATTGTACAAGAACATGGAAGAAGATATTGTTAAGAATGGATGTAAAATAATGACTTAAGAATGTTTGGACAAGTTAAAGAATATTAAGGATTCTAGGAACACTCTGAAATCACATTTGAAAACAGGGAAAGCTAAAGGAAAGTATGGCTCCAGTGCCTAACCGAGTGAATAAGGAAATAATGGATGAAATAAAGCAGGCTGAAATGTTTAATGCCTTTGCTTTCTAGTTTTTAAATTATTGGTGATCATGTGGCCACCAGCTTGATCACAAAGCAATTTCTATTAACTATTAGGACAAAGAAAATAATAGGTCTAGAGTATTTAAAGAAACTACACATCTAAATCGGGATAATGTGGTGAAATTTATAGTAGGCTAGCTGTGGAGTTATCTGAAGAACTCTGAATTCTTAGGATTTGAAAATGGTCATAAGGTCCATAGGACTCTACATGAATGGAAGTCATCTGGTATACTTAACAGAAGCAGAGGAGGGAAGGTCTGAAATTCTGAACAAGTCAGACTAATGTCGATAACAAGGAAAACTTCGAAATAACTTATTAAGCAGTTTAAAAGCCTCCAAAGGTGAGAAGAAACAGCCAGAGCTGTTCTGCCAAAAACATTATGTCAAAAGCATTGTAATTTCTGTCTTGACCGAATATTAGTTCTAATGGGCCTATTAGGGAGAAAAAGTTATGAATTACTGTGATTAGACGATAACATTCTTATAAGCAAGATGAGGAAATAGTATCTAGAGTAGCTCCTACAGTATAAATAGGCAAATGTAAGTGGAGCTTATCAACTGATATTTCTCACTGCTGTTACTGATTTGAAGACAGAATGGGGAAAATATTCTAGTAAAAACTGAGCCCCACTACTTCTGTGATTCTTGTTAGTGTTGGAGAACCTGGGGACTCCAAGTGTGTAATCACACTTGTACAATTTCGGACAGGTCCGACAGAAGCTTTATTAACTATGGTCATAGCGAGAGAACAGTCGGACAGCTCTCCCCCTCTGCTCCCCTGTTCCCTGCCAAGGGAGTGCAGACACTCCACCTATCTCCTGTTTCAGGAAAAGAAGAAAGGTGATAAAACCCAGTTAACAAAGCTGGGTATCCATGCCTGGGAGGGATGGACTCCTTAAGTAGCTTGCTAACTGCCACAATTTGAAGAAGGAATCAGACCATAACATGACAACATGGAGCCTATGGCAGTGGCACACCCAGTATTGTCTTAGCTCAGAAGTGAGGAGTTAGAAACAGAGACTGTTAGCCTTTAGTCAGAAGGAGAGTTCTTTTAGTAAAGATAACTTCCTAGCTAGGCCTCTCAATCTTAAATATTAATATTTTTACCACCATGTTAGTTAGAGCAAAGTTTGAGAGCTTCTATGAGTGAAAATAATGTTTACCCTTAGACACCTTGCCAACTTAGAATACCATTTCCATCCATAACTGGGGAATTCTCTTCCAATGTAAGAATACGTAGGTTTTCTGTAGTGCTTTTGGCAAAATGACATAAAACTCGTCCTTTGCGTTTCTTTATCTGTAATGTAGGACAGTAAACTGCTTTATTAAATTTAATTTGGTTTTCTCAGATGGGGAGCACTCTAAAACACAAAGAACAACAAGATTACATGCCAGTAAAAAGTGAGAAACTTGTTCAGGCTTTTTTTCCCCCTCCTTCCATTCTAGTTTGAACTTGTTTATATCTGAGCCGTATTTAAATTTCAGTAGGTAGAAAATCTGAGTCGTTGAGTGGGAGCCTGAGATTTGTAGTGAATCCATTTTTGCTTTCACTGCGCAATTATCTTAGAATACATAAGATAGCTTAAGTCACACCTCAGTAGCCCAGCAGGTATTTGAAATGATCTTCATATTATAAGTCTTTGTAGCCTGAGCATGCTGTTGATGCAAGAAGTATCCTCTCTCCTAAATTACTCGTCTGGAGCTTTAAAATGCAGTTTTGCAGAAGTTACCTCTTAATGCTAGTAAGTCTAGTATCTTAGTGAACATGAGACATTGCATTGAGCGACAGAGAACATGTTTTTTCATGAAGTGTAAAAATGAAAGCCTGTTTTCCTTGATCCCTGTACTGCAGTAATTCCAGCTATTCCTTTATTCCGTTTGAAGTTTATAATTCTGTAATGCTTCCAGTTGCCCAGCTATCCCTTTTCTCAGAGAGTAGTCTCAGCTTGTCCTTGTGTCCCTTAATTAAGAATGCATCTTTTGCCTGGTCAATGAGTATATGCATTTATGTTGGCCACCCAGAAGACAGAGCTAACGGTTGATGTCACGGTTGCCTTTTCATGTTGGAAACATATAACGTGGGTATTTTCCCTATATCGGTTTTTCAGACTGCTGTTGATTTTTCACAGAGCTTATAGAAACTTCATCTTTTTGATATCTCTATCCTTCTCTCAAACTGGGTTAAAAATTGGCCAATAAATCATAACTTACTAAGGAAAATAAGCCCAGAATGCAATTCAAAAAAATTTTTGGGCAACTGACTTTAAAACAAGCATCAATCCTGCAGCTCTGTTTTAAAAGTGGTGGCAGAAAATCCAGAGGAGAAGTAGCATCAAAACTTCAGTTTACCGATTGGAAGTTGATAGATGAAAAAATTCTGCAAGTCTACAGCTAGAAGTCTAAGTCAAAGCTGGGACCTGAAAGCATGTGAAGATGTGTGATTTATAAGAGCGTACACAAAAGTGTAGCAGATAAATCCCCGTGTTTCCCGGTAGTAGATTGGTTGTGCTTGAGAAGCAGACGATGCAGTTCTTTGAAACAAAACTTGATGTCATTTGTGTGAGCTTAAAACAAAAATGCTTGGTTAGTTGTTTAAATCATGAAGGCAGTACATTCAAAACCAAAACAGTGTCTTATCTGCTTTCTACAGGGCTTGTCCCAGTCATAACCAAGTGGAACAACAGAAGAGGCAAGAGGTTCAAGCTTAAAAACACACATATCCCATTATATCATAGGATAGACTCCCTTAAAATAGTATAAAGATTAAAAGTTATGATAAAAGCACAATGGAAAGAAATGAGAGAGAAAAGGAAACGTCTGTAATTTTAACGAGAGCTTGAGAGGGTAATTAAAAAGGGACCAAGGTGCAGCTGAGGAGGTTTTATCAGAGCAGTTAAGATGGGAGAGGTAGTATAGAAGAGATGTGCAGGAGGAAGGTACCTGTGCATTGAGTACATGAAACACGGGGAAAACGTTCTTCCCTTCCTTAAAAATACCCCTTCTTTATCCATGTCTATTTTAACTAATACGTGCACACAAATGACTAGCTAAAATACTGCTTATTGCACTGTCATTCCATAGCTTGTTGGCCTGAATATCTTGTGCACATGCCACAAACATAAAACTGTTTAGTTAATATTTCTTTGGCAAAACTCCAAGGTATTAATGAAATTTTAATTTGTTTTGGCAAGTTGTGCATTTAAAAAATCATTTTTACTGGGGTATTATGGATTAAATTTACATAACCACTGGAAATTAGTGATAAATGGCGTGTTATTTTTGTAATATTTTATCTGCTTAAGTCTTCTATGTCTTGGTTAACTTTTATTATTTTTCCATGGGAATAATATCTATTTTTTACCACTTGCATCTCCAGGTTTTCTTCTCTTCTTCTGCCAAAATAATTGCCACTTGTAACTCCCAAGTTTTCCTGAACTGTAGGGATTTATACCTTTTTACAAGAGCAGCTTGTTTAATGCGAAAGCAGTCTTAAAAACACCATTGTCAGGAAATCTGAAGAATATTTTTGGGTGATTGTATTGTTGTCACCTGTTTACAGTAATTTACACATGAATGACCTATTGATCTGTTTCAGTGGGATCTGGAGTACTCTGTTAGGTGTAACAATGTATCGAAAATAATAGCTTCATGTCATATTATGTACCAGAAGTTGTATCTGATGAAGAAATCTCTATCATGGGATGCAGCAGACCTGTGAGATAACTTAAGAGCCCCCTAGATATTTCCATCTTAAATTATCTTGGTCCTGAGTATCTAATTA
This sequence comes from Nyctibius grandis, assembly GCF_013368605.1. Lineage (NCBI taxonomy): Eukaryota > Metazoa > Chordata > Aves > Nyctibiiformes > Nyctibiidae > Nyctibius > Nyctibius grandis. The sequence goes on along the minus strand of NC_090663.1, from coordinate 76,020,743 downwards.
ATGATTTTGTACAACAGACAAGAACAGCACCAATTATACTGCATGCGTTTCGCACATTTCATGGCACTACCTTGATTTATGTACTATTTTCCCTTTTCTAATTCAGAGCTAGTTAAAGTCTTTTGACTGTTTTAAAGATACAAACTTCCTTTTATTTTTTTTTCTCAACAGTAGTGAGATACTTTGAAAGAAGAAAAACCCACACTTACTTGTTGCCCACGTAAAGTGCATACCTTATCTGATATGTGTGTTTTTCTGTTCTATATTCTTCAGTTTCTGCCACTGATAAATGTAGTGCAGACCCCAATATTGCTTTAAAGGCAGAGTCTCTCACCTTTTTAACTGCTACTTGTGTCCCAGGAGAAGATGGCAACGTATGAAATGGAATAACATAGGGGAGAATATTATTCTGCTTCCGATCTGAATGTTCCTCATGTGTGTATTACACATAAAATATGAAAGTGTGTACCATGAAGTGTGTATGTTACATTGCATTTCCACAATGGACCACCTGGCTATTTTGTCATTAGGTCCAATTCAGTAAAGACGACGCTTATTCTTTGGCTTTTTTATTTCTTAGCTAAGATGGAAGCCAGAGAGATTGCTCTTCCTCCTGCCCCTCCCCTCTGAGTACCTTACTGGTACGAGGACTGGGAATTGACTTGAAGAATGCCTGCTAGGTACTGGCTGTGCTTAGAAGAGGAAATATTACCGGTGGCAAGTGAAGCGTTATTCTAATATAGGCTCAGTGTCCTTTCCAATACACTGTATAATCCATTTTTATGCCACCTCTGCCAAGTCTGAGAAAGAAATATTTTCTTACAGTAGAGCTTTAGTTAACCGGTCATCAGAGATGTTACTGGACAAACACTTTCAGGTTATCTCTGAAAATTTCATAAACTCCTCAACACCTATCTTAAAATCTTGAATGAACCAAGGGATCCAAATCTGTTAAAGAGATTTATAAATTTATAATCTGGAAATTTAAATCTTAACTACAGCTATTCCAAATTTGATGTTTGAGTAGTGTGGGTTAGGAAGAACAGTTTTAGGAATAAAAAAAGTCTATGTTAAAAAAAAAAACTAGTCATAAGGGTTTTTCTTCTTAACTCTTCTTTTATCTTAATTTTTGGTTATGTGAGATCAGAACTTCAAAATAATTCTTCACTAGAGAAGCAAAACTTAAGCCAACTTGCCAGTTTTAATACTTGATACGAGCTCTCGCTTTGTAACAGTAATTCCTCATGAAGAAAAGGTTACTTTTTGCAAATGAAAATACCTCATGTTGGTGAACAATATATTGAGGTGGATTAATAGCAATATTAATATTATGGTGGATCAGGAAAACGTTTTCAGAAGGGGACTTGAATTTTAAGGTAGTGTTTGTAAGGCATCATATAATAAAGGAAATCTTACGTCTTTTCAAGCCATTTTATTGTACTGACCAGCTGCATTTCTTCTGGATTTATGGGACCTAGTTGTTTTTGTGCTTATGTTTGAATAACATGATAACGCTCATAAAATGAAATACTGGGATTACTTAGGATGACTCTGTTCCCAGGCAACTGGATCTTGGCATCAAAATATTAAAGATATCTAGGCTACCATCTTTTAAAAGATTCCAGAATTAATCATTATATCCATTTTGCCCTTAGTGTTCTAATTGAGTTTTTTATTATTTTTATGCAAGGCAGATGTACCCATTAGATGCTATAATTTCTACTTGTAGTGAGCAACTTGTATGTTTTGTTAAGATCAGGTGGTGTGAAGACAGTGTGTTCTGTAAGAGCTTGTAGATCTTGAGATTATTTGAAGAGGCAAACAAAACGCCTGTCTTGTCAAATATCTAAGTTACTGGGCTGTTCGGAGGTTCTTTTAAAGAAGATCCAAAGAATGTAAGAATGATTTTTATGGAGATCAAATAGTGATGTTTTGTCACAACTATATGTCATACAGTAGTGCTTTTCTTTATCACTCCAAAGTTCAAATCCTCAAAGGGATTTTTATATGTATATAAAGACACTAGTTATTCAGGATCAGGAATCAGGGACTCTCTGGTGTTGCAGTGTGGCGTTTCTGGTTACTGGAGCTTGTTTCACTTCCTGAACTAGCCCTTAGAGCCAAAAGGAGAGCCACACTACCAGTATTTTCTATTGTTTTTTGTATATACTCAGTGTGTAAAGGTTCTGGTTTCTGTGAAAGTTGGTTCTGAACTTAGTTTTATGAGTCACTGAGGTCAGAAACAGACTGTGATGAAGTTGGTCATTTGCTTTAACTCAGCCTTAATTAACGTAAAGTAACTAAAAGTCTCTTTTTTTTTTTTTCCTTCACAAGATTGCAGAATAAACACAGTTGAAGAACTTTATACAGGTACAGCTAGAGGACAATGAAAAACAAAACTGTATGTGCTAAATATTTAGATTAGCTCTATTTTTTCTTCTCACTTTCTATGCATACAGTTGACAAGTTGACAGATGTTTTACAGGTGTTTTTGTAGGCTGATGATCTGATTTTTTTTTTTCAACTTTGTGATGTCAGGTCTCCCTGACAGGAGTTGCCGTTTGGGGGATCCATACTTTTTAATGTATACCTTGCATATCTTTCATTAAAGAGGATTTACTTCCTCTCTTCTCTTTTAAGAGTGCCTGTTGAAATCTGTGTGAAATATAGATATTTTTATGAATTCAATATGTAATTGTGTTGTAGATGAGACTTCTGAAATTCAAGTTTGCAGCAGTGGAACAGTTGACCATCTATTCTGATGAAAAGTGAATTTCCACACTGCAATATTCACTTCTCTGAGTAGGGACTAATAAAAGTTTGAGTATTAATGGTAGGATGAAGATGTAAACTTTTCCAGAGAAAAATAAAGGTATTTTAATTCTTAATAGTCTTTAATTAGAACTCTGAAATAATTAATTTATGTAGTACATGTCTAACTAAATACTAAGAAAACGAGTATTATTCAAGCCATCACTATAATTTGCTGTATTTCTCATTTTTGTTATATAGTCAGTGACTTAGAAACCTGTTTTGATTTCTTTCTGAAGGCTTTGAAGTTTCCTTAGTTGGTTGCTCAAGGTAACTGTAAATGTTTAAAGCTGCATGCTAGCAAAGAAGTAAGTGGGAGTATAAGTTTTTCCATTATGAACGTGTTGAACTGAAGGTCCATCCAAACTCTTTATCTGCTTTCAAAATTACAGGTGATTCATATTATGCTTCTGCATTGACTAACTAGTGTAAGATAGCTAAAAGAACTCATGAGGAGAAAATGTAAGTGGAGATTTCTTCAGTCAAAAGTGCTTATAGAAAACTGAAGATTCTGTGCATACATAGGGCAATGGAATTCTCTAAAGGAGCAATAAATGCATGTATTGAGTTAATGAGCTTTCAAATGAGTAAATTATTCTTCGTACATGTAAAGACATGCCAATATAAATAGAAATAAAGTGGAAGATGTGGAATTTGGGGTGGGAGGAGAGGGGAAGGTGTATTTGTTGTTCATCAACAGATAAATATAGAAAAGACCTTTCAACAATGTGAACTTAGGCAACAGTATTTATCAATAATTTAGAGGCAAGGATACAATATTTTCTTCTACGTTTGCGATGCATTTTAGAAAGAAGTCCTGAAACGGATTTAAATTACAGAAGCAGAGGCTTGAGACACTCAACCTTAACTCAGCCCTGTAGTGACACCAGGAGGAAAAAGTAAATCTTTATCTTCTAAAATCACTTTTCTCCAAGCTGGCATCTTGGTCACTAAAAGGCTTTTATCGTGTCTTCATGATTAATGCATAGAATCAGTAACAGGAGCAAGCTGATGGCTCTCATGTCTGTTCCTACCTGACTGGAAAACTTGTATGTTAACCTTAACTGGTTTTTCATATTCATGTACTGCTTCGTTTTGCCCAAATTTCATATTGTTTTAATAGCTTACCTTTTAAATTATTGGTAATTGTAATTACACCTGGAAATAACTTTATATTGTGTGCAACACACAGATATACTCTCTGATACGTATCTTGCGTATACTAGATACCCACTTGTGTAATTTTTGAAGGAAAATTGAATGTATTTTCTATGATGTTGAGCATGATCTTGCTTTACTTTCAGCAGGAGAAATAGATTACTATTGGATTTAAAGTATTGTAATTAAGTATGGCCACAAACAAATACAAAAGTCTTGAGTAGAGGAAGAATAGTGGTTTTGTTTTGTACAGCAGGTTTTGACAAGTCCAACAGACTGAACTCATGTATGTGCTTGAATCTTACTTCATGCTGCAGTCGTGCTTCCAAACTTGAATACCTCCACTGTTAAGAGGTCAAATGTATGAACTGTGTATGTTGGTATTCACATGGCTTGGGATTTTGAAGGACATGATGTTGCTCCGATGACGTTAGTGTGTCATTTCCCGAGAAACAAGAGTAGCCTTGTACTCCTCTGTCTGTCTTTACCTGAATGCCAGTATTGTTCAAGGAGCACCAGAAATGTCTTCCCTTATAGACTGCAAGCTTTCATATTTGAAGCTTCATACTCTTTGCCTTTCAGTTTTCCTCATGTAAAATTGGTTGGTTAGGGAAGAGCAGGGAAGCACACTCCTGTCTATTTTGTCTGAGCAGGCAGAAGATTTGAGTCCTCAAAGTATTTTCTTGACTTCCGTTCTCCAGATCTCACAGGAGGAAGTACGATTTTTTTGGTTTTAAGTTATTGCTAGCAAAGGATCTCATAATACTTGGATTAGAGAAGATTAAAACCTAGCAGCAGGAGCTCACAGTGAAGGAGATGGACAGTTAGAGACGAGGAGAGGTTCGGCAGTTTCCACTCCATCCTGCAGTCATGAGGGCCCAGAAACCCTTTGTTGTGTTTTACCTCTTCCTGCATCATCCTGAGATCTCTGCCCTTACCTTCTCTGGAATCCTTTGGCACTTCATGGCCACTGATAACATAGGCCTTCTGCCAGGAGGAGGACGACAGAAAGGACTTTGGGGAAGAAATGAGAGCATTGGGTCAAACAGAATAATGTATAAATTAATGCATGTGATCTAGTGAGGGTAAAACACCAAACAGGAAATTTTTGGGTCTTGTACACAGTTTAAAAATTTATTTCTACTAAATGTATTCTTTTTATAGTGATAGTTGTTCTGGGGCATGCTATCTAATGATCTAGAGTGTGCTTGCTTATTATTTTAAAAATAGTTTGTGCACTGTAGATTGTATTTATGTAAAGCTTTGCTCTGGGTGCCCCAATTTCAGTATGAAATTTCTGTAAATGTTAAACCTGTTAAGTTTAAACACTGCTTAGCTCCTAAGGTGATATGTATAGAACGCTTCTACAAAAGAAATGGCAGATTTCATTGGATAGCCATAACTGATGAACATGATACGACTTGGATATTGCTGCTTTGCCCCATGTGCTTTATGAGGTGATGCAAAGATATTTCCAAGTTCTGTGAAGGAAGTCGAAAGGATTGATAACAGTAATAGCTTTATTTGAGTAGAGTGGTCAGTGAACAACCAGGTATATTTTTTGTTTCAACAATGAGCTATTGATAACATAACTTATAATAATTGAATAATTGCCTGAACTTCTCATAACCATTTAGTATCTTTTTTATTAGCAAATAATCTCTGGCAGTTTTGCTTTTCCAGCACTGTCTAATGCTTCATTTAATACCTCATAAACAGCTTAAAGTGTGAAACTCCTGGTTTGCAAACTCAAGATGTGTGTATATTAACAAAAAAAGCCAACATGTACTACTACTTTGACCCTAGTATAGTACACATATTTTAGAATTGTAATAAAAGTCTAGTAATAGGATAAATAGATAGATTCACATTTCCAGGATTGAAGTATTCCTTGTGGACTAAGAAATTGTTTTAATTTCTCCTCATTTCAAACAGTATAATTAGCAGCTCCCTTGTTCTTTTGACAGCAGCCTTTCTATATAACTGAGACGAATAATTCTTTTGAAGTTTAAACTTAGAGCTGTGACTTATCAGATTCCAAGCCAGCCTCACCTTCTGCTTTTCCACACTCACTAATAGCTTTCTTAAAAATAAATAAGTAGCACAAATAGAATGTAAACCAGTCTGCCTGCCCTGATCTCCAAACTAGTCAAGTTCTGGGAGATGGGGTCAACTTGACCATCTGCATCAGATGAAAAAGCACAATGAACAAAGGTAAATGTCACATGCATTTTGATGAAATGGCAGTCCCAAACAGTCTTGCTCTGTCCCTGAGAAGCTTCACATAAACATTGAACAAGAAAGGCAACAGAGTTGAATGATGAAAAACCTGCTCATGAGAGCCCTCTGGGCAGATGAGCAATTGTCCAACATCACCCTCTGAGACCTCCCGGAGAGGAGAGACCAGAGTCACTACACTGATTTTTGGCCATCCTTGCCAGTGTCTGCAGATGAGTCAACAAAACTTAATGGTTCCTGTTAACAAAGGTTGCTGACAAATCTACGATAATCAGCATGTAAACTTGACCTCTGTATTTTGCCAAGAGGAGATCATGGACCAATTAAGCCAATGGAGTATTTGTACCTTACCTAGGCTGAAAGCCAGATTGAAAAGGGTCGTGGAAGTCAAAGATGCCAGATGGCATAACAGCTGTTTAACATAAACTTCTCAGTCACCTTCTTCACTACAGGCAGTTTAGACAGGGGATGACAATTGATAAAATTACCAATACTAAGCTGACATCTCAGATGCAGGTGTGTAGCTGATTGTTAGAAGAATGCTGGTGGTTAGCTTTTTCAGGTACTGATGAGAAAAGTAGGGTTGATAATGCTTCTGATTATTTGATTTTGTATCTGAAGAATAGTTTCATAGTGCCTCATTTTACCATGCCTATCAGGTTATGATTAAAATGTCCCAAATTCTTGGAATTGATCCATATATTTCCTAGCACTACAAATGCTTTTTTTTTTTTTTTTTTTTTGGTTTCCTGTTGACACTCCAACCTTGAATCAGAAATCTGCAAGTCCCTTTAAGACCTGGATAATTTAATTAATCTGAAGGATATCTGCTGGATACTGCTTTAACTTTTGCAGTTCAGGTGGATAAAACAACTCCATCTCTTTTTTTCTGCCAAGGTGGAAAGCAAGCTGATGGATCATATAAATGATATATATGTTACTATTTTGCCAAATTAATTCATGAAATTATGGATAAATTATGGGTAAAATTGTGTTCAAGAATTTTTTTAAATGTTTATCCATCACCAGTTTTCAAACAGAGAGATGCTTGCATTTGAAGAAAGAAATAGTTTAATTTTTTCTTGTTACCGTGGAAAGTGAACTTACAAATAGATTCTGCTGTAAGAGTATTTCTTCTGATGGCCACTGTGATAAATAATGAAGAATTAGGTGAGATTGAGATGTCTAGGTTCAATTCAGCCTACTGTAGTTGAAGGTGTTCTGGTCTGGAAATGTCTGTGTGTAGTTGGTAAATAAAGCTATATTGCTGCACGTGCTCCAAAAATTTAGAGCACGTGCTGTAGCTGATAGATGCTTAAGGTCATGTAAGAAATAGGCACTTAAACTGTAATTTCTAAAGTTTAAACCTCTTTAAATCTGCTGAAAGAGCAAATCCATTAGGCCTTGTGATCCCCAAGCCAAAACGTACACTGACAAATAGCATTGTTTGACCTAAAACGTAGCAAGGGAAGAGGTTTTCCCAGCTCTTATAAAACAGCTTATTGATTAGAAAACTTGCTCAAGAAGCGGAAAACTGGGCTATAGAATTTCCCCAATGTGAGGGAGGAGGGACCCACTGCATCCCTTAGCTATGTAGGTGTCCTAACTGCACAGCCTACGGGGCTACAGATTGGACCATCCTCCCTCCTTCTTCTTGTAACAGGCCGCTGAGTAGAAAGAAATGCCAACTGGGGTTTGAGGAGTAAGAATAAACTAGGGGAAGCATAGTTCTATAAGCGTCAGCTCATTGAAGGCAGTCACAGCTTCAGGGATTACTTGTGAATTTTACAGTTAAACGAATACCTAAAATGCACAAGTAGCATTAGTCGTGTGGACTTAATCCAATCTGAAGCCAGACTGATGGTCTGCTAAGGTGTTTAACTTAATGAATAATAAAGGCCTATGAAGTTCTTTGAATTAAGTCTGGGTTTCCTTACAGTTATTTTACTATAGTGAGAGGGTATCTTTTGGAAACCAGCAGATGTAATCTAAAGAGTTCCAGTGAACAGCATGCATAGAAATGGAGACACTGTCAGATGCACGCACTTCCCTATTCATGTGAGACTGGATATAGGTGATACTTAGATATAGTTTTCCGTAAAGAAAGCTCTGCCCACTCAACCACATTTTTACAGGTATTCTGCTTGTTTCTAGGCACGAATTTACAGAACTCATCATCACCAAAAAACCAAAGAGATTCCCAGATGGGAAAAGGGAGGAGAAGAAGCCTGGAAGCGCTTGCCTGTCTGGAGTGGCATAGAAAGGCAGGAAAACGTAGTGGCTTGTACTCACTAGTAGGTGAATTTTTTTTTTCCCCTTTAGAATTCCTTCTAGACTGTACATTAAACTGTAACAATTTGAAGAACTATGGGTATGTTCTTCTTTTTCTCCGGTTATCAGTGGCATCCTTGCAATAATAAAAGCGAAAAGAGTGATTCACCCTGATGATGCAGAAAGCTTTAATACACTCCTTTTCCTTTACTTTCCTGTGGAGCTAATAGGTATCAGAAAGGGGCAAGAGATGAGAGCTTTTGCACATGTGCATTTATGTTTTCAATGTTGCCTGTGTGTTCAAAAGAAAAATCACTGTGGGACTCTTTTTTTATGTGATGATCTTTTGTTGCATCAATTGAGAAAGGAAGTAATCACTTGGGAATAACTACTTTATACAATTTCAAAAGACTCCCAAAAGAGAAGAAAGTCATGCTTCTCTATACAATACAGCAAATGCCAGAAAAGGTGGGTCATTCTCACTGCAAGCCATAGGACACACAAGGTCAAACTTAATCCTTGTGTAAATTCTGCTTGAAGTGACTGGAATTATCAGAGGATGAAACTAGACAATCATCAGTGGACAAAAAATAAAATTTTAAGAGTACTCTCTTGAATATGTGGCAGTTTCCTGTTAGTATGCACAAAGGCTGTCAAAAGCTATTGACTTGTCAAGCATTACTTACTTTTTTCCCCAACCGAGTGCTGATTAGCTGATTAGGTACATGTTTCCTTTCTGTTCTATAAAAGTAATGGCTTCCTTACAGTCTGGAGGATATTGCTAGTCCCAACCCAGGTGACCAGGTCTGTTAGTGGAAAGGCATAGGGCAGTGTGGGTCTGGAACATGACAGAGATCTCTAGACCTTACTCTGCTGGGAAGAATAGATAGTCTTACAAACCAGATTTTATTGCATGCATCTACTCTGTAATGGAGCTTTGTTTCTCCCTAGTTTGCTCACTTCTGTCTTTATATAAGGCCTACAAAAAAGCTGCCCCAAAATTAACAGAAGAATTAGATAAAAAGTAAATGATCTGCATGCACAGATCAGAATAGAAATCCAGGGACAGGTAAGGGAGGAGAGCACATACTATTTATGGAGATGCTATGTCCCCAGTATTACATAAAAGTGAGGCCCTTGGCTTTTGTTCTACACCCTGTTGTTATGATAAGATTTTCAGAGCATGTAGTAGTTGCTTTATTCATATTTTGATTTGGAGCACCAGGGTTTTTATCACTGATTTCTAAGTAAGCAGAGATTGCATAACACAAAGTGCAAGGTGGCGTACCAGTACAATATTGAAGAAAGCATATTTTTAAATGCAGAAAGCATTTAAAACAGAAAATATGTGTATATATTTCTGATTGTGTTCAGTCAAAGAATTCTTCTGTTATGAAGTCTTTGATTAAAAGTGATTCAAACCACAAGTAAAATTGCTCAGTAATTACTTCCAGCATCTTCTCACTAGTCTTATATGTGATCTCGGGTAATGGTACACTTCACAAAGGCTTATTTCAGGAGGTCCCTGCCACCTTTTTTTGTGTTGGCAGAAAAAAAAGATAAGAATGTATTTAGCAGTAAGACTCTGGAGTCTGCCTTCAGACCTGTCAGATACTTGAGAGTTTGTATGTCTGTAGCTTCTGATAACACATTTCCCCTTTTGCTTCAGCTTTGGTACCCAAATGGACTTGTAAGTGCTACCAGCCTCACACCGGTCAAAGGATTCCAGGGAGGGATTTTTTGTATTGCATTTTCTCCCTACTTTTTCTAGAGGAATTTTCTAGTTCTTTTCATCAGTCTTTTAGGAGTTTTGGCTTTTTCCTGCAAAAAGACAGCACTCTATTTAGAATGCCTTTCATAAACAGAACAATGGCTGGTTTATAAAACAAGTAGGTTCAAAATACCTTCTTGCTAAGTGTATTTTCCAAGCTGACAGTTTTGTGGCATTCAGCTGCACTGTACAAGCTTTTGAAGAATTTTGCCTGTATTCACATATGTAGTTCTGAATCTTCTATCAAGTTATTCATTTTAAATTACTCTATCACTTTAAATATCTAGTTTAAGTCTGCCTGCTTTAATGTGCAGCATTAGTAGTTATAAATCTGATGCTGCTGAATAAGCATTAATTGTAGTGGATCACATTCTTTTTTATTAGAGATTTTAGAAGGCTCTCCAAATTTATGCTTGACTGTTTAAATAATATTTACACGAGTTACCATTTAGTTGTGTTTATTTTATTCTTTTGAAGAAATAAACATGTTTGGGGAAAAAATGGCAAGCAAGGAAAGTTTGCTCAAGCAAAAGGTTTTTAAGTATCGAATTTAAACAATAGATACAAGATTCTGTTGCCTATTTTTATTTGTTTTGTTCTCTTTTGATATTTACTCTGATGGCTTAATTAATTTCTTAATGTAAAGATACAATGTATAGTCTACCCTCCTCTCATTGTGTACTAATTACCAGCTTGCAGTAAATTCGGCAAGTTAGTTTGATAAAATATTCAGCAACTATTTTCATTTTTGCTATTGTCACTCTACGGTTTTTGTCAGCTGCAGAAATGTTAACATATTACCCAGGGTTTCCAGAAAACCATGAGCCCTATAGTTCTGTATGTGTATTCTACCAAAGGGTCTCCAACAGTAATTTTGAGTGTTTGCAAGTTTCAACCCAGCAGGTTGCAGAGCATCCGCAGTGAGAGGAATGAAGCCAGTGCTACAATTTACAATAAGAACATTCCAGACTCCTTGAGGATTACATGTAGTCTTCCTTGATTGCTGGCTTTTACTCTGAAATATGCAATACTGTTTTCTTTAGGCAAATGCACTGTAAATTAATCCCAAAAAGTGGTATAATGAGGGTTGGTTTTATTTGATTGTTTTGGCAGCTCGATCTTTACATACTGTCTTCATTCTTCGAATGAGAGTATCATTGTATTTCTTGTATTATTTTGGAAAGTGACTTTCTGGTTTTGGACAAACTTACAATAATTGACATCTTACCACTTGTGGCTCTGTGGTTATCTGTAATACAAACTAGTGTCAACTGTGCCCTAGTGATCAGGCAGTAAACTGTCAGATTGCTAATCCTTTCTTCTCATTTGTACTGCATTTCCTCCTACCTGGGTGATTATAAGATTTTTTTCCCTGGCTCAATAGCCATCGTTTAAAGAACTAAATTATTTCTCAGTATCGCAATGCTCATTGGACTAATTGTATGGGGTTTTCTTCCTCTTTTTACATGTGGGAAAATAAATAACAATTAAGTAATTTACTTTAAGACCATGAACTGCATTTTTTGCTTCCTACTAAATACAATAATGGAAAGTTTCTATTGCATGTATGTGTAAAATTCATTCAGATTGTTACTCTGTGCACGCATGTACCGTATAGGCCAGTTATTACGTGCTCAGAGACATTCATTTTCTACTAAGTTGCTCGTATGATCACAGTTAGTCACTGGAGATCATTCTGCGCTTCTCTGGGGCTGACGTTGTTTACAATGAGCAGTGGGAAAGCGCTAATCCTCCCTCAGAGCTCTCCATCTGCAGAAGCAGATGACTGCTCATTTCAGAAATTTGTCCTGATATAGGGCAAAGAGCACATCTGCTTAATCACCCAAATGGCCCATTTTTATAAATGGACACTTTCTTTTATAACTATCATGCACACGTACAAATACAGACACAAACTCCACTGTAGTTTCGGTGATTGATTTCATTATTTTAATGGGTGATAATCCACATTATGGAATAACACAGATCTTTTAGGCTAAAGCTTTTACAATCCACTTTATTAGAATATGCTACTTAAAATAGTAAGAGAAAACAACAGAACAGTTACTGCTTAATGTATATATACATGTATTTCTTCTGAATACCTGAACTGACAGACACCTAGCAACTGTTTATTGTAAAACATACGCAAAGAAAGAATTATATATGTAGCAGATACTATCCCTGACCCAAACAAGAGAACACTATAGGTAGAATCCTTTGTCTGGAAGACTTCTGCCAGAAGCACTGTCCCAGTACCCTATGTGCTTTCAGTACTTCATGCTCAAAAGCAACGCTTTTTTCCTGCAGGAGCAATGGAACAACGGTATGCACGCACGTAGCATTAGTCTATGCAGTTTTCTTGTTAAGCCAGTACAGGTTTTAGCAGCAGATAACCACTGGGAGAACATACTAAAGTAGAAGTGGTATGGATTTATGACAGAATTCTGGAAGATTTTTCCATATATTGGACAAATATTACAGTGTTGTGCAGTTTTCATATTTTAGGAATTACAACATTATTTCTCTATTGACAAGACAGGCCTCAACCCTAAGCAATGATAGAGCCTCTTAACTATCACAGTGAGAGAAGCTACATGGAAAACAGTTTTCTAGACTGCGAAACTTTTCAGCTTTTCAGGTTGTCCCCCCCTCTTTCTTAAGGACTGAGAAAAAAGGCTTAACAGCAGTGTGTGTGAGTGTGCATAGAATCACAGAATCACAGAATCACAGAATGTTAGGGATTGGAAGGGACCTCGAAAGATCATCTAGTCCAATCCCCCTGCCGGAGCAGGATTGCCTAGACCATATCACACAGGAACGCATCCAGGCGGGTTTTGAATGTCTCCAGAGAAGGAGACTCCACAACCTCTCTGGGCAGCCTGTTCCAGTGTTCAGTTACCCTCACCGTAAAGAAGTTTTTCCTCATATTTATGTGGAACCTCCTGTGTTCCAGCTTGCACCCATTGGCCTTGTCCTGTCAAGGGATGTCTCTGAGAAGAGCCTGGGTCCATCCTCATGACACTTGCCCTTTACATATTTATAAACATTAATGAGGTCACCCCTCAGTCTCCTCTTCTCCAAGCTAAAGAGACCCAGCTCCCTCAGCCTCTCCTCATAAGGGAGATGTTCCACTCCCTTAATCATCTTCGTGGCTCTGCGCTGGACTCTCTCTAGCAGTTCCCTGTCCTTCTTGAACTGAGGGGCCCAGAACTGGACACAATATTCCAGATGCGGCCTCACCAGGGCAGAGTAGAGGGGGAGGAGAACCTCTCTCGACCTGCTAACCACACCCCTTCTAATACACCCCAGGATGCCATTGGCCTTCTTGGCCACAAGGGCACACTGCTGGCTCATGGTCATCCTGTTGTCCACTAGGACCCCCAGGTCCCTTTCCCCTACGCTGCTCTCCAACAGGTCTGCCCCCAACTTGTACTGGTACATGGGGTTGTTCTTGCCCAGATGCAGGACTCTACACTTGCCCTTGTTATATTTCATTAAATTTCTCCCCGCCCAACTCTCCAGCCTGTCCAGGTCTCTCTGAATGGCTGCGCAGCCTTCCGTTGTGTCAGCCACTCCTCCCAGTTTTGTGTCATCAGCGAACTTGCTGACAGCGCACTCTATTCCCTCATCCAAGTCATTAATGAATATGTTGAATAGTACTGGTCCCAGTACCGACCCTTGAGGGACTCCGCTAGACACAGACCTCCAACTGGACTCTGTCCCATTGACCACTACTCTCTGGCTTCTTTCCTTCAGCCAGTTCACAATCCACCTCACTACCCGATCATCCAGACCACACTTCCTCAGTTTAGCTGCGAGGATGCTGTGGGAGACCGTGTCAAACGCTTTACTGAAATCGAGATAGACCACATCCACAGCTTTACCATCATCTATCCACCGGGTTACGTCCTCATAAAAGGCTATCAAGTTGGTTAAGCATGACTTCCCGTTGGTGAAGCCATGCTGAGTGCCCCTAATGATCCCCCTGTCCTTGATGTGCCTAGAGACAGCACCAAGAACAAGTTGTTCCATCACCTTTCCGGGGATGGAGGTGAGGCTGACGGGTCTGTAGTTACCTGGGTCCTCCTTCTTGCCCTTTTTGAAGACTGGAGTGACATTCGCTTTCCTCCAGTCCTCAGGCACCTCTCCCGTTGCCCACGACTTAGCAAAGATGATGGAGAGTGGCCTAGCAATGACTTCCGCCAGCTCCCTCAGCACCCGCGGGTGCATCCCATCAGGGCCCATGGATTTATGGACATCCAGGTTGCTTAATTGGTCCCTGACCCAGCCCTCATCTACGAAGACAGATTCCTCCTCTATCCTGACTTCTTCTGGGGCCTCAGGGGTCCGGGGCTCCTCAGGACAGCCTCCAGCAGTATAGAGAGAGGCAAAGAAGGCATTCAGTAACTCTGCCTTCTTTTTATCCTCTGTCTCCAGGGCCCCCACCTCATTCATCAGTGGGCCTACATTGCCTCTAGTGTTGGCTTTACCTGCAATGTATTTGAAGAAGCCCTTTCTGTTGTCCTTGACCTCTCTTGCAAGGTTTAATTCCAAGGAGGCCTTAGCTTTCCTAGTTGCCTCCCTACATCCTCTGACAACAGACTTATATTCCTCCCAAGTGGCCAGCCCCTCCTTATGATCTGTACACCCTCTTCTTCCACTTGAGTTTGCCCAGCAGTTCCCTGTTTAACCATGCAGGTCTCCTGCTACCCTTCCTTGACTTCCTACCTGCTGGGATGCTCTGATCTTGAGCTTGGAAGAAGCAGTCCTTGAATGCTAACCAACTATCTTGGGCCCTCTTACCTTCTAGTACCCTGTCCCATGGGATTTCCCCTAGCAATTGCTTGAAAAGGCCAAAGTTGGCCCTCCTGAAGTCCAGGGTTGTGATTCTGCTAGCTATTCTGTTCCTGCCACATGAGATCCTGAACTCTACCATCTCATGGTCACTACAACCAAGGCTGCCCTCAACCTTCACCTCTTCAACCAGACCCTCCTTGTTAGTAAGGATAAGATCCAGCAGCGCTCCTCTCCTAGTTGGCTCATCCACCATTTGCATGAGAAAGTTATCATCAATGCACTGGAGGAACCTCCTGGACTGAGGATGGCTGGCTGAGTAGGCCTCCCAGCAAATATCAGGGTAGTTGAAATCCCCCACGACAACCAGACCCTGTAATTGCGAGACTGCTCTCAGCTGCCTGTAGAAGGCCTCATCACCGTCCTCATCCTGATCCGGTGGCCTGTAATAGACACCCACAACAGTATCACCCCTGCCAGCCTGCCCCTTAATTCGCACCCACAAACTCTCAACTCTCTCCTGATCCACCCCTGGACAGAACTCAATACATTCTAGCTGCTCACTCACATAAAGAGCAACTCCACCACCTCTCCTTAGCGGCCTGTCTTTCCTGAACAGGACATAGCCATCCATGACCACATTCCAGTCATGCGAGGCGTCCCACCAAGTCTCTGTAATTGCCACTAGATCATAGCCCCCCGACCGAACACGGATTTCCAACTCCTCCTGTTTATTTCCCATGCTGCGTGCATTGGTGTACAGGCATTTCAGGGAGCGAGCTGAGCACACCGATTTCACCCCAGGGGGATGGGAGGCCTCCTGGTCTACCTCAACACTAGAGCATTGCCCCAGTGGTGCAAGCCCAGCTACTACCCCATCCCCCTTCGAATCTAGTTTAAAGCTCTCCGAATGAGCCCTGCTAATTCCTGTCCCAGAACCCTTTTGCCCCTACGACATAAACCTTTCCCATGTATCACTGTCACGCCTGGTGTCTTATAAAACCAGCCATTATCAAAGAACCCAAAGCCCTGCCTGTAGCACCAGTCTCGTAGCCAGGCATTAATAGAGAGAATCCTACTATTCCATCCCACGTCATCACCTGAAAATGGAAGGAGGGAGGAGAAAACAACTTGTGCCCCAGACTCTTTCACCAACCGTCCTAGGGCCTTGTAGTCTTTCTTCATCCCCCTCAGACTATGGGATGCAGCTTCTAGAAGTTGATAGAAGAAGTAGAACTTCTATAGAAGTTATATAAGTTGAACTTCTATAGAAGCTGATTTTCATAGGCAGAGAAGAGGGATATAGAAGAGAAGTAAGATGAGACAATTGTTAAAAAAAACCCAAAAACTCAGACCGATGTGTGATAGTCAAGTACCTGTGCTGACATCCTGTGCTTAAATTATTAACAGTTTGCTGTCTTTCCCAGTGGATGTTGTGTCAAAGCTGACTTACTTTGACTGAAATGCTTCATTTTTGAAAACCTGGCATTTTTCCAACAGCCACAGTTTCATTAAAGCTTTTCCATTACGAAAAGAAGTGGATCAGTGATGACCTAAGTGTGGACTACACAGTATCTGTCCTACAACACTGGTGAGGAATGAGTAGCAGCTACATAGGGCTCATGGAATGTAGCATACCCACTGTCCTGGTTTGGCCTAAACCAGGCCGATTTTCCTTTCAGTGATTTTTACTTTCAGCTAAGTCTCCTCTAAATAACTGCACTTTCTGAAACTAACTGCATGTTTTTGCAGACAGTGTCTGCTTCCAGGACTGATAACGCTCGAAGTTTGTAGTTATCGCTGAGGCACCGGTAGGGATGTTGTGCAGTAAGGCTCTTGCTGTACTTTTTTCTTAGAGAAACCAAGGTCACCGCTGGATTCCTCACTGCTTACAAGTGAAAAGCTGAAGGGGGGGTCGCAGCTGCAGGGGGGAGCAGACAGGGCAGGTGACCCAAAATTGACCAACGAGGGTATTCCATCCCATACACGTCATTCTCGGTATAAAGCGGGGGGATCACGAGGGTCTCGTCCCTCTTGCTCGCTCTTGCTTTTTCTGCTATGGCTGGTGTCCAAGGAGGACTCCGACTGTTTTCCTGCTGCCCCCGATTCTGATCTGCATCCCTGAATCCAGCTCTCGACCGTCGCTAGGCCCAGCCTGGGCCTTCCCGGAGCCTGCCCTGCAGTGCCGGTGGTGACGTTGCCGACATCGGGGGAGCTCGATCTTGGTTTTGTATATATATTTGTATATATTTGATTATTCCAATATTATTATTATACTCTTTTTCATTATTATAGGTTTATTAAAACTGTTTTAACTTTCCAAAAAAAAAAAAAAAAAAAAAAAAAAAAATTTGCGCCCAACGTGGGGCTCGAGAGAAGCTCCAACAGGTTCCTCTGATAAGTCGAATCCCGGCTCCGGCAGGAGGAGACCCAGAGAGCTCAGCTGAGAGAGTAACAGATTTCTTCCTTTGAGATTTACGAGGGGTTGGAAATTAAAACAGATAGCGAAGATGCTGATGTCATTTTTGAATGCTGTGTTATCTCATCTCTTTATAAAGCCTTTTACAGAGTTAAGTGTAATGATACCTTACTTGCCGTATGCGCTGTTTGTTACTGTTTATGTGCAGTTTATCACTGCTGGGCACTGGTCAATGTGCATTGTTTTGTTATGGCGTTTCATACTGATTTATGTCGTGATAAACTGGGCTGTTACTATTCTGACCGCGGTAGCAGCGATTTTATCTGCGGGCTCCGGGCGTCCTTTAGCTGATTGTGTTAATGATTACACTTCCAATTTTACTTCGGGAAATAGTACCTTCTCCTTTTCTGCCAAGCTGATTCCTCTAGATTTTGTGAAATTCGGATGGTGCTGTCTAGGTGGCATGTTTTTATTTTCGGTTGTCCTGAATGTGTTTCTGATGTGGGATAAGATTAAGTATCGGTGCAGGGACAGGTGTAGGTGTTATGCAGCCACCTCAGATCCTACAGCGTGTGCTGCCGCTACAGCTCGCACCGCAGCTGCTACACCCCCCAAGATGGCCACTGCAGCTACTCAGACTCTAACAAGTCTCAGCACTCCCACGACAGCCACTGCTCAGACCCCATCTACTCAGACCCCAGCATCTAACGAATCTGTACCAATTGCTCCTGTAACCAGGAAGAAATACCAAAAGAAATCAGCTCGTGAAGAGGAGGATGATGACTCAGAGCCTTCTAAGGCAGAGCCATCACATGACCCAGGTGAGGGCCCTTCTCAGGCAGAGTCAGGGCCCGACACAGATGGGGGTTCCCTTGATCGTCATTTTAAAGCAGACCCATTACAGAAGAAAGGTCGTTCTAAAGCAGAACTATCACAGGAGGAGGACTCGGATGTAGAGATAACCTACCACTCCTTATCCCTGAAGGACCTGAGAAATATAAGGAAAGATTTCAGCCGTTATGATGGTGAGCCAATTATTACCTGGCTGCTCCGATGCTGGGATAATGGGGCGGATAGCATGCAATTAGATGGCAGAGAAGCCAGACAGTTGGGATCCCTGTCTAGAGATGGTGGTATTGATAAGGCGCTTGCAAGAAAGTCAAACACTATCAGTCTCTGGAGGCGACTCTTGTCAGCTGTAAAGAGCAGGTATCCCTATAAAGATGATGTTATGAGCCACCTAAGCAAATGGACCACTATAGAAAAAGGTATTAACTACCTTAGAGAACTAGCTGTGCAAGAGATCATTTATAGACACCCACGGGACATTGTAGATCCTGTAGATCCTGATGAAGTGGAATGCAACCGATCCATGTTCCGGAAGGTTGTGAAGAATGCTCCACCGACATATACCCATACATTGTCAATATTAGTCTGGGGAGAAAATGCTATGGCACGACGTAGTGTGGATGAAATGGCTAACTGTATGCGACAGTATGAAGATAGTATTTCTTCCCCACTGCAGGCCCGTGTCTCGGCTGTGGAAAAACTGACAAAGGAAAACAAGGACTCATTTAAACAACTGTCAGACAAACTGTCCAGGATCGAGAATAAACTTGACTCTCTACCTACACAGGCACGCGTTGCAGCTGTTAAGAGAAAACGCCCTCCTACAGGACCAGCTCAAAGGAAACGGAACACATCACGAGGTATCCTGTGGTTTGCCCTGCGTGGTTATGGGGAAGACATGAACAGATGGCATGGACAACCTACCAGTACCCTACAGGCACGAGTACGTGAGTTGCAAGCTAAAAGAAATACCAGAGAGAATTTTTCTAGGAGGATGGCTGCTCCAGTTACCAGTGAGCAGGACCCCAGTCAGGGTAGATGGGCCTCAAATTCCTTTTTCCAAAGTGTGAATAGGAGAAATGAAGGTCCAGTCCCTGTGAGCAGCACGAATCCATTTCTTGATTAGGGGGGCCCTGCCTCCAGCCAGGTGGAGGAAAGGGACAACCGAGTTTATTGGACTGTGTGGATTCGATGGCCTGGCACATCAAAACCACAAAGGTATCGAGCCTTGGTAGACACTGGTGCACAGTGCACCCTAATGCCATCGGATCATAAAGGGGCAGAACCTATCAGTATTTCAGGAGTAACAGGAGGATCTCAAGTGTTATCTGTATTGGAGGCCGAAGTGAGCCTAACTAAAAATGAATGGAAAAAGCACCCCATTGTGACTGGCCCAGATGCTCCGTGCATCCTTGGCATAGACTACCTCAAGAGAGGGTATTTTAAGGACCCAAAAGGGTATAGATGGGCCTTTGGTGTAGCAGCTGTAGAGACTGAGGACATTAAACAGCTGTCTATCTTGCCTGGCCTCTCAGAGGATCCTTCTGTTGTGGGGTTGCTGAAGGTTGAAGAACAACAGGTGCCAATTGCTACTACCACGGTGCATCGACGACAATATCGCACCAATCGAGACTCCCTGATCCCCATTCATAAACTGATTAGACAATTAGAAAATCAAGGAGTAATTAGTAAGACTCGCTCACCCTTTAATAGTCCTATATGGCCAGTGCGAAAGTCTGATGGAGAATGGAGATTAACTGTGGACTATCGTGGCCTAAATGAAGTTACGCCACCGCTGAGTGCTGCCGTGCCAGACATGCTAGAACTTCAATACGAACTGGAGTCAAAGGCAGCCAAGTGGTACGCCACCATAGACATTGCTAATGCATTTTTCTCTATTCCTTTGGCACCAAAGTGCAGGCCACAGTTTGCTTTCACCTGGAGAGGTATCCAGTACACCTGGAATCGACTGCCCCAGGGGTGGAAACACAGTCCTACTATTTGCCACGGACTGATTCAGACTGCACTAGAAGAGGGTGGAGCTCCAGAACATTTGCAATACATTGATGACATCATTGTATGGGGTGATACAGCAGCAGAAGTTTTTGACAAAGGGGAGAAAATAATCCAAATTCTTCTGAAAGCTGGTTTTGCCATAAAAAGAGGCAAGGTCAAGGGACCTGCCCGGGAGATCCAGTTTTTAGGGATTAAATGGCAAGATGGGCGTCGCCAGATCCCGACAGAGGTGATCAACAAAATAACAGCTATGTCCGCACCAACTAACAAAAAGGAAACACAAGCCTTCTTAGGCGTTGTGGGTTTCTGGAGAATGCATATTCCAGATTACAGCCAGATTGTACGCCCTCTTTATCAAGTGACCAGGAAGAAGAATGATTTTCAGTGGGGCCCTGAACAACGACAGGCTTTTGAACAGATTAAACAAGAGATTGTGCATGCAGTAGCCCTTGGACCAGTCCGTATGGGACAAGATGTTAAAAATGTGCTCTACACCTCAGCTGGGGACAATGGTCCTACCTGGAGCCTCTGGCAGAAAGTGCCAGGGGAGACTCGAGGTCGACCCCTAGGATTTTGGAGTCGAGGATACAAGGGCTCCGAGGCCAATTACACCCCAACTGAAAAAGAGATACTGGCAGCATATGAAGGAGTTAGAGCTGCTTCAGAGGTAATTGGTACTGAGGCACAACTTCTCCTGGCACCTCGATTACCAGTACTAGGCTGGATGTTCAAGGGTAAGGTTCCCACTACCCATCATGCAACTGATGCTACATGGAGTAAATGGATTGCATTAATTACACAGAGGGCTCGAATAGGAAACCCTAATCGCCCAGGAATCTTAGAAGTGATCATGGACTGGCCAGAAGGCAAAGACTTCGGAATGCCACCAGAAAAGGAGGTGACACGTGCTGAAGAAGCCCCACCATATAATGAACTACCAGAGGATGAGAAGCAGTATGCCCTGTTCACCGATGGATCCTGCCGTCTTGTAGGAAAGCATCGGAAGTGGAAAGCTGCTGTATGGAGTCCCATACGACGAGTCACGGAAGCCACAGAAGGACAAGGTGAATCAAGTCAATTTGCAGAGGTAAAAGCCATCCAGCTGGCTTTAGACATTGCTGAACGAGAAAAGTGGCCAAGGCTGTATCTTTATACTGACTCATGGATGGTGGCAAATGCCTTGTGGGGGTGGTTAAAGCAGTGGAAGCGAAGCAACTGGCAGCGTAAAGGTAAACCTATTTGGGCTGTTGAACTGTGGCAAGATATTGCTACTCGGCTAGAGAAACTAGTCGTGAAGGTACGTCATGTAGATGCTCACGTACCTAAAAGTCGGGCAACTGAGGAACATCGAAACAACCAACAAGCAGATCAGGCTGCTAAAGTGTTCCAAATAGATTTGGACTGGGAACATAAAGGTGAACTATTTTTAGCTCGGTGGGCTCATGACACTTCAGGTCATCAAGGGAGAGATGCAACATACAGATGGGCTCGTGACCGAGGGGTGGACTTAACTATGGACTCTATTGCACAGGTTATCCATGATTGTGAAACATGCGCCGCAATTAAGCAAGCCAAACGGTTAAAACCTCTGTGGTATGGGGGGCGGTGGTTGAAATATAAATATGGGGAGGCCTGGCAAATTGACTATATCACACTCCCTCAAACCCGCCAGGGTAAACGCTATGTGCTTACCATGGTGGAGGCAACCACCGGATGGCTGGAAACATACTCTGTGCCCCATGCCACTGCCCGGAACACTATTCTGGGCCTTGAAAAGCAAATCTTGTGGCGACATGGCACACCAGAGAGAATTGAGTCGGACAATGGGACTCATTTCAAAAACAGTCTCATAGATAACTGGGCCAAAGAGCATGGCATCGAATGGGTATATCACATCCCCTATCATGCACCAGCCTCTGGGAAAATTGAACGGTATAATGGGCTGTTAAAAACTACCCTAAAAGCAATGGGGGGTGGAACCTTTAAAAACTGGGATAAGCATTTGGCACAAGCTACCTGGCTAGTTAACACCAGAGGATCTATCAACCGAGCTGGCCCTGCTCAGTCAGATCTTTTACATACAGTAGAAGGGGATAAAGTCCCTGTGGTGCATGAAAGGAATCTGTTGGGAAAAACTGTCTGGGTTCTTCCTGCTACAGGCAAAGGTAAACCCATTCATGGGATTGCTTTTGCTCAAGGACCTGGATGTACTTGGTGGGTGATGCTGCAGGATGGTGGAGTCCGATGTGTCCCTGAAGGTGATCTGATCTTGGGTGAGAATACTTAATTCTGAACTGCATGATGTTAATTGCTGCATAATACTAACAGTGTTCATAAGTGTCTTTCAGGTTAAGACAGTGGTGACGAGACCAGAGCTAGCTGCAAGTGGCGTCCAGTAACCTCCTCGAGACTGACATCTTTAACCTGCAACCCGTGGGCATGAACTGTGACAAAACTCATACCATGTCTCCTGCCCTGAGAGACTCCTAGCCAGATGGAAACCCACAATCCTGAACTAAATGAACTTGATGAACTTTTTTTTTTTTCTGTATAGAGATGAATCATAAACTAATGTTATCTGTATATATTTTAAAATGAAAAGTTAGTGGTGATCTGAGTATGACGTGAATGGTATGGAATAAGGGGTGGAATGTCCTGGTTTGGCCTAAACCAGGCCGATTTTCCTTTCAGTGATTTTTACTTTCAGCTAAGTCTCCTCTAAATAACTGCACTTTCTGAAACTAACTGCATGTTTTTGCAGACAGTGTCTGCTTCCAGGACTGATAACGCTCGAAGTTTGTAGTTATCGCTGAGGCACCGGTAGGGATGTTGTGCAGTAAGGCTCTTGCTGTACTTTTTTCTTAGAGAAACCAAGGTCACCGCTGGATTCCTCACTGCTTACAAGTGAAAAGCTGAAGGGGGGGTCGCAGCTGCAGGGGGGAGCAGACAGGGCAGGTGACCCAAAATTGACCAACGAGGGTATTCCATCCCATACACGTCATTCTCGGTATAAAGCGGGGGGATCACGAGGGTCTCGTCCCTCTTGCTCGCTCTTGCTTTTTCTGCTATGGCTGGTGTCCAAGGAGGACTCCGACTGTTTTCCTGCTGCCCCCGATTCTGATCTGCATCCCTGAATCCAGCTCTCGACCGTCGCTAGGCCCAGCCTGGGCCTTCCCGGAGCCTGCCCTGCAGTGCCGGTGGTGACGTTGCCGACATCGGGGGAGCTCGATCTTGGTTTTGTATATATATTTGTATATATTTGATTATTCCAATATTATTATTATACTCTTTTTCATTATTATAGGTTTATTAAAACTGTTTTAACTTTCCAACCCGTAAGTCTCTCTCCCTTTTCCCTTTCCCTTTCCCTTTGGGTGGGGGGGGAGGGTTAACAGAGAGCGTCTGCTGCAGGTTTAATCGCCAGCCCAGCTTTAAACCGTGACACCCACCAGCGCTCTGATAGTATTATATGTGGCACACAGTAATGTAGAAATACCATAACGTGATGAATATTTTATACCTTTCCTGGTATAAAATATTAATTTGGTTATTCATTCACCTTTAATGAGCTAAATTAGAATCACATTTGAAACATTGTTTAAAACATTATCCATGTTTACTTGTCTTATAAATACCCGTTAAAGATTCCATATATCAAGTTGCAGACCACATTTTTCTTCAGACTCCCCTCCTTCCCGCAGCCCTTCTGCCGAGTTAGTAATATTTGTATCTTATATTTTGCTTAGTTATATGAAAAATCATAAGTAGGAGGAAGAGCTATGTAGAAGTGCAACTGAGACTGTGCAAAACATGCAAGAACAAGTTGTCATTCCTTTCCCTCCTACTTCAGTCTGGAGCAGATGCACAAAACTTCCTCTTTACCTACTTCTTGTGGTCACAGCGTGAGACCATCTGACATGGCCACTCCAAATGACAAGGAGACCTGACTTCGTTCATTAGATGCAACCACAATTTAGACTCAGGTGGTAATAGAGAATAAAAGCACTCACTTTCATCGAGCATAATCAAAGGAATGTGGAAAGCATGGGATGAAATTGTCAGAACAAAATGAAGTGCGGAGAAACATAATGGGGAATGGAAGAGTAATCAAAAAGAATGAGGGGCTGCTAGGTAATTGGCCAGGTAAATGGCATCAGAATGCGAAAGGGCATGAAAAAGAAACAGAAAAGAGTAATCGAGAAGATGAGGGAAGCGTATGTTAAGACATAAGACATCAGGTACTAGTGTTTAAACATTACCTGTGCATTCTGTCAGATATATCTGAAGGGGAATGTTTTATGCAGTCATATTTTCAACTTTATGACTTAGTAATTACATAGCCCAACTGCCTCAGAAAAGTGAATTAAAATACAGTATTTAAACTACTATGAGCCACTGTCTCATCTGCCAGGTGTTAGGCATTTCATAGTAGCTTGAGGACTCTATTTATATGTATTATATGGCTTTAAATATTGTACAGATGTGAATACAATCACATAATTTTAAATGTGCACATTCAATGAGGCATCTGCGTTTTTCACAAACATAATTGCATAAAAGAGGGAATTGTGAATGAATCCTTGATCTGTGATTTTAACATAAATATGTGGTAAATATTGTTAGCTCTCTATTAAAGGGGACGTGGGCTAAATACAGTGAGTGTTGAGAAGAGGTGTAATTTCCAAATGTTTTGTGTTAAATATCTAATCAGCATGGAAGATTCCATCTAAATCTCAGCAATATAAAAGGAATTGCTTTCATTTTATCTTTCTACTATATTTTTCAAAGAAAAGTGCAATACATTCTACCAAAAAAAAAAAAATCACCCGTCACCCCCAAATTCCTAACCTTTGATCCCCAAGAAATGGCTTTGAATGTCATGTTTTTATTAAAAAGATTGAGTTGAATGCAATTGTACCTTAGGTATTTTTTTAGGGTACAGGTCTACAATGTAATGTGTTTGGTGAAGAGAAATGGGCACCTTTATTAACTATTGAAAATAATTAAACTGCAGATAACTTGTATCTTTCAGGAATGATTCACATTGCATTGCTGTCACCTGGCAGCCTCTGGTAGGCACAGGTGGGATGAAGTAGCTACTTGCTGCGTCCCACCTGAAAGAAGATCCTGACTGCATCTGCAGCTCCTTTTCAAATGCTGTTTTTTGCTGGTATGGAGTAGAGGCATACAATTGGGCTGTTGTTTCACCTGGAAGGTGTGTCCATTCCAGATGAGAATGGTGAATTTCTGTGTGATCGCCTCTCCGGTCTGTTCTGTGTTGCTTATTTACTTCTGGTTTGTACTGGAATGGAATAGGCGGACGTACATGGTTAACTGGTCTCGGGCAATTCTTCTGTGCTATAACTTGGCTATGTCAAGGGAAGGTCAAATGTTTATTCAAACCATCTTCAGTGGTTTTAAGCCTAAACCTACAACCTTTTTGTTCTGAAAGGGACTAGATGTCTTCTTATTGTCAGATACAGCAAAGAAGCAGATTGAGGTGGTTTCCTTGCCTTTTTCAGCAGTTAGTTGTGATCCTCCAGGTGAGACTCTACGTCAGTGTAACTGCAGGTGTAATTGCTATGTAATTACTGTGATTGTTAAATATGAACACAACATGACTGAGTTTATACTCAAGAGCTCGACTTTGCAATGTCGCAGAGATGCCCTTTGTTGTGCTGGGTCACACTGTTTAAACAGAGGATGTTTGCAGCAGACCTGGTCTTTGGCCAATATACCTGCCTTTGGTCTGGGGAGAGAGAGGCTTGGACTAAGCTATATGGAAAGTGTACTTTTATTGGGTTTTAAAAATCCCATTGACTAGGAGTGTTTTCTTGTGATGTAATGGTACATTTATACTGTCAAAGCCACCTTAATTGAGATTGGGCTGTTAAAGTGTAGTTTATGTTACAAGCAATGTTTATCGAGATATAGTTTTAAGAGTTTAAAAACATTAATAAATTATCTATCTCAGTTTTCCCATAATTTACATTCAGGACTGAATGTTGTTAGAGCATGTTTTTGAAAACCTTATTTCAAGCTAAAAAATTGCAACAATTTGATAACTAAACACACAGTTTTTCTGAAATGCAAGCAGCAGAATGTGAGACTTTTTTTATGATTTACATCACTGTAGCTCCAAGGATAGAGCTATGGATCAAGTTCCTGAGGAATGGGTACCTAAAACCTATACCACTGCCGGTTCAAGGTTATTATATTCATACATCTATTTGGTTATTTTGAGTAGAGAATAAAATTCCAAAACACCTATGGCATTTTTATCCTAAGTTAATTTTTTTTAACAAATTCAGCACATCCTTCTGAGGAGCGAGTTATTACTACTACTGTAAAATCATTTAGAATGCATTTGCATGGCTTAATTGACCTTGAATAATGCAAACTCTTCCACTCCAGCTGACATTAGATGGAAGGAAAAGGCAGTGAGACTTGCATAATCCTCCTATTAAATTCAAACTGCCAAAATGAAAGGAAAACTGACTTAGAATTTGTCTCTAAATCACTTTTCTCTTTCTCCAACACACAAAAATACAAAAAGAATCTGAAAAGAATTTGGTTAGCCCTCAGGAAGGAACAGTTGCACCTAATTTCAAGACATTTAATAATGGCTGACATTTTCTATGGCTTGTGGAGCTCTTCTTTGTAAAGACTGCAGTTTCCGCAATGGTAGTCAGGTTATTTTAAGTTTATAGTAAATTTTAAATTATTTTTTTCTGTTAGACATTCCTACTCACCATGCTGTTTCTCAGTGCATCATACATCAATGCTGAGTTTTATTGAGATACCTAAGCAGCTTTACTTGCGATTTGCTCATCCATCCAGAATGTGTAAACCAGTTCTTTCCACAACTCTGTACGAGATACTTGTGTTTCCCTCTAACCTGTGATGACAACTCTGATCTTCAGCTAAAATTCTTCTTGAGTACTTTCTCTGTAACCTTCATTTCTTCATGCTGTTAGTTTTCACTTGGTGGCTTTATGTAATTACCTTAGATATTTTAAAGAGACATTACAGTTATGTCCAGTATTTCCCTTTGGTGCTGGTGGAGAAGAATTTCCAGTTGGTAACTTCTCAACTGTCTTCCCTCAAATGCCCCCACCATGTTTTGTTTTTTTTTGTTGTTTTTAAAGGCACATATTTTCCTATTTAAAGTCTGATAGATGGGGTCTACAATTACATCTCAGAAAAAAACCACACAGCTTTACTCTGATTTTCATTTTTTTAGGGGGTTTAGTGAGTTCTGTGGTTTGCTTTTCTAATTATGTTGTGATTGCCTTGGAGCTACATTGCTTATGGTGATTCTAACCACATAAGTCTAGTTGAACAACAATAATCCAAATATAAGGCTTACTAGAATGCACATGACTAATCTTTCTGTCATGCAACTACAGTATCTGTAGAGTGAATTGGGCTTTCTTCTTTCTTCTGTATTATAAGCCTACCTCTTCAGTTGGGCACAGAGTTTCCTGCTTGATGAATTCTGAATATGTGTTTCTAGAATTCTTGTATTAATCATCCCCTGATTACTTCTGGTTTTATTTCCTCAAGTCAGCAATATTT
Organism: Nyctibius grandis; assembly: GCF_013368605.1. Lineage (NCBI taxonomy): Eukaryota > Metazoa > Chordata > Aves > Nyctibiiformes > Nyctibiidae > Nyctibius > Nyctibius grandis. Next base: position 75,992,835 of record NC_090663.1, on the reverse strand, counting down.
TTTTCATTGCTGTCTTCTGTGGTCTTGTAGGTGAATAGTATCATTTATTATATTTCCCTTGTTACAAAGCCAGCTCCATTTTTATAGCAGCAAAAGCCACTGCAGAGTCTGCGGAAAAAGTATGGCTCCATTGCATGAAAAGTGTGGGAAAAGTCTTAAATAGCTGATTGGAGTTGTCTGCAAAGTTATAAAGCTTCTTCAGATACTGGAGTTTCTTTGCAGTGGAGCTTCCTTTTCCACTTCTCTATCCTTATTAGAAACTTGGGACTGTATCGGGGCTTCAGAGTGTACTTAGTGGTTCACTTCATGGTCCTTGTACTACAGTTCTCCATCCCAGAGCCTGTTTGGGACTGTGGAACAGCAGAAATCTAGTTGTCTTCCCATTTCAGGAAGAAAAACACAGAACTCCAGCACATATATTAATTTTGCTCTATTACATCTATTTATTTTTTCTTTTATTTTATAGTATTTCTAATTATTGTGAGTCTTCCATCATCCTTTTGCTGACATTTCAGTAAAGGTTAAAGAACAAAGATTAAAGAGCAGCTAATGCAAGTGTGACTTTAATTAAGCTATTGAGCCAGAATATTTCATTCTGAATATTACTGAACTTGCATTATCTCACATTTCATTGATTAACTGCATTTAAGTGTAAATTTTGATTTCACATAGCCTGTATTATTTTTCATCAAGGTAATTTTGTCTTAAAAGATGACAATTTATTTCTGAATCAGTGTTACTGAGAATATAGTCTTTACTCTAGATTATTTTAGCATACTGCTTGGACCAAGGAAAAGTTTACTATGAACTATCCACATATTTTTTCCTTATGTAGATAATGTAAGGCCTTTTGGCAACATTTCTGGATTTTTAAGCAAATACCATGAATCTGTGTAAAGTATATCTGTAAAGTACAAGCAAATGTTGTACAGGACAGGAGGTTGAAATTATTGCAAATTCAAGTATCTGACAACTTCCTTATCACATAAAAGGAAAGCATTTTTAATACATTTAAATAAATGGTTTGTCTCAGAAATGGTGACCATTTCAGTTCAATATATGCAAAGCAATACATTTGACTTCTCATTTTAAAACAGCAAGTTTTGTTTGAAAATTGATCTAGCCTAAGAAGTATTTGAACTCCCAAAGAGATAAACGAACTTCTTTCAAATAGAATGCCAGTTTTAGCATTTATTTAAAATTATTTGGAATTTTGCTTATTTCTCTGTCTTCTTCACCATAATACTTCATTCTATGTATTATGGTATTCTATGCCACAATATAAATTGGTTGCCTAATTTTGTGACTGAATCAAGAGAGTCCGTTCTTGCTGTATTTAATGAAAAAAACCCTCTACAAATTTTATATTTTTGTTTCCTTGGAAAAAGAATCAGGATCGGTAAGGGCAGCTATTTGCTTCAGTTCTTTTAAAAGCAAGTAGAATGTGGGCAGCTCACTGCCACTTGTGCATTTGAAAATGCCCAAAATACTGAACATGTGAATGGCGAGCAGTGAATGGTAAGATTGGGTCAGTACATTTGCTTTGTGCCCTTGTTCTCCCCTGTTCAAGTTGATAACAGCTGATATCAAAGCTCCAGCAGCCCTGAAGCATATCACTCCATTTATGGCCATTTATGTGAGACAAAACAATTAATGACCTCTTGTTTAGTTGGAGTAAACAGAGTTATCTAAACCAATGTATCATTAAAAGTAAGCAAAGTTAATGAAACAATTGTCATATTAACAATTACTCAATATAATAGAAACTCAGCTGACAAACCATGTCAGCAATTGATCATGTATGATTAAGAACTGAATGTGAAGGAACTGCAATAGCAAAGATATGATTTCTGTTTAAGAAGCAAACAGCCTGTAAAAGTCTCAAACCAAAAGTGGCTGTATCTTTCCTCAGCTTGCTCTGTATATCAAAGTAAATGTGAAACAACATTTACTGAGTGAGAATCTCTAAGCAGGGTTTAGTCATCCATACATCAAGAACAACTTGGACCTTATGGGGGACTGGTAGCTCCTTGCCTGATGGTCAAGTTATCGTAGGACCCTACTCAATTTTCTGGATAGCAGTGGCCATTCAGGTTATTAAATAATTTTTTCTAAGGACAAGAGCAAACATTTGCTTCTATTATGCTTTCAAGTGTGCCATTTTGTATGCCTAGTCTGCTACTGTGTCTGAATCCTTAGCCTTGCCCATTAGGCTGTAGCACCAAGGTCAGATATATGATGTAGGCCTTCTCTAGGATATTGACAACCTTGCTGGATTTAAGTTGACTTTACTTTTTACAAGTGACATCCCACCAAACTGTAAACATTGCTTTTGTTTAAATTAGGCTAGTAGCTTATTATCCTTATCATCATTTTTACAGCAAATGGAGAAAAACAAGCACTTATGAGTTATATTTCATCTCATCCTGAGGTAGATGTCTGAAATAGGCCACATGCATCACATAAAATGCCTGTTTATCCTCAACAATTTTAAAGAGAGCTCAGGGTGATTAGCTCAAAAACAGATGTCTCTAGTGCAACAGTCTAAAACCAGGTGAGATAAATCTTAATATCCATGGGCAGCTATACTCTCCCTTAATGGCTTTAAATAAATAGACTCTCTTGGCAAATGTATAATCACTTCCAAAATATTTATCACCCTACTAAGAGCTTTGACTAGAGAGGGATATATTTTTTTCTGCTTTGAATGTTTAGCTTCTAGTTTTACATACTAACTGCACTGGGGTGACATCTGTAAGTATCATGTTGTTTTAAGTAGGATTCAAATCTCCCAGTAAAACAATTTTTAAAATACACTCTATCTGCTTTTGAAGTAAGTAATCTCTTAGTAATAATCTTGTCCCATCAGCAAAAATTCTGTGAAGATATCTAAAAATCATAGGTTTTTTTCTTCTGTGCAGAACCTGTTCTTTCATATATATGAAATGATGAATAAAATTCTCCCTTAACTCTAGGGGTTTTGACAGCTTAGTATTAGAAATTCAGGTTCTTCCTAACTTACAATGAAAAGAGTAAAAATAAGTCAGAGTTTTGCGTGCTGAGAACTCTCTCTAGTGTCAGCAATGAAAGGATTGTTCTCAGGGAACTGCAGAACAATTGTCTTGCAGCATTTGTTTAAATTAAGGCTATTTTATTGTCCTTTTGCACCTCACAGGGACCTTTCAGATTATGATGGGTTGAATTCTTGTCATACTGTGTTAAATTCATGTGGTCTCATTTTCACAAGCACTGAAAAGACACTGCTCACGTTGAAATCCATGAGAGCTGTGTGAAATAGCACTTCTACAAATGTAGGCCAAAAAGTTGTACTGCGGTCGTATTATACCTAGATGAGGTTGTGGAATTTGAGTTTTTCTCTTGAAAGTCTGTAGGCTAAACCACCTCAGGTCAATGGGAATGCTTGAGGATGTTGTGACATGCCTCTCTAAGCACAATTTACACATGCTCATGCTCATGCTCAGCCATGTGCACGTGCACAAACACACACAAGGCGTGTGGTCTTCGAGGAGCAGAATCCCATCTGAGCATTCACAGTGACAATATGCACACTCATGTTGTGATGGCAGATATGGCCCCAACATCTCAGGGAACACTTTGTCAGTACATCAATAGCCTTCTTATCGGGTTCATACAGAAAAGTGTATCAACGATGGGAAAATATTGTAAATGTTTGTATAATGTACAAATATGTTTATATATATATAAATGTACTGTAAATATATAGTAAAGACTTGGCAGTCATTAATTTCAAGCTGGCTGTAGAGTATCTTCTGCTGAAATTAGTAGCCAGCAGGGTCATTTCCATTTTGTATTTTGTTGAAATACCTTCAAAAGATCCAATGCTCATTAGCTTTTGTTTTTAATATTATTGCTATTTTTCAGTGACAGTTCCTCCTGTATGTCTATACGGCTATGTGATTGCAGCATTGGATTGCTGGGAACTACGCAATATAACACATATAATTAACACCATTGTAGATATTCAGAATTACATGTGCCCTCGTTCCTTCTTTACCCATCTCTTTCACTGCTTCCCAGGACTGTGTGAGGAATAGGAAGGGGAAAAAAAAGAAGGATTTTTCTTGGATATTTGATAGTTTTTGTCTTGTTTACACACAGTAGTTACAAAGTCATTTCAATTTCTTCACAAATTACAAACTGACATAGATTGTGTGATGAAATCTTGGCAAACAATATGACAGTCATGTATATAGCACTTTATGTGGTTCGAGAAAAGCGGTACATCAGGGAGGAAAAGTGTTTGTTTCCATTGAGAAAGATATGCTGTGATGTGGTATAAAGATTTCTCCAAAAAAAAAGACACTTCTCTGTGGTACTTACAAGAAGAAAAGTGTTATTTTGGTTTTGTTTGCTCTATTAATCTTACATACTGTACTTAGTCTGTCAAAATCTTCTTTTAGAGGTATCTCCATGACCGCTGAAACATGACACATGAACCATGAAAATCAGACTCGTGTGTACTGAGTTATTTTGTGGTACTGGTGGTTCTTTTGTAAGTTCAGCTAATACAGCTTCACAGGTCAGCTGTGGGTTATAATTGAGTTAGATCATGTCCTTGTGGCTTTGAAATGGCAGATCGTCCAGTGAAACGTTAACAGCTTTAACAGTTGTAACGCACTAAAACCAGTCATGAGCAACCATAGTTTCAACTACTTTGAGCAGTGTCTTATCTATGAAGGTGCTGCAAGTTGTTATGTAAATGTAGGTAAGTGTATGTAAATGTATGCATTTATAGAAATAATTTTTTTATGGGTAAATAGATGTCTTTACACATGCAGTTACCTCAGATGGTGTGAGCTTAATCAATATACTGCAAAGCTTTACTTATTTTGAATAAAGTTGGAAGAATCTATTGCTGGTTTAGAAAAGAAAAATCATATTTTGGCAAACAAAGCATTACATGTCATTTAGGCCCTGCATGGAAAATACGATGTTTTAATGAATGCAACATGAGATCAGGGAAGGGCTTCCTGCATTCTGTAGAAGCAGCCCTGTTTCTCATTTGTGATGCTCTTTTAAGGACTAAACAAGAGGTTTCTGGCAGAAATAAGCTGTGGGCCTTGTTGAAGTTCTTCCCTCCAGTGAGGTTCAGTTCATATGACCAGTCTTTATGGATTTTTATGGATTAGTTTCACTAGTTCTCACAGATGAGTTTCACTGGTTATTTCTAGGGCAGCACTGCAACACTGCCTCCACATTTCCCTCCCAGTGTTATAGTGTACCTGTAGCGCAGACTGCTTAGCAATGAGAGCCTTACGTTGAAAGAGCAGAAATTGGAGGGTTAGTGCTCCAGGGCGGGACTTCATTATGCTGCCAGCAAAGGGGAGTTGGATCGTTACTGTGATGTACAGCATGTCTGCTTCCAAAGCGGTACCTGCCCCGCAGGCAGCAGGCACACCAAGTGTCGTTTGCCTGTGTGCTTCCAAACCAGAATTGCAGCCTCTGGTTTTGTGCAGCTCCTCCGAGGCAGGAGCTGCTGAAGTTGACAAAACAGCTGGGTGATCATGTCCCAGAACGTGACGGTGCTGACAGTTCCGTCCCAGGGCCCACAAGACCTCCAGGCCACCAGTGTGGTCTCCAGTGCCTGCCCTGGCACGTCAGCCTGCTGCAGCGGGGACATCGTGTCTGCCAGGACAGTTCATCAACGTAATACTGGGGTCTTCTGCTTCAGATAAAGCTCCACATACCTAGCTGTGATGGAAACAGAAGTTAAATCATTGCGACAAAGAAAAGGGTGGTTGTAGCTCCTACCTCGAGACACAGCATGGTCTGGGTTTGTGCGCTGATGCCTAGAGCTGCATCACTCTAGGCAGGAGGTCTTGCTGGGCTTTGGATGCCAAGCTGTGGGGCTGACATGAAAAAATATCTGCTGTGATGCTAGAGGCCTGCCCTGGAGGCAGAGTTGTCTGGCAGCAGAGATGAAAGCTGCTGCTGCTCTTCACTTACAGTCGAGAATGTCCTGCCCTGGGGGTAGAGGCACGCAGTGTCACTTCCAACCTGGCAGTAGCTCCTGGAGGCCATGCTGCATGGCTGCCGTGCCAAATGGTCTTGCAATGGAAAGTGTTTCCACAGTAGGGGTTTTCCAGTAGTACAGTAAGAAATATTCAGCAAAGGAATACATTCTTGATTCTGTTGAACCTCTGTTCTGTTTAACATCATGTAGATGTAGGCAGACATGCCTCTACACACGTGCTTCCAATTTTCAAAAATTCTGGAAAGCAAAAAAAACGTGTTTTCCCCATCCCATCTCCAAAATATTTGTGGTCTATGTATTTATCAGGGCACTACACTTGCTTGTAGGTTCAGCCTGTCTTGCGTAATGTGAACTTTGTTCCGTTATATATGTAACTTTACTGAAAAAAATCACATTTGAATGAGAGATATTTATTTCTCACTGTATAAAAAAAAAAGGATATTTATTTCTCACTGTATAAAAGAGGACCTCGCTCTGACGCTTTTTTGGTTTTGTGACCTTTGGGGTCATGCTGGATATTGGAGATATCTGTATGCAGACTTCTGGGGCTGAGGAGAATTAATTTGTCTTTATTATGTGGTCTGTGTTTCACAAGAAAAAGCTTGTGGGGGCATGAATCTGCTGCTTTTAAGGCAGAAGAGAGAATCAACTTTCCTCACCTCTCAATGCATCTGTACCATAAGGGTGCAAAAATCCTTGTGTTCTAGTTTGCTTCTATTGGCATACCATTTTTGTGGGCAGAAGCACTCAGATCACCTGATTAACTGCTAGTTTGCTTTTGTGAACTGAAGAAAGGTAAACCATTAAGAAATGTAGAAGCGAGTTATTTATTTTTTTTTTTTTTTTTTATTTTCAATATTATAAATTGATTCAGTCAACTGGAGATACAGACTAGATTTAAAAAAAAAGGGGGTCTGTTTATTGTATTGTTTTGTCTGTTCCATTTGCATTATTTCAATGAAGTTTTAATGAAATTGCGAAGAAGTAGCACTAATCTGGATCAGAATGTTTGGTTTGAGCGTGTATTTTTAACTTGGGCTCTGTGCCTAATACCCTTGATCATGGCAGTGCAGGGCTGAGCCCTGTAGTTGGAAATTAGTCAATAACATTAAGATTGGAGTTACATCATCTTTTGTATCGATCTTCTTGCTGAAGTCACAGAAGAATTGTAATAATTATCTAGGTCTATTAACAAAAGAAAGCAGTTAAAAGTAGGGTGAATTGTCCTTTGTACAGTACTCCATGCATACTTACTGTAGGGTTGATTTCAACATATTAGGGATGATATTTGCAGATGTGAATATATTTCAGTATTTTTCATTGGCTGCTAACAAAGAAGCAAATCTGTTGTAACAAAAGGAATTGTTCATGTTTGAAAGTGTTTTAATTATCTTTGAAAAATTTTTGCAGGCTTGACTTTGAAGAATGCCTAAGAAAGGTATTTTTTAAGTGATGGTTCATTACTGCCAGCCAAACAATTAATTGAAGTAGCAGGTCAGCCAAGAGAGACAGTAAAGACAGATATATAAGAAATATAATGTCATTTTAGTGACAATGTAAAGAAGCAGCAGAAGGCATATGTAATTCATACATTTAATCACAAGGCATTGTATCGCGTGCTTTGTGTATCAGTAGTCTTGAGGCAGTTTGTCCTCTTCCAGTAAGATGACTTTCTGTAGTGCTCTAGGGCACTGGGTCCCAATTGCCATATGACTGAGACAGAGTTTAACTGAAATACTCAGTACTAAAGCCATGCAGGGGATCTTACTTCATTGTGAAATACTAGTGTTGGTGGGTTTTTTTTTTTTGCATGTAATAATTTAAACTGTAAATAGTGCTATTTCAGAGACAAGAAGGAAAACATGAGATGGGCGTTTAAGCAGGGGCTGTCCTACTGGAGAGAACTGAGTTCTCATGAAAAACATAGTTCTTACATCTTTCACAGGCCTTGTCTAACTTAGTAAAACCGTGGTAAATGATTCTTTAGATTTTGTTAATGGTTTTAGCAAGAGCCGAAATAGCATTTCAAAAAGAAGAAAGATCACCCCCAAAATTGTCTGCTTTGTGTACAAGCAAGCATTGTTTTTTTCTGCTTTCTACTTCCACCTGCTGAAAATCTTTCACTCTCCAATCTAATCAGCTCTTTACTCCTCTTCAGACCAGCTGTAGGAAATCAAATGGAGATAATAGTGTGAATCAAGTTCAGGAAGTTTCAAATCTGATCAGAATCTCTGTTTGGCTACATCTTACGTCAATGCCTACAGTAGTAAGTTCCTAAGTACAGGAAATTACACTCTTGAAAAGTAAGTGTTCCAGTGATGTATCTCCATTAAAAAAAAAAGGTTTTTTTCTTTTTTAACTAGTGATATGATGCTGCTCTGCATCTGTGGGCATGTTACAGAATTCTCTCCATGCATGTTGAAATGATTAATGATTGTTGCCTTGTCAGTAAGGGAGCATGAGATTTGGTTAGTATGTAGGAAAATATTGTATTTGCTTCTTAATGTTGTGTTTAATACTTTTCTCCTTGCTCGTGAAACTCATTTGCTTCGTTTTAGCTGAAACTTGAAATTCTCATGTAAATTTAAGACTCCAGTATCATGAATTATTGAGAAAGAAAAAAGTTGAATAATGTGAGACTTGTGATGAAGTTACACTGCCTGTGAATGTAAGCTAAATTTCTAGAGGAGTATTTCTAGATAAATATTTACTATATTACTAAATATATCCTAAATAGACTTCATAATTTAAATTATTAATTTATATGAAAAGGCTTTAAAAGCTTTTTCTGTAAGTGATTTTGGCATGAGAGTGAATATTAATACCAAAAGTCTGTTTCAAGATTTAACTGAAACTGTTGTTGAAGCTGTTATTTAGATTTGTTGTATCATAGGGCTAAAAGGTCATGAAACATGTTTAATGTCTTGTGTATGTATGTACATTTCACTAAAGCACAAATGTCATCAGGTGTTTTTCAGCATATATGTCTAAAACGAGGTGTCAGATATGGGCATAAATTTACAGTTTGATGTATCTCATAGAAGTGGCTTTTTTCATTAGCATTTGCTAGCAGAGAATTGATCCGGTGTTTCATATGAGGTATTACCTTAAAGTTACTTGTTGTCAAGATACCCTTTTTGCTGCTATATTATTATAGAGTACTGCCTATCCAGTAGTACTGGCTTTTGCTTCATCTTTTCAGGGGAGAGTACTATATGTAGTATATAAGGACATACATTAGAATTCAATGAAAGAGATGTCTGGACTTGTATTTTTGTGTATTTGTAAAGCTCATGAAAAAGTCTGGCAAAATGATGCAATAGAGCTATTACAATTTATGATCAATAATGCTGTATGAACCAAATAATTAAGAAACCTATTGCGATATTTAAGTATGCAATTGGCTAATCCAGAACACAGGAGTGGGCTAGAATCACAGTCTTTGTAATCTGCTCAAGGTAATAATTGTATTTCCTAATGATACCTTAGGTAGGCAAGAACCATCCTACTATGATGTTTTCCTGGCTTCGTTGTTTCTTTGTGATAATAATATTAGCATGACAGAGGAGAAGCAAAGGGCTGCTCTGCTCACCTTGTGTTTGCTGTGAATACCTGTGTATTCAGCTGTTCAGCTATGTTGGAGTTGAAGCTGATTTTTAGGACTGAAGCTGCTCCTTTTATCTATAGAAGCATGGAATACTGTCCCCATAGCACAGGGGTCCTTCTCCTCTGAAATGCTTCCAGTGTGTTTTAAATCAAGGAGACTTTTTGTGTTCAGAGTGGTGTGTAAGTCCAGTGAGTGATTTTACAGCTAAATTGTTCTGATGCTGATCTAGCGAATCATCCTGAATATCTACCTGTTGCTGTATGTTTTAAAGCAGTGAAAATATGATCTGCAAGTGTGTGTGTTACATCCCTACTGCTGACAGTAACCTTACTAAGGGTCAGGGCTTGTGAGTTTTTTAACCTTTGTTGTGTCCTGTCTTGCCCCAGAAAGATGTAAAACATAAAACATTTATTCATTAAGCAAAATTATATTGCTGTGTAAATGTGCATGCTGATGGCTTGTTTTAAAATGTTACAAGACCCATAAAAATCCTTGAAATGTATTTATTGGTTTGGAGAAGTGGAGTTGCAAAGCTTCAGAAATAGGTATTAGTAAAATCCATTCAAGCACTGAAAACTCATAAGGCACAGTAGAAGTCAGGACTTTGGAAGTGACTGCAGGCTTCATCACCCATTCGTAAAGTTCAGTTAGTCATTGAGAAAAAAAGATGAAGTATACACAGTGCAACGTATGTATTGTCTCCTAACCCTTAATATAAATTCTGCAAAGCATCAGTGGCATGTTCCTGCAGGGTATTGACAGTGCTTTAGAAATCACAGATATTAGAAACAAACTGATCTGTCATCCTGTCAGTGTATTCTTCCTCAATTACTTCTCAGCACAGGATTTTTCCTTTAACATATTATCCAGCTCATTGCCAATTTTAACTAGCTCAAAAAGGAATTTCCATCATTTTTCTCCAAATAACATTTCTGACTGAGTATCACTATAAGTTTTCTTGATACTTCATCTAAATCTATATTCTTTTAAATTCATCTGATGTTGCAAAATTTTACACCTCTAGTACTGTCCTAATGGTATAATCTTACAGTATCTCAGGTGTGTTTGCGTATGTCCACAACTTTTGCTGATTTTTGTAGTCTTTTTCATCGTGTGTTCAGTCTTTACTGTTTTTAAATCACAAGTAGCACTTCCCGCACTTAAGAATTGTGAAGGCTTTGCTGCAGTTTTTGTTTAGGTTCTATCCAGATTGTATGCCCTGTTTTAGTCACCATTATTCATTGCCCATTATTGCTTTCTCTGCATCCCTAAGATAAAATAGTAACCTGTAACTCTAACTCCTATTCATGCAAAATCCTTTTGGATTCCATTGTTTGAAGACAAGCAATGTGGTTTGACAAAGCACAGCAAAGAGAATTAAGCAATCTGTTTACATTAAAATATGTAGCAATTAAAAAAAATTATTAGAACCAAGAAGCAGGTAAGTCCCATTCCATAAAAGTTTGATTACCAAAGTTGTTTGCTACATACTTGTAACTGTTCTGAAAATTCCTGCAGGCATACTATTTAACCAAAAGTGTACTTTCTACCGTGCTGTTTTATTTAATGTTGTGTTAAGGTAAAATGAGGCAGAGCTTTGATGCTGCTGATGCAACCATGATACAAGTGATGTGCTGGAACTGTCAGAAACTGTTGGTTGGTTTAGTCCTTTCAAGTAGTAAAGCAGAGAAAGCTCTTAGCCTGTTGGTTCCAAATTCTTAGTTACATGTGTCTCATCCATATGACTCATTTTCTTGTACAGATTTCAGTCATGTATTTGGAACATATTACTTCTTAAGTGAATAAATTATGAGCACATGTTGCGCAATATGTGTTGTGTTTCAATTAAAAATGATAAACTGTGTATCTGCATTCCTGTCTGCTACATTAGATTGAAAATGAAGAGCTGTGTTAAGGTGTTCTGTGAGACAGAACTAAATGATACTGTAGAAAATCCTGCATGTATTATTTCAAATTTGATTTGTAATTTGGAGGGGGTATTATTATTATTATTAATTTCTGTGAGAGGAAGAAAAGAGATTTATTTTTCATGCCCTAAATCCTTCCTCTTCATCCTCTTATAATCAGTGTTTGCATCCACAAGGAAGAGACTTTCCATCACCTGGTGATCAGAGTGTACTGCTTTTAAACAAATTGTTCTAGCTGGGTTCACAAAGATTTTAGCACTCAGTGTATTGAGCTAACACCAGCTTGTCACTGCTGGCCTAACCCACAGCTGAATCCACAAAGGAGAGAACAAAGACATTAGTTTGATTTAGCTGTCTTTAAAATACCATCTCATGTAACTACAGTGTGAATAGCTGAAACATTGTAATACATAGTTATTAATGCTTGTGGAAAAATGAGGAAAACTTCTATTTGAAAAAAATTTTGCTAATGCTTTTTTTTATTTATTTTGAGAAAATATCTAAGGAAATAACATCAGTTGCTTACCCATCCATCTTTTGTATTTTGCTTAAAATAATTTGTTGCTTATTATACCATCCTCCTGTTCTAATTACCTTTGGTAAAGGTTTGCTATTTATCTAAGATGGAATCCACCATCTGAAATGAAGGATAACAACAGGAACCAATCAACAAGAAAGAAACAGATCTTGTGTGTGTGTGTTTGCTTTGTGAAAATGTTCCTGGTGATTCTGAGTAACTGAATGAAAGGAAGATGAATGCAAAACTATTTTATAAAATGACTAGCCTGCCACAGTAAATAAATAACCAAACAAGCAAACACCATTTACCAGAATGATGTCAGTGGTTTGGTGGTAGTGGCAGGCTAAGCCTTGAGTACAGTGTCCCCTTTGCCTTTTAGGAATAATACCACATGCCTGGTGGCTCTTTCAAATAGCTTATCCTATTGAATCCGAAGAAATGGATTGCATGGCGCTTCTGCACATACTAATGAAGTTTGGAAAATGCTTTAGCTAGATAATGAGCAAATAAGGACTTTAGATATGTCTACCTCTAATTATAGTTCCTCTTAGAAAATATGGCAAAGCAGCAATCATTTTAGATCTCGGTAGAGTGGTGGGACAGATCTATGTATGGCTGGTCAGTAGCCACCACTACCATTTCACATTTTGCTTTTGATTAAAAGTAGTGTTAATGGTCCGCAAAGATATTTTCAAATGAATTTGTTTTCTGTCTTCCAGTTGTGTCAGTACTTTAAAAACACTCCGGAAACTCTGAAACATATGAATTTTTCAAAATCTGATGCTATTTCATTGATTGAAAAAAAGCAAAAACACTATAACAGGTTCCAATACTGACTTTAGAGTTAGAAAAAAGGATCTAGAAGCTCCTGTTATTTTGCAGTTTTAAAAATAATGCTGTTGGATGAGCATTAAAAGTTAGCAAACAGTGAGTGTTCCTCCATCGATTTAAAATGCTCAACTCCTATAGTCAGCCATTCAAAGAATATTATGTAATCAAGATGGTAGCCCCTTATTATGGTGTTTAGCTGATGGACTGCAGCTTTTATGACTAATCATTAGTTTAGGGATTTAGCTATATAGAGAATGGGCACAAAATCCTTCTTTAATCTTCTTTGTTTCACTAAAATTGGGACCACTGTGGGATATTAAGATAACATAGTGATCTTCATAATGGTTTTGTGAAAGTCAGCTTTAGTAATATGAGTTAGGCAAATCTACTTTCTAGTCTTCAGGATAGTAAATTAGATATTTACAGTTGATGAAGAAAAAGCGGTTCACTGCATACGAACCTTTGTAATATGACAGTGGCTTGGCTTTGTGCACAATGTATATACAAAACAGAATCTTTCATATTAAAAAAATATTCTCATGCAATAGGTAATATGCTGCTTATATCTCTATAAATGTAAAAAATGGCTTTGAGTTTTCAGAATTTGTGGCTGCTCATCTCTGGTGATTATTGTGTTTTCTGTAGCTGGTTTTTAACCAGTTTAATATTTATATGTGGGCCCTTCATCTGTTAAATGGCAGGACAATCCAGATAATAGTCTCAGTTATGACAAATCTAAACTGTTTAGCATGCTGTGAGAGAAAAATACGGTTGTAATTTGGGTAACATTGGCTCTGATCCTGGAAAGATTGACTTTTTCCTAGTGTAGATAGAGAGTTACTGGAGTAGACGTGTTAATCTCTATGCATATGTGTAAGCTAAATCAGAACTAAGTGAACTTCACAGGTTTTAATTTAATTTTAAACTTGTCTTGATTTTTTAAAATTTTTTTATCATACTGGTTTTGTGTGCTCTTCACTGCTATTTATGCAGTTTGGTTTCAGTCATTCAGATGCCTGAATGCAGAAGTAAGTCTTGCGTATCTTACAGGAGTATAGCTACGTTACAGTTTATTTTCTACAAACTTGACAATGTAATCATAACTTCTGTGGCTGAAGCACAAAAAAATTTAAAATTTCTTATTTTCAATTAGAAACTACAAGGTAAATAAATTTCACAAAGGAATTAATAATTTTAAAGATGGGAAAAATTTGTCACTATTAATATGAACATGAAGAGGAAAAAGTAGGAGTTTCATCAAACCGTGAGTTACAACTTATTTGCTCAATTTATTCAGCACATTTCAGCAATCATTCAGCACATTACAGAAATCATACTACAATGACACCTGTAGTAACAGAGGTATTAAATATTTAGGCATACATGTCTGAGAAGCAAGCTGGTAAGCATTGTGGAGACTATATGGATTGAGAAAATGAGGAACAAAAATCTCCAAGTCACCTGCACAAAGGCATAGTTCAGTCTGTGGTAAAACAGAGTAAGGGCTCATAGGCTCAGCTCTCGGTACCTTCTTTCTCTGAAGCTCACTATTACATAGCTCATACAAAATTGCTCTATTAGCATAGGAAATACTTGTGCTACTGTCATTCTGATTTAGTTGTCAAATACTCACATCCCTGGTTCTTTTACTGTGATTTACTGTCACTTCGCTCCACCAGTAGTCTTGTTGGCTTCAAGGGGCCACTGATGTAATGAGCTGTATTTCATGAGGGTTGGGTCACAAGAATGTGTGTTTGCAGTTGACTGTTTGTGTTGTTTGTTAGTGTCAGCTCTGTAATGAAGTATTTGATGAACTTTATTAAACAAATGCTGTATAAACTTAACATTGCACTGTGCTTCTCCATCCTGAATTAAGTGGAAACATTTGGGTAGCACAAAAGCAAGCAGGTCAAACTTTGTGTTCAAGTTGCTTAATTTGTGTGCAAATACACAGTAATACTCAAAATGCTTTGAAAATATACCACTAGCTCACTAAGGCTTCCAGCATGCCTGGATGCCTTTGTTAATATCCAAGGCAGGGTGAACAAAGAACAGTTCAATAATGCTATTTTGGATAATGGTATAGTTCAGTCAAGATGAGACTTTTCTATTGGATTGGCAGAGACTGCAACTCTTTTCACCCAACAGTTCCCAGGTATGTGATGTGCATGCTGTTAAATTGGCAGATGGCAGCGGCAGAGCCTGGAAAGCAGTTGAAGAAAGATGGTTGACTGACCAAAAGTGTGGCTGAGCTTTTATTGTTAATATTGCATGGTGTCAGCATGAAATATACAGGTATTCTTAAAGTTTTTTAAAAAATAAAGTAATTGAAGTTCACCATCCTAAAAGTGTTAAGCTTTCAAAGAAATAAATCACACTTTTGCATAGTAAATGCAAAAGTCAGATGGTCCACAGCTCCAGTGTGCCAAACTTAGCACTGTGCAGGAGAATGGACTGCAAGAACTTTATGCATTCACATTTGAAAAAAGAAGTATCAGTAAGAGGGAAAATTGTTGCCTTGTACAGAGTCCTAGTATTGTAACAATCTCAAGGAATTTTTGAGCATAATACATTTGGTATTGAGGAAGAAATACCAAAGAAGTTAGATTGGTTTGTAATAGAGCTGAGAATATTCACACATTTTGTTGAGTATGTATTTTACACATCGTATAATTTGGAGTAGAATTATAGGGTGAACTGCGAGTCATGGAAAAAGAATTATAATGATTCAAACATGCTGTAGCTCTTTCTGAGGGTGGGAAGTAATAGAAGTATCAAACTGAACAACAAAAAAATGGAAACTCTTACATAGAAAACTGTTAAAAGAAACCTTCAAGGTATATTCGTGTACATAAATGACAAAGTTGCAGAATGCATATTTGGCAGAAGAATAAAAAAGAATCTCAGGTAAATTGAGTAATTTGAAGCATAAAATAGTTATATATATTTTTCAGGCTATTAACAGTAAGAAATGGAATATCAGAGCCTTAGAAAGAACATAAATAACACTGTAGGGTGTCTCTCTTTGTAAATGTTTCCAAGAGCAAGGATTGCTATGGTTGAGAAAACATTTCATGACAAAGAAAATGAAACAACAGAACAGCATTTAGTGTTATGTATACATAGTTGCTGAAACTAGGTGGTATAAAATACGAGACCAAGCTTAACTTGTGAATATGTATTTTGATCTTTTATGTGTATTGCAGACAGTTCTTTCACCAGTGTATTCAGGCACTGCATAGAATAGCTTGTGTTTGATTAAAGTGTATTTTTTAGGTGGATAACTAGTTTTCATTTGAAGATATCAAGAGGTAGAAAATTAATTACTTTTCTTGTTTTTTTCCTAATAAATAGTTTGAATTTGTCTGTCCTTGGCTTCCAGCTACTGAGTTGTGTTAAGCCTTTTCGTGTCAGAGACCTGTAGAAGCCCGTATTTTCTCCCTTTCGAAGTGCTCGTATACTGCTGTCAAGTCAACTCTCAAATTTTCTTTGTTGAACTGAGCAGACTGACATCTCTGAACATTTTTGCAAGCAGCAGTGAAATAATTTTTTTACCTCCCTCTGAATAGTTTGAGATTGTTCTTTATAATGCCTATCCTCAACATCATTTACCATGCTACCATTTTTGAGCTCATCACCCGTAATTTTTTAATTTCTTAGATTGATATGTTGCATAACATAATCCCAAATTTAACTTCCAAGGAATCATATTTATGTTAGACTAATGACTTTTGCTTGAAAGCTGCTTTGAGCATATATCTGCTAATCTGTTCTAAATTGAAATTAGTGTAAGCTTCGGCAATACTGTATAGTGCTGATACTATAGTTTAAGAGTTTTTTTGCCAAGCAATATATGCTAGTAAGTAAAATTTCTTAGAAAGGTATTTGTTAGTTTATATCTTTATCTGTGGAAACCAGAATGGACTACTCTGTGTAAACCATGTTAAATGTAGTTTACTTTTCTTTAACATTTGTCATCTTTTTCTTCTGTGGTTGATGCTTCACCACTTGCCCCATATTTTCCTTAATATGCTGCCTGCCATTTAAAACCATAGCTTGAACAGCCCCGATCTCTAGAATCTCCCTGTTATGTACAAGTTAGGCAAAATTAATATCTTCAAATCGGGAAGCTCCTCAGGTGACTCACTTATGACTCCTGAGCACTAAATAGTGAGGCTTGCTGGTCTAAAAGAAGTTCCAGAACCATAGTCATAGTATCTCTCATTCGCCTTAAAAAATAAAAACTGGAAGCTATTTCATGTTTGTCATTAATGATGTTTTGTTATAAGTCACCTGAGGCTTCCAGTATACTTTTCAGCATTTGAAATCTTCAGAAGTGTGAAGCTAAGATTTTATTTTCTTCTGCATTACAGGCTGGACCTTAAAATATAAGTTCTTTATTCTTCAGTTTCCTTCAATGTTCTGTAACACAGTTCTAATCTGTATTTTTCTGTTGTGTGTGTTTTCAAGGTCTGTGGTTCTTCATTATCCATGATAAAAAAAAAAAAGGAAAAAAGGAATCGTATTTTTAATTTGCATTTTCTATACCATGTTCATCCCAGACATACTTTAAGCACTACTTTAACATTTCAGTCTGTCATCCAAGAGTTTCAAGTAATACCAGCTTTGTCCCATTTCTTTTCAGCAGTACATACTTATGAGGCTCAAGAATTGGGCCTGTGTGAATCTCATGAGGTTCAACAAGGCCAAGTGCAAGGTCCTGCACTTGGGTTGGGGCAACCCCTGGTATCAATACAGGCTGAAGAGATTGAGAGCAGTGCTGTGGAGAAAGACTTGGGGGTACTGGTGGATGAAAAGCTGGACATGAGCCGGCGATGTGCGCTTGCAGCCCAGAAGGCCAACTGTGTCCTGGGCTGCATCAAAAGAAGCGTGGCCAGCAGGTCGAGGGGAGGTGATTCTGCCCCTCTACTCTGCTCTGGTGAGACCCCACCTGCAGTACTGTGTCCAGCTCTGGAGCGCTTGTCACAGGAAAGACATGGACCTGTTGGGGTGGGTCCAGAGGAGGGCTGCAAAAATGACCAGAGGGATGGAGCACTTCTCCTGTGAAGAAGGGCTGAGAGAGTTGGGTGTTCAGCCTGGAGAAGAGAAGGCTCCCAGGAGACCTTATTGCAGCCTTTCAGTACTTAAAGGGGACTTATCAGAAAGAAGGGGACAAACTTTTTAGCAGGGCCTGTTGTAACAGGACAAGGAGTGATGGTTTTAAACTCAAAGAGGGTAGATTCAGACTAGATAGAAGGAAGACATTTTTTATGGTGAGGGTGGTGAGACACTGGAACAGGTTGCCCAGAGAGGTGGTGGATGCCCCATCCCTGGCAACTGATACCGAAAAAGTCGGAAAATAAACTCTCTAAGACTTAAAAATAAGTTTTAGAAAGCAGGCAGTCTTTATTGCAGTGCCGGGAGCATGGGGGATATTTTCTCCAATCGTGCTCAACCTCAGTTCCAGCAAGCACTCCTTGTATTGTTACATGATCATGCATACACGTCAGATTTCCTGGAAATCTCACACATATTTAAATCATTTCTTGGAAGTGTTTACATAATTTAACACCCACTGGCGCATGCGTAGTCTTGTACCATCGTGGTCTTTGAGGGTCTTCAGGCCCCTCTGGTGGTCGTCATTCCTGTGTCCTTTTGGTGAACTTTAGTGATGCACATGCGCTGTTCGGAGCATCATGCTTGGTTGCTTCACTTGTCAGTTCATTTTTCTTCTTAACCTGTTTAAGCTGGTATGGTTCCTTAACCGTGATATAGTTTTCCTCCCTATCCATTGTCTAACACCCTGTTTGTGTAATTTGGCCTTGTTTCAGCAATTACAGAAGCTCCTATTCTATAAATGATTTTCTAGGGTCCCACTACTTAAGATATCACAACATTCAAGTCTAGGTTGGACAGGGCTCTGAGCAACCTGATCTAGTTGAAGATGTCCCTGCTCATTGTGGGGGGGTTGGACAAGATGACCTTTAAAGGTCCCTTCCAACCCAAACCATTCTGTGATTCTATGATTTTCTTATTTGGGCCAGATTGTAATGATAGCTATGAAAACAAATTTATTTTTTCTTCCTGTCTTTTCCAGGTTTGCTCATAACTCTCGAATGTGATATATTTGCTTGGTTAGCACTCTTTAGCTGTTGTGAATTGTCAGGTTGTTTTAACTGGCATTGAGTTTCTAACTAGCTTCTCTGTCTGTCTGTGGATGCTGATATACCCCCTTCTCCGCAGATCACAGAACTAGCATCTTGAGCTCCACAACAGGTAGGTGTCAGCATATCCAATTATTTTTTTCATTCTTCATTCTTGTTTGAGTGTAGGGATTTTCAAAATCATTCTTTTCTTTAGAGTGCTCTGAAGAGTCGCACACTTACCAGTTGTTGTGTTTCCACGTTATCTTACCATCACCTGCACTTTTGTACCAGTACTCCAGATGTACCAGAAAATTTAATGGTTATGATGCATCTTGGGCACACATCTTGAGCTTTAAGAACAAAACAACCACTATATTGGTTCAGATTGTAGGCTTATCTCTCCTAATACCTTACCTCTTCAACAGCATCCAATAAATAAATACAGAAGGAGCAGAGCAGAGCAGAATGGTCCTTTCCTCACATGTCCAATCAATGGCGTTAGCAATTTCCTGAGGAATTGCATTCCAGATCATTGTCTTAATAGCCACTAATGGATTTATCACGTCTTTCTGAGGGACCTTAAACATCTGGCTGTTGTCGTGTTCAGTATGGTATTCTAACCGTTCACAGCTAAGATTGTGCAACTTCTTCAGACTGGTGAAAAGAAAAAAAAAAAAAAAAGAGGTAGAGTTATATTTTCTATTCCTTGTTAGTATTCATTTTTCAGTTTAATAGGAATGGTGATGTGACCTTTCTTAATAATGCTGTTAATGACAAACTCACTCAACGAGTCATATTCTGGATTAGCTCTTAATTTATTTCTTTGTGTTTTTTTTTTTTTTTTTAAATGCAGAGACTGGGTAGAAGGAGTCTATCCCACTGTGCCTTTTGTAGCCTTTCGGATCTATAAAATCTTAAAGATACTGAGAGGAAATGGAGATCCTGCACCCACAAAAATAAGTGGGTTTGTAATTATCTTTCTGGCCTAGAAAAACAAAACAAATGTAGTGTACCCTTTCAGTCCCCTCCCTCACTGTATCTTATTGACCTCTTCAGTGTTGTAGGGAAAAATTACTGTGGAAGCAAACAAAACAGGTGCTTAAGGAGGTAAGAGGGCAAATGGCACTCACAGAGAAATCTCTTTTTGCAAATCTGGCCTCAAACATAGTCCTCTCTTGTGCTTGGAATTGCAAGCAATAAAAAGAAGCAATAAAGGAGCCTACCCAAAGGCATCTTCCAGCAGTTTGAGATTTTGACCAGTTGCTTCACAATGATGAGAACAGTCCTACTTCACCAAAGGTATAATCAGAACAGCAGTTGTGGTGGCAGTAAATCTCCCCAGGCTGCACAACTAGTGTGAACAGTCCTTTTGGGCCATTTAACAATCACGGGATGAGGAAAGTGGGCAGGAATTTGAAAGACAGTGAAAGTAGTTCTGTGGGTGCCTTTTGATGCTGGTGCTCCATACAGCTGTACAATTGTTTCACACCTGCCAGTAGTTGACTTCTGTTGGCATGTCAAGCTGAAGGTTTGGCTTCCTTGCCTTCATGAACTGCCCTTAACTTCATTTCGAAAAGAGACCATAGTCCCATGCTTGAAAGGAGACTAATGCTCCTAAATTAAGGTTTCTGAGTCTCCTGAAGGTAGCACTCTGTTTAGCATTACAGTCCTGGAAAAATTAATCAATAATAATTTCTTCAGCTGTGTTGCCTTACAAACTAATTCCAATTCTACTGCTAAACTTTACCCAAGATCAGGAACCTGTTGAAGACTGGAAATGAAAAGTTGGGTACTCAGAGCTACTTAGAGCTTTCAGCTCTCTTCTGTAGCTCTTGCTAAGTACAGCACTAATTTCATGCCTTGCTTTCTCAGATTCCAGTCCCAAACCCAGCCTTCATTGAGGTGGGGGAGTAAGAACGAAACTAAAAATTAAAACTTAAGGCACTTTTATCTCCTGATGTCAGCTGTCAGCTTTGCTCCACCAACCTGACAGGATTTAGCAATGGTTCAGGCAGCGCAACCCCAGTCTTTCTAAACCTGAACATCAACCTCAGTTCTAATGCTAGCTCTTATCTTTTAATACAGACTTGGCATCTACTACTGCTGCCTTAATTGAAAATAAGACATTCAGATCACCTAACAGTTAATAAACCAGCCTCTGTAGCTCTTATTTTCCTTGTTTTTTTCAATCTTCAGCTATAGCAACAATACCAGCTGAGAATCTGGTGTGTCCAAGCTCTGATTTTGAGTTAGCAGCATTGTTTTGTTTTATTTTGAAACAGCAGTTACTAATGTCTAGTGCTAATACTGTTTGTTTGCTTCCCATTAATATCATTAGTGGATTTTACATTGGTTTAATCTCCCTTGATCCTACATCCTCCAAACAGAACCTTTTTTGATAATGAACGGCTTTCCCAAGTTAGGGAACTACTTTGTTTGGTGGTTGCAGATTGCATTGAAAGGATGGCATTTTACTAAGTTCTGACAGTTCACATGTGGTACTGTGCCATCTGTGTTCTGAGCTGAATTTTATTTCAGAAAGTATTTTTTTTGCAAGAATTTTGAGTGAATAGCTGATTTGTTCTGTGATGCTCTATACTAAAAAAAAAATAAAGTCCACAGTGCCATTTACTGACTTGCAAACTCCTAGCTGTTGCTGTAAGTACAAACTTGTTACAGGAGCTCACAGATCAGCCATGTCCAACTATACCCATAGGTGCCAACTCATTGCCCTGGATGTACCGGTCTCTTGGGTATTAAGGAGGTCCCTGACCCGCTAGGTTTGTAGCAAATGCAAAGCACTGCATGGGCGGACAGTCAGATCTTGAATACTTTGTTTTTCTCAAAGCTAGTTACGATACTTGCTCAAATGATGAGGAAAGTACAACTTTCTATGTTCAAGTAAATATCAATATGGAGGGAAAAATAGGTCCAAAAAAAGGCATAAAAAGTATATTTACATTTTTAGAATATAGATTTGAATATGCAAATCTATGAGAACCACAAGGACTGGATATAACCAGTATTATCCACTAACAAAATGATATTCTGAAGAATGCTGTGCCTTTAATCTGTTTTAAACATACAATTTATAAAGAAAAAAAAATCAGACAGTGCCAATGTAACTAGACTCGACTTTATGCTTTTGGGAAAATATCCTAGATTTATACGTTTCTGCTTTTAATTTTTATATAATTTCATTTTTATTAGTCATAAAACAGGATGTTTGTTTTCTCTGAGACAAAGATGTTATGTCAGTCATTTTATGTGCAAACCAGGTTAAGAAGGTATCTGAAATGTTAGTGAATTGAAAGTGTCATCAAAATAGTGTTTTGAAAATGTCAATGCCAAGTTACAATGAAGAAATAGTAGTTTAGCAAAATGAATTAGCATTGCATTTTTTTTAATGAGAATTGCCCAGTGAAGAAATGTCAGTTTAGCATAAAGAATTATCACTTCAACTTTCCAGACTTCAAAGGAACTGAAAATCCTACTTTTGTGAGAAAAAACAAGCATTTTTTTCGAAAGGATATTTCAGTTGCATTCTTTAAAACGTATGAAGAAAAGTATTTGCAGTACCAATAGTATGTAAAAAAATGCTAAAATAGTTATTTTTTTACTGAAAATATATGTAAATTGAAATATTAATGCTTTTTGGTAGGGAAGTCTGTGAATAGGATATCCTTCTCTTCTTAAAAATCTTGACTGTAAAAAGTAATGTTTAATTTCTGGTTGGAATGGATTTTTTCTAATTTTGTGATTAATCTCTTGCATGCTTTATCTGTTTCCTTCAGAGTGTTAGTATAGATGAAAAGAAAACATTCCTTAGAAATAGTAAGTTATCAGATTTTGCTTTTGTATTACATGTGGCATATGGATATGTTTAAAACAAAAACTACTGCTGGAATACACTTTTAGAATATAGCTAGATCAGACTTAAAACATTTTCAAAACTAATTGAGTCTGAAGATAGATGGGTCATTCTCAGATTTTATCTTCTGGAGATTCATAAATTCCACTAGCAAACACAAAACTGCATTGCAAAGGAGAGGGATTTTTGGTAGTGAGTCTCTCTCAAGCCATGAGATAGCAGTTTGATAGCAAGACCGCTTGCTTCAGTGCTGAAATAGAATTTAGGAAGCTGATTTTAGGTACTTTTTTCCTAAAAGTCCTGACTCTAGCTCTAAACTCACTCTATACACATCTGCATATGTGATGAAGAACACTTCAGATAAACAAATATCAATCCATATGAAGAGTGTTGAACTTGAAAGCAAAATTCCCTCATTATTTATTCTGTTACCATTTAGTATTGCTAAAACTAAAAGCATCAAATGCACCTTTTCAGGACAGGAAAATACCCACAAAACCTTATTGAAACACAGAAGGAAGTGTATGAACCAGCCACTATTAATCTAGTAATAATGATCTAAAAAGGTATTGTAATTACATAGGTGCTAAGGTAGATAGCACAAATGAAAAAATACCTAATTGTAAGTGAAAATGAACAACCACAACAAATGATAATCCTTACTGGTTTTGGATTCTCCACACAGACCTTTTCATAGCTCTTTAAATTTTCTTTTTTAGTGGTTTAGACACAGTTTTTCTGCTGGCAGAAATCTGTCTCTCGAATATGCTGAGTACAGTTCCTATATTTTTGCCTAATATGAGGAATGTAAAAAAAAAAAAAAAAGGGGGGGGGAAAGGAGATTGTTCTCTCTTCCTGCTTGTGAAAAAACTGTTGCATACCACCATCTACCAGCTGATTGAGTCGGGGAGAAAATGTCAGAGCTGGCAAAGCACTTACTGAATGCAACTTTCACCAATGAAATTTTTGCTACTATTCAGCAGTAGCCTGGGAATATATATGCAAGGTTATTTGTAAAATAGGTTATTTTCAGACCTGTATGAATAGCAACATTGTGAGACCTTCAGATGTTTTGCTGTAATGTTATAGTGCGATAACTTGATACAGAGCATGTATACTTAAAACAAAAATTGGATGTGCTTATGATTATCAGAATAAATTTGTTGATGGTTTTTCAGCTAGGGAGGAAACTTTGCTGGACTGAATTGAGGATATAGTCACAGAGCTTGCTTATTTGTGCCCAGGGACTTTACTGCCTTGAAATCAGGCCTCATGATGCTCATAATTGGCATGGACAACTTAAACTGCTCTTATCTGTGGGTTTGATCAAGAAGGCAGTAATTATGCCAAATGAAACAACAGTGAATACAGCATTGTGTTCCTGGAAGTGTCTCACTTAACTTGGAGAAAAGGGTTACTGGGAGAAATGGGATACAGAGAAAAGCCTGACCATCTGGAACTAAGGAGAATTGTGGCAAGCAATGCTAGATAAAGCTCCTTGTAAGAAAAGTAATTTTATGCCACTGAGGTTGGGGTGAAATGACAGTGGAGTATCAGTTATCTGTTCTTCATGCACTGACAGGCACTGTTTTTCTTGCTGTTGAGGGAAAAGATCCCAAAAGATAGGAAGAAGGAGGAGTTAAGAGGGAACTAAGAACAAAGGCACTTCAGGTCCAGGTCTCAAAGAGTGGCATACAATTTAAAATACTCTTTCATAGGGCAGTATTAATTCAGAAAGGCTGGAGCTGGACAAGTTCTGATAAAATATGGAGATAAAAGCAGAAAACACATTTGATAGTTTGGTTTGGCTGTGTGATGTTAGGGAGCCTGGACATCAGAGTCAAGAGTGGACTTGGAGACTTAAAGGTACAGACTTGTGGCTAGCAGTTAAAATTCCTGCACTCACACCTGTACAGTTATGGTGTGAAGCAGTGACCACAGGGTAACTCAGGTGCGAAGGGACCTCAGGAGGTCTCTGCTCCAACCTGCTGCTCACAGCAGGACGAGCTCTGAGGTTGGAGCAGGTTCCTTAGGGTTTCATCCGGCTGATCTTGAAAAGTCCCCAGGATGAAGACTGCACAGCCTCTCTGGTCAACCAGCTCTGCTTTGTGACTGTCCTGGAGTAATCTTAGTGCAAAACAAACCTGGAAATTATACTTGACACCAGTGGTCTGTATTGGGAAAGGAAACTGGTAAAGATTCTATATGGAAGTGTTAGATACAGCGTTGCAAGTAGAAATTTGAACCCAAAAGATGTGTTTGAAATATTGGTACACCTGCAGATTCTGAGCAACAAAGAAGTGGTGAGAATGCCTGACCTTCCAAGGATTTACCATCCACTATTTGCAAATGTCTCCATCTGGTTTAATGCCAGGAGAGTGCCAAGAAAATAAAGGATTATTCACCATCTGTCATACCCACAACGTGCTTTTGAATTTGATAACATTGATTCACAGCTCAGTCCAGTACATGAGTCATCATGAAACTGAGGACCTACGGCATAACTAGCAAAATACAATATTAACTTTTTTTTCTTGTGATTTTGACTTGTGGAGTTTCAAGTTCTGAGGCCATTATTTTCCTCATAAGGAAAACTCCAGTTTGTGAGATGTTTAGGATTAGGAAGTAGTGCCATTACGACTGTATTTGACTCAGTTATGGATATGCTGAATGCAGAGCAAAACAAAATATGTAGCTTGGCATAGAAAATCTCACCTTCAGAACCTGATCAGAATGTTAACTGAGGGGGTCTCATGTTCTGTGGAACAACTGCACACACTGCAAACTTGAATTTAGATATAAAAAATTACCCAAAAACAGAGCTGCAGAAACTGCAAGTCCTGCTCAGATATGGGAGTCTGTAGCACAAGGTAGAGCTTTTGTGCTAGACTTCAGCAATTTCTATTAGAATCATAGTCTTGGATCAGCTTGGATATCACCAAACATAAAATATTCTGAGAGTCCTTCCTTATCCTCTTAGCACTAAGAAAGTATCAGGAAGAACTTGCTCACAAGTATTCTTTTGTTTGGCAAGATACTGCATGTTGTAGATCTCATTTGTTAAGGTGTGACTGCATCCGCTATATCAGGTCAGCTAACAAACCTCTCTTTCTGCTTTGGGTGACATTATTCTGGTGTATTCTGTTTGAATTTAATAGAAGAATAGTCCTGAAAGGTAGCAGTGTGTAAAGAATATACTGAAAAACATGTATTCATTTACATGGAATAGCTGGATGATGGTGTTTTATGAACTTTCTGGCAATTGCAACTCCAGTACTTAGTTTTGCTTCTCACAGCAGTTGTAATAATTTTTTTTTCTAGTGATTAGGGTGAAAGAGTTCAGCTATCATCAGACTTTTCAAATAAAGCTGTTGAAGTGAAAATCTGTAATGATTACATGGAGCACTGTAGATTCTCTTCAGGGAATCCAATATGGATGAGCAAGGAGGAGGTTTGTATTCGGCTCACTGTCTAAATTGCATCCCAGTCCTTGCACTGAAAATTTTGATAGCTCTGACTTAGGATAAGGGAGCCTTATAGAGTCATGAGAATTCGAGACAGGTAGATTCCTGTCACAGTCACAGCAATGATGAGAAGGTATCTGTGCCTTACGCACTGTCTTGGTGGTTTCTCACTTTTTCTCTTGGCATTTTCATGACAGGGTTCCATATTCATAGGATGGAAGTTCAGCATCTGTAGTACACTGCAGACCCATTGGTGTTCTAGGATGATACCAGTGATAAGTGGAGTTTCTCAGTAGAAGTCCAACAAGATGGCCAAGCACTGTGTTCTCAGAAAGGAATGTGAATATGTAAATGCAAGTGGTAACCTGCAGAGCTTTAGTTAGAGACAGTCTTGCAGCAGCAAATACTGAGGTTAGTCTGATTTGAGTTTATGAATAGGGGATGGATGCCTTCAGATCTGCATACACCCATGCATCTTTCTGCATTATCGAAATGGTCCAAAATTAAAGCAAGAGACTTGAATATACCTTGACTGGAGAGTTAGAGCACCATAGTTACACACAGGGCATGTGCGTGTGTATACATGTACGTATTTATACACACAGAAGCACACACATGGTTATAATTAAAAGACACAGCCTGCGTTTTGAATTGTACTTTCCTGCAAGGGTCTGCAGTAGTCATGCCATGAAGAAAATTACCTGTTGAAAGAATAAGAATGTGTATTTTACTGTATGGAATCTGGTTTACATTCTATAGGAGATCCCTAGGGTATGATCTTTGAAATTCTAGGCCCTGAGTTAATATAAAAATTTATTAAAATTTACATCTCAGGTGAAGCCTCTCAGTATTTAGAGGAGAGGCACTTAGGAGGAGGAAAGAACAGGTTATTGCAAAAATACTTTATTGTTCTTTTGATGAATGGAAATGTGTATTTTCTTGACACTCTGGAACTTTCCTGGAATAAAAGAAAAAACATTTGGGAAAACTGTTTCTTAAAGGGACGTGCAATGATTTTTTGAGTCCAGAGCAGTAGTTAAATTTGTTATTTCCCTGAGGAGGACGATTTGATGAAGTAGTTCTCGGAGGCAGTTGTAAACCTATTTTGTTTATGACACCACTCATTCCTTCCAAGTTGCCTAAAGCATGCCTTTTTGACCTGTACACTTGTTCTTTCCTTCGTGTGGATCTTGGAGAGATTTGTAATGCACAGCATACATTTCAGTGGTAGGAAAAGTTGTCCGTTTTCAGATGAGGAAATATAATACTACTTCATCATATTGTGTTTGGTAAGCACCCAGCTCCTAGGGAGACGCAGCTAGCACCGTGAAGTAGAATTGAAATATTTGTGATCGTGATAAAGTGCAACTCCATGAAATATACCCAGTGCATAAGAACTAGTAGTTTCTGTGTAAATGTTTCATTCTGCTTGTTTCATCAGAAGAGAATAAAGGGAAAAAACATTTTTTTTCAGAACCTCTTCAGCTATGAGAAGGAGCACTAGAAAGAGAGGGTAGGAGAACAGACTGTTAATGAATTACCAGAAGTAATTATTAATTTAAGGAAAATCTGACTGTTAAAATCTCAGCAAGAAAAAGTGGTACTATAATATAAATGGCAAGAAACGAAGGTCAAGAATAAGATTCAGACAATTCACCATGGTAGACTGGGTCATCACGGAATTAATTGTTTTAAATTTGGCAAATGTAACCATTTACTTTTGTTATACACAACATAAAAAATCCAGTAAATTAAATACTCACTCCAGTGTAACATTGAAAACCCTGGTACTGTTGAAGCACTGAAAGATGCGAAAGGGAAATACATTATGAACAAAAGACTAGATATGTGTTACAAAATAATAGATATGTGTTAATGAAGACAAATTGTATAGTATAAGATTTTCATTTTGATAGTGCCCTTATAATGTTTTTCACTACTTAGCGGGATGTGCTACAGGCTTAGAACAAGTAATTAGATTTTTTAGATTTATTTCCAGGCCAATGTTTTCCCAGGGCTATGCGTTATTTTATAATGTATTGCTTTGCCCTGTAACTCTTATTGTGGGAAGATGTAATTATTTTAGTTTGGTTTAGCATTGGGGTACCAGCATTCTCTGTCTTGCGTCTGCTACTATGTCAGGTAACGTTATGTTACAGACTTTTGATCAAAATGGCTTTTGGTAACTTCTCTCAGTCTTCACGCTGCGTGTTCTGGCAGCCTCGACTATGTAATTGCTTTCATTTCTGAGACTTTTTCTGCAAAGTGTTTGAATCCATTATTTTATGAACTATGGCTATTGCTACATTGGTGATATTGTTAACACCTTTCATAAGTTGCACTAAAAAAAAATCTTTATGTGGACAAAAATAACAGAAGGAACCTGGACAGTAATACAGTTAGCAGCAACTATAAAAGAGTGTCTGCTGCCTCAAAAATTCTAAGTATTTGCATGTCCAAAGGTCAGTCAACGAGAGTCCCAAGGGAACCCCTATGTGAGAAGAAAAAGAAACTCAGTAAAACATTTCATTGTGAAATAAATCAGCCTGTGAGAGTTTTTCAGACCTCATACTCAAATCGTGCAATTATTGTCTTTATTGCTGTCTATAAAAAGAAATGAGTGTGAGGCTTCATGTGACATAAATAATTAAAAGTTACTTTTATAGACCCCCTCCAAGCCAAAGGTAGGGTTAAATAGTCTGTGGGCTTGAAAGAGTGCTCGGGTAATCAGTGAAAAATAGTTTCTGTGTGGAAAAATATAATTATTATTCTTATTAACAAGACAAATACGCATATGGAATGAACTTCATTTCACCATTACTGCTGTTAATGTTGTTTTTTTTTCTTTTAAGTTCATTTCTGGCTACCTGGCTGTGTATGTCAAACTGTTTCTAAGTTATAATCTTTTAGAGAACGTCTTTTTTTTTAAAATCAGTTGTTGACTTTTCAGCATACTGTGAGTCATTAAGTGCAATAAGAGGTCTTCTGTTCCTGCTTTCTTGCCTCCCTAAGAATAATATTTGTCCCACAAGGTTAATGCTCCCTAGTGTATGTCAGTCTCTATAGTATACCTTCAGACTTCCAAGAGGTAAAACCCAGTGTTATTTGCTCTAACTGTACAATTCCTATCATATCAGTTTTACAGGAACTTCACCCCAGGTGACTCTTAAAGGGAAGACTGAATTCAGGATTAACATATTGACTTTCAAGGTGCTTAACTTTGCCTCCTGAATAAATTTCTGACTTACTAACCCATATCTACCATGGCAGATTTCCAAATTCTTTGCTGGAAACATACTTCTATTCAGTAAGACTTTTAAAAAACCTTTAAGATTTTTTTTTCACCTGAATTCATTAAAGGCTTTAATGTCATGATATTTAGCATTTTTTTGTGTGCGTCTTTGCCTTTGAATCTCCTAGAAAGCCAATATGAATTAATCAGAATCATACCATGTAGTACTTTCCTTAATCTTTTTTTTCCCTTAGCTATCACACAGGAGCACATCAGTTCTAATGTTACATGACAGTCCTTTGGGGAATCTGCATTCAAGCACCGTTTTCTTACAGTTATTCTTGTATTTCATCCACATTTCCCAAAATCTATTGTACACCTTCAAGAACCCACAGTAGGTATGTACTATTAGATATATATGCAAGACTCCAACCTGGCTTTCCTTCTAAGGAACAGAGAAAGAAATTTGTTTTATTGGATTTAAAAAGAAAAGAAATCCTTATGGTTTGGAAGCATTACTACAAGATTAAGATTAAATTATTTCTGTATTTCCAGAGGCTACATTAATTCCTTATGCTGTGCTGTATGATGTGTAGTTTTGGGAAGCAGTGATAGAATTATTTAGAATCAACTAGAAACTCAGGCACAGATGAGAAATGATGCATCGAAACCCTGTGATTCTTTTCAGAGAGGGCTGAAAGTTAACTGGTTTCTTCAGCAAATTCTGGTTTTGCATATCATTTTCCTGTCTCTTTTATCTTGCCTTTTCAGCTAGAGACAATATTTTTTAAATCTCCATTGACACATTACACTCTTGCTGTGTGCTGCTGTGCAGGTGACAATTTCCTTCTTGGCTGTGCCTCAATAGAGTATGAAGCAATAGCATCATTCTGTTCTTAGAGGTTTGATATTATTTAAAAAATTACACTAAGTTCAAACACCTCGATGTTTCTGTTAGAATATGTGGTATTTTCCAGTGTAACACTAAATAACCCAAGCACCGTCAGCTATAGATTGCGCTTTACGACTTACATACAGAGAATGTATTGTATCTTGTAAGTGTGCATCTTATGTCAAAAGGGTCTGTCAGTCCTTTATAAACCGTGGACCTAGTTAAACATTTTGTATGACGAGTTGGATTCTCATAGTTTACATCTTCTTGCTGACAAGTTCAACTAGAAGAGGTACTGAAGTCAGTAGTGTTCATTAGTCTGGAAGTAACACGTTAAAGGTTATACTCGTTATGGCACACTATGTCAAAAGGCTGGAAGTTAAAAAATGTCAGCTAACAGTGTGTAAGATTATGACAAAATTAATTAGGGCAAAGTATACTGGTTATGGCTCACTGCAAATGGCATTGCTGGGTAAGTTTAAACAATCACAGAGATAAAGGTGACAAAGTGCAAACCTATCAAATAACACTTTATCATCCCCAAATTACTTCTGCTCATCCTTGATCTGGACTGGGAGAGTGACTGTTCTGTAAATCTCCTTCAAGGAAAGTTCATCTAGTAAAAGAAGTTGGATAAAGGTTAAACCATTTTCTGGTGCCTTTTAAGGTTAATAAAGTGCTCTGAGGTTAGACCATGTAGAGAAGATCCCAAGTTATATAATAAATATTCTTCGACAAGAACCATCATTAGTATAGTGTTCAGACTAGAAATAGAGTTTTTGAAAACAAAGATTTTTTTAAAAGTAAAATTGGCAGTGCATAAGATGTTCTAGCAGAAATACTAAAAGTTACTTCATATCATATGTGCCTTTATACTAATGAAACAAAAAATGAGCTAAGAATAACATTCTAAACAAAATATGATTTAGAAGACAATTAAATGCATGAATAATGCACAGAATTCTTAAGTAGTCTACCATTGGTGTTGGAAAAAAATGTTATTTATTGGTACTTAGATTTTCAGCAAATACAGCAAAAACCAGTCAACAACAAATTATATTGCAATGGGGATATTTACATACAACATTTGAAAATGCAAGTCAAAAAGATTATAATGAGTAATTTTTTATTAACATTCTGTTAATATTTACAGCCAGTCTTACAAAGTTGTAATGAACATATCAACCATTAATATTTAAAGTAGTCTTGAAGTATGTATTTTTCCAGGCTCAAGCACTGCACAGAGCATTCAAGCCATTTTTTTTAATCTCATCTCTGTTACCTTGTCAATATTTTACATTTATTCTAGAATTTACTTTGAGAATTACTGTATATATGCACCTGATCATTGATACTGCAGGAACAAGTGTTTCATTCTGCCACTTTGATTAGTCCAAATGAGGTGAAGTGTATAAGCATTAGGACCTCGATTTTAATTATTATTACTTTAATCTTCTTGTGTCCTTAATCAGGCAAAAGTTCATTGTCTTCAGTTTGACTGTACCCTTTAAGCACTAGCATAGTAAGGCAGCTATGTGAAAGAAAGGTCGTAACTGGAGTGCTCCCAGAAGATAATTTCCAAAACCCTGTCTGTAATCCTCATTCTTTCTACCATATATGAAGGTTTCCAAAACATTTATTCTATCTTCTGTTTGTTTGCCTTTTTCTTTCTGCTGTATCACTAGGCAATTTTAGTGTGGCAAATTACTGTGGCAAGTATTCAAGTTTTAGTCATCGTTTCAGACAGAGCTGTCTTGTTGTTATAAATTGTAGTATGCATCGTGTTCTGATTAAAAACATTCAGTGTGTTGAAATTCACAAAAAGAAGTTATTCTATCCTGTTTGCTTAGAAACTAGGAATATGTTTTCTTTGCTCTCGATGAGGCAGTTGCAGGGAAAATAAAAGCAGTTGTGTGTAGTTTATCTTTCTTAGGAATAGATTCTTTTGAAGTGGGAGCTGAATGGAATTTATCTCCAATGGGATGTTACCTGTTTTTTTTATAAAGCTCTTGAAACATAAGGAAATGGAACTGTGTGTTGACCTCGGGAGGCTAGCTGGTCTTCATCTTGATCCCAAAGCAACATTAATAACATGTAATACGTTATAGATGGTAATCTAACCCGCTCTTGAAGTCCTCGGTAACTTTTCCAGTTAAATCTCTTCTATTCTTAGACAATTTAAATCTGTTTTTAAAGTTAGAAGTGGGAATTTTGTTTGGCTTTTTTTTTTTTTTTACCATTCATCATCTAATTTAAACCTTCTTAAGCTCCTCAGTTCTTGAACCACTCACCATACTCACTGAAAAAAGAGTATATTCCTTTCTTCAGTGGCCTTTTTATATTTTTGAGTATCAGTATCTTCCCTATTGCTCTTTCCTCTTGTTATGAATAACTCCAGTTTGTGCAATCTATAAGAGAGATCTTATTTTCTTACCTCTGGTATTGCCAGTGCTTTTCTTGGATTCTGTCCAATTTGTTTGTCTCAGTCTTGAAGTGCAGTGTCCAAAATTGAATGTAGTACTGAGCTGAGAAAAAAAGCAGAAAGAAATAACTTCATATGTTCTGAAGACTCTTTGCCTGTACATTCAGAGAAAAGTTTTTGCCTTTTTCACTACAGCGTATCTCACATGTAATCCATTATATCCCGCGGGTAATTTCCTGAAAAGGAATTGTCTCTTAGCCTCTTGTTTTTCACCCTTTATCTGTGCAGTTGGTTATTCTGACCTAAATAGTCTAATTCTTCTGGCCTAAATTGTCTACCTGCACTTCTCCTTCAATCCTTGCATCTCATTTTTCAGATAGTTTCTCTGATTTGGGGTAATGCAGAAACAAATTTTCTAAAAATCTTTGCAAAAATTTCTGAGGATAAAGTATTGTAACATATTTTCTACAAGT
This sequence comes from Nyctibius grandis, assembly GCF_013368605.1. NCBI lineage: Eukaryota > Metazoa > Chordata > Aves > Nyctibiiformes > Nyctibiidae > Nyctibius > Nyctibius grandis. The sequence goes on along the minus strand of NC_090663.1, from coordinate 75,959,433 downwards.
CTAAGAAAATTTCCGAGGATAGAGTAGTGTAGAAATGAATTTATGTACATGCAGAGATATTTGCTAGGAGATTGGATATTCCACCCTATTCATGATGGGAGATCAACCTGCCTGTACCTGGTACTGCAGATACAGTACTGGCGTTGTGCAGATAGATTACTTTTCCTCAGCTGTGTATGTCTGAAAAATTTACTCTGCCCTCTGTAAATACTTTTTTAACACTTAGATTATACTTCTGCCCTTCAAAAAGATAGGCACGTGGTGTGAAAACAGCTCAAAGCCACTGCAAAATCAATCTCAGTTGACCTATTTCTACAAGAATTTCACTGGAGGGGGGAAAAAATTGGAGTATGTTAAAAATCTCTAATTATCCTTCCTTATTGTCAAAGACCCCCAATCTTCCTATCTATCCCTTCATTGTCCTTTCCCCTGAAATAGTCTTGTAGTTTTAACTAATTTCTAATGATTAATATGATGGTTTTATTACTAGTAGTTATGATTAATATAAAATGTGACAGTAAAAATATGTTGTTCATCCAAGTATATTTGCGTTTTAAGAAGTTTTCAGAAGGGCTAATGACACCAAAATTATTATATATTAAACTAGTGATTATAGGTTAAGCTGGTGTTGAGAGCATAAAGTACAAGAAATATATCTGAATAAAAAAATCCAGAAACTTAATTTAATGTTATGTTCATTTTGCTTCAATGAAATGCAAATTTTACAATTATGTGTAGACATTATAGAATTTCCAAGCTCATATTCATTAAGGAATGACCATGCATCTAAAGGTATGGTTTTCTGGCTCTTGTAAAGTCTGGATTTATACCAAAATATAGCTTACTGCACATCTAACATCTGTGTTTTTCACCAGTTTCTGTTCAGATTTGAAATATCCCACACAAGAAATATGAACATGTAAATAGGACTGGAATAGATAAAATGTGATCATCTGAATTTATTAATGAGGTTTGTTAAACAAATTCTTCCTAAAGTTTCAGTTAAACCGTAGTTCATGTATTTCCTATGCACATTTAGTGCGTGTATTCAGATCTTCTCATAATATTCTCAATATTCAAAATTAGAACTCGTGTTGTGATTCAGGGCAAGTAGTTAGTGCTCCTAAATTTGGGTTCCAGCTCTTGAGGGGTAAAGACTGTTTTAACCTTGTGAATGTAGTTTTAATTTATTTCTAGTGGGCTAGAGGCAGCTAAAAATTATTGTTGTGAAAGAACTTCTAGACATAGATAACACAGCCTAAAGAACTCATTCTCATTCATTTCTGATATATGGTAAAACTTGGCTAGTGGATTGTCTCTGCCTAGCCAATATTTATTTTCATTTTTTGTAACAGGTGGGTGAACAGAATAACCTGAGTCAGTTAATGCTTTTTCCACACTATCTAATTTGGAAAGCCATCGGAGCTTCAGAATGGGAAATTAAGCATGTTAACTGGCATGGCCCATCAAGCATAAGGAAGAGCAATAGTATCCTCACTGTTACTGCAGATAATCTATTCAAAGCCTGTCACTTTCTGATCAAAGAATATGTTCATTTAGATATTGTGCAGTTCTGTCCATTTAAATTAGCTGCAGGTTTTATACTTGGCTGCATGAGCGCAGGGGTTATGAAGGCTTCCACAGAGCTGAAGCCCTTCTTACCTGCTCCCTTGTCCATCCAGTGGCACTGAATTAGAATGTATTAGAATTACTGAATTGTGATAGAAATATAGAGCTGGTAAAAATTACACTACATTAAAAAAGAAGCATTCCTAAGGAGTTGTAACAAGTTGTATCTTAGGTAGCCGATTTCAATGTGAAGTTATTTCCTGCCATTAACTTAGTAATATTAGGGTTTGAGACTAATTTAACTATAGTTAGAAGAAATAATTCAACGTTTAGGAACTAGATTTTTTTTTAATCTGTGCTGTTTATTTAGAGTGTCAACAACAGAAATACAACAAATGGATTTCTACTGAAATTTTTTGTTGTCTGACTTAAAAGCAATAAAAGTTTACTGTCTTAAAAAATCTAGAAATCTATGGAAACATCTTGCAAGGATAAATTCTGAGATTTAGTAATAAATGTGTGTGGGAGACACATGTAAAGAGAGATTTCCAATTAGCCACTTACGCATATTTACGGAAGATGCTATTGTAGGAAGGTCTGAGCCTAAAAAATTCATTGGGTTTAAGAATTTCTCATTTATATTTGTTGGAAGTTAGTATAAAAAAACTGATGGTTTTTAGTTCAAATACATAAATTTTTAGACAGTATACTGGGGAAAAACTATTGTGAAGCTGCATCTGAATCACAAAATTTAAATCTGTATAATGAAAATCACTTTTTACCTGTATAGTTTGTGGAGACTGATGTATTATTTCCATTGTATACCATATATGGGGTGAAAAAGAATAGTATAGAATATTTTTCTGTTTAAGTAAATTAAATAGTGTCTCATTTGTGAGGTTTGGCTCAAGCATAGAATTGACACTTTATTTTGCTAACTGAAACAAAATAACTTCAATAGCTATAGCTTCTTTTTCATAAGCAATTGATATGAATGAAAAAATTTCTTTTAAATTAGGATTTTGGCAAGATCATATATTTCCATACAACCACATAAACCTGAAATTAAATGTATGTATAACCTAAAGTTGTAATCTGTATAAAGAAGAAAGCACCAGCTTCAAATTTAAAATCAGAGATAGCAGTGAGCTCAGTGTAACAAGATTTAATTAATTAATTAACACCAACTAAGCAAAAGCAAGCAAGAATGTTAATGTTTGCAAGAGCCTTCAGATTTTTACATCCCAGATCAAAAGACTTTCAGAGCAGAATAATTATGTGATGTGCTTGTCTTGTTAAAATATGATGTCTAACTAGCATTTGAAACTGTGCTAGTTTTTTAATCTGATTTAGTAGCTCTTGAGAATTTTAGAACGTTTACCATACCGTTGGTTCTTCCTTTCAGTGAGTTGTTGTGTGTGGTGCGGCTACCCTGATGAGGATGGTTTTTAAATAAATAAAACCATCAACAGAAAGAAAAGGTTTCTTCAAGGTTACTAAATACGCTGCTGCTGACACAGAACCCTAAGGAATTTGCAATGGAATATTGAAACCAGGTAGCCTGTATGTCACTGTATTCCGCTATAGTAGTAGAGAATAAAATTACTATTCATAATGCAAGCACTTTATCACTGTTCTAGCAAAAAAACTGCCATGAACTTTGAGACCTTGAAAACTAATATGCCAGAAACAATAGAGGAGAGATGGGAAGTTAGAAAAGGTAATTATTGAGCTGTTGTTAAATAAAAACTCTTTTGGGTCCCTGTATCTGGAAATACAAAAAAAAAAAGAACTGAGTTTGCTAGCTGGAGAGCTATCAGAAAAATGCATTTTAAGTCAAATCATTTTAGACTAGAGGGAATATAATTTGGGGTTTAACAGAACCTGTAGAGTTTTTATAAACAGCATCAAGAGTTTTGTTAAAATAAATAAAAATATAAAGCTATTTCAGATAAACATGTCCCTTTCCCCAGGGGAAATTATTTGGTATTCACTCAAGCAGGGAGTGAGAGATGGTAGAGGGGCAAGGAAAAGATGGGATCAGCACCCAACATGCCAGGTTTTTTTGACTGGCAGTAGTCTGATCAACAGTCTGGTTATGAAACTTGTAAAAGCAAAGTTATACAACTAGAGGTACAGGAAACAATTTAGAACAGTCTTAGTTTGAAATGGGCCTGCTGTAGTTAGAGGACCTTCTCTTCTTTTCTTATGCCCATTTTCCCCCTGATTATTTTGCAGCTGTTCCACTGTTTTCCCAAGTCTTAGCTCTCCTCTCTACGGTCAGGCAGTATTTTCCCTTTTCTTATTTTTCTTGAGGAAGGGAATACCCAGAACGTGGTAGCAGTGTGAAATGGAGCAAAGTTCAGAGGCAGATTTGAATGGAGAAGGGAAGTGTATTGGTTTTAGCTGGTAAAAGAAGACTGGCTCTGTGTAGGTGTTTTGCGTTGGCCCAGGAAACCTTGGGAAAGTGTTTTCTCTGTTTCCAGCGAGGGTTTTGTTTGTTTGTTTGTTTGTTTTTGTCTGGCCTGAGCTATCATCTCACAGCAGTTTGTGATAGGGATCAAGAATCTATTTGATTTTTTGCAGACTTCTGTGCTTAAGCAAATGCATACAGGCCACATTGTATGTGTGTGTGGGACACAAAGTGAAAAATACCACCAGGAAGCCAGGTATTAAGAAGGCATACTTGGATGTTTTAAATCTATAGTGTTTTTATATTCGGTGGTGTTTGCAAACTGGGGAAGAGTTTCGGTTTTCCACATTAAAGCACTATCGCTAATACAGATGTCTGAGGTAACTGTGAATATTATGTTCCCTATTATCACCTTCTGCTAGTTTGAAGTCTCTTTTGTTCTATTAGGAAGCAGTGTCTCGGTGCATTCAATTTTTACCTTTGCGAATACTAAAAGTTGTAAGATTTTATTAGAGAAATACATAAAATCAGATCTGTAACATTGCTTAGATATTATTAAAGTCTACCTTGCAATCCTGTTGGCCTTAGTCACCAGAGTGTGGATGGAAATCTTGACAAATGGAAATATTGATGAACCTTCAGTAAAAAATGAGAAGAGGAAAAGATTTTTTGAGAGAAGACATGGAAATCCTACTGTGAATACTACCTTGCAACCAGGGCTTCAGGAAGCTTTTCAGATGGATACAGCTTCTGCTGTTGCATGTTGGCAAACTAAATTGGGAAAGAGTAAATGCAGAAGCTCTGATAGGATCACCATCTTTATATATCTTCACATATTTATTAATCTTACTGTTTTTAAACTGTACTCAGGAAGAAAAAGGGATCCTCATTTTACTTCAGAATACAGATCCTCATTGTATTACATTTCAAGTACAAAGCATGCAAGCACACCACCACACTAAAATTATTCGCTGTTTATGTTAGAAGCAAGAACAAAATAACCACTTTGATCAATTTGCTGCCTTGAAATGCCCTCTAATTTAACCATTATAGAATTACATTTGATAGTGGCTCCACCAAATGAGCCACTTTAGAAATGAGGAATGTTTGTGTCAATTAATGCTGCTGTCACTTGTGCATCATTCATCTAAATAAAAATGTAGGCACTGAATTTCAGCAGATTATAGAGTATGTTATTATATGAATATTTGTATTCTTTTTAGTTAGCTCATATTTGAGAAGTATGGGTCCGTGTCTGAATGTTGAGAATATCTTTATAACGTCTTCAATAAAGCTTTAAATTAGAACTGCTGGAATACAATCAATATTTTAATGAAGAGACCGATTCTTCAGTAAGATCGGTAGGCCTAGCAGGAGAGTGTGAAGACTGTAATTGATAGTTGTTTCAAATCCGTGCTACAGCAACTGTCAAATCAATTAAAGAAGGGAGCAATATGTAATAAGATGGAATTTAGGGATCTTTTCTCAGTTGTTCTTTCATAAATAGATGTGCTGTCAGGTATTTTCGTGAATAAACTATTGCTTTAAATATATATATGCTTTTAGGTTAAGTTTGCTTTGCTTGAAAACTGTTTTGTTTCTAACAAATGGCCTGTTATCACAGCTCTTGATGGACGCGGCTCAAAAGTGGATGGGACGTGTGGGTGCTGATGCTTATCCAGTGGATTAATAACAGTTGTAACAAGAGCACAATCATGGTGTATTCACCCTTCATCCCCTTCCCTCTGTGCTGCGTAGTGTGCTGTCTTTTCTAATCTGCTATGAGTTATAGTGTTAAGATGGTAACAAAGCATGTTGTCTTGGCAAATCTACTTAACCACTGAAGGATAGTAACAGTGCTTTTGCTTTGTGCGGCAGCTTTAGCACTTTTCCCCCTCTCACCCTTGTAAATAATGTTTTGTAGCATCTGAAAAGAGGCAGAATTAAATGTGTGTCCTAGCTGATTAGTCTGAAAATGTCCCACCATACCTGGCATATCCTGGTGTTTCCCTTTCTTCCTAGAACGTATGTACGTTGTATGTCTGAATGCACATTCAGAAGCATCAGACACCCAATGTAAGGCTGACATCATCTAGCCTTAGCCATGGAAAAGTCCTGCAGTCATCCAGGCAGTTCTAGGCTTCCTGCCTTAGACACCAGAATACTCAGTTGTCCTAAAATATGATTTTAAAATTGGAGGAATGACCTACTCTGCTGAGACTTGGTGTATAACTTTCACCCAAAGAAAAAATGAGAGACATCCCATCATGCAAAGCAATTCCTCTGGTAGCTACTACACACCTGCTTTTGGGCAGCTTGTTCCTATGAGTGAGCTTTCTGAATACACATGGGACAATATTTGTGTGTAGCCTTTTGTGAGATTACAAAAAAATCAGTTTTCTGAATTGTCTTTTTTTTGTTTCCTTTTGTTTGAGGTGCAGAGATTGACTTCATTGGCTATGGGATAATGACTGTTGTATTTGCTTTGTGTGGTTTAGAACTACCCAGCAATTCTCCTGATGACCTCTTGTGACAACCTCTGGTACTCTTACTGATCCACTACACAAAATCTGCTGTCTGGAGGCTTGCACTGATGATGCTATTTTGTTAGCACTATGTAATTCAGCTTGCAAGGGAGAAAAGATGGCATCAAATAGACCGATGTGATTTGCTTTATGTGCACTTGAATTACAATGTTTTTTTAAAAACTTTTTACACAAAAAAGTAATCAACAGCTGCCTTTATGAAAGGTAATAGTGAGCTTAGGGCCTGTTTAACAAGCATAAAAAGAATGCTAAGCAAAAGAAAACCATGTAAACCCAAAATGAAACTCAAAAAATATAGGGGTTTTTTTCTCCCCTATATTTTTGGCACAGAGGAGATCACACTTTTTTTGTTTTCCCTTCCAATGAGTCCATTTAGCACTGTGCGTACACTCTTATATAGCACATTGTTCTAAGGGAGATAACTGAGGTACCTTTATTATAGATAGGCTGGTTCACTGTGATTGCTAAGTAAGGTGTGTTTAATGCTATGTAGCAGTAGACATACAGTGGCATTTTTATGCTGTTTAGATCTGGTTTAATAAATAGAAAATAGTCAGTATTTGTTTCAAATGTATGTATGTGTATACCTTAATTCCTTTGCTTAATTCTGGAATTCCTCTGCTTTAGACCAAGAAAGAATGAAATTGAGTAAATCCAAACTATTCGAAAACATTTTCTACTGTATGTCAAATCTTGTAACTTGCCCTGCCTTTCACATGTTCAGTACTTTCCACTGAAATTTTCCTTTTGTATAGTCATCCATGGTGCAGAAATACATGTAACAGTTTAAGAAGGGTCAGTCTCAAGAAACATGCATTGCTTTGGTGTTGCAAGCTGAGTATTTACAAAGAAAACCCCTCTAAATGGACCATATACTTTATAAAATATAAGTCATGGTTTTGCAGGGATAAAATGTATAGAATCACTTTTCTGTTACATTTTGTTTCAGTTTGTGGCCAGCTGTGGGATGGTGATCAAGGCCATTAGCAGTGAGAGCCAGGGCAGCTGCCCTAGGCTGGCCCACAGGTGTGTTCTGTAACATTAATGTCAGGTTCACTATAAATGGGAGAGCTGCTGGGGCTGGGGGGCTCTTTGCTCTGTTCTTCTTAATCTTTCTCCTCTCTTAATGGTTACTCTTCCTGGAGGGTCTTGCCACCACTCTATGAGCTAAGTATAATTTTGTGTCTTTTGTATTAGTATCGATATTGGTTTTCTTATTTTATTAAATCTGTTTAAACCCATGAGTCTCCCTCCTGTTCCCAGTTCCCTTTCTCAGTTGGGGAGGGGACATTGGGTGATAGAACAACTGGTTATTGTTTAGCCCTGGGTGCGGGCTAAAAAGAGACAATATGTCATTCTTGGTGTTTGACACATGAAAGCTGGTGTTCAACATAATACATACATGAGTAGTACGTTTTTATAGATAAAAATCATGGCCTGCCATCCTGCATGAAATAACTTGGAAAAATTAATTTATGTACATGGTCATTGTATCTATTTTATTGCAACTTTAAATGGAGATCAAATGTACTCGAAATAAAAAAGAAAATGTAGCTGTATTCAAATGGCCTGAGTTCTACCGGTGTTCCTGAACCTGCTGTTTCCTAATTGTGTCTTGATGGCTCCCATTTTATCTCAGCAATTTATTTAGAGCATCTGGATTGCTTTTTAGAGGCTCTCAGGAAGTGTTGACCTTTCTGTATTGACCACATACGTGAATACACCGCAGTATTTCCCAGGGTGAAAAAACAGGAATATTGTGTTTAGCTGTTTATACATTTCTACAGGTTGTGTTGAGTTTTGCATCCTCTAGACTGAAACTTTTAAGTGATACAGATATGTCTGACTTAATTAAAAGAATTAAATAGTGTCAGGGTGCTAGGGTTACTTTATTCTGTGTGTGCAGGTTAAAATACATCTCTATTCAAACCCTTTCAGAGTGCTGTTTACTAGTCAGCTATTACTTTATCTTTGTAGCTATTGTGGGTCTATAAAAGGGTTGTACCTTGTGACGATGTATGTCTGCAAACTGCATAGGATGAAGTGATTCTGTCAGGAGGTATCTAAAGGAAAGTTACTGATGGAAAACCTTTGTTTAAAGAGTGGGATTGGTATAGCAGTAGCTAAAGTGATAATGGGCTACAATTCCATTTGGATAGTGTATATTTAAATTTATTACTTATATAGTTTTGTTCAGGCTTTGTCCAGGGCAAAGGAATGGTATTCACAGTAAGAGTAATCTGAATTTTGTGTCTAAGCTTATGATACTGTATTTAAATCAGCAGTTGCTGTCTTCAGAAAAGTATGTTAACTGGAGCTGTATCCACACTTGAACCATTTAGGGTGGGGATGCTCAGCTCCTTGATGACTGAGATCAGGTTGACTTAGAGAGGTTTCGCATATTACAGAAGTTAATGAAACATTGTGTTGCAGCTGGATGGAAGTGTCCCAGGCCCAGGGATCAAGTGGGTGATTTTGATATGGAATATCAAGATGATGAAGAATGGAATTAGCAGTGTAATAGGATGTAAGGGTAATAGACATAACTATTCAGCAGTGTATTCAATCTCTCTGTTTGAGAACCATTTCTTTTCCAGTTACCATATTTTTCTCATTTCTTTCTGATGTTATTGCCAATACATTTTGTGTTTCAAATGATGATTTGTTGAAACAAGAGATGTTTGTGTGGAAGGTGGTGATTTTGACTAATTGCTGAGGGGTGCAAGATTTCTGAAGATTTCAGAATTATGTGGAGGTCTGATCTAAATTGTATCATAAGTATTCTGAAAATCTATTTTTTTTTTGCCATGATTTAGAAAACTTCTCACTGTTACAGTTTTAGCTTTTGATTTGGTATGGTGCATTCTTATTTGTTGCTTTCACTTTTGAATGGCGTGAGAAAAGATGAGTATTAAGACATCGGTTCTCTTGATGCTGAGTATCAGTTTCTAATTTAATTCACTGAGCCTTTTTAGCTCATCTGTACCTTTTCTGCTAATGCACACGCATCAGGAGAACATCTGGTGTTTATGAGCATCTTCATAATTTGGAGTTTTAGCTTATGCTTACGTGCAGTCTTTTGTTCAGATATTTCACTAAACTGTTGTTAGTAATTAAGAAGTTTGTTTTGCTTGCTAGTGCTGTGTCTACATGTGTGTCAGCATGTGAACTATCTGGATTTAGTCTGCATATAGGAAGCACTCTACCTATAGTAGCAGTGCTCACTTCTCTGGGATCAACTTAAGTTTCCTGCATGTTTCACAAATTTATTCCAAGCGTATTCTGTATTTAAGTAATTCATTTTAATAACTAGGGACAGTATTAAATGATCAGAGTGGATGTAACTATGTAATATTATTTTTGTAGACACTCACTTGCTTTTAAATGGAAGAGTCAGATAAGAATGCTCTTGTTTAAAAAATTTGAAAGCATAAAAACCTTTTTATATCAGATATGCTTGTGTAGTAGGAAAAACAAAACACTTTATGTAGTAGTTGAGAGAATATTAAGATTTTTGAGCCACATTCAAAACAAATACTATCCACCACTTTTCATGTTTAAAGTCCTTGAAACATGCCTGAATATTCCTTTAAGGATGCTAACTTTTTGGCTAAGCAAACCTTGCGATTATGGTCTACGACACTTTCATCCACAAATCAGAATGCACTTTACAAAAAGCCATCAGATATGGCTTTTAGTAGCACTTTAGTTAATCATATGAAAGAAAATAGTAAGGACAGGAGGTGAAATGATATACAGAGGGGAGACAGTATTCTGCTTGAAATTTTTCAAACCTGCTGGTTGCTTGAAAAGTACTGATTTTCTGTGAGTTATTTTAGTTATCCAAAATGCTTCAAATAAGAAAACTAGCCACTAAAACTTTTTATATTTTTTTTTCAAAATTCACACCTGAAAATATATTTTAATCTTTACAAATGTATTAAAAATGCAGGATAATTTTAACTACCTAACTTGACTTAGTACTTATTATTCCTAACACAGTTTGTATATAAAATGATGATTTGTCAAAACAAGAGATACTCATGGGGAAGGGGGTGAAGGGTGCAAATTTTTTGAAGAAAACATTATAGTATTATTTAGAATAAATAAATATTAAAATACATAATGTAGTAACAGCAATAGCTACATGAGAGTTAATCACCACACATTGTGTTCTCATATCTATCCAAATGACAAAATTACAAGACTGAGTTACAGTGAATCATATTATGCAGATGACTATTAGTTACATCAGTAACATTTTCCAGGCACAGAGGCAGCAGACTTCTTCCGTTCGTTGTCTGGTGCCCCAATCCAGAAGAAGACAGACAACTGAAGAAGTTCTTCATAAAAACTGCTTTTTATTCACTATGTTTTCTGAAACGTACTATGCCATTTTCTCTTGTTAAACATAGTTCAGTAACATTTTAATTACATGGAATTCCTAAACCTGGGAAAGAAGCTCCTTGCTTGTTTTGAATATACCTTGAGACTGAACTTGAAATCACATTTTCTTTAATACCTCAGTGTTATTCTTAACTTGTATGTGGCATACATTGCCCTTTTGGGAAATAATGTTGAAAATGTTGTTGACAGAGTTTGGATCTAAAAATCAATTTATATTAAACTGATGTGAAGAGAAGTGTGTTGAAACAGGCATGAACAAGAAAGCATGATTTTTTCATCCTAAAAGATGTTTCAAAATTTTTTTAACAGTGACTGTGGATTAGGCAGCATCATACCTATAAGCAATATTCTGAGTTATTCTAATGAATTTCAGGTTTCCTTCCTTAAGTTCTTTCCATTCCAGTTTTATTTTGGTCTAGAAGTATTGTCAAAGTGAGTGTGTGCTATTTGGTCAAGATATTCCTCAGAAAAAGCCTTCCCTAGCATAAGTTCCTCATTGCATTTACAGATTCACATATACATATGTACTTATATATCATCTTGGAAAGCTTATGTGAGATTACCTGCTTTCCTGTGCATGCCTATTTCAGCATGTTTTCTATAACACAAATTTGTGAATTTAAACACCAAAATCATTCATATAAGTACGTGTTTTCTGTAGCGTGAGGGGAAAATAGGAAGATTCAACTTCCAGAGAAGGTTGTGGGAATGTTCATGCAACGTAAGAAGCCTAATCTTTGGGAAGTGCAGAAGCTTGCTCTGAGACAAAAAGACTAAGGACTGGTAAAGTGATCTGTTTAGAGAATACAGTCTAGTCACAGATCATATTCCTAAAGAATACAGGGAAGCAGTACATGAACTTTGTTCAGAACATGGAATTTAATCCAGAAACATCATTATCTGACTGTATGGTCTGATGCCATAGTAATATGATGGAAACATAAAAACAGTTCTGTGCTTGATTTGTTGATAATACGGGCAATGTTGCCTTCTGCATTGTAGTGAATTATATTTTTTTTCAAGTAGTCCAAGTAGCATGCGTGTGTTTGTGTGCTATATGTCTACATGGATGGGACTCTAAAAATATACGAAGTTTACAGGAGATCCATTGCTATAGGTATATTTCCTGTGCAAATATTGATGTAATTGGAAATTCAGTAACCACAATACAAATATTCAATTCTGTCTCTTACACCCCCCCTCCTCTCCCAAATAATATGGTTAAGCTTGTTTTTAAAGCTCAGATATTTAGATTGCTTATCGAAAGCAAAGTTAGAAAGTTAAATCAAGGGTTAAAAAGAGTATTGCTCTATTAATTATAAACAGTAATGCAGAATTAAGAATTATTTTGGAAATGTACATGTGTAGACAAAGGGGTTTTTTTGTTGTTTAATAAAATGATTAATAGGGTTTTGCAGATAGTACACTCAAAGCTATTACATAATTGAATTTATATGCAATATAAATACCAGGTTGCCATGACATTATAGATACTTCAAAGAAGCTGTTGGTACTGAAACTGCTGCTATTAAGAATGTGCACGCTAAATAGAGATTGCATTACTGTTTTCCAGATGACAACAATGAATTTTTAGAACCTTTTTAATTAGTTTTTTTAACACTTTCTATAGTAAAATGTCAAATACAAGTGAATTAAATATAAGAAAACAAGTTAAAATATGTGTATGCACACAAACACTAATAAAGAAGAGCAAAGTTACAAGGAGCTATGACTAGAACTTACAAATAATTAAAGGACAGACTCATAAATTGTCCATTAAAAGACAATTTTTTTCTTTCCCTTCTGTGGAGTAAAAAGACTGAGCAGCCATACTTCTGGGAAAAGAGTAACTGCAAAGGCTCCCTGAAGGCCTGAAATTGAAGAACCAAAACTTTATAGTTTTAACTTCACTTAACTCTTGGCTTAGAAATCAAATCATTTCAAAAGCATTTAATGCCAGGTTGGAAATGACTAAATAGCAATGATGCGAGAAAATGTGGTTGGTTTTTTTTTTTAATTTTTTAACCCAAACCAAATCTTTCTCCAAGAACAATTTAAAAAGCTACCTTTTTAAAACCATAAGGGAGGTAGTTTTGCTTATTTTGAAGGTCAGACTTCTGATGAGATAGTGTTGGTCTTCTACAACGTGCTTTCATTTACAGCACTTTCCAACAAAACACTGGGCAGCTCAGGGCTTCCTCCTGAGTGCTGTGCGCCTGCATAGCTTAAGACAGACAATTTCACTGATGAACCTATAATATTTATGGTCTTGGGAATGTCAGAATCGATCCAAGGATGACCCTTTGCCTTTGGTCAGCTCAAGGAATATTTTCCCATAGCAAACATCGTAAGCTTTATTGTTGGTAGATTTTCATCTCCCCGTCCTCCTTTCAGATTTTCTCAAGGTGGGCGACTTGTGCTACAGACAGAGGCATTTCTGTGAGCTGTGTTGCTGTGATAGCTGTGAAGGGAACACTGTTGAGCAGTGTGCCACAAATCCTTCTCACAGGCTGCTGTTTCTTGTGGTAGATTTTAAAAATGTGAACTTTTCTCCCCTCATCTTTCTACCTAAAATATGAATTACCATGCATGTGTACTTCTGTGTTACAATAGATGATGCTGCAATCTAAAGGCAGTCAGCAGAGATCAGGACAGTTCAGGAGCAGCACACCGTTTGCAGATGCCAGTTCTCGGCTGACTCGTGTTGGTCCCATCTTTATAAGGGTGGTCAGCTCAAAACTGCCTGTGGAAAAGATTTATGGCTCAGACATAGCACCTAATGTTGCAGCATCGGTAACGACATAGCAAATCTTAGTGAAAGACTTCCCAGGAGGGGAATGGGATTCCTTTTTAAAACAAAACTGATGTGACTCATTGATCCTCACCCACATACTCCCAAGCACTAGGACACATGTCTCCACATGCTCTGACTGGAAGTCAGGTGCCCAAATGCTCATCATACCCAGGCAGCCTGTCCAGTCCAGATCTGTTTGCTGGATGCTGGGGAGCATGAGGGTCCTAATGCCAAGCCCTGCCCACCATCCTGGTGTTTCCCAGGCTTGCAATGCCTATGGGTCTGGAAGACCCTCTCTGTCCCCTCTTGGAGCCCTCTGGGATGACTCTTCTTCCTGAGAGCCATCAGGATTTCCTTACTGCCTCCCTCCTGAATGTCCAGAGTAGCAGCACTTGAGGTGCGTGCAGTGCTCTGGACTTATGGACCGGCTTATGTGAGTGCTGATAGCTCCAGCTGCTTTGACAGCTCTTCTCCAGGATCTGCTCCTTCTGCAGCTACTACATGCCCCTGGCCCCATCATCCCTGTCCTAGCACTCCTATTAGCATTCTCTGTAAGAAAACAACTTTTCTTGCTGCTGAATGCCATGTACTGATGGCTTTCTAGTTAGGAGCTACATTATGCTGATGTATTTGCAAACCTCACCTACATAGTTTGCTTATTCTTAGTCAGTTATGCAGCAGCTCAGCTGAAACAGACAGGGAATGACCTGTGATGGAAAACACAGCTGAGGATGTGCTTCATGCAGGCTGGACAGATCTAGCATTTTGCCCGGACTAGTGTCCACCTCATATGCTGTCTGTGCTTCTTGTAGTCTTTTATGATTGATAGCAGATAGACAATCAAATATGGCTTGTGATTCTCTGCAGAAGGGTTTACGTATTGTGGGGAGCAATGGAGTTTGTAGTCCATGTTCTGCTGTAATTTGAGGAAGATGGGGGTGCACAAGCATGAGACTTTTCTGGGACAGACCAGCTCAGGTAAGCACAGATGAAGTGCAGAAATTTATTTTAGCTATGGATTAGCTTCATCTGTTCCTTCAGAGTCTATTATTTTTTAGTTCTCTGTGTAATTGTGTCCTGGTTTTGCTTCTGAACCCTGAAACCTTCTTATGTCTTTCTATTCAACTAAGTAGCCTGGAAGGCTCTTAGAAGGACCTTCCTTAAATAAAGCTGAATTTCTTTGCAGTTTGTAAAGATGCTAGTGGATGATCTCTCCTTTAACACTATTCTTTGGCATTTTCATGAAAGTTTCATGTCTTGACCTTCAGCAGTTCATCTCTAACTTCCTCAAGTTGGATGCTAGAACTAAAAGCTGCTTCCTGTGAAGTTGTTTCTTTCTTCAGTGGCAGCTTAATAGGAACTTTCGACAGAGTTGACTGTTATGAGTACATCTCCTTGGAGAGGTTCATTTTGGACAGACAAATCACAGCAGCTACAGCTGAAATCTTTGCGCTCTGACTGATAGTTAATCTAAAAGGAGGCTTTTAATTTTTTTATTTTTTTATTTTTTTTGAAAGACTATCCCTAAAAGACATGTGCTCATTCATTGTCCTAGACACACAGGAACACAGTCAAGATGCAAGGGATATGATTTAATTAGGCTTTGGCTGTGCTAACCCATCTGGGAAGTATCCAGCACTAATTCAAAGAGGGCAGATCGTGATTTTTCTCTGGTGGAAGCCTGGATTGCTTCCTGATTAATGTTATTGCCCACCTGTTGAAGAAGTGGCCTGGTACCTAAAGCCTTGCCTACCGCCTGGGTGCTGGTACTTTTAATTACTGATACAACTGCTCTCTGTGTCAGGGTGGAGAGGAGGAGGGAAGGGAAGAGCATTACGGTGGTGCGGTGAGGATTAGATTTGTTATCTTGTCTTGAGAAGTAAAAAAACAAAACAAAACAAATCCAAAAAAACCCCAAACAAACAAACCCAAAACAAACTAATATTCTGTCTTAAAAACAGCCACTTGTCATTGCTTTATGGGAATGCTTGGCAATATTTCCCAACATCTAAAAATAAAAGCCAGTCTATGCCAACTTTGCTGTAGGGAGATTAAACTGTAACTGAAACTAAAACCAAGGTCCTGATCGTATTTCTTTGGCAGCCTCGAGCCTGTAAGCAGAAAACAGACATCTCCTTACATGTCTACTTTTTCTCTCAGTGTAGCACAGCAAGTAACTGCTAGGTATTTGTTTACCAAAAAGAAACAGTCATTCTGTTCCTGTGGTTTCTGCACCCTCACAGCTGCTTCTGGCTGAACATTTCTCTTAAATGAAGTAATTTTAGCAGTGGCCAGTGTGCTTGGAGTGTGTACTGATAACTCATACAAAATACAAGGGAATTACAGATTTTGTTGGGATAAGAGGGAGCTGGAGCAGATAGTGGCTGTGAAAGAGATCTGCTAAATCTTACAGTAGTGAATGAAATTAAATGAAATTAAAATTTCAGACAGAACTGAACACTCACAAACCTTCATAGGATTTGGGCATTTTACGTTGGCTTGAATTGCATGGCTGCTTTTTATATATTTATGAAGAAAAACTCGTTCTTTCCCAAATTAACTTAGATGATGTAGCCTTACACAAAACATTCAAAAAGACAAGCAGTATTTCGTACTGAAACAAAGCTTCAGTTTAAGAATAAATAAAAAGACTGTTGATTCATTAAGTTCATGGAACTAACTCAGTGGAATTCCTATAATGAGAATGTTTGCTTTCTACAGAACTTTAGGAAATATTTTGGTTCATTAGAGATAACATCTGGTCAGCTGTAAGAAGTTTTTCTTACTTCAAAAATGTTTTTATAGGAGTCTTCGCTAATGCAGATATTTCCACTGGCAACTCATTCTAAACAGAGGATAATGGCTTCATCTGTCAAGGGAAACGGTATATGTGTTTAGTCTCTTGTCACCGAAGTTATAAGGATTTCACAAAAATGCAAAAGAAAAGGAGTATAACAGATGACTTCAGGCTTGTTTAATGCTCTTTCTCTGCTTTTTCAACTCTAGGCATATGAGAGTTGTATATTTAGCTTCTAACATCGATACATATTTTAGCAACTCAGTATACAATTGGTTCTGCTAAAAATCCTATCAACCTTTATGTTATACATACTATTTTTTGAGGAAGTTGTTTCATTTATTCCTCTGTGTGAGCTAAAATGCCCAAGATAATGTTACCAGTCTCACGCAGAATCTTGTCACTACCTGCCTATGCTGTTGCTGGAACATTTAGCTTGGTAATTGGTGAGTTAGGTACATGAGATTCAATTTTTAATCTGTTCCGCTCATTGAGATTTAACTTTCCATTCAGTGATCTTGTCTGTGATTTTAAAGGTAGCTCACCTCAAGAATATCAAATTATCTGTCAATTAGATAGTTTTCACTGATCCTAAAGACTGGTGTGCTATTGAAAAATGTGATTTTTTGATATACCTTACGCTTTGCTCTTTTCGCTGGACGTTCATTTCGGCAACGGTTCGATTTTGTCATGCCGCAGCTTTTCTTTTTTCTTTTCTTTTTGTAGGGTTTCTTTAGCCCAACACAACTGTAATTCAGTCTTCTGCCTAGTTTTCATTGCTTCCCTAGATTTTGTTCACTTACTATCACTGTATTGGTATTATAGCAGAAAGGATTCCATTTTATATATAATAGCAGAGTCTTTTTATTAAGTAGAATAATCTGTATGTGTATATGTAATACACAGAGATACACATTTGGGGAAAAATATTATGAGAATGTTATTAATATAACAAAGGAACTCATTTAAAATGTAGGAAACACCAGAATGAAGATTTTTCCATGCCAGCTTAATTGGCCTTTCCATGTATGTTATCTTCTTTAATTAAATGATCACTCTATTTTTCACTTTCAGAGTCCGTGCGCAGGGCGCACTGCATTACTGTATGTGCAGATATTCACATTGTTGTCGTTATCATCCCGCAAACATAAAGGATGATGCTGGTTTAAAAGTCAGGAGCTACAGCTTTGCATGGATCACGGATCCCACCCTCTGGGGGATCAGGTGGTTGCGTTAGGAGCGGAGGAACTCGGTGGGGAGCCTGGCGTGTTGTCTGTGGGGCCTCACCTGCAGGGCTGGGTGCACACATAAGTGTGCTTGTCTAAAGCAATGGCATCTATTTCACCTGCTCCGACATGTTTCAAGGTTGATGAAATGACACTTGCCGCTGGGGAGAAACAAGCAAGCAACTCCAGTGGAGAAGTTCTAAGCAAGTTAATGTTGCCCTCGTTTTAGAGGTGTAGAAGTGAAATGCTGAGAATTTAGATAGAAAATTTGGGGTAGAAAAGTTGGTAAGTCAGAAAACAGACTTGTCTGGCATGATTTTGCATGCTTAAAGAACTGCCCTCCTTGTCTTCCAGTGTAGCTGTGAACAGTCAGTTTGACCAAATCTCTGCCTCTCAGTAAGCACCCTGAAAAACGAATTAATGCATACTTACAATAACTTAGATTCTTAGACTTACCCAGTATTAAGTGGCAACTTTGTGGAATAAAGTCCAGGTTTCTTGTGTAGCACTTGACTGCGCTAGCGTTCTCAACAGTTAACATTGCAGAAGTCTGTGTGTAAGATAAAATGGTGTCAGTAATTTATTCTCCTTTATATGTGTTTCTTAATATCTCAGGAACAAGAAGCAAGTTTATCCACTTGTTCCAAAAACTGTTTCTTGGGTAACAGAGGAATGGTGTGACTCTTGAAACCCTGTGAAATTCCAAAATCTGGAACAGACATTTGCTGTCTGTGGTAAATCTCTCTTATCTCTTGTCTGCTGATACTCAGGACCTCGTCCTGCCTCTGCTTTCTGCTTCCTTCCTGTGTTCCTGTCAACTTTGCCTTATGATCCCAGTCCCATCCTTTCCCTGATCCATCTGTTCCTTAAATTTACATGATTTTTTTTTTTAAATATATACCCTCCTGCTTCTGCAATGAAATGGAATTGTTAAAATTCAATAGAAATGATAGGATTTTTCATTGTAATTTTCTGCTTTACTAATAATTTCTCAAAGCAAAAGTCAGATGCTGTTTTTCAGTTCTAATGCATATTTATCAGTTTTCATACTAGAACTATTGCTTGGTGAGCTTTACAGTCTTAGCACATCGACATTCGATGTGCCTCTTTCTACTCTTCCAGAAGCTAACTTTTCAAAAATGCAACCATGGAAAAAACCAAGAAAGATACGCTAGTATCATTTTGAAGAGTGCCTTACTTGACTTGTCCCTTTTAATACAGATGAGACACTCCTCTGTAATTCTGATGTTTACTAAATGATAACCTGGTGAGTAAGGCCACCTGGAAAAATTGGTTTATCATTAAGTCTATAATGAAACAAAAGATGTATAATTTTGCTCTGGGCGTTTCAAACATCTCTCCTTCATGGCACATGCTGCATTGTAAAATAGTGTGTTGTAGGTATCTCTTTTCAAACTTCCTGTTTCAGAACACCTAACATTCTCCCACTGAAAGAAAACAACAAACAACCCCTTTTTAATTCAGTTCAGTAGAGGGCGAAAGGCAGTCTATTTTTTTTTTGTTGTTCTTCTTTTTCCAGAATGGTTTTGATATCAGACACAGTGGACTCGGTATTCTATTGTGAAGCATGAATACAGCAATCAACCTGGGATATTTTGGAATTATACTTAGGTATGTGAAAAGAGTGAAATTTTCCTACCCTTACTGTTCTTAAGTAAACATGGAAATTGCAGGTGTTTCTAGTATGTGTGTAAGTTCACACTTGTGTGATGTATGCTCCTTTCAATTAATATATATTACTAATTAATTTGAAGAAAGACTTCTCTCTTTAAATACATAATTAAAATGAGGATCAAATATACCTGACTTCTGGCTCTTAAAAATTATGCATTGCCATGTTGTGAAAATCAAGAACGCTGTGTCAGATGCATATTTTTCCCATACAGTGTGTGTGTGTAAGAAGTAGAACTATATAATCCTGAATGAAAACCTGATAATTGAAGATTGTTTAGTGGTAGCATGGAGGAAATAAAGAGCAAAGGTAAGTGCTCTGTATTTTCTTTATTTTGTTAAGACTTAGGGAACAACTTAGAATTACCAGAAATTCTTGCCTTCATTCAGACTGCCTGCCCTCAAAGCCTCTCATGAAGTGGGCCACACCATCTTTTTTTTTTTTTTTCCTCCTCTTTTTCCTACCCCCTGCCTTACCCCACAAGAAATGAACAAAGGTGATTTTCTGGAGGAGATATATAAATTCCTTCTGCTTCCTGCTTCAGGTGTGCAGGTTCCTTTCTGCAGCTGTTTTTCATTCCCCAAGCAGATCAGCGATTTACTGCTTATAGTTGCACGGTGTATCCATTGCTTCTACAAGGGAGGATTAGTAAAAGCAGTTGATGCTACTTTTTGTTTTTTGGTCTTCTATCTACTTTGAACTTGTGCCAATAGTATACAATAGGGTGTTACATGCTTGTCAGGCAAGTTACTATACTAATTTGTGAAACAGTTCTAAGCAGGATTATCAAAATAGGACTCGGGACTTTTTTTTTCCCCCCTCCCTAACTAAATCTTTACTATAACTACTGTTTTTTTCACATTAGCCAGAAAAATCAGGAATGATGTGCTAAGAGTGTGACATGAATCCTGGTGTCTGCTTCAGAAGGTTCATTTCCTTTCCATAAGTAGCCTTTCAGTCTGTTTGAAGTATTTGAAATCATTTCCTTCCCTTTAGAAATAAATTTTGCTGCTGAATTGTGTTATACAGAAGTGAGTCAATTTATGTAAATGACTATTCTGCATCGTGGAGATAAAAATAAATATATAAATAAATTAATAGTTTCAGACATCTGTGACAATTTCTAAATGAAACAATTGGAATAGTTAAACTGAAAAATTTGAGAAAAATAATACGTGCTCACCTTTTAATTCTTTAAGTTTAAATGTAAAATGCTGCTTCAAAAGGCAAGAGTAAATCTCACACCTTTGGAGTTTTAAATCACTGTTTTGCCTTTAAGCATGTCAGTTGTTTGAGTTTAATTAGCTTAATTTCCTGATTTCTATTTAAATGAATGCCACTGCACAATAGAATATTATTCCTGAGCAGTCCATGCCAATGGAAACTACTTTACCATAAGAATGTTGTATTCTTCCTGCTAAATTCAGTTCTGTGGGACTTTCTTCAAAGTCAGACTTGAAGGTTTCCAAAAAGACAGAAGTGCCCAACCTGAGACATCAGAGAAGTCTGAATGTTGAGAGAAAGTACCTAACTTTTCAGGGATTTATGTAATGGGACAAAGCATTTGACTCTCAGTTTTCAAGAATTTTGAGGTTTTTAGAGGGTGTTTGTAGTAGGACATCCAAGGACACACAATCTGTCTTGGGAAGAGGTTTGGAGATTCAGATCTGATAGTAACATAGGTAAGTAAAAGTAGTGTGCTGTGCATACTAGTTGGCCCTGATAATGAGCAGAGATCATTAGTTCAGGCACAATGTCGTACTAGCAAAACCCATTATATCTAGAAACTGAGATGATATGTCTGTACACTCCTGTGCTGTGACATTTCACTCATCAAGATAGAGTCAACTCATGACCCATTCTGTGTAGTATAATGCAGGCCTGTCCTAAAGATAGCGGTGTGTTGCACCTAAGTATCCAAGTCCTTTAGGACTTCAGCTTTTATCCTTTTTCTTGGGAGTTGCCCCATCCACTATTTCTTCATTAGTCTTTCTGCTGCTGATGTTTGATTAGCGGGAACTTTCTCTCTCTTGCTAATTTTCGTCTAGAAATGCTCCTTCAACTATGAGTGAGATAGGCGACTAGAAACATACAGCAGATTCTGTTTCTGCACAGTGTGTTTTCCTGCACTCTTAAGAAATTCACATGCACACACAGATCTAGTCCAGAATATGTCTGGTAGTGTTGTTAGCAGATTCATTTTTCTTGTTCTCCTCCTTATTTTCTCTCAAGTCATAAAAAAAATCTCAAGAGAAGCTTTCTCCATGTAGAATATATTTTTCAGCAAATTACTGTCTGCCTTTAATCCTGCAATGTGTAATTGAAAACTAAAAATGTGATCAATAAGTTCTCAACAGGTTCAGATAAATATAGTAGGATTACTGTTCTCCTTTCCCTCCTGAATTTGATTCAAATTGTTTCTATCCCTTCCCTCTGAAAGGAGAATATTTTTTGGAAGAGTTCAGTTTTCAGGCCTGATACTTTGTATAGGTAAAACATCTGAAGGCAGAAGATTTGCATAACCACAAAGCTGTATTTCAAGATCTCTAGCCGTTATCTGTCAAGTGCAGAATAAGCAGTGCCAATGTCATTGTTATTTCTGGCTTACAAGCCTCTATATAATTTTTTATTAATTGTAATTAATAAAGGGCTTCTTCAAATACATTGCAGGTAAAGCCAACACTAGAGGCAATGTAGGCCCACTGATGAATGAGGTGGGGGCCCTGGAGACAGAGGATAAAAAGAAGGCGGAGTTACTGAATGCCTTCTTTGCCTCTGTCTATACTGCTGGAGGCTGTCCTGAGGAGCCCCGGACCCCTGAGGACCCAGAAGAAGTCAGGATAGAGGAGGAATCTGTCTTGGTTGATGAGGGCTGGGTCAGGGACCAATTAAGCAATCTGGATGTCCATAAATCCATGGGCCCTGATGGGATGCACCCGCGGGTGCTGAGGGAGCTGGCAGAGGTCATTGCTAGGCTACTCTCCATCATCTTTGCTAAGTCGTGGGCAACGGGAGAGGTGCCTGAGGACTGGAGGAAAGTGAATGTCACTCCAGTCTTCAAAAAGGGCAAGAAGGAGGACCCGGGTAACTATAGACGGGTCAACCTCACCTCCATCCCCGGAAAGGTGATGGAGCAACTTGTTCTTGGTGCTGTCTCTAGGCACATCAAGGATAGGGCAAGGATAGGGGGATCATTAGGGGCACTCAGCATGGCTTCACCAAGGGGAAGTCATGCTCAACCAACTTGATAGCCTTTTATGAGGACGTAACCCGGTGGATAGATGATGGTAAAGCTGTGGATGTGGTCTATCTCGATTTCAGTAAAGCGTTTGACACGGTCTCCCACAGCATCCTCACAGCTAAACTGAGGAAGTGTGGTCTGGATGATCGGGTAGTGAGGTGGATTGTGAACTGGCTGAAGGAAAGAAGCCAGAGAGTGGTGGTCAATGGGACAGAGTCCAGTTGGAGGCCTGTGTCTAGCGGAGTCCCGCAAGGGTCGGTACTGGGACCAGTTCTATTCAATATATTCATTAATGACTTGGATGAGGGATTAGAGTGCACTGTCAGCAAGTTCGCTGATGACACAAAACTGGGAGGAGTGGCTGACACATGGGAAGGCTGCGCAGCCATTCAGAGGGACCTGGACAGGCTGGAGAGTTGGGCGGGGAGAAATTTAATGAAATATAACAAGGGCAAGTGTAGAGTCCTGCATCTGGGCAAGAACAACCCCATGTACCAGTACAAGTTGGGGACAGAGCTGTTGGAGACCAGCGTAGGGGAAAGGGACCTGGGGGTCCTAGTGGACAGCAGGATGACCATGAGCCAGCAGTGTGCCCTTGTGGCCAAGAAGGCCAATGGCATCCTGGGGTGTATTAGAAGGGGTGTGGTTAGCAGGTCGAGAGAGGTTCTCCTCCCCCTCTACTCTGCCCTGGTGAGGCCGCATCTGGAATATTGTGTCCAGTTCTGGGCCCCTCAGTTCAAGAAGGACAGGGAACTGCTAGAGAGAGTCCAGCGCAGAGCCACGAAGATGATTAAGGGAGTGGAACATCTCCCTTATGAGGAGAGGCTGAGGGAGCTGGGTCTCTTTAGCTTAGAGAAGAGGAGACTGAGGGGTGACCTCATTAATGTTTATAAATATGTAAAGGGCAAGTGTCAAGAGGATGGAGCCAGGCTCTTCTCAGTGACATCCCTTGACAGGACAAGGGGCAATGGGTGCAAGCTGGAACACAGGAGGTTCCACATAAATATGAGGAAAAACTTCTTTACGGTGAGGGTGACCGAACATTGGAACAGGCTGCCCAGAGAGGTTGTGGAGTCTCCTTCTCTGGAGACATTCAAAACCCGCCTGGATGCGTTCCTGTGTGATATGGTCTAGGTTGTCCTGCTCCGGCAGGGGGATTGGACCAGATGATCTTTCGAGGTCCCTTCCAATCCCTAACATTCTGTGATTCTGTAATGTAAGATTTAATTTCTTCTTTTAAAATTCAAGGCAGGAATAACATTTGACTTCCATTCTCACCCCTGCTACCCATTGCTTCTTGTTTATTGTCTTTTCCTTTTGCAACTGTCATGGTTTAACCTCAGCCAGGAGCTAAGCACCACGCAACTGCTCACTCAGTCCTCCCCGGTGGGATGAGGGAGAGAATCAGAAGAGTAAAAGCGAGAAAACTCATGGGTTGAGATAAAAACAGTTTAATAGGTAAAGCAAAAGCCAAGCACACAAGCAAAGCAAAACAAGGAATTCATTCACCACTTCCCATCACAGGCAGATGTTCAGCCATCCTCAGGAAAGCAGGGCTCCATCACGTATAATGGTTATGTGGGAAGACAAATGCCATCACTCTGAATGGCCGCCCGTCCCCCACCCCGCTTCCTCCTTCTTCCCCCAGCTTTACATCCTGAGCATGACATCATATGGTATGGAATATCCCTTGGGTCAGTTGGGGGTCAGCTGTCCCAGCTGTGTCTCCTCCCAACTTCTTGTGCACCCCCAGCCTTCTTGCTGGTGGGGTGGTGTAAGAAGCAGAAAAGACCTTGACTCTGTGTAAGCACTGCTCAGCAGTAACGAAAACATCCTGGTGTTATGAACAGTGTTTCCAGTACAAATCCAAAACATAGCCCCATACTAGCTAGTATGGAAGAAGTTAACTCTATCCCAGCCAAAACCAGCAGAGCAACATACATTAATGTAATAAAGTGGGTAAGGAATATACAGAGTCTGTAACATGTACTTTTTGCTTATTTCCATTGCTTTCTGTCTCTTCCATTCCATGCAAACTCATTTCCCCTCTTACTATTTTGGGTGTATTTTTTTAATTAAAAAAAAAAGAAATAGTTTACAAAAATCTAAAACTGCAATGAAAAATTCAGTAGAGTTGAGTTCTAATCAAATATTATTATATTGTTTCTTAATAGTCAGCTGCTTGTGAGGCTTTCTGTCAGTTAACTCTGAGGAAGACAACTTTAAATTCTTTTTAGTACACTGAATTGTGCTAACATGAATATATAAAGATTGTTGTTTGGAAGCCCTGAGTTAGCTTTTTAAGTCTATGAAAGAATAACTTGAAGTCAGATTATTTTTTGTTAGTAGATCATTTTCTCTAAACCACAGTTGCAGAAGACATAAGGTTGGTAGAGAAAATAAATATCATTACTAAATGAGCTGATACAATTGGAAAAAAAATGCAGGCAGATTTTTCAGGCACACAAACTCTCTTTCCCTCACCCAGGACAGTTGAAAGTATGGGTAGCATTTTTCTGAATCACCAACCAGCCTACATAATCTCTTTTCTTGTATTAAACCAGGTTTCTTGTTTTATCTTGTTATCTTGAACCATTAATATCATATACTGTGTTCTTTATTTTGTTTTAGCAGGATTTGCAGTTTATCAAAAAGTAACAGATTGAGGGACTTCTCTAATCAGAGGGTTTGATCATACTAAAATATATCATCAGTGGGTACAACTTTGTGTACAAAGTGGTTTAGGTTGATTATTTCAGTTATTGAAGGTAGAAAGGACCAATTGCCTCTTTCTGTAGCACTACTGAAACATGTGAATTTACTTAAAGCAGCCTAGACATAGCATAGCAAAGATTTCCAAAGAAAAATTCTATTTATCTAGTTACATCGTCCTTCCACACTATGAATAAAGAATAGCAATGAAAATTAACCACACTTTCTTTTCCATCAAGTATGAACACTGACTGCCCCATCCACTGCTAAAAAGACTTGAAGAGAGAAAGACCATTAAATACAACTTTTGTGAGATAACCCATCTTCAAAATCATATTCTTACTCCTGCATAATCCTTGAGAAGATGAAAAAATATAAGACCAGTCTTTTAAGTCTTTGGCCACCTCCAAAATTAACAGAAAAATAAAAGTGTCCATTTTCAAAAATACTAAAAAATTCCCTGCAAATGGTTGAGTACAGTTTGCATGAAAAGCTTTTGTCAGTCCATCTGGAAAAAGAGAAGCAGGGTTTATTAATAATCATTACACCTGATGTATTATTCTGTCCTAATATAATGACTGTGCTTTTCAGACAGTATAGATGAGCTAAGATTTTAGACACACACAGAAAAAAAAGTATGTAGAAGCTACCAAAACTATAAAGATAGGTTAGACTTACTTTGGTCTTATGTTTTACTAAAGTCCACATTTTACATGGCTAAAAAAAAAAAAAAAAAGGAGAGAGAGAAGAGTAAGCTACTATTCCCTATGTTATTCCTCTAGACAACAATGCTGTGCAACTTCTCTATAGGCATCTTTCTGGAAATGAATGATACCTACAACAAAGTAAGTAGAACATGGAAAATGCAACGTCTCACAGTCACAATTCAGTTTAGAAGCAGTAACTCTTTTGGGAGTTTTTATTTTGTCAATCGAAACAAACAAAAACCGATCAACTTTCAGCTAAAAATAGGCTGTTAAAAGGGTAAGAATTTCTCATGTACACTGAGAACCAAAAGCTACAGACCTGAGTCAGAGGGACCTATGAGATCATGTAACACATGCGGGGCTTGGCGTTAATGAGTATCGCTGGGATATTTACTGGAAGAAAACCTGCAGAATCCATGTAGAGTAGATAAAGCCTCAGGCTAGAACAAACACTGTGAAGTCACTACAAAGCTGCTCCACAGTGTAGAAGTAAAAAAAGTGTTGTTCTTCCTTTCCTCTTTCTTACTATACATTATGGTTGTGAGGGTGGTTTGGTAGGGCCTGTTTCAGTTCTCGGCGACAAGGTGATTTTTTCTGGTATGAATGTGCTGGTGGCATCTAGGTTTGGGGATGTGCATACACAACATATAATCACTCACAGGTTCCTAAATTTGGGCTGGCATTACTTCTTTGTTTTCTGATGAAGGTGAGCAATTCCTATAGAAGGGGTACCACCAGTCAGAGTAGACTTGTGTCCTTGTCTCTTTGCTAAAAATGCCTTTATTCTTTACGTGTGTACTCAAAGGCAGTCACACAGTAATAGTCCTTTCACAGTGTCACTTTCGTAAGGGAAGATGGCTGAAGTCAGGTGAGAGCAACATCTCCCTTGTCTGTTTTATGCCAATTTATGAAATATGATTAGTAGTGGAGACTGTCATCTTATGTCTTAAATGCAAATGAGAACAGGGCTGAGCTTATGATGATTATTGTTTACCCTTTTACATTTTATTTCAAACTGTGGTGTCCTAGGAAAAGAGGACTTTATGGGCATAAACCAGTCATTCCCAAAGGGCGATCCCATGGCAATCCAACCATCACCTCTGGCACCTAATCGCAGGAGCCTGGCAGGAGTGAGCCGCCCTAGGGAGCCCACGGGTGGCCTAGGCTCTGTGGCTGGTATAGCACCTACACAAGGGACGTTTGTCCAGCTGTGCTGAGCAGATTCAGGTTAGCTTGTGGAGATCTGAAAATTTTAATCCAGATAAAAATGAGCGCCCACATGTAAAGCATGGGAAACTGTGATGTGAGTATTTTAAAAAATAATAGAAATAAGAATACATTTTCAAATGTTGCTTGGGAGGATTTATCTTCACAGTTAATGAGAATTTTCTTACTTCCTACTTCTGTTTTTTTAAGATAATGTTAGATATAAATAGGGGAAAACATGAAAGGGCACGTGAAAAAATGTCACGATGTAACTGTCTTTCCTATCATGTTTAAAGATTTCAAAAAAAGTTGCGTGATTTTCACTGGGAGCAAGCAAGCATGCCTTCAGATGTTTATGGGGTTTTTTTCTTGTTTGCTTTTGTTTTCATTCCTCTACTGAAGCTCTGAGCGTGAATGATGGTAAATTGCAAGCTTTCCACCACCCTGTTCCTATGTACCATTTTCTACTTCAAGAGGTTTTCTTTTTCTTAAAAACAAACAAACAAAAAAAACCAAACCCACAAACCAACACATTTTGTTTCCCAAGAAAGATCTTTGCCTCGCTTACCCTTCTCCAAAAACTTGTGTTAACTATCACTGATGGGAACTGAACTGCATTTTTTCCTTTTGCAGAATGTCATGCAAATACTTACTACTACTTAGAGCTATGCTTACTTAGCATTGGTTCTATTAATAATGGTATGAAAATAACAGTGCTATAATAAGTAAAGCCATAAATGCTGGCCTAATAATTATATGCTACCATCTAGTTTATGGGTTTTATGGAAACTGCAGTTAGAACGTTATGGAGAATTATACAGATCTTTAATTGCACACTCTTTTAAATTATGCAGTCCATGAACACGTTTTTTTCCAGTGCTTCATACTACAGCAGTTAATTTTATATCCCCATAGTTCTGGAAACCAAAGAGTTTCTTTTAACAAGTCTATGCTTTGGTATCAGCCAAGTTCTGAGGTTTTCTGATTTTTTTTTTTTTTTTTTTTTAATATTTATTTCATAACTAAGTTCTGAAAATGGTTACATGCAAAATTACCCTCAGTTTTAATTTTCAAAGAAATCTAAGCTTCCTGCTGGCAAGAAATTACATATTGTTTGTGGAGAGAGGGAGTGAGTGAGTGGTTATTCAGTAGGTACCAGCATATGACATATTGAAGGTGTATCTTCACGACGCTCTCAACAGCAGGCAGCTCCTCAGATTAGAACTCATGGATTAGATTCTTCCACAGTACAGCTCCCTAGCTCACATGTGTGTCTCACAGGCTTGAGCTAAGTGAGTGCTTCTCTTCCTTTACATTTAGTGACCAAAACCCAACAGAATAATAAGCCCAAGAAGGCACAGATACCACTTTTTGATAGTGTGGGGGTTTTTTTTGTGCTGTGAGTTCCAGTGCATTTGAAGAACGAGCAAAACATTAACCTATCCACAGATTTGTATAATGGCAAAAGAAAGTGGTGCAAGTGTAAGCCAGCTGTGGTATACAGGAATTTTACCAGCATCATTTGGAAGGTTTCTGCCATGAGATATCATAATTTGATCTATAAAGACCCCCATGAAAAAAAAAAATCAAAAAGACTTTTTTTTTTTTTTTTCCCCCCACCACTGATACTTAGATGGCGAGTGTTTGTAGCTCAGAGATTACCAGATGTGGACTTCAGGTTAAATGTAGGTCTAAATGTAGGTCTGAATGTGTTTAAGAAGAAATGTTTATATTTGCTTGCCTTTCTGCAAATGTTATCTGTGCTTGATTTCGTATGGATTTCACGGTTAGTCAATTCTGCAGAGCCAATTCCCAGAGAGGGCTAGGGGTGAGGCCAGGGCTGAGCTCGTGCACCTCTCTGGGAAGGAAAATGACCTTTAATAAACAAAATCTGCATTACATTGAAAGTATATGCTACTGTGCAAAGTGGGTAAATTTTTATTGTATGTTGGCATATATTTTTGGATACAGTACAAATATTTTCCACATCCAAAAAGAGGCTGAAAAAAATTATATTTCCAGTGTGTGTCAGTGAGATGTGGAAGGGGAAGGGCACAAGGACTATATTTTTTTTTTTTGACTTCCCAAGAAAGTGTGATAAGATTACATGCATTTTCTTAAGAATCTGTTCCTCTTTCTCTCCCACATCAATTATGCATGCAAGTGCCTGTAGTATGTATACTTTCTGTACTGAGAAAGTGACCCTGAGGATATCTAAATTTTCCTGAGGAAAAGAAGCTAAAACCAAGCAAATATAGTTTACCTCAAGGTGTTTTATGCTCTGCTGAGACTGGGTGATGATGTACTCAGTTGTAGGTGATGGAGAATAGAAGTCACTGAAAATAAACTCAAGCTTGAAGGACTGCAATGACAAGCAGCAAAAAAAGGGAAAAGATTACAGAATAATGATGCTTAAATTGACTGCCCTCTGCTTTAGCAGCTATGGCCAGCCTTTCTCCAACACACATTTTCAATCACAATCCACAGAGGAAGAAAGAAAACCCTTTTAGTTATGTTCTGAATTCATTGAACTGTAATCTCAGAATAATGTGTTCACATCTCAATCTATGGTTTTGTGCTGTAAAAAAATCTTCTCCAGAATATCACTTCTGTGTTCTTTCTTCATTGTAGAAAGATGGACCAGGATGTTTAAAAAGCTGAGGTTAGAAAAATACCTTTGAGTGAAAAACAACAACAGATATCTGATTATTCCGTGGGAATCTTATTGTCATTCATTCTAAATCTCTTCTTGATGTAATTTAACATAAATAATTCAGAATAAGTAAAATAGAATATGAAACATGTCATTTGACAAAGATAAATTTATACAGTAGTTGAAAGTCATGTCAGAATTTTACTAGCTGAATTAAATGTTTACTGCAAGTATACAGATGTTTCATCTGAAGAGAAAAACATATTGATGTTTTTATCATTTATATGTATCAGCATAAACACACAACTCACCTTCCCAGTCATAAACAGGAATATATAACAATTGCATTCTAAGATGCTGAGTCAATACGAGGTTGTACATGAATGAACAAGTGTTATGGCCTTCAAGGAATCCCATTAAATTCAAGTGACTTTTTGTAAGCAATGATGCAACATGTGTTAGAGCATCAGAGCAAAATGTGTATCAGAAACCAAGCAAATGGACAGTGTTTTTACTAATGAATATTGAGGGATATTGAAGGTGCTAGAAATGAGAGTAGACTGTAAGACAAAAGGAAGCAAAAGTAATAATATTCTAGAGAAATAGCTTATTTTGCATTATTAGTTGAAGGAAAATTAAATTATTCACTGATATTTAAGGGTTAAGCTTCAATTAAAGTTTCGTTTATTCATGCCTTTAAAATTATAATAAATGGTTAATGACTAACAATTTTCGTAAGTACATTAGTAACTAATGAAGTAACTGGTATGTATAAAAGATTTTGGGTGAATCTAGCAAGAAACTTTAGCATCTATCATTTCCCATTTTTTTCAGAATTCTCCCAAGGGAAGTGTTACATACTTGCATACAGTGTAAAATTTTATCAGTCACATTTTAAAATAGTGAAGTTTGTTCTCTGGACTAGAAATAGCAGGCTTGGTTTACAAGACACTGAGATTCATATTAAGAGAGAGGCTAGAGTTCAATTATACTTTCTGACTTTATTGATAGTATCTACAGTTATTTATGTTTGTTGTTAAAATGTTTACATTTATTTATATATTTCACTTATTTAAAATCATGGTTCATGCTTTTTTTTTTTTTCCCTTGGTGAGATACTGAAATACCTCTTGAAGAGCTGAAGATCACTTTCATTTTTCTGCTTTTATCTTCCCCTACAAAAGATAGTAATTTAAATCCCAGTATTTGAAATTCTGCCATTAATTTTAGGGACTCTTTCTGTGGCTGTTGTTGTGTCTCTTAAATCTGCTAGACTGTTTGCTGGAAAACAGTAAAGTGTGCTTCCTGAATAAGTCCATTATGTCCAGATACACTTGGATCTAAGGAAAATGTGGGTGAATGGTTGGATGTGGACTTTAGGGACCAGCTCTTGGTCTTTGGACTTCATCTGCCTTGATTTCGGTACCCAAGTCTTTTCATGAGCCGTATTGTTTCTGTACCTCTTATTTTGGAAAGAGGAATAACAGTGTTTCCATACCTCTCAGTATGAATAATTAACCAGAGTGTTCTTACACTTTCTTACAAACAGCTTTCTACGTGTTGGCTATTTCTGTGTGTTACCTTGACTATTCACAACAGTGGAAAGCAAGGATAGGGTAAACTCAATTTTTTTACCAGCAAGGCTTTTCAAATTCAGATCCTTCTAAATTGTTGTGTCTGCTGAGCTCAAACTCATTTTAATAACTTTGTTTTATCTCTGTATCCTATATGCTGTGCTGTCCCATTGCTCTGAGCAGCCTAAACAGAGGTGATCCATTAGGTATTCACCAAACAAGGTTTGTGAGAGGATAGAGCACTCTAGTTCCTTTCTACAGTATCACCTTTAAAGAGGCAGAGTTTCTACACACTGCATCTTGCTCTCTGGAATCACTCAAAAGAAAGGAGTTGAGACACTCCTATTGACCATGGACCACACTAGAGTACTTTTCTTTTTTGTGTATATCTTAAGCAGGTTAAAAAAGTAAATAGGATTTAAAAGTTCCCAAAACTTTCACAATGTGAAACAGCTATCAAGGTATTTTTGAGATACTTATGTTCCTGAAGATGCCATATTAAGTTTCCTTTAATTATATTTGTTTTAAATAGATGTAATGTGTGGCTTAACTTATATTAATTTTGATATTTTTTTTTTTTTAGCTCAGGCCTAACTATTGTCCAGCTTAAAACTTTCAAAAGGGAGAAGCAATTCCCTTTCATTTGGAAAATATGTGAACTGCACTGAAATATGTGATACAGGATGTAAAATCTTGAAAGAAAACAAATGAATTTCCATATAATGCCTTAAAAAAATTCTTAATGCAGGGTTCCGTTTTCCTAGTTATTCCTTCACAAAAAAGGGATAAACTGTGTTAGAACTCTTCAGCGCACTTTGCAGCTTCAATAGATGGAGTTGAATAGGTCTCTCCTTACCTGGATTATTGCTGCACATGTATTGAAATCATGTTCCTCGTGAACTGAAATTTCATCTTTGTTAACAAAGGGGACTGGCAGAGCTTTTTAGAAGTTAGCACCATTATTAAGAAGCTTCTTCCTATCTTAGCACTGAACTGCTAGAGCCAATTATGACATGACACTGTTTTGTCAATTAATGCTTAAAACGAATACTTGAAAATAACTGTAACTTAATATGATAGCTATTCATTAATATTTTATCTTTTTTTTAGTGATACTCTAAAAATGAATCCTTAAGCACGTAAGAAAGTGCTTGTTTAGTATTGCTTTTAAGATATTTCTTGTATCAGAGAAGTCCCTAGCCCTGAATAATGATTCCACCATGAAGCAGCGTAGCTTTCATTAATGTCAAAAGTCTATTTCCAGCTATTGTCAGCTTCTGTGCCACCAGGCAGGAGCTTCCTAGGAATATTAAGACTGGCTGAAAATATGCAAGAGTCACAGCAGTACGCACAGAAGAATTACAAAGAAACAGTTCATAAACATTCCTGAAAAGCAGTTGAAAAGAACATGATAAAAAGTAGTAAGAGGACAAGTCCAAAAGCTGAAGGCTAATGAATGAAAATAAAGTTTTCTTACTCATTTGGACAACTTTGCCATATGTACTGTTGGTACACTAGGCAAATGAACATTTGTGAGTTGGCATCTTTTATTGTAAAATCAATGACTAAAAAAATGGAACAGTTATTACTAAATGTAATCTCTGTTTAGATTTGTTAGAGCGATATTTTGTATTCTCCAAAAACTTCCAGTGTATTTGAGATTGATTTTTCTGTTTCCTGCTCTTATACTTTTTTCATTTGATGCTAGATCATTCTTGTACCATAGAAGATGAAGAAGGAGCAAATTAGTTCAAAGTAAAACCTGAGATATTGAGGGATGTACAAGATTTTGTACATTGAAAATATGATTTTTGCAGCAAGTGGGAGAACATCAGGAGGAAATAGGATCTGCTAGACTATTACTGGAGACAAAGCATGTTCTTTGTTCAGTATTTGACCTGTAAATTTTCACAGCTCAAATTGCAATGATAAGCACGAAATGAAAATTAGAAGAAGTGGCAGAATATGGCTGACAGCCTTTAAGAAAGTTTGGTCATTTGTGAACATTTGGTGAACACAGGTTCAGCATGAAGTTTGTGTCCGAGAAAAGTGGCATGACATCCCATAAAATACGGTTAAGTTTATTGCTTAACTACATCTAAGATTGATAGAATCAAAGCTTAAAGATCAAACTTGCTTAATGTGCATGTAGCAGCTAAAATTATGAAGCCATGATTTATTACATCTCTTCATCAGTAAGGTTACATACAGATTTTTCAGAAGTGATTGAAGAACCTTCACCTCAGATTGTGTGAAAATACAAAGTGGAGCATTGATTAAATAGGTATGTTTTAAGTAAGTTACTTGATATCCTCATTTCCTTTTTCTCCAATCTTCTTTCCAATGAAATTCAGCACTTTTACCTTATGACTATTGAAACTCTTCAGAGAAAGCAGCACTTCTTTGGTAGCAATCAGAGGCCTGAACGGCATGGCATTGCTTCCCTGGTTTGATAGGTTCTCAGATTAAAAGATAGTTGATTTTTTTTTTTCTGGGTTGTCTCCAGTTAGAATATGTCTGAAAAGTAGTTTAGAATAAAATCTTCAAACAGAGGTCCAGGCTGCAGTCAGCAAAATTATTTTGAAGGGTAGCAGTGTGACTTGAAGGACAGGGACAAACTGAGGAGATTTTAAAGGACTGGGAAAGGTCACAGTAGGGAGAAGGGGCTTACAGGTAAAAAAGACAGAACAGAAGGATGAACTGAGGAGGTGAAGAGGACAATAGCTCTGCAGAATATAATACATGCTGAAAATTGAATCCATAAAAGATGGAAAGCAACACTGGAATAATAAAGATATGTGACCTGTGCACTACAAAGTCTGATGAAAAAGTAAAGGGGAGATTCTTTCAAAAAAGGCTGTTTGAAGACAAAGTGAGGGTATAGAGAAAATTTCTGTAGATCATGATCAGAAAGGTTAGAAAACCTGGGAGGAAAAAATAAAAGGGAAGTCTGTGAAGTATTATAATTGACAAGGTTGACAGCCTTCTTACCAAACTGAAGAAAATAATGAGCATGTGGAGTTACATATTTTTAAATCTGTTGAACAAATGTAATACTTGAGAAGGCAAAACATATTAGTGGGCTTATTTGCAATGCCACTGACCGGAGAATTTTAGAAGGAAAAGGAAAAATAAAGCAAAAGCTCTTTGCTTTGTAAGAGCATAACTCTTACAAAGAAGTTATGTGGCTGATTTTTTTAAATTTGTCAGTGTTGGTTAAGTGGATCAAAATGCTAATTGATACACAGATATTGAAAAATAGTCACTCCAAGTACTTGCATAGAATGTCCACATGCAAATGGGGGATTAGGCACATAAAGTACACGGAAGCAAAAACGTGATGAATATAAATTACATTTTAAAAGACTTTTTTTTTTAACACTGAAGAAAGTATTACCATTAAGCAGTCCCAATCTTTTTGTCTGTGCCTTTATCCAGTGATGCTCTTGAGAAATATTAAAACTTGTTATGATGCTGTTTGTAGAAGGCTAGACATTAGTGCGTGCCATGTCATAGAGAAAGATACAGGATATTTCCTCTTCTGGTATGAATCCCAATCCATTGAGGCTGGTTAAAAGGCTGATTTTGGTGGATCTGGTGAGAGTGTGAAGACGGAGCAAGGCTCTTTTTAGTGGTGCCCAGTGACAGGCCAAGAGGCAATGAGCACAAGCTGAAACACAGGAGACTCTGTGGATCCCTACTTGGACTCCGGGGGGGATCCCTGGGATTTGTTTACACATAAAGGTGATGTACTGTGTCTTACTAGCATTAGCCTATTAAAATGTATCAGCAAAGACATGTTCCTGGGAGGGTTAACTTTGCAATCTGTTGATCAGGTAACGTGATTTTCTATTCAGTGAATGAAGATGGAATTTAGTATCCAAAATGTGTTTATACCAGTGGCATGTGCTTAATCAATCTTACACCAGTTGTAAGTGTTTGGTATTAAAGGAAATTGATACATAATACTCATGATGACACCACTCCATTTTTCCATTTTCAGAACTTTAAGTTGACCTATGCCCTTTTTTACCTCATCACCTTTGAAATCACAATGGAATCTAAATACATAGCTAAGGCTAAATAATTGTTTAAGGGTTTTTCAAACAAAGGTGATCTCTCAAACTAGCGCATAAGTGATGATAAAGTACTATTCACTTTTGACCCTTTTACTTGATTTATTTTCTTCTCTTACAAGGTGCCTAAACTTTTAACTGCTCTTAAAAATGAATTGCTGACTTCATCTTATAGGTAATACCAGAATAAAAAGTGAAATTCTTCTTTGAGCCTTCCTAGTCATCAATTTTCACTCCCTTTTCCTACTTTATTGCTGTCCACATCCCTAGAGTACCTAATTTTGATGGAAAATGTTCTTCATCTCTAGACTCTGAATGCCATGAATCTCAATCGTATTGCTGTTGATGGTTTAGCCTTCTTAATGGTTATAAATATTTAACAGTGGGTGCCATTAGACTAATTAGAGGTATATGCTCTAATCATTTCACATGTGGACTCTTACAAAATTTTCCTGTTTAATAATTGACACTTAAAATCTGTTTAAAAAAATAAAAATCCATTCTACAAATAGCTTCTTGCTATTGTACGAACTCTCAGGTGGGCCATCTACCAGCAGATCATCAAGATTTGAAAGACACATCTTCAAACGTAGAATCCAGCTTTTTTTTCAGTAGCCAGCTGAAAGTATAGACGTTAAAGCACAGAAATATGTCTAGAAACTATGTCTGAAAGTTGTGCAGTTGGTAGACTGTTACTTGCCAGCTGTTAACACTGCTGAATATTGACACAGCCCTGCTCAGGCTAATACAGGCCTATGGCTGAGCATGGGCTGACAAATACACTTTCTTACAGAATCACAGAATCACAGAATCAACCAGGTTGGAAGAGACCTCAGGGATCACTGAGTCCAACCGCTGCCCCTACACCACCCTGTCAACTAGACCATGGCACTAAGTGCCATGTCCAGTCTTTTCTTAAACACATCCAGAGGTGGTGACTCCACCACCTCCCTGGGCAGCCCATTCCAATGTCTAATAACCCTTTCTGTAAAGAAATTCTTCCTGATGTCCAACCTGAACCTCCCCTGGCGAAGCTTGAGGCTATGTCCTCTTGTCCTATCGCTAGTTGCCCGGGAGAAGAGGCCAACTCCCACTTCACTACAACCTCCCTTCAGGTAGTTGTAGACTGCAATAAGGTCACCTCGGAGCCTCCTCTTCTCCAGGCTAAACAACCCCAGCTCCCTCAGCCGTTCCTCGTAGGTCAGACCCTCCAGACCCTTCACCAGCTTGGTCGCCCTCCTCTGGACTCGCTCCAACACCTCAACATCTTTCTTGAAGTGCGGGGCCCAGAACTGAACACAGTACTCAAGATGCGGCCTCACCAGTGCAGAGTACAGAGGGACGATCACTTCCCTAGGCCGGCTGGCCACACTATTCCTAATAGAGGCCAGGATGCCATTGGCCTTCTTGGCCACCTGGGCACACTGCTGGCTCATGTTTAGCCGGCTGTCGATCAGCGCCCCCAGGTCTCTTTCCACCGGGCCGCTTTCTAACCACTCTTCCCCCAGCCTGTAGAGCTGCACGGGGTTGTTGTGGCCGAAGTGTAAGACCCGGCACTTGTTCTTGTTGAACCTCATGCCGTTGGTCTCGGCCCATCTATCTAACCTGTCCAAATCCCTCTGAAGGGCCTTCCTACCCTCCAGCAGATCGACACTGCCACCCAGCTTGGTGTCATCTGCAAATTTAATGAGGGTGCACTCAATCCCTATGTCTAGATCATCTATAAAGATATTGAACAGCACCCACTCACGTACACTGTAAACTGTTAATCTCTTGTTTTGCTGGTAGCTGTGGCTGTGGTGAAACTTTGCTGATATATAGGATTTTCAGGGATATTATTAGCTTGTGTAATGAAGCAGCTGTTGATATGAAAACTTTGATACAAAACTAGGACAAAGTTACCTGAAAGTAGGATGATTCAATTGTCTTGCCAAACAGACATATCCTGATTAGGTTTTCTATGTGTTTATACATTTTCTGTGCGTTTCACTGTGTTTCCACACAGCATGTGCGGAAGCTAGCAGGAATTAGTAAGTAATTAGTGAAATTAGCGTGTAGGCAGCATAGCACTAACACTATGCAAGATGGTCATCTCCCCTTCCCCACCAAGAGCCATTTGCTTTTTTTTTAAAAACTATTCAGGGCTTTTCTTCTTTCCTGTAAATAAAATAAGCTTGTTCTAGATCTGCTTTTTGTGCTGAATGCAATATCTGCGTGACACTTAAAAATACCAGTCAGAAAGTAGTCAGCTGTTTGTTCCTCCATGTTTGGCTTTCAAAATCATCGCTGACCTTTTACAACTGAATTCAAGTGGTGCTTTGTGTAGCCTGCTTTACTAAGTCTCAGCCCCTTACCTCTATTTGGTGAGATAAGGCAAGCAATCATAATTTTCCCTGTTATGAGTTGGTGGAAGCCAGCTGGGATTCTCAGAGGAACCATGTGGAAGGGGTGAGAGATCTGCAAGGTCATAACGGGAGAGCAGGCAGAGTCTGTGGTCAGAAGTGATGGTAATATATCATATTATAGGCATTGGAGGGATCCAGGGTACCTCTTGAATTTCACACATGTGACTATTGGATGTATAAGTTTTCATGCTATCTTTTCTAAGATTTCAGTCTTTTAAGAATCCCTGTGCCATGTCTGATCATGAATTTTGCATGCCTTTCTTATCTTGGTTCCCTAATAATGCACTTTACTAAGACATGAAGACCTCATGAAATTGGAGCTGTAAGTGGCATTACAGTGTGGCTTTCTCAGGTGGCAATTTCAGTTATCACCAAATATCTGCGAGATAGGAATAATCCTAACAAAAATAAACCTAACAAAGATACTAAGCCTTGAGAGCAAGTGGGTACTTTAAAAGAAATGAAGATACGACACTCCTCTTTTTCCTGTGGACTTCTCTTTTATAGAAGATTTCCATCAAGTAATTCAGAATTGTTCTGTGAATATTATGCTTGCATACTTGTGAACCCCATAACCCTTCAGTGAGTAGTACGAGTATTATTTGAGTGAAAATAAAAAAAACAAAACAAACAAACACAATGAAGAACAGAGAGGCTACCACTAAGTAAATAAAAGTAAAACCTAAGTCGTCTTTTATTACCAGGACTGATGAGGCATGAAAAAGAAAGAATCCATTGCGAGATACAGATCTCATGTTTAGTTTTCAGGGCTGACAGATGAAAAAATCCTTAAGAGATAGCAAACAAAAGCATGTCTCTTTTTTTTTTTTCTTTCGAATTCTTAACGTGCTGACTAGAATACTAGTCACCCTCCACTCTCAAATCATGATCAAACTTAAATATAGATTTTGTATCATTTTATCAAGTATTTTTCCAGTAAAAAAAACCCCTCAAAATTGTGACAAAACCACATAAGATTAAAACAACAGTAAAAATTCTATAGAGATGACAGGGAACACTTTTAAAATTATGCTTCTACAAGTAGGTAAGATCAACAGTGAGAGCTGAAGAAAGAAAAAAAGGGAAAAAAACCCAAAAAGTAATAACAAACATCAGTATTACTGAAAGTTACAAATTTCAAAAGCACCTATTTTTTACTAGGCAACTTAATCTTAGTTTCAAAGCCCTTAAGGAGCCTTCACCACGTGGGTTTTCAATATAATTCAGGGCTAAGTTACACAGAGAAGTTGCTTCAGGGCCATATGTTACCAAGCCTCAGCTGCTATGCAGTAATTGCCTTCACTTTGCAATAATTGTGATTTAGTCCATAGCAAATGCATGGCTTTCTGAGATAATTCGACCCCCAATTAAAACGCCAAGGGGACTTCACACACAATGCAGGCAACAATTGCCAGTGTCAGTGGTATCCAGTAACTTCTCTGCGTGTCTTGTTTGTATATACTAAGTGTATTTCTAAAGTTGCCATTTCAAAAGCGCAAATAGGTACCAAATAGCACTTTTTAAAGCCAGGCTCATAAATACTTCTTATGGTATCAATAGATAAGTATCTTTAATTGCTTTTTGAAAGCAGGATTTAAAATTAGTTTTATTTATTAGAAAAGTTCATTAATGTTTCCTTTTAACTTGAATATTTTACTCAGTATGTGGGAAAAGGAAGAAAACCTTATGCAAGAATACAAATACTGTGAAAAGCTGCATTTTTATCTAATGTGGAAGATAAATAGTATGAAAATGTAACATAGCTTGCTTAAATCTATGTTAATAACAGTCAATACAAGTTTTGAAGGATGGATCTACAACCTTTAAAACTTTCCAAAAACTTACTAAATTAGTGGTCCCATTGTTGTCAATTACAAAAAATCCTTTTTTCCATATGTCTTTCAGCAGCCTTTTAGCTGCAGAGGGTTTTTTTTTTTTTTAGAAGCAAAACCATGAATATTGAAGGTTTTATAATGATTGATTTAAAGATTAATGCTACAATGTATGTGTTTGATTGTGGAAAATAATGCTAATGCTGAAATGGGAAGCTCAAGAATCACCAAAAACATTGGGGAAACCAAAAACATTGAAATAGATTGTCCTGTTCCAATCCTGAAAATTTATAAGTATCTTTTATCATGTGGTTTTCTAGGGTTTGTTTTTTCCAATGTATAATAGCTATTTCACATAAGAAAATGTTTTAGTTGTATTTTTTCTACATTCCAAGTATGATATTTTTTTTTTCCATCTATACCACTTCCAGTTCCATGCTCACTCTGATTTAATGTCCAAGAAATCACATCAGTGAACACAAGGAATAGAGATGTGGTGTAATATTCTTTCTAATTCTAGTCCTGATCCTTGAATAATGGTAAAAATGTATTCCAGAAAGGCAAATAATAATCAAGTACTCAGGGTAGAAGTCTCAGAGCACCCATCTTCATGCTTTCATGAGAAACAGTCTTTGGGAGTGGAGTTTGCACACTTTTAGCCTGTCACTATTGGTCAGGGAAGCACACCAAGAGCTTTGGGTTCGGTTTACCGTGTTACTGCCCCAGTCAGTTTGAGATGTGGTGTTTTGTGTGGGGTGGGTTCTGAATGTCTCCCCAGCTGCAACAAAAGACTTCAGACAGAATTAAAACTCATCCTCACGCAAGACAGTAAAACAATTTTTACATCATCTGTTTCTCACATTTGCTTGTATAAGGAGTTAAAAGTCAAAATCTGTCTTTAAATCCACATTTAAATTCAAACAGGTGCAAGTTGCAGAAGCAGCTTTCTGAGGAGTGGCTTTTGGACTGCTGGTTATGGTGGTGTCAGCTGTAACTGTACTAGCCCTTGCAGGCTCCATCCTTGTCTGACCTGAGCCTTTGTGTCAACTGCAATTAGATTAATTATAGTTTCTAGAGAAAAGCAAGGGCTTTAAATACAGAACACTTAATGGGTTCACGTAGTGATATGACAGGGAAGCTGGGATGAACCCTTGCGTGTTTTGGTACGTGGATGGATGACAATAATTGATGTCCTGTCTTAGTTGTCAGCTCTCTCAGTTTAAGCATATGACTGAGCTAACAGCAAGGTGATGCGGCACTGTCAGCGTTTGGGTGTGTCTTTTCTCAGTGCATGGGCTACCTGGTGAGACACCAACATCAAATTATGGTAGGCGTGGGAGCCGATTCTCCTCTTGATTAATGACACTAATTGAAGTTAAAGTCTGTGCACACATCAAGGGCAGAACAGAACCTTCTTAATTTGTCTCTTTCTACACAGCTGACACCCAGTCTTCATGGAGAAGTTCCAGCAAACGTAGGCTTATAAACATTTAAGGTTCCTGCTTTCTTGCCATAGGATGCTAATAAATCCCACCATAATATCAGTTTTGATGGGAGTTATTTATGCTCTACTTTGCTTTTTTTAAAAAAACAAAACAAAACACAAAGCTCTGGTATCATACATACTGCATTCTGCTAAGCATTCCTTAAAAAAAAAACCCAAGCTTTATAATGACGATAGGAGTGACATCTTACCTACTAACTGGTTATGTTGAAACTCAAAGTTTGGACCAGAGTTACCAACTACTGGCCAAGGTTCTCAAACCTGTCAGAACAGTTCAAGTTTTCTGTTCTGTTATGTTCGTGGGTGATTTACTGATTTTCTGGTTATTGATGAAGAAAGTGCGAGCCTGTGTATTGGTGCTTAGCTATGACTGGAGACATGGAACAAATACAGTAATTGTTCTGTTTTGCTTCTAAACTTGGAGTCAGTCTTGGGGCCCTAAAATAAAGTTTTGGGAATTTATAATTACTGAGAAGTGAGCTCTTGCCAGCTCAAAATTGATGGAATTTGTATTGCTCTGATTTATGCTACTTACAAAAAGCTAAATAAACCACTAACAATCGTCTGTCATTTAAAATGAAAAAATGAATGGCTGATAGTGTCTGAGTAGCTTGAAATCCTTGCTATTGTACAGTTCATCTCTTCTTTACAAACTTTCATTGTAACGAGTAGTAAAGGCCTTTCACAAAAAAATTTATAGAAGTTTTAAGTTCAAAACTGTTTAAAAAAGTAACTGCTATTAGCATAGATTTGAAATAAAACTAGAACCTCTTAATATAAAGTATTAGTTACTTCTCAACTGAGAGGGCACGGAGTAAATGCACGCAGACCAATATGATCGTTAAGCAGATCTCGTTTATTTTCGTATCTGAGGGTACATTTGTACTATTCTATTGAGGGTACACTCCGTGTATGTGTCATTTCTATTATGATTGGTTAGTATGGTTTGTTCACACGCCTCTATATTAGTTCTGATTGGCTTATGCTAAAAAGTTATATCTTGCAGGTGCTGCATTCTTTCTTATTTTTCAGCTTCCCCATATCTTATTTTTCTCATAGCCAAGGTCCTCAACTTCCCCCATATCTTGTTGGTCTCATAGCCAAGGCCCTTGTTCTGTATTACGATTCGCTAGTTCATCACCACCCCATTACCACCCCCTGGACATGCCTGGACATAGCTCATTCAGTACCTCGTTCCCACCATTGTCCTGTGGGAACCCCACATTCAACCACTTGAAAACATAGCTTTTCGATCTATTCTTTTGGCTTATCCAAAGGAACCCCATATTAGTTTGAAGCCT
Organism: Nyctibius grandis; assembly: GCF_013368605.1. Lineage (NCBI taxonomy): Eukaryota > Metazoa > Chordata > Aves > Nyctibiiformes > Nyctibiidae > Nyctibius > Nyctibius grandis. Next base: position 75,916,777 of record NC_090663.1, on the reverse strand, counting down.
GTGTAGAGTACAAATCTGAGGTCTTGTAAAGGCATTGGTAAACTGGAGTTTGAGAAAAAATATGGTTTGCAACCTTACAGAGATTTCCAGCGGAGAAGGAGTTTCTGAGGGGAGGATACCTCTGTCCCCTGCTGCAGTGCGTGTTTTCAAATGTGATACCATGCTGCTGTGTTTGTGTATCTGCCCAGTCTATCTACATAATCAGCTACTTGTGACACCTTTGTAGATAAGGCCATGCAATAAGCATGGAAATTACCTCCTCTCTTATATAGACTGTTAGAGACTGGAAATATATCTGCTGAAAGACAGAGAATTAACAGAAGATCCTTGGAGACTCTTTAGAAGAGATTCTGCAAGTTGCTGAGCATTGACTTCCACGAGCTGAAATGGGGACTGCCCTGGGACAGCACTGCCTTGACAGTTGGAGTCTTTGGGAGCTGCAGGTACTGACTGTAATTGGCACTGGCAGAACTACAGTGCTGCTGTACACACTTGTGTACTCCTGAGCACCATTTGGTGTGACACAGGACAGAGGTAGCGGTCCTGTTGCTAGATAGCAACTGGATTCAGCCTGATTTTTTACATGTTTGTGGGCAGAGTGAAACCTTAATTTTGTTTTTGTTCTCACTGCACTTCTGCAGTAAAATTATTATATCAGCCTACCAGCAGTTACTTGGTCTATTAATATGCCAGTATGCTTCTAATTAGCAATAATGTGTTTGACTTCATGATTTCAGGTTGAATTGCCAATCTGGCATTTAGAAGCAGGAGACAAATCAAAAAAACATAACCCCAAAGTAAGCTTTTTTTGTGCTCCAGTAAAAAGTAAACAAAAACCTGAGTCACCTGTAAAGCAGTTTTTGGCGAGAACTGTATATGTGACCATATTTGTAAAGTCTTGGGGACTGTGCAGTATTGGATTCTGGCTTGAGCACTGCCATGGTGTTGCATGTGTGACAGATTGGATAGGTCATTTTCTCTCTTTTCTCACTACCAAGATGGTAAATAGCGACCTCTTTTGCAGATCCCCTTGATCACTGCAGTCAAAAAGTTTTCATTAAGATTAGTAGTAGTACTGTTCATACCCTATGTACTTATGAAGAGTGTCTTATAATCATCCACTTGCAGCATAGCAGGTAGGCTATGAAAATATGTAGATAAGCAATTGCAAAATGAACAAATGACTGTTTAGCCTGGAGAAGAGGAGGCTCAGGGGAAATGTCATCAATGTGTACAAATACCTGAAGGAAGGGTACACAGAGGATGGAGACAGGCTCTTTCCAGTGGTGCCCAGTGACAGGGCAAGAGACAATGGACAGAAACTGAAACAGAGGAGGCTCCATCTGAATATCAGGAAACATTTTTTCACTGTATGGGTCACCGAGCACTGGCACAGGTTGCCCAGAGAGGCTGTGGGATCTCTCCTTCCTTGGAGATATTCGAAAGCTGTCTGGACACAGTCCTGGGCAACCAGCTCTGGGTGGTCCTACTTGAGCAGGAGGGTTGGACAAGATGCCCTCCAGAGGTCCCTTCCAACCTGAGCCATTCTGTGAATCTGTGAATTAATGTTGACTATGTTAGAGAATAAACTTTTTGCGTTCTAAGGAGCATTCCCCCCACCTCTTTCTTTAGCAAGAAAACCTATGTAGCAGGAGGCCTATTCTAAGCATAGCATTTGTAAGAGGAAAAATGTATGCTACGTTAAGTCTATCATGATATAAGCACAGTATTATGTCAATGCTGTGGCCATTGTGTTTAAATTTATCTTTTTTAAGAACAGAAGGGATTAATATTTTAATGTTCACCATAATAAAAGTATTCTTTTACTTATTTCCACATTATCCCTATTACTTCTGACTGATTAGAGAAAGATCTTTAGAAACTAAAGCTAACTTTTTTAGTGCTTCAAGCAGTGGATAATCAAATTTGTGTAAGTAATTAATTTCATCAATATTTTTGTACTCTTCAGGACTACAATTGTTCTTGCAAGTCTTTGAAAACATACAGCTTATTAATGTTCTTTCTACAAGGCATATCCAAATGTGGGACACTAGTAATAATATCATTAGTAGTGGCATTAGTACTCTTTTCAAGTTTATTATGTTAGTGTTCTGTGCATATGGCTTTATTCTGCTGCTTAAAAATGAAAATTGTAAATTTCCACACATATTAATGTTGGTTTTTGGGGTTTATTTGCACATTAGAAAGAGATTCAGACTGGTACTGCAAAGACCAGTAGGTAAAAGAGGATGTGGAGTTGAAGGAAGTTTTGTGTGTGATAGGAAATGTGTCCATCATTAGGATGTCTGGGTGATCTGTCAGACAGTTGTTAAGATGGTGTTACTATGTATAAAATGTTAATTAGTAATATTTTTGTAGCGAAGTTTTAGTTAGATCTTAAGTTTTTTCTTTAAAGTTACTGGAAACTGCCTGGCTACTTGAAATTTTTTTACTGCCTCCTGTAGCGACAAGACTTAAAAGCAGTCTGAGAGAAAAATCGACATTAAATCATCTGTATTGAGGGACCAGAATAGTTGTGTAGCATTGAACTTGGACAATGGAATGTGAGTTAATGGAAGTGGGTAGGAATTGTCCAGTTTTCATTAGTGCAGCCAAGGACAATGATAGTACACTCGATAAAATAAGGTGTCTTAATCAGAGTAGAATGTACTCCTGTCTGTTTAAGGACTCTGTATCTATCAACCTTGCTGTTGAACAATTAAGTGGCAAGAAAAATAATCACCATGCCTGCTGCTGAGTTTAGAAATATAACCTCATTCAAGCCTAAGCCAGAGATAACAAGTGCCCTGAAATGCTTAAAACAGCAGTAGTGTCCCTTGGGTTTGTAGCTCTCTGCTTTTGCTTTTAAAACAGATGGAAAGCCATGCCCTGCATTTTTCTTGGAGATGGGCTGATTATCTGGCTATGAAAGCCAGGGGTGTTTCTGTGCCACTGGTTCGTAGGAGGGGAGCAGAAGACGATGTATAGGTTGCAGGGGGACTGTATCCGTCAAATTCCTTCTTTCACATCAGGACATGTTTAGAGAGGCAATGCGTCGGTACTTTAAATGACTGCTTGCTGCACACAAGCAGAGGTTGTATTGCCCCATGCATATATTATTATACAAAGGAGCTGGTTCCTATGGTATCTATAAATCAGTTTTTCACATTGCAAGCTGGTAAGCATCATCTGCTCCAGGAAGTTAGTAACGTGATGCAGTATGGGGCAAAATTATTTTAGTGGTCAGTTAAAATTATAGTACAGGTCCACACAGCTGCAAGTTTCCTCATGAAGACCTGTTAACCCATTGGCACTGACAATTGCAGACCAACCTTTTGTAGGCTTCACGTGTGCTAGCCCTGCAAGCCTGATACACAAACATGACGTCTCTCTGGATTCACAGCACAGGACATGAGCTAATATTTGTAACCTTGAAAAAAATTTATATAATTCATGGAGACATGGCTGCTAAGCCTATGTTATGGAACAAATTTACTCAACAAGGTCTCTACTAACTTCAGAATTTCTGTGTCAAGCCCTGTTCTGCTCTGTTTTAGAGAACAAAGTATCATTGAGAAATAGTGCACTGTAAATTCAAATCCAGTTTAATGAACATTAAATTTCCCCACACATAGAAGAGTTTGGTTGTTTTGGGGTTTTTTTTTTGGAATGGGTATTCATATCGTCCACAAAATCCCTACATGGACAAGGCAGGTGCAAGAAAGGTAGAAAAGCCTATAGTTAAGTAATAATAGATAGAAAAATACAGAACAAAGTGTTCAAGTGTTTTGCCTCAAAAGCTCTAGTGAGCAGTGCCAATAGAAAAGCATATAAACTGTAGGAGTTCAAATGTGAAATGGAAATTGGAAAGTAAGTGAAAACTTGAGGAGCAATTAGCTAATATTAACAAGAACATTGTTAAGTGTATCTAAAGCAAGAAGCCTTTTGCTTCTGTTGCAGAGCTATGTAAGTAATTATAGATGATGAAAACATTACAGAAAAATACTTGATTTATTTACTCAATTGAAAACAAACATCCTTCTCATTCTCTTAGAGAAAGAGCAACAAAAAAAACCAGTAAAGAGCTACTAATAACCAAAGATAGATTAAAAAAAATTTTTTTTTTTTTTTACACTCTCCAAGCTCTGAAGAAACGTAGAGGTAGAACGGCTTTTGGTACATGGATCATCCAGATCACAATGACATCCTGCCAAGAATGAAGTCACTGGTGTGACACTCACAAAGAGGTCTGGGGTAAAATTTGCACAATAGGACCAAACAGCAATAAAGGAGACGTACAGAAAGAGGTTACAATGTCCTGGTTTGGCCTAAACCAGGCCGATTTTCCTTTCAGTGATTTTTACTTTCAGCTAAGTCTCCTCTAAGTAACTGCACTTTCTGAAACTAACTGCATGTTTTTGCAGACAGTGTCTGCTTCCAGGACTGATAACGCTCGAAGTTTGTAGTTATCACTGAGGCACCGGTAGGGATGTTGTGCAGAAAGGTTCTTGCTGTACTTGTTCTTGAGAGAAACCAAGGTCACTGCTGAATTCCTCACTGCTTACGAGTGAAGAGCCGAAGGGGGGTCGCAGCTGCAGGGGGGAGCGGACAGGACAGGTGACCCAAAATTGACCAACGAGGGTATTCCATCCCATACACGTCATTCTCAGTATAAAGCGGGGGGATCACGAGGGTCTCGCTCTTTCTGCTATGGCCGGTGTCCAAGGAGGACTCCGTCTGTTTTCCTGCTGCCCCCGATCCCGATCCGTGCGTTCCTGAATCCAGCTCTCGACCATCGCTAGGCCCAGCCTGGGCCTTTCCGGAGCCTGCCCTGCAGTGCCGGTGGTGACGTGGCTGACTTCAGGGGAGCTCAGTCTTGGTTTTGTATATATATTTGTATATATTTGATTATTTCTATTATTGTTATTATACTCTTTTTCATTATTATAGTTTATTAAAACTGTTTTAACTTTCCAACCCGGAAGCCTCTCTCCCTTTTCCCTTTCCCTTTCCCTTTGGGGGGTGGGGGGGGAGGGTTAACAGAGAGCATCTGCCATGGGTTTAATAGCCGGCCCAGCTTTAAACCGTGACATACAATTATTGAAAGAGTGTAAAATCACAGATGGAACATGGTTCTTTTCAAGACTCAAATATTAAAAAGTGAATGTAGTTAAGAAGAAGAGGGGAAAATAGGTTTAATGTGAGGGATAAAAGCAATTCCTGTTAGTTAAGTATGAGGAATAATCTCCCAAGGGGAAATAATGACAGTGCTATCACTTAGCACTTTTGTAATTGGGTTGCGTAACACTTTCTGAAATACACAGTACTGAAGGGAACAATTCTGCGCTGTCAGGTCATTAATTTGTTACTCTTAATAAACCTCTTCTGTGTTATGCTTATAAAATGTAAAATGTATGATGCTTTTCCTTCTTGATAGCCTAAGCACTTCTGTTGTGTACAGCACTTGCACGTATGCAGTGATCTACATGCATAATTTATTTAGCCGTGTAGAAAAATGAGCCACAAGTGTTCACAGTAAGGGAGTTAATCAATAAGTCTCAGAATATATCATTGTGAAAGGGATGCTGTGTTTGTTGACTTTAAGACCATCCAGGACTTCATTAACTTGGTTCTTTCAAAGATATTATCTGAAAAACATACTCACCTAGATCATTTACTGCATATAATTTGAATTTGCTCGAACAATGTTGACATCGGTGATCAGATAATGATGTGCTTATCTCATTTCAGGCGTTTTTAGTACATCATTGATGATATATTTCTTCTGGTGCTCAAAATAATTTTTTTTTTTCACTAAATGTGATTATGTCAACCTAGTAAGCCTAAAGAAGACCAAAGATTTCTAAGGAACTCTCATGTTCTCCTTTTGTTGAATTAACTGCATTTAATCTTTTCTCAACTATCTAGCACAGAAGAATAAGATTTCAGGACTGACTGCTATTAGACAAATTCTTTACTTTCTCAAAAGAAAAGGAATTTCTTCTTTACAGTAGTTAGAGTAAGAACCCAAAGATGTAAGAGGATGCCAGACCCCTGCAATTATAATCAGGGGGAAAGAAAAGTAAGCATGCCTGAACTGCTAAGAACCAGATAAAGATTACAGAACAGTTTGAGTTACACAGTTAACCAAATGGACTTAGGCTTTTTTCTGGAATTAACAATATAAAATATTTTTTTAAAAAAAGTTTACATGGATAGGATGATACTTGAACACATCAGTTTGCTCACAGTTGGACACAGAAGGTGCATAGTTCTAATTTTTGCTATCTGGAGCTGTTCCATTTATTATAGTTTGGATTTTTAAAAGCCTTTTCTTAATTTTATGAATGTATTTTTAGAATCCGTTAACAATTGAACTTGTACCAATGTTTCATTTTCTTTCCCTTTCCTGAGACAAAGCCTCCTATACAAAAGGAATGCAGACCCATGTTTTGTGGATGCTTTTACTTCTGTATTTCAGGACTGAAAATAAATAGTAACTCATTACACAACAGGAATGAAAGAGGAGGCGAATGGAGAAGGAAGATCTATGGGTTTTTGACCTTGGCTTCTTTCTAGTCTTTACTATGTTGTCAGTCATTAAGCAGTGGAAATCTGAAGACAGCAATACTGAAAGGCAGAACCTCTCTCTCTGGTCCCAGTAGTATATGTGTAGAAAAAGGGCTTGAAATCATGTCCGTATTTACTGTATTTCAGTGCACAGATGAACGATTACTCAAATTACTTATTGATCGTAACTAGAGACTTGCACAGCTAATTACATAATATATTGAAATCCATGTATTTCTGCTTAATTAGTCATGCACTTGCAAGAAGAGATGTTTGTGTACATTGTATTGCTAGAATACCTAACAAAATAGGAATGAAGCTTCTATCAAAGTACAGGTTTTAATCATAATTAGACAGTAATGTCAGCAAAAGTCATTAATGTAGAAAGCAAGCCAATTTTGTCTCTTTGTCAATGGCAAATATAAAATATAGTTCCAACTTCTTTTAAAAAAAAAATCACAGAGAATTATTTTATGAAATGAAACATTTAAAGAAATCTCTTACTATATTGATGAGTATATTATTCCTTACTCTGTTCATCTTTGTCATTTCCTGCTTGAAACTTATTTTCTGTAGTCCTACACAGAGTACTGTAGAACTCTACACAGGGATCTATGATGCTACATTTTATAATAGTGGAATTGCTCTAGTTTGGAGGGAAGCAGCAAAAAAGAGGAGACCAGAAGAGTTTACTTTCTATCCAGTGTGCCAGCACTGGCTTGTGAGGGATAGAACAGATTTTAAGCAATGAAACGTTGGTTTGAATTATTTTTATGCAGTGTTGAGATTTTCCTACTAGGAGACTGCCAGACTGGAGCGGGCAATGTAAGGAAGCCTAGGATTTAGAATTGCTTCTTGAAGGAAAAAGAGTTTAACTGTTAGCAATGGAGAAGCCTGCTGTGCCTATGTATAGCAAAGCAACAGAATGCTTAATGCTTGATACATGTAGTGGGCTGGAGTAAGGAGCATTTTTCCAGGCATTTAAGCAACTGGAATCTTAAAGGAAGATACATACGGTCAAGTCGGAGAACCTATGTGCTATTTGCTCATTTTGTTTTATTTCTTAGTCTCGTATCCTATTTTGATCAAAATTTGATTTCAAGCAAATGGTTGTTGCCCAACTAAGGACAAAAATATGTCTGGGTTGGAATACCATAGTCTTGTCTTTTCTTTCGTGAAGAGGAGTATTCAGAAATGATCAAAAGTTTCATTAAGTCATAAGTGTCCACTCTGAGGAGGTAACATAAATGATAGCATTAAACGGCATCTTCAAACTGCTGACCTGAGCCCAGCCACTATCATACGGCATTTTGAGAGATCTGAGGGGTGTTTCCTGATGGCTTGTGAACCTTTAGCTGTCAGTAAAATTGCACTTGAGAATAGCTTCAAAATCCATATCTGAAGCTGTGACCTAGTATTGTGTAACTCAATATGACTTAAACTCTGGCCTCTTAAATCAGTAAGTTCCATTTTTAAAAGAGTATTGGTATTTGAAGCCTAATAAAAGTTGTCTTGAATGGGAGTGAAAATATGAGGAGAATTAGCAGTGATACATCCCAGCCTGTTCTGTTCTGCTGCCAAAGACTTTTACTTGGCAGGAAGACATGTGCACATGAAGTCATAGATATGGTTCTTCAACCAAAACAAATTATAAATAAATCAAGAATGCAAATACATAGTTGCAAATGTTTATCACATAAAATAATGATAGGAAAAGCTGATTCTAGAACACTCACTACATATAATCACAATTTCCTTAGGATTGATGCATTTATCATGATTGTGATAGTGTAAGGTGACAATAAAAGGCAAGTAGTACCTTGCAGTTTTAATACAATTGTCTGCGTATTTAAACAGTAGTAATATAAATCCATTTCTGCTCGTTTAAAAAAAAAGCAAACTTTGTTTTCTAATGAATACAGCAATATTTTAGTTTATCACTGTACTTTTAATAAGGCAGATCTTAGTGCTGTTGGGTGTCATTTAAATTAACCTTGTTGAGACTAAGGTTAATGAGAGCATTTATCAATGTGGTCTAAGGAGAATGTTTTGTTCAGAACAGCTTTCTAGTATACTACAATAACTTTGATAAACTTTTTTCTTTACAAGTTAACATGACGAGTGGAAATTTTTGAAGGGAAAAGTGTGTATGTATGGTGTACTGAGTAGTTATGCACACTTTGAATATGCCTTCACTTTTCAAAATTAGAATGAAGAATGTGTGTATGTATGTATGACGATGTATTTTTCCTTGGCTTATATTTATGCGAACTTGAATACGGTTTCACAGTGTGTAATTTAAGGTGGTGCTTGGGCTGCTGTTTGTTTAATATACACTTTTTGTCTTCTATGTATTTTTTCTCTCTGTTCACATTCTTTGTCAGTGCTCTGGACAATCTATGCCTTCTTCATTCCTACTGAATACATGAAGTTATATTTGAACTCATGTTTAGGATGCAAACTAAGTCCTCTTTACACCCTTGAGAAAGAAAAGTACTGCTGTCAGGAATAATTAGGTTTTAATTGTCATTGACAAGTTGCTATGTATGTGGCTTTGTCAAACCTTGTTTATTCTTTCTTCACACTTTCTTTCTTTCCTGTATTTAACATCCCTGATATTTGCTTCTGAATATTTCAATTTTGGTTTCTTGGATAAAATAACTAAACTCACAGTTATTAAAAATACTGAAAAAAGCACAAAGAAAAACTTTGTACTTACTAGCAGGCTTCACTTAACCTTTTCTTCTTCCTCCAGTTTATTTGAATTGTGATATGGTTTAATTCTATTAACTAGAGTAAAGAACACAAAGGGTCAACAGAGGCTGCACAGAAATTGCTTAAAAGTGTTCAAGACTTTATCCTTTGGTGTTGATAACAAATCAATATCTGACCAGATTTTGTGTTCTTTGGGGGGAATACGGTGATGAAAAAAAGCTTATTCCTTTTATAAGTAATTATTTGCTTAAAAGACTCCTTGGCCCTTCTAAACCCCATTGCTTTTTGAGTGTCATGCACAATCCACACTTATCCTTTTGTCTAATCAATAGGTATTAGCTGTTCATCCAAATGTACTAGCTGTGTCAGCTTTTAGGTCCCTCCTCTTGGCTGTGATGTGCTACTGTTTTACCACTTTAGGAGGACTTTTCTGAATGCTGTGGAGTTGCTACATTCCTTTTCATTTGGTGCAACTGCAAAAAGAGTGTCAATATGCTCCTTAGTGAGTGTAAGAAAAAAGTCTTGTAAAGAGCTAGAGCCTTCCATCGTGTCACTCTCCTTCTGTGTGTAGAGACTTAGTTGTAAAGCTGAACAAGATTGTGGCCCATGAGCTAAATTCCTCTCTAAACAATCCCTGTTTTCCTTCTTGATTAAGTCCCCAGCACCAAAAAGGAGAGAGCAAAAAGATTTAAGGAGTAGTTCAGGGATCACACCTTCATGCTATAGTGCAGCAGCTTTTCACAGAGCAGAAGTGCTGAGGTGGTGGCTCGCTTCATAAAGGAGAAATATCTACAAGCAGAGCCCTGTAAAGAGCCCTTAACTTTGTCATTCTTTTCTGCCACCTTCTGTAATATCTAGCTGCCCTGAGGGAATGTTTCAGAGCTCATTTCTTTTGTATTGTTCATGAAAGGTGGAAAAACAGATGTGCAGGTTAAGGTAGACTGAGGCTGGGAATCCTAAGTGATTGTTGGCTGTTCAAAGCACTTGGATGAGTGTCTCTGTATACTCTTGTTGTGTTTTTTCATATGCCCCCTCATGAAAGTATGCTCTTATTAAAATACTTCCTTCTTTCTTAGTCAAAGAAAAAGTTAATGCAACTAAAGTCATTCTAGAGGACATTCTCAGAAGCACAAGGGAAAAACAGAGGAGAAATGCCAGGGAAGGAGAATGCATTTTTCTGCATTTACTCAGTTCCATTTTAAAATGCCACTAGTGTTTGGCATTTTGCCATTTGTTAGAGAAAACAGATTCCCAGTCTCAGAGTCCTAATGATGTACTAGAGATTAGAAGGGAAAATTATAATTAATTTTGTGTAAAGTCCAAAGGCAAAATGCACTTGAGTTAGGGAAAAAAATAAAAATAATTGTCCTATTTCAAGTGCTGGCTGGCACTCATTCTTCAGAGTGATGATGGGGACATATACAGGAAGAAGAGCTAATGAGCTGCTGTTTTCTAATCAAAGCAGAAAAATCTAGTGGCAAAATGACAGGCTTCCCATTTCAATGTCATTTACAAAATGACAAAAATAGCCCATTGCTTACTCAATGAAGAAAGAATTACAAAGTTTATTGCTAATGAATATTTTTGTTGTTGCTTTTCTTAATGGGTCAAATATATGCATTAATTCAGTGTATTTAGTGTGAAAATGACAGGTCTATTGTATTTCTTACAGTTTATTGATTAATCCAAGAAGGCAGGTATTGATGCCGTCTTTTTTTTACAACCTTTTCCAGTTGAGATCTTCCCAGTTCCACATGTGTGTCTATCTGTGTCTGCCTGTCTTGATTAATAATAGATACATAACATAATTAAGAGTAGAAAGCTTTGTGCAGCAGTGCAAGATGCAGTTTCCTGAAGAAACTAGGAAGAAAATGTTGAGAAATATTGATTTGATCCCATACGGAAAAATGGTCTGCCAAGATGATACACTTGAGAACTACCAAAAAAACTAGCAAAAATTCAAGTGGGGAGAAACAAAAATGAAGAATAATGATATAATAACAGAAGAACCTAGAAGGAACGGCCTATTCACTTAGGAAGACACTGTTATAGAGAAGGAGACACAAAAAAAAAGAAATATGTTGAATAGTTTTGAAAAACAGCAAAGTAACCTTGACTGCCTAGATCTACTTCAAGTTTAAGCCATTGTCCAATAAATCCTGTGATTTATCTTTTTTTTTAATGTCACCTGCTCCTTTATTTCATAAGGTAGTAGTCAAGTAAGCAAGACTGATGAGTAAAACAGGAAAACCTGGGAAAGAGCATCTCTTAAGGCTTTTTGAATATTTAACCAGGTGGAATTCCTTCAGTTACTAATGTTTTATAAAGAAAACAGTAACTTTGTGTTCTAATTTTTCTGAGATTGCTACCCAAACTTAGCAATAGCAATAACGTCCACTATAAATCATGCTGTGGTAGCATTCTCAAGAGAAGAAACAGCCCTTGAAGATTTGACATTAAATTTGTGAATGTTTCAAATACAAGTAGCAACACTAGCCTTTAAAAGTGAAGTAATCTTAAAAATTATGTCAGGGATATTTTTCTTCACCTATATAAAAATGTCAGGTTCTCTATCTTCCATGAGTCAGGTTTCTTGAAGCACCCTCTCGCCTTCACCTCTTCCCAACCTGTAACTTATCAGGTTACCCTGAATCACATGACATGTACCAGTATCATTATCCACTTCTTTAAGATTTCAGCCTAGCTTAAAAGAACAATTGTTGTCAATGGTTTCTAGTGTTGCCTTTTCTTATTGAAATATTTTTCAAACATTTTATTTTCTTTTTTTTTCTATGAGACAAATCATTGCTGCTCAAATTTATCTACTTCAGCTCTCCCTGCTAGCTGCTCTTTCTTTTTTTTCTGCTTCTGACCCTGCCTTCCTTTTTAGTGCCTTTTTCTTTCTTTATTTTTAACTGTCCTAACACCTCTGGTTTCCCTACCACCTCCCTTCAAGGCTCTGTGCTTCTCTGTATACTGACTGCACATCCGTAAAACATTAACTAGTTCCCTCTTTGTCTGCGAGAGAAAAAGAAAGGGCAACTGATAAGTACACACGCACCTTCAATACCAGTTCAGTTCCTTGTTGAATTTTTAGTCCAGTGCCCAATTTCATTCAGATTAGTCAGAGCAAATGGTGATTTGTGACACATTGCAACTCTTTAAGTTATGTGAAAATAAGCAGCCACGTAGAAGACTGAAGTAATTACACCCTCAGTAAGGACTCACTGCGATATGAATTTCACTTAGTTTGATATCCTCACACTAACAACTAATCCATAAGAATTCTGTTTCAGATAGGTCCATAAGAATTAGGTTTCAAGTAGATCTGTTGTTTTTTTCTTTTAAAGGTGATGAGAACTATTTAGACAAGTTATGTGAAATTAGGGAGAGAACCTGCACCTTGACCTTGCTCGTGCATTGCTCCAGTAGAGTAGTGTTAAGCTGTAACTGGGAAGGTGCGGTGTCTCCTCACAGCTTGGCTTGGTTCAGCTAAAGCCTTAGGACTTAGCAATGAACTAGTTTAGATGCAGAACGAGATTTCATAACTTACAAGAGCTTTCAGTGTTTTGTTCATCGCCCTTGTTCATGCCCAGATTTCAGCAGCTGGAAGATTCAAGGTAACAGATCTAAGTTTGTGATATATTGCCATATATTTCAAGCCTTTTTTTTTTTTTTTTTCTTTCTTGCCAACTTTGTTTTCTGAAATGAACCCTCATTTTCCTGCCTGATTGTTCTTGTGATTTGCTCTGCTAAACTTTGCTTGGATATTTTAGTTTTCCTGCTATGTTGTAATTTTTTCCAATGGACAGCTGCCTGAACAGGCACTTCAAGGCTAGTCAATTTTTAGTCTCAGAAAAAGTAAGTGTATCTGAATGATTTTTGGAATTGCAATTTAGCTTCAAAGAACACAGAAGGCACAGGGTGGGAGAAAAACAACTGTCTTAACCTTTAATAAGAATTTAGTGTTTTGTTCATTGGGTAAAACAACTCAGACTGCATATCTTGGAAGCCTTCATCTTTGTTTCAAAGGTAGATTTACCTTTTGCTTATATACAAATGCTTGAATTACAAGTATTGAGCAGAAAAGCAAATATGCATAGACTGAGGATTATATACGCAGTATGGCGTATTGTTTTACCCAGAAGGAAATGGCTTTTTGCTCCTATATTTGCCTAGACAATTTTAGTAGAAATCATAAATGCTTTCAAATATATTCTTATGTGTGTATGGTTTGTATGAAAGTAGTATTTTAAAAAACATAGAAGGATTGAATCAGGTAGTGTTTAACTGTATACAGTGTGAAGTGTGTATAATGCGTTGGCACAAGTAACCATGGTTAAAATGTGAGTATAAAAAAAAAGGATAATGGTTGGACTCGATGATCCCAGAGGTCTCTTCCAACCTGATTGACTCTGTGATTCTGAGACATGAAAAATCCACCATTTCCTGTCAATCTGCACAAATGTGCTTCTAACTGAAATGATGTGCCTTTGGAAAAGCTCTCGGTGGTCGGTGATTTAAAATTGAGATAACATAAGAAAACTATTAAATGTCATCTATGAAATTAATTTGATAGACTAAGCTGATACCCAGAAAACAAACAAAAAACATTCCCCATGGGGGGAGTAGACATGGTGCTTTGTTGCCTTCACCCCATTGTGAGTAGGAGCAGTTGCACTGATGAGAGGTGTGGCAATCCCCGTGGACCAGGCTGCACGGGTAAGGAGGTTGGTAATAGTAACATACTGTGGACATCTTATGTAAATGATTCACCTCAACCCCAAGTAACTAATAGTAAAACATCTACTCTGGGGCAAAATGAGGGGTATTGTAATGTGCAGAGCTGACGGCAGTGCTATGCCTGTTGCATGACACAAGATTTATGTGCCCTGGGAATTGATCTAATTCATACAGAATCCACACGCATATATAAGAGGTGGGAGAAATCAGTTATTTGTAACGCTAAAATAAAGTTTCAGTGTAAAGTTCCACCTTTAATTTTTATCAGTCTTGTACATCTTGTGGCAGCCAGATACAATTAACTGTAAAAACTGAAATAAAATAAAAAAGTCAGCTAGATTCTGTCAGCTAACATCTGAAAAGAATGACACGTATAGAGCGAAAAAGCTGATAGCATATATATTTACACAGTGTGATTTAAGAACACTGAAATAATTTTTTTCATGCCTATTTTTGCTTTTTCCCCTAGAAAAACTTTGTGACGTATCAGAAAATGAAGATTTTAATTAAAATTGATAATACTGAGCCAGCTGCTGCTACTGGCCTTCTTACTAAAAGGCAGCAGAATTTTCAGGAGCAGCGGTACAGAAATCCAGGCTAGGAGACTGCCAACTGGTAGTAAATTGGAATGGCACATACTGTAATGGTAAATTCAGAATGCCAATATTAATTAGGAAAATTTATTTAAAATATATTTTCTTGTCAATCAGTTCCTTGCTGCCAATATGCATTTTCAGATTTATCTACTTAGAAAAAAATGTTGACCGGTTTTATTTAAAAGTAAAGTTAGAAAAAAATACGCATCTCAGGATATGTGTAGTCATGCCCCCCAAAATATATACTAAGCTATTTTATGCCAATAATACTTAATGCATATTAACCTGACTCTATCCATGTAGATCCCTGAGATGCCAGTATGTCTAGTTCTGACTTTTTATTTAGTTACTTGATTCCTACAGTGGAGTGAACAAATGCCACACTGAATCCCCATATTTATTAATAATTTGACCTAAAAAGAAGCCCTCAAATTCACCTTGTTGTTTGAGGGTGGATGCTAGAGTGATGTCCTCCTAGCTTTTGGTAAACAAAAGGGAGAAAACTGCCCTTCCTCATAAAAGAGTGGGGCTGAGAAACTGAGCTTTCAACAGCTTAGATTGACATGAAGGCTTGGATAAACCTTATTAAGAGTGAACAAATATTACCTGAATAAGTATGCATAATTTTACAGTTAACTGAGAAAGTCATGTAATTACAGGCAGTAGCTGTAAAGTTGGAACTGTATTAAATCAGTTATTTCATCGGTGTGCTTGAGGAGCTTCACAAATGATTGAAAGGAAATACTGGACAAAACTTGGCAAATATCTCACTTTTTTGTCAAAAAAATGGAGGACCTAAATCCATCTCTGTCTCGAAATAGAGGACAAATTTGCCAGATCCAGTGCATATAGTTTTTGTTACATTTTTCATTGAAATGGTGGATATCAAATATCTCTAAAACAAATAGAGATATCTCTGTATCTCAGATTCTCTAAAATAAGTGGCTCTAAATTTAGATTCCTTCATACAGTGTTTGGTACTCAGCTTTGTCAAAGTACCAAAAACTGTGTTGGCCTTTAACCTTAACTCTGTTTACTCAGAAATAAAATGTAGCCATACTTACACTCTTAAACTTTTCAAAGTGATAACAGAAGTGTAAGTACTAAATAGTCTTGTTTTTGGTTATTTTATTTCTGTTTTACCAGAAGTTAGTGAGTTGGAGCATAAAAAAAAATATGAATATATTGTCACATGATTTTATTCCTGAATGATACAATATTGCCATGCATATTCATTCTATAAGTGTTACGTTGTTTCATGTTAGAATATTACCATCATATATTTATTTTCTTTCATATATGTTCAAAATTCTGCTACTTTGTTTTTTAGTAAGGGTAATTTGTCATCCAGTTTCAACAAAGCAGAAGAAAACACACATAAAGAAAAACAGTTCATGCTTTATTGGGGTTGTCCTCCAAAAATTCAGTCTTGATGGTCAGTACAGCAAATAATGTTAACTGAAAGAGAGCCTTCAGGGTTTCAAACAAACAAAATTTTAGAAGAAAGTTAACAGTTACATTTTATTCACATTCTATTTGCTTTAATAGAAGTTATGATTATTTTCTCAACCTGTTAATAACAGTTTAGTATTTTTGCTTAAAAGTTCAAATATCTTTCTGTTTAATTTAAAGGAATGTTTAATTATAGTATTATGCTACAGACATATGCATTCCTCCAAAGTGTAGGGCCTTGTACTGGTTTTCTAGTCCTTTTGCTGAATTCAGAAGCTTTTGTTGTTACTGTTGGGGACATTTTTACCCTATTTTTTCCCGTGGAATTTAGTTGCATACTGTTCCCACAAAGGTAGTTATAGATGCAGCCAAGATACTCCTATTTGATTACCTAAATATATTGATCTCTATCTGCCTCCTATGTTAAGAATGTTTTCTAGTCCTGTAATCATCTGTGGTTTTCTTCTGAATCAGCTCTGACTTAACAGCATCTTTCTGAGTCAGAGGAGTTGAAGTGGACACTAATTTCTGGGAGGGTTTTAGCACTGTCAGAGGGGTTTTTTCATTTTTCTCCAACCTCAGTCTCTCCCACTTGCACATCCAACAGAACCATTGGCCTTGGATCACAATATTCTGCTGAAAGCATTATGCCCTACCAATTCTTAGGGTAGAGCCAGTGACTTTGGAGGGTGTTTTTTTTTTTCTAACTTCACGTTCATTAGAACATTCATTAGGTAAATATAATTTGTATATGTCTGCTTTACCAAGCTATTGTATTTTTTATATCAGTCATCAGTCTTAATTATTTATAATTCCCTTCACATGTTATTTCTCTGATGTGATTTTGTGGATTCTTTTACTTCAGTGCTAAAATTCTGAATGAGGGGGAGCAGAAATGCCTTCCCATGGATCGCTAAAAGCACTTCTACTTAGCAACAATCATCACAAAAAAAAATATTTGGAGAGCCAGGCAGTCAGTTTTTAATGCAAATATTAGATGCTCTATTGATTTTGTGTTTTTCTAGAAACTCCATCAAAGCTTCATGTATGCATTGTCAATTACATAAATGTGACTATTGAATTTCTCCTTTTCATATGTAGAAAACAGATTGGTTTGGTGGGATTTATTTAAATCTGCTCACATAGACAGGAATTAATTATATTACCACTTTTAATTCTTTAATTCTTTATTATTTGGGTTTTGTGAGATGCTCTTTTTTTTTTTGAGACTAATAAGCCCGTAATTACATGCCTCATCCTGTTTATCTTTTTATATGCACATTATCAACACATTAGTTTTCTATCAGTTGCCTAGTTCTTCCTCAGCATTACAAGACTTAATGGAAAACAACATTAGTGGTTGAAAGTCGTTCTCAGAGAACTCTCAGTTGCAAGTTTTCTAGACTTAGTGACTTAAAATGATTTAACTGTTTAACTGATCCATTCTCTAGAATGAAAAGTACTTCATCTTCACTTAAAACTCATTTCTTTATCCTAATGCAGAACAAATCTGTTATCTAATAATGACTTAGTTGCCAGTTATCTGCTAGTATCATTTATTTGCTAACAGCTTTTTATTTTTAGTGGTGTTTGCTGTTGCCCCATGGGATCACAAATATTTTTTAACTCTTCAGAACTATCATTTTTGATTCAGATAAAGGAAAGGAAAGCTCTTCCAGCTTCACATAGGGAAACTTGGACCATCTGCTGTCAGGGCTATTCTTCAATTAATGACTGTCACGGAATGAAGTGCCCAAGTCACTCTAGAAGAAAATAAAAATAATTTGAAAAACAAACAAAGTTTTCTATTTCCCAAGCTCCTTTGCCTGCAGGGAAGATCACCTAGCAACTAATTTATATTACAAGTTTTGATTGCTAAAAAGAAGCAATTAAATACTCCAAGTCTTGAACTCTCAGCAGTGATTAGGGACCTGTGAGTCATTTTCTCATTTCAATGCATATTTTCTTAGTAGAGGTGACTGCCTTTGATTCTGTCCAGCAAATTCAAGGTAAAACCACCATCGTGCACTGACCCTCGGTCGTCGAGTAGGCACAGTTACCAAGGGCTTTTTTTTCATGCCATTTCATGTCATGTCTTTCCAACTGATGTTCAGGAGTCACACAGAGCCTGCTGTTTATGATGAGAAGCCCAATCATGAAGCCAAACCACCAAATATATTCATTTTCCCCCTCTTACAAAATGGGCCAAGGCTGATGTCAGCCATCTGAAGAAGTAGTGGTGTACAGAGACCTGGCTTGACACAATGGCAAGGAAACATCAGTCAACATCAAGTACTATTTGTAGAATTTGAATAAATTCACCAATATGTGATGACTACAAAAGGATCAGATAAAATACCTGAATATTTTGAAGTCTGAGGAATCATAGTATCTGAAGGTTTATCTGAACTTCATGATTTATCATCTTCTATGGTGAGTTGAATCCGTACCCTGGTTCAAGACACATTCAGACTGCAGGTTGAGCTAAATTTGTTTTCCTCGTCTTAATAATGCAATTTATATATATATATATATATATATGGAGGGGTTTTATATTTGTATATATCTCTCTCAAGTAGAGATTTCTGCGTTTATGAAAATATTCTCTGAATGCTAAGAGATGTGAACATAACAGGAGCAGTGTAATGGAAACATCTCCAATACTTCTCTGATTAACTTTGGTATCAGGCTAGATTTATTAGCTGTGAAGTTTATAAAAAGTTTTGAAAACTGTTTTTTTTATTTGTAGACAATCGTGGAGGTTATTTCCAAAAAGTCAGTTCAGTTTCAGTCCTTGTGTGAGTAGGCTTTTATTGTGATTTATACTTCTGTCTTCAAGCAATGTACTGAAATGATTGCCTTAATTTAATTTCAATGAAATTTGAATTCCTTTGGGCCAGATTTGTAAATTTATTTAAACACTTAAAAACGCCTAATGTCATTCCTACCTTTAGGCTCTAGAGATACCTTTACAATGCTGGCCTAAGAGCTTAAATCATTTCAGAAAATAATACTTTTATTCTAAAAGACTTAAATGCTTGAAAAATTGTATTGTTTACCGACAGCCATGTCTGCTAGTGACTCACAGTGAGATCTTAAAGGTTTGCAGTACAGGTGGCTCCAGTAACCCAGAGAGAGGCAAGAATCTGAGATTTCTTTTGACATTTTTCTCAACCATAGAGCCCCCATTGAAATGTGAGTTAGCCTTCCAAATGCAGCCAAAGCAACAAACGTTCTGGGTGACAAACCAGAATGGAAGATTGTGTGAGTGCAAAGACAGCAGTATTTTGGTATAGTAATCAGATCATTAGCATTCAGTAATTCATCCTTGTAGCCAGCTTTCAGGTGACTGAGTGAGAGGGGCAAGAATACTGTTATCTTTAATATCTTGCACTATCAAGTAATTGTGCTATCAGTTAGTACTGCACGGATCCTGAATAATCAGGAGGTCTACTAGTTTGCAGAGTACACCACTGAACTTTAAGACAATACAACATAATGTCAGTTAGTTACATTAAAAAACAAATGGCTCCTGCACCATTAATGTTGCCAAGGGTAGTGTTGGTTTTCTTTAAAGGAAAGAAGTATAAAAACATGTTTGTTCCTGATTAATGGAGACCTTCACCATAATAATTTGTTAAGTGTTTGTTTTAGGGAGAGTGAGCTTTACTAGCAGCTACTCTGTACTAGTTATTTTCCAGAAATAGCCCTGTGATTAAGTAAGGTCCCTACTAATTTTGAATAGCTTCTTTCAGTAGAATAAGGAATAATTTATGACAGCGAAGATAAACCATGTGAATTGTACATGAAATTCATGTACTATTTAATTCAATCAATAAAGTAATTCATAACTGAATAACATCCTGTTTGTTGTGGGCACTGCAGAAAAGAATATAACTAAAGCACCAAACAGCAGAAGCTTAACTACCCTCTGTCCTATTAGTTTAATGAAGAATAATGCTAAACAGGTTTTTCAGAACTGAGTTGTGGAACTGTAAATCATAAAATGATGACAAAAACTTGCAGAATACTGCAGCACAAAAAGCAACATATTTGTATTATTTGAAGGGAAAGATTTAAATCCTTCCTTTCTCTTTTTGTTTCTTCTTCATTTGAGTTTTGCACAATGTTGTCTAGTATTATGCTGACTTCTATACCTTGTCAGAGCCCTGCCTGATAAGAGAATATGTGTCAATGAGAATTATGCTGTCTTAATAGATTAAATCAGTTTTGCTCCTTTTTTTTTTTTCTTTCTTCTAGTGTAGGGAACCTAGAAAAAATTGGACTAGGTCCTATTCCTTCTCCTCTGTGTGCATTGGGGCCAGGGGTGGGCAGGTGAACAGTTTTACACAACTTTCAGGATAAACTGCAGTTACGAAAAAGCCAAGACAGGTTAACTGCCTGGAACAGTGGAAAACAGCCGAGCTGTACCAGCAAATTTGAGACAGAATATTTAAGTAAATTCCACCTTCATGGAGAAACTCTGATAGCAGTTACACTTCTAAAGACTATTGAAGGCGGTGATGTATAATGTAGGTGAACTGTAAAGACAGCACAGATTGCACAGGTGTTTCTAAGGGGACAGTTTGACCATATAATCTGCTGGATGTTTTTCCTCTAGTAAGAAGAGATGAATAATACATTAGCGTACTCATACATGTGATAACTCGGGAAAACTCTTACTCCATGAATATTGACTTGTTCTACTTTACTGCATTTCAAAGTATTTGACAAATTGTTTATAAAAAAAATTGTTCATTTTATTCTTTCTTCTTTTGTGTTCTTTTCTGTTCCCTGTATGAATGGTTAACAGACTAGAAGGAAATGTTGATGCTATCCATGGAAATTCTCTCTTTGTTACCATTCATAAAGTGCAGTGGCGTTTTTCATGTACATATATTTTGGTTCACATGAGCCAATTTGGCAGTTTGCTAGCTTGTGCATTCAGTTCTGTCGCACAGAACCTCAGATTTTCTCGAGTGAGTCTTGCTTTAGAAACTGCATTTGGAAATCAATCTCTCACACAATTTAAGAAAGAAAAGAGAGATTGATTTCCAGATCTATTCTTTCTCTTCATCTCTCTCTCCCACATGTAAATACATATATATATGTATGTATACACATATATGGAGATATATATTCATATGTGTTTATGTATGTCCCTGTCTGTAAATAACACAACTGCCCTTGGGTTCTTTTGTATACTTCTAGTAACCCCTTTCTAAAACTAGAGCTGTTTCATTTCCTTAAAGGCCTCATAAATGATCTGCAGTGATTTGTCTTCTACCTGATACAGGCACGATGCGAGCTTCCCCTTCCTTCACTTGACCTGCAGCTGTACCTTCCCTGATCTGAGATAGCTCATCATTTCTCACATTGCTCTGTACATAGTGGTTTCGTTTCCCTGTATCATAATCCCTTCCTGAATTCCTGTGACTATTCAGTATTTCATTATCTTGTATATAATCAAAGTGATAGTACATATGAATGCTCAATGCTGAGGCACGTAAAGATGCAGTCCCTGTGTAAGCGGTGGAAATTCTAATTTTCTCTGAAATGTTTATTCCAAATGTTTTCTGAAACAGAAGAGCAGAATAAAAGAATTTTAATTCCACAATGGTACAACACATAGCTGAGACTGGTTACAAGAGGTCTAAATATCAGAAGCTGCTACTTTTCCACAGTCTCACAGGTGAGACTGGAGCCCCACTGGGGCTTTCTGGTTCTGTCACTGTGCAAAGCAGCCCTGCAACTGTTGTTTAAACAGGGAGTCTCTTTCGTTTGTTTTTCCAAAGATGCATTTGCTGTGAGCTTATCCCCAGTAAGAATATAAATTTATACTATATTTTTAAAGGAAAATGGTCATTGTTATGGATTGTTTAATAATCACTGCTAAGTAGAAAACAAATAATAGCAATAGAGAATCTGATTTGTGTCACACATGACACGGAAGCATTAGTCAAAGTAATTGTACGAATTCATTGCAAAATGCATTAATCATCCCTTGCTACTACACATTAGCAAAATATCTACACATGGATAAAAAGGCAACATTTGCTTGTGGTGTTCCAAAATGCAAGATGTTAATAATTTATCTTTCTTTATGAGGAAAAAATGGAATAATTAAATAGCTAAGTGGACTTACTCAAATTCTGACTGAAGAGAAGGATATGAGCTTTAAATTAGGTCCCAAGGTACATCGCTATCCAAACCATAAAATATGAAAACCAGGTTTTTGATCAAAAGCAAGCCCTCTTTTTTCCCTCCTCCCTAAAATATGACATTGCACCATATAATTGCACCGGAAATTAAAACTCTTTTCACAGGTTTAATAATAGATGAGATACAGGCTTTGAAATAATTGTTTTTATTGAGCTCTGTCATTCTCTAGCACAGCATGCAAGCTGTGGCTCACAACTTGCACCTCTGTCAGCTCAGAGATGGATTAGCAAAAACAATACGGGGTTCCATTTGGAGACCACAGGAAGCAAACAGGTGTCAAAAGCACAAGTCACTCTCCTCTCCTTTTTTTTTTTTTTTTTTTTTTTTCATTATGAGTGCTTGTTTTGAATCACTTAAATCCATCTGGGAAAAGTGCTTTGTAGAGTTGTACTTCATGGGCATCAAGCTCCTTAGCTAGCTGCTGCGGCGGGTCAGTATCTTCTGGAAGCTCCTGCCTGTTGTCACACCCAACGGTTCATTCTGCTCTTCTTGCCAAAGGTGCCATTTTTAGGTTCTGAGTGTCCTGACAAGGGACTGAGTGTACTTTATAAGATATAGACACAAAATGCAACTCCAAACAGAAAATAGCCCTAACTACAGAATTGTTGGGCTGTCTCCCTGAACCTGGGCAGTCCAAATACTAACTTCATCTCAAGCTGACAAATAATAATGCATAATCAAACATTAGATATACTTGAAATCCAGACCCATGACTGAACCTGATGGTCTACTCAGACAACACTCTGAAGGTTGGTTGAGAGACGCTTGGGTAGGAGCAACAAGAGCCAGCTCTTCATGCAAAGGTAACTGGGACTTTTCCTAAAGTTGTCTAGAAAAGGAATAGACTGTAAATTATAGGATGAATTTCACGTACTTTTTGGGAAGGATTTCCCCAAATTCCTGTTTTCTTTTTCGGAAACGGTGACATTTTGAAGGTTTTAAACTTGTGTCTGTTTGTGTTGCTATGCTTTTATTTTCTGGTTTGCAAGTAGAAGCTGCTGGAAAGAGGATGTTATTTCAGAAGCAGAGAGAAGAAAACTGGGAACACCTTGTGAGCCAGAAGCAGAGACTGGGCTGGCAGAGATTGATGTTGTGAAGTAACCTTCAGCAGGGAAGCATTTAAACAAAGTTTGCATACTTTGGGGCAAATGAATGGGTTTGCTTCTCCTTTGGTTTTTTATTGTTCATTGCCTGTCAGAGTTCAAGGAGCAGTGGATGATGCTCTTATTCATATGGTTTTGTTTTAGGTAGTCCTGAGAGGAGGAGGGAGTTGGATTCTATGATCCTTATGGGTCCCTTCCAACTTGAGATATTCTAGGATTCTATGATTGTTGTTGTACTTTTGACTTAACATTAATTTTGCTTGATGCTCGTTTGAGGTGTTTGTCAGCAGAAGTCTGTTTTACTAGCCTTTTTAGTAAGGGTGAAAGATAGGAAACAAAGAGCTGTTTTCTTAAAAAGTCATCAAAATTGTGTTTATGGTATCACAGTGAATCATACAGTCATCTGTACCCTTATCTCTTTTTATAAGACTCCAGTGTTATCATACACAAGGCAGCAAATGCATTTATATCTTTCAAATGTTCGACATGCTCTGTGAAATGCCTGACAACCTCATGTCTCATTTCCAATGACAAGAATTGGGAGTGGCCACTACCAAAGAGAGCTCAGCATCCAGGTCCGTGATTATTACAACGGCCAATCGTCATGTGCTAAAATTGAACAGAGAAGCAGCATGATGCAGAGGAACTATTTACTCAAGGAATAACAACAGCGTATAGGAACGTGCTGCACACAGTCATATTTTGATCATACTTTGTATTAAGGATATATGATTATAAAGGTTAGCCCAAAATTGGTCAATATTTTAGCAAGGAAATAATTAATAATTTGCTGTAGCACTTCAAAAGGTGTTATCAGGATCTTGCATCATTCATATGTACGTAACATGCTTTTAACCTCTCATGTGCATGTATTGATACTTTTTAAAAACTTAGAAATTCACTTTTTAATATATTTGATATTTATTTAACATTAGTAAATAAGTTGGAGTGAAAATAGAGCTGATACTTTCTATTAATAATATGGAAGATTATAATACAGTAAAAATAGTTATCTGATATACAATTTCATGAGGACTGTAGGATTTCTCAGCAAAGAGAATTTACTAAGATATAAGATTATCATACATCTCTGTTGATTAAGGTGTTCAGGAAGAATGAATACAGAACAATTACTTTTAGACAAGCAGTATATGAGCAAACAGGGGGCCAATTCCCACACTCTGGATCACTACCCTTCCTAGGAGCTGCAAGTCCAGGATTGTGATTGGAAGTGGGAAAGTAGAAACAATTGGAAATTGTCAATTTAGAATATACCTGTGGTGCAGTCACAGCAATCACACATTGCACTACATCACAGGCATGCATCAAGCAGCACAGGGCTCGGTAGCTTAACCTGTTTCTGGGCTCAGTCTTGCTGTCCATGCTGGACTCACTGCTGAGGAGGGTTTGCACCTAGGAATATATGCATACATACTGGTATATATATATATATTTATATATCCTCAGAAGAGGAAGAAAGGTCAATTATTAGAGAACTCTGATGGGGAGGAGAGTTGGCAGTCTCTGTAAGGATTTGTGACTTTTCAAATCCAAAAGAAAGCAAGGCTTCAAGAAAAGCTACAGAAAAAGCATGTATATAAATTAGCATACTGGTTTTGGTTTAGCATTTTAAACTGTTTTTCTTTTGATACTGATGCTTACTTTCAAGAGAGCTGCTGCTTTTCTGATCACTGCCATCATTATTTCCAGGAGGGAGGGAAAGGAAGTCTGAGCTTAATTTATGCTTAGTGTTAGTACTGTAATCCTGAAATGTAGAGGCATATAGGGAAAAGGGAATTGTGTAAATCTGGTGTAAGGTTATTAATGCGTGAGTATCTGGAAAAAATGTGTGAAGATCTACAGGGACCCACACATATTTCCAAATTTAGGGTGAGTTAAATCATCTAAACTAATGTGGAGTGCTGATTTTTAGTGCTTGATACTGCCATGCTTTAGCTGGCCAACAGTTATTTCCTATCCAAAGATAACATGTCTCAAAAAAAGATGTGTTTTTTTTTTTTTTTTAATCTTACTCAAGTGGGGCATGGTATAATTTTATTTCAGTACAGTCTTATCTACATTCAGACAGAGCTCTGAGAATTTCTTCATGCTGCGTTAGTGTGTTTCAGTACATTTTAATAGCATCTTAATAAGTGTACACCCCAGAATGACTTTTCAAGAACCATAACATTAATAATTTGTAAGCTTAAATCGTAAAAAAGAGTATGTGAAGTAGGGTGTATTTGATTTCTCAACAACGGCCTCTGAAAGTATGCTGGTGTCTTGTGTCACCAGGACATTAAGGCAGAAAAGTACAGGGATTTCTTTCCTCCAAAATGTCAGAAAGCAACCGATAAGGTTTTCTAAGCTGTGCACTCTAAGAATGATGTAGGTACGTATGTACAGGATTGACACAGCTGAATGAGCATCCAGCGTCAGTTTGGTGGTGTGTGTCAGTTCTCAGGAGGTGCAAATGTCAACCTAGCGAAGTAGTTTGTGAAGACGTTGAGGTCAGTTGCAATTATCTGCGCTCAGGACAGCTGATGCTGGGGGCAGTCTCTTCCTAGGCGGATTTCTGCTGTGAGAATTTGAGGCCAAATATTTTTTTTTTTTTTTTTTTTTCACTTCCAACTGGACATCTTTTGCAGAGTATTCTATATTCCCAGCTGTGTGGACCATCCATGACTTAAAATGTTATGACTGAAATTCACGGGATTTCACAAATGAATCGTTGTGTATTAATGGCCTTCTCTTCCACTCTGAAACCAGTTCAGGGATCATGTCATTAAATCAATGTTTGGACATGGTCTGTTGTTTCTTAAGTAATTCCTTTCGCATGGTTTTTGTCAATTAATGCAACAGTAAATACAGATTTTTTCATTCCTATTTGATTCAGACAATGATCATGCAAATGGATGAAAGTGTTCTTTCATCCATGAAGAGACAATGGATTATGAAAAGACCAAGCCTTTTGTGTCCCAGGTGATGCAGACATCTTGACTGAGCTGAAAGGCAAATCTATGTGTGTGTTTTCTTGGGGTGGGCTGTTACAGGTGTTTTGAGTGCTGATGGAATAATTTTTTGAAGATACCATTTTGCTCATAGGAGACATACATTTTCTGAGGGAAGGCGTTCAATTGTAGGTTTGACACCTTGCCATAGACATTTTGATCTACCAAGTACCCAAATGGCACTTGTTGGGAGCTTTGTGTCCTAAGTCCATCAGGCAGGAGTAACTGGCTGAGCAGCTGTGGGACTAAGTATTTTGTAGTACTGTACAATAAGCTATTTTTTTCCAATCAAACGTTTGAATGTTTGAGTTCAGTATATGCATCTCTTGCCAGTGTGTATACACAATAACAGAGTAACTTGTGTATCAATATTTAATTTTAAAAGTGAAAATCAGAGGCGAGAAAGTCTATGTTGTTGATCTGTGCCTTTGAGTGACATCAATTAATTGTTGCTGCTAGAAATACACTTTAGAGTTAGCTGGATTTCTAGATGAAGCTTCCATCTTTTTCTTTCCTGTGAGTTATTAGCAAAGCAGCGTCTGTCTGGAGCTTGAGCACTATGTGGATAAGTTAGGTGCTTTACCCCATGCTAATTTTTTTGTTGTTGCCATCCACCTCTTTCTCTTTTTTTCTTTTGGGAGATGGTGTTTTGATAGCCAACAAATTATTATGCTAAGATGAAAAGACATGACATGCCATTGTTGGCAACTGCCTAATGCTGTTTTCAATGCTATTTTCAAAAGTGTAGGTGGACAGAGGCAAAGAGCAAACTGCCTGTTTCATGGTTAGGCAGGTGCTGCTGATTAGGATAAGGTCTAAAATCTTGGCCTTATCACAGTCATTTTAATATAGTTCTACAAGGGATGAAGCTGGTCCTGTATTTATTTTGTAACTGTTTCCCTGGAGACAATCTGTGTGAGCTGGCTAAATTCTCAAGAACACGTGCTAATAAATAAATAAATAAATTCATAATTAATGGGGCTGACTGGTGTTGGCCTGGCTGCCACATGTGCTGTTCCTCTGAAGTGATGATTTACAGTTCTTACAGACTGTGAGGGTTTGTTTTGGGGGCTCTTCAAGTGAGACTGTACACTGTAAATGATTTATAATGTTGTGGCCATGATTATCTACTGAAAATCCAAATGCACCGAGTAGGGATTACAACATGGTTGGTATTACACAGACAACTATAAATATTAAAATAAGATATTGTTTTAGGATAAATACTGCAAAGTTTGTTACAATTCATTTGTGCCTGGTAGCTGATGCTACTGTACTAGCATTAGAATTATTATTGTGTTGCAATACAAATAAAATAATGGTTATAACTTAGTTCTCTTGTAGTCTATAACACCTGGTTATTTGTACTGACAAATGCCAAGAGATGATGAGACTCTGATTCTCCTTCCATGTGTAACTTTGTAAATCAGGCATCCACCAAAGAAAGCACAGCTACTGTGATATGGAGCTGGTACATATGGGGGGAGGGAAGGCAGGCAAATAGTGACCGAACGTCTGTTTGTAATGTTGCAGGTAGCTCAATATCACCCAAAAGAAAGCTAGATGTAGTTACATTTTTTGTGACAGCAGTATAAGATAGGTCGTTTGCGAGTGGGAATCAGCTCAGCTAATACAGTGAAGTTTTAACTAATATTTAAATCACAGTATTGCTAATTGTTCATTCCCATTTTAAAATTAAAAAGCAAACAGTTAAGAAAAGGGTTATGGTGTTGATTTGGAGGAGTTAGAACAAGGCTCCTCTAATTCAACTCCTAGACTTCCCAAAGTATTTGTTTGTGAAACTGGGCAAATGTCGTGTGTTTACTTGGTAGCCTTTGCTTCCTTTGCATGCTTCCATCTTTTGCATTTAATAATTTGGGGATTAAATAAACAGCAGAATGTCTCAACCTGTAGCTTAGGCAGTCTGCCACCTTAGTTTCCTGTCCTTTAGAAGCTAAGAGCCTCAGCCTTCATTGCCAGGGTTTAGATTGAAAGTATCCCCATTTTGATGAGGCCTGTGGCTTTACATGTGGTAAAAATGTACTTCTGGAAAACAGAGAATGTTACAATGAGAGAGGCTTCTATTAGGTTGTCTTTTCATGGGACTAACTGTGCACGCATTTACACATACAAAAGCCCAGGTAGATGTAGAGGATTTGTAGTGAGAGGTGTTCTCAGTAAGACACACAGCCTAACTGTAGTTACAATAGCCTGATCGCCCTAGGGTGTTTTTATAATCAAGTGTGGGGGGACGGATACGACATCACAACTATTCAGAGCTGAACTTAACCTCAAGCGTTTGAAATCACTATTAGGAAAAAGGCCCTTATTCTTTTTTCCCCTGACTATAAAGAGTAAAAAGGGGATGCCGTCTTCATCAGTAACGCTACTGCGTGCCACTGTTCCACACGTGCAGAACAGGTACTGCATCCATATCACGACTGTTCTGTATTTTGCCTGTGACGCAATGAATGAACAAGTGGTACCCATAATATGAATTTTAACAATGTTGTTATGAAAGCAAGGAAGACTGTTGTTAGTGATTTCTTTGATGGTTTTGTTTGTACTGAAGACTGTGCCTTAGGACATGATTAAGAGATTTCCATTCCACTCCAGTTTTATGAATTAAACAAAGCAGAGCAGAAACAAAACAAACAGAAAACCTTGATAGACTGATAAAGCAAATGTGTAGAGCTGTAAATCACTGAGGACAGGATGGTAACTCTTTAAACTTGCTGTGCACAATCTATTATATTTACATTTAAGGTGATTTTTTTAACTCCAGACTTCTATAATGCACATTTATCACAATGTAGAAGAAAAAGCGATCAAGCTTTATTTCATAGTGTTTGTTAGAAACATACTAATTTATATCAAAAGCAGAGGTTCTATTCCATCTAGAATGGCTGCCTATTCATTAAATCTGTACCACTAAGCAGACACCTCAAACAACTTTATTCTTCAATTAGAAGTGAATCAATTTCTTTACAATATGATAGCAGGCAGGAAGGTTTCTGTGATAGAGCACTTGCTGAGGTAGGAAGCCAGACCTACTGCAAATAATATTAACATTGTAGCTAGAAAACTGTTCTAAGTGCACCTTTTACAATACCTTCAACGTATAAATCAATCAATGAATAATAAGGCATAATACATTATATATATATATTTTTTTATATTTCCTAATATAGCATGTCTATTAACCATAATGAAAATCTTTGTGACTGTCATATCATTTAACTATACACGCAATAAGAAATCATATATGCAGTGCTGTGTTTTTCATAGGAGAGGTATAGCTGCTAGCAATGTCTTTGGAACTTGTTTTTTCAGGTTATCATGGTAATATGCTTCGGTTTCATTGTTTTGGTTGTTATTGTGACTTTAAACAACTTGAATTCTAAAAATGTTGAAAATATTTTTTTAAAATCTTTTTCCTTGCAGTTTATCTTGTGTCTCTGGGTGATGTACTACTTCTCTGTCAATAGTGAAAGTTGTAATTATCTGATTAGCTTGTTACTGCAGGGCTGTTCTGAAAATAAGCTCAAGTAATTTTTTTAAGATTCAAAAAAAAAACCCACCAACTTTTGCTAAGTGCATATTATCCTTACTGATTATTCAAAAAATGTTAGTCTTGATTTTCAGTGTCTGAAAGATTTATTATGCAGGAATTTATCTACAAGTATGTGAAATCTGGTATGTTTTGAAGTGACAGACTTGCTTTCAGATCCAGTGGGTGTAAAATCTTAGCATTTATTGAGGCTTTATGTTTGAACCGTTGTAAAACAAAATGCTGAGCTGAACAAGGTTGTTTTTCTGCTGTTTGTTGTACCAAGCTGTGGAAAACCTTGATACCTTGTTCTTTAAACAGAAAGCAATAAATCAGTCAAGCAAAATTACAGATGGGTCCGGGTTTACTCATAAAAGTTCACAATATAACTTTACTGGATAGTAAAAATCATGGACCCGATAGAGAGATCCATTTTATGACGTGATAATTTCCCCCTCTCCCTCCCAAACTATCGTGTCATGCACTACCAGCAATACATCTTCTCTCATCCTTTACTGTAAGAGAAAATTATCTTATCACCTTTTCCCATTGTAATATTTCCTCTGTTCCAACAGTCCTAACCACCTTTTCTCTTAGGTATTTCCCAATTAACATATCTGTTTAATCTCAGAGCTAGTGTTCTCTGCTTGCTTTACCTTTGACAATAGTTCTTTTTTTTTTTTTTTTTTTTTTTTCCAGAGCAGGAGAAGTATGGATAATGCTGAAAGACTGGCTGTATGAGTTTGTCTAATAAAACCTGTTGTCTTTTGAGGCCCTATCATGCCTATAACAACCTTGATAATAATAACATTATATTCTTACCTAGTACTTCAGTACTGAAAAAAATTTCAGAGTGTAGTAATGTTTTGTTTAGTTCAGGGTTTCCTAGTGGAAACAAGTTTTGTAATTGATAATTCATTGATAGTGTGGAAGTTATTACATATTCTGGGATTAATGGGGAAGAGAAGAGGATATCATTGAGAAGATGATCTAAGTAAGGTCCAGCCTCTGGACATTGTTCCCTGTAAAATTATTTGATATTACTTCCAATTCTCATCTTCATTTCTGGCTGTTAAATTGCATTCATCTAAAAATTTAATTCTACTTAGCCAGGTAAGGTATTTTATATTACAGACATTATATTCAGTTAGAGGATCATGTTAGTGCAAGTAGAATAATAAGCTTTTTGTTTAATTGTGAGCATGAGAAAGTGTTTCTTGATATATTACCTCTCTTTACAATGGGGTCCATACAATGAAAATTTGGATCATGTCTCATTTCAGATTAATTTCGAGCTTAGAAGCATGATTAAGGTTAGTCATATATTATGGCTAGGAATATATAAGAAAATAGTAGGGTTCTACAAGTTCCTAGAAACCTGTGAGAAGGCTGTGATGTGATACTGCCTGGGTAGGTAATCACACTGTGGTGGTTAGAATCTGTTTCTGCTTTCAAAACCTGTTTGGCAATGTTCGTCCTCAAATGGTCTTTAAAAAAAACCCTCAGAACTTTCAAAGAACTAAGGATAAAGATGGTTACTTTGATTTCATGCAACTGCATGTTATAAGAAAAAACGTGGTAGAAAATAATGAGTTATCATGACAGGGAGGGCTTACTACTGGAGGCACACAGTAATGTGGTCTGAGAGCTGAGCTGCACAATGTACGTGGAAAGGGAGTTACCAGCAAAGCTACAGATGACGCTCTGCAGATTGTGCTTAAGATTCTGAACACACGAAGTTGTTTTGTTGTGAAGAGTCTCATTACTGAGTGATAGGGCAATAAAATGGGAGATGAAATTCAAAATGGATAAATGCAAAGCAATATTCTTGTAGAAAAGTACTTTTAAGTTTATAAACAGTGGTGAGCTCTAAATTATCTATACCTATCCAAGATGAAATAGCATGTGTTTGACAGCTCTGTGAAACCATCAGCTCGGAAGAAAACAGAATTTTAAGAGCACTAGTTGACGAATAGATACTGAAACAGAAGCCATCCAACAGTTCCCCTATATATGCCCGTGAGATAACAACACTTGAATATTGGGCATCTTTCTGGAGCCTATGTTTTGAAAAGTGAAAGTTAGAAGTGTACAGAAAGAATTATAAGGGTTATCAAAGTATGGAGTTGATTTCACACAAAGAGAGCTTATTTGGACTGACTTTTCATCCTGGAAAAAAGAAAGTCAATGAAGGTGGGGCAGGATATATGTTTCTAAAACATGAGTGTTAAAAAAAGAGTGACAAGGTGATCACAATCCAAGTACTTAGCACATCAAATGAAACAACAGATTTAAAGCAAACAACATGCTTATAAAACAACCAGTTTGTTTAAAACAATTGAAGTATTTCTTCACACCAGAGTGGCATTAAATTACATAATATATTTTGAATGCCAGAGCTAAATACATCATACGAATCCTAATGTTTCTCAGTTTCTAAAATTCTTCAAAGTACTTCTCAGTGTTCTGCCCCCTTTTTTTTAGGTTATAAAGTATTTGTATCATGTTTCTGAATATAAATATATTTTGCTATTATTGCTGTCTGAAGTAAGCTTGGCTTATAAGCCTTTAGCATTAACTTTCAGAACAAAGGAATATATAGGTAATTAGAACAGAGAATACTGTCATCCCTGCTACCTCTGACTTTTCACGTGCACTTTGTTCCATCATCCTACCCAACTGTCCATAATATGATTTCAGAAGAGACACAAAACTGAGAGCCATTTTCTGCTGATAAAAATAAGCAATGCTACTTCCATGATGGGAAACCAGCTAACTGGAGAACAGATCAGAAAGTTTCATTGACCATCTCTTACCCAATTTTGGCAGATGATTGATTTTTTTCTTCTTCTATTTCACTTTAACTTTCACTGACTTTTATTATTTTTTTCCTAAAGATTACTGACTTGTGTCTTGATACTCCATTATATTGTAGTCTCAGGAGTCAAAGAAATCAATGAATGCTGGAGGTGTCCACAGCTGCTTAAAAGTTACTCAAAAAATGGCAAGACTAAATCCGCAGGGAGAAATAAAGATCATTTTTGCCACAAGACATTTTCTAAGCTTTCCCTACTTTAGTACATAATTCATTTGATTATCTTATGTGTTGAAATTTGTGAACTATGAATTTTTGAATCTTGCATGACAAAATAAGTTCTTGTTCAATACTCACATTTTGTTCAGATGCATTTCTTTGAACTGGGTGTCTGAATTAGAAGTGAAACATCTTTTTCATTAGGTGAAAATGTCACTTCTCAGTGCTTAGATAGGAAGCACATGTGGCAGCAAATGTTAATAGGCAGGAAGTAGGTCTTGGATTTTGTAGTTACACTGCATTTCTTCATATCAAAAGGTTAAGGAGTTAGCGATGTTGCCTGCCAAAACTCCTGGAGTTACTATTCTTCAGTTGTCTTTTACTTTGATTGACATATGTTGGAAAGTCTATAAATAAATGAGGTTCTTTGCAAGATTCATTTACTGTTAAAACCAATATATGCCTTGCCAGAATGTTTGAGTGGTAGCTTGATTTCACTCCGCGTTATTCTGAGCTATTTAAATATATTGATAGGAACTTTCTCTTCACTGTTGTCCTCAAGCATAGCGCTTCTGTTCTGCATCTCAAAGAACAATAAATGACAGGAAGGGTGTCTTTTGTGCAAAATACTTAAACTATTCTTGATGCATTAATTATATAGGCTAATCTTTCTAAATCAAAGTACTGAAGCATTTGGTGGCACGCTCTAAAATTTGTATCAACTGTTACCTTTGCTTAATGTTTTTAGCTTAAGATGGTTATAAACACAGAGATCGCTGATGAGGCAAAATTTGAGGTGTTTATTCTTTAAGATGCATGAATTGCTTACAAACCATATTTTTGATTATGCTACTAAGGGTCACACTTAGAAAGTTGTAAACGTGATTTACACAGAAATGAGCAATCATGCTAATTCAGCCATTTAAAACTTGTTCAGCAAAAGACAGCTTTCAGCAGGAAGATGAAACAGGAAAATTATATACAATGAGGCTAATTGCCATCAGCTTCTTAACCCTTTCAGCGCAGTAACTAATGGAAGTGCGCTCTTGGTTTTAGTGAATTTTATTATCCGGGTTTTCTGGTATAATGAATTCAAATGATTAGTCGAGGAGGTCGGTCTTTTTCTTTGACAGGAGCTGGAACCTGTCTCTTCGTCTCCTACTATTAGTGGTTTGTGTGTCCCTTTTTGCCATTGATTCTCTGTCACATCTTTTTACAATGTAGAAGCCTACATATCGCTTAATAGATCTAAGAGGAATATATAAATATATATTCCATGTCTTTTTTTTGCTTTCATTATTTTACTCCTAATCTGTTGAGATCACAGTGAGCAGTGCCACACAGTTTTTGTTTGTTCTTAAAATAGTTTGCATCAGTATATCTATAACCTATCTATTGCTGAAGCAAAAGCTGAAATGAGTTTTGGATTAGGACGACTTCTTTTAGGGCTATAAAAGGATACACGTCTGAATAAGGAGAAATTATGTGAAAGAGCACTTTGCTGGCATGTGTTGCCTTCACTGGGTTGTTAACTGTTTACCTAGTGAAGCTGCTGCAGGTACATGGTGCAGGGTTTCCTCCATCTCCCTTCACTGCTCTTTATGGTGAAGTTATGCTGGCTGATGCAAAGAAGTAGGAGGAGAGCAGGAACGTGACTCCATCCACTCCTCAACCATTATCTCTTTGCCTGGAGGGGACAGGGAATAGAAAAGATTCTGAAAACCCCACAATATTAAGCATGAATTTTGGGGCAACCATGAAAATGAGATACAGTTCTCTCTTCTCTTGATGTTCTAATCCTGTCAGCTTTCATTCATTCTTTTGAGTTGTAACTCTACGTACGTATATGCCAAATGTATTTAAATAAGCCATTAATTTCTTGTCTTGTAGAACTTCTTCCCAGGTACAAGTCTTACTATCTTTTTATATTGTAAAATTTACACTTTAATTAAGACTGCTAAGAGAAATGCTACAGTGTCTCGTAGATGAAGAAAGAATTATTCGTAGGAACAAATTCATTTCTCAGCTACTAAAGCTGAATAGCCCCATCTGTGTGTTCTGCCGTTGTTTAAATATTACTCCTTTCAGATGAACTCCCTAATTGCAAGTGGTTTAGAATGTGCCTGCCATAGTTTTTAAAATACATTTTCACTTGAGTATGAACTTTCCAATAATAATCACTTTTGAAGAAAGAAAACATGAGAAATGGAAACCACAAAAGGGTGAAAAATGACAGTAAATATATCTATCTCGTGGTTTCTTCATTTATGCCTTCAGTTAGTCAGCTTTATTTTATGGTACAAAACGATTTGCTGTCGTGTAATCTTGTCACCATAACCTTAGCTGAGCAAGCATTTAAACAGAGGAGAAAACAGGGTGATCCTTGTGTATTCAGCATCTCACGTGTAGGCGTTCCTGTTCCCACAGCACACTTAAAACCAGACAAGTGCTGGCTGGACTGTGCTCTCCTCCAACTTTGCTTTCTTCTGGGGCCTCTGTGTATTTCTTTTTATTGTTTAAACATTTTTTAATTCAGTTTTAAGATTAAATGACATAGGATTCTGAAATGACCTGCATTTACGGCATTTTTGCCAACATTTTAAGACTGTGAGCTCCTCCTGTAGAGCACAAAAATATTCTTTTCCTAACATCTGCTGTTTTGTTAAGTGCACAATGTTGTCCTGTAACTTAGCTTGTTGAGTGAGTTTATCAGTAAACTCTGAACCATCGTTGTTAACATTCTCCATGAACAAAAGAGCAGCCTTGATAAGTCTCTGTGCTCCTCTGAATTTGCACACCAGTGTTCTTCAAACTGAAACCTCATTTGACTAGGCTGTGTGTTCCCGATAAACACAGCGAATTCTAACAATGTAATATGTCATGAGCAAACATTCTGTAGCTGGAAACAAACAAATGAACAAACAAAAACCATTGAAGCAACTGTCCCTACCACCTCCCCTCCTTTGCCCAAAAGCTTGTCTTTGACAGGAGCAAATGCTTTGAAAAAGGTGAGTCAATAAGTACTCCAGCTTTCTCCACAGAAGTAAGAAATAAGTACAAAATGATAAATCTGGATGTTTTGTGATGGTCTAAAGATTATTTTATATTAGTATAAATACCAAGGTTAGTATAAAATTTAGAAATTTTTTATGACTCTGGTGTACTACTGTGGAGTTGTCTGCTCCTATTGATACATCTACGCATGGTGGAGAAAAGAACACCATGTGCCTACCAGGAAAGGATAGGGAAACCTCTAAATCTTCTTCATCCTTCATACGCTCAGCTTGCTGACCTGGGAAGTCTTTAATGAATATTACAAGTGACTCTGCCTTCTCCCCAGAGCAGATGTATTATCTCATGGTGCTTCCCAAATTTCTACTTGGGCACTGTAATTCTGTATTGCTCTTTCTTTGGGTTTTGACCTGAACGCAAAGGCACACTACCTTAAACCTATGTTTAGCATCAAGAATCCTTTAAATTTTAGCATAAATTACATCTTTATTAGTCACATAAACATGTGAAGCCATTAGTACCTATTCTATCACTTTATTATCTGCTCAAAGCATGGAGTGACATTTGGTGCTGTTAATAGAGCTTTGTGTAATACAGTATAAGAAAACGATATATAATCAGGTGTTAGCTAAAATGTATACTCTAGTAAATAGGTAAATTGGCTGTTGAAATTTTGGAAATACTAGAAAACTTAAAGTAATTGTTCTCCTTTCATTAAAAAATAGTTTCATTTAGCTCTATATTGCATAAGATCTTAAATTTAAAGAAGAAAAAAACCTCAACACTTTTGTTTTTTTTCCCCACTATATATATGACTAAATATGAAAACAAAGTGAATAATAAAACCCTAGTTATTATTTAACACTTATAAAAAACTCTGAACACCTGTATTAATCTCTACAGATGCTTTAATCATTATTTTAAGGTGGGCTGTGATGAAATGAAAGTGAGTGAGTATTCAGTTTTATCTGCCCCTGCAGATCCAAGAAATACTATTACCAATCCACTTTCATTGTAAGAAGAAAGGAAGAAACAGCTGATTTAGGACTCTGAGATTTGATCTACATGGGAAAAAAAACATTGAATATACAGTAGATTAGGGGTTTTTTATACCAGATACTTTATTGCAGAAGGGTGTAAATAAATTAATACCTACACCATTTCGTCAGAGTCACTGATTACAAATAAGCGAAAAGTAGATGTCTGAGACACCTGTAAGAATTAATCCATCTGAGTCACTATAGAGGACCACAATAAAATGATTTCATACACATCACCTCCTACGAAACTTCAGAGCAGACATTCATGCAGACAGGTTTTCTCACATGGTACTGAAGTCGTCTTCATTCCCAAATCCTGAGGGAGAGGAAAAGTCCCTTAAAAAGCCCAGAAAAGTTCTAATACATCAAAGCTGTTCATTTCTCAGCTCAGTTTTTCAGATAATTTAATGCCTTTGGAAATCACGCAGAAGTTTTGACTGACGATGTGGCATTAAACTGCGTTTTAAGTGCCAACAGAAGATGCGGCAACATCATTACCTTAAATTAAAGAGCAAGAAGAGCGTTCTACTGGGAGCATTATGGTACCTATAGGAAGGAAATAATTCATGAGTGCTCTTCATGAAATTAGCTTTTTACCTCAGTTGTAGAATAAATGATAAAATTGTCTACAGAATCTGTCCTAAATCAGTAGAAAGCTGCCCCTCCTAAATCTCAATAACTGTCTGGGGTAATCTTCAACAGCTGGGTGCTGTTAGAGTTTGTACTAATGGTTATAAAGTGGAATCATCTAACCCAGAGCTTTTTGCTAGTTATCTAACACGGGCTTGAAATGAGGTGACATAGTAATGAGTTGATACAAATTACTTTTATAACTTTCACACTGCTTCTAGGCAGAGGCAAGCAATCTAAGGAAAGCTATTGTCTGCTTTTTTGAGATAATCTTAATGTGTTCCATTTGATGGAATACAGCTGTTTGTTAAAATATTAGAAGAAAATGTGTTAGTGGTTTCCATTCTCTACCTCCCCCTTATTCACTGTGGTTAGACAAAATTACTTACCTGGCTTTACCAAAATAATTATATTTATTTTGCTGATGAAAGCAAAACAGACTTCTGGATAGCGCATGAGCGCTTGCTATTGTAACACAGCCTAACTATTAGAATAATTTGCAGCTCTGTGTGTTAGCTAATGCCAATCGGTGTGACTTTACTTATGGCACATCAATTCATAATTAGAGAGTATACCTGCGGACGCTTTATACTTCCTGACACAGCAAAGCACTGTCATTAGCACAGTGATGACTATGCACTTGATTCCTCCCTCATTTAAATAAGTGGGAAAGAAGATTGGAATGGTGCAACTGGATTATCAGCAAGCAGATGCTGTACATGACAAGCCTTTAGACTGTCATTTTTGCAGAAAGAATTTGACAGACAAGCAAGTTTTACATATGCAAGGAGTCGCTGTGAAAGAAGCACAAGATACTCTTTCAATTTTGCGGACTTGTAAAATTTACTGTTTGTGCTAGACTTGAGTGAATAATTTTCACAGAACAATTCAGTGTATTTAGCTCCTTTCTCTTCTTATAGAATAGACTGTAGTTTCCCCACTAAATTATTATTATTCAATGATTCTTTTTCTCTGAATGTTTTAACTTGTATGAGTTGATCTCAAGAATGTTTCTTCTGCTATTTGATACTTTCCAGACTGTGCAAAGTATTGGATCAGATAAAATATGAGAAGAGACTGTGTTGAAGATGGAACTGACTGTACGTGCAAGCACTTCCGGTGTGGATCTTCTGACCACCAGGTAATAATTTCACATCTATGAAGGATCGTTCTTGTATAGAATCATGATCATGCAGTCTTTTTACTATTGTTATACAGGGCCATAGAACGCCCTGTGGATGAGCAATAATGTCACTCTATGTAAAAATATATCACTGAGAGGTAGTTAGAACCTTAAATGATTGAAAACTTCTAAAAACACAGAAAGGACCATTATTTGTTTGCTTTTCTCATAATGTAAGCCTCTCTAAATATTTTAGATATTCATCTCCATATTAAGTTACTTCATTATGAATAATGGACCAACCCAGGAACAAATTCATTGCTAAGTTGGAAGAGGCAGCACACAAAGTAAAAGAGACTGCAGTTTGTAATGTGTTTGATCTGTGTTTAAAGAATTAGCTCAGTCAAGTTTTACCCACACCATATGGGCTTTCATGAGGCTCTGAAGGATACTGGATCACTTTGGTGATTGTTCGCTTCAGGTTAATTTCCCAATTTCCTGTGCTTGTGTCTGACATCCAAGCAGACAGCTTGAGGATAAGCACGTATAGGATAGCAGTGTAATGTGCCCCTCTTCACAGAGCACATGGAGCAACACAAAGGCTCATACAGCTGCAGCTCTCCTCCTGTCACTCTTTCTGGACACATTATAAAAGTGAATTTGTACTTTCTAAGCGTGCCTGAAGTTGGGAAATGCGATTGGGAGGAAGAGTTTTATGGCATGGATGGATAGCAGGTTTGGCAGTAGGCCTTGGGCTTTGTCAGGATGTGGTAAAATTAACAATGAAAATGTGTCCTCCAGTGCCCAAAAT
The DNA here is from genome assembly GCF_013368605.1 of Nyctibius grandis. Lineage (NCBI taxonomy): Eukaryota > Metazoa > Chordata > Aves > Nyctibiiformes > Nyctibiidae > Nyctibius > Nyctibius grandis. The sequence continues at coordinate 75,877,165 of NC_090663.1, read as the reverse complement.
ATAGTTTTCTCAGTAATTTCAGAGTTGTGGGTGAACACACGCAAATTCTAGATCCTTTTTTACTTCTTACCTTGAATTCATTGCTCAGCATTTCTGGATATTCATTCAACACTGCTGTCTTAGCTTTAGCTGTGTTGTTTATTAAATCTATTTATTTACATGTTTAATCATTTGCATTACCTTTTCCATTCTTGTCAATAAGATGGTGTTTTAGAGGAGGCAGATATCTGTCAGCTTCTCTGGACTGATATTCCTATTAATAGCATAAATATCTCAGTATGATACTATGGTAACTTACATGATCGGTATCTATGATGTTAAATTACAGGTTTGGCTGTTGAAGATTATTAATTGCATGTGTAACTTTCTTACCCTCCAGAATGTGGCATCTTCCTACCTGGTGCAGAAACTACACCCTCTTAATACTTGTCCCACTTTGCTGGGGGGTGGGAAGGAGGGGTTGTCATATGAGTTCCAAACTACAAGGTTGAATCCACTTCTATAGCTTGAGACCATTTCTTCTCAAAGTTCAGGAATTGTAATCATGTTGTTCAGACTCTACATATAAAAGGAAATTACTAAACCCCTCTATATCTATAGAGTTTTTCAGTGATCCACGTGGGCAAACGTAACACAAAGTATTGTTGCCATTATTTGGGAAGCCAATTTTATGAGAACTCTGAATTTATTAGAATAATTATCTTTAAGCTTGATGTCTTTTCCTTCAAGAGTGGGCTTTCTAATGGAGTCCTGTCTTCAGAGTAATAGACAAGTCAAGGCAAAGCTAATGTAATTTTTTGTTATTTATATGTAAAAGTGAATTAAACATGAGGGGTTTTATGCTATACCCTACTTAAAATTTGTGACGGAAATTCCACGTTGTTGGGATGGCTTGAAAACGTTCTGAACTATGTCTTCTCAGAAAAATAGGGTTCTCATATGTATCATCTGTAAGAATGTATTTCAGAGACTTCAGTTAAAACAAGTTTGACAACTACCATTTGCTTTACAGTTATGATCAAATTGTCATGTGTTGATGAGATTCACTGCTAATGTTCAGCAATGGGAGCCTGAAATGGAAAGAGTTATGTCAAGATTAATCCACAAATCATAGAATCATTTTGGTTGGAAAGGACCTTTAAGACCATCAAGTCCATCCCGTTAACCTGGCACTGCCAATTCCACCACTAAACCATGTCCCTAAGTACCACATCTACATGTCTTTTAAATACCTCCAAGGATGGTGACTCCCCCACTTCCCCAAGCAGCCTGTTCCAGTGCTTGATAACCCTTTAGGTAAATAAATTTTTCCTGATACCCAATCTAAACCTCCCCTGGCTCAACTTAAGGCCATTTCCTCTCATCCTATCACTTGTTACTTGGGAGAAGAGACCGACACCCACCTCGCTACAGCCTCCTTTCAGGTAGTTGTACAGAGCAATAAGGTCTCCCTTGAGCCTTCTCTTCTCCAGGCTAAAAAACCCCAGTTCCCTCAGCTGCTCCTCATCAGACTTGTGCTCTAGACCCTCCACCAGCTTCATTGTTTTTCTTTGGACAGTGAGATTGTGTAGGGTGAAGCCTACCCAAAAACACCTCTTGGATAACTGGGGCCTTGATCACATCTGCTCAGCTCCAAGTTATTAGGTAATCCAGTAGGAGCTAGAGAAACAAAGGAGCAATAGGTAAATTAAGTTATAATGCACTGTAGCACCCCTAGCCCTGGGAAGAGTGGAGGACGCGGAGCTGCTACGTGCAGGGGCCAAATTGCCATCCAGGACCTGATATATTGACTGGTTTTGGTGAGTGCCTTGTTCCCTGGCTGAGCAGTGCTGGTAGCCTTGATTTGTGCAAGTGTCAAGTGTCTGAGTGTCCTAGAGCAGAAGTGTTGGAATAGAGCTTACTATCCATACCCATTGTACACACCCATCTTCGTAAATAATTTCTAGATTTTAACAGTTGGTGGTGAGAGCAGGGCAAGCATGTATCAACACAGCTTTACAGCAGCTGGTAACCTATACTGATTTATGCTGGCTTTACATTTACAGCTAATCTTAAGAACTAATAAGTGATACTGGGTTTATACTGACTCATTTCTTTGATGGTACAGAAGATTGCAACTTAATGATAATAGCTTGAAATACCATAGTTAATTTTAGTTCAAAGACTTTCTTTTTCATTTTTTTTAAAATCTGGTAGTTGATAGTCTTTTTCCTCTTCAAAGGAGGAGAAAATAAGCAACTCCTTCTTTGAGAATAAAATATTGAAACAAGAAAATGACTCACAGGAAGAGTTTTTAAGACACTTTTATCTGAACTAATACTCTCTCATAAAGCTCTTAGCAAAACTGTCCTTCAGAAAACAAAGCAAAAAAAATCCCCCAAACAAAATAAAAAAGAAATCTCAAAACATTTTTCAGTCTTTTCTGCCTTTAATAGTTCACAAGGAGATACAAAAGTATTTTCCCCACATTGCTCTATGTGGCATATGCGCCTTTGCTCTTTAATTTTCTTCCACAACATCTTTTTCCCTCTCTGCAATTTAATGACTCCCAATTTCCTTTGTCGTACCATCTGGTTCGCTCCGTGTCTGTGAGATATTATTACTTTCAGACACATGGTAAGTAGCAACACCATGCCGAATTTTTTAACTGTGTGTAGCATTTTACAGACTCAATTGTTCAACAGTTTTGTCAGTAGAAAATAAGGGGACTCTCTCCCAAAGAGGACAATGACTAATGAAATAGAGAAATAGTGTAACTCAGTTATTTTTACTACTTGAGTGTTTTCCAAAGTTTGGTCTTTGTGTATTGGAGTTAACGGCAAAAAAATTTAGGATGAGATATCAATGTTGAAATTCTTACTGTTTATGTGTAAGAAACTTCCCAGGTCCTATATTCCTGACTTAAAGACTATTCAGAAAAGAGAATATTCCTTGTTTATGGTCTCCTATGACCATCACCCAGTCAAGAAGTGAGAACTTTTACTTTAACACTTTTTTGGAGACATGCTGCTATACCTGTTGAGACAGTTTTGTGCTTGCTTATTATGTTTCATATTTCTGCTTGTCCTGTAAGATAATTTACTAATTCTCCCCAAACAGTAATTGAACTCGCCCACATCCTTGAGCTTAGCTAGCTCCCAGAATTATGGTGTTGGGGGACGAGAAGAAGGACAGTATCTTGTGTTAGAGTTGTCCAATAGTTATTGCTTCAGCTGCCTAATTGTATAAAGGAGCTTAATGGTTGTTTACATCTGTCCTAAATGACAAGTGAGTGTTAACACCCACCGCTGTCAGCAATTCATAACAATTTCTATAACCTATCCATAGCACTAAATACTTAATCAGGGTTATAATAAATAAGTTATGCACGCAAGTCAAAGTGCAGTCACTCACACCTACACTGAGAAATAAAGACAACAAATAGACTTTTAGAGTAACTCTGTGTTAAAGGGAAACCTAGTAAATTAGGAATTCAAAAAGACCTGAAATGCAGTCATAATGAATCATAGTAAGAGACTTATTAACTGAAAACTGATTATTTTTTCACATTTTCATTACACCTAAAAACTTTACATTGCTTTTAGACTGATATTTTTCTGCTTCAATCACTAGGCATTAGACAACTCATTTACTTACAGTTTCCAGACAGCATATTAATGATCGCTTGAGACCATTTGTTCCTACTCATGATACTCTTTTATTTTTACCATTATTCACGTCTGTTTTCCTTTGCCAAATCTGAAAAATGTATTTCGTACATTCTAACCTGCAGACTTTAAAAAGTTTCAAATTGAGTGTGACATCCTCAGGTGTAGGATTTCTGTATGTTACAGCAGGATGACTTGTCAGCCTTGTTTTGCATGAGGCATTAAGTTGTATCTACTTAAGGGGAGAAAGCTGGGGAGGAGGTGAGCATTGCAGGTCCCACAGACCTGGAAGAGAATGTTAGCCTTTGAACTGGGAACACTGTCCAGAAACGGATTCGAAAGGGTTCTGTTTGAGTCAGCTTGTGCCTGAAATGAGTGTAGTGTTAAGAATACAGAATCATATCCAAGGTTATAAAACCCACAGATTTTTAACTGAACTTTTGATCCAAAGCTGGTAGTCTCCGTGGTGCTGCAGCCGCCTGTTTGGGTTTATCAGCCTGCCTTGCTTGCACATCTACCTCCTGTATTTAGTCTTAAGTTTCCTTAGCACTGCTGCCTACCTAAAGATGGTTGTTAGTAAAGGGTAGAGGGTAATACAGATGGCCTCAAAGAAGAAAGTTGCAGTTATTTATAGGCAGTCTAGTAAATATGATATACCAGCCCTTTCTTGCAACCTGTAATGGACACGTAGATCATTATTTCCATGATATGTCTCATCTGTCAACTAATTTGATAAATCATTTTTATTGTTTTTGAACCAAATGTTCCTGAACACTAGTTCATCATAGCATGTAACCACTTGTTTAACTCTTAACTATGTAATGTATAACTACTGAGATGGCTGCCTAAGCATAGGTTTAGCTTTGAGACTTTAAAAAAACTTCCATAAAACATTAAAACATATCGTGGCCCTGGGAGTCTTCTGTTAGTATGTTTTTAAGTGGTTTCAGAATTGGATAATACATACATCAGCTGTGCAAGCTGTGTTTTGCTCTCCCACCTGTTACAGTGCTGGTCTCTTGACAGACCTCTTGGGACCTCCAGTTAGGGGTTCTCAAAAGACATTGCTGGTGAAAGGGCTGGAAGGAATGTCCTGTGAGGAGCAGCTAAGGACTTTAGGTTTGTCTAGTTTGGAGAAAAAGAGGCTGAGGGTGACCTCATTGCTCTCTACAGCTTCCTGAGGAGGGGAAGTGGAGAGGGAGGTGCTGATCTTTTCTCCCTGGTATCCAGTGATTCCATCATGGGAATGATTCAAAGCTGCACCAGGGCAGGTTTAGACTGAACATTATGAAGCATTTCTTTACCAAGAGGGTGACCAAACACTGGAACAGGCTTTCTAGAGAGGTGGTTGATGCCTCAAGCCTGTCAGTGTTTAAGAGGCAGTTGGACAGTACCCTTAACAACATGCTTGAACTTCTGGTCAGCCCCAAATTGCTCAAGCAGTTGGACTAAGTGATCGTTGTGGGTCCCTTCCAAATGAAATGTTCTATTTAATTCTATTTGAAGGTTTAAATGAGAGAAATGAATAGAATAAGTTGTTTAACAGATTTGAAAGAAAGAAGGCTAAGTAAGTTTAAAACTCCTGTTATCAAAAGCTGGTGAGTGGAAACTGTCATTCTTCTTTGCCTGGAATGTATATTTAAGAGAAACTTGAAAGGCCACTGTCAAAATACTACCAGCTTTTAATTGTTTTTAATATTCCATTGATGAATTTCTTACGTCAGCTTCCTGGTCTTTGAACAAATTTGTAAGTTAATCTTTATCTTTACAGTAGTATGAAGCTCTTTCTAAGGGACCTAATAAGAGACCTATTTTGACCTTCTTTTGGGAGAGCTAGAAGATGACACTTCCTCGAAGGACTTGCTTTTTGGCATTAAATACTTAGAAGACAAAGAGGTGATCTAAATCGCCAACAAACTAATGTCACAGCTTTACCTGCAGTCAGATTTCTACCATCGATAGCATTAAAGGGTATTTGCAGATCCTTAGAGTTGTAGGTCTAATTAGCCAAGTTAAATTAAAATATGAATCTCTGTGGGATAATAGATTATTAGATTATCTTTTCAATACTGACAAGTAGACTTACTCCTAGAAGGATTTTTCCCTAAGCAACTCACTTTACTCTTGTTATCCTGTACCCTCTGGGTTTGAGAACTAAAGATGATTAGAGCTGATGAATCCCGATAATGAAAGAATACCAGAGGCTGGGAGTTTTTGATTAAGTAAAAGATTTGTCTTAGCTCAACTGCTTTTGGTTATCCACATTATAAGCAAGAAAAGGAGCAGAGATGAAGCATATATATGTTTTAACTTGGGTGGAAAAATTTTGGTCATTGCAAATGCATGATGTTTTTCAAAAGAATAAAAGCAAGGAGATCTAGATGGATAACAATCAGAAAAAAATGGGTAAAACCAGAAGAAAGAGAAGCCAGTTTCCATGATCAAATAAAACTCCTTGCTCAGTAGCAGGAAGAAGCAATTTCTGGGGTTTCTGTACCATTGTATTTGTTGGATCTCTTCCATCTCTGCCTAACAGAAAGAAAGAAACAAACAAACAGGCAAAAAAGACATTTTGAAAGGGCTAATATATCTCACATGGAGGACTGGAGATTCAAGATAATTTCTGTTATGTAACTGGCTGTATTTCATCCCTCTGTTGTGAAAATCATACTCAAAAACGTGTATACTTTTTTTTGGTTTTCACACTGCTATGTCATATAATCAAGTTCTGGCTACCTCGAATTGCCTATAAAGATACTTTTTTGACATCATAATTTCTACGTCATCTTAATTCCTTTATATTTTCTTCAGCTTCTGACATAAACTCTGATGTGCGAGTTAAAAGTTGTTTATATTTGGATTTTGTAAAAGGATTAGAGATACATGAACAACAATTAGGGCTTCAAGAGGAAAAGTCATTACGTTACTGCTGTATGATTAATATTTGTATATATGTTAATAAAAATCAACATGATAGAAAAAATTAGTCTTCATGGGAAAGAAAAATGCATCTGTTGACTTTAAACATATTGAAACAACTCTGAAGCCATTGCAATTTGATAGCTGCATACACTACAGTGTACTTTCCAGAATGTGCCTCATTTTTTTTTAACTTATTTGTTTTTCTGAGTACCAACTCTTATAGTAAAATGCCAAAAGGATTACTTTCGGTAATAAATCCTTTGTACTGGATTTATGCTTTTCACAGGAATAACATTATTTCTTGAATTTTTATTGGGTGTTGTAGAAAAAAGAAATTCTCAACAAAAAAGGACCCTTCATCTTACATGGAAATATTTTGAAAATTTGTTTTTCTTGTTTAAACAACTCAAAAGTAGGAAAATTAAATACTATACTCTCTCTGTTATTATTCGCCAATCCTCAAAATCATATTTCAGTTTTACAGCGATTCATGAGCAGGAAACTAAGAGTGACCCAAGTCCGAAAATAATTATGTTCCATAAGTTCCAAAATGAGATAGAAGAATATTGTCTCCACCTATAAAAGATGTACCCTTAAAATATAAATAGGCATTTAGAGATGACTCTAGACTTGATGTAAAGGATTAATAGCCTTTATTTTAACTTTTCCAGTGTTGAAATTAGAAAAGTGTTGATTTTGTTCATCAGTTTGCCATGATAGGTGAAATAACTCTTTTAATATACATAAATGCCTTGTCTGTGAACCTAAGAGAAATATGACTGTACTGCAATTACCTGGGAAAGTTATAATTTCATGTTAGAAACGTAAAACCATGCCGTGCCTTGTGTCAGTATAGTACTGAATTGCAACTATAACATTTATGGCACAGTAGTAGCAAATGTTGTTCTTGAGTTCACACAATACTCTGTGTATTTTGAGGCAGCTGCACAACTAGCACTACTCTCCTGTTCTTTACCTTGAAGCCCTTATCATGTCCTATTTGGTACATTATATTTAGCGTATATCAAGGTAGGGAGAAAGCAACAAGCATTTTAATTTGATCTGCTTCCTTCTGTGTGTTAAAAATGCTGTGAAGTTGAAAAAAATTAAATGAGCAAGATTTCAAAACTTTAAAGTGAGATTTTTATTATTTCCCCAAAACTCTTTGCAAATTCTTTCATTGCCTGAGGGAGATACTTAAAAGAGTGCTTTAAAAATAGGGCTAAAATGAGTCAGACTTACTTTTTTTGCTGTGACTTAATGGAGAGAATATTGCTTTTTCTGTGGGGCATTTACATTTGAGTATTTGATTATTGCAATGCACAGCATTGCTAGTATAGACTGTTGTTCAAGGGCCTCGTGCTACAGCGACTGCTCATGCTTAAGTTAATGTGTTAGGAACATTCCTGTTGAAATCAGTAGATGTAACGAGAGGATTTAAAATTATGTACATGTGCTAGAAGAGTTACATATCTGTTCAGCTTGTGGACACTGTCATTTTTCTCAGTAGAAGTACCTTTAGAAATGGAAAATTGACTGAACCTCAGTATTTAATGAATAAAAAATGAACAGTTTCTTCTAACCACAGAAACATTATTTATATCACCGACATTCTAAACCAGATTCAAATTTACGTGGAATAGAGCACAGTCTGCCTCTGCTGACAAGAGACAGAGCACACTGTTTTTAAAGAAAATCTTGTTTATCCTCGAATATTTGAATGTTAGACTAACTAAGACCTGATGGCCCATGAGAACATTTGACGTTGTAGGAAGACACACTGACCTTAAGATCTGCTCACGTCTGTTTTGTGTTCATGCACACATCTTTCAGTGCGTGTACATTTAGCTTTTAGTACCCTGGAATTAGTTCACTGGCATCCTGTGCTCAAGACCAAACACACTTTGATGTCTGAATAATAAAATCTGAGGCTTCGTGTTTATTATGTTGATCTATGTGGCTGACATGAAAATATAATGCTTCTATAGGAGCTGTCAGGGCTTTATGCTTAGAAAGTGGAAACAGTGGGAAAATTAAAAAATGAAAATAAAATAAACTCAATGAGATTGTAAGAATGAGAGCGACAAGGATTCGGTCACTATGAGGGCATTCAACAGGACAGCTATTACTGGGTCTCTCTAGATTGCTGCATCATGATTTCCATGCTGACATTTGGGATTGAGGAATTAAGTGAACAATGTCTACAAAGTCTCACTACCAGCTGCCCCTCCAGGATGGGGTTTAAGTATGCCCTAGCACCTGGGTAGACCATGAAGACTGCTAATTGGATGTATAAAGCAATCAGCATCTTTGACAAAGGCTAAGTAATGTCTGCAAGTTGTTGCAGCGTAGGATTCCCTGTCTGTTTCTCAGCTGCCGTAAGCCCCATTCACACCATTCCCTGCACCAAATACATTCCTTTGTCAGGGCAATGAGATGACTTTCTTCCTGTCCTCTGTGTGTGTGCCTGTGTTTGTGCATGCCTGCCTTTATTTGTATCAGAAACTCTTCCTTCAGCATTTGGTCCACGTGTTGTCAAACCCTCCTCTGGAGTTGTTGTGAACGTAACTTTCCTTTTTTTACGCTGGAGACATCCTGGTAAAGACTGCCTTCTCTTAGTCGGGTGCGTTCTCAGAAGCCTGGCTTTACCCTCCAGTCAGCGTTAACATGTACACTGGAGAGTATTCATATTCTGCGGAGGGTGTTAAAAAACCCCACCTGCTCTAGTCCTGTTGTGTTGTTTAGTGTCAGTGGTAGTAAATAAAAGGGTTTTTTCCCCTTTGTTTCGTTTTTTTTTGGTGTGACAGCATGAAGGGAGTTTGTTGTGGTGGTTTTGGAGTGCCTTTTTTGTTTGTTTCCATGACACAGGTTTTTGTACTGCTGTTTTTAGAGTGTCTTCCCTGAAGACAGAAAATCCTTATTTCACTTTCAGCTCTGTAGGCAAAGAGGATGAATAGATGTGGTCTTTATGCTGTTTCGCTGCTGCACTGCATTACATTTATCATTAAGGAGGCTGCATGAGGCTAGATGCCTAATTAATGACATTAGAAGGGCACAAGTTGAGGGAGAAGGGGAATGCAGTTGCTGATGAGGTCAGGTTGGTGATTACAACTAATGTTCTTCAGGCAGCCTTGCACTAATCCCATAGACCTATAGGAGAAAGGCAAGTAGAGTCTTGTAAGGGTACATATTCATGACGTTCACTAAAATAACACTGTTTTTTTCTTATTTGTCTAGAAAACCATACCTGCCTACTCAGGAAATGGCAAAATACTAGACCTTTAATGTGATATTGTGGCTAGTACACTTTATGTCTCTGAAATTCCACTTGATGTTGCCAGCAATGTGTTAAGACATCGTTGCGTCGTGTTGCACTGCGCTGAACATTTCAGACTTTTAAGAGGAAAAGGGTGATGGTTTCCTGGTAATTTGAATTTTCAGCTTGCTGCCTGGTTATGCTTTGGAAATTAACTATTGTATGGCTTGGTCTAAATGAGTAATGATTTTGATAAAAGCTTTACTGGAGAAAGGGAAAAATAAAAAAACTTTAAAAGTTATTCTTACATTAAAAAAGCTTTTAAATTATATGTATTGTTCCTAAACAAAAACAAACCCAAACAATTTTCTAGGGTTTCTTTTACAGAAGAATTTCAGAGTTTTACCTTTATAAAAGTGAAGACGTTTTAACATTGTACATGCCATTGTGCATGCCATAAATATTCACTGATTTTTTTCTTTAATTCCTAACCTTATCCTGGTTTTACTTGTCCTTTTTAATCATATTACCAAGTGCTCAAAACCCACATTCTGTATAATGTTTTGTCTTTCGTGTGTGTGTCTGCATGCTGTTTGTAAGGAGTAGGGGATGTGGCAAAGCAGATAATGAAGGCAACGTTAAGGGTAGCAAGAATGAACTGACTTTCCCCTATGAACAGTCACTGTGGCAAGATTCCTACATTGGTCATACAACGTGTGTGTGTGGTGGTGGCAGAGGTGGGGGGGATGCAGAGGGCTTCGTTTTAACCAGGCAAATGGTAGAGGGAAGAAGGTGTCTTTATTCAGAGCACTGGTTACAATTCTGAGCGACTGGTAAGAGACTAATAAGCAGCATGTGAAAATTGAAGTCGGAATAGAGTCTAGTTCATACCCACCCGTTATGAAAACAGGCAGAGCTGGCCTGCAACTGCACGTTTATGGTTTGACTTGCACCACGAAAACAAGGTGGCAGTTATTTAGCATTCTTTGCCCTTCTGGCACTGGGAAACTTCCTGCTCTCTAGCAGTCAGTGGAAATGGAAGAGGGTTAAAGGAGTCTGGATGATTTATGTACTGCCTGAACAGATTTCCAGCAACTGAAAGAGTTTCTGATGCCAGGTCCATTCTTCAAAAAGAATCATTAGTCCCAGTATTGATATTTTTATGACTGTTGCCCATGTTGACATGACAGTAAGTTGTATTCTGGCATCCTGTCCAGCTCTTTGTGGTTTGAGAGCTGGAGTCTGGTTAGACATTTGTTTTTTGTCTGAAAAGTATGGTCCTCCTTCTTGCACTCCTGCTTCAAATTCCTTTATCCCCATTGCATCTCTACAGCACTTGCATTTTGGCCCAGCTCAGGCAGTGCCGTAGTCACTATGGTCTTTTCTGTACTTTGTCTTACAAAATTTGTAAACTTCTTTTTCTTTTCCATAGACTAAGAAAGTCTGAGCAGTGTCTGTGTTTTGGAAGCAGTGCAAAAGGCAGGTGGGAAGGAGGAGTTCTCTTCCCTTCAGGTAAGATATTCAAGGTACTACCAAAGTGGTGTAGAGGGCTGCAGAGAAAAGCAAACCAGACGTACAAACAAGGGACAATGCCCAGCAGGCAGTAGAGACTATGGGAGTGACTTACTGAAATAGGATGAGGTGCTGTAAAAATTGTTAGATGGACCGCCACAGCGCTTCAGCGTGGAAAGGTAGGCACAGTAACACAGCTGCAGTTTAATTTTCTCAAGTGGAAAATGTTTTAAAGGTAAGACAGGAGTAAAACATCTGGATTTCTTCCCATTAACCAGGCTGTGTTGTGTTCACACAGGTGTTTTTACATGTATTCAATGAACTTTCTCTAGAATTAATTGTGTGCGTAGACTGTCTTTGGTGATTTACATAGCACTGTAGTCAGTCTTGCCCAAAATCTGGTTTGGAAAATGGCAGTTTGCTACTTACCCCTGCTTATTGCTACTGCAGTACAGACACAGAAACTCTATAGCAAACTTCAGTCTTTAGTGCAAAAAACCTACAAAGCTATGGAGTGGCAATGAAAAAGATGAAGGGGATCACTGATGTCCTAGGTCAATGGAGCAGCAAGAAGGAATTTGTCAGACAAAACTGTTAGGAGAACCTGTGAAGTGAGCAACTACCTCTTCAAGCTATGAGAGAAAGCAAAAATGTTTTTAAATTCATGCAGCTTAGCCTGGGAGAAAATTCTTTTGTAGCCCCAACCTGGTTAAACCTGAATGCATGAACAATCTTGGACATACTCAGCTCTGCTTCCTACCTTACACGCTTTGTGTTCTCCACAACTATATTTAAATAGGAGCAAACAAACCAACCAACCCCTCCTGTTTTACAGTAAACAAAGGGAAAGCTACTGTAATTAGCTCATTCTGTTGTGCAGCCATATGACAGATAAGTTAGCTATTTATGTGTGCTGTTGCCTTGTATTAAGTTAATAGCTATTCTATGTATAAAATGAATTATATTTTGCAATATTTGTGTAGGGGGAAGAATTTAACAGGCACTCTTGCAAAATAGATATTAGCTCTTTTTTTATTAACTCATGTCTACTTTTCCGAGTTACAGGATATGCTTCTGAAACAAAAATGAACTCTAAGTGTTGTCATGACCAATACTACTATTATAACTTTCTTATAAGTTGTTGAGCTGAAAACTTCTAGGTTTTTCACTGTATATTTTTATATGTTGTTCAGATTATGTAAAGTCAAGAGGAGACAATTTAGTACAGGAGGCAAGAGGTACTGATAAGATGATTAGCTAAACAAAATGACAAGGCTTGAACAATGGACAAAGGATAAAATATAAGCTGTTTATTCTGAATTTAACTGAGGAAAATATGGAGAAAACAGAGATGATGGAAAGGAATAGTCTGCAGACAAAAAGTATAGATAAACAATACTCTTTTAGCAGCAGAAGGGTAGAAAGCTAGACTAGGAAGCAGGGAAGGTCTAGGTACTTCTTTTGCATTAGGAGAAAAGGAGTTTTTAATGAGTTCTGTTTGACAAGCTTTACTGACCCAAGCTAGGACAATTTCAGAGGTTATCACCTCCAGCTGTCCATCACATCCATTGAGTGGTGATTACAAGGCCCAAAACTGACTGAAGAGCAGTGGGTCTAGTCCTAAGGTGCTGCAATTCAAAATCTAGCATATTAATGCAAACCATCATTGATTTTAGTCTGTGTTAATATATTGATCTATGAACTACTGTGGCTAAGAGCTCTGATTCATGATCGCTGTGGGATTTAGCAGCATTTAGGAGTAGAAGCCAACTCAGCCGTCTTAGCTGAGAGCAAGGAGAGGCCAAGAGACTAGAGCATGCCACTGAGAGTAAAATTGGTTTATCTGACCAGCCAGAGTCATGACAGTGATAGTCCCTGGGTGCGTATAGAAGTGCTTTGCTTATACTCCTGTGAGATTTTGCCATGACAGTTCATATAACAAACTGGGGGGGGGGGGGGAGAGGGGCAGAGAGTCATTGGCTTACCTCTGCACAGCACACTGGTTTAAGGCCAGCGTGGTATCAGCATTCAATAGCACACTTGCTGTATTAGCCCTGTATATGTGAATTTGTTGAACGCCTCCTTTTCCCTTTCCATTCTATCCAGTTATGTTGAATTATCTTCCAGATAGATTGGTGGCACCTTGGTGGGTGTTGCAGTGGCTGGCTTGCGTGTTTTGCTGGGTGCCAACAAAGTCAAAAACTACGTTTGGTTAATTAAACGACGTTCCTTTAATCGCCAGTTGATGAGTTGCTTTCATTTATATGTTATATAACAAGCAGAGTAAGGTCTCAAAATCATAACTTAGGCACTTCGTTCCAGACATAGGTGTCCTGAACACGTTACATACAGTATATGCAGCTAGCGCTTCTGTACTTACAGGCTTTTTTGGGTTTCTGCGTTTGTGGGCTTTAATAAAACCCAGTGTTATGAAAGGTAATATATTTCTCTGGAACATTCCCAAAGTCAAGAAATCCAGAAGTTTACATTCCAACAGTAATGATAATATACTCCCTCCTCCTTATAATAAATTTAAATGGATAGCATATGTCTTTTTGTAAAGAATAATTTTAAGTAAAAAGACACCAGATTCGAATTCCTGAAATCTTAGCAAAACACTTTACATTTTTTAATTTGTTTTTTGAAGATTGAAATTAAGTAGATAACTGTGAATCAAAAATAATGAATGCTTACCTTACTGTAATACAGACTTTGGAAGTTCTTTTTGTTATTTTTATAGAAAGTTGCATTGCAGGTGACCTGAAAATGGGGGGAGGAATATCTCTTTTTAAATTTTATTACATTTAAAGATGGACTAAAAATAGTTAGTATATCACTATCTATTTACAATACAAAGCTAAATACATTTGTCTCACCCACCAGAGAATATGAGGGGTTTTATTACTTCAGAAATATTTGGGAAGTGAATGTGAGACCAGACAAACATTCAGGCTGAAGTAAGTGAAATAATTCGGTAAGAGTGTTCTCGTTACCCTCGGTAGGCCATGAGGCTCCTTCGTGAGGCTTGAACTCCCATTGTGCATCATCATGATGAAGCTACCATAATCTTCAAAGGGAAACTGTGAGAACACCAGTTATAATCTAACAATGAAGTTTGGCACACAGAAGGGGGTGGAAGGACTCAGAATTATAATTGCAACTTAAATGATGTAGCACTCTTAATTGAAGACCATAACATTTTATTTTTTATCCAAAGGTCAAAGGGAATTGTTCTTGTTTTTTGTTTATTCCCCAGAAAACTCTTAACTTTGTGGAGAAAATATTCCTTGAAATGGCTTGCCTTTCATTTTCTGATCAGCTTTTGGTATATCATTATTCTTTAAGTTTTTTGTTCATCTCAGTAACCAAACAGCAGTGACAAAGGACGAGCTGTTTCACACCTTTGCTCTTACTATTGATTTTCCAAATACACTTTCCTGTTGCTGTCTATCACAGCAACTATGCCTTTGCAATAATAATAAAAAAAAAGAATTCTACTTAGAACATGTTAGATATTTCATAATGTGGAAAACAACTGAAGAAATACTGGACTAATAGGTTCATGTTCAGTGAAAAAGGCACTCTCAAGTCACTGAGATTTCTTCTTGAGGATGTTCCTTGCATGCACTGAAACATTCACAGTTTTTGCCCTGCATGGCACGTGACTTTTAATCGGAAGTATCACTACAGCTGCAATTAAATTGGAGCTATAGGAGCACATACTTATTTCAGAGTTCATATAGTGAAAATCTCTTGTCTGTCTTTAGCATGAAAGATGATCATGAAAAGCCATGCAAGGCAACTTTTAAATATTAGCTTTTAATTTTTAGTAGTGTGATGTTAATGAAGAGTGGGCTTTTTTAAAGGGATTGGTTTTTCCTAATAAGAAGTTTCTCCTACAGATTTTGAAATTAATAGTCTGCACTTTTTTCTTTTTCTTTTCTAATATAAGAAAGAACATATTAATAATATCACAAGTAGGGCGTCATTATTTGTTGCATAATACTTTACATTTACTGTTTCCAAATCAGGCATAAAGCCAAGAAAATCCAGGATCTGACAATGTGGTGTAAATATGCATATATCTTTGTGAATATAAGGTAAAATAACTTCAATTACCTCAGAGAAAAAGCATATATATGTAGGCTTTTAACAGAATGGCCAAAATACAGTAAATCTACCTCTCAATAATTCATTTGTGTAATTACACCCTTAGGCTTCTTAAATTATGGCAGAGACTCATTCAGAACTGTTACTAGCTTAGAATCAAGAGGAATGCATTTTTTTTATTCCCCTGGGAAATGCTGATTCATAGTTCAGAGAAGAAGGTAAAGAAATTTCTTGGGGAATTTTGAAGAGAAAGAGGGAATTCTCTAAATGTGGGAAATGTGATGTATGCTGCATATTTGCTTTTATAAGAATTCTTGGGGTTTGGAGATAAAGGTGATTCCAATGTATCAAGAAACACACATCTTCCATCTTCTAGAGATTTCAACAGATCTACTGTGGAATGTGCTGAAGCATAGCTACAATATTTTCTGTTGGCAGCAGCCAGTGTAAAATAATTCAATATAGAAGCTGTATGTTTAGCTCCTCAGATGCAGTGCAAATGTTCTTTAGCTTTTATTCATTGTTTTGCTTTCTAATTTTTGTGATAATCACTTCATATAACAATTTGATTTATGTAAGAACTGAGAAGAAATAAGAAAGATTTTAAAAGTTAGTGAAGGAATAATGCATTTCAGCAGGTAAGGTATTTGGTTTGGGGATTTCCTTAGGCAAATCCTTTGAATTCAGTTTTTTGAATGTTTATCTGTACCAAAACCTGGGCATTTTGTTTGTTTACATATAGCAAATATAAACATGATGGAATACATTACTCTGGCTTCGCCGTACACAACTTCTATGATACTGAATGAAATGTGAGCCCGTTTGCCCTGCGGCTAGATTGGCTGGATGTCTCCAGATAGCCACTGCTGGTCTGTGAAAGAGTTGAACATTTATGCATATATTCACATTCTTCTTTCACAATGACACTTTTCTACCCCAACTATAAAGGAGAAAGGCTATTTTACTATTCTGTTTCCTTTCTAATTCATCCAGCAGAACGGTTTACCTTATTAATTATTCATTACAGGGAAATCAACCATGATTTTGGAGCTTAAAAAGAAGGAGTAGCAAAAATGTAATGTTAACTAACTTGTGAGCAGAAGGTTCAGGGCCTATCAAATCAAACTTTATACAGTAAATTAACTCGCAAAACGTAAAACTTCTTCAGACGGAAAGGGCAATGATGAATTGTTTTAAGCGAGAACATAAGACCAGGGTCTTCTAATAAAAAGTCCTGACCCATGAATGTTCAACAATCTGCTGATCTCAATTGAGCAGAAAGATTGCCAAATTTAAAATGCACTGGCCAGATGATTGAGTCTTATTTCCAGCATACACACATGGTGGAAATAACTCTATTAGCATTCATATGCATCAAAACTTCTGTGTTTTACAAGGCTCTTCTTCAAGGATCTGGAGCAAAACTGTTGCCATTAGATGCTGTTGAGAAGCACATTAACACAGTTGCAAAATTGGTGCAGCAAAAAGTATTGAGGTTCAATAAAGAGGAAAGGAGATACTTAATTATGGTACAGCAAATGTGTATTACAACATTTGGCTGGAAAGTTGATGTATAGTTGACTTGTTTTGCTAAAATATAACAACACAGTTGCAAATAAATGGAATAGATTACAGCATTTTTAAAAGGAGGGAACTTACTGAGAAGTAATACAAAATTCAGCTGGTAGTTGATAATACAAAGATACTTTTTATATGTGAAAGTTAAATTTATATTTTTAGTTGCTTTGAGTGAAGTCTGATGAAATGAAATTAAATGTAATGAAATGAGATTCAGTGGGTTTTTTTATAGCCTGAAGGTATTCTTAGCATTTATGTTGACATTTGGAATAAGTTTAGTCTTTTGCAAGCTGTGTAATAATAACCTGTAAAGATGCTATACTAGCATATTTTCAGTTAACCGTGAAGTTATGCAGGTAAGTGTTTATGAAGAGCTTTCTTCCAAAAACAAAGTCTGCTGAACCTTTAGTGGTCTTATCTTTTTTTAAACAAATAGTACCTGTCGGGGTTCCTTTATCTATGTGGGCAAAATGGAGGATATTGCAGGAGATGGTATGATTGAGGCCAATCAGCATACAGAAGTAGTCGTACACGTCCTGTTCTGCCTCCTCAAAAATAACATTAAAGCTTATTTTCTTTCTGCTTACTTTCTTAGTAATTAAAAGTAACAGAACCAATATAGTATTGCATAGAAACTAACTGTTGTTGAACTAGAAAACTGCACACTGCAAATTGTCCATGGAGAAAGACAGCTGCAGTGATATCTAGATTATTACATGTAAAATAGCGTGTCGAGAAGAGAAAATTTGAAACAACACGAAAAGTAGAGTATTCTGAACTGCACTTCATGGGGAAATCCACTAAAGAATTCCTCATTAGATTTGGAAAACAAAATGGAAAATAAATGCTGAGTGCTGCTTAAACATCTATAAAGGTTCAACAGCATACCAGCAGGTAATATGCTCATTTTCCCTGGTGATCTGGAAAATCTTTGAGTATTTTAATTTTAAATATGAGGGCATGCACATTATCTAAATGAAAACCTCCAATACTATATCTTAAATAGAATTGGAGTAGAAACAAAAATATTCTTCTGAAATCCTGAAAGTTATGGAGGTAGCAGACCATAAAATTAGATATTTTCCATTAACCTTGTGGCTTTTATCATGGTATCTCCTAACATTCATATGATGGAGTGGAGAAAATGTCATCTTCTTACTTTTAATGGAAGGGATGTCTATTAGTCCACAGCAACAAGTGGCATATTCTCATGGTCCAAAGAAGAGCGGGACTATATCCATTTGGCTCCTTCTTACTGGGGAAAACCAACAAAATAAGTAGTACATAGCATACTTAGCAAAAATTGTTACCTTGCTCAGATCATTTTTTTGACTAGTTATGGCTAATTGAATCTTGCTTTATTTTTGTGGTTTTTATTCCCCCGCCCCCCATTACTTCGCATTGATCTTTTTGGTCCCAGCTTGTCAGTTTAACATTTCTTTCAATGAACTTTTTGCAGAAGTCTGTGCATTTTCAACTAGATAAGAAAACCTAGTGATGCTGAACAAAAAGTATGTCTTCTGCAATGTTTTTAGGTGCCTAACAAATAAGAACTTCTGCCTTGAGCAGAAAACTGTGTAACAGGAAAACTAAACAGTACTGGTGGGAAGGGCTTGTTAACACAATACCAGGTAAATTCACAGTGACATGAGGGAGAGGGGCGTCAGCGTGGGAGTTCCAGTGCACTCACCAGGGACTCCTCTGAGCCGCAGTGATCCTTGGCTGTTTCAAATCCCTTGAAGAACCAGCTGCCTTTACAAGTTTTTGAACAATTTACACTGTTTAGATCCTGAGGGTGGAAAGAGAGTGTTTAGATCCATGCCTCTAAATTCGGATGCATGAGCCATAATGTTACCTGGTTAGATTCTGGGACCCAAGAAAGTGCATTTCAACTTTCAGCTTGACCCATTAACCTACCACTTCATTTTCTAGTGCCTGAATCTACTGACCTGTATGACCAACAGGACATGCTGCAAAACAAACTTGATGTTTTTGGGGGTTTTTCAGCTTTGGAGGATTAGTGGGATTAAGTCCTAGAGTTTGTTCTAGGTTTGAGAAGGCTTTTACAAAAACCTATTCTTAATCAGCAATGAGCAAATGAATTGTCAGTCAAATATTTGTACTGTTCAGCAAATTTAATGTTTTGATTTTATCTATTTCAAACAGCCACTGTATTTGATCATTCTGCAGAAGCTAATACATTGTGTTTGTATTGGAAACTGAATTAGGAGGTAGCAATGTCTCTATAAAAGCCTGAATAAACCAACCACGATACCTGAAAGCACTTTTTACCAGAAGAGTAAAGTTCACATACTCAAAACTGACTGAATAATCAAACCAAAAAGTATTGTAGGAGTGTGTGTATAGAAAAGCTGAGTGCTGGATTTTTCCCATATGCAAAGTGAATAAGCAAATGTTCATGTAGGTCCATGATTTACTAGTTTGAATAGTTACCCTGAAATATGATGTTCACTGGAGAATTTTACAGGAACAGTGTAGCTCAGTTAAGAGGAAAATGACTGAATAAAATGGAAGTTGTCCCCTACCCCCACCCCGCCCCTGAAATAAGATAACCTCAAGTGTTCCTCCAGAGACAAATCAACAGGCACCTTGGAAAATTTGAAGGACACAGCTATAACTTTTTCATTTCCCATTATGCAACTTTTATTTTGGTAGAGCAAGTGTGTTTCACTGATAAGAATGACTTCTAAAATATAATTGAATATTTAACTTTTACTATATGCATAAGTTGGTTTATTATTCCTCCTCGGCCATAATATATAACATTTTACATCAGGATTACATTTTTTCAGACCAGGTCTTTTATAATCAAACCTGTTTCACAGTTTAATCTTATCATTATATTACAGTCCAGTACACTTAACATTTTTATTGTTAATCGGAAGTTGGCAAGATTCCCTATCATATAGCTCTTCCTTGCTTCAAAAATACAATATCCTGAACCAAAAAAATGAAAAAAATACCTCTCCAAGATTAACAATAATTCTAATAAAAAATAAGACCAGGTGAAAAATAACGCTCTGGTATTCTGACTCAAAAGTTATGAAATTCAGTGATTTTTGAATAAATTTTCTTTCATATATGCTTTTTGCTGCATTTGATTTTATGACTCGCTATTAAAAGTGTTAATACTGAAAACTAAACTAACGAACACTTTTGCAAGAATTTTCCTGTTATGTGAGTTTTATTTTGAGATTCTTCTTGCTTACCTTCTCTGTTACTGTTTGTATAATGGCATTTTACTGGTTTTAATGTTTATAGACAAATTGCAGGCAGGAGTTTGTAATGGGCTTCTGGGCTGACTTCTTCCCGTTAAATAAGTTCTTTCCCACACATTACTTATTTAGTTCTGATGGCTAACAACTTTTTTAATATATTCGAGCCTCCTTAATACAGTTAAGCAGTTTTGTTAATACTTGGAAATACTTATGGATAAGAATTAATAGCTTTTTTCTTAGTCTGTCCCAAAGTGCTTTAAAAAGGTCAAAATAAAATCAATGTGGAAGACAGTATCTTTTTGGCCCTAAATGGTTATGGCATTTGAGGTTACAGATGAATGATGCAATGCTGATATCAGCTATAAGTACAGATGTTTCTAACAAGTTTCTGAACTTTTTGGGTGCAAGATTAAAACTGTCAGATCACAATTAAAGCTGTTCTGCAACTGAAATGGTGGCACTGCTTCAGACACATAAAGAATCAGTACCATTGTAATAAATAAAAACCAGATCATTGCTGCAACCATTCTGACTGTAGATCTCCCATGGGTAGCACTTCCTCAGCTGATTATAGGTGGTGTTTAAAATCAATAGCAAAAACTTATAAATCTACTGTTACTGTCTACCTAAAGGCTGTAAAAAGAAGTCTCTGATGTAGCCTTGATAATTCAAGGCTCGATAACATTCTTCTTTTAACTCTGTGCTATCAGATATAGCAAAGGTTAGCAGATCATAAAGATACTTCCTTAATTGTTACAGAAATTATTCCATCCTTTATGTTTAAGTGCAAATGCAGATATATTTACTATTATAATGCCATAGCTGTTACACTTGATACCTAGGACAACCTCTGTAATTAGTGCATTAAATCATGAATGTTTTGGAATAGCCTAAAATGTCAATTCTCATTTATCTATGACATTAGAAAGGTAAATGTAGTCTAAACCTTTCATTATAAGTGTATATTTTCTTCCTTGGAAAAGCAGTATGTCACTTTCAGTATTACTTCTGGGTAGGTTTCTGTACCATGAGTTTCAGTATAAGATTTTAAAAGCTTCAAAATGACTGAGAAAACAGTCAAAATTTTTTTGGTTGACTAAAAGGACGCTTTTGGAAAAAAAGGGTAACTTTTGGCGACTGTAACTTTGCCCAGACTAAATCTTGTAAAAGTTTTATAGACCATTAAAGAAACATTTGCTGCTGCAAGAAACCTCACGTCTGGAATATAATTGGTAGTCATAATCTGATTATCCATTGCATCTTTCGGTATGAGAATACACATTTGCATTTTTTTTTTCAAGTGTAAAATTGAAAGCTGTAAGTTAAAAGAGAATTTAGTATGTCATGCTACAACTGTGCCATCTAATTGTCTTTTTTTGTTTCATTTGCCCAGAGACGCAGTGTTTGTGAAACACTCTGACTTGTCACATGTCAAAGTTTTGTACAGGGAACAAGAAAGCAAAGTTGGGGGTAAACACACACACACACACACACATACATTTTTATAAAAATATGTGAGAAAAACAACACTTAACCAATGACAAACAGATTACTTTTTTTTGTCATTTTTAATGATGGTTTGAAGAGGTGCTCTCTTGGTATCAGTGACTGTCTGTAGGATGCTTCAAACTAGAGGTCTACAGCAGCCCTGCTGTCTTAAAGCTAGAACAGTTTATTCCAGTCCAGCCTTCACAAATTACAGTAGTTCTGGTGATGCTTTTGCTTTTTATATACATAACATACTTGGGAAATTTCTTAGATACCAGAGATTAATTACCAAAAATATCACACACAGATTATATTGGCCTAGAGGAAGCTGACTTCAGGCTTTGAAACCTGAATTTACGTGAAGCCTTGATTGCCTGTTCAGCATGCAGAGCGGGGAACGCCCTGGACACCCTTATTTAGGCTGATCAGGATGAAACAGAGCGGGGCTTTTTTTTTTCTTTCTCATAACAGGATGAACTGTTTCTGTATCTGTTATATAAGACTACAATTAATGTATGTGACATATGCATATAAAATTTTAAAATAGTAGTAATTTTATATTCAGTAAAAAATATGAACAATAAAAATATTTTAATCAAAATCTGTATTTAGATATGGGAAGTGTTTATATATATTATGACCATACTATTTTAAGTGAATTGGTAAAATAAAATGTATTTATACTGCTATAAAAATAATAGTCTGATGTGTCGGATGTAATACTTTTACTTATTACAAGTGAGTGATACTACTGAGTGATCTCATCACTTACAAATATCAATAAGATCAAATTTCTTTCATTTAACAACTCAGAATTCAAATGACTTCTATTGTGCTGAATAACCATGGCATTCACTGTTTTGAGTGATGAGAATGTTCTAGTGGACCTCATTATTCACAAAATATCGATAAACCAAACATTTATTCAGTTCAGCAAACCAGAAGGAAAACTGAACTGTGAATTTAAATTATATGAAAGTAAAAGGATATAAAATAATGTGTAAATAACTGCACATAATCGAGAAGAATAATCTCAGCTTTATTCCTTTAAACATGAGGTTACTTAATGTTATATTGAATTCCCATTGATTTAAATATTACTCAAGTATATAAAGTGAACCATGCTCCAGGTTCAGCAGGGGTTCTTAACTCCTATTTATATTCCTAACCTCCTCCTGAAATCATGTGATTAGACATTTGCAGTATCGGACTGTTTCACCTGGTTTTCTATACACATCCTTTATTTACCCTTTTTTTCAGACATACTATTGACTTATTATCAACTCCAGATTTTCAGAAACAATGAAGTATTTAGAAGCACAAGTCCTCTGCTGAAAGTTATAAAATACCAGTTCTTCATATTTTTGTAGTTCCTTTTTGTTACGATCGTACATACTTACAGCAAGAGGGCCCTTAAGAAAACAGATTTGTCTCAAAGGAACTGAAATAATTCTGTATCTCTTGTCTGATCAACCACTATGCAGTTCAAAATATATTACATACTAACCTGCATACAGAAATGCTGGAAAAGATTAACTTGGAAAAAAAAGTTCCGACGGAAAGATAATTATTTTCCATCAAAAAGCTAATTCCCTACTTGTAATTACAATACATTTTGGTAAAGAGCTCAGGAGGTCCACATATACTTTAAAAAAAATCTTTGCACAGAACACTGATGCTTATCACTTTCTTCTTCCACCCTCTTGATTTGTATTTTCAATACTTAAAAAGGGAAGAAGAGCTGCAAGGCTTAAGGGTTGAGTCTGACCACTGAGTCTGGTGGAACGTTTGATCTTCCCTTCTCTCAGGGCTCCTGACCTGTTTGCATTTCCATGGCAGGTAATAATACTTTTAAGTCCCACAATTGCTGGTTATGTCCACTTCACCATCTCCATCATCCAAGTCCTGCCTTCTTTAGTAATAACACTAATAAAGCTCTCCACCTTTGATGCTGCTGTTGCTGTTACATGGCCGAAAACACAATCTTCAAGTGCATTTCAGTCTGATGAGAAGTGGCTTGCTTGCTGGTTTCAAGAAATAGAAGATCCTTTAACTAGCAATAAGGAGAGGAATGAAAAACTATTTGGACAAGTGTTTCTTTTGCAACCTGCGGACTAAAGTTGCCTCAATTACATTTTCCTCTTGTTGTCTTTTACCAATATTGCAAAACCCTGTATCATTTATGTTTTCAATATCTCTGAAATATTTGGTGTTTCTACCTAAGTATAACAAGCTTTTGTTTTTTTTATTTTGCAATTTTAGTTTGACCTAGTCTAACTGTAGCTTAGGAGAAGAAGACTTCAGACCTCTAATATCCTTAAGACTATTTTTTTCTGACTTTCTTCATACTTATGCTGCAGATTGAATCTCTTCTGTGTACTTCAGCTGTGTCTTTATCTGTTCACACATAATTCAGTCTTATAGCTCTGGTCACCTATTTCTATAAAGCTATCCTTTCATGTATTAAGGATATGAATCATCATGCTTAAGAAAACCCCAAAAAAAAGAAGAAATCATTTAATAATAAAACAGCAATAACATCAGCAAAATGACATACAATGACTTTGTAACGCTTCAGCAGCCCCATCTCTCCACTGCCAATATAACAAGATAAAGGGAAATCAGAGTAGTGAATTATTCTTTTTCAAATACATTCCAAGAAAAAATAACCCTGGAATCTGATTATAAGTTAAAAAGAAGATAAATGCAATTGTAACACATTAATGTGTATTACATTTTGCAGTCAGTGCAAGAGCAAGAAAGAGCAGACTGATTTTTGGTGTTTTTTCTATATATCAAGCATTCCTCATAGATTTTTCTCTCTGTGCTTACCTGATAAATACTTTGATCCACAGTTCTGCAGATGTAAGAATAACGACAGATCTGGAAAATATGGACTATATAGAAAAAATAAATACATTTTGTTTTTTAGCTTACATTTAGATGAATGGGCACACAGAAATGTAAAGTTTGCAACCTAAGTTTAAATAAGAAAAACAAAAGCATACATGAAATGCAATTCACAAGAGAGACCCAGATTGACAGTAAGCATTGTATACTGTTATTAGAAGAAAATGAAAGAAAATGTTGGTCCAGTACTTGAGAAAATTACCAGCAAGCAATTACAATGAAAGCTGGTTATTTAATTTTCAGTTCCCACAAAAAAAAGGATCTAGTTTACTCATTTACTATTGATTATAAGAAGAAAGGTATCAAGCCTGGAATTACAAAGAAACAAGTTACAGCAAATTTCAGTTAGGTGCTGTGAAACTCCCTGGGCCTCATCAGCTTCATCCTAGGGTGCTCGGAGGTTTTCAGGACCTGAGTGCACACAACCCTGTGTTACCTAGTCTTGATACAGTGCTTTGAGCAGCAGGTGGGACTGGACACCTCCCAAGGTCCCTCCCAGCCCAAGGGTATCCTAGATCCTGTGGAGCGCCTGCAATTTTGCTGTGCCCCCCTTTGGAGAACTGGAATGATAGGGGTTAACTGAACAGAGCCTATAGAATAGCTGAAAAGAAACAAATGGCTAAAAGGAAGGGTCTAGAAGGTAAGATTGAATAAATCAAGGATGTTAGGTCTAGTAAAAAGGGGAGTTTCAGATGTTCTCTTACTTAAGACTTGCAGCCACACCAAAATTTGCAATTAATTGACACATTATACAGAAAGACAACAGGAAAAAAAAATCCTCCTCTTCGTCTCCTGAAGGGTAGTTAATGAAATCAAAAAAAGCAAACAACAACGACAACAAAAAAAAACCCAAAAAAACCCAACCGAACAAGCACATTTAATATATAAGTGCAATAACTAAGAATGCTGTGCTGCTTTTTTCCACTCATTGGCAGATCCTGTAAATTCTCCAAACTTTGACATGCCTCCTTGTTTCTTAATAATTTGTGTATTAATTTCTTATCTAAATGTTTACTCCCTGTGTGTTCTAAACCAAGGAATTATAATATTGCTTCGAATAAAATGCATTTGATTATCCACAAAACTCCTTTTCATTTATTTCAGTGAGAGACGGTATATTATGTTAAAGGTCTCTTTGGGTTTTGAGGAGCAAGGGATGAAGTTCTTGTAGAGGAAAGTCAAGTGATTCAAGTAGCAATATTTGATGGCCATAAATACTCCTGAGCAGACAACTCTGCAGCCAGCCGGTGAGGAAACAAGCCAGTGATGGATTTGGAGAACAGGCAGGGAACAGCAACAGATGGGCAGCAGCATCTGTGGGTTCACTGGAGACCACCGCTTTCCTTTTTTTCATTGTCGGTGATCACGCAATCTTAAGGACATTAAGATGAAGACGTTATTATATTCTTTTCAGCTAAGGGTCTGCAATCATTTCTAGCTGTCCTGTGGCCAGTGAAAGAGTCTCTGCAGCTCTTCCCATTTCAGTACATGTTAAGAAGAGCGCTGATGGAGTCGCTCAAGTTCTACTCACAAGTTAAAACTAAAATATTGTGAGCCATCACTCAAATTAATTTGCCTTCATAAGATAATCCTCTTGAACACAAGATGTTTGAATTTCTACGGTCGCCACTAAAGCCAGATGAAAATTATAATTCTCTGAGAAATGCGGCATATTTTCAGCTTGGTGTGGAATTAGGCTCTTTACTCAGCCTGTAAAATTATGCTGCTGGAAAGTAACCATAAGTGTTTCTGATTGAAAGGTAGAATTAAAAAGTGACAGGAACATAGCTGCAAATGTGCTAGCATGATAAAGTGATGTTTGACATCTTGAGCTTACCAATACCTAAGAGAAAGACTGAAAAAAAAAAAGGAGCTAAACCAGCTGAAAGAAGTGGCAAGAAGAATAGGTGCTCTTTCCATGAAGGAACAAAATGTGAAGGGTAGGATTTTTTTCTTTTTTTTTTTCTTCTTTTTTTCCATAGGTGTCTAGCATATGCTTCGTAAGTTATAGAAAATTGTGCAAGGGGATTTTATATTCCCCCATATGATGATGGTCTAGACCCTGGCAAGCTCTCAGTGGAAGGCAAAGATTAAGTTAAATTTTTGCAAGACTCTTAGGATTTGACCGAGACCCCTTAATGTGCTCGGTTTGCTGTTAGAATTAATTGCTGGCAACTTGGAATCTCTTATGTACTGATTAGTCTTTTCTACTAGACTGTCAGCTTTACTACAGCCTCAGAGTGGAAACTCTACATTCCTCTTTCTTTAATATGGTCTTCTATTAAATAATAGCCCGTGACTGCTGTTCGTGTAAATCACTGCCTCAACATTAAAAAAAAACAATCTGTTAAAATGAGAAACGTTAGCACGTAAAAGGTTTTGCTAGTTAAAGAGGACAACTAGACTGTGTCTGAATTGCGTCTTTAAAGAGGGGGATTCAGCGTCTGACTCTTCGGAAATAAGAGAAACTAAGAGCTACTTAGGGCTAGTGTGGTGAAACATATTCACTGCTGACTTACAGCATTACATATGTAAGTGCTCATGAATAAGTGATGTTTCTGTGTGCGAGGCTTGTGCTCCACTTTAATCTTCGGTTAGAGTTCTCATCTTGTTCTGAGTCTCCATGGAGAGAGGCATTTAAATTCCAGAGATTGGAAAGCCACCGTCAAGTCGCTTAAAACAGCCACTGTGCCGACACATTCATGCAGAGACTGGGTTTGGAGAAGGATGTACAGGCATATTGCACAGATTGCATATGTGTGATGCATGTACATGCATCCTTAAACCCCCATGCCTGTGTTGCTGTGGATGAATTTCTGTACATAAGCAATGATCAAATCCCAGTAAAAGGTAAATTTAGATATTTCTGGGAAATATGTCTGCTGAGGCTTCTCTGGTTCTGCCTGACTACAAGCAGAATGCTGACAGCTCAGATGGATTATACATACAAATGGTGTTGAACACATTTTATTTTTGCTTATATTCATAACTTACACAAGTTATTTTTCCTTATATTCATATAAAATTGATTTCATTCTGTAGATGATGGGGGAAAATGATGCATAATTATATTCAGCTATATAAAGTGATTATCATTTGACAGTTTCTAGAGATCACTGCAGAATTATGTGGCAGAGCGTGTAAATTTAAATATTAAGATTTTTTTTTTTAAGTAGGTTTGCCCTGCTTCTTGAGAATTGTGGGTATTGAATGCAATACAGTATACACAACTGTAACATTATAGGAATATGTATTACATTGCTTAATGCTGAATCCATCTGAGAAGGAGATCTGAGCATCAGTCACCTGTTACCAGGTTCACACCATATTTTGAAGAAACAGTGAATAGGCCATTGTGTATGATACTAGAGGAACTGTGTGCAGAACAAGAAGTAAAAAAAATAACACATCAATACTCAAAGACAAAAGAGGGTTTGGATAAAAATATAAAATCATTGGAGGAGAAGATTAATAAGAATTGTTAGGGAAATAAGTATCTGTCATTGTCATGAGTATTTCTTTGGCACTTACCATGCAGTAAGTTTCAAACTAATACTGTGCTTATAAAGACAGAGAGGCAACTTCAGGAACTGGCCTCTGTTTCTTCATAATTCCCCTGTTCTCCTGTTTAATTTACACACGTAGGGAGTTTTTTGTTTGTTTTATTTTCTGTGTTTGCATTGGGGTGGATAGTGTAATATTTAACCCACTAAGAAGGAATGAAGATGATATAAAGGCAACATAAAAGAAATGACCTATGAGAGTGAGAAATACTTCTCTTTTTCCAAGATATTATCACCCAGAACAAAGATACGAAATTAAAGGATGGAAAAATTGGGCAAGTGTCAGGAAGTCTTCAACAGTGTAAGAAGACCCAGTGTCTGAATAATTGCTTTTGCTAGGTGTGCTACAAGGGCCAGACAGGCAAGATCTTCAAAACTGTCATCTTCTCTTGCAATTTTTTACAAAAGGAAGAAAAAAGACTGAAGTGGGAAATTAATATGTGTTTTGAGGTTATGAGGAAAGTTACCAAAGGCCCCAATTTAAAGATAGAGCTCTGAACAAGAAACGAAATGTTACAAGATTTATGAGGGGTTGAGTTCAGTGAAGGTGTGTCTCAAGAAATTACTTGCATTTTAATGACATATATTACACTTGAGAGGCAATAGCTTGGTTATCCTTTCTGAACAATGACTTCGACTGCGTGCGGCTGTCAAAGAGAGCTCATTATGACAAAGAAATTATAATTCAGCTCTACAGATTGATATGATGGTCTCCAATTCACGGTATGCTTCTAAAGGCAATGGCACCAGCAGTGAGGGGCATCCAAAATGGTAATTACTTGTGGGAAATAGCTTCATGGTTTCAGCTTCCAATTCAAAGGGCTTTTTTCAAGAAAAAGAACTTTTAACTCGGTCTGTAACCTCAACCTCAAGGCTACCCTACAACTTTGTGCAGCAGCTAAAACATTTTGAGTCTGTCATATCGTACAGATTGAGAGAAAGCTTTTAACACATATTGCCTTGGAAGCAGCAGTTAGTTATTTACATTACCTTTGTAAATATTGTGGGTTTGTTTCTTTACATGTTTTTCCCAGCTTGAGGAATTTCTGACTACTTTCTTTGCTTGCTTGTTTCAGCAGGATATGTTGATTTGCTAAACTTTAGTCTTAAAATCAAGTTAACACTTTGGGGTTTTTTTTTAAAAAGGAATTCCTCTAAAAAATACTTTTCCCTCTGACGATGCTGTTGTCAGCCAGGAGACTTTTCCTGCTTCAAGTTTTTCCTATTTGTGCTCTGATTGATCACCAACTGTTTCTGCTTTCTGAGTAGACACCTACAGCTGCGATGCATATGAAAATATGAACATGGGTAAGAAGATCTTCCCATTGATACCTCTATTTCGTGTGCGTATGTGTTTCCAAAGAACTATCTTCCAAGCCTTAGGCTAGCAAACAAATTTATCACAGCAATATTCCTTGCAAAATAATACTGTAGCAAAAGAGTGTGTACAAGATTAAATGAACGACTGCTTGAAATTCTGATACATATTCATAGTTCTGAGGTTTTGTTTATTCATTCAGATTTGTTCTTTTTATAGCAACATCCTGACGGGGTTTTTGTACCTCCTACATCAAGGAGTTAAATGAAAATTATACAACCACAGAACAAAGCCAGGCTTAGTTCATATGTTAATGAGTCGGGATAATTGCAGCTTTCCCTAGGTAATCTCAGTGTCAATTATTCATGAACCGTTGACAGCAGACATGACATTTCCAACTGACAGCTTTCAGTCGTTTTGTTTACAAGTATGAAATGCTTAAGTATGAACCGCTAGATAGGAGTTAAGAATTGTGATTTTTTTTTTTATTTCAAAAAAGATGGAAAAATAGGAAAAGTAAAAAACAGAGATGCAGTGAATTTTCCTCATAAAGTACAGCAGAGGAGCCTATTCCTGCTGGTAACTTCGCAGCATTGTTGGAATGAAGCTATTGCTCAGGTGTTAGGACCCATTGAGCTCCAAAACCTGCGCTGAGCCTGGGTAACAATATTATGTCCCATCCTGGTGCATAGATAGTGCTATGCCATTGCAAGGGGGAGGAACCATGTTTTGCTTCCCATCCCCGCCGTGCTTGTTCCCACCTAACGCACTAACGAGTCTCACATATAACGCATGTCTGGAGGACACGACCAGACTCCCTGCTTCAGTTCTGTCCTTTGCTCCATACCCCTTTATACTTCCAAAAAACCTAACGAAAAATCACAAGCATATTCTCAGCTTTCCCTTTTGTGAAACTGGGCACCCCTAACTTTAAAAGATGCATAGAAGTGAAATGCAAACTTTGCAGCCTGCAATATATAGGTTCTCTCACTAAAAGATAAATTTTACCCACTAAAAGTTAAATTCCCATGTATCTTTAAGTGCCTTTGAAACAGTCTTATTTTATGACTGCTGTTCTTCTATCTGTGAAGACATTAGCATATTTTCCAATACTAGCACCCTAATTGAAATTAATTGACAATAATACAATAGAGAACAAGTTTTTAAAGGCATTTAAGTGCTTAAAGATGCAGATAGGTACTTAGTGAGGTTTTTCAAAAGATTCTACACACCTGACTCCCATTATGGAAAAGTTTCAGGAGTCTCAGTCCATTAATAAGCTATTTTAGTTTTTCAGCCTTCATACTAATTTTAAGATAATGACTATTTAAGAAAATGCTCACCCAGGCTGAGCATTTACACTTTTTCTAACCAAGTTATTTTTCATTTAAATACATGTATTTCTTAGCATAGCATTACAGATAATTTTTAGTTCTTTTTTTGAAATAAAAGGACTGGCAAGGCACAATGGAGGGTTTTAATAACGATTAGGGTTCCTTGATTAATTAAAGTGGTTGATTTTTAGGGTGCATCAAAACTCAACATACAATACCATATTTCCAGTAATCCAATCTCAACTAAAGTGCAGCAACCAAGAGCAGTGCAGGTGCAGCCAGAGCCTTGGCGAGACATGGACCCAATTCTCCATCCTCTTGTAGCCCATCTCCCCCTAGTAAACTCTAATCTTGCAGCTTGCACTCATAATTCTCTGAGCTAATCCCTCATGGTTCACAGACTCTGGTAGCCCATATTAACAACCTTTTTTTTTTTGCTAGACAATAAGTTGCAGACAGCAACAAATTTTTAAAATTGTTTAAATTAATGTCTTTAAATTTAGATAATTCAGATGGACTATACTGTAAAATACTCTGAAAACATCTATTCCAAAACCTCAGACAAGCTTCTTTCTTTTAACCGTCTCTGTTTTTATATGAAACCATTTGTGGTGTTTAGCAAACGCGGATCACTGAAGGACTTACTCTTGCCTTGCAACAGGCACCTAAAAGTCCCTTTTAAGTCAATGCAACATGCACCAAGAAAATCAAAACTGATCCCTAGTACATATGGACTAAGTACATATCCCTCAGCACCCTCTAACTATTTTTACATGTATATGGAGATGTTTATAGTCTCAGCTTTCATGCTTATTTGCCTTTTGAAGGTAGAAGGGGAAAGAGGAGGGGAAGGTCCTCATGTGGGTTTTGCAGGTTTTTAAATCATTTGTGTCTCAAGCTGTTGTTGCAGTATAGTGCAACTTAAAATACCATTGCCAGCTACACTAAAACAGCAATTTTATGAAATCTCAATTAAAATGCCAAGGGAAATAACGTTCCATCTTAGAAAACTCAAAATATATTAATGTTGATAAAACGAACTGTTTTCTTTGACTTCTGCTATTGATTGAGTGACTTCTAAACCACTTGATAGTCTAAAAGTATTTCAAAATAAAAGGCAAACATGACCTTTTGCCATGATTATGTTCCCCAGATAGTTATTCCTGTTTGCATGCACAGACAAGCAGATACTGTACTGACTTTTAAAGATCTTCCATAGATGCTGAAAAAAAAGGTACAATTTCTGATTCTAAAATAGATAATAACATTAAAAGCATCCCAAAAGACAAGTGAGCAACAAAATTTTTACTTGGAAAAGTTTCACCTCTCAAGTACAAAGTGAAACTACGTAGTATGAAAAAAAGTCCAAAGGAAACTGTTTATTTTATTTCATATTCTGAGCAAACCATCTGTGATTAATTCTGCCATGTAAATATCTACCATCACCTTCCCAAAATGGGGACAAAATTGGTCTTTTTTTCACAAGATTCCTCGTTTTTTAAATAAACTGTGCAGTGGAAATGCTAGCATCCCACGGCAAATGATGTGAACTGTTCAAGAAGCACTTGTTTAAAAGTTTTTACAATTGCTCTTTAACGATTATGAAGTACTAGTGCATAATAGGTAACTCCCTTCTGTTAGATTACTGCCCAGTCATGCGTCTATGTTATATTTCTGATGACTACCTATTGCTGAATTTCCGCGGAATTTCGGTTGAAGGATAAGGTATCACAGAAGATTTCTAAAGCTGACTTTCTGTTTCAATCCTCACCTTGTATTTTACAGAGTGTAATTAAGGAGACTGAGCTTTGCCCAAGAGCCTACGCTCACCTCCACGGATTAAACACTTATGGTGCACACACAGTACTCCTCAAACTTGTCCACAGTTCAAACAAAGGTCTTTAAATAGATACATGGGGCTTCTGAAATTTTCTTCATTAACACATTTTTCTCATGCTCTCCAAAAAAAGAGGTCAGGTTACTATTTATGGCAGAGTTTGTTATTGTACAGACATTGAACGTTGTTCATTGTTGTTACAGAGTCCAGAAGAAAGGGTGAAGTTTATCTCCCAGCCTCTTAAATAAAAAGGAAAAAAATAAGTAAATCTAATGTTGATTTTGAAAAGCAAAAATGTGTTTTGCAAATCAAAATGATTAATTTGTCATTCTCTTGGAAAAAGCTCTAATCAGTCAGAGTAAGGGACTCGAAATGCATAGTAAACAAAACCAAGAAATCTACAAAAGAGCTTAAGCTAAAATAACCTTTCAAAAATAACCATTTTGTATTATTTGTGATAACAACAATAAACAACTGCCTTGCTTTTAAAAGGCAGCATTACCATTTAACATAGCAAATATTGATATTGTAGAAAATTGCAAATCAGTTTAAAAACATTGACACTGCTCAGCTGGCATTTTCTGTTTACTACTATGAGCTGAAAAATAGCTCTTCCATTAGGAACGGCTGAAGTCAGTTTTATACTGGCAAAGATTTCGTCTTTGCATCTAAATATAGTGGTGTTGAGCACTTTTTGCAAAATCAGAACACCTTTCATCAGGTCGCCTGTGAAAGAGTTCCTATGAGCTGTCGTTTGCGGATCGGTGCCTTTTGGGGCTGTCCTAGCCTGGCCGTGCGCTGGTGCATGAAGCTGAAGCATTTTTTTTTTTCAGGTGGTATATGCTTCAGTGGAGATGAGTAGCAGATAAATTGCTTCTATACAGTGGTAACTGCTTAAGAACAAATTTCAAGGAGCCCTCTAAGCAGAGAGATTAACATTACAAACGTTCTTTTACCCCTAAAGAACACACTTGAGAAGGAAAAGGAGAGATGGGAGAGGGACACCCACACAGTCTGGGCACCAAGTAGCAGCAGTATCCGGGAGCTGGTTAGTGGCATTTACACCACCCTGAATACATACCTGCAGACAGACCCAGAATCACTTTCTTTTCCAGCCCTTTTAAGGAAACACACGTTCATTTCAACTGGGTTTTCACTTTTTATATTAAAAAAATGAAACTGTGCTATCAGCTTGGAATATCACATTTAGCCTCTACTTGTATTGAATCTGTATCAGATGCCAGGTCTGATACTGCAGCTATATATCTGTGTTAATTTTACAACACTAGTAGCATCATTAAATACTGTGGTTGAGACCAAAGCAGAAATTCCTTATTAGACAAAGGGAACGGTGGGATCAAGCTACCCAAACAACAAACAGTATGTTACCAGTTTTAACCACAGGTAAGGGAAGATACGAAGACTTGGCATGGACTTAGCAAGGCAGGCTGCAATCCATTTTTTTTTAATGTGTATGTGTGTATATATATATAATATATATATATATACACACATACACTTTTGTGTGTGTGTATGTATATATGTATTGTAAACAAGAAAAAGATGTATGCCAGAATGTGGCATCCTTCAATGCTGTATGCAAAAAAGACTGACTGCCGACAAGGCAGGAAAGCGCTTTTCTTTGGAAGAGGAGGCTGTAGGGACAGCCCCCATCCGTCTTCTACGTGGGTCAGGTAGAACCCACCCTGAGGCTGTCAGTACGCTTAGATTCATGAATCAATCAGATTTTTATCTGTCTTTTCTATTAAAGCTCCTATTTCAGCAAAACACAACTACTCTGAAGTCTCTTGTTCTAGTCCATTCCTGTTCAGCAAATCATTTGTTCATGTTCAGCATATACTTTTGTGACACTTTTTTACCTTCAGTAGGAAATTCGGCTACAGTGACGATATATTTATCTGCTTAGCCTTAAGGCTTATCTCTGTAGTGAAGTAAGTGAGGAAGTGCAATGTTAGTTATTCCATATTAATTCCCTACGTGAACTTTTAAGCGTGCAATAGCCCCTTCTGAGTAAGCGTTGGTGCTGTGTACCTGTTCCACCACGCTGCCAGCTAAACCTGAAGGCCACCTCTCACGGTCTATGGAAAAGAACTATCCCTTTACCTTGTGTCTGCAGAGCACCTCTCATCATGACCTAAGATTTTGAATCAATTCTATAAATATAGCATTTATATTACAGCATGCAGCAAATACATATTTTAGTGTTTATTAATTATATGTTATGCTATTACAGATTAAAAATGTCAGTCATAAGCAAACAATGAGATAGATAGATAGACTTTAAAATTCACAGTTTTAGTGCAAATATATTCATACCTACTAGCTCTCTTTGCAATTTCAGGGGGTTGTGAGATGATAGAAAACTAAGACCCAACAAAATTATAATACTTCTGCCCAATATATAGTTATAAATGATAATGAACTAATGCTTAGTTTTCCTAAACTAACCAATCTTTTTTTATGATTCATAAAATAGCAGATCTCTACTAATTAATATATGGCTCAGAGTTATTTAATGAATGTTGTGTGCATGTGCTTACCCTCATGGATAACTTGGAACCAGCTGCCATTGTGAGCTGGCTATTTGAAGTGACTTTTGGATGCATTTGATTCCTTGGTTGGAAGTGGAAATGCAGAATGTGCTTTCTGCTAGTACCTGCGCCTGAAAGAATTTGATGTTTTCTCATTTACTTTCTTTCACTGAATTCACCCATGTGATTATACTAGACCAAAGAGGTGGAGAAACCTCAGTCATGGACCAGATTGCTGTCATCCACATGAAGACAGTACTGGGCACAGAAATAGCAGCTCACAGTGTCAGTGTACCTGTTTCTTAGCTTTACTGGTGCTGTTCAGAAGAACTGTTAAAAAAAAATGACAACGCAAAATGTACTTTAGTGATCCTGTTAAATCAATGACAAAACTCCCATTCATTTCAGGAACAAATTGTTAACTCATGGTGACCCCACGATAGCTCTAATTTCCTGCAAGCTGAAAGATTTTTCTAATATGCTACTTTAAGCCTACCACATCAAGTCCTAATGTCCCACTATAAATAAAAACCACATTTAAAGCCCATAATTATATGTTTATTTAAATTTCAGCAATAGGTCAAGGAAATTTATCAGCATTCTATAAAGCCTCTGCATTACATGCACTGTAAAATGTCAGAAAATTTGAGGAGTTCTTAGTTATTATCGCTTTTGGTTGATTTGATAAATGATAAATCTGTATGACATGATAAATATTTAAATAATATTTAAATACTATTATAGAAATCCAAAATAATTTTAAAAAAAGAAGTCAACAAAATTACAAAGGAAATGGATTTCTCTGTACCCACAGCTGCACTAGTGGAATTCTGTGGGGAGATGGACCACAGGCCTGATTTGCATGTGGGGAAAAAAAACAAATTATATTTTTCAGTCTGAGCATGTTCCTGATTGAGCTTAAGATGAAAAAAAATGACTACTGGTGCTGGCAAAGCATAGGGATGGGCACACATACCTGAGGACAGGGGAGAGGAGAAGGCAAGACTCGAAGCAGGCTCATAAAACCTCAGCATTAGGAGTGATGACATGTTTGTTAGGAAGCCAAGAAAAGGCGGTATCACAATGGTATAGTTTGTGTCCACATATAAAATATCTTAACACGTGCTTAATATAACCAGCAGTATTCAAAAAGTGGTAAAACTGAGCAACTGGAGCAGGATTCTCATCACGCAACTACGTTTGCATCCTCTTGCTGCGTGGCTGTGGAGGAATCACAGCACCTCAGCTGAGAGACAGGATTTCCTAACACATCTGTTTTCTGCTCTGACTTCGGAAGTGTTCCTGCTGTATTTCACTGTATGGGGAAATGCACTAGTTGAAGCTGGTACTGAAGGGTAAGCAAGCTGCTCCTTGCGTCTTGAAGTTTGGTATGGAATATAAACAGTTTTTAATATCAAGCTGAGTCAATACATTGTTTAGAAGTTCCTCAAAAAAATGAAAAGTATTATTTTGTCATACTAGTATTTTACAATTACTTGTAAAGCTTTCATGTAAATTGAACAAGGGCTTGTCTTCATATGGCATTTGGTGCAGGACTTCCTTCACTGTAAATCATCTGGAATAGATTACCTTATTTGACTTTTGTGGTTACCAGGCGGCTTTGCGCTCCATCAATAAAACAGATTATGTACTCCACAGTTTCCTGGCTTTGGAAATGGAATAATTGTATCTTTTGACTAGAACCATGCTCATGCTTTAGACTACCGTCACCGAAGGAAGCTTACTAGACTGATTTTCGCCACACTATGCATGCAAGTGCTCCTGCTGTAATGCCAACTGTCTGGGGACATCAGCCAAATGAAGGCAGAATAATTTTCCAAATGAACAGAATTCAGAAATGCTGAACTGTCAGCGATGCTATAGTTTAAACTGAAGTCATTATTGATTCCTAAGTTTTTACTTTATTGTTCCATAGAGCATAATCTTGGTTTATTCAACTGATGTCTCATAATGCAACAAACTTGAGTAGCGGGAGCACATCTGAAACAGCCCTTGGTAAATGCAATAAACCCGCAGCCTCTGTTTTATCACCACTCATTTATCATCACTTCTCTGCCATTACTTGACAGGCATTTTGATGAACAAGCACAATAGTTCATAAGACATTTGACCAGACTAAAACATCTGTCTTTTGCGTCTATGTGAAGTGCAGTGCCTGTAGAAAACCAAAAGTGCTGGCATTCCACTTGAGATTTTAATGCTTACTGTACAGAGGTGCAAATGGCAGCATAAGATAAAGCAAACTTGAATGAGCTGTGAAATTACAGAAACTGTTAGATTCACATCTTGTGAAATGACTTTAAAATTCCTGTTGGATCAGATACCAAATATGCTAAACAAATTTTGGGATTTCTACATTAGAGGGTTGCAAAAAAATTAAAAATATCTGTTAAGATGCTAACAATATAATGCTATTATCATATTTATTGAGGCTATGTGACAAATAACCATAGTTCCAGAAAAGAGGATTGAAAAGTAATGTGGGATTTTTTTTCAGCTAAAACCTCACCTTCTTTTCTAATAGATTTTAAATTAACCTGCAGTGAATTGTATCAGCTGCTCGTCAGTATAAATTTGAAAAGGAAGGTGGGGGGGAGTGTCTTTCTATATGTGATTTTCCTGTGAGAAGGGATAATTTTGATCTGTGAAGTGAATACTCAGCAAGATCAATTCTGCCAATTATGATGGCAAGCGTTTTATCCAAACTTGCAAATATTTGCTATCTCTGAGTATTTCTGGCTGGATTATTCTAATAACAAACTTATGCATAATACACTGTTTTGGTTTCTGACTTTGCTTTGCTCTGTCAGTAATGGATTAGGTTGTAAACTGGCGTAAATTAGCACTAGAGTTTTTTACAGTGACTGACACAAGAACAGGTACAAGTCCAATATTTGAGTCCTTTTATTGTCACATTGACACATGCCTGCGAGCATAGCCAAAGCTTTATACACAACTGGACAAGAGTTTTAATTCTCCACTGCTGCTTTTACAAGGTGATCTAACAGCTGAAAACATCAATGCTTTAAAGGATTTCTTTGGTGATTAGACCGCTTTTACCTAAACTTCATCAGAGTTTAAAGGAAGCTTAAGATCTAGCGAGAGCAAGACAACTCCACATCTTCAAAGGGTGGGTTTGCAAGGCTGCATACCAAACAGAAAACTTACCCCTGGAACGGATAACCTTGGAGGAACAAAGCTGTACCTGATTTACCTGTCAGCTGGGTCAAGACAGCAGCTGGGAAGTTACAGTCCTCTCAGGGTGCCAGAGAATTTTTGTTTCAAATTAAGCTCAAGTCAAGCATGAGTCGCAGTTTCGTTCATATTAAAATAAATTGCTGCATTATTCAGCTCACAAACATGAAGGTTCGGGGGGGGGGAGGGGTGTTTGTGCGTGTGTGTTTTTTAATATATATGTATATTAACTCACGATGAAAATGAGAAAGTTCTTACTCAAGAGGTACTGGTGCAGACAGAGAGGCACGACCATTCACTTCTAAAGGTTTCTTTTCCTCCGTGTTCAAGATAAACATTTGTCTCCGAGGCTATAGAGTTTTCTTCATAAGCTCTCTGACTATTGCATTTAATATACATATAATGCAAGTGCTTTATCAGAATAAACAGACCACTTATATACTGTGCGAAATGAACCTGAGTTTTTCTGACCCTTTGTGAATAATTCAAGACTATTGACTCTTTTTTTTGTTCTTTCTCTCAAGAAAACTTTTGCTTTCATTCTAGCTCTTTCTGTTTCTTTGATTCTATGTTTGTTTCCTTTGGTTTTTTTTGCCCAGTGCTCCATCTGAGTTCTGGCTGGAGTATGAGGATAGAAGAGGGTCTGCTCTGAGGCTAGTAGCAAGTGAATATTTTTTTTTTTTTTGTAATGATGTAAACTGGCATGGACAAGACTAAGGAGAGATACCAAAAAAAATCTCAAATACTGGTTAAGGATAAGCTATAGACAGAAAATTGTTTGGAATGTTTTTCTATATGTAGTTGTGTAGAACAGTAAATGCAAACGTATTTATAGAATCTGTACAATAGAGTATTGCTTTTTAAGCAAAATGCCAAGGCAAAATTATGATGTCCTTAGTTATTATTATGTATTGACCAAATCTGTGTTTTCAATTATGGTTTAATTCTTCACTGTGATGCTCAGTCTTGCTGTTGTAGAGTTGTTTGTTACACATGCCAAAGGTGGGTATTGGGCTATTTCTCACATCCCTCTCAGTCATTCTAAACCTATCGCTACTCCATTGGTTCTTCCAACTTCAAAGTGGGCTTTCATATAACATGTTTCAGCACATGAAGGACTGTTAAGATGCAAGGCAGCCTTTGTGCCCTGGCTCTCTAAGCACACTGAGCAGTGCTACCAGCCCGACCAGTACAGCGCTGGCAACAGCGAGTGGCCAAGACTTGGGTTCTATGTGTGGTGTAACCCCACAGTCATTAAAAGAGTCTGTGGGAATCATTGCTGATACCAGACGTCTTGTAAGCAAAGTCCCCTACCTGCTTTCCCAGCCATCGCTCGAGTGGCCCTAATTCCAGAGGTCTAACAAATCATCTTGGTTTGTTTCGTTCTCCACATCATAGTAATACTAACTGGGGAAAAAAGTTGTTGCCATCAAAGAAAACCAGGGAAAAAGAAAAAAATGAGCAAGAAGCAGACAGCGCGCTTGGGGAAGGAAAAGGGCTTTGGTCCTGGGCAATGCAGCATGCTGGGGAAGGGTTTTTTGGTTGTGAGAAAGGCAGAATAGTCATAATGTCAGTGGTTGGAAGCAGCATCCCCCCCTTTCCCTTGCGCCTCTCTCAGCCCAGCTCGTGACTGACAAGGGCCCCCGTATCGATGCCGGAGGTCCCACTGCCTCCCCATGGCAGGCGGCCTCTGCACTGGTTTTTCACAGTGACTGACAACTCTTTCCAGTGATACAACTGAATTCATGTTCTGCAGCATTTTTTTTCCCCTAAGGACAT
Source organism: Nyctibius grandis (assembly GCF_013368605.1). Lineage (NCBI taxonomy): Eukaryota > Metazoa > Chordata > Aves > Nyctibiiformes > Nyctibiidae > Nyctibius > Nyctibius grandis. The sequence goes on along the minus strand of NC_090663.1, from coordinate 75,836,904 downwards.
TCTTTCTTTTTTGTTAATGCTCTGTATGTATTTGATCTTCTCGCCTTCATAAGACAATCAAACATGGCTTGTCAGCAGTTTATTATCGAAAGAGAAACAGGAAGGGCAGAGAGGGGTTACATGCACCAGGAAAATGTCGGGTTTAGATAAAAAATTATGAGGTCTGATCCTTTGGCAGCGATAAGCTCAATATTTTAAAATCATGGCTTTCTGTAACCAAACCAAACATGAAGCTGAATTGATAATCATGCAAACCATTATTTTTCTTGAACCAGAAGTAAATCATCATTTTGATGCTTGTCTGAATGCTGCAAGAATTGAACCAAAACAGATTCTTCATTGCAAGCTAAATGCTACAAATAAAAATTGACAGCTCCCTAGCAGGGACTTGGTATGAGCCTTATTTGCACGCGATAGGAGCTTCAGAGCAATGTCATGTCACAGCCTATTCCCCTCTCTCCTCTCCTTCCCACTCAACTCGCAGGCATGTATAGCACAACCTTTCGCTCCAGCAACGTGACATTGAGCTGGTTCACTCTGCACTACAGCAGCAGGGAGAGGTTGTGTGGAGAGGTGGTGGCGTCTCCGTCCTTGGAAAAGAAAAAAGCCATCTGAACATGGTGACCATGCTTCAGCGGGAAGAGGGGTGGACTAAGTGGTCTCCAGACCTTGTTTCCAACCTGAAGCAGTCTGTGATTCTGCCTCAAAGGGCTTATTGCTTCTGGAGATCAGTTAAAAGATTTACCTGTGCAGGAATATTGGCTCACATAGAGAACTCTACGGGGGGGGAATAAGGGAGAAAAAGTCAGAAATGGAAGCTCTACTTTACAACTGCAGAACTGATCATGGCCTCTCACGTATATTTCAATGTATGTAATAGAAAGGACTTACCTGTCATTGCAACAGAAGGTTTGATTTTAGAATGTTTTAAAAGTCTGATCTTGATGTATAACTCTAATAAAATCAGTGGAGATATGCAGCTCTGACAGTAGGATGTAAAAAGTGTCTGGCTGTCTCATTTTAAAATAGTGATTCATATTAGTTTTACTTCATCAGTTTCGTGGAGCTATTCTAGATTTATATTGTTGCAAGTAAGTTTAGAAAAAAAATTGACATCTGCAACTTTTATATTTTTTATTAAGAAAACTGTGATTCTCAGACTGATATATATACCTTTCTATACATAAAGGTACATATACATATATAAACATATATATACATAATATACCTTTTCTGCTCAATGGCAGCGAACATATTTTTATGACTTTTAATGCTATAGCATTTAATAGAAATCTGAACCTCTTGCTTAGCCTTGTAAGTTGTCTTCTCCCTGCAGAATGAACATGCCATCACCTGGAAGTTGTGTAAGTCCAGACCCCAGTAGTCCACTACAAAAGACTCAGTGAGTTGCCTTTAACCATTGATGGAATTCAACTGCTTTCTCAGACAGAGGCAAGGAGTACTCCACTTATCACTCTGACCTAAGACTACAGTCAGAGATAGCTGTAAGATAGAAACAGGTAGCGCATTAATTCTTTCACCATGCTCTATTCGTATATGGACGAGCAGAAATTTGGTTCTTGGCAACTGGAAAACATGCCAAGGTTCAGTGCTTCAAAGGCAAATGAATTTTTTCTTAATTATTTTGAGTGGTATAAGTAACTTCTTCACTTCCACAAATTATATAGGAGTAAATCTAGAAGCACTAATTTTCCTGAGCTCTGCCTTATGCTTAATGTGGAGCTGTAGTCCTCCTTCACGGCCGCAGTTAGTTCATTAAAGCCTCTCAAAAGCACAAGTGGTCTGCTCTTTCAATGAGGTTACCAAATGTTTAAACAAAGGCAAGTGAAATGTTCTATGTAGCCAAGATTAATTTTATCTGTAAGGAAATAATCAAATAATTCGTAAATACTGAAGCTTCTTCAAGACAAATATTTTCTAGCTAATTTCTTCCCTTTACACAAAGGAGTAGAAAAGCAAGCTTTCATCGTGTATGTAACCTTTAGACACTCGAGTGGCCTTTGTATTTCTCTTTATGGCAAAAATCAGATTGAGAGTAGCAAAATACTATTTTAGAACTAAGTAAATCAGTTTAAAATAATGATTCATGTAATACTGAAGCCTGTGCAATTTCTCTTTTTTTTTTAGGAAATTGAAACTGATGATTGAAACAATTTCAAAAGAAATTGTTTATTTTATTGACTTAGCATACCTACTCTGTCTTCTTAGAAAATCTATTGCATAGGGAAGGGGGGGGAGAAAAGGAGGGCTTACAGAATTTGCAATATTATCGTTTAAGAAACACGAACTAATGTACAGGCATGGGGATGGATTTTGGCACATGTGTTGAGCCAATGCTGTGGGTTCAGCATAGCTTCAGTAGCTCAAGAGAATCACTGTGACTTTGGAGGGGAAAACATTCCCTCCCTCTTTGTGTAAAGAGACGTGGTAGACCCATCCAGACAGATAACTTACAAGTGACTGACTTACAAGCAATGCACGTATATGAAACCCAACAAAGTAATATATTGTATTAAGAAAATTGCGTTAGTTTTGCAATATAAATGAATAACAAATGAAAATGTTCAAGATGACTAAACATTAAAATCAACAAATAAAACATGCATAATTTATATGGGACAATGTTCAGATGAAAATGATAATCTACTAAACATAGATAATTCACTGAATTATTTTATGATTTGATTTATTTTATATAATAAGAACCCAGACTACAGCCACAGATCCAAATTACTGATAACTAGCTGGAGTTGTTTCAGCTCACGCATGGACTGTCAATGTGTCGCTCAACTCATTTCACACTTGACCTCCTGGAGGGCAGTGGAGCTATATACAAATGTGCACTATTCTTTCTGCTCCCTGACTTTGTTAAAAAGGAAAAAAATGCATCAGAAAATCTATATTGAATTAATACCCGAACAGAAAAACCTTATCTCTGAAAGTCTTAAAAAAAAAAGGAAGGAAATAAATTCATGAATTGAAAGCTCTGCCTACGTAACCAGTTATAGTGCCTCTTAAGAGTAGCACTCTGATGCATTAATAGTGGAGGCAGGAGCTCAGTTTAACTATCGCTGCAGCTTAAGGTACACAATTACGTTCTTCAGCGTCGACATTTTCACCTTGCTAAGCATAATAATGCCATGCAGATGCAGACTAAAACCCATAATTTCAGCACTCTGCTTCTACTCACGTTGATTATAATAAGGTACGGCACTGAAGCATGCACGAGCCTACATTTAATTGTCAGCGTAGCCCTTCATTTAAACAAGAAGTTAGTTAACAGTGTGCCTTCTATGGTGGATGTGGGAGGCATCTCAAATAGCTGTGGCTAAGCAGAGAAAGGTAAATGCACCAGTAAAAACATGTGCAAAAAGCTGGTGATGACTTAAATTCACCTCCAGTTTCTCTGTGGGTGTCGATGCAAATTGAAAACAAAATACGATGTGTTTGTATTTGCAAGAAAGGGCCTGCTTTTTTCTTTCTTTTTTTTTTTTTTTTTTTAAACTAGGAAAAGTTTCATTGCAGTTACCTTTACAGCAACATAAAGCAGTAAGCCAGATGATGACAGTGAAGGACAGATTCTGGTATGTATAGCAAGAAGTGAAAAATACCTGAACATAATAAACATACGTAAGTTTCAAAAGTGAATGTATAATATTAAAATTAAACATAGGAAAAAAATCACACAAGCTGAACATTGTACATTGCCTTTTGTTTACCAAGTCGGTTTTGGGAGCAAGAGAAAAACAACATAGAGCAAATAGAAAACTTGATTTAAACTAGGACAATAGTCACACATATACATACATATCATTCATACATATATATACATATCATTCATACATATATGTCTGTATATAAATCTATTGGTTGAAAAATATCCAGCTGGTAAAAAAAGGGTATCAACAATACAAAAATCCTATCTGAAAGATATAATTTCTTGGATCATTTAACTTATGCTCTATTGATGCTTGATTCTTGAAGTAGTAGTGGTTTGAAAAAAAACCCCAAACCCAAAACTTGAAACAATCAGAACAGCATCGTTTGCAACCACCACGTAATTCTCTCATATGTTGCCATAATGCCTTGGTAATATATTAGAAATTGTATGAAAAGGAGAGAAGACTCTCAAAAATGCATTATTTTGAAAAGGAAGGTTCTTTGCCCTGGCTTATTAAATGCCACATTATGCTTTCTAGGCGTAATTAACAATCAGACACTACTTGTTACACGCACTTCGTCAGACGATGTATCCAAAGACTTGCAGAAGTTCAGTGGCTCGGAGTTTTCTCACTCCAAATCGAGGAGTTACTTCGCGATTGCCAGTGGAACAACAGCATATGTCAAACGCAGACCTGAGAAGCTGGTGGGAGGTCTGGCAAGACGTCGGGTAGGTTCTGTGGCTGGCTCACTGTCAGCCCACGTTTTCTGTTAGCTGAAGTTAATGGCAGCCCCGAACTCAGCTTGTCAGCATCCAGCACTAGATGGACTGGTTTATTTTGTTGGAAATTTCATGATGTTGCTGTTCTGTTCTCTGTCAGAAAGCAAAAAAATTTTAGACTCTCTGGGATATCCAGATCATCTGACAAGATGCGTCTTCATTGGTTTAGCAGCAAAGCTATAAATTACCATGCTGGGTTATATATAATATAAACCTATGCAAAAGTAACTATGATAGCTTAATTAGCCTGTGAGCCTGTAGTAAATACAGATCTCAAAGCAATTCCTGTAGCAGATTTATGCACACTTTTTGCCTATTTATTTCCAACTCATTCTCAAACCTGACTGGGTATAAAACTTTCAGGTCAAATCTCTGCCTTGGACTATGATGGATGCAATTCATAAACTTGTGATCAGTTGAGGTTTTGTTAAAATGACTCTTTTTATCCTTTTATGTAAATGAAATAGGAACTCAGCAGCTTCAGTTAAATTTGGCAGACTAACAAGCCATTAGGTAGACTTGGGAGGAAACGCCTTTGTAACAGCTCATGAAATTCATGTGTGGTGCTGAGGAGCACTGTACGGTATTCAGAGGCAGATGGACCATAGCCTAGGCATTGTGGAGATGAACTTTGTTCTCCCATGTCCCTTCTGTTCCTTGTTCACATTTCATCACAGGAGCCCAAAAGTTTCTAATAGTCACGTTAGGTGTTAGTGGCACTGAAACTGGAAGGGGTGACACAGGCCACCACTCTTTTTCTTCAGCTACAACCCCTACTCCTGTTGTAGGAATGCTGTGCTGCTGGCCAGAGGGAAAGGAGCATACTTAATGAGCTTTTACAGAGATTCTACACTATGTAGCACTAGTTGTCAATAAAAGACATTTACCATAGTAAGTGACTTGCAAGGTCTTTCCTCTGATGAATGAGCTTCTTGGTAGGCCAGAGTGCAGAGGTGGCTGCAGCACAAAGCAGCTGGATAGCAAAATCTTCTCCTAATGGAGAATTATACTACGTTGATGGTAGGGCTTGTAATTAACTTAAAAAGTGCACTATAAATTAAGTGCTTATAGTTCTGAAGTGTAGTGCAATTCAAATGTTGGGTGCCATAAACTTCTTGAGCTTTAATTAACCACTACATTCATTTAAAAAAAGAAAAAAAAAAGAAAAGGAAAATAGTATTTCTTTCATGGGAGAAAACAGTTGAATGTGTTTAGATGAATCATTTAATATCTGTCAACAAATGATTACCAGATCTCAGAGGCAAAAATCATCTAATTGGCCCTTAGTGTTTAGAAGCAGTTGAGTGATTGGGAGGACACTGTTGCATAAATATTGTCACATATTATCTTAATAACTAAATTATATAGAATTTATATGACAAATTATATTGAAGGCAACATGCATAGCCATTTGTTATTCAGAACGCAAGGTGAAATGAGACAACTAATCCCCACAACAAACAGTGCTCTTTATACATTAATACTGATAAACTGAAGCAGTCAGGCTAAATTGTGCCTAGCCTTGCCTGTATAAGCCACTTGTGCGTCTGAAGTTGCCCTGATATACCACAAGAGAGAGTTTCTTCAGGGATTTCATTACATCTACATTAATTTTGCAGCATGTTTTGTATTTCAATTATGCTCAGAATTATACAAAGACGATGTTTACTACTTCATGTGAAGTTACCTTTCAAAACTAATGATAAAATTGATGTTGGAGGGGGAACACACATGACAACCTTCTCCTCAAAATCTTGCTAAGATTCCTTTGCAGGATGCTGTAAAATCAATATAACACCATTATCATAATGCAGCCATTTTCTGTGCATGCTTCCTGTGGCTGGTCGCCTCACTTTCCTATTAGGATTGTATCCTCCTCCTGTGCTTCACTGCTGCTGTGACCACATTTTTCTGTGCTCTAATGTGAGCAAGATGACAGTGCCTTCTCCAAGTGCGTATCTTCCTCTGTTGACTATAATGGAGCCTAAATAACTTGTCTGGGTTAGGTTATCAAGTCAACTCCAAGGTGACATGAGCCTTACAAATCATTATATTAAAAAAGGTCATCTAGCATCTGACTAGTATTGTGTCGGAGTTCCTCACACCTGACAGAGTTGGTTTTATTCAAGATCCTAAGGCTGCGTTAGGTAGCAAAATTCTAGTTTCTTTTATACCTTTCTTGTTTCTGCTTCCTTTCTTCCCCTTCCACATAGAGGTCTAGATCTTCATCTCTAAATATACAAGCTCCATACAGAAAAATAATGTTCCAACAATACTTGGCGGGGTGGTGGGGGGGGGGGTGTTTTGGAAATACCACAATCCCAAAACCGGTTCAAATTCTTGTTGTTCTTGTTGTTTTAGGGTTTGCGCTCACAAGCTTGCAGTGACTTTTTTTTTTTCAAATCTACCCTTAGGAGGTCAGATACTGATGTCATTTAGACATAAAACTTATATGCGATCAGTCTGAATTGCAGAGCCATATGTGGCATAGATTTATTAAATTTAGATGTGGCATTCCCAAATGGTTCCTTCATTGCTGTCCGTGTGCAGAAGTTGGCCTCGTTTTCTTCTCACTGGTTCCACAGTAACAGAAGAGTATCTTCATTGACACTGGCATAATGCTAATGTAGATGAGATCAGTACTAGGCTAACTGCCTCTTCTCTGGTGTGAAGAAAACCAGGTTGCATTTCTACTTGATTTTTAGAGACCAAAAAAAAAGTCAAATTCAGAATCTACCATTTCTTCTTTTTGTCCAAAGATGAATTCCATACATTATTAATTGTAAAGGCAGTGTCTCTGGATAACAGTTGATATTTGAGTTTATATGGGTTCTTGGAAGAAAGGGACACATTTAGAACTGAGGCTTAATACTGAATCAGAAAATGGAAATCAGAGATGTAATCTTTTGAACACAAAGCTATAAACTAATATTGAAGATCAAATATAATTTGATTTGGATTATCTTATATTATCCATAATCATCGTCAAGTGAACTAGGAAAATTAATCAAAAATTTTGTATAAATATGTATGAATATATAAGTACATGTTTGCTTGTTTCTAGGTCTTTTAGTTTTCCTCAGAATATATAACTTGTTTTTAAACAGCTCTTGTTTTTTACACATTATTATTTTCACATTCCTGCAAAAAATTACTTAACTATGATCCATTGTATTCTAATATAAATATAAATTCATGTATACACACAGAACATACTGTACAATCTGAAATTCATATTTGTGAGGTAAAAAAAGCTGCTACATATTCAAAACAAAGTCAACATTCATTATGAAAAAAACAATCAGTTGCTAATTTTGTTTTCCCCAAAGTATTTGGTGAGAGGTACAATCACATACAAGCAATAGCATCTGTTTATAAAATTTAGAAAACTTGACCTTATATTTTGGTTTGTGTAGAGAAAGTGAGAGAACATACTGGTTTTGAAAAACTGCAAGATTACTGAGAGTCCCACTGGCAAAATTAAGGGATTGCTAATGAAATATAATATGCTGCCTTCCTTTTCCTCTGGTTCAGGTCTGTATCCTGGTGTTTACGACTGGGAACAAAGCAGTGATATGAGTAATAAAGTGGCACCAGTTACAAGTCACATTCTTGTATTACCTGTCCCTGGTTTTCCTTAATTTCCTTTACTTTGCAAGTTCCATCCCCAATACGGGTAAGGCTGTCTGGAATGAAAGTAAGTCTGGTTTTGAGGATAGGTGGTTAATGGCTATTTGCATACAACAGGCTGGCTTGTGCTACTACTGGTGTAAGTCCTGGGCCGAGCATCGGGTTGCGGTTCCTTCCAACCAGCATTTTTATGATTCTTCCTTAGTTTCTCATGAGCTCAGCTGATCATGAGAGAAGGTGCCATAAAAGCAACAGAAATACCATAACTCCTAATATGACAGGAATAGAGATAGCTGCATATTTCACTCTTCCACTGCTGAACAGCTTGTGTAGATGTCAGATACAGAGGTTCAATGGTTCTGGATTTTCTACTGTAGCTAACACTAGAAACCGCAGTAAAATGGGAAAGTTAGAAACACGTTGCTCCTTGTTGCAAAACAAATATTTTACTCAAAATGTACCTTATAAACATAAAATCCCACAACACTGACTTCCTGAAAAATAATCAATAGCATCTCCTTCTCAAAACGTTGTAAAACAAATCACAAACATCAAAACATTCTACACTGAGGAAAAAACAGATCACCTGCAATAGTGTTGCAATACGTAAGAAATTCAGCGAGGTATCTTAATCCCTTTTTTCATAGAGTCAGTACTGTCTTAATCCAAAAGAAATGTCTTGAATGTTCGTCATTGCCTCCCAAACCCCACTGGGCACTTGAGATGCAGTTCGTAATTTTCTAGAGCAGAAGGGATAAAATCAAAACTGAAGTGAGTCACAAATCTTAATTGAATTTTTTTAATAGCATAATTTTCAACAGCCATTATTTCATGCTTTCAAATTAATTTGAATATAGCTGAATTTATGTTTCTACTTTAACCCTCTTTACATTTATTTTTTGAGCACATTTGTGATGTTGGTACAAGTGTACCAAAGAGATGTGAGCATGGGTTTGAGGTTTTTTCTCCCTTATTAGCTGTTTAATTGTTTGATTTCTGCATCTATCAATAAATGTGCCAAAGCTGCTATTATGCTAATTCAGAACACTGTTTTTTTTCTCTGGGTTATTTTGATAAGGAGGAAAATATTAACCAACTGTTGTTGTAGGAGGAGGGAAAATAAAACAAAAAAGCCTTGTCTGAATATGAAATAATTTTTCTACTTACTGAATTCTGAGTATTGTTTAACTGAGTCATAGATGTTTGTATCTACTTTCAGTTGTGAGTGTGATGCAGAGTATTGCTGAGAGAATAACTCCTAGTACAAGTGCCTTGGGTCCATAGATAGTTGACAACACTCTTCCAATCCAATCCAATCCAAATCCAATCCAATCCAAAGACAGCATCTTTAGTAGTAGTTTTATATACCACCAAAAAAATATTTCTAAAGAAAATTTGATTTGATCCTCTTTAAAAATTTTCATATCAGCACTTAATAGAGGCACACAGAACAATATTCATTTGACCAGAGAGAATTGCCACCTGTGTTAGTGCATTTCAGCTAGTCTGTTAAACTTCCCCTATGAGTAGATGAAATGAAAAGAGCATATTTAAAGTACAATTCAGCACATCTGCACCCTAAAAAAGTCTTCACTGACTATAAATTAATTGGAGGACGACAAGCTCAGCTGTAATGTCTGCAGTGCAGGCAGCTAAGCTTAGGTGAGATTAATTCATCCTCATGACACAAATTTTGCCCATAAGTCTTTGGATCGCTTTGATTTGGATGATCGCCTTCACTGAATTAGGAGACTTGAGAGCATGATTGCCCTTAAAATGGGTGCATACACAATTATGTGTTGCTAAAACACGCCGCAGTGGCTTGGGGCGAGTGTAATACCAGGATAGTTTAATATGCTCCCCCCAGGCCGGCAGCCACCTTCCTGGGAACATACCAACCCCCTGCCTTGGCGAGTGGCCACCTCCCTCCCCTCCACTTCTTTCCTTAGCATTAATGTTTCTCGTCATGTCCGTGCCTTTTTTCTCCCAATCTTTGATGATTTCATGTCTTTGTTATAAATTGTGACTAACTCTAATCAAATCAGAAACTCGCCTCTGTGTTCTTTCTCTCCAATGTACTTTCATTAAAACTCCAGCACATGGAACTGACTTTGGGACCGAAAAAAGAAGAATCTGTAAAGTGTCCTTATTTCAGCATTTGTTTTACCTTGAGAAATGCATTTTGTCTAATCAATTCTTCTATACACACGTCAAGATTCAGAGTTTTCCTCTTTCTCTTCTAACTTCTCCAAACGTTGCTGCTGTCTTAGTCTTAGTAGATCCTCATAGGAATGAAATAGTGACTGTTTAGTTCTTTCCCATACAACATTAATTTTGGATATTCTAAACCTTGGCCTAATGTAATATATCTGAGCTCTTTGACCTAGTTTCCTGTTTATTGCAGCTTAATTATTACACTGCTCACTAACCAGACAGTTAACACAGTTTCAATTCATTTTTCAGATATTAAGATTGCTTGCAACAGAATTAAGCTAAAATTAAATTGTAGTAACTCAATTTTTGCTTCTAGTCATTTGGGAGGGTTTTTTTTTGATAATTCATTAAGAATTAAATTATGTTTATTTGTTCAAAACATCCCACTGGCCTTTAATATCTTGAAAGATATTAATAATTTAATACCTTACCCTCACCTCCAGAGAATGAGTCCTTATTTTATGTGAATGTCTTCGACTATTCTCTAAACCGTGGAAGGTGCGATCACTTTCTTCTGCCCATTTTTCTCTCAGTTCCAGTCAAATAAGCTGAATTTTGGTTTTGGAGCAGGGACTTGCGCTAAATTACTATCACAGAAACACAATGTGCACAGTAGTAACTGACAAATGGAAGAATTTGGATAAATCAGATATTCCAGCTTTGCCTTAATGGTTTTTCTTTTAATGAACCTAGTTCTTGGATATTTCAAACTTCCATGTCAAAGACTTTTGGCCTCTGCTTCAGTTTATTAGTTATTTATGAAATTTGGATAAAGATATATGTTCAGATTTTAAAAGAGGTTGAGATTAAGACTGTTTGATGCAGTCCTTGTCATTCAGTTGTTGTTTGGTTTTGTGGTCGTTTTTTTTTTTTTCAAAAGGCACAATTTGTCAGATATTACTCAGAGATTGAGAAAGATGTTCAGGAACATACAATGTGTGTATCCAGACCTTTCTATTATTGTAGAAGTATTATATTTAACACTTATCATCTTGTTATAGTCAGAGCTATGAAAGCATTTTTATTTCCTCCCAATAGTTGTTCTTGATTTTCCTTTCTTTTGTTCCATTTTTGTTCTCTTGACTTTGTGTCCTCAATGCCTTGCCTTGCCTTCCCCTCCATCTCCTTGTTTGCTTTTTCTTTCAATCAATCAGCTACTTTTCTCCCATGGCCTTGTGGAAAGCACTCTTTAACCTATACTAAGATTTGCTTTTCAGCCTTTCAACATAAACATTCGCTGTAACTTGCACATAGGCACTGTCACTTACTCTTCTCATACTGACAAATATTTAAATGGTCACCATCCATTTATGCAGACACTTGCTGCCATCCTCACATATTCACTGGGAGAGCAAAATGTTTTCTTATTTTCCTACTCGAGAACAGAAGAGGGTTGCAAAGTCAGTCCTTATCCTGGGACAAAGGTACTGACTAGGGCTCCCTGTGCTCAAGTTGCTGTTGGATGCTCAGGGCAGAAATGCCAGTTTAGGACCAGTCTGACTTCTCGCTTCTCCTGGAGTTCACCACAAAGCCCATCCATCCCAGTCAAGTCAGCCAGCCCAGTTTAGCATGACACATGCTGTTACTTCCAGGTTTTCCCTTAAGAAACTGGTGGCATATGAGGTACGAATTTGTTTCTCCAGTTGTGTTGGAAGATCAGTAAATTACCGTAGAGGTATTGGCAGCCAGGAGTCAGTAACATCTTAAACTGGCATAGCTGCTTCTTCTATAGTGTAATAAAACTTTGATGAGATAGAATTCCAGTTGTAAATTTACCGTGGTCTATTCAAGATAAAAGGAGAAAAACAGAGCTTTTTTAAAATCCATCAGTTCAAAAGGTAGGCATATTTTATGTTGGTAAGAACTGAAAGAGAGCTGACACCTTCCTCTTCTCTCTTTGCGTTATTATGCCTATACTTTAAAGAATACTTTGATTGATTGTTTATCTATTATTCCTGACCTCCAAGGTAACTACAAAAAGGCCCTTCAGAAAACAAAAGTTCTACTACATCAGACACTTACATTTAAAACACAAGAAAATACATAGATACACCCACTTTCTAATGCAGCTTTTTGGACTTAAAACAATTATTCACTAAAGGAGAAATATTTACATGTACTACAAAGCAAAAGTTTATAAACAGTTTGATTTAGCAAAACTGAAATAATGTATGGCATGACAAGTATGTGATCAAAATTTGTTGTACAAGATATAATGTAGTAGCAAAAGTAAAACTCAGTAAAAACATCAGGCTATATGTTACTGCTTTTTTTCATGTATATTGTCCCATATTTTTTCCAGGACCAACCAGCATGCTCCCACCACTGTCCCCTGCATCTTCTTTCTTTTCCTTACTGCCCGCCCTCCCTCCCTCCACCTACCCCCATCTCACTTTTCCCCTGACATATATATTAACTCCCTCGAGCAATTTTCATTTTAGATTTGTTAAGAAGCAATTACCAGCTCTCTCTGAGAAGGAGAAGCAGTGCCATCATTCACTATACTGCTGGATAGGAGAACTGCAGGTAGTTTAAGAGAACAAACGTAAGATCTCAAGTCACAGTACCTGTTGTAATTAGAGGCAATACTGGCTAACTATTATTTGGCTTGCTGAGCAGAAGGTAGGGGCCAGCTTGCTTGTTGCAGGTACACTGGGTTGCCGTACACCAGCTGGAACAATCCCTAAGAAAGTAAATAATCGTGTCTGTAAGGTTATTTCAGAACTTTAAATGCTAAGATTTAAAATCTCTCATGTGAGCACAGATGGAAACAATGCTGTCACTGCGAAGGTTGCCATTAGAAACAGATTGAGCCCGATAATCAGACTGGACTACTAATGGCTGCAAGTATACTTTGCCTAACCAGTCCTGGCAGGATGCTTTCCTTACAGTGATAAATGTACAAGCTGTGACTTGCATTTCATTTCCAACCTTGGCAGGCTAAAATAGTCTGTTAATGAATGAAGACATCTTTAAGCATGCAGTTGTATGCCAACAGCAGTTGGTAACCCTCCATATCCATCTTATTTCATTCCATTTACAATTCCACTTGTAATCAAGCAACGAATAAACTACTGATGCTTGGCCAGCAGTATCCACATGACCTTAGAAAGTGTTTGAAATCTGCAAAAAAGCAAAATATCCTTGTCACTGGTATTGCTTACATTTTCACTTCAGTGTGCAGACAAGCAGTGCATTTGAAAGTCATCCTGAAAATAAACTGCAGCAAACTCAATCAAAACTTTTGTTATTAAACATGACGTACAAAAAAAGGCTTTTGAAAATGGCTATTAAGAGTAACATTCAGCATGAGATGTTTCCGATATAGCATATAACAGAGTACCTAAAAAACAATAACATAATTTCAGTAAAACACAGAGATATATTTATCATGATATTACCACTAAAAGAGGCTGAATTCTACAGAAAGCTGGAAACCTTGGGTTGTATAATTCTTGATATTAAAAGTAAAACTGTTTTTCTTATTTTGTGTTCAGGAGAAAGTAAATCAGAGCAAATAAAGATATACTAAATTTCAGTACTCAGTCACCCTCTGCATAATATGCTTTCTCTTTTCCTTAGGCATGTATAGTCGCTATAAGCAAAAATAAAAGTATTTCCCCATTCCTTCTTTTGCCTTGAAGGAACTGAGCTGCTTCCATTCATTAAAAAGTCAGCTGTTTTCTGACTAGATGAAATAATTTAGTAATAATTACTGCTGCTTCTCATCTTGCAGCACAACTCAATTTCAATACCTTTATTATTTCTCCCCTTTTTATAATTCAATCAATTAAATAATGAACAGTAAAGAATATTGTTTTTCTAGATCTTTATGATCTCCTTTGAAACTTCTACGACCCTACTGTGACCCAAGGACCATCGTAAGTGATACTGCAAAGTTCACCTTACATTTGCATTGCAGTACTTAGTTTAATTGAAATACTTGAAGCACATAAACAATGATACAGAAAAGCTTATAGCACGTGAAGGGATCTCTTTCAACTCACACCTGACACGTAGCAATGAGAAAACCTCCCCACCTCTTCAAACTTCCATGAAAGAGAAGACTTATGGCAAATCAACACTTAGTCCTTAAAAGTCAATACTGCAGGGAACTTGTATGCTTGCATTTCAGATTTGTTGTTTAGAAGTAGATTTTACTCTTTGTTATAAAAACACAATATGGGCTACGAATTTTTAAAACATCTTTATCATAACAGACCACTTAGAGGCCATATAAGTCATGTACATTTTGCGAATTTGAATTTTCATGTACAGTTTATCTGATGTTTCTTGTGGTATAATCACCTTCAGGATGACCGGTGTGTAAGTGGGCATGATCAAGTGTTTACTTAAGCTGGCAGATAAAATAAGCCTGCAGTGAAAAAAAATAAGTCTACCAAACTGTTCACTAAATTACTCAATATATCTCTAACTTTTATTTAAGTTCTAGTAAATAACATTATTTTAACTGTATTATCTTCTAAGTATTACCAAATAACTAATTATTATGTAATACCTAGAGCCAAAGATAGTCTATATTCCAAAAAGTTTTTAGCATTCCTGGGTTAATCATACAAAAAGATGTCATTGTTCTTGATTTTCTAGGCTAAGTAAAAAAAAAATACTATAAATTAGTGTGTTGTTCATCTCTTATCAACTGAGATATCAGATATCAGATATCTCAGTAGGTATCTGATATCAACTGAGATATCAGATATCTCAGTAGGGGGAGGGGGGGGATGGTATTTAGATATGAAGTGTGGAGCAAGAGCAGCATCTGAGATTGCTCCCCTGTTTGGAGGTGGAGATGGGCAGTGCAGATCAGTGCTGGCTGGGACGCTGGGCATGCACAGAGGCTCACCAGGTCCCACTCTGACCTCTGCTGCTCAGCTCCTGGCTGAGTGACGCTGATGCAGGTTCCAGCGCTTCTGCATTTGATAATTTCACTTTGCTGCTCCATTTCCCTCCTCCACCCACCTCGCTACTCTGCTCCCAGCCAGCCGCTGCAGCCGTAAGAGGAACAAGACCTCTGAAGTGCTATCCCCACGGTGCTTCCAGAGACCTCGTTACCATCACACTTTGGTGCACCATTTGAAGCATCTGGCGGTGGGGGAGAGGTGAAAAAGCCTCAGGCATAGACACAACAGGTAGAAGGGTGATATATATCCTGCAAACTACTTTGTGAAAATCCACAAAAGCATGGATAACTAAGCTAAAAATAAAAATTATGGATAAACCAGAACTTTGATTTGTGCAAACCCAAACTGAACTATTTTTAAAGATTACAGTCAGTTCAGAAAAGAGCTGTTAGTCCCTACATCTGTCCTTTGTCTGTGAGCTTCAGCAAATCTAAACAGATTTCTTACCTGCTAGACATTTGTTTCTCCCCTCCGCCGTCTTACAGCAAGGATCAGTTTTTGCCCAACTTCTTTCTCTTCCCAACTTTCAGATAAAGCATTTCAGATAAAAAGACACAGAATCAGTAAAAAGACCACTAGCTTTACTTCCTCCACTCTTTCTCACTTGCCAGCAAAATTTGTAAATTTTCCAAAAACATACTTCAATATTTTCTGTAAATGGATAGAGACCGTTACGGATGAAGCTACCACTTCATCCACCAGATAGCTAACAGAATTAGCATCTTCATAACTTAATCTGCCCTTCATAAGCTTTCTGATAGAATTTTGTGATAATTGGAAGTTTTGGCCTGATAAAGCAGTGGGTTTTTATCCAGCTGAAAAATAAGGTTTACTGCCAAAGCGAGGAGCTCTCATAGCACTACTCCCAGCTATAGGCAATGCCATTAGCTGTTATTTGTTCAGAATTTTTTTTTTGTAAAAAAGAACAAGACAAAAAATAAGGTGGGTTTTTTTCTCGTTATGTCCGGATTCTTTCCCATTTCTCTAAGCCAGGTGTGAGATTTAGTAAATCCATTGATTCATTACACTGCTGAGAAGACACATTCTGCTGCATTCAACACTCTTTAAAGTTTTGATCCAGATTCCTGGGGATACTGAGGAGATACTGATGGAGAGAGAGAGGAGGAGAGAGGGAAAACTCGCTAGGAGGTAAAAACATAATTAATTTGAATCAATGGGAATAAAAACAACAATGAATTTTTGGCAAATATATCAGTTTAAGTGGGGTTTGTTCTAAGGAAATGTATATACCTCTAAATTTTCCGGTGCACAGCTCTGACTGTGGCTGTATAAATACATTTTTGTTCTATAAAAGATAAAGTTTGGAATTTGTTACTATATAGCTTCTGCAACTTACTGATAAAAAGCTGTCCATCAAAAGGGTTGGTGACGCAGACATATCATCTCACTGAAGAGCTATTAACAACACAGACTGATTACACGAAGAGTGTAGAAAGATAGCTTATCTTTGTGCTGTAGAATTTTATATGACTGAAAAAGTGAGGGGAGTTTGAAAAAGACTTTTGCCTTAAAGTTCCTTGAAACAAGCTTGAAATCATCACTGAGCCCAGGTTTTTTCTTTACGGACTTGCAGAGCTGACCTCAGTTGTATCAGTTAATCTCTTTGAACCTTTCTTTCGCTAACAAAAGGAAAAGAATAATGAAATCTATTTAATGTAAATTTTAAGGACTTTTTTTAAGATTTAAAATTTTGGGTGTATAAAACTGGTGTTAATAGCTACCTATGCTGTGTTAGATATTAAGATAGACGAATCTTTTCTACAGTTCAAATAGCTAAGATCTGAGGTGAATTACTCAGGGAAGCTGTGGAATTTCTATCAATCCCGAGCGGTTTTAAAGAACAGATTAGACAAACATCTGTCCACACAGAGACAGGTATGGCTGATCCTACCTTTTGGCAGGAGAGTAGAGTAGATGACTTCCCAAGATTTATTCCAATTTTTTTACTCTAAAGTGTTGCTTTTGTGGCCTTTGTCCTAGGAGTGTAGCATCAATACATGGCTTCAGGTATTTCTGACCTTTTGGGTAGAAAGTATATTATGGAGTCAACATTCCTCAACAAACAAATTTTGCTCTTAAGATCAACTTTTTCCTATGATTAGTAACAGCGTGTTCTATGTTGCTCTTATAATGTAGAATGAGCTGTGAAACCTCAACTAATCTATCAGTTAAGAATGGGCTTTTCACATTGAATTACTGTCTTGATTTTCCTTTCTGAAAATTTACTAGCACTTTTGATATATACTGTACGTGCACACTCCAAAATCAAATTTGGCAGGTTCTATCAAGTAAATATAAGAAGTGAAAGTGCCAAAGTGAAATCAACCCTCCATTTTCCTTTCTCCCCCACATATTTTCTACTATGTCTTTGTAGTAGAAATACTGTATAGATGCCCTTTGAAATGCAAATGACTTTGACAAAAATCTTTGTATCATAGCTTAAGTTTAGGATGGAAAATAACAAAAAGTGCAAATTGCACAGGGTTTTCACAAGGAAAAGTTGTTTTAGTGAGAGTTGGGGAATTCTCAGTTATCATTAAGAAAGCATTCGGCATCAATTTACAAAAATATTTGTTTATTTACATCATTAACAACTGCCATAATTTGGAGCTGTGAGAATGTTTTCTCAGCTAAATCTTCCATTCGGAGGTCTTATTGTAAATGGGATCCCAAAATGTATTTGCTAACTGAATGATAAAAATATGTTTAGGAAGAACATAGTCACAATTGGAGAATTAACTTCAAACTGACATAATTTTCATTTAACAAAAAAATTGTCATTATTTCTATTTTATCTTTCACTTGGTACCTGAACATGAAAGAGGAAACCTGCTGAGTGTTCAAATATTTAACAAAGAAAAGTGATGGAACACCCAAGCTATCTATCAAGGTCTGATGATTTTCAGAAGTAGAAGGAAATATCTAGGTTAGGAGAAAGTGGAAACTTATTGAGAAACACTGTGTCATTTCTATTTTCCATGAAACTTGGATGGGTAAGCATTTCAGACATAGATCCCACTTTTTTAATTACTTTTTTTTTAGCTTAGCTGCTAAGCCATTTTGAATAAAAATACAGATAATTCACACCAAAAAAAAAAAAAAGCAGCTCGTTTTGAAGCTAAACCTGATACCAAGTCTAATCGTTGGGTTCTCACAGTACTTATGTCCAGTCAAGCATACTTTTTTCAGAGAATTCACTCACTCCCTAAACTTCCCTTTTGACGTCTGTCAGGATAGGATACTATTGAGAAAGCCAGGCATCTAAGGTACTCCCTTTGGTTTACCTGGGGGCCATGGTATCTGTAGGTGTTTGCTCCAGTAAAGGTTCACACATGCTTAAAACTTAGACAAAACAACTGCTTTCTGGTGTGTAGCTGCCTAGTCAAGTCTACATCCTTGCATTGGCTTGGAGGTTTCTTACACATTGCAGGAGAAGAATTACATCTCTAACAGTTTGATTACAACAGGATTCACAAAAACTGTACACATGCTTAAGGGAAAAATTTGAAATTGTGATGGTGGAAAACTGCCTCAAATATGGATCCCATCAGAGGCAGACCCCTCTCCCCAGTTAGGATTAACAGGGGAAGTGCCTATTGCAGCAAAAGCAAGGTGACTTAACTTACCTGGACTATTTTTACTCACACACAGGCTGACCCATTTAGAACTAGGCAGCTTTCTAGTTAATTTAATTCCAAGCCTATGCCCTGAGCTTGAGTGTAAGAGACCTAGGTTCACTTTCTTCTCTGCTTGAGAAGATCTGAATTCTTACCTTCCAGGAGAATATCCCATAAGATATTCATGAGGGAGGAAAATATTTTCCCCCTCCCATTTCAGCCTGAAAGCTGTTCCACTTTGCAATAACTAATTAAATATTCAGTGCACCAAAAAAAGACTAAACTTGAGAGCAATTCCTTAGCCAAGGGCTATGGGTACCCCTCTTAAGATGAAGAGCCATCAATCCAGTTCTTGCTCCACTGAAAACCTTGACACAACAATCGGGGAAACAAGGACTAAAATATTTGCTCTCAAGAGAGTGAACTACTCTACACAAAGTGAACAAAATAGGACACATCCTCCTTCCCTAGCCAGTATAGTAGTTATTTTAGAGATACGCATGGAAATTTTTGTTGAATCTCTTCACACAAAACTAAGAATTGACAGTGGGACTCTGGCAAGTAGCTGGAATAACCATAGAGCAATGCCACCTCTGGCTTTGTATCAAAGCCGGTCTACTCAACGTACTCTGAGCTTGAATAATATATTGAGACATACAAGGGGAAAAGTGATAGTCCTTACTGTGTAGACCAAGGCGCTTCTGCCTAAATGCAGTATATTTACCCATTTACATAGAAAAATGGGCTTGCAGTATAAAGATGGTTATATCATTTAGAAGATTAATTATTTTACCTTTTAAATGAATTATTTAGGGGGTTGGAAGTTCCAAACCTTAAGGGCCGTTGTTTGCTTAGAGCAAAGTAACACAAAATGCTTAATTCTTTTATTCTATAGCATTAATAACTCGGTGATAATAATTAACGTAGAAATATGGCTATCCTCATAAGCCTGAAAGGATAAAGTGATTTGTTAATTGGTTACCTATAGTAATGATTAATAATAAAGGCAGTCATATTTCTTTCCTAGGGATATCATATCTGTCCTTTTAGCAATTTATAATGGACCTCTGGGTTACTTGTTCTAATTAGTGGGTTGACACACTCTTATGAAACATGTACTAAATAAAACCAAATTGTATTGTAAGGCAATATATACTTTATATGGCATATACCATGAGAAACATTTCCAACAGTAGAATACAAAAAACAGACTATTCTCTCAGTGGTACTTCAAAATCTAATTGACTGGGAAAACCACAGAATTTCATAGCAGTGTAGCCATTTGTAGCCAGAAGCTATTCTTCCTTGCTCCTGTGGTTACCATTATGTTTTTAAACTAAAAGAGCTTAACAAACCATGGATGACCAGGGAAGCTGTACAGCACTACACGTATAGTACAGGACTTTCATTCTTGTAAGTAAAAGTCTGTGGCCAAATCTTAACAGATAGGAATATTTTTTTTGACACTCCAAGGTAGTCGTAAGAGCAACCCAGAGTGTATGGGGTCCTACTAAAGAAACACCTTTTTGCTGGTATGTTTTGGCACCAAGAAACTGCCGGCATGGGACATGCCTAACCTGCGTCTGTATTACAGACCAGTTTTGTGGATACATTTTCAATGTTAAGTTGTTAGAGTCTGGTATTAGGATGAATATGACACTATTCTTCATATCGGAATAGTTGAACATGATGTCCGAGTTGATTGACAGGTGCGTCATTTTGACTGCAGCATCCCACAGTGAAATGATGGAGCCATAAAGGAGGAAGAAGAGAGACAGAAGAAAAAAAAAAAAAACAAAAACCACAAAAGAGTGAAAAGAGAACCTTTTACTTAGGGGTTAGTTTTTAGCTAAAATCCTGAAAAATGCAAAAGAGCCTGTGGCAAGAGGAAGTCACACATAACTTCAAGGATAAGAGGCTGGTCTTTATAGTGGTTGAATTCTTCTGAGCTCCCTTTAACTATTACTCATGATTTGGGGGATTTATTGATATGACAGAAAACACATCATTTAGTGGCTGGAGTTTAAGTGACTGACTACCTGACAACTGGATTTTTTTGGGGGGCTTGGATAAAAACTGTGAGAGCTAATCCAGGAGAAGACGGAAATGACTAACTACTTCATCATCTACTCTACAATTGTAGCAGAAGATGTAGTTTCAAAGTATTCTCATCCTCAGCTTTGGTAGATTATTCAGTTTTGCCAAGTGGTTTTATAAGTGTGTTTTGCTTTTATGTCTGATTTTTTTCTTTTATAAAGGTTGCTTGTGAGTAGGAAAGTACTGACTTTCCTTGAGTGCTCCACTGGAACAAATTTCCCAGATCTGGGGAAAAGAGGGCAGTTTAAATTTTGTATTCTTCTCTACAGAGTTAAGGGAAAGCTATCATAGAAGGGACCTTGCGATTTCAACATTTAGAGATTGACATCTTCAATCTTAATTAGTTTCTATGAACAGGGGTATATTAAATTCATGCCCTCAGTTCTGTATGATGCTGAATTGTAAGTTCTAAATCTTTTTCTGATAGAAATTAATTTTTGTTTTGAACCGAAAATTAGTTTTGTCACACACATTTGATTTCTGTTTTGATTACCTGATTTCTGTTCACTGTTAATGCTGTAATGTGACACATGACATCGTTTAATGTGGCTTGATGATTTAAGACTTCTTTGTGAAGGTGCTGAACATAATTCCAATTCAACAAAACGTCTGACCATGAAAACAAAACCACTTTTAAATAAGGAAGAAAATTCTTTGTTTCTCCAGAAACCTGTTACCTGGAAGTAGCAATGCTGATGCCAATGCTGGGGTGTACAAGATTGAAACATAGCTCTTGTGGGGATTTGAGGAGGACCAGAGGGCTTCTATTTTATAAAACAGCTTTCTGAATTTTCTTTAAATAATATATATCAACTTGTTTAAATGAAGAGGTTTTAAATAGGAAAGTGTTGTTTCACCCCCCTCGCTCCCCCATATTTCTCACAGGGTTGACTAATGAGTTATAAGTGATTTAGAGTTTACTTGATAAAAAATCAATCTTAGAAAGAATAAGTTGTTCCTAAATAAGAACTGTAGCTAATTAAATATACATAATTTCATTCTTTCATTTTCTTTGGCAAAGCTTCGCAAGACTTAATATTACTTTAATCAGCATATTCAAAATGAAGCAATAAAAATTGAAATAAGGTTTGAAAAATGGAAATTAAGCAAACACTTGCAAAGAATTCTGCTCTTTTGTCAGAATGCCAAAGCAGAATTAGGAGTCAACTTTATGAAATTTATTAGAGAATTAGTACAGTTACATGAAAGAGAAAATATGAAATTTTGCTGGTTTAATTATATGCCCAATTTGGTGCTATTACAGTAGTTTTTCTTGATTAAAATGTTTAATGGGAACACTACATAGAAATATCTGGCATATTGACAGTTTGAAGAGTTGAATGAGCCAGCTATTGAGGCCACTAAAGAGCACTCTCATCTTAATCCTGAACACTTTGTTCCTTCTAATGGAAATGCATGTGAAACAGCTGCCTGTAAAAAAAGACATTTGAAGGTAATTTCATCATTCACTGAATCACACAACAAACTCATATATATATAGTAAGGATTCATTTAGGACGTTCACGCAACAATGCAAGGATCTGTGAGAAAACCATTTCATTTTGTGGGGCTTTTTCTTTATTTTTTAATCTATTGTTAGCAATGGAGTTTGCGTTTTTTCATTCATTTTAGTAATATTTGTCTTTGATCTTAGCACCATAGATTTTCATAACTGAGCAAAATTAACAATATTACATGGCAAAATTGTAGTTGAAATGCACAGTTTGCTTACTTAATTACAAAACTTAATAGCGTGAATGTTTTTAAACATCTAAATCTTGTGAAGGTGAATGCCAACTATCCCTCTTAAGCTTTTATGCAAGTAAAACTTTTCCTTAGCTTCTCAGCAAAAAATTATCTTTTCTCTAAATCCATGACATTTTTCACTGTTGAGTAGAAGTCTGCACACCATTCAGCAATTGCCCTCCATAGCTCAAGTGCACCTAAAAAGCCTTTGGAGGCGTTCTCTGAGGGTATTAAATTTAGGTGCAGCTCTTACCTGAGCGTTGTTTCATGCCTGATGCCAAAACACTGTAACTGGGAGTAGCGTTTTCCTTATGAAACATGGCACTCTGCAGGCAAGCTAGCAAGGAACCTTGGCCCTATTTCAGGTGTTAGAACGTGTAAAAAAAGGTGATGGAACAACAAAAGAGCATTTTGTGTTCTGTTGGGAAGAGGTTGGTTAAATGGTCACTCACTTTGCTGCTACTGTCCCAACACAGTGAATTAAGGAGAGGAACATAAAGGCCTCAGTTTACTTTAATGGAATTGGTACGTCTTATTACAAAGATTTTTTTTTTCCCTTCCTTTCCCCCCCCCCCCCCCCCCCCTTCAAAAGCAAAGCTAAAACAGCCTGTATATCCTGCAGGATGCAGCTGCTGTGGAGATCTGTAAAAATTCATGCACAAATGGTATATGATTACAAGTAATCCCATTAAGAAGTGGATAGACAAGGGTACTGACTTCAGCTTAAATCCAGAAACCCAAAACCTAGCAGAGATGCAGCTGAGCAGCACCTCACACCTATTCTTCATACGTTTAAATCACAGATAAACAGCATTTGCCAAAACCTGCCTGGATTCAGTTCCCTCAATGGATAGTGAAGGATCCTATTCAGATGCAACTTGTGGGAAAATAACAAAGACTGTAAAGGAAAGGAAAGCATTCAGAGACAGAGAACTACAGGACACTCCTTGCTGGGGCATAAACCACAATGTTTGTCAGACTCAAAGTTCACACACCTACTTAGAGGACCAACTCCAAAGCAGAGGTCTTCTCCTGATAGATGCTCTGTCTGTGACTCCCTGTTGAGTTACAAGAAAAGTTATCAGATTCATCAGGCAAAGTAAATTTGGAGGGTGTATGCGTATTGTATTCTCTCTCACGATCATTTCTTTCTTTCCCGGTTCATTAATTCTGCATATATAAAGTCAAACTGATTTTTTGTCTATTACACTGACATACAGAGGCCCGTCTGATAATCTGTTCTCTTTTGCTCTTCTGAAGTCTGTATCATTGTCACTTTTCCCCACGTTATCCCTGTTTCAGATAATTTTCTAAGCAGTAGTTTTTATCTTTTCCCAGATCCACTTTAGTCCTCTCTCTTTATCTGTATGGGTATTTTCAACATTTCCCAGCTAACTATCCACTCCAAAACAGTAATATGCTGCTCCTGCTCTTCCACAGATGTTAAGGACGACTGGACTGAGTGATGATTCCTGCAGCTCTCTGCTAGCTACAGTACTTTTTGATCATTACCCTTTACTTGTCATTGCCTAATGGCAGAGTCCTCATCCAAGATGATTTTTGAATTACGTTTTCACTTAAGAAATGCTGCATCAAGTGGCTTATCACAGATCATGTGCGTTGCGTGCAGCTCGTATTCTTTGCCAACTAATGTTTAATTCTGTTTGAACAGGCACCGCATACCCGCAGGCATATTTATCCCACCTGCACTCTGACCCAGATGGAGTTTTGCTGTGCTGGGATCAGGGAGCTGGCGCCAGTCGCTGACGCTGTAATGTGGAGCAGCAGTGAAGCAGAACAGAGATGCAAGAAAAAAAAGAAAAACCCCCGTCCGTTTGGATTCTTTAGGCCTACTCCAGTGCTTTGACCCAAATAACCTGATCTACAAATAGCAAATAACTTCTCCTGTGTTCTAAATCAAAGGGGAAAAATAAGCTATTTGGGTCAGATCATGCAAAAAAAAGGCCTACCCAGATGACTACTCTCTCCCAGACACTGGGGTGTGCATATCTTGTGGATCTTTTTAATTTGCAATTTTCCCATGGCTCCAGACAGATGTGTCAAACAGAGCTGAACATTAAAAACATTACCTAAAGCCACAGTGATTTTTAATATCTTCTATTAATATGTTTATTTTAAGTACAACATTCTGTAAAACCAGCATGGTCCTCCTAAATGGTCTAAAGGATGTGGGTGAAGGATTAAAAATAAACCCTTCAGCTTTATCTTGCAATTTCCACCCCATAGATTACTTTGGTGTTCACTTAGTATAATGACATTGTCTTTCCAAAGTGATCAGAAACATCCAGACTTCCCTCCAAATCCAGCTTCTGTTCACTCTGGTGCATTACTCATCACCCCCAAAGGATTTTTTGAGGCTGTGCACAAGGGATGGTGTTCAGAACAAAGAGCTTACAAGCATATTGCTTCAGTAGAATACAATCGTTTATAAATTTCCTATTCATTAAGTTCTACGTTCCCAAGAAACTTTAATACTAAATTTACACTCAGTTCCGAGGATTCAGCTGGTTATCATAACTTATAATGGCACAGTGAGGAAATACCCCATTACTATAAACAATGAATTAAAGGTGCAAAACTTCCTCAGAAGCAACCAAAACAGAAAGCACTCACCAATTATGTTTTTTTAAAGAATCCATTTGTATTTTTGGCCAACTTGGGAGCCATTTGCAGGAGAAAAATAATAGGTCTGGTTATATCCAATAATGGAAATAATCTTTGAGAAGTTCCTGTTTTATACTAATTCTACTTTGTACACACCATTTGGGACTATTATAAAGGTTGTATAATTTCAGCATATGCAAATATAATATAGCAGAAGAAATATATACTTGAAAACATTTGTTTGAATCTTATTTGCTTCATTATTATAATTCAGAGTGTTCACAGAGATAAATGACAGCAAGAAGGATCCTTGCACATCCCAGAAACTGCTTTTATATAGTCTCTTATTATTCTGTTCAGGAGGAGAGACTGGGCTGGATATGAGTCATTTGGAGGACTGAAGAGAGCTTGAAAATTGATCTGTAAGTAAGCAGCTTTTTCAGGGAGAGGCAGTAATCAGAGAGACGTGTAGGGAATTCACCGAGGTCAGGAAAGACAAGTGACTGGCCCAAGAAAGTCACTTCACCAAGATTATAATCTTCCCAGTGAACTGACTTGGGAAAAATATTATAACTATCCAAGTCCTCTCAGTTAAATCCACCTGGGGGCTCCTGCCCCCATCACAGACCTGCCAAAAAATCTGATTTCTCTAACCTGTGATTAAATAGGTCTTACAGTGATCCCCCTGAACCAGATGTGATTTATTAAAAGACCAGCTGACTAAAGAAGTCAGTCTAGATATCAGCGCAATATATGCCTGCAAACACTGTTATAAAAAATAGTTCCAACAGCCTGGTCTCTTGTGACATGACAGTCTTCATACATCCCTACGAAGAACCCAAGCTTCACAGTGCCAAGACCTGGAGCAGGACCCCAGTCCCCTCTCTCCAGACCCATCTCCTGGAGAACAAAAGATGCCTTTGAGCCCCTTGGCCTATTCATTGGGTGCCTGAAGAAATGAAGGACTAGGAGTGCTTCCCGGAGTGCCTTTTTACAGTACCCATGACATATAATACTGTGGCAGTAACACTTCCTACCGATGGTATCCTTTTTTCCCTCTGCATCTGATTGCTTGAACCAGAAGGAAAAGCAGCATGTCACACGTTTTAAATAAGAGAATTCTACACACTAACCCACTGTTTTCTTAAATGTAAAAGACTAAGACTATTTACAGCAAGTTCTTAAGCAAAATTGAAAATAGCAGCATGAGAAACATCACACGTGGTTGCTTAAATTGGATGAGAAAATTATGTTGCCTGCATACATCTCTCTCTGTAGTTATTTTAATCATCATAACATTATTAACTGTTTAGAGTATATTTTGCAAGTTAAATGTAGGAAATTTTTGGTATCTCATTGTGAATTTTCATAATTATCTCTTAGCATCTAAAAATATTATATCCCCTCGCCCCCCAAACTATTATCTGAATGTCAATTCACTGACAAATGATCCGAAGGCACCACAGGTATTTCAGTCACTGAAATAATTCAAAGCCAGGTGATACTCAGCTAACACTTAGAAACTGTTGCCCACCAAACGCTTGAATAAGTCTTTGGAAATCCCTGAATAAAGTTTGTAGTAATGCATATACAAAAATAGAAACAGGACTTAAAAGACAAGGATGTAGACCAGCAAGGTCTGGTATCTGTGGACCTAATATTATAATTTCCATTAATTACTAGGCAAAATCAGGACTAATCAGAATTCATTTTACATTCCTAGTATGAAGAAAAAAGAAAAAGCAATAGTTAAGAATCTATTTTATTTTTTAATACTAGGAATGTAACTTTCTATCTTGATATTCTGCAGTATACAGAATGTAAATAACTTAGGACAGTCTCATTTGGGTTTTATTTTGCACCTCTAACTTTCTCAGCAATGTGCATTTTTAAGAATTTTTTGCACAAGGGTATACATGCAGAAGTGGATTGGGCAATGACTACTGAAGATAAAAATTGCATAACATTTCATATATTTGAAACTGCTTTCAGATACCCATAAATCACTGAAAGTTTTAATTTTGGAAATTAAACGTTTTATAGAACAAGCAGCCTTTAATTCATATTTAATTTTAAATGTTAGTTGAAGTCCTAGTGAAGAGTTGAACTTAAATGCAGTTCTGTCTGTGATGGGACTTAAGCGTGTTTTCAAATGTTTTCCTAATTGGAGCTTTAAACCCGTGATTTAAAGCAACTCCATAATGGATGCAGTCTCTTATAATTATTTCATCGCTGAGTTTCAGTGGTCTGTGGAAATCCTTAGCCATCTATTCCTCTTGTGGCATTTGGTGCCCTTGAGCAAGTTACCATTTGTGACCCAGTTCCTTCAGACTGTAAAATGGATAGCATAGGAAGGATAAATTTTTCCATAGTATCGTCATCACTATTCAGCAGATCGCTATTCAGCTCCCAGCTTCATTGTACTAAGCAAATACAATAAAAGACAGCTTCTTTCACAAAGGAACAAGATAGAGGAAAGCAAGCAAGCATTATCATCTCTGTTTTTACAAAATAATTTCAATGGAATTTATTAAAATCTATTACATGCCCGTCTTCCTCAGGAGGTACCAAAAATACCTTGCAAGTATGCTGAGAGAAGAAAAATGTGACTTTTGTTTTCCAAAAAGCAAAGGAGTTGCACTTGGAAAGCATTCAGGTGCTTTTGAAAGATCTGTCCCTAAGCAGCTTGACCATTCAAGACATGCATAGCCTAGTTAGAAACTAAATCCAAGTATCCTAAGCTTTGCTTCATTGCTTTTCTGACAGGACCATTGCCTCCCAGTTCTTTTCCTCATAGCTAAATATATATGAGTTTGCACTATAAAAGGACTGTGAAGCACAGAAAACAGTGCAGTAATCCTCAGAAATACAATTCCGTGTCTTCACATAAGCAGCTGGCAAAAGAAAGTCACTTCTAAAAAGTTGTGTTTCAATTCAAACAAAAGACAAAAACCAAAACAAAAGATGGAAAAGGTCAGATGCAATAATTTTGCAATGAAAAGAGCTGTGTGTTTATTCATTCTCCCCTCACTGACAAATGGCACAACTGGTTTTGCCCAAACTTGCCATTAAAATTCATCTCCAGGTAAAGAAAAAACAAGAGGATTTTCAGTCAGAATGGTGAAAATTTCTGAGACTAAAGAGCAACTAAGGAAAGCTGTAACGCAACCTGAACAATAGCAGGTCATGACCAGAACACTGCTACTATAATGAAGATTTATTTAAATGTATCTCCAAGGAGAAGATAAAAATATGAAGGAAAAACTCTTCTAGGTCTTATGGGCAAGAGCTCATCTGACTTACCACTTAAGTACTGTTTAGATTTAAATGTATAGGTTTCCTCGTTCTTCTCCAAACTTCCCGGGTGTGTTCTAGGGGGGAACACTATGAACGTATCTGGAGTGGAACATAACAAAAAAAAATTGTAAATACTAAAGGCTGTACCTTTAAAACTATTAATTCTCATATTTCCCTTAAAATAAACCCATAGAGCAACTAGATGGAAAAAAAAAGGGTTTGTTTTTTTTTCCTCCTGTTTGATGAAAGCAGTGAAAACATGGCAGTGGTTCACAGGCTTTTTGTTTTGGTTTTCGTTCATAGTGCCTTTAACCTTTGATTATAGGTAAGGACCACCATTTCTGCTACATACTTGTTTCTGTGTGTTAGTATGCAAACAGTACATGACATTAAGTGCTTACAAGAACAACCTACTGCAAAAAATTGAGTTTTCTGCGTTTCCTTTCTGCACAAGAATGAGACGGCTCAGACAGACAGGCCACCCGAGTCCAGCAGACAGGTCGCTTGGCAGTGGAGAGCAGAAGGGAGTTTTGTAGAGAGAGAGTCTTACCCTGAAAACATGTACAAAAAAACCTGCATGCACAGTGTGTGTTTGTATTTATATAGAAACATACATATTTTGCTTGTTTTCCTATGTGTAGGTATATATTTATATATATCAGAAAACATATGTGTGTGTATATATATATATATATATAGGAAAACATATATACATATACATAGGAAAACAAGCAAAATAGTCAAAGTAATTCTCAATGCCTTTTTGCTAGAATGAAATGCCTAGCAAATATTTTTAGGAACATTCTGGTATTACATTATCCCTAAAAACCTAAAATGAACTTTTGCTCGTTAACATATCTGATCTAAGTAGTGCATTCATTTATTAATTTTGAAAATAATGAATGCTCTCAAGAGTTTTTCCAGATTCACATTATTTCATATCATTTAGTGTTTCAGTCAAATAAAAAACAGTGAGATTGCAATATTTAGTTTCCATACATAGCAACTTTTCCCAGGGTAGGGGTTTTTTTTTTGAGATGCAGATAGTAATATTCTCTCATCCAGTGATGGCTGAAATTAATTAACAACATATAGAATGGAAAATTACAGAAGTTAGATGAAAGCCATTCATTAACTGTGCAAAGCTTTAAATTTGGGGAAAGAAATGATTACCAAAACAGAATTACAATTAAACTAAGCATTAAACATAGTTGTATTATATTTGTTTGCATTGTAATTGCTATATTTACAGCCATTATTAATTAGAGTTCTCATTGAGCTAAAGAAATCCCTAAATCTGTCACCTTTGTTGTATGGTTGAGAAGAAAAGACTGCAGACAGAGAAGAGGAATTTTCCTCTTAGTGGTTTTATAGAGAAATTTTCATGATAAATTATCCAAGTTCCACCTAAAGTTTTCTGTTCAACTGCAAAACAAATTTTCCTTCCTTCTTAAAATGTGACTGATTCTATTAACTTTTAAAAAATTATTTAAGAATTTGGAATAAGATTAGCAGATGATTGGATTAAAAATAATTTTATAGGAATACTATTGGATAAAAAATAGACATTGAACTTGCTCAAAGTATTCCAGCTTGCATTTTCATAAAAAAAAAGAAATAACTGTCAGTGGACAGATTGTTCTTTTAAATTCGTGATTTCCACTAACTGGGGGAAAAAAATGGCATCCCGTGAAATCAATTATGCAGACCAAACTTGCCATTCTGGTATTCTGCCGTGATGCCTTATGCGTGCTGCAAATCTGGTACCTCATTTTTCTGATCTGTCATCTTGGCTGGACTCCCAGTTTGTTGGCATATACCCTCATACACAAAGACAGCTTTTCTCCATCAAGCAGGTGAGTTTCCATTATGTAATTTCCTGCAATCAGCAGTTGAATTTGTAATATACTAAGATCCAAACATAATTTTGTGTATAAATATAAAACCTTTTTTCCCCCAACATTTCTCCTGAA
Source organism: Nyctibius grandis (assembly GCF_013368605.1). NCBI lineage: Eukaryota > Metazoa > Chordata > Aves > Nyctibiiformes > Nyctibiidae > Nyctibius > Nyctibius grandis. The sequence goes on along the minus strand of NC_090663.1, from coordinate 75,806,300 downwards.
AGTTGTTTTTCTTAAAATTCACTGTGTGTGCCCTTGGCAGGGTTATATGTTAATCTCTTCTGTCCAGAGTCTTGCCCTTTCTATCCTTTGCATTAACGCACCATAATCACCAGGAAAGGTAACCCCTGTCTCTGAGGCATCTGGACAATTTGCAGGACCAGGTTTTCTGGAATTTGGAAATGCGAATGAATTTAATACAACAAAAGAAACCCAAGCTACTGATTGCAATAGTTCTGTAAGAGTCCAAATTTAATATGCAGACTACAAGTGAAAAATCTGTTACTGAGAAATTTTCTAGGAATTTTATGAAACACAGCTGAAAATGTACCAAACACTGATAGTACATACGGTCACTACGTACTTCACGTTACTACATCTGTTTCTGGAAGATATCCACTCTGGTATTTCTGAAATGTGAAGTGTCTTTGAGATGTATTACTATTCAAAGATATGAAGGATCTGAATCATCCCCTCTCAGTACTTTTGGAGTAAATCAGAAGTAACAGCAGCAAAATACATGTGAGTAGACCAATGTGTGATAAAGAACCAAGCCCAGCATTTTACACAGATATATCTACATGGGCATATACCCAAACATAAATAAAGGCTAAAATATTTCAGAGTTACTTTGAGAAATATTTGCACTGATATTTAGTCATCTGACAATAAATTATATATATAAATGGTCTATGTATTTATTATGTACATTGCTTTACATGTTTACAAACATATCATTGCTGTGATTTGTGCTGCTTGTCTCCTGATCTGAAGGCATTCTGTTAGAATTTGCAGAAGTATTGCCTATCTCTCTGTGTGTTTTATTCCACAGTATTTTTAAGTGTACAGTTACCGGAGGCCAACTCAAAATACGTAATTAAAAAGTTGCAGATTAACCACACACTTCCTTCTATTTAATTAATGCTTATGAATGTTATTCTTTAATGACCAGAGATAACATGATGTGAATTAAATAGCAACTATGTGAACAGCAACTAATTTATATACACATATTGTATAGATACCACTCTATACTAGAGAATTTATTATGCATGTGACTGACCTATTTCATCTCATATTTATGTAAATGGTATTTTACTTTGATGTGTAGGACTATGCGGATTCACTAGACTATATCTTTACATCCTTGCACATTCACTTGGTAAATTTGTTTTAGATATTTGAGAGAATGAAATTAGTGAGTTAAGACAAAATTACTTTTATATGCTAATAGTTAGACAAGCCTATTGTGCAAATGTGAGGATTTCATTTTGATGTTAACATTTTTTCCAATTTCTTTGCTCAAGCTACGGTACAACATTCAGGGCTGCCTCTGCAGGTGCTGAGGCTGTGCAGGACAGGGACCATTGCAGAGCACACTGTGTGTATTGAGAGGTGGGGCTACAGTAACCTCATTCTGCTGACAAGTCCATCCTGGTGTTTCTGTCACAAGTGTCACAATTGCATGAATAAATAGAAGAAATGTTAAATAAAGGAACCATTCCAACCATCCTGGCCTGGGACCATATCAGGGTGGGAGGCAGCTGAGAAGGGAGGACCTATCTCTAAGGGTATGGCTGTATGAAGGAAAGATGAAAATTAATTCCCAGCCTTGAAATGATCCAACCTAAACGGGTCTAAATGGTTTATCAAAAAAACAAACTTGCCAGCTATTAGGAAAAAAGTGTAGAGACATATCCAGTGAGCACAGAGGCACATTTGATATAACAAGTCCTGCTCCTTGTACTGGCATTGGCTTGAGCTGACCAACCCGGCAGGCGCACACCCATGCCAAAACCTGTCCTTTCATCATTTTCAGATTCTCAGAGTGGGGCACCTGATAAATGCTATCACAGCATGTATAGCCAGGGTAGTTATCTTGGAAATGTGATAAGCTTTTTTTAAAATCTTTCCAACACCTGGTTTGCAAAGCGGGGCACGGGCAGATTTGGCTGCAGAAGTGTCACACCTCAAGAGAAGAGGCTCTGCTCAGCGGGCTGCTGCTTATTCCGAAGCCCAGGTTTTCCAGGGAGCTCTTCCATCCTGCAGCACCTCATTGATCTAGCTGTGTTTAATCTAGCGCCCGGACCAGAAGCAATACAGCTGGATGAGCGTGGCTCAGGGCCGGGGCTAGTTACTGCACAGCTTCTGCGTCATGCTGCACTGGGTAGTGTAAACATGCTCTCAGTCTCTGTGATTAGGTCTGGCCCATTTGGCATGAGGAGTTCAATGCGTTGAACCCGACCCCCTTATATCTCTGGGTGCTGCCTCATTGTCAGGGCAATGTATTCCACTGGCCACTGTTTCACTTAGCTCAATGAGCGTAAGCCTCAGGATGCTCTTGGCTCCAGGCACAGATGAACAGCCTTGCAACCAGTTTCTGCAAGCTCTGCTATCACGTGAAGATTAAACATCTGAGCAAATAATCACAAAGCCAAAAGTGGCCATTTTCTCAATAACACATCTGTCAGGATGAAATCCTGATCCTTTGTGCTCTGTGCGTGCTTTGATTGCCTAGGGAACTAGCATGCTAATTTTTGCTCAGAGGTTATAATATTGAAAGTCTGATTTTTGTTTAACAGTCAATCTTAACTCTTGGGCTGACATTTCTCCTGGAGTTTCCAACATGATCACATAATTATGTTTTGTAAATGAAGGACAGACTTATGTCCTAAAAAAAAGAAGATGCAAGCGTGTTAGTTTGTCAGTCAAGCAGTAATTTCACATGAAATGATTAATCTAAAACAACTCACAACAGCTACAAGGGTAGGAAGGATTATTTACTTGTTAAAGGCATCTATGCTCAGTTAGGGAAAAATAGATAAGGGCTGGATCAAATTTTAATTATTTTGTTTGATTTTTTTTTCCTTGCGACAGTGAGAGAGGAAAAAAAAATCATTCAAAAAGCAACAGTCAACAATCAAGCTACTCAAAATGAAACAGAACAGACATGCTGGATTCACAAGCTGTTGATTTTGACTTCTTTTTATCCAGAGGTTCAGAATTATATTTGTAGTCCCTTTTGTAATTTCTAGGTTGATCTTGATCCTTCTGAATAACTACTGGGCTGTACAGTACAGTACTGTACCAGTTACCATCTCAGTAACTATTCTGATATTTAGGAGTAGTGGTCTGAATTCTAACCTATGGTACGTACCAAAGACAACATAGTAACCTCAACCTACCCACTCTCTCTTCTGTGGATTCCTCATATCCCTCCTTTTACTTTTCCCTGCTCTCATAACCAATTAAAGTACAACTAGAGTCAACATCCCATTTCTCCTTGCACATAAGGCTTCTGTATAGATAAGGACCTCCTTTAAATCTCATTTTCCCCCAGGCCAATCTCTCTGTTTCTTTCACCTCATGCTGAAAGCACCTGCTTTTTATGGTTACTCTCCCAGGCCCAAGGGATCGCCCCTGTCCTCTGGATCTCTCTCACTCCATGTGCCTAATAACATTCAAAGAGCTACATGAACATAACTATTTCCATCAACTCTCTAGAGACAGAGACCTATTGCAGAAGCCACAACCACAAAACAGACAGGAGAGTTAGGGAGAACACCTCATTTCAGGATGCCTCTTCCCATCGTAAGGCACAATGCAAGAGCGTGCTACACGAGTGCAGTTTGATGAGATCTACTGATGCTGCTGCTTGCTCCATTTCTCCTCTTTGGTCACTCCTTATCCTCAAACATATATAAACTAATCTCACTGCTCTGATGCTTCTGTCATGTTTGGGACGTAAGTTACTATGTTCTCATCTCTAGGAATAACAAAGAACCACATACTCCTTGCAGCTTTTTTTTTTTTTTTAATAACTTTCTGCATAGCCTTCTTTGCCTGCCTTTGACTGGGATTTCTATTTCTATTTCTATTCATGGTGGGTTGGCTAAGAGAAGTGTTCTCTCTTTATTGCCTTTTTACCTTCTGCAAAGCTGCACGGAGACCCAGCTGTAGACCAGAGTGTCCCATAGGTGAGGGAAGAATTATAACTTTATCCATACAAGCTAATCACCAAAAATTTTCAGAGGACTTGATCATTTCTGTTGCTAATTAAACCACATCTCATGTCTTTCTTCCTGTATGTCCAGAGACACATTTTTAGAGCCTGCCTGCTGCAGATGCACATAATCTGAAAAAGCTGGAAGAACCTACTTGCCTTTCTGCAGTCTTCTTTTCAGGGCCTCTATCTGTAAATGCTCCCACCTAGAGAGGCTGGAGCCACACCTTCAATACCTAAAAGTGCAGATATTCATTGGCACAGCACAAATTAAGTTTTTATACCTGATATCAATCTGTTCTTTTGTGGACAAACTCCAACACAATCGCTAAAGGAGTATGGTAGAGAGAAAAATCATTTGCACCTTCCATTGAAGTGTCGGTAAAAATAAATTGCGTCACTGAAGAAAAAAAATGCTATTTCTTGTTTACTTATTATGAGTTAAACTCAACACTGTATTCCACAATTCAGGACAAAAATCAACAGTTCATTTAATATTGTCCATATTCAATAAAAAGCATAGTAATGGTAAATTGTTCAGATGGTTTCAAGTTTGTGAGAGATCTTTGAACTCTTTAATAAAAACTACAGATTTCTCTAAAGATCCAGAAGATCTTCATTTGGATTACTTGATATTACCTGGATTAACTGATTTTTATTTTTTAAATGAAGATATATTTAGAAATGGAATAAAAACCATATTTGTTCATTGCTATCTCTAATAAACAAGGAAATTAAAGCCCATGTCACATCATTCTTTGCTAAGTCGTGGGCAACGGGAGAGGTGCCTGAGGACTGGAGGAAAGCGAATGTCACTCCAGTCTTCAAAAAGGGCAGGAAGGAGGACCCGGGTAACTATAGACCGGTCAGCCTCACCTCCATCCCCGGAAAGGTGATGGAGCAACTTGTTCTTGGTGCTGTCTCTAGGCACATCAAGGATAGGGGGATCATTAGGGGCACTCAGCATGGCTTCACCAACGGGAAGTCTTGCTCAACCAACTTGATAGCCTTTTATGAGGATGTTACCCGGTGGATAGATGATGGTAAAGCTGTGGATGTGGTCTATCTCGATTTCAGTAAAGCGTTTGACACGGTCTCCCACAGCATCCTCGCAGCTAAACTGGGGAAGTGTGGTCTGGATGATCGGGTAGTGAGGTGGATTGTGAACTGGCTGAAGGAAAGAAGCCAGAGAGTAGTGGTCAATGGGACAGAGTCCAGTTGGAGGTCTGTGTCTAGCGGAGTCCCGCAAGGGTCGGTTCTGGGACCAGTTCTATTCAATATATTCATTAATGACTTGGATGAGGGATTAGAGTGCGCTGTCAGCAAGTTCGCTGATGACACAAAACTGGGAGGAGTGCCTGATGTGCCGGAAGGCTGCGCAGCCATTCAGAGGGACCTGGACAGGCTGGAGAGTTGGGCGGGGAGAAATTTAATGAAATATAACAAGGGCAAGTGTAGAGTCCTGCATCTGGGCAAGAACAACCCCATGTACCAGTACAAGTTGGGGGCAGAGCTGTTGGAGACCAGCGTAGGGGAAAGGGACCTGGGGGTCCTAGTGGACAACAGGATGACCATGAGCCAGCAGTGTGCCCTTGTGGCCAAGAAGGCCAATGGCATCCTGGGGTGTATTAGAAGGGGTGTGGTCAGCAGGTCGAGAGAGGTTCTCCTCCCCCTCTACTCTGCCCTGGTGAGGCCGCATCTGGAATATTGTGTCCAGTTCTGGGCCCCTCAGTTCAAGAAGGACAGGGAACTGCTAGAGAGAGTCCAGCGCAGAGCCACGAAGATGATTAAGGGAGTGGAACATCTCCCTTATGAGGAGAGGCTGAGGGAGCTGGTTCTCTTTAGCTTGGAGAAGAGGAGACTGAGGGGTGACCTCATTAATGTTTATAAATATGTAAAGGGTAAGTGTCAAGAGGATGGAGCCAGGCTCTTCTCAGTGACATCCCTTGACAGGACAAGGGGCAATGGGTGCAAGCTGGAGCACAGGAGGTTCCACTTAAATTTGAGGAAAAACTTCTTTACGGTGAGGGTGACTGAACACTGGAACAGGCTGCCCAGAGAGGTTGTGGAGTCTCCTTCTCTGGAGACATTCAAAACCCGCCTGGACGCGTTCCTGTGTGATATGGTCTAGGCAATCCTGCCCCGGCAGGGGGATTGGACTAGATGATCTTTCGAGGTCCCTTCCAATCCCTAACATTCTGTGATTCTGTGATTCTGTGATTCTGAGCTTATTCTGTCACTTTAGGTGTCCTAATGCTATCAATAGCCAATTTTTACAAAAAGGTCAGACCTCAGAGAAATTTACTTACGATGAATTTGTCTGCCTTGTAATGGAATTTATTAATTCAGTAATTACTTGATATAACACAAAAAAAGTTCCTGTCTGAAGGAGAGGCTGGATATGTTAAAACCACCTCAAATCATTCCCTACTGTAACACTCTCCTCTTTGCTTCTTGTGAAGCCTGTCCAAGTTTACAACACAATTCTCAACAAGAAATTTTTGTGACACAGTTGATCAGTTCTAATATTAATGAGAAAAATCTGATTGCATGTCGAACACATGTGACTATTCAAATACATATCACAGGAAAGCAAAACGACTGTCTCTTTTCTGCTGCACAGAAAACAATGCATACTTAGTTGGGAGAAGGTTTTTGCTATTTTCTGGGCCTCAGTCCTCAAGAGGTTGTCAGCAACCCAGGGGATGATACATACAGCATGTAAAAGCCCACGCCCAGCCAGCAGCTTCGTATTTCAGGATGTCTATTTCCAGATAATTAGAACGAATGGGGAACACTCGATGGAAAATTTTTCTTTAGAGGAATAAGATTAGGTTAGATAGAAAGCTACTTTTCACAAGTGTTCAGGTATGTAAAACTTACATTTAATCAAAAGTTATTTTATAAATAATATTTAAAAAACAATACAAGATTATTGTGAAATACTGTGCTTTCCTATGAGGTGTTAAAGCATTTACAGAAATCAGGTGTATGTGTAAGTATCTTTGAATAGAGATGCCACATATAATAAAAGTGGAAAATTTGTGGGTATTGACTAAACAATCGGTAATGGCTCATGGCTATTTACTGCTTTTAAGAAATACTGCAGGCAATTTTCTTTAATCCAGAAATGCAAATGCTTTATTTAGTTTATATTGGCTGGCTGAAAGAAGGTTCCAAAACAGGTAAAATAGCTATCTCCACTAAAACTATTCTAATGCAAGGGATTCTTCTGTTGAAAAGGGAGATTTCAGTACAGTATGGGGAATTACTTTTTCCTCATGCTTTACAATTACAATGCAGCTTCTCATATATATATAGAACTACTAAGATTTACCCAGCTGAAGAGTTCCACTTTCATATTTTTAGGTGAATGTCTGTATCAAGATTCACATCCTGAACTCATGATTTTATACCTTCCTTCATATCAGCAGTGTTAATTTCAGTTTTCCTCACTGAAGATGAGAGATGAGGTTTAGAGATACCTGGCAGCTTTTCATCCCCGTGACAGATGATGCCTTTGCTTCCTTCATTGGCTTGAAATGAAAGGGCAGTACAACATGTACTTTGCAAAAGCTTGCTTTTTTTTTTTCTTTTGCAAAGAAAACAAAATTATGGCATTAAATTTGCTATGTCCTTTTCATACCAGCTTGTTTTACAGAGATTTAGAGGGTGATTAGTATTGTTACCAGACCTTATTTGTTTCAGGGCTTTGCACATTACTAGTCAGGGTCAATCAAATCATGCATATTAAAGCCAGGTCAAAGTGACCCATGCACAGAAGGAGAAAAACCACATGAGAAACTTGAGCTAAGCACTATCCTCAAGTATTAACGTCACAGGTTAATATATGTATGACCGTATTAGCTCCATAGAGGGACTTTAATATCAAAGTCACAGAATGGACCAGGTGATAAGATTGAAGAATGGTGAGACTTAAAAATAATTCTCATGTCTTGACTCATCAGAGTTAATGACCACAAGAGCACAGACTACTTACGCCTTTACACTTTACAGTCTTTTCAGAAAGGAAGGATTAATTTCCATTAAAACAATAGCATACAAATATAAAAAAGAGAGGAATAAAAGCAATGACGATCATTACCCTTTAGCCTGCCTTGGAAAGCCACGGTTCCAAGGTGAGATCAGGGCAACAAAGCTCTCATGGTTTTCTGTGCTTGTTTTATAAGTGAAGAGCTAAAAGCCTAGATAAAGTTAAAATGAGACTGCCAGCATTAAAATGCGATGCAAGATAGGACACGGGGAAATGAAGGTCAACAGGATTGTCTACTAATAAGACATGAACTTCCATTACTTAATGATACCCTTGTAATCTGTCAGAAGTAGAAAGCTTAAGGAGTTAGTGAGCAAAGAGAGTCAAATGGAAATTAAACTGGAGCTCTAGCAATATTTTAAAGAGAAATAAAGGAAAGATTCAGAATTAAGCCATCGCAGAAACTAAAATCCACAGGCAAGCAAGATATTTGAGAAGGTACATCCAGGACATTCATGTTCTTTTTTTCAAGGAGAACCTTATTTTAATAAAGATTTCATTAACCTCTTGAATGGTGTATTCCTGTTTTTTCCTTCTCATTTTTGTTTATGTTTTTAGAGGCTACCTAAATGTTTTGGTCTTAAATTGAATGTTTAGACTTGGCTTAAATGTGAATACAGTAGTTTTAATGACTTTTTAAAACATTAAACAGTAATGATGGTAGGGTATCAGAGTCTACAAACAGACATTTGGCTAAAGCTTTCAGCAAGATGTTCATGTAGCAAGAGATGAAAAGATGTTGATATAAATCTGTTTGAAATACTTTCATTTATATTAATTTAAAACAATATTGACATATGTACAGATTTCAGTGTGTTAAATTTCTACCTACCAGTACAGTTTTAGGTTTATTTTTTTCCTCTTGGAAATCAAACCACTCCAGTAAACATGAGAGATCTCTTTAGAAATTGAAACATGCCAACAAGCATGGGAGAATAGATATAATACATAATCTCCGTGGTTAGTTTATATAACATTAATTCCAAATGCATTGCCCTTTTTTGTTGTTATTAGTTTGATTTAAGGAGAAAATGCATCTCTTGTTCCCAGCTTGAGTCTTTTTCATGTTACTTCTTCAAGGCTGGTCAGTACAGATCTCCAGTTCAGAGAGCCGTTCTCGGCAATTTATTTAGATTGCATAGAAGCCAGTGGCGTCAGAGAAACAGCAAGAGCTGCTCATCTGTTTCTCAGCTAAAATAACACCTACCAATACGGTAGTGGTTTCAGATAAACCCTACCACCTTCATTTGGACTTTTTAAGAGAAGACCATTTAATTGTAAAAGAAAAAAAAAAACAGAAAAACAAACCAACAGACAAAATCCACAGTGGTTGTGGTGCTGGCAAATACAGTCAGTCTGATAGTTCTGCTGTTTTCAGAAATCTTTTCCATCACAGTCTGTACTAGCATAGTCTACATTTTGTGTTGTAATCTGTGTGGCTGAATCCCTTTTGCAGCTCATGATCAGAAACTAACATTGACTTCTGGGACAAGTCATTACACTTTATCCTCCTAACCTTCCGTGCATTTAGTCTCACAATGTCCTTTCAAATGTGGCAAGTTCTCAAGTTACAACATGAAAATATTTTTATTCCTGCTGGTCCTTTCATGATAGTAATCCCTCCATATAAACAGTTATCTATACCACAAGAGATGACTCATGAAATTGTGAATTTTTAAGTTTGGCCTATTTTTAAATTAATTTTATAAAACATCAACCAGAGCCTTGGTGTTCTTAGACTATTTTACAGTAGTAGCAATGAAATCAGTATCCCTTTTAAGATATTTTTGCATTGTCAGAGTGTAGAAACTGGACCTTGGCATAAACAAGGGATAGAGCTGTCATTTCTTTACAAGTCAACAAAGATCAGACTATCCTTTCAAATTTGAACTGGAAAACACTTGACAGGTGCAATCAGCTCCATCTTTTGTGCTTTGACATACTGAAAGGAACTCAGAGCAAAGCAGGGAAAAAAGGCTTAATGGGTTGGAAGGGATAACACATCAGAAAAGCTTAGAAAGATTAAATATGTACAGCTTGACTAACCAACAATTAAGTGGGGGGAGTGGGAGGAGATATATCTGTCAAAAGCAATGAGAAGGTAAACACCAAGGGGCAAGAGTAATTATTTAAGAATACAAATGGGATATATCTAGAAATAATGAGATCAAATTGAGAAAAGGACAATGTAGTTTGAATTTGAAGAACGACTTACTGTAAGTGAGAAAGGGTATTTCCACTTTTTTCTCTTGAGATTATTCCACAATGTGCTAGATCTTCCTCAAAACAATTAAAATGAAATGGGTAAAACACAAGGGACTATATTCTATGTTACAATTCTGTATTGGAAGGGCTTTGCTTTTTGTCCTAAGAGATCTTCTCTAATTGCAATGACTTTTTTTTTCCAAAATTAATAAACAAAAAAAAGGCTAAATAAAATGAGAAGTTATCAACTAATAGGCACTTGGGGATAGGGAGAAAGCTACAGGAAACATTTGAGGGGAAAAAAGAGTAAGCTTTGTATAAATGAAATAAATAATGATAGGCCTTATCAAAGCATTTCCTAAGGGTTTCCAGTCACTTCCAGTGTACTACAAATCTCCAGTCACTCAATTATGTGACCTTGCACAGTCCCTTGAATATCCGGATTTTTATTTAATCAGGTATATTAGCATATTTGAGAACAAATGTTTTTAATTTTTTTTAAAAAAGCTAAAAATTTATTCCTTTTAAGTTGAAGCTTATGGATTAAAGGAGGAAGGCAAAATGCAAAACAGTTACAAACTTAAACTGGAAGAAATTAATTCAATGATTATGTTAAAACATACTATGCCTACAAGAAAGAACGGAGGAAAGAGAATTTCTAAATTCTTTTTCATGTGGAATTAACAGTAACATGAAAGGAAATCTGAAATTTGTATAACAAAAATAGAAGGAAGAGACCACATCATTCCTTTATACAAAGGAATGCATTCTGATAGTCTGAGTGACATTATCTACTATTTTGAATAGTAATTATCAATTAATTAAAATTCAGTGTTGCTATTACAATTTCTGCTTGCAGTGAGTTTTCTTTCATTGTCATTTTTATTTTCACTCTCAAATAAGGACATTGGCTGATTGAACTTTTCTGCTTGAACAGTTAAAATAATCACAAGTAAAGAAGTAAAATGAATGTGATGTAATATTTCTATGCAACTGAAGATCTGTATGTAAAGAGAAATACAAGTAATTAAGAATATAGCATTTATATTTTAGAAGACTAGCTATAAATTCTTAATTGTAAGTGATAAATTGGAATTAAATATATACATAATAAGTAATTGGCTGATGCAGATCACCATTCAATGTAGTCATGCTACATTCTTTCTGTCATTACACCACATACCTGAGTCAGAAAACTGCATTTAACTTAGTACTATTAATTTTTTAAAATCTACCTAAACTGATTGATCTATCTAAACCTGAAAGTTGACCTGTCTTCAAAGATGGTCACAGGTTGCTCTGCTGTCCTTCCTATTCACTACGTGAATGTGTTAAAAAGATATTAACCTCTGTAGTTTACCAAATTATTTATGACTCAGAAGAACTGATATACCTCCTTTGAAATCGAAGAGATAATACGAGAATTAAGTGTGTAACTAAAGTAGTAATATTAAGTTACTTCAGAAACTTGCCATGATAACAAGTGAACAATCTTTTCCAGAGCAATGCAGGTTTATGTAATGATCTAGATGAGTGAAATTTGTCTAAAAAGCTGTCATTTCTTTGAAATACTTGCATTTTAAAAGCAGAAGCTAGTACAATACAATATGATGCACAGAAGTATAAGCACAGTCTCATTATAACCAGGAAACAACATCATTCTATACAATAACACTACGATGGTAAAATCTCAAAATGCTGTTTTACTTAGATGACTATAAAAATGGCAAAAATGGTTTTCATGCATGTTGATGCATGATCATGCACTGGTATGAAATGCTTAATTTACAAATACAAAACCAGAGCCTCTATCAGTTCCCACTGAAATCTCATTAATTTAATGAAAACAGAATTATATCCACCAGGTTTCTGAAAAATCCCAGTCACGTCGTTCATCTGTAGTGTGAGTTTTAAAAAACAAAATCTGACTGCAAAAAGCAAATGATCATTATTTCCATCGTGTGTTGTTAGAAGCAGCAGATTTAATTAGATTCTCTCTTCACTATTCCTCCAACATTGTCCTTCAAATATGTGAGGCAAACCAAAAAGCTACTCTGGGGCACTGTTTTTTGTTGATAGGAGAAGGGATTACCAGGGAGTTGAGCAAGGTGGCTGGCTCTTCAACATGCCTGTCCCGTTTTCTGTACAGAAGAATGGGAGAGGCAAGGGAAAATGCTTCGATAATATTAAAGCACAGACAGCAAAAAGACATAAATAATTACTTGAATTAATTTATGCTGAATACAACCTCAGGCTAGAATACTAGTGAAAGTATTATGTCCCTTTTGTTAAAGGCACTCGACCACTAGCCGAATTCCTCCCCTTTCTGCTGTCAAGGCTTCTTCTCCACACCTAGCAGCTGACATGAAAACTCTGATTTTTCACCTAGTAGTGCTCCTTCTGGGGGCTGCACGCTGGAAGGAGGGCTTCTGGGGGAGCCCCAGCTGTCCGGTAGCTACCCCTGTGCAGTGACATCATCACGATTGCATCATCTTTATGTGGCTTTTTGCAGACTTCTCACAGCACCTTCCACATTGCATTTCAGATAAATTTTGTCCAAATACTTTTTAGGTAAGTAGTTAGTTGTTTCTTTTTATTCCTAATATGAGTTAAGAATTCATACAAAATAACATTCCTTTAGTCCCGAAAGCCCGCCATATCTGAAGCTTTGTCTTTTTTTTCAGAACGTGTATCAAGCTAAAAGTACTTTGAAAAGTAGCAGGCGTTTCCTTCACTGTATATGTTTGCGTAAGTCCCACCCAGTCCCACGGAATTGCAATTATTAAGTAAATATTACTAGGTAGTTAAGCTGCCTAGGTAGATCCGTATGGTTACTGATTTCTTAATAGAGCATGATCAAAATAATTTTGTCAGTTCGTAATCACGTATTTAGTTTTATTGCCATTTGCCTTAGTTTTGTCTTGCTGCTTTCCTTAAATTTCTAGTTATCCTTGCACCATAACATCCTTTACTCCCATGATTGTAATGTTACCCTTAATTGTGGTGTTAATTAAATTAATATCAATGCAAATGAAAGTATAAAACCTGAAAGACAGCTCTTGATTATATACTTTTGATGTATCTCTTGCACACAATGAAAATGAGATTTGAATATTGTAACAGGTATTATCATTATTGTTATTATTATTATTATTATTCTTCCAGGCAGCATTTCTCATTGTAAAGATCATTGCTTCCCTGGTTTTGTACTATTTCTTGAAAGAAAAGCTATAGAAGATTGCCACTGGAGGAAGATATTGGGAAAAATCATTATAAATCTAACAATTTCATAGGGATTGACAGAAAATCCACACAGAAATTTTTAGCCCACAGGGAACATGTCTCTGCAAAACCTGGAGATTTTAGAGGGACAGAGAAACCTCATGCTGTCTCAAGAAAAATTGAGGACTTACTTTCAAAGATGAAATGCCTATGCACCCGCTTTGTAATTCAAAAGTCACCTCCGTGTCAATGACTGGTGCAGCTCAGAGCTGACTCTCATTAAATAGAATTTGATTTTAAATTGGGACAGCATCCCTTCTACTAAAAAGTTTTCTTTTGGAGAGATTAAGAAATGAGAACATCTTTTACAATATGGCTCAGACTAACATGAGCATCCTGAAAAAAATCAGATTTAGGAAGAGCAAGAGGGACTTTTAATTTTTAACCAGATTTCCCTAGCCTAAAACTCTATGCAATAATGTTTCACTGTGAGAAATCTGGCCTGCTATTTTACTCATTTATGTATTTATGCACATCTAAATTACAGCTTTGCTGAAAGAGGGTCCTGCCAATTTTTTTCTTTAACTGATATTAGAAGGGCCTCAGCCTTAAACTGAAGCAAGATCTAAATTAAGTAAAGGAAAAATTGGCTGTTTACAAAATACTGTCTTAATTTAAAGAAGTCTAAGTTTAGAAATTAAAAAAAAAAAAAACAGTATGTTATTAACTTAATGTGGCAACTGAATTTTTCAGATTATCAGGGAAAAACAACAAAAGAATCCATCAGTCCTCTTGCATACAAAGCACCTTTTATTTCCCCCCCTCCTCTCCTGTTAAATTTCTCCCCCCTTTTCTCATCAGGGAACACCTGATAAGACCAAGTGAGTAGTTACATTTTTAAGTGGAGGAACCTTATTCAATTAATCTAAAATTTAGGAAGATAGCAAATAGATAGAAGATAGCCAACACTTTAACTGCACTAGAATTACTGCATCTTTTGGATGATCCTTCTTTACTGTTGTTTATAGATTGTAAACTGCATAGAAATGTATACATTTAATAATACATATCAACTTAAACTATGAATAGAAGACCTTCAAATTTCAAAATGGTTCAAATCCAAACACTTAACTTTACAGATCATCAGACACACAGGACAAAAAACTTCATGTTTTAAGAGTGAGAAAGGGTATGCACAAAAATATTTCATTACAAAATGACTTATGGAAGATAGACTCTATAAGACTCTAGATGTATATTTAAAAAGTATAGAATCAGGATCGTATAGAAGAGTGCCAGCAACAAGAGACATCTCAAAGTATCACAAGGGTAAAGAAAAAATAATCTAAGGAGCTTACTTGATTAGAATTTAGATTAAATTGGGTTTAGCTGTATCAATAAATATATAATTATTCTTTACAAAGAACATGTAACTGCATTTTATTTCTTCTTAATTTCTAGTTTTCTGGATTCTTTTTTAATAGAGGGAAAAGAAAGATAAAAGAGGTTAGGCAGGAATGATTGGAAGAAATGGTGAGCTTTAGGGAAATAGAAATGAGGATCGAGAGCCAGAACAACACTTCAAAACATTTATGAAATGTGATGTAGCTTTGATGTAGTCAGGAAATGGAAGAACAAAAGGACTGTACTGAACAAGATAAAGTCAAGTTCTAATAACATTCTTGTCTTATATGTCCAAGTCATAGCTGTAAAATATACATTTCATGCTAACCTTCTGAGAACTAAAAGAGAAAGGTCAGTTCTGAACAAAACTGCATAAAAGAATATCAATAACAGGGGAAAAAATTTATAATGAGAGCGTGACTATCATGTACTACTTTAAGTGGAATTACACTTATCTGAAAGTTAGGTGTTATTCAGAAAACACAACTTCAACGCATAAAACTACATCACCAACTTCAGCTCTTAAAGAATATTGTACCCCAGAGCTGTAAAAACTGTTGATTTGGAGTCTCAGTTTTCAGCCAGCTTTAAAGAAACAAATTTCAGTGAACTTACTCATCTGTTAAAGATAAGCCTGAGCATACTTTGACAACACCAAGTGTTGTGGTTTAACCCCAGCTAGCAACTAAGCACCACACAGCCTCTCACTCACTCCCCCTGTGGTGGGATGGAGGAGAGAATCAGAAGAGTAAAAGTGAGAAAACTGGGCTGACTTAAAGACAGTTTAATGGGTAAAGCAAAGGCCACGTGCACAAGCAAAGCAAAACAAGGAATTCATTCACCACTTCCCATTGCAGGCAGATGTTCAGCCATCCCCAGGAAAAAAGGCTCCATCACACATAACAGTTATGTGGGAAAACAAATGCCATCACTCCGAATGTCCCCCCTTTCCTCCTTATTCCCCCGGCTTTACATGCTGAGCATGACATCATATGGTATGGAATATCCCTTGGGTCAGTTGGGGTCAACTGTCCCAGCTGTGTCCCCTCCCAACTTCTTGCGCACCCCCAGCCTCCTCGCTGGTGGGGTGATGCGAGAAGCAGAAAAGGCCTTGACTCTGTGTAAGCACCGCTCAGCATTAGTGAAAACATCTCTGTATTTATCAACGTTATTTCCAGCACATCTCCAAAACAGAGCCCCATAATAACTACTATGAAGAAAGTTAACTATCCCAGCCAAAACCAGCACAATTTAAAAATGGCTGTTCCAAGTAACCAAACCCATAATCCAGATTCTTCTCTGCTATTTCTACCCCATTCTAGTTCTGTAACTTCAGACAGTGAAAAAGTATTAGTATTGTAGTTCAAAAGTTGGATAATAAATCTAAGATTTCAATAAGCCTCTGCAGAAGTTGTTGAAATTTTGGTGATGGACTTAACTGAAATTTTCTATGTCAGGCTACTAGAGCACTGAAGAACAGGGTGTCTTTTTCGAGAAAGTGTTTGATTCACCCCTCACAACTGTTCTCATGCAATATATTCCTCAGCGGTTAATATAAACACCACAAATATATTTATGTCACACTAGACACTTGTCGCAGTCTTAAAATCAGGTATTTTACATAGCTCTATAAACTTAATGTTCTAGTTATATAAGAAGCTTAAATATGCTGGAAATAAATATTGATTTCTGGAGCTCAGCCACTTTCTATAAGGGTGATGGCTGTAAAAAACTCTTACAGAAGGATAAATAATATTTATTTTTCCCTACATAAACCCTTCTTCTAAATTATTGAACAAATGACATGTTTGAATTAAGCACATAAAAATATTCATCTTTCTGTTTCAGTCTTTACTATCAGCATTAAAATTTTCTCTAGTAGCCTAGATATACTCTAAGCAATAGGATGTGAATATTTCTAGAACATAAAAAAAGCTAAACTTTGATTTGCAGAGAAATGAAGCTTACATTATTCAACTAGAAAACCAAACAATTTGAAGTCTCTTTACATAACTGAAAAACTTAACAAAGCACAAATCAAGATGTTTTAAAGGAAATCCTACTGCCCTTTCCAGAGCAAGTGTCAGGATAGTTATTTTGATAAAGGTAAGATGAGTTTCCCTGAGGTTATTCTTGACCAGTGGAAGTTTACACTATAAATTAATTCCCAATTTTACACAATTCTTCTTAAAGCACCTTTTTAAGATGGACAGCCATCAGTGTTTTTCTGACCTGATAGAACATTTCACATGGTTTTCACCTTGAAGATGAGAGCCAGGCATAGACTCATCCCAGCTAGAAAGCAGTATTGGTAGCCAGGCAGGGGAAGTCTCCACTTTAACTTCTGTCTCCAATGGCTCTGGTTTCCCTTGCTGCTTTGGAGGGTCTTTAGTGCCAAGAACTTTTCATTTGTCTTATAGATGCACACTGCTCAAGAGACATAAAAAAGCAAATGCTCCCAAGCCTTGACTGAGCTGCCAAACAAGCATTGGAGGAACACACAGATCAGATATGGACACAAGGTGTTGTTCCTTCATTTGGGAGAAAATGAGTAAAGAAGGAACTAGGTTGTCACTGACCAACTTATTTCTGCACACATCATTGATTCACTGCGTACTGTATTTCTGTCTGTCTGTTGCGTAGAAGACACTTCTTCCACAGCCCAGATTTACAACCAGAAAAACTTGGTGCTCACAGTATGCTCTCCTCACCAAAAAAAAAAAAACAGGAATGGGCTGACAAAAGGATATATCTTCAAACCCAGCGCTGTGGACTCAGTGCTGTAAATACATCCCTTCCCTGTGAGGCAGTGGCTCTCAAGCAACATGCCTTTAGTGGCGCCACAGGTGAAGGAACTGCTGCGTCCATGGGGCAACTGGCTGGTATTTTCTCCTGGTTTCTGCTGGTATTTAAAGTCATGTGTTTAAAAGGGATTTTTGAAATTTTTACAACATATTACTTTGAGCACCATGAGTGTAAGTGCAGTTCATAGGCCAGCCAACTTGACCTATTCAAGTTCCATACAGCCCAAGAGCCAACCCCAATGTGAAATATGAAGCCTGGAGTGTACTTGCTATAGACAACAAGCTCAACAAGCCAGGTAGCTAATAGTGACTCTACAAAAGGGGAAACAGGCAATAAATTTTCATTTTGGTACCTTTAACAAGATTTGCATATCATTTAAATTACAGTTAAACACTGCATATCCCAGGTGCTTTTGATGAGAAATCAAAAGGATTTCCTTGTGCAGTATTTAAAGGTAATTGATTTTCAAGCTTCCTGCCATTATACACGCTAGAGTCAACGACTTTGCTGTAGAGTATGCAGACGGTGCCTAAACTGTTCTGAAGTTCAGAAGGCAGCAGTACTCACTGCTCCAGCTCTGCTTTTCTGAAAGTTCAAAGGAAATCTTGTGATTGGCATTAATTTTCAACACTGCTGAACTGCATCAGAATGATAATTGGAGATACTAGTGGTTGAAATAAATACTTTGTACCAATGAAGCTCTCATGAAAGACTTGAATGCATGACTTTCCTAATGAGCATGTGGCTATAAGAGGCTGTATAATGATAAGGAGCCGTATTGATCAAAGAATTTGCCTATTTTACTGTTCATCTCTGTAATTACATGTCAGCAATATGACCTCTTCTATCTTCCTTATCAAATATAAAGAGCATAATCTTATATAAAAAGAAAATCCATATTTGGCAAAGCTCATAAATATGTGCTTTATGTAAAAAAAAAAACCTCTGAAGTGTCATGGAAATCTGTTGAATTTAGCTAGTTTTGCTTATTTAGAAACATGCTTAAGTTTCATAAAACAGGCAGAGTTAAGCATGCATCTTCATGCTTCTTGATTGAGAATAGGAATGAAAGTGTAATGAGAAACTAGCAGAAGGAAGACTTATAGGAAAGATGTTCCCAACTTATTATATCCTCTTGGATTCAGGGGGTTTTAATTACTGTTTTGTATATTTGTTTTTCCAACATGGAATGTAACTAAACCTCCTTATAGTTAATAGTACTAGCTAAACTTCTATGAATGATCGAGATACATGATTGCAACTTTTCATTGAGAAATAGAAACTAGAAGTGACCTCTCTTTCTTTCTGTAAAATTTTAAAATAGACCATCACCCTTTTACCTTAAAATTAAGATGCTTTATAATCCTCTTAGATTCAGATGTAACAGCAACAATGTCTGAGGAATGGCAAAAGCAATGAGAAAAGTAGGAAATCAATAAAACAAACCAGAAAATGGCAAGACTATAGGATTACCTTTTGAGATTTACACAGAGGATTTCACCATGTATTATATCCATATATCTTGTTTCAAAACTGATTTAAAAGTATGTGTGAAGGAAATCCACCTGCATAAATTTGTACAACTATGCAGTATTTCATAACCTTTGAGCTCATTCCCCAAAAAACCTAAATCAATGTTATTTTGCAGCCTATTCAAGTAACAAGCATACCAATCTGTTGGAAAAATTAAATTAACTACCTATCTCTGTTGTACTCTTCAAAATTCAAGCAGCCAAAGACACAAGATTTAGGAGTATGAA
This sequence comes from Nyctibius grandis, assembly GCF_013368605.1. NCBI lineage: Eukaryota > Metazoa > Chordata > Aves > Nyctibiiformes > Nyctibiidae > Nyctibius > Nyctibius grandis. The sequence goes on along the minus strand of NC_090663.1, from coordinate 75,786,850 downwards.
AGACAATTATTCTGTGCCATGTTTTAATTAGCAATCTAGATTTCAGTAAAAACAGCAAGTAGGCATCATAATCCTTTCATTTCTAATGCATACCTAAAGGACGCAGAGATTTCTCTAGAGAGTAAAAAATGTTTTGTTCAAGGAAAACTTTATTTTCAATCATTGGAATTATGTTCTACTTTTACATGTGCTTCTCAGATGACAAAGAAATCTCAAAAATTAGAGGGTAACCATAATGATAGAAACCTGCTTTAGTTTAAGCTTATCCATTCTGATATATTCATAAGAATGTACCTAAAATGCATTTTCTTTTGAGTTTGGAATGAACGGTTATCTAGAAGACATCACAAAATAGAATAAGGGTGAAAGTTTTTTCTTTTCCTTTTTAAATATTTATCTCCACTTTTTTTTTTTTAATTCTTCACACTATACACCTCCCTAGACTAGGAAACAATTTGTATTCACCTTTTCTCTCCTTTCTGAAACACATTATTTTGAATGGACTGCAATGCCCAACTCTCTCTGCAAAGAAATCACATCTTTTAACTAACCAGTAATGCAGACATTTGAGCTACTGCTTACTATCAAAGTAACTAGGTTATTCTACTAACAGTCATCCTTCTTTTGAACAGATTACCAACTCTCATAAATACTTTTTCCTTAGTATTCTTCATCTTAAATTATGAGTACTGTGACTGAATGTCCATGCTTATGTCTTGGAGTCATAATGAACACTGACAGATATTACTAAATAGGCAAAAAAAAGACAATTTTGTCTGTCATAATATGAAAAACTTTTTACCTTTGCTTGACAAGGTGGAATAGAGCTTAGGAATAGATAGCAATGCAATGTCATTTTACATGCTTTTATTTCTGTGTTGTACTTGAGGGGAAGAGAAGTGGCATGTATTTTTAAAAAATTTAATTTATTTTTCATTTTCTTCTGTATTAATTCAGCCTTTCCTCCTACATACCCAAAAAGAGGAAAGGATCAAATCCAAGAGACTGGATATTAGCACAACTATGAAGACAATGCAGTTTTTGTGTATGATACCAAGTACAAAGATCCCCAGGACAACAGCAATGCAGGGGGCTTTACCTTATGGACTTCTGGAAAACAGCTTCAAAGAGAAATAAAACTTAAAACACAGACTTATCTATCACACTGATCAACAGCTCTCTTCCTACCTAGTTTGTTAGCTCTTGAATTCATTATGAAAGCTGAGGGATATTCACCCAAATTACTCAATGAGCCAGGTAACTGAAAACATAAGGTGATTAGCTTAAGCTGGACGATTAAGCTTTTCAATGGCCGTATTTGGGGAGCTGAATCACTCCCTGCTGACACAGTTCTTTGAAATGGTTTCCAGTAGTGTAACTCCAAGCCCTCATTAAGCCTTGCTTAATACTAAGCTCCATGATTTTAATATTTATTTCTCACCTTCATCCCCCCCGCCTCCCCCGTCCAGTGTTTGGGGATGTAGTTGATAGGGGCAAAACTACGAAAGTAAGTTTGCGCTCTAGACAGTGTGTGTGGGATCTGCACCCCTGTAAGAAGGCTCCTTGCTGCTAAACGCATGTGTGGTGCCCACTACTATGCTTTGGAGGGAAAACTCTCATGAGCAGCAGGTCCTTCTTCCTCCTGCAAGCACGCAGGGATAAGTCAAAAGTGAGAAGTAACCCCCAAAGCATCGTAACACCATTAGCAGAGCCCAAAAGCATATTTTTGAGAGGGTAATACCCACTTGTCCTAGCTTTTGTGCCGAAGAAGAGAGAGTTGAAAATGAGTAGCCAAACTTTTTTCTCTTCGTGATCCAAAAAGTATTCACAGGAATAAAGATAAAACAGATTAAGAGAATAGATCACAAAGCAGTTAATACATTTTCTGCTATTAAGCTTCTCAGTAAAATTTCTTAACGTATTTAAATTCACAGCTAAATGGACGGTCTGAAGATTATTTTCCTTGTGGATTCTCTGTTTTTAAGAATAACAGTATAAATGTATCCAGAATCCTCCTAAATCCTGCTTTGCTCTTGTGCAAAGTTTCTATATTGAAGTCAGTTCCCAAGCAACCAGCAAAAGGAAGATCTTTAGTACAGACTATTAAACTTCAAAAAAAAGACTATGCAGCCTTTCAACTCTTTTATATGTAGTCAATGTTTTTAAATATTTTATAACAGCTATCAAGAAGTTACAAGACATTAATCATCCAGAATATTAAGTTTGTGGTCATGATTCAAGTATCTTTTTCTTGTGATTTTCTTTTTTTTTTGTTGTTTTTCCTTTTGGTTTCAGTTTATTAAACATACTAACTATTATAAAAGAAGAATTACAGGTTTCCTTTCGGGAATCTTTTCTGACTCTACTTATTAGTTTGTTTTGGTTTGTTGGGTTTTTTTTTACCTTTTTGAATTATCATTGATGTTTTCCATAGAGAAATCACCTGCCTCAAGTACTCATAGCAGAAACATGGCAGACTGAAAAGCTAAGACTTTTCAGGCAATACAAACAGACAATATTAAAAAGATAAAACTGTTTCTATATGTACAAGACAATTATATTTTACTTTAGGTGCTCCACTAACAAAAGAGCAAGTTAAAATCAGTCACCTCATAAAGACTACACTTTGGAGGTTCACAGATGTGGACATGTAAAAGTATGATGTTACGTGCATCGCATCCCTTGTCTTGACATAGCTCTTAAGTGATTACACTTGCCTCAAAGCCCATTGTTTTGTATGTGAAGTTACCGTTATTTTTCCCATGTTGCATTATTTAATACTTATAGAGACATTAATTTCATCTGCCACTTTTTTTCCAGATCAGTTTCCCTTACAAAGTCCTGCAACTCTTCATAGCTGGTACCCGCATTTACTGCCTCAAAGAACCTTGTATCATCAGCAACATTGTCATCCTACTCCTTAATCAATTTCTATATTGTTTATGTATATTCTGAACAGCACATATTCCAGTATGGATTCCTGTTGGGAACGTCACTTGGATACATATAGTACACATAGAAAGAGTCGGTGGTTTTTTTTTTTTGTTAAGGGAAGCCCTGCTTCAAAAACCTCTTGGAGCACATGGAGTCACCTCATTGACACACCATTCCACAAGACTTCAGGGAATCCCTCACCAAAGACTTTTAAGAAAAGTAAACAGCTTTGGTATCATAGAAAAGGTCCTTGCATGAATAAATATTGGCTTAAAAGATAGAAAACTAAGTAGACATAAATATTTAACTCTTGCAGTGGAGGGAGGTTTTCCTTTTTCTTCCTTTCTACAGAGAGTTAAAGCAGGATGGAGCACTGAACTCTAGATGCTGGTTCTATGGTTGAAGTATAAAGAGAGAAAACACGCAAACTTCATTATGTCTGTATGCTGCAGTTCATACAGACTCTTCAATTTTCATTTGCTTTTTCATATGAGCTGTTCAATATATAAGGTGTTGATTGCCACAACAGAGAGTAAAGGAAACTTGTAACACAGGCATACAGGATAGGCTGTTTCTGTTCAAATTCACTAGTAAATATTAAAAGTCCTTTTAAACAAGTACACTTAGAAAAGTGCAAATTAACAGAATGATTTAGGAAGTCAGGAATAATTCTGAAAAGAACTGTGTTTTAAAGTTTTTTACCAATTTGATTATTTCTCAGCTAAATTACCCCACGGTTCTGACTAGGGCTGCTATTTGAGAAAAAAATGTCAAGTTTTGGAAAGTGCCAAGTAACTATAATTATTGCTATATTAATATCTGTATCCCATATAAGTTAAATTTTCAAGATAATTTAATAAAATATCATAACTTTGCTATAAAAATAACAGGTCTCCTTAAGTGTTTTCTTTTTTTTTTTATGCTGACATCACATATTTTAAAAAAAACTTTAAATAGTTTATGGTAACAGAGTTTCACCTTGCTATACTTGCCACACCGGTGAGCAAACATATAAAATTAATTTTATATCAAAATACATCTCTGTAGCCATTTTAAATTCATATATAGGTAAATTGATTTCAATGGGAGTTACGTACTTAATCACCTTTGAGAAACTGGGCCTCAGTCCCTAATCAAGTCTGCTTAAATATGCTAACCAAATTGTTTTGAAAGTGCTGACATTCTGGAGCTTTGCAGTAGCACTGGGCGTTTCTGGGTACTATATGTAATAAAACATCTATAAACTTGTTTAAGAAAACAGTTTTGAAATTGGTAAAGCATTTTCTGTGATTACTACTGACTTTCATAAGTATTATGTAGCTGTTAATGTTTATCTAGCATGCAAACAATAAATAGTACCGCATAACTTGATCCTTCTAGACAAACCTATATCTAGACATCTGTATTATTTGTCTCAGACTGGCCTCATACTTCCTTCCTGCTATGACAAAATGAGTTATTTCATTAATTTTGTTTCATTGTTGATTAGGCTTTTCTAACATCAGAATTGTATATCATAAAACTTCATTCTCAAAGGCTCACTGGACTCTCACAACCATGGGCTCATCATGTTCAAGCAGCTGCATCTTTCCAGGGTGATTACACTTAGTGTTAAACCAAGATTTTAAAAAAACCCATTATTTTAAATAACTACATATTTTCTTCTGAATATTTCTTCAGAGTTTACATTCTATATAAATCCTTTGTGTTTCAATGAAAGATCTTGAACTACTGGAGATTCTTTCAGAGAAGAATCCTGATTCATATTAAGCTCTGTGTAATGTTTGTGTGAATGCAACTAGGGAATTAAATATTAGATTATGTGTGTTCTGATAAAAATCACCTTTTTATCATTTAAACATCTACATTACGGATTAACATCCCAATGGAAATTGGTCTTTACACAAAGTACTAAACAATATATTGGAGTAAAGGAAAATGGGGCAAATGTGTTCAAAAGGAGGAGGAATTGGTGAGGTGGAATTTAGAAAGGATAAAACTAGTATTTCGATGTGAGAGAGTTACAAACTTTGAGCTTTTTGCAAGTATCGGAGCATGGTTTTTTTTTCAAGACGATTGAAGTAATAATTGAGACAAATGTGGAAAAGTGAGAGAAACTTGAAAGAGAAGAATAGGATGAAAGAGGATGAATAGGACTTTTATGAGAAGATGATAGGGATCTAGAGCTGCAGATGCATGGAAAACAGGTGGAACATGACATATGAGATGGAAAGGTAAGGGAGAGCTAGTCATGCTGTGTTAGACAAGCATGAGAGACAAGTAGGGAGGAACTGTTTATTAGAAGATATAGAAAAAATAAGTTTGATAGTAAAAAGAAGAAATACTCATTTAAGAGAAAAGAGGGGGGAGAAAATGGATTAAGAAGGATGTTAAAACCAGCAGTAACAACAAAAACCCAACAGTATTATACACGAGAGAAGAAAGAAAATCCCTAGAAAAAATGTGAAAAACAGAGACACAGACCACAGATGAGGGTGAGGGGAACAGAAGATAAAAATAAACAACAAGCCAGTTACCAGGGTGTTTTGCAGTTTAAATTATGCATAAACTTTAAGCTAAAATGAATTTTACATGCTGCACGGAATGTGTTGATGCACACAGAGTCTTATCCGAAGACCACTCAAATCAATGGTAAAAACCTCCTGTGGTTATTTATAGGCTTAAATCACACTTGGAACTTTGCAGATCCAAAACAAGAGCTGAAATTTGATCTGTGAAAAACACACATATTTTAGGAGGACTTTGATCCTGCCTCTGCTTAAGCAAACTCTCTACAAAAGCTTTGAGCATTACTGAATTGAGGTCCTGCGGGTGGGTCTGTGGGTGTGCAACTACTGCCAAATTCAGAGCCCCTCACTCACAAAGGTCAACAGATTTAATCATAACACTGTTCTAGGCTTTTGTGGCTGACACATTTGCGGGTATCACAAACCCCTTGCAGATTTCAGGCAAATATTATTCTGTTGAATGAAAGCTGGAGTATATTCTGTATCACAATTGTAGCAATTCAGTATCAATCCAGCAGCACCATTATGCTTAAAATTCTGTGCCCATTCCCATCATCAGTCTGGTTTTTTGAGTGGTTTATAATTCAGCTATTTTAAATCACGCTACAATGAAACTTGACTTACAATTTCTTGTTCTGACTGTATTTTGTTCTCACAAAATTGCATTTAAATTGTTTCATTCTCTTTTTAGGTTAGTAACTGAAAGAAATAAATGTTTTAGGAAATACTGTTGCTGGCTTCTCACTAAACAGTGCTTACTTAAAAAACGAACCTTATATTACGTTGCCAACACAGACAATCCAGAGATACCAACTCAATACTGCTTGTGAAATTTGTCAATGTATTCTTTATAACATTTTTATACTATTATTGCAACAATAGCTTCACTGCATGGCAGGTCTCCTGCTCTGATCAGGTTAGCATTTACATTCATCCCAGTAACTGATTTTAAGACAGCTCTTCACTTAAATACATCTGTCTGCTTTGGGTGTGGTATTTTAGATGTCACCCTTGAATTTCCAGTTTCTGAAATGTACACGTGTATTGCTCTCCAGATGTGCCCTTCCCCACTAATTTCCACTCAGTTACACAATTAACCACATACATTTAACTACCTACCATACTGAGTGGACAAATACTCATATTTGTCTTTCTAGTAAAGACCAGCCTAATGCAAAAATGTAAACAATCTAAGAGGCTGTATTTTAGCATCAAGATGACCATCATTGCTGTGATTCCTCACCCGGGTGAGAGCGATAGTTAAGTAACACTGAACAATACTTAATGCCAAGTCATGCACTTCATGACCAGAGTGTTACTTGTTCCTTAGGAACCAGGTAACTCCTTAATGCTGATCTTTTCCTATTGTCGTATTACCCATTTGATAAATGTTACCCACTACTAGTGAATTTCTACCTTGTTGTTGTTGTCTTTCAATAGTAGCTTCGTTGCACATTCACTCTCAGAAACGTGTACTCACTCTTTGACTTTTCTGTGCTAGGTCATATAGTCTTATCTCTGGGGTGGATGGAGATTGCACCTGGAAATTAGCAGGAGCTTCGTTCAGAAATTCAGTGAGATTCTATGGAACCGACTTCCCAGCTTTTATCAGTTTTTCATAAAGCCAGCAGGGCAACCTAAGTGGATAAATAGGAGTGTATTTTTGATATTTTTTTTTATTTCTAAACTGACAGGATATACTACATGCCATCCTAGAAAAAGATTTTTTTTAAATGTATAGATGCATATAGAGACACGCACATATAGATGTCTCTATATGTATGTATATACTTCTCCATATATATGGAGACATTATACTTCTCCACATGGTCCAAAATACACAAGGAAACTCCTAACCAGGCAGGTTAGTTTATTCCCTGTGCAGTCACACTCTGCTCTTACAGGCTGAAGTAGACCCCTTCCACTAATATTTACAAACTGTCTTCAATTTTCAAAGCACTAAACCATAGTTTAAACCATATAAACCATAACTATTTAAGCTTCCATGAGAGAAGTCAGTAAAAGACTCATCACCATTTTACAAATGGGCAGGCAGAGAGGTTCAGCCAGTTACCCCAGGATAAATACATCATTATTGAAAGAAGACTTAGAAAATCACTCCTGGTGATCTAGTCCAAGGAAATGCAGCGATTAGAGCTCCATTCTATTAAGAACCAGCTCAGAAAATATTACAGGACAGCAGGTTGGATCTGCCCTAACTTAAACCCGTGCTACTTTAATGAGATTGTGACAAGTGTAAGTTGAAGTAAAACTAGATCAGAGAGTTGCATCTAGATGAGTCACATAAAACCAAGGAATTACAAAATTACAGAAAGGAGGCAGAATTCTAGACTTTTTACATGTAAGAGAAATATATAATCTATACTAGAGAACATTAAGGTTGAATCCGGTTTCAATCACTGTAGAGGACAGATAACATCACAGAACAATAAATATATTTTACTAAAAGATACTCAATGGTTTTTTTCCTCCTTTTTGTTAAATTTGCGTTTCTGCTGGACTTCTTTTCTGAAATGTCGTAGCATATTTGGATTATCTGGAACATAAAATATTTCAGGCCAGAGAACAAATCTAAAACCAGGAAAAATATAATACAAATATACACAAAATTTGTTAATAGGTGGTGCTATGATTTCTTATCTGTGATGCATAGTCAATGTTAGTAAGCATGCCAAAAAAGCCGTCAACTGAGAAATCTGGGTTACAGATGATAAAATGAGTGGTATGTATTGCAGAGGCAAAGACCTTTTCCCTGCCTTTCCTCACATACAAAAATTACCTCGAGAAAATTAGGTAAGTCTTATAAGAAAGTTAGCAATAGAACTGGTGGGTACCAAATAGTTTCACAGTGTGACAAGAACTCTGAAAAGGTCAGTTTCCTACTATTTGCCTTTATATATCTATGTGATTTAAAAAAAAAAAAAAAAAAAAAAAGGCATTTCAGAAAAACTCTCAGATATTTTTCTAAAGCTGATTTTTTCTAAAGAGTAATTTTTCCTACTACTGATCAATAGGACCGAGAAAAGAAGAGATTCATCTACTGATTAATTTTTTTTCCTATCTAATACAAATATGACCCTTAATTGTCAAGGGTTTAGTTACTTTTGTCTTCTACTTTCCTTGGGGATACCAAAAGTTATGGATTTATCAAATACAGAATTCCAGAAACCTAGTTTTCTTGGAGCTGACACAGTATTAACAACAAATCATTGCAGCAGTTACAAAAGAATTAGATAAGAAAAAAAATATTAGTAATTAGAAAGTGTTTGTGGATAAGTACATTTCATTAGAGGATAAGATCTCAAAGAAATTAAGAGCATTACTTAAGCTTTCTTGTTTCATAGACAATGAAACTGCATTGATAAAAGGGACAGACTGCAATTATGAATAGCATCTGCCATATTTTCAGAGAGAACCAACCCCTGCTTCTGTACATTCCACTAACATAAATTTCAGAGGTAAGGACTCATCTATTTTCAGAGTCCTAGAAAATCACAGTGGGATCCTACAACCATGCTGTGGTTCTCTGCACTACACCAAAAGGAGCCTGGATAGATTAGGTCTCAGTAAGGCTTCATTCTAACATAACTTCACATTGCCAATAGAAAGGGGTTTGGTTTTCCCTGGAGTTTCCAGAACAGAACAACAAGTTATGCATGCTTAGGGGCACAATTACAAATGTATTTCATGAAAGTCAACCTTATTTTTAAAAGAAAACAGCTTATAAGCTTTCAAATGCAATTTTGGGACCCAAATTTACTTGTGGGTATAAATTACTCATGCTATGGTACTCCATTTTATATGCCTACCTGCCTGATAGTATTGAAAATACCAGGTATTATGTGCCTAAATGTATTCAGAGTGGGTGTAGAGAAAGGACCCTATAAAATAGCATTCAAAAAAAAAAAAAAGGAGAAAAAAATCTTTATCAACTACTTCACAGAATTAGTATGGAGTAATTATTAACCTCCAAAGTATAATACACCTACTGAAGATTTTCATTTCATTGTTGTCAGCAACAATAGGTCATGCTAAGTACAGCTTTAGACTTTTCTCCTTTAATGCACTGCATGTTGAAAATTGAGTGTGAACACAAGAGTATATTAAACTTCAAAATTAGTACGTATATTTATTATTTTATTTCAGCTGGGGTCATTAACAATCAGTCATACCAAGAGTAGTTTTAAGCCTTTTTTCTTCCCTAGCACTGCATTACACATAGGAACTTTGAATAAACCTTCTGCTACATTTAAAGCTCTCTAACACAGGAGTTTATCTTGAAAGAAAGGAACTGAGATATCAGTCTTTGAAGAATAGAAATTTTCTCTGATGCAGTTAACATAGAGGGACAAGATTTTTGGTGGGTACCAGTTTTGATACAAGAAATCCAGAAGTTGTAAACTAAAACTAGCAAGCTAGGGCTGAATACAAGTTGTAGAAAGATTTCTCAGAAGATACAACCAAGATAATGATTAGGACCAAAAAAAAGGCTAAAACATCCTTTCATATTCTCCTACAGGACTCAAAGGGAAGCGCCCTGCTTTCCCCCTTGCCTCACCGATGAACCTCACCAGTAACTCCACCCTGGGAGCCTGGGAAGAGAGATTCTCCTCTTGAAAAATGCCATTACCCTCCCATATCTGCAGCTCACACCAAAGAACAGCAAGGGATGCATAAAAATGGCAGAGGAACAGACTACACATATTCCAGAGCGAAAATTGGAAAAGATGGGACTCAGATGATACCTACCTCTAACTTCTTCCACTGCTTCTACTGTTCAGCAGCTGCTTCTTCTTCCTCCTCTCTCCCCCACTACTCATTCCTCCCCATCTTTCCTCCTTTCTAGCAATCCAAACTACTTTTCCCCTGCTACTTCCCTCTTAACCCTCCTTCAATCCTTTCAAATGTCTTCACAGGTGAACACACCACTTGCTTTCCTTGTTAAAACAGAGTGCCTTCCGAGTTTTACCGTGTGCTTAGATTACGTTTTCCCATACTGAAAACCTGGGCCTCAGGCAGATGCTTGTTATCCCTTTTCCCTTTCAGGATTCCTGTCAGTATTTGGATGCAATGTGATGCTGGCTGGTGGGGAGATACAGAAGGATGAGGCTCAACAGCTGTTGCACAGCCCTTTGAGTCACCGCACCACGTGAAAACCAGCAGGCTACAAAGCTTCTTGGCTACCCTGTCTGCCCGTATGTTTTTAGGCTAGGCTCACACCTACTGAGACTACTTATGCTTTTTTAGAAAGCTGTTTTCAGTGTTGATTCCCCCTGCAGGTAACAGCTATCAGGTGGGAATTGGGTAAGCCTCTGTGCATGAGACCATCTGGGGAAGGCTCAGATTTTTGGCTATGCTAAATCACCTACTGCTTCCAGTCTGCTGCTGGTTCCCAGCTGTGCAGGTCAGTGCAGGTTCTGCCCTGCTCTCAAGGGGTGGCTACCCAGGCACACCTTCTGTCATCCACGGGGAAAATAAATAAGTAAATAAATAAATGTGAAGGAAGGGATTTTGTTACTTTGCTTATCAGGAACTTCCTGCTAATTTAATCAAAACACTGGAACACAAATCTACCCAGCTCTCCCATGGGAGCTCCAAATTTCAGTGCAGTTGAAGTAGATGATGACCTTTTAAAAATACTGAAATAAAAACATCTGAACTCTTTTAATTTCTGTTATAATAGGTACACCTAGACTAGAGCCCTACCCTGATTTCATGTGAAGAAGGAAAACCATAGTATACATGGCCTGAAAGGCAGCCACAGCAGTATGCCCGATTTGAACAGAATATCCTCTAACTTTTTACCTTTCGGGAGTGGGCAGTGTAAACTCACTTTTCTAACTAGTTTGGAAAAAAAAAAACAAAAAACAAAAAACAAAAAACAAAAAAAAAAAAAAAAACAAAAAAACAAAAAAACAAAAAAACAAAAAAGAGACTGACTTAAAAACAGATGAGATGAAATGTTCATCTTCCCATCAGAAAATATGAGTGTTGTTAAGTGCTGCTGTAGTGCTATATTCATGATAATGAGATTCATGGAATTTCTTTTCACTGTTACAGCTTTTCATTTTCCTGTGATACTATACCCCACTCAGCCCTATCAATGGCAGAGGCTGTATCACTTTATGTACAAGTAGCAACCTCATTTAGATGAATAGAAGTTGTTTATGTTGTTTTCCTTTCCCAGAGGGATATGGGATAAATAATTAACCCAGTGACCCCTACCCTGCTTGTTTAACACTTATGCAATTACTCAAAGCTTGTGTCTGATGGTTCCATTGCCATGAAAACTATGGCAAAGGAGAAGAGTTATGCTGAACACACACAGTAAAAGCTGTATGACACAGGTTTTAATGCAGCGAGGCAACACAGGCAGCACCCTGCACTTGTTTCCCTCTCATCCACACCTACTTCCATTCTGTCAAGTTTGTAAGACTAATTCTTTTTATGAGCTGTAGGTGGTACTTTTAAGACATGAACGTGGTAGCTGTAAAATGGGTACTAAAAGACACAAATATGCAAAGCAAAGCAGCCACTCACACCCATATGTCTCACCTGTTTGTTTAGCATTTTTAACTCTTCTCTGTATTTTGAAGAAAGCATCTGAATTTCTTTTAAATTCTTAGAACCAAATTTTTCTTGAAGTTGCAAAAACCTCCAAATATGGGTTTCTAAGCTGATAGTCCTTCATGAAAACATCTCTTTTTTTTTTTCCCCATGGAGAAGGTCATGCAAATACATGCATATGCATAGTTACATGAAACCAAGCTGGCATCAGAGATCCACCTGGCTGTCTAATCCAGAAGCAGTACAGCCATTTTAGCACAGATCTACACCTGACCAATTAAAGGTTACAGTTATCCTTATCAGATCAAACAGGCTAACACATATATCCTATTTGCAGGTTACTATAGTCTATTGACCGGGACCTGAATCTATGTCTACGCATCATAGCTTTGCACAATTTAGGCATATCCTGAGACTGTCAGATGATGGAGTTACACATTTATAAAAGTATTATAGAAATTTTGAAGCAGCTTGTTGTAGTGCTTCTGGATTGTTAAACTGAATCATTTAGGATTTATAGTGAAGTTTAATTTCAATTATTCAGATTACTGGTCAAAACACTTCTTGGAGTTGACATAAACCATATTACTCTGTTTCCAAGCAAAATGCTCTGACAAAACAATGTCTACAACTTACTGAAAAATTCAATATGCTCTGGTATTTCCAGATAAATTAGGTAGTAATTATTTTTCCTTGAGAACACATTAAAGCTCTGAAACCATCAGCTTACTATTGATTGTGATCATTAATGGCTCCAAGTATAGAAAAAATGTAGCCTAGATTGAGGAAGGAAAGGAATTGAGTGCCCTTCACAGTTATTTGATTTTGTTTAGCTCCCACTCTCTCTTGAACTAGACAAATCTGTTTTTTTCCTGTCCTTTTTTCTACATATTCATAACCAGATTCTTGGCCTGTGTGTGCTGGTGCCACTCTCATGCACTACTCTCATGGATGTAGTGCAACACTACGCATTTTAGCATTAAAATTCAGTATAGCTGGACACCCCTCCTCCTTAAATAATCTTGTTTCTTAGAGGAAGGGAGTGATCAGATTTTTCAAAATTATTCCAAGCCAAAGAAACTGCTGTATTGGTTGGCATCACTGTCAGGTTGGACTGAATTATTTTTCATTTCCATAAATCAGAGGACTGGAGGTACTCGGTGTACTCACCTAATTCATCTTCTTGCATAACACAGGTCATAGGACTTTTCTGATTTAGTTCCATTTGAATCAGGCTACTTCATTTAGAAATAGCATCTGAACCTGATTTTGAAATCATCAGTGATGGCAAATAAATCAAAAAACTTTGTTAGCTTTCCAGTTAAATGACCTAATTGTCTTCATTTAGCCTACACACAGGGCTAAACAATAACCAGTTGTTCTATCACCCAGTCTCCCCTCCCCAACTGAGAAAGGGAATTGGGAAAAGGAGGGAGACTCAGGGGTTGAAATTTAAACAGATTTAATAAAATAAGAAAACCAATATTGATACTAATACAAAAGACACAGTTATACTTAGCTCATAGAGTGGTGGCAAGTTCCTCCAGGGATCACAACCATTGAGAAGGAGGGAAGGGAGAAGAAAGCAGAGCAAAGAGCCCCCCACCCCCAGCAGCTTCCCCATTTATAGTGAACCTGACATTAATGTTACAGAACACACCTGCGGGCCAGCCTGGGGCAGCTGCCCTGGCTCTCACTGCTAATGGCCTTGATCACCATCCCACAGCTGGCCACAAACTGAAACAAAATGTAACAGAAAAGTGATTCTATAAATTTTACGCCTGCAAAACCAGGACACCTAATTTTAATTTTATTTTTCTTTTAGGAACATTTAATATCTGATTTCAATATACCTATCAACAGTTTCTAGCCTCCAATCTCATATTTCTGTCTGCTGGACTGAAGAACACACTATCAAAGTTTTCCCTCCCATGTAACAAGTACACAAATACTCTGATCAAATTACCATTTAAATTCCCTATTTATAAATAAAACACACAAAATTATAGATTTTATCTCTATTTAAAAAAAAGTGTTCCAATCCTTTAATTAGTTTTTGTAATTTTTCATTGATCTCTTCCTATTTTATTAATAACCCCCGAAAACTATTCACGACAGAGTTGAATAGACTGGGTCCATCTCTTTCTTCCAATATCACTGCCCACAGATGGAAGGAGAAAGGAAAAAGTTACCTGTGCTCCAGCTCCCCTTACCAACCGTCTCAAGGCCCTGAAGTCTCTCTTGATCGCCCTTGGACTACGTGTTGCAGCTTCATCGCTACCCACATGGAAGAGCGGTAATGGGTAACAGCCCGAGGGCTGTACCAGGCTAGGAAGTTTCCTAGTGAAGTCCTTAACCCAGGCCCAGGGAGGCAGCAGACTTCCCTAAGAGGAGGGTCTGTCTGGCTCATTGGACCCTCTGTTCCCCTCAGAAGGGAGTCACCTACAATGATAACCCATGTTTTCTTCCTCGTGGAGGTGGTTGTGATGTGGGGGGATAGGCCTTTCTGATCTTGGCAACACCTCTGGTGCAGATGGACCATCAATCCACATCATCCATTGACTGGCCTTGCACACCCAGAGCCTCGTACCTGTTGTACAGAAGCACCTGGGAAGGCAAGGTGGGCAGGGAGGGGGTTCGCCTGGTGCCTCAAGTGTGGACTTGCCTCCATTCACTCCTTTACTCTGAGTTACTGCCTTCAGTATGGCGGGAGGAGGATACAGGATCCCCTTGATCTTGTGTTTTTTCTGGTGATGTCCCTGTTTCTGTCTCAGGGAGGGCAGGGTGTGGTTCCACCAGTCCATCTCCTTCTCAGCCTCCCTGATGCTCCTCAATCTGTCCACTCCCTCCCGAAGCTCTGCCACCAGGCTGAGCAGATCATCTGCTTGGTCACCCCTCACGCAGCCGCTGCCATCAGGTACCAGCGAGGCTCTGGCGCGCCCTGCAGCCACGTTCCCCTGGTTGCTCTGCCCGGGTTGCAGCGGCCACGGCTTTCCCCGGGGCGGTCACCGCAGCCGGGCGCCTCCCGGGGGGCGATGCCCGCCCGCTGCAATGGCGTTGGGAGCCGGCGGGGTGAGGCCGCCCTTCCCGCGCCGAGGGCCGCGCGCCCCGGGCGGCGGTTCCATGCACTGGGGGGCGGGGCGTCAGCGACTCTCTCAGCCTCGCGGCGGCGGGCGGGGCTCCCCCCGCCTGAGGGAGGGAGGGAGGGAGGGAGAGAGAGAACCCCGTGGGTGCCCACAGCCGGCGGGCCCGGCCCGGCCCAGCTCGTTTCAGTTCCACGGCGTTTACCTCTCCCGCAGATCGCCCCTGTGCCCCTGACAGAGTGCCAGGGTTGTCAGTTCGCTGTGATTTGATTATCTTGGAGCGCTGGTGGCTGGTGAGAGCACTGAAGTGCCGGCCAATTTACAGTACAGTCACTGGGAACAGAGAGTTTCTTTGTTGTTATTTCTCCTAAACGAATAAGCTTATTTTTGGCATAGTAAAATACAGAATCTGCTTGTGTCCGCCTTGTACCAATGGCATATCTCGTTACTTGAAAATACTGTCAGGGTACTGTTTTATTTTTCTCTAATAGAATGACAATTATTTCACAACAATAAGGTAAAATAAACAAACAAACAAGAAAAAACTATCCCTACAGTACTCTGCTACATTTCACTGCCATCCTCTATTCATAACTACATTTTGATACCAAAAATACTTCCTGTTTGAAGCCATTATGTTTTGCTATGATTTGATGATCTGTTCATTCCTTAATGAAATCCCAGGCACCAATAAGTAAAATTTCTACTTCCAGGAACGTTCTGAATCTCCACTGCACCCATCCACCCTCTGCCTTTCTGGCTTCCAGTCCACTCCTCTACTGGTGCTGGTTTTGTTGTGTCTTAGTCAGCACGGTGAAAGAAAGGATGGGAGGCTAGACTATGCATCGCAAAACGACCTAACGTAAGTAGAGCGTCACAACTATCTCATCACATTATATGACAGACAGTGACTTTTCATACCCTATTTGGCCTGGGCCTGCCAGGAGGTCTTACCAGCTATTTCTTATCACCTGTGAGGAAGAGCACAACAGAAAAGGTAGTGGGAAAGGAAGAAGTGCTGAAACCACTCTGTGATCATACTCAGGTCCCAGTGTAATGAGTACAATTCCTCATGAAAATTACTGAAAGCTTAGGAGTCACTTGTAACCCTTCTGCATCTCTAGTTAGGAACTGCAACACAGATACCTCCTTTAACGTCTTCTGAAAAATTCCAAGGAGAAAAAAAAAAAAAAAAGACTGAAATTGGGAAAAAACTTAACAAACCCCAAGTTTCCAGATGAAGCAAGATTTCACTCTGAACAAAATTGTCTTCTGCACCTTAAATGGGCTGGTTTCCACACTACTAGTAATGATATAGTTCACTTTGTTTAAAGAATGAGATACCACATACAACCATTAGCACAAAAGCTTTCCAAAGTTCAGGATTAAAAAAAAAATCACAAATCAAATGCTGCTTACAGGTTTTTCATAATGCAATAAAAACAATTTTCTGCCAATATAGCATATGACTGTCAATACTGTAACTTTGGTAACAGTTACTGTTTCACCAAACAGGACTGAAATAGAGTTATGAAGGCTAATATTTTAAACAAGCTTGTTTGCAGTCAGTAAAATATACGCACGCGTATTTATAGCTACAAGTCCATAAGAATATTTTATGATCATTCATGCAAAATCATAAAACTATCAGAAATAAGAATGTATGAATTTTTTCACACCTTCACCATTGCCTGGATCACACTGAGGAAATAGAACTTCTACATTGCAGTGCTCATCAGTAGCATGCAGCATTCATCACTTTGGATTGCTTGCAAGATGGAGTATCTAGGAAGTAAAATTTCTGCCTTAGTGTAGAAAATAGTTTACCAAGTACTGAAGTGATTAATAGTTGAAAAGTGCAGTGTGCCTTTGAACGCAGTGCCTTTGAAAGCTCATCCGGGGTAAAATAGTAGCAGAGTTACACTGAACTATCTGAACAAGAAACCTCAAAGGCATCTTGATATGATATCAGTATTTATTATATTGGATTTCTCCCTGTTCTGTAGTGGCAGTAACTGGAAAGATCAGTCCCTTCTGTAGGGAAGGCTGTCTCTGGAAACATCTCTCTCCAGAGAACCAAAATAGACCCTGCAAGAGGATGCAAGAAAGAATATAACACTCCATCAAAAATTGTGCTGTTAAACCCAGAGACCCTTACTTAAAGCAACCAAAACAAGAACACATCTCACTGGGACTCTCTACATTACAAGTATATTTAGGGCTGAGGAACCTCAGAAAACTGATTGTGGATTGCTCATGGACATGCAAATATTTGAATAGTAGCCCTGATAAGCAAGGCTCAAGTTCTTCATGAGAATGATTGTTCAAATCATAATAGCACTGGTAGTGCCACAAGCAGGATATGTACAGGCCTAGAGGAACATGTATGTACATCATAGAAATATACTGTTCAGCTTCCTCCAACTCTTGCCTGACTACAGCTCAAAGATTAGTCACCCCAAGACCTTCCCAGTTCTTCCTTTGCCCTTCTGGATGCAGCATCCCAAGTCTGTTATTTCCAAGATAAATATGCTCACCTGTGGCAACTCTGCAGGGCCAGTTTGTGATGTAACGGTTTTGTGAGGAGCAAACACAAAAGGGCCTGTAAGCATGGAGTCTTTCAAGATTAAACCCAGGTTTTGCTGTATTAAAGTTAGCCTGACTGAGCTTTTATAGTGTTATTTGACTTGAAATCTTTCATTAGCAAGAAGTGAGGACTTGAGAATCTAATAGCATGCTTTAATCTGTATTTATTATCGATCTTTTTTAATGCATCAAGCAAAAAACCACAATGTATAGACTGAAGAATTTAGAAAGGTTTTATATTTTTTTTCCTCTGGAAATAAAGTTTAAGGATAAGATACCATAGTTCGCACTGTACCAGTAATTAAAATAATAATAAGAAATAAATTGCTGCAGGAGGTTAGGAGTTTAAGCAGTGAAATCATTGCTTTTGCTCAAAGGTATTTAAAAGGAGTGAATGGAAATTAAGCCATCATTTATAATAGAGCAGAAATGAAAGCATTCAAAGGAAAATGAGTTTAATGCTGATTTATATTTTAATTATATAATGCTTATTTACAATTATAATTCCTTAATTCCGTCCTTTCCAACCAAGACTATTCTGTGATTCTGCAATTATCCATGTGCTTCTACAAAGAGTGACAGTGTAAAGGAAAGGGGTTATATATATTCTTACATGAAAGCTAGAAACTAGGCATTTAAACAGAAATTCCTCTGTGATTGTGATGCAACTTTTTAAAAATGCAGCATTGATTTATCAACATACATATATCCCCATACTCAATAAGCCAGAATCACTGTAAAACTGTAACTTTTAGAGAAACAGCAGCTGTGATAACAAGCCTGTAGACCTTCTAAAGCTGTAGTCTTTAGAAGATTTTCTTTTAAAAGTTTCTTAGGTATTTGAATGTATTGGATCTATCTTTTTGCTTACATTGTTTTTAATTTTGAAAGATAGCAAAAATTGCCAGACTCCTCTTCATCTTGTCCTATATTGCCATTTAGTAAAGTTGTTGCTGTTACATAAGCAACAGATTTAACAAATTTTCTTCCCACTTTATTTCCTACTTCTCTTTTTCCCACAGAGTTCGACAGTGTCTTTTTCAGTCTACTTTTTTTTTTTTTTCCTTTAACTCGCCTTTTGAGGAGGGGAGGTAGGGTGAAGATGTCTTTTTATTTTCAAGAAAAGATTCTTTATAAATACCGCTGTGACAAATCCATTACACAGCACAGAAGCGATCAGCGTGGTGCCAAACTCTGGCTGAGAACTGAAGGTCCAAACTAGCGCTGTTCCAAAAGATCAATGGGATGCACTTCTAAACGGCAAGAGTTTTAACTGGCTCTATACACCACTAAAAGAAAATAAAAGATCAAATGGTAGGTTCTAAGACAGAAATAAATGTGTGTTTGTTTCTGCCCTTCTGTACCACTCTTTAAATATAGCTTAGGAAAAAAAATACATTAAGGGACAACAAAGAAAATACAAGCAGCTGAGTTCTGCGTTCTTTCGATAAGCTGTACTCTGATTCACAGCGAACTTTAAACAGCATAGGTAATTAACCTTATGGAAAAAAAAATACCAGGGGACAGGGTAGATACTCTCCCACTTGAATTGTTTCAAACAAGACTGGATCACTTTATTGAATTTATTTATTTATTTTTAAATTGACAGTCCAGGAATAAGTTATAAGACAAATTGGGGAATTTGAGACTAATATTGTCTTATGGAGAGAGTTCTACTCATGATGTTAAAACCTTAATGCTCTGGTCAGGATATGTATCTTTTTCATAATTAATACAGTTCATTTAAAGAAGTTACATTTATTCTGAAGAAACAAATAAAACTGTTTTGATTTAGGTATTGACCAGCAACTGCTGCTGAAAAACTCTCAGATACCAATTTTACTTTTCTCAGGTTGTTGGCATACAGTAATATATTGACTGGATTGTACTAGGCAAATTTCTTATTTCTTTCTCAGCAATATGTTTCTCAGATATCTCCTGCTGATTTTAAAATGAGATATCTATTTAAATCTCCCATATATGTTACTGGAAGAAAACTTTGATGTCTTAAATATCTGAAAATTTTAACATCTGCTGTTTACTTGCATTCATCTTGCATTAAGGAAGAAAAAAATTTTCACTTCAGAAGCCAATCAGGCTCTTGTGGTTTCACAGTCTTTTTAGTATAAAGAAATTGTGAGTTTTAAAGTACAGCCATGACTCTACTTATTGAATAGGGTTTGTTTTTTCTTCTTTTTTTTTCCCCAGCCCAGGCTACTTAGATTTTATTTTACTAAGAAATGCTGACAGAAAAGATTACATGTTGTTTCATCTGTACTGTTTTAGAAAATAATGTGAAAGCTTGTTAATCACAGAACATAAAGAAGCACAGAAAGACATTATAGTATTCGATACGTCATATTTAAATACCTAAACTGCGCCAGAGAAAAAAAACGAAGCAATAATATTTTGGTTTGATACCTGCCTTTCCCTGCTACTAGGAAAATATGTTTCTAACTTCCTTTCCCTTATAGATTGCACACATTTGAAACTAAAGTACATAAAAGACTGAAAACTCTCTGGTAAATTTTAATCATCCCAAGAGACAAATTTATAAGCGAGAACATTTATGAAGGTTAGTTACAAAACAAGTGGCACAGCAAGACGAGAATCTAGAACATCAGAAGACTGTTGATGAAAGAGATTAATAATTTAAAATAGTGAGTGTATATCCTAATTCATACTTAAAAAACCCTCAAGCTTTTACATAAATAATTTTATCTTTTTATTATTATTCCTCTTTGCCCTTCTAGTCAGCCCTGGAAATGTCACAACACACGTTACAATAGCCAGCATAAGTAAAAGGTTTGTTTCTCTTTCCCCACCTTTCCTTGAAGTGGGAACTTTTCTGGGAAGAATTTACACTCACTACTTATCAGTCTTTTCAACACAACCATGTACATGTTCAAAGAAGCTAAGACTAACCTCTAAGTACATCTGGAACATTTCTCTTAAATAGCGTGAGTTGTATTTGGATGGTTCCGAAAAAGAGCTTTCTTTCTACACAGTCTTAAAATGTCTCTCCTATTGCCCAACAGAAAGCTTAATTTGGATTGTGAGAAGCAACAGAGTACTTTTCCTTCTTAAGCTCTCACAGTGACAAAGCTTTTCTCCTCTTTGGTGTCACATATCCTCACCAGCTTCAGCTAGAATCTTAAAGACACATAAATCAAAAAGCTGTCACTTCTAAAAACATTTGTACATAGTGGCGATACAATTTTCATACCTGACAACATAATGAAACACTTCTGTGTGGAAGCTGCTAGAAATGTTATTTAACTCAAGTGACCAGCAGCAGAAGTTCAAGCTCTAAGGAGCTTGTCAAGCATCTCTGCTATCTTCTGCAGCTATCTCTGGTCTAGACAAGGATGAGGCAAACAGTATGTCTTCTGTAAACAAGGACTATCCAGGCATGGTTTACTAGAGGCTTGATGTCACTTGATTAACACGTTTATTGAAATAGTGCCCATCAAAAATAATTCAAGTTAAAGTGGCCACTGCTGTAGAAATGCTTAGAAAGGGTTCCTGCTGCAAAGAGCTCATCGTGTGCATAAAGTGAAAAGCGAGACCTTGAACGCAGCTGGGCTGTTCCTTCCCATCACCCGTTATACCAGACCAGCTTACAGACCCTTCCCGAAGCCTCTCTGACAGAAGAGCCATGGTGCGGCATGATGGGCATCCCTTGGAGCTGAGGGGCAGCAATCAGCCAGCACAGCAATTTGCAAAATGTTTTTCCAGTTGCAGTATCTGACATGTGTGTGGGACCTCACCATCATTGGGGTGGCATTGGGCTGAGATTTCCTAACAGATTGCCTTCAGGGAAGGGTTCATTCTTGATCCAAGATAAACACTTTTCACCTTCAGCGGCCATGGGAGAGGGAAAGGGGGAACTGAAACACAGCTTTCTCATCATATTTCTGTAGGGGGAACAAAGTGGTTCCCAAGCAGATGTGGCCTGTCCCTCAAGAGCTGGCAGGTTTGTTTTCAAGGGAGTGTTCCCAAATGCAAAATGTTAGAGTACACACAGAGACAAATCCATCTTTTTGAAGATGGAAAAAATGCAACCAGAAAAATCTTAAAAGGGACCTTCTATATATCAATGACAATAATAATAAAGACCTCACTCAGATCAAGTATTTTGATCACCAGAAAAAGAGGTTATTAATATGAAAACAAGTGTAAAGAGGTTTGCTAAAGCTGCATCAGGCAGGAGTGGTAACAGGAAATAAAATGTATGTCTTCTGTATAGCAAAGGCAAGAGGGATCTAAACGATAAAAGGGGGGAAAAAATGAAACAGAGTGATTTATTACCTAGTCAACTAACTTTAAATTTGCATTAATGTTAAATGCTTTTATGACTGTTCATGGGCACTGAAAACTGTAATGAATGTCCCTAGACACAAAGAGCTAGAGTTAATTCATATATAAACTATTCAGATATTCTTACTGGAACTGACAAAAAATTGGTGAGCTAAAGAAAAAGCACTTTGTGAGGTCAGTCAGAAATAACACAGATGAATCAGCAGCATGAGAGCTGTCTCAAGTAAAAAAGAACCAAAAGAACAGAAAGAATCTAAAGAACAAGAAGTAAGTGACCTGATAAAAGGTACTGTTAGGGAGAAATTCAGGAGCTATTGTACTTCAAACCCTATTTCTTGATTTTTAGAGACAACAGAGGAATACACTATGCAAAATAAATTTCCTAAATAGGAGAATACAATATTATGATTGGTACCATTATTTATTTAGATCATAATTACTTCATATCTAGCTACCCCAGACCAATACCCTTCAGACCCACCAGAAAGAAAATGACAAGTTTTCTTGCAATTCAAGCTGAGAAACTGCAAGGGCGACCCTAGCTCTGATTACCTGAGGTAATAACTGGCTACCCTCTGCAGGTGAACAACTGTTTTGTGCCTCAACATTTTATCCCCAAGGCCCTTATCCAGGCAAGTTTCAGGGAATTGGGTTCCCTGCCTTTCTCAGCACCCAGCTGTGACAGAAGCCACTGCTGCCTGTCAGGTTTGGAGGCTTGACAGCTACACTGGAATTACAGAATAACACAGCAGTAATAAAAAGCCATAGAAAGCTGGTAAACCTCAGACATCAACAGGTTGTTTTTATTTTAAAACAAACAAACAAACCCCAACCACTACATAACTTTGCCCCAAACAGCATACCCAAACAAAAACATAACTACCTTTAAATTCATTCAGAAAAAAATTCCCATATAGGCACTTATACATCCACAAACCTAGGTTGTATAACCAAAGCTCAGGTTTCCTTATTAAACATTCCAGCATTATTAATAATAATTGCTTCATTAAAGACTTCAGTAATTAGCTCTGCTTATATGTAATAAGTGTTCTCACTGAGATTTGCATAGAATTCTGCTTCTTTACAACTTCATTGGAATTAAGGGGGGAAACTTATTACTTCTACAAACATAATATTAACTTAAGATGCACAATTAAAGTCTAATTAAACAACTGGAAAACCTGAAGTTCTCCTGGATGTTATGGGCTACTAAAGAAACACCTTGCAAGTCACTGTTATAACTTTCACCCAGTATAAATAAGCCACCTGCACAGACACCACCACCACACAATCGCAAAAAGCCCTGGCTGATATTCATGACACTCAGACTTCAGGCTGGGCAGCGATACTGAAACCAGCGCTGATATAATTGCTCACAGATCATGTCAGTGCACTTGGCGCTCATCATTCTGAAACTGCCTGACACTTGATAATTGCTAATCGCCAAATACACTTATTCCCATCTCGGGGAACCTCTGACTTTTGTGAAGGTTGCTCCTTTCTGAAGCTTTTGCAGATGGCTGAGAACAGCTGATGTTTTATGCAGCGTGGCAGGGGAAAGCCAGGCAGCGGTCAGACCTGCAGCTCTGCAGAGCCTGGGCTTCTGCAGCCCACTTTGTTAGTCACAATCCTCATTTTGATGACAAGCAGATTGTTAAAGCTATCAGCTGAGAAGCAATGTGAATAGGAATAATCATAGAATGGTTTGGGTTGGCAGGGACCTTTAAAGGTCATCTAGCCCAAACCCCCTGCAGTGAGCAGGGACATCTTCAACCAGATCAGGTTGCTCAGATGAAACTCAGATAATTTCTCTCTTGTGTGAGCTCCCTAGCTCTTCAAAAGGCCACCACCAGACACCTTCTGTATCTGAAGCTAACCAATCCTCATAAATAAAAAAAGATACACACAAAAAACACAAACCTTAGAAAACAATCTATGAGAATGTCAGCATTAGGCTACTGTTACCACAACTGTCTCCTCTTCAAGGGTACTAATTCAAGTCCCAATTCAATCTGGAAAAAACCCAAAGACTTACATCATGCACTTACTTGACAATTAATATACTTTTCCAAACACTTCATGCAAAAAGATAAGGTCTACTAATGAAGGGACAAGAGAGGAACATACTGGTGTATCTTTTTAAGCACAGTTGGAGAATTCATACATTAAAGGTATCACTAATATTTCAAATGAAGAGTCATGTTCAGCTAAATTTTTTTGGTTCAAAACGTTATTTAAACTTGAGAGTTTGTTTTGCTAGCAACCAAGCAGAAATGATCCTGATAAAATACTCATTCAGAAACAGCGTTATGTTCAAAGAGTGAAAGCATTCATTGAACAACATGAATTCCCACCTATTTATAGTGATTATCAGATAGAAGGAGTCAGACTGATACGCTTTGGTTTTTTTTGGTTTTTCAACCAAAGAAAGCTTTATTGTAATCCTAAATCCACATTCTCTTCTCAATGAAAATGTATAATTGGTGCAGTTTTAAAAATAAATGAAGAACCATGTTCAGGAAGAATATTATGCACCCTATTGGAAATTTGTAAAGATGTAACTCCTGTGGAGCTGAGCGTGGGAGTAGCCACGTAGTGTGCAGAGCCTCAGCCATCCTATAGAAACCACCTGCTGAAAGTAATGGGTTTAAGCGCAGTGGGCTGGCAATAGTTAGTATTTTGAGAATGGCAGCCCTTTAGGAAATGAGGAGTCATGGCCAAGATGGTGCAATTACCTTAAATTAAACTGTGCTTCTCAAACCCCTTCCATATGGTTTCTGGTGATTTGACTCGGTGTATGTATGGTCACTCTAAAGCTGTGGAAAGAAGTTCATTGCACAGTCTACTATTCCATGCTAAAATGCATCCTCTCTCTGCTGTTTTACATGGTTTATCCTAAAGAAATGGACAGCAACATACCAGTGACTTATAGGTTACATATTCTGCTGTATTAAATATAATGAGCCCTAAATAGAGTATGTTTCTATGTATATTTGTTAGCTCTGCTGACTACTGGCACTGAATTAAGTCCTTGAGGCACAGTCAGCCCAGAAAGACCAATATACACGAGTGATTTCCCCTTGCACTATGTACTAGTTTTGGCCCTAGCGCACTTGGCACTGGAGTATAACACTGAAGTCACCGAAGACTGGAGCTGCAGCCAAAGGCAAACCTAGTTATGCTTTCATGCCCGTGTTGCTGCCATGCACTCATGTTAGCAGTGACTTCTAATGAACCTATGGATTATACTGTTATTTAAAACAAACAAATCAAACCAAACCCTTTCTGTTAATTACTTCAGGACCTATACCAAGCATTTAGTAAGCAATAACAAATTACTGAAGTGTTCTAAATACTTTAAAGCTGTAAGTGATAGTATTTACATTCACAAAAAGAGCTAGCGGATTAAAAGGATATGTTTAGTTTTATGTGCGGTTGTGAACATATATTGCCTTTAACTGCCAAAATTAAGTACACTCATAATCAGAATGTAATTCTGAAGTCAAATATTTAGAATTTTTCCCCTTCTCCCAAGGAGAAATTACTGAGAACAGCTGAAATAAATGACACAATGGTTTCTCAGGTCTTAGATGAAAAAGGTTATTTCATTTGAATCAATCAGCACTAAATATTTCGTGTGCATAAAAAAGTTAACATCCCTTTCTGATGCTCACAGCTTCCTGAGGGTTAGCTGCTATAGCTCTAAAAGAAATTAAAAAAATTTTCATCCTTTTGCTAGACATCACCATCATACATGAAAAATTTTGGGAACGTGCAACTATGTCAATAGAAACACCTCCCACCTCACCTTTTTTATTGCCTAAATTAATTCTATGAACATATTGGGGGGTTGCTTGTTTGTAGTGGGTTTTGGTTTGTTCGTTTTTGGGTTGTGGTTTTTTTGTTGTTGTTGTTGTTTTTTTCTTTTAGATCACGCTTGCTTTTCAGATACTTTTAAAATTTTTTTTAAAGCACCTCTTTTTCCTTTTAGAGTTGAAACTGATTATCGATAGTTTACAGCAGAGCTATATAAACTCCTTTGGCAACATGCATATGGGATGGAGACCCTGTAATGCAGGGGATTAGGAATAACCTATGGGGAAGTGGAAAAAACATCATCAGCCACTATTGGTGGGTGTTGACCTCTTGGTAACAGAAGACTATGGACCCAGTGGGGAGTTTGTGAGTGTCAGTGTCTAAAGGAGCTGATGAGGTAAACACAAAATAGATCAGTGTCAGCATTCCCTGGGTAGCCCTGAGTTTTGTGAACATACACAACAGGTTTGCTGCTTTTCTTCAAACACACCAACCTGACCTTGTAATACCATGTCGAACAAAATCTGCCCAAGGGACAGCAGGCTTCAGCGGGACTCTGACCGGGCCACATCTGCAACGCAAGCATGCTCACGCACATTCGGGTAGTGACCAGAGGGCAAAGAAGCTGCAGAGAGAGTTAGGGAGCTATTTGAGTATCCTGCTTATGTAAGGATCTCATGAGACCGTAGGAAGCTGACATTCTTAAATCTTCCCTTGTTCAAGGAACATTTTGTTCCTCCACTTGCTCATCAGCTTGTGCATGGCTTTGTGGTTTTATAGTGTAGCTGTCGAGCTCCACTCAGTTCTGGGTCTCTAGTTTATACCACTGCCTTGTCATGAAAGGAGGAAAAAGCCCTTCCATATATACAAAGCTGCTCATGGACAAATAGAAGGCAACTAGGAAATCTTTACATTACTGAAAACCAAAAATATAGCAGCACTATTAAAGCATGCATTAAAAACCAAACAAACACTCCCCTCCATTTCTAACACATGGACATACTGAAAAGTTCTTTTGGTTTGTGGTTTAAGTTTTCCAGGTTAAAAGCAACACAAACAACTTTCAACTAATTTTTTACTTCTATGCATTCTTAATCAATTAATTTTATTAATGAAAATTGTGTTATTTCTGAGAAAATTTGCATTAATGAATATTTCAGGATATGTGAGCCAATCTGAAGCAGTCTCCTTCCCCCAAACAGTCCTCTATCTTTTGCATGCATTGTTTTCCATTTACTATAGGGATATGTAAGCATGATACTCTCTGTCTCAGTGAAGGTATACTTCACTAAGTGTTGTTTTTAATTTTGTGTCATTAATAAATCCACCTTCATCTGCTTTAGACTGCATGAACTGCACAGATTTTCCCCCAAGATACCTGGTCAGCCGTGTAAATGAGTGTCACATTGCAGCAAAACAGCCAAGTCACTCACATAACACCACTGCATGGGGAAAAGCTAGTCCTTGTAAGGTTAACTGGTTTGTAAGTGTGGATCACGACACAAATAAAATAACATCTATTTGATACATCTCCTAAATAGAAAAATGACTCTTTCAGAGATGCTTAATTTTTTCTTTAGCATGGTTATAAACTACTGTATTGGATTTACTTGGCAAGGTTTTGGCAGTGGGGTGACCTCTGTAAGAGGAGACCAGGAGCTGCCCCCATGCTGGGCAGAGCTGGTGCCAGCCAGCTCCAAAATGGACTCACCACTGCCCAAAGCTGAGCCCATCAGTGATGCTGGTGGTGCCCCTTGTGATAACATGTTTAAGAAAGCGTAAACACCACTGTGCAGCAGCTGTGAGAGAGAGCAGTGAGAGAAATTTGAGAGGAACAGCCCTGCAGACGCCAAGGTCAGAGAAGGAGTGGAAGAAACTGCTCCAGGTGCTGGATGCAGAGATTCCCCTGCAGCCCATGGAGAGGACCATGGTGAAGCAGGTTGTCCCCCTGCAGCCCAATGGAGGACCATGCTGGAGCACATACCCACACCGCAGCCGTGGAGGACCCCACACCGTGGCAGGTGGATGTGCCCTGAAGGCAGCTGCAGCCTGTGGAGAGCCCGTGCCGGAGCAGGCTCCTGGCAGGAGCTGTGGCCCATGGAGAGGAGCCGTGTACTTTGAGGCTACACAACTTTTCTTTTTTCTTCTTTCTAAATAATAAACAAGGTATCTGTCTCTCTCTCTCTCCTGCATAGACCTACATAATTTACTCATAAAAATTCTGGGCAGAAAATGGTAAATGCACAGCCCACACCAGCTTTCAAAATTGCATCTATATCGAGCCATATTATCTAGATGCATCTTCCTTCTCTCTGATAAACTAGTCACATTTGGCTGCTTTATTAGTAGCCTCCGCAGACACGACAGAGACTGTAAGAATAGTGTAGATCGAGTTGCCTACAGGGCTTATTTCAAAATTTTTATCAAACATTTACCAAAGAATAACAAAACCATATTATAAGAGAACAGTTCTTCCCTTCCTCTAGCCCCATCTTGCTGTTTTTAACCAGTTCTATTGAACTTTATGAGATGCTTACTAAACTACCAGAGCTTGTTTCTCCCTTTCCTTCCTTCCCCGAGGATAAAAAAAACAAACCAACCCAGAAAAACCTCTTCAAATTTCACTTTTTTAAAACAGCAATAATAATAAAAACCTTTTTGTGAAGAAGAAAATGTCCTCTCTATTGCTTTCTATTTCTTTGTTATAATTTGTTTTGTGAAATGCTGCATTTTCCAGCACTTCACTGAGAAAATTAAGTTATCACTGTTGGAAAACAAGGACATAAGGAACTTACTGAAGTGTGATAAACCAGTTTTTCAGTATCTGTGAAATTCAAGGACACACATACATATCAGAGGAACAGGAAAGCTTTTTGTCCACAAGATTTTCTGAATCTTAGCTGATAAAATGAAAACAGCTATTTATTTATTAGGTTTAATATTGTTATTAATTATATTTCTATAATGCTGTTTTATGCTACACAAATATATTTGAATTTTGTTAACTGCACTACAGTAGGAAAAACCAGATTGAGTTGGAAAAAATGTTTCTTAAAATTATTTCAAACTTTTTCATTTTTCCTCATTACCTGTTCTTCATGCACACATCAAAGATGAGTATTCCCCAAGGAAAGTGGGGGTGGGAAGGAGAGAGATACTATAAAATAAAGTGAGCTAAAATATAATTAAATGCAAAAGATTATTCAAGCCAAGCAGGTATCTTCCTGAAACAGAAATCCCAATAAGCCCATTATGGAGCAAAATAATCAACAGGATGAAAATTCACACATTTCTTAAAGGCTACAAAGAAAAGAAAATCTGAAATAATTTGTAGACATCCTTGTCTACCAGTCCAATGGGTTTAAAGGCAGTGCACAGAACCTGAGGCATTGTGGGAGAGTTCCTGCTCTGGGGAATTCACTACCAAGCCATGCCTTCTCATATAAAGCAGCTCGGAGAAAATTTGGATGAATAGCTATTTGACTCATTAGTTACTAAACAGAATGCCAGTGAGAAATAAACATCTATTGTTTTTCTCCTCATGAGTGTTTCCAGAGATAAAGTGTCCAAAAAGAGGATGATGGAACAAACTAATAAAGTAGAATATCATCTTTAGGACAAGATAAATTTTACATGGAAGTTCCAAAGCTGCTGAAGTATTAACACAGTGCAAAATTTTCACAAAATGCCCTTCTTCATAATTTGCTCTACTAATTACAGCGATTGCAGCTTATAGAGTAAGGTATTGTCAATGTGAAGAAAGTAATTTGATTTCCTCCTTGCAGCCTGTGAGGCCCATTTGACCTGACTTATAGGGAATCTGAATGTTTCAATGCTTTAATAAGTAAATGCATATAAACTATTGTTGCTATTGTTTATGTTGCTGCTTTTTAACAGTACTTTTTTATTCCTCCTTTCTGTGAAATATTTCAGGAGAGACTTACAGGAACAAAACCACATCAGCCTTAGTGATCAATGTAATTATACAGTATTGGATTCCGCCATTCTATTTACATACTTGTCCATAAAAATGAAAGACTCATTGTAATTCCCCCTTCATTTAGAAGTACGGCTATAAGAACATACAATCTCTTTCTAATGGAAATCAGAATTACAATTAGATCTAATAAAAAAAATGCATTAGTAGAACATTTTTTTTCTGCAAAAGATGCTGA
The DNA here is from genome assembly GCF_013368605.1 of Nyctibius grandis. Classification (NCBI taxonomy): domain Eukaryota; kingdom Metazoa; phylum Chordata; class Aves; order Nyctibiiformes; family Nyctibiidae; genus Nyctibius; species Nyctibius grandis. Next base: position 75,756,820 of record NC_090663.1, on the reverse strand, counting down.
CACAGTAGAATCAAAAAAAAGTTCAAAAGGACACGTCAATTCTGCTGACATTTTTAATGCAAAACTGAGGTGGCTCGCTCACCTACCTGCCTGCCTGCACAGGCTTTGGGTACCAACGTTTGCCCTGGCTAGTTGCCCCTGAAGGTCTCCCTACTTTTGCAAGACGACGAACTTGCTGGAAATCAACTTTACCTCTAAAGGATGCCCCCCAGATCTCCAGTGGACACTCTGCAGTTCCACTCAATCAGATACATAAAGAAATGCATGTATTTTATATACATACATATATACACACGCACCTCTCTCTAGTCTTTCAAAATAAATTTTAACCTGAAGAGTTAAAAGTAATGCTACATTTGGGGATAATTGGTTTTTAAATACAAATTAGTGAAACATTTTTCTAAGATAATCTGCTGATAGATTATATTTTAAGATAGTAACATGGAAAATGAGATCAAGGTGTCTCTCTCCTCATTCCAGTTCAAAGCTGATTTTCCTAACCTGGGGTAATACTCACAGTTTCTGTCCCACGTGAATATATTAACCTCTGAACTATTGCTTAAAAATGAAGTACTAGTGCCACTGGTCTTTCCTCTCTTTGAACCTTCAGAGTTAGATTTGGTGTAATTGGAACATACCTACCAGACCAGGTAAAAAAGATAACATAGCCGAAGAAAGCCACATTTTAAAAGTGAACAGCTTAAAAATCCATCAGTCTCTTACCTGGTTAGTACCTTCAAGGTCTCAGCACCTATAAACCTCCCCAAGAAAAGGAACATTAGACACATAGGTACTATAAATAACTAGAGCCTAAGTACAGATCTACTGAGTGATAGTAAAGCCTCAATATTCATTGTAGACACCTGTGTTGGTCCATGTGACTGCAAGCCCAGTACCTTGCAAGAAAAATGTAAGCTCATTAAGGAAACGAGTTTATAGATTCATCACCTACTATTCAAAGTTATTAATTACCATGGTATCTTGACTCAAACAGTAATTACACATACCTGTCTAAACAGAAAATTTTTTTTTAAATTGTAAAACATCTGTAAAATATATAGTGCATGAATGGTACCTAGAGTAAATCTGGCTTCGATTTACCCCCTCCTGATGCAGAGTTGTTTAGTTCCCAGGTAAGTGATACGGCATCTAATCTAACAAAGAAATATCTTCATGACACCACTTGTGATAGCGATCAGACTGCCTTGTAAAAGAGGAAAGGAGGCTGGGAGTAAAAGCCTGAAACTTCTCTGGACCCAGGAGCCCTCAAAGGAAAGGCTGACTATAAAACCTAACACATCCTACCGTAAAGGCAAGGTGGAAGAAAGTGGGAAGCTCTAATGCTCTAAATCTGTCTGAGGGTTCACTCTTAGGGGTGCCTTTGAAAGTTGTCATCGACAGAAGCTTTTGAAAGAGATTTCTTTAACAAGTATCTCAGAAGGAGCTGGTTTTAAAATAAGATTCATAATAGGCCACATTGCCTGTGACGGTAATACTGCTAATATGTAAGCAGCCAAAACACTTCCAGAATTGCTGCTTAACTCTGTTTTGTCATCTCTTGAGGAAAATGATGATAAAATTAAATTAATATAAACCCCCAAAACGTATGGAAACTAAGTGTTACGTTTTACTGTTTCATATCTGTCCTCTGCGTTACCAAAACCAAAAAATTCAAGGCCAGAATAAAAATAGTGAAATATAGTCCGTTCTTCTTCCCCAGAAGGTTTTACCAGCACAGAATAAAATCTTTCTCTTTTGCTTTAGAGCACCTGGTTCCCACTTGCTAGCTAAAGGTAATTAGCCTTTAATTATCACCAGTTACATTTTCACCTGCAAATCACTGGAAAGTCAGGCCTGCCCAATTAGCATATTTGTCTCCCACCTGCAGGCAGTGAGGAAACACTTCTGCACTTCAACTGAAGGATTAACCTTTCGTTTACCGATGCCTTAGGTGCATTCTCAACTGAACCCACAAAATTAAATTCGTACATGTGTGTGCAGATTCTGAAGTCAAATGATCTGTTTTACTAGAAACTGATGCTAAGGGTTTCTTATATCCTTCTACAAGTTTAACTAGGGGAAAAATCTTAAAGTATTTTCATAGAAATACACATTGAAGTGAAAAAATCAATGCACAAACTGTCCAATCTTTTCAATTTTCTCTCACTAGGTTAATATCGCTAAGTGAGCTGGAGATTTCTAGACATTGTTGATGTATCAATGAAAATACAAAGCATGAAGTTCTTGTGAATCCTCTTAAAAGTTTCTGTAATACAGGTAATGATCTCAAAGGCAGGTGGTCTGATTCTCACTACCAAATATACATGCTTCAGCTGACCTTCCAGCAACCAATTTTCAGCTTTTACTGGGCTTATTATAAAGTTTATTCTCCAGCTTAATTTTTGCTTGCACTGCTATTTTTCAAAGCAAACTAAATTTAGCTATTAAATCAGTTGGTCTACTGACATAAAGTTATTTTTTTGCACGTATACAGATTTGATGATGTGAGTATTTGCAGGCTAGGGCTGTAATTGTGCAAACACATCCTTATGCAGATGGCACTTTCCAATGCCTTCAAAAGGACTAACAATGTGTGTAAACACATCACTAAGGTGCATATTTTCAGGAGGAAGGCAAAGAACTATGAATTATTACAGACCAGGACATTGTGGCCAATGGAATAATATATGCCCAGCTGAAATATAAATAGCGTACATAACACTAATCTTTAGTATAGAAAGTCCTAGCTTAGGAATTAATTTTTTTTTACATTTAAAAAAATAAACTGAATACTCTTCACATAAAGGGAAAGAAACCATAACGTAATCACAGATACGAGCAACCTACTGTTTAAAATAACAAAAGCAATGGAGAAGATCCTCCATCCCTGAATCTATGAAACTTAGTTGTTTCGCAGAGACAAAAACAAAAAAAATAAAAAGCCTCCTCCCAAATGCAACAGGTAAACAGAATTGCTATGGTCAACCTCCTAAAACAATAATGTTGTACCAAAGTAATGATTTTACTTTTTGAGTATTTTTGTTTCTCATGCACTACAATATAACTTTATGTCACAACATTGATTCAAGTAAGACTTTGCTGACAAATTATGCATAAAATATGCATAAGATTGTTTATAAAATATGTTTAATAGATTGACTGTAATGGGTTCAGCACAACTAGGTCACTCATCTTATTATTATTTTTATTTATGAAAAATGTAGCTATTAAAATAATATGGAGACAAAATAATGTAAATTACAAATTTGAAAGAATATAAAAAACAAGCTTAAAACATAATGATTCTGTGTCGTCTTTAAAATGCAAATATATTTTTCTTTCTACTGCATTTTACTGCATGTAAAAATACAATTTACCAGTCACAAATAAAGCCATCGGTGGTGAACAGGTGTTCATGATAAAAACTACAATTTATCATAGCTAAAATATTTCTAAACATTTTGCAAAAAGAGTTGATACTTTTTTTTTTCCATCTGCAAACAATATTATATCCTGTATCTTGCCTCTTCATAGATGCAAAAAGGTTGACTACATTGCTCTTCTGTGATAAAGCCTTGAGACACCAGGATAAACACTAGCTCAGATACTAATGCACCTTTTCAGCCTGTTAGAGTTCTTTGTTGGCCAGTTTACTTCGGACACATGAAATTGGATTTCTGAAGGCTTAGCTAGGTATTTAACCCATATTAATTGGGTTTCTTCTGAATTTATTTTTTTTTTGGTTTCAACAAGCAATTCCATCCATAACTTGGAAAAACACTCTTCACAGAGTTTAATCAAAACTAATTTAAAAAAAAAAAAGTTTTCCTATGGGAACTTACCAAGACAGTATTTTCCACTGAAGATAATTTAATCAAATATTTCTTAGCTATAGTCCTCATTCCTTTCTGTCTTGCTGCATACTGATAGACAAGAGCATTCTGCCAAGATGCAGTGACTTTGTAAGTAGTATGAAATATGAGTAAAATTAAAATAGTTTAGAAAGGCAAAATGGCTGCTTACATTGGAATGGTGGAGCCATTTTTTTTTCATGGCTAATAAGCTTAAATTGACTTTATGAGAAGATTGTACTTCAAACCAGAAATATTTCCAGGTTGAAACACTCAGTTAGACCAATGACCATATTTTTACTCAGATGGAGATGTAGAGATGATACAAGGATGATAATATTATAGCAAAGCACTGATGTTAATGCTAGGATGACACTTCATCACGCTGCCAGATGAGGTGAAGACTACAATTTATAAGAGGTCATTTCTGTGATAATGCCTGCGGAAAGCACATCAGCTGTCATACAGACATCTTTGACCTACCAACACCAATGATGGCATTAAGTAATCTTACTTAATATTAAAGAGAAACATATTTGTAAGGTATAGAATACCAAAAGAACTCCAGTTTATTTTGGTCAGTCTCAATCATTCAAAGAAAAAAAATGGAGATAAAGTTAAGACCATACTGTAAATAGGAAAGAGGCTGATAGTTTGAAACATATTTTAAAAATTCTAGAAAGCAAATACTAATTAAGCTAACATATAGAATAAAAAATGAATTAAGAAGGAGTTAAAAACAAAATTAAGCCTATATCAAGCTGTATGAAAGATATGAAGATGTATAGCTCAAGGGTGAAGGTAGTTTTAAATGTAATATAGCTATAATCCAAACCAAATTATTAAATTTCTAGAGTAAAAAATTCTAAACATTTAGAAATCTCTCATAGTCTACCACATAAAACTAAATATTTTAAAAATCCATCCAATTCTTCAGTTTCATATTATTCTGTCCACTTTTTCCTCCTCTTTTACATTATCCACTCAGAATTTTAATGTTGCTCTTTAGGATTTACAGACATAAATGCACTAGATACTGCTACCATCCAGAAAACAGCAACAATATTTTAGTTCACATTGACATAGAAAAGAGGGTTATGACTGAAAATGTAAATTTACAATATATATAATTCACTGTTACATAAATTTGCCATACACTCTTACAGCTAGCAGACTATCTTTCTGTTTTGATTTATAGGAGAGCCATCATATTTGCCATGAAGTTTCTTCAAAGAGAAATATGAAGACGGTTCCTTTTCTTACATGGATGCCACAGTAAATACATGATATTCGAAGCACGTTTTCTATACCAAGACAGAGCATAATTATAATTCAATACATTTGGCTAGAAATCAAATTAGCTACCCCCTACCAAAAGCAAAGGCACTAAAAGCATTTGCTTTGACTTAAATTATTGCAAAACTTCAGCACATAAGACAATACATCAATTTCTTGACACTTCCTTCAAATTGGCTTTTAATGTGCAAACCCAAAGAAGGTAATTTATCTTTTCCCTTCTTTAACATTCCTTTTTTAGTTTACTAAGGTTTCATTAAAATATTCTGCGTTAAATACAATCCTTCTTCACTAACAAAGAATCCACAACTTTAATGCAACTGCACTTGCAGTTTAGAGTAAAGCTAAGAAATGTGAAGTTCATGTTTTCAGAGTTAATTTGCCTCCTTTTATTTAAAGTATATAAGCTTTACTAAAGAAGCTTTAGTTACATATATTTTAAGTATGTACTTAGCACCTTACATTCACAGTCCAATAAAAACTTTTGCATGTGAATTTCATCAATAATCAACCTTAATAATCCTTGGCTGTCCCAAGTCATCAGCAAATCTCCACATGCATAACCTATTAATATTATGGTATCTTAATAACTTTTAAAGTTGCATTTTGAGACTTTATAATTCAGTAAATAATCAATAATGCATGCCATTAATGTAAGTAGCTTTTTCTCCCTGAAAAGGAAGGTGAAAAGCAGCTCTCAAACAATAAGCAAAAAAGGTTTCATCACTGTGGTGTTCAGTTTTAACGGAATGACTCTGTAGTGCTTATTTGTGGCACAAAACCATGAATTTCTTCTCACTGCCCAGTCATGGGAAGACACATTGCTAATGCTCATGTGGACAACATTTTTTCCAATCTGGAACATCTGAGATGAGCATCTGAGGTCTATCAGTGCTCAGTAAAACTCATTATTGACATACTCATTTTCCAGCAAAGCCTGATCTGGTTAACTACTTCAAGCACTGAACATGTGCATATTGGATTCTGCCTACAACTTCTCCTGCTAAACGTGCAAAGCGACAAATCGTTATTTTTCCTACATGTTAGGCACTTCTACGATTCAGTGGAAATACTATATAAAGAATAAATGATAACATGCTCTGTAGTATGTAAAAGACAACAAATATTACTAAATCCATCAAACAATCCAGACCACGTTCAGGAATCTTTGTGAAGGACATACGCGTCCATGCCCTTGACCTTCCTCCTTCTAACACAACATCCATGCGTAAATGAAGGTTCTTTTCCAGGACAAGCCAACTAAAACAGAGAATGGCCAAATATTTTATCATCATTTCTCTTAAATGCTACGGAAAGGAAAAGAGGCATTTTATTCTGAGCTGCTAATGCTGAACCAAGGCACATAATTGCATTCTCAGCCCAGTGAACTCAACCCAACTGTAATTAAACAAAGCTGCTAGTTATTAAATCAAGGATTCTGATTTATTGAATTTTCGTTGTTCATGGTAGTGGTGGTGGCTTCCCTTCTGGATATTTTATATGTTATACATTCTACTATTTGAGGATTAACCAGTAATAAAAATGGTGTAGAACATTAAGCATATTCTGCATTAAATTTTAAAGTACTATTTCCATTTACTTTGGCAAACTAATAATGAGGAATATACTGTGGATTTCATCTGAGAGTTAATAGGATCATTAAACTTGGAAAGCTCGGTATAACCGAATAAAAAATTTTTTTATTGTCATTGTAAAGGATGAAGAAGGAAAGAAACTTAATGAAAAAGATAACTAGCAGAACGTCTTTTCCCTTAAAACCATAGCTTCACCTTTTACCTTCTCAGCCATTTTCTCTTTGGAAGGCAATGGTGCTAATGACATTATGAGGCTGTGACTAGAACCATCAGAAAAAAATGAAGGATTTCCAGAAAATTATTATTACTAAATGATTACTTTGGAATAATTTAGTGTTTCTTTCCTCATAAAGACACAACTCTTTTCTTGATAGTGTGAGTAGCCAGTGCTTTTCCCTGCATTTGTGGAATCAGAACTGCAAAGGACACCAGTATACCTTGCATGTCCTCCTGTCCAAAGGGAGAATCACCTACATCTGTGTCATTCATAGTAATGGCTGCCTAAGAGAGAAGGCTCCATAGTAACCCCAAAGTTTCACTGCCAACGCCTTTGGAGAGCTGATTGTTTTTTTGTGGTTTTTTTTTTTTTTTTCTTCAAATTAGCTATTTTTCTTTTTAATGTCTAAGCTGAAAATTTCTACCTGAAAGTTACTGCCCGATTCATGGTGGATACAGAGATTGTACTATTCCCTTGCTCTGAACAGTTTTCAAACCCCTAAATGTTCTCTACGATTTTAGAAACTGACATCATTTACCTCTAAGAGTATTCACTACTCCTCTCCCCCTCCCCCCATTTTCTTTATATTAAATAAATGAACTAATTCATTTCTGTAGGTCATGTTACCTGGAGCTCTGATCTTTTTTGTTCTCCTTTGGACTTCCTCCAATTAGCCTACATTGTACATCTAATTTTAAGGTCTAAAAGGATAATGAATTTGACATCCTCAAAATTCTTGCCTGTGTACTGAAACACCTCATATTTTAGTGAAACATTTCTTCCAGAATGACATATGCTCTTGAATTAAAAATGGGAAGACATGAGATGGTATTTTCCCTCAAATTTTTGATGACTTAATATCCATTTAATTTTCCATCTCATTGCGTGTAGGAACCCTTAGGTCCTATACAAACCTACTTCCCTATTTGCAGACAGTTATTCCATTTAATTCTCAAACTCCACCTCTGATCAGTAGGTCATTTTCCTTCCTATAAGTCCTATAAGATAGCACAGAAAAAGAGTCCTATAAGATGGCAGACTGCTCCTGCATTTCTTGCTTCCTTTGTTGTTTGTATCATCTTCCAGCCACAGCCTTTGTTGTGTTTGTCTCTGGCAGATTAAAGAGCTTCTTTGAACCTTTCAGCATCTTTGTCTTTCTAATACCATATTTATACATTATAATAAAGTCACTTCTCATCTTCCTTCAAAAGAGTGTGCCATTAGTCTATTGAATTGTGAGAGACTGGACCTTTTTATTTTTTTTTTCTTTTTCTTCTCCTCTCTATAAAGTTTGCCGCTTATGTTCCAGTGCAAAATAAAAGCGATACTCCAGCAAAAGGGAATTTTTTACTTTTCTTAATGTTGCTATGGAACGGAGGAACTCAGGAAAGGGAAAGAAAAGAGGAGCTAACCGTCCTGTATAATATTTTTTTCCCAGAATTCGTGACTGGCATTTCAGTTATCTATTTATCAACTAAACAGATGAAGTCTTAGCTTGAACTTTTACAGACTAAATGAAATGGCAGAGATCTTTCTTTAACCTTTATATTAGTAGCCACTGTGAATAATATAAACTGCAAAGGAGTACAGAATGTCTTTTTCTGTAGAACTTATAAGTGGCAAATCTCATAAACGGGATCCTCGGCTATAACACTTACAACTACTTTTTATTTTTTCGCAAATGGGACCTAAGCCTCCATACTTGGTAGCATATATGAAATTTTCTGTTACAAATTACAATAACATGACCATTCAGGGTAGGATTTGAAACATAGTGCACTACATTTTGTTAAAAAGGATGAGTGAATAATGACTGATGAAGTGAATAATCTTAAACTGATTTTTGTAATAAACAAAACAAGTTATTAGATAAAAATTAGTTCTATAATTACATAAATAATCAAGACTTCTGTTTTGCTAGCTTATATGAAAATAGTCTCTTTGCCAATTAATTCAGTTTATATTTATATATGTGTTTTCTAACTAGGTGGAATTAAAAATAAATCTATAGGGCATCAGTAGATTTTAAAAAATGACTGAAGACTGTGTGCTATGTTTACACAACACTGCTGATTTAACCATGTAGGACTGAATAGTGAATAAAAATAGATGGTATGGAAGTTAAGCACTTTTGCAGAGAACAAGGAGAAATAAAAAATGCATAAGAATAAAGCTTGTGAAGAATAAAAGCATGCCAAACATAGAATTTTCTTTATAGTTTTGGACATATTCCCTAAAGTAAATCTTAAAAAAGCCATTCTAACTTTTGTTGCTCTGTTGAAAATAATAGAAAAGGAAGGACAAAACTAAAACAGTTCCTGATTCCTTGAAGTGTAGGCAGTCTTTCACTGTTTGTCCTTTGTCATTGAGGCATTATGTAAATATACTCCTGACAAGAGGTTTCTCTTTGTTCTTGTATTAGACATTAGCAATTTCAGATGTCAATAGATCACTAAAACTTGATACGGTAGACTTTAATCCAAGTAGCAGAAACTGAGAAGATGCACACGTACGCTACCACAGATCCTGATCAGAACCACTGCATCGAAATCATGACCCAGCGTTACACCTAAACTGACTGAAATATAAATAAAGTTCAAAAGAATTGCTGAATGCAGCAGAACAACATCAATGTAAAATGCGGAATAAAATCATCACAGTATAGTCACATATTAGATACACGCAAAACTGTATCAGTTTTATACATAAGAAATAGTTACGTAGCTCAGTGTAAGGTATAAGGACTATTGTACGGAAGTTTCTGCAATAAAGTTATTCACAAGAAATGCTACATGTGCTACATGAGAAAATGTCAGTATGCATCTATCATCTTATAAAACATGAAAATACAATTATTATAACTGTATTAAAATTGAGCAGCTTTAAAAAGATGATTTGTAGGAAAAAAGTTATTTTTGAGGGGGAACCCCCCCCTGTGAAGGGATCAAGCAGGAAATAAGAAAGGAGTGTGATGTTGGGGGCCTCTAGAGAAATGCCACTGACCTCTCTGTGAAAGCATCTCTATTTTTGCCCACAAGAGTAGAGAAAAGTCAGTAAGAGTTCACATCTAAACTGAGAAGTTAAGAAGAGGTGGAAGCCAAGTAGACTTCTGTCCTTGTCCTCAGCTGTAGCTGAGGATCAGAGTCCTCGTGAAGAACCATGCTGCTGGATTGAATCATCCTGTCCCTATCAAACCTCTTTGGACTATATGAACATTACTTTCAGTCCACATTAAAGCCTTAGTTTTGCCCCCTAATTCTGTTCTCAGGAACCTGAATTCAGGTTGCCTGAAGTTTAGTTAACTGGGCATAAGGTTGCGTAAGAAAGCATGCATGACAGGTGAATCTGGAGTTCATAAGCTGTTGTAGGACTCATCTTACATGTTTTTTCCACTTTTCTTTTTCTATTATAAATAAATATTTAGTCTCATAATAGGACCTGAGCCAAATAGTGCTGAAGTCTTCAACAACAGCATGAGGGAAAAGAATTACTGTTCTCTCCTTTTCTCTGTGCTCATATACAAAGTTACAGTACAAGACAGTATCACAAAATTGCTATCCCGCATGGGACTCTTATCTTGATTCTTTTACTTATTTTCTGTGGATTATATTCTTTTCCTTCTAACTATAAATCAAGAGGAACTTTCCCTTTTTGCATTACCTTTGACTTCTGCTAATTAAATCTATTCATGACGTCAGCACAACAGAGCTGACACAGCAACTGTGAGCAAATGTCACATTTACGGCCTGTCAGCTTCTGCAAACCAGAAAAAGAGATGAATTATAAGGGTTGTATTTACTGCTCAATAATAATAATGTTATAATTGGTCATTTGGGGAGAAAAATGGATCAGAAAGGTGGAAAGTAATTTGAATAATTTTTAAATAATACACTTGTAAAATTTGACTGAGCATGAAGGTGCATCTTTATTAAACGTTGAGTCATCCACCTTTCCATGTCCCTACAGTCAAAACAATATCAGCACTTTGCACACCAAAAAGTCATATGATGGAACATTAGTTTTGATACTGATATCAGGGAAAAAAAAAGGAGAAACATAAATATTCAGAAGGTTTTTCTTGGAGGGCTTGAGGTAAGTGAAGAGATAATCACATCTCATCACTTTCAATAGTATTTTTCCTAAATATGACACACAAGGTTTTAAAAAATAATAGTCTACATAAGCAGCAGTTACACAAGTTATAAAAACTGAAAATAATAAAAAAAATGGAACTATTTTCCACTTACTTTTATTTATTGTATAATAAGTACAAAGCTAAGGATATGCTTGTCTTTCTCCAGAGAACATAATGTTTTTGGCACAAGACTTTACTCTGTAGAAATGGAAAAAATTTACCTGTCAAAATCCTAGAAGACTAGTTTCTTGCAAGAATAAAAGGCTTTGGATTTTTTATGGCATTGCATTCTACAGTAGTAAAAGTTCACAGACAAAATGTATTTTTTTTGAACTCATGAATATAAAAATGAAAAAGCTTTCATATTCTGAAATTCAATAACTGCCTTGTTTTTATTTCTAAAAGACACAAATTTATTAATCACCCTGATAGAAATTACAATACTAGGTGTATATGATTTGTTGAATATAGAAATGTGGATTGGAATGAAAACTTGTGCTCTGGTCAACAGCAGCAGAGGTCAGCCTTGGATTTGTCCATCCAAGCCATTAAAATCTTCAGGGATGGAGATACCACAACTGCTCCAGGTAATCCCCTCCTGTGCTGCATTATCCCCCGTGTGAACAGAACAGAACAGAATACTCTTGCTGCCTCTTCCTTCATAGGAGGTGCAGCTTTCTACTGGACCCTACCCAAATTCTTGTGCTTCCTGAACAAAGAAAGAGGAAATAATTTTTCATGATCTCCTAGTTGTGAATCTCCTAATTGTAGGTAGCTCAGCTTGCCTAATTGCAGTGAGAACTTACTATTAGCTCATCTCCAATGTAGTATCCATCTCCCAGATCCTTTTCAGCAATCTGCTACTCAGGCAGTCTGGTCCCAGCCTGTATGGATGCATGCGGTTATTCCACTCCTAAGTAACTCAAGAAACCCTCATGTGAACCAATTAACAAACAAAAAAACCCAATAAATAAAATTCCATTATAAAACTACAACTATACACTGCTACGTTGTAGTGTACAGTGTAGGACTACAATGACAATCCTTTTCTTTTTCCTATCCTGAAACCTCAATACAATAGCAGTATTTTCTTGAAAAAAAACCCAAACCATTCTTCTTGCAAATAGAGTTAATACCATACATCCAAAGTCAATGTATCTAGGATTAAGGAAAAGATACTCTCATGGCACAAGTTTTGAAAACGGCTTCTTCCCTTTTTAAACCACCATCACCACATTCACCACTTCCATTGAGCTCTGGTTTGAATTTTAACTACAACATGAATTTTTGAAACAAGACAGACTCTTCAAATACCACTGAAGCCAGGCAGAAACCAGTGTAAAGCACAGCGTTACCATGCCGTACTCCCACCTGGATGCCACAACACATTCTGTATCAGTTCGCATTTCTGAACAAAGTGCTCCATGAAGTCTGCTATACATAATCTACACAGACCTTGAAAACAGCATGGATAAAACTAGCTCTGAGTATGACCAAAGTATTTTTTTTCCAGAAGCAGCCTAGAATCCTGGTTTCAGGAACTATTTGATCATCTAGAAGCATAAATACGTTGATTTATCTGAACTACGATATTATAAACTTGGCTAATAATCTGGCAATCACATCTCAATCAAGGAGCTTCTAAAACTGAGCTTCAGCTAGCTTTTAGCTTCGTAAAAGGCTCAGCTACTGTGATGCCTTAGAATGGAGACATAACTGAAATAAAAAGTTAAGACTGATACATTTTTGTACTACAATGACAACAATCAATTCCAGAAAAATGCACTGATACAATGCGTAGATGTGGTGCTGAGGGACATGGTTTAGTGGTGGATTTAGCAGTGCTGGGTTAACGGTTGGACTCGATGATCTTAAAGGTCCTTTCCAACCAAAATGATTTGGTGATTCTGTGAAATTACTGTATTGGAGCAAAATATATCAATGATGACAAACCTAAACACCTATAGACAATAAAGGAAAACAAAAATACTTGAAGTTGCATTAAGTATACACCCTACAATGGAGTAAATAGCATAGAGATCAAAGTATGCAATGCTATATAGTGAAACCTTTCACAGACAATGTAATATTAGTCAAGTAATAAAAATATTAGCAGCACTTGGTGTGATTATTTCCTTTAGCTACTATGATGACAGATATGTTTGGATAAAGTGCCCCAGATTCTTTAATGATACCAGGTACCATGATGTGAGAACAAAGCAGGTAAAGTATATGGCATCACTGAGTAAGTTTCTACCTCACCTGCTCCAGTGAGGGTTTGGATAACCAGGACTTATTAGATGAATGGTAACATGACATAGAAGTTCTTATGCTTGGACTGAAACCATTACCTCATCAGCAAGTAAAAATGTAATGTTAGCAACAAAGAAACACATAGAAAGACAAATGGTATTGAATCAACAGGCATGAGAGATTTTTAGGTAGTTTCTCTGAAGGGAAAAAATATACACCGTATCAGACAACTTTGAGGCTTCTGTGTCAAAAACAGAGTTATGAACTATTTTTCAACTGTGTTCACTATCATTGTGATTAAATGGATAAGAAATTAAAACTACTTATCAGAAATCATCAGAAAAGAAAATATTTGTTTATTTGTTTAGGGGCTTAAGGAAACGTCAAAACTGATAGCAAATTGTTAGCTATTGCAAGAGTCCAACCATCAATAAAATGAAAGAGAGACCTCCAGGGTAAGGTATGTCAGACTTAAGCAAACAAAAGCCCATACTAAATAAAATTCTCAAATTAGAAGATGAAAAATACCATTTAAAATCTTTGAGAAAAACAGTAGTAGTAGAAGGTCTATTGAACTAATGGCAACCACTGTGTTGTTATTTTTTTGTGCACTATTAAATGACAAATACTAAAGTTCCATTTTAGACTTTCCTAAAGCTATGTTAATATTCAATGCCCCATCTTCACAGAAACATACAAAAAAATGAACCTCTGAAGGGTATGACTGTTTCCATTTATTGTGCTTTGGTGGATATTTGTCTTCCATTTGCTATCACCACTCCCATGACAATACATCTATCTGCACACTCATTTTGGAAGAACCTCAATTGCCTACATTAGCATCTACCACCTGTTCAATAAAGGTATGGCAAGCTGTTGTTACTGTATCTGTTGAATATTTGTAGGTTTGGGGGGTTTTTTTTGTTTGTTTTTTCTTTATATGAAGACACATTTTAGTGGACAATGTTTTTGATGGCATCTCAAAGAGCAAACACTTTAAAGAAAAGCTGAATCTATGCATTTTTTTATTGATTTGATAACAACCAACAAAACATTTCTAGACTTGAGTCATGTGGGGCAGAGGAAGTCTGCACAATAATCTAGCAAGTATACTGCAAAGATTATTTCTCCTTCTCCTAAAAATTAGAAGCACTCAAGAGTGTTTTCTGAGATCCTTTTTGTTTTGTAGCATTGGTGGAGGTAATTGTAAATTTATCATGGAACTTATTACTAATTATAGCAGGACGATAATGCTCCTCAAAAGCATCTATTGTTTAGCTTTAAGATCTCCTTATTCAGTACAGAAAGGAAGGACACTAGGTCCTCGGAGCTGGTGGATTTGAAAACTGCAAATACTACTGCAGCAGTTGCTTTAACTGCAGATACATGGAGCAGGAATGGTCAGAAGTCAGAATTTATGTTTGGTGGCAGTTCAGAGGTGTTATTAAAAATTTACTATAGTTTTGTTCTGTATGCATAGTGTATGACTGAATGACAAAGCCTTAGAATGTGTACTAAATTTGACATTTAGAGAGTCAGAAAAGGATATAGCTGAATGGGTCATGTTCAGCTCTGACCTAAAGCTTTCCTAGCAAAAAGAAATCACCAACGAAAGTGACTGTTCACTATTCAAAAAGCTGCATAAAATAGATTGCAATAGATTGTGTTTTTTTTTTTTTCCTTCTATTTGTCTTTGATCCATTTGATAGGGGGGAAACAACAAATGTGGCTATAAGTCTTACCTCCACTATTTAAATCAGCTGGAGGCCCCGATCTGACACAGTGTAGGACAACTTCAAACCTGCTGTAAACTGCAGTCTTAGAGAGGCTTCAGAATTGATTCTGCTATCTGGAATTGTGAAAACCCAGCAACTTCCCAGCCATATTAATTCTTAGGCAGAAAATTTTAAGAAAACTCTCTATTCCACATGTGGATTATCTGCTTTTAAAAAAATAAAATTGGTTTTATTTGGGGATGAAAATAAATGGGAAGCACGCAGATTGTAAATCTAGAGCTTGACAGGCTATGAGGATGGATGGATGCATAGTAATTAATGATTCATTGTAGATGTCTCTACTTTAGAAAAAGTTAAGCTGGTAATTATGAGGCAGATTCTGACACTTTATGTCAGATGTTGATGCTGAGAGAACCATTGAAAAGTAATACGTTGCCATGTTACACTTATTTATTACTAGTGTAATTGTTATTGCATTAAAGTTTGGAAAGAAAGGAAGAAGATTTTAGATCTTTGATGAATCTTGGAGCACAGAAAGCATTACTGAACAATTGCTAGGGATTAAACTAGCAAAGTCTTTCCTGTGAATTTCCAAATGCTTTATGAAATCATATAGGTCAAAAAATGTCATGAGAATACTTCTTCTTGCTCCAGTTTGACGTCAGCCTTTCAATCCAATTCATAAACAAATAGTAGGAAGCCAAAAAATAAAAAAGTTAATGAAACTTTGTCAATTCTTAAACAGTTAGGAATCAGTTTCATTTTTTAATCTCAATGCAAAGTATAGTTTTAATTGTTTTTCTATTAAAATTTGTTGATGTTTTGCTTTATTCTACTCCTGTGCTTCTCCACAGATCAGACAGTATCTAATCTTGAGTATCTTTTTTTGTGTTGTTTTTATTTTAATATTTAAACAGAATATTAAACAGAAAGGGGCAATTCCCCTTTTCTTCACATACTTCCCTTTCTTTTATCTTGCTTTATGCAGAAGGAGATTCTATGAATTAAATAGACTATAAATCATTGCCAAATATTTGATACATAGCACATAACGCTGTAACAAGATCTGTAAATTCCTCAGATTTCAGGAAGGAAATGAACATTAGTACCTCATGCATCTTAGAGATAAGAGAGGAATGAAGTTTCTGAGGTTATTTTCAGTCAGTTATTTGCTGTTCTTGATGTTGCATATTAATATTTTAATAAATGATAACCTGTCACTACCAGACTGCAATTTTATTCAAAGCTGATAGTAAGTTTTTGTATTTATTTTTCTTCTGTATTATCTCAAAATCTCTTCATGTATAGAATACCATCATATATTCTGAAGTTTCCAAAGATTGTAAACCCAGTAAAGCTCAGTTCTTAGAAGTAATGGGAATTTCATTAGCAATGTCGGAACTATTGGTCTTTGTCTTCTCCCCCCGGCTTTGGTGTTTACATATTACCTGTGCATTGTTAGTTAGTTATGCAACAACCAGAAAAAAGATAGTCTTTATTTTATATGCTGAAGATTTAGATATTAGCAAACTATGTGATAAGCTAGAGGTTAGTTCAGTCTTGGCAAATGAGTTACAGAACTGTTAGATCTGCATGATTCAAGACTGCTGAGATCCTACATCAGTGAGCAACATCACTAAGTTATTCAATGGCTGGTCACATTGTAGTGGCAAATTCTAGCTCCCAGTGAAAAGGTATGAATTCAGGTCAATGCTTTGGTAGAAAAAGAGTAAAATCATAAAGATATCAGATCCTTCCTCTCCACATCATGCCATAAAACCACCGTCTGTTTTCAAAAGCAGTATGCTCTTGGGAAACAGCATGACTTTGAAACCAAGATAGTCAAACATATACGTGTAGTTGCAACATAACCTACCAGATGGTGAAGAAAGAGTAAATCTAGGTAAAAAAAAAAAAAAAAGGCTAGCTTGTCTTATCTTTAAAAAATTCTTTGATTTCAAGAACAGACATATTACTACTGACATCACTGAAAAAATAAGTCCTTACACTCTTCCTACCTTCTGCTTTGGTAATGTGAAAGAAACTTGAAAGAATGAGGTCTCATGGAGGATAAAACAAAGAGGTGGCCGTAAAATATTTTCTTTCCTTCATGGGTACAATGCTTTGGTGTACAAGACACAGTTCAAGATTTTAGGAAAAATATTCTCACTGAAATTATGATGATTAATGCAAAACTAATCACTTTCCTTGGAAATACCACTACCTTCTCAAAGACTTTCTAAAACTGTCAGCTATCTACATATACATGGAACACAGTTTTGAGAGGCAACTCATGGAAAAAAATGGAATCACAGGAGGAAATTCTGGAATTTAACAGAGAGTACTGCAAAGCCTGAGCTTTAGGTGCTTTTTCATCAGCTGAAATATGAAACATTGGCCAGTCTCTTATATGATAGCATGAGAGCTTTGGCCACCTTTTAGGTGGAAGTGGTCATTTGCCATCCTGAAACTACATAGCTGCAATAACGTGAGACTGTGCCCACACTGAAAAGTCCATTGACATTTCAGTGTAACTTATTATACTAAATTATTTAAATAACATCAAGATCTGGCTTACCCACCACCAGACATGCATGTAAATGATGTAAATAAGCAATTGTTCAATCCTAACCATACAGTCATATCCTAAGTATGAATTCATAGGAGCTAATACATTAAGCTGTGTTAACTGTCAGTCTATCTCACTATTCTCACTCATCCAGTATGTTAAAAATGTCATATATATTTGCTATTATGTGCTATATATCAATTATGGTATGGTTAAAAATAACTCTTAAAAGTCCAAAGTATTCCTGGCAGTTTTGAGAAGAAACAATTTCCAGAGAAATGTGCAAGAAGTTTTGTTTATAAATATGAACAATATTTGGAACCACCGTCGGCAGTCTTTTTAATGTAGTTTCAAGACTGAATGAAAAAGGGCCAGTTAGCCTATTTCCTTTCAATTTACATTCAAAGCCTAGACAAATAATTCATCCATGTTCAGAGAAACAAATGCCATCGTATAATCTCTCACAAGTGGTCAACACCTTTGCAGAACTGATTGGTGAAGTTGGAAGACACCTGCTTATCCTTCAATGTCTCACATCAGCACAACATCTGTTTTGCTCTTCACCCTTTCATTTCTTCTCATATCTTTGCCTGTTTTAAATACCCAGGGGAATGGTGCTTTTAAGTCTAACCATCTGCTACTTAGCCATTAAAAATAAATACAAATAAATATTAAAGCCTTGCTAAAAAGCAAGTGTGTGTAATATCCACTGATTTTAGAGTGTAATTTTTGAAAAGAAATACTAAGTGGAACAAGTAAAAAAATCACTTAGCTATATTTTAAAGGTATTAAATAACTGTTAAACATTTTAAGCATAAGTATTTAAAATCTATACCTAAGTTAAAATAAAATGCATGATTAAGGTCTGTATCCATAAAAAGTCATACAAATCTTTAAATCCTGTTGCCTATAAATAAGCATCCAAATGTTTAATGCTTAATTACCTCAACTTTTATCACTTCATTTTTAGTCTGACTCCAGATCTCATTCTGTCTTTTCTATTTGAATAATAAGAAAGCTACTGTCAGAAGTCTGAGAAAGGTAGTTATAGGCTGTCAAGTCACTTCATTTTCTCTCAGAAAAATGAAATAGATCAATCTTTTTAGTACAAAACATATTTCCCAGACTGAATCATTCATGTAGCTCTTTTCATCTGAAAATCTCTGTTGCTTCATGATGTATGGACACAAATAGATACAATACTCTATTAATTATATCTCAAAGCTGTGTTCAGGTGTATTTTCATTTCCTGAGACTGTTTATACATTATTTTTGCTGTTATATTCTTCCTCACAGATCACATACTGCATTGAAAATACATGCTTTATTGGATATCTTTTCTTAACTTTAAACTCTTTGAATCACTAGTATCAATCAAAATTAAAATTTCCCACTTCATAAGATCTAGGTTCGACAATGATTTTTCTGCATTTTCTGATCATGATTTGTACCATGATTTCCCTTCTTTTATTTTACTACTTCTCTTGTTTTCTCTCTTAATTAGTATGTTGTCCTCTTTTAATCAACTGCAGTGGAACTGTGAACAAATAAAGGCCTATTTAACAATTCATTATTATTTATCCATTATTGATTTTATTGATAAAAAGTGCCTATATTTTGTCACACAATTTTGTACACAAGTGTTCTCAGTATTTTAATTATAGAGAACATATGACCTGACAGATAACATTTTGTGCAAAATAATACAGCATAATATTTATGAATAATCAGTATGCATATTTTGCCCTAATCTCGAAAAAGTTATATATTATATGTTAGTGAGCTCACAGTGAAGAGAGATAAATCTAGACTTGTACTTTCTCAGGATTGGGATCTTTATTGCTTATAGATTGTGATTTAACAATCACTGTGAATAATTTAGTTGATTAGTAAATAATCTTTTCATGTGGAAATAATTTCTTTACTATATTTATCCAGTATATGCATAGGAAAAAGTTAACTACTATGCACAATTCTATATTAGCTTTATATAATTGTTGCATGATAAAAGTACATTTGTCATTAAGATCTTGCAGCTATAATGCAACACTTCCTTATCTATTTCTCATTTTTGGAAACACAAATAGGTCTTATGAAAAATTTTACAGCCAGTTCCAATAATTTTTCAATTTTCAATGAGAGATTTAAATAAAGTATTCACATAAAGTAATGCATATAACTTCAAAGTACCTCATTCATTTCACCGATATTACTTCAAAACATACTGGGCACAAACACATTGGAAAATCTTTTTAATGATAAATTGCTGACATTAGATAATTTCTTCAGCTTGTTTCTGAGATAATGGTAATGGTCAGTTACTTGATGGTTCACCCAGTATAACCCTGAGCCTTTCAGTGTCCTGCTATGAGTGACGTTATTGCTCTTACATGTACCTCCTTACAACATTGGTATTATGAGTTTAAATTACTTCTGGCTTTCATTATATTTAAGGTCACATATAGTCCAACAAAGCTAAAAAATATACTTGTATGTAATATTTAAATCTATTTCAAGACAATTTAAGATATTATCAGAGTGCAACTAAATATTCATTAAAGGAAAAAGAAGTGATTACTATCGATCATAAATAGCAAAGCCATTTACTTGGAAACTAAAAGGTTTGTCACTACATAACTGTCTCCCTCTCCATCCATCTCTCCATCTTCAGGCATTTTTACATTGCACTGAATTATCAGCCAGTAGATATTAAGACTATTTTGTTGCGTTTAGCTTTTATGTGTGTTGGCAGTCTAATTTTTTACAGCTTTTTAAACAGATGGTTTTATATCAGTAAAGCTTAACAAGACACAGAGCAAACAGAAATAAAACCTTCACTAGCAATATTGCTTTTCATTGCCCAGTTGCTGCCAACTAAGTTATATTGGACCTATCTCTCATTAAAAAGTCAACAAAAAAATGCAGTTTCAGAATTCCTAAGTGTATACTTATCAATTTACAAGACTACAAATTCTGGGAGGCATTTTGTGAACTGTGTAGTTACGGATTTCAGTCGTGAACATTTACTGTAAGAATTAATACAAAAGTGACTATTAGCAAGATCTCCTGATGGATTTGACTTCCACTATTTTGTGAATACCAAAGGGAATTTTAGCTCATGTGATCGAACAGATTCTGATTTCTCTTTTTAGTCTATTACAGCAGATTGCAGAGGACACATCATACATGCATTCTGGGATATGGTATATACCAGTAATGACTGACAACTCTCTCTATTCATAATTGCAGAAGCTGTGATTTTTAAATAGGTTCTCAGTACTAGAAAATAAACTTTGAAAATGACATCTGTGTTTTTAGTTTGTATGTTTAGTTTCCTAAAGAAATATTTTTGGGTAACACTTAAAATGCAATCATACATTCCCCAAACAGGCACTGCACTTCTCAGATTGGTCTAATACATCACACCTTCCTCTTATATTGAGACAGAATCAATTCACAGTTCCTAGACAAAGTATCTATTAATGTTTTAACTTTGAAGGTCCTGATGATAATGGCTCAGCAACCCTTTTGAAAACCTACCTGTTTTTTCCTTTATGTCATTCCACTCAGATAATGGAAGGATAATTCAGAACAACAAAAATAAAAATCAGAAAACATATTAGACTACACTCCAATATTTCGGTAAAAATCCTTAAGCACCGACAGAGAAAAGAAACATATTTACTCAAGATTATATAATATCAAATAGTATTGAGATAAAGGAGTGGATCCTTCACTTCTGTGGTTTCATAAAATTGTAACTCATATTAAAATGTGTTCTGTCAGACTATATGTGACCTAAAATACATATTGTTTAACAAATGCAAACAACATGCATATATTTGCAGAGGTGAGATAGCATGATGAGCATATATATCGTAGCAGAGTTCATACTTACAATTCATCTGAAGAAGTCCTTTTACCTGATTAACTGATAAAGACTCTTCCTCTAAATAAAGACTCTTCCTCTAAACTCAACATTAGAAGTTTCCAAATTATTCCTCATCTCTCTTTGAAGATCACCTTGAAATTCTTGGGGACTTCATGAAATATTTCCCAAGTTCTAAATATAGCTGACAGTCAACAGTCACATACTTGCATTTGACACAGATATAACTCAAAAAATCCTCATAAATCTCGATGGAGTTACTCTAGATTTACACTAGCATTCCTGAGATACATGGAAGTTTGCATCTCTCCCTAAGTCTTAAAAAAAAAAAAAAAAGGGAAGCAGAACTTTGAACATCAAAGACTTAATTTGCTGCCTCTAATTTCAGAATTGTTCAGGGAAATCAGATGATATAGTCACAATATTGCAAAGAGGGAAAACAAAAAAATTCAGGGCCCCGTTACCTGACGTACAGGAAAGCTATTCCTGTACTCTTCACATGCCATAGCAATACTTTTCTGAGCAATGCAAGGGACCTTGAGAAGTAGGCCAGTTTCTAAGCACACGGAGAGCTAGTGAAGCTTTAACTGGCACAGCATTTCATTCAAGAAGTCAGCTTCAAGACTTCATTTAAAATTATCAGGGGCACATTATCTGGGAACACAACAAGAAGCAATTATTGGTTTAATTAGCTTGCATTCACCACGTTGTGCTCCTTCTCTTTGTTGGATTGCCAGGCAATTTTGTAAAATCATTAAGCAAGGGAACTATAATTCCATAATGACCTAATCTGCAGCTCCATCCTATCACACTGGAATATTTTAAAGTTATTTATGACTGTCCTCAATAAAAGCTAAGTCCATTGGGCAAGAAACGCTTTGGGTCTCCAAAATTCCAAATGGCTTCCCTTCTTGAAAGGTTTTTGTTGTATTCAGTCATCTGTTCTCTTCTACACTTGAAGGAGAAGTTTTGCTGTCAAAATAAATGCACGTTGCTATGGAAATGCACAGGACACAGTTAAGGATATCTTTCTGTCCCAGGAAGAAAGAAAAAAGAATATTCTTTCATTTTCAACATAATCTTTGATACAATGGACAGGAAGAGGGATCCAGAACAGTGTAAAACAAAAACTCAAAACCTATTATACAATTCTTTTTCCTGAGAAGGAAATTGAGTTAACAAAGTTATTTTTCTAGTTAATATCTCAGATTTTGACATTAGGAGAGATTTAAGAATGCAATTCATGGCAATTTTACGATTTCTTATTTCTTACTTTCATCATCATTGTATGAAGTTTATGTTCTTTCACTGTACCTTCAACACAGAAGGTACAGACTAGAAGAAAGGTTAGATTTATAAACTGACAATGTCTCTCCATAACTTTTTAGTAGTAATTTAGTATAGTATCATTGTCTTCAAAAATCCCAAAGCTTCATCATAAAGCATCCAGGAAGATTGCATATGAATCACTTGGAATAAATTAAAAAGTTGGAATTATCAGCTAATGATAACTATCTTTGAAGATACCATTTGCCTAACTAAATTGTTTCACTAGGCTAAAACAAATCTGGATAGAAAGCTGTAATATGTTTTGCTAAATAGAAAGATAGAAAAACTAATTAGGACAAAAGAAGAGGAATAAAATGCACCTTTCATATATTTTGCTATGGAGATAAAGTAGAAGCTCTTCACGGTATTAAGACTTGGGAGTAGTTAACGAACAGTGAAATTGCAATGGCATTTTTCATTTTAAGGGAACTTTACTAAGCGTATGGCCTTATCTAACTATTTTATGAGTGAGATATATTAAAAAGTCTATGCCAATGTAAGAGTTATGTAAAATATAATATAAAAAGGCAATTGAATTTCTGATTAAGAAAAGCAAAGTTAAAACAGAAAATTTTGCATTATGTAAATCAAGCAAACATGATTTTTATATTATTAAGAAACAGAATAACTTGACCAGAATGTTTTACTTTACTACTGCTCTCAGCATGTTGACCTGGAGCAGGTATACAGCCATTAACTATATCACCTAATCCTAGCACAGTGGGTGTGTTAGTATTTTAAGCAGTTTCTGAACATCCAAATGCACAAACTCCTAAAAAGCAGGAAGGAAAACTGTATGGGTATGTCTAAACCTCTGTTACGGAATTATTTAGACCTAGGAGGTCTGATTTGAGCTCATTAGTGTAGATAAAAGATAATGTCTTCATAAATGAGCTTATTTAATTAAGTAAAACCTACTCTCTCTGTTAGGTTTTACCTAGAGCACTTTAGCACATGAAAATGCATCAGGTTTTGTTTACACTATACACTGAAACACTGAAAATGTGTTAATACTTGGTTCTTAATATCCTAATATTGCTCCTTTTTAGCCTTACAAATTAAAGGAACATTTAGTTTAGACTCTCGTAAT
This sequence comes from Nyctibius grandis, assembly GCF_013368605.1. NCBI lineage: Eukaryota > Metazoa > Chordata > Aves > Nyctibiiformes > Nyctibiidae > Nyctibius > Nyctibius grandis. Next base: position 75,732,860 of record NC_090663.1, on the reverse strand, counting down.
GGTTTAGATTTTAAAGTGATGTGTGCTACTTTATAATGAAATCAAAGCAAAATGAATCTATGAAATTCCCAATAAAAACAACAAAGAAAAAAAATTGCAAATCACAGACCTCACCGTTGCAGGAACATGAGAGAAATGAGGCACTAAAAGCAGTCAAATGTGAAATAAGAATCCTGGTCAGAAGAAAAATTTAAAAATGCTTATCTATGACACGTAAGAGAGGAAGAAAGGAAAAATAAAAGTAATTACATATGGTTGTATAGTTTTGCTATGCAGAATTGTAAGGCTGTTTAAATACACTCAAAAGAAGCTCATTCATGCTTTCAAAAACCGTACTGAAGGGGAAGTGCAAGAGCGAATCAGAAGCAAGAGGAACTCCGGAGAGAGAAGTGGGGAAATGACAGAATCTTGTAAGAACAATGTAGAAATGGAGAAAAGATTAACTGTGCTCCTCATGGTATAACGTAAGTAAGTAGTCAGTTCTGCAGAGGTAATACCACTAAAATTTAAACAAGTTGTTACATGTACCCTGTAATTAATGAAGTAACTGATGGCTTTTCCATAAGTATATATTTTAGAGTTACAAGCTTTGACTGATATTTTTTTTTTTTTAAAGTAATTTTGCACCATATATGTGGCTCTTTTCCTGCATGGATTTTCTGAGGTCCAGGTAACAGCTGATTTTGAGGTTGCAGCCACTCCCTGAAACTCTTACTGTATGGAACCTATAGGACCTTAAATATCTTTGCAATTTCTACTTCCTGTCAAACCTGACAGGAAGCAGTTTAGGGGCCAAGATGGTACTGGGGACATGGATGCAATGGTTGTATAGCTCTTTTTGTCTTAGGAAGCTGTATTAAGAAGAAAAATATGTTTTATGTGGTGCAGGTATAGAAGTTAGGATAATTGTCATAAAGTCTACAAACAATACTACAATAAAAGCAGATGATCTTTGCTATTTAGAGTCTTTAAAATCTGGAAAGTTATTTAGAATGTTCGATTGGTGTGAAAAACTTCAATAAAATTAAAAAACAAACAAACAAACATTGTAGAAAATATGTAAAATACTTCCACAAATTTTCACTATAAGACTTCAGATCATTACATTGCATAAATTTATCCAGTGGAAATTGTTTACTAATACTGGATAACAATGAGTAAGAAGCCTCACATGTCTGAGATAACTGCTCCAAATGCAGAATAGTACTTGGCCTGGTCCCTTCAGCTCCAGAACAATTATCTCTGCACAGCAACAGTGTAACTCTACTACAAGTTGTAAACACATCCAAGACTCACAGCAAGACCTTGCTTCTCGACTTTGATTCTTACATCTACCTTTGATACAGGCGGAACTGACCAAAAAATAACATTAAACAGTATTCTTTTTAAGTACAATAACCTCAAGGCAATGTTGCTTATCAAACTTAACCTGTTCCAACTCACACACCATTGCACCAATCTAGGCTATACACTGCCTCAGTGAAGTGCTTTCACTGTGCAGAAAGGAAGCAAAAAGGCAAATAATATATTATAGTCAGCAGGGCATTTGCCAGTCAAGACCACAAGGACTGTTTCTGGTGGTAAGCCAGCATTGCATGAAATACTGGAAAGGTTCTGGGAGGAGGACTACAAACCACAACTCTCCATTAATACTGTATCCTTCCTTTTAAGACCTTTCAGATACCTGGCTCCCGAGTTCATTGTCCTAGCTCTTTCTTTTCAATAGCTATGCCTATACTATTTTTGATGGCCATGTTAAGTTCAGTTTTAAGTTTACCAATGCAAGTAGCTTAAGACAGCTCTGTATGCTCTGTTGGCTTAGTTTGCTTTTTGATCACTTCAGTTATCCATGCACTGGAATTTGACAGACTTAGACTTGATCTCTTTAACTATTTCACTCTCCTTTTACATTGCCATGCCAAACCACAACATGTGTATCTCAGATGACCTTTTGCACTGTGCACATACACTAACATCTTTTTTTACCTTGTCAAAGCAACCGTGACAAAGCAGTAGCCTACATCAGGTGACTGACACTTCCATATGGTAAGAGTTGGGTGATTGAACTTTTATCCCTGTCATCATGGGATTGCATACTCTTCACAGCTGCAAGGACATCTGCATTCTTCCCAGACAGTAGAAGCACTGCACGTTATAATCTGATTTCTTTACCTTTTATTACCTACATTATTTCCAGAGGAAAGAGAATAACATCCCTTGGTAAGATCTTACCACCTTGTACTCTCAAGTCAATGGGTGTGACTTTTTCCTCATGAAGACCTTTCAGTGATACCCCAGACATATGCCACTTTTCAAGAGCTCATTTTGGTGCTAAGGGGTTAGCAATTACCTTTTCATGCTCAGCCATTCTTGACGCCTACCACTCACAGGAAACCAGTTTGCTATGAGCAAGTACACCGAAGAAGCTGTGTTAGAGTTGCGAGTTCTCAATGTTGTGTTTAAAGTTGCATTTGCCTATGATCTCAAGAAATCAATGGAAGCTGCATGTCACAGTCTCGCATACACTAGCCTTTAATTTTCAATAATTCAAATAGTATAAAGACAATTCTTAACATTAAAATTGGTAACCTGATTTTTTAAAAAGAAATATTTGCCATGGTGTAAGAGGACTGAATTTATGATTTAAATTGACTGCTTGCACAGATGACTTTTAGATAAAGTGTACCAAGAAGCATATTATTTCCATGCATGGCAATTTACATGTGAAATTTCCATTAGTGATAATGGCAGTGGCACGTATAAATCTCCAATTCCCTTTAACATTAATTGCAGTCATCTATGTAAGTACTTGGATTTCTCAATGACATTATATCCATAGCTCTACAAAGTCAGAAGGGATCACAGCCTTGAGAGGCTAAACATTAAGCACTGTCGTTACTGATGGCAAGTAATAACTAAAATCTGTATCCACACCATTGTTGAAATACTGCATCACATAACTTTAAAAACTACTAACGAAATATGCTTGCTTAATTTACCAGACTCTTAAAATAAAACTATTTGACAGAATTCTGAATTAAGCTGATTATAATTTTAAGCACTGTCTACTAATACTTTGAAAGTTACTAATTTACCATTTATTTGAATAGGTACGTGGAATTTGAATAGGTATGTAGAATCCACTTTAGACTTTTCTAAATCTTCAAGAGGTAGTGTTGGATTTCTTGTAATATAGGTTTTTGTGTGAACTTTCAGGGCAGCTGTTGAAAAATATAAGTGAACCAACAGGCTAATGAGAGAGCAATTTCTGGGATTTTTGATAGAGTTCAAATAGGCTTCATATTAGATGTTAAGATATTAAGCAGAAACAACTCCAAGTACATTTTAGTTCAGCAAATACATTATTTAAACTGAATTGAACTTCAGATATTTCTGTTAATGAAATTACCAAAAGCTTGGAGTTCTCAAATTATCTGTCATGAAAAATCACTAAGGTATATTTAAAAATAAATCCAAATTGTACGTGATAACTTCACATAAATATTACATGACATCTGATTTTTGCTTATTTATCTCCAACATGCATCTTTCATGATCTTACTTAATTTTAAATCAGATAAGGAAAAAAACCACTACCTGATCACAATATGAACAGTAACAAAAAGTTACTGGTTTTGCATTCAGAGTCCAACAGAATCTGCCCAGTCATAAGACATCATCTTACTCAAATCTCTAGCAACAAAGAGTGGAGGCAGAGTGCTTTTACAACGCAAATAATAATGAAACGCAAATTAGTTTGATTTGCAAAAACACAAAGAAAAAAAAGCCCTCCCAGAATCCTGTGGAAATCTATACTACTATAAACAGACTTACTGCTGAGGTGTTCGTAAAAATTCTTAGAACCTGAAGGAATTTAAAGCACTGTACCCATGATGAAAGTTATTCAATTGAAATGCTAAACAAGGCTTAGTTCTATCTTCATGACAAAATCCTCAAAGTACAAAATTGATTATATTGGGATGATGTATGACAATAAAAATGTCAGTCATTGTGCTTTTGCTTCAAACTAGGCCTTGTCTACACTTATAACTAATTATCAATACTACAATCCTGAAACGCACTGTTAGCAAAACGTTACCAAGATGAATTTCTCATGTAGCGCTAAAGGTTTAATAGTTAATTAATCATTCCAAATATCCCTGAAACATATCTAGAATTATTACCTGATGGTGCTTATTTCTCCCTGTAGACTCTAAGAGGATCTTGGGCAAGTATCTTAGAATTTGACAGCAATTTTTAGATGTCAACTGCTAAGTGAGAGAACTGCCATCCTTCCCATGGAGCTAACATCTATCAGCAGAATTATTATTTTATACATAGTTATTCTAGTTCTCCTGGGGGATGTAAAGTCTTACCAGAGAAAGTCAGTCTGTGTTCTTTAGTTGCCTTCTTTAACTACATCTGAATCTAAGTTTTGCCAGCAGCTCTCTGTTGGTTGGAGATAATTCATCAGACCTCTGACAGACAGAGCCATGCTGGCAAGTTTTACAGTAGACTTGTCTTTAGATTAGTCTTAACGTTAAGTTAAATTGCATCAGCAGTCATGGCTCCCTTAAGGCTGATTCACAAAACTAGGATTACCTAAAGTACTCATGCGAATGATACGTTTCCTGCATCTTCGACATTCTACTCTACAGAAATACATGGACGAGAGAGAGGACAATTTAAACATTTCATTATAAGTGAAAATCCTCAGCAGCACTGTTTCAGCTGTGTACTGGCATGCGTGGGAAAAGTGCACCGTGAACTAGGATGGCGCTAAAACATCGTGTGTAACGTGGGAGGCAGCATTGTAAGATTCAGACAGGTAATGAATCAATACCTATATCTAGCTATCCCACTGATGGGTGGGGAGTGCATACACAGAAATATGGGCCAAGCAAGAAGACTCCTAAATTATAGTTTTATTAAAGTGAAATTTTGTTAATTTTGGATGAGAAAGATGCAATGGAACATTTTCTTGCAACAGTCTAGCTGCTCTAGATGAAGTGGAGGGAGATTCCAGACTCTTTTTACCATTAATTTCCAGGAATTATATTTTGTTTTCTCTCCTGTTTCCCTCCGCCCCCACTGTTTTTTAAAGCACTTGTTAGTATTAAATCTCTTCACCACCAGCCACTTGATATCAAAACTCTTTTACACTTTTTTCATTACAAATATTTAAGTATTTTATCACACTCTATTGTAAAATTACAAAGTAAAATGGAAAGTAGTGTTCATATGTTACTGTTCAGTTTAGAACACATCAATTAGTTGTGGAGTAGAGTTAATTTTATGCTGTATTTGAAAACACCACGAACAGTTTGCTATCTGTTTTTTTCTAGCGGGCATGAAATGTAAATAGAGATAAATTTATATCCTTGACACACTAAATCTTCAGGATCCTATCAACTGAATTGGTAGGTCTCTTCTACATTGTAAAGGTAGAATCACATTTGCTGCTTTCATACGTTACGTTCAGAAGGTATGTAGTGCAATGCACAGCAAGTGACAGAGGGGGACTGAATTTTTTCAGGGGAGAAAGCAGATAAAATCTTTAACAGATAAAACATTTCCGCCTAATTGACAAACAACCTGTAAGATTGAAACTGTTTTTTCTTCTACACAGTACGAGACAGTAAACTACAAAATATTTTTTGACAAGTGTAAATAATTCAGTATTTAGGGAAATGAAAAGGAAATATGGAATTCTGGTTTTGAGTAACTTCAATGATTTTTTCCATTCTCTTTAGGATTTTTTAAAATTTCATTGAACAAGTAACAACCATCTATGCCATTTTCCACCTTCACATCTGATTGAATATTATTACAATAGTGAAAATATATGCATTTCTTCTTTATGGAAAAATTCTACTACGATTTGTCTCAATCTGTCTGGCTGTTTACACACCAAATAATAAATACGTGTAGAGACTCATGTAAACAATCCACCAATTAAGAAAAGAATTCCGGAATTTCCCTGACAAATACACAGGACAGAATCTATGAGATGATGCAAGTTCAGCACTGAATATTGTATTTTTGTCTTACTCTCTCATCAGGTTCCAGGAGATCTTTTTTCCTTCCTCATCCCATAACTTAAGGGTTGAATTCTTAATGAAATTATCCTAGCTTTTTCTAGTTGGCTCTTCTGTTAAAGATCTGATCCAGAATTTTGTATATAATTAACAGATCAACTGCTCCAAAAGACAGACTTTTCTTGGAAGCATAAATATTTCTTTACAAGTACAATGTTTCTAACAGGGCTTTTGGATTATTTGCTTTGTTTCGATTTTTTTTTTGTTACCATCTGAAAAATAGATGTCAATATTAGAGCTGTGAAATCTGAAATGTCTTTTGTTTGACTTCCTACAGACTATGAAGAGGTCAGATGTTAATTTAGGCCTTATCTTATAAACCATATGAAGATACTGACTTGTGTCATCATTTCAGAATTCAGACAGCAGAAGCATGGGTCCCCAGCAAGCAGTATGGCTAGATCCTTACCTGGATCTTCCGAGTTTTATTTGGTTTATTGTCTATATTTTCTTAGGGTTATAAAAGAAGTGCTGCAAGTATGTCTTCCAAGAAAGTTACAGTATTGCTGTCAAGTGTCTCTAATAGATTATTTTTATGTAGACAACAATTTTGGAACACCCAATCTGTAGTATAGTGCTGTGGCACTGTGAAGGCCATTTGGAATTCAAGATGCTTCACAAACAGCAACATTTATAAACCACAATCTGCATCCAGTAATATTGGCCACAAATGAGCTTACTCAGTACTCTTAGTATCATGACTTTAAAGTTGCCTTCTAGCCTCTGAGGATATATATGAGATACAGCTTATTCAAAATTCAGAAATATTGCAGATGAATTACATACTCCCATAAACGCATTAACTACAACTACATATATTGCCAATACATCACACACTGAATTAGATAAATTGAGAATTTACTGCAGCTTACATAGAAATAAAAGCACAGCCTATTAAATCAGCCATATTCCGCATCAGATACATAACCTATCTAATCAGATACTTAATATATTGAATCAAAATCACTGTACCTGCTGCATCAAATACATCACACATTGAATGAAGCATACCATGCAAAGAGCATATCGATATTAAACTAAATCACGTTGAACGGCTACATAATTTACTAAATTAAATAAATTGGGCCAATAGAGTAGTCAGTGAACCTAGCATATCAGATCATAAACAAACACAAAGCTTAGATGTTTTGAAGGAACTTGTCATGCATTCCCAGTTAGGGCTCTGTAAAGTGTTATCTTTAAATGGACAAAGTTTTCCAGAGTCTTGGGAAATTAATTTTTAGTCATTGAATAAACACCTGACTAATTCAGGTATCAGACTGGAACAAGAACTGCTATCATTCCTAGATATCCAATGCCTTCAAAAATTATAAAACTAATGGTAAATCAGAGATTCATGAAATTAATATTAAAAATATTCCCCTAGAAAGTCTACAGAAAATACCACATTTTGTCTGGTTTTCCCCACACCAGTTCTTATAACAAAATCATAATGAAAAGCAGCAAAGACGTAAGTTCAAGATGAGAAAAAAATTCTTATTTTAGAGACTTTTTTAATAAATGAGTGACATGTTTAAGCCCAGATTGCAAGTTTAATGTGACACAGACCTGAATTACTTCCTAAGATAACTTTTCAAAGGCCAGACACCAGTTATTAAAAAACTATTTATCTAAGGCTAAGTAGTAAAGCATTAGAATTCCCATATTAAATTAAATCAGAGTTCTGCCAATTAGGCTGTTTTGTGTCCAGTAAGTTCATAAAGTTTTAGCACAATTAATACTGTATATCATTTTATAATAAACGTTATTGAAGAGAAATATAAATAAGTATAGGCATTTTATGATATATTCAATTTTCTTCAATTATAAAGTATAGCTATTGATTTGCCTATTGGCTTTTTTTTTTTTTTTAATGGCTTACTTCATAGGAAAAACACATTATGTTTCCAAATGTCACATCAGTACTCTTGCTTGAAAAACAAGAATGCACCATTGTCAAAGTCTAATAAATGTTTGTATCCATTTTGGAGACAAAATGAGGTTATTCATAAAGTCTATCTATGGGGTTTAACTAATTAACCCTTACAAACACTCTATAAAAGTACATAACGCTAAATGAATAAATGAAGATCTATGATTATTGGACAAATATGTTTTAATGGGTAAGTTTTTGTGTTTGGTTTGATCTAATTGTCCAGATTCTCTAAAGCCTGAAGTAAGCATCATGTTGATACTCAAATCCATACAGAAACTCCTACCTTTTATGAACATACTCGAAACTCCAAGCTCACGGGAGGCCCATCCCTGTAGTATTAGCAATTCAGTAACGAAGACGTTTAACTGGGAGCCGTGGAGATCTGTTTCCCTCTAAGCTGCAAAGCTACAAAGTTATTCTTTTTATCACATAATAAATATTTAACCTCTATTTTCTTTAAATGGAACAGTTTCAGCCAAGAGATGGAGGAAAGATTAGAACTTTTTTTTTTTTTTCTCATGTTCCCTCCCACTACCTCTAAGTGTACCTATAGAAAAACATAAAATCCTCTCCACCTTCTCGCAGCTCCTGAAGAGGAAATGACACAGTTGCTCATTAAACACTTTTCAACGCTTACCTAAAAAATAAGGTGATGTTTTCTGAAAGCATTAACAAATCCTGGGGTGTCAATATACAGACAGATAGCAACTTTGCAGGAACCTTTTATTCTTAATTCCCCTTGCCTGAGGAACAAGAGACCAGCTGGAGTCTTTTGCCCACTAAAGCATCATCTATAACACAAACCAGCAATCAATACCAAAAGCAGATGTTTTATGAAAACTTCTCTTGCTTTCTCAGCTTCAGTCCCCTTAACCCATGCTGAGAAGTTAAAGTAAGAAAGAGGAACACTATTGATGTAAAGGGCAAAGCTAAGGATGAAAAAGTCATGTCAGAATTAGAAAAGGTAAACTACTTTTTACAGAGCAACATATATAGAGTTCTTCAATGCAGTAGATTGAACTAAACAATCTTGTAATTCTCTAAATTAGACTGCTTTCATGCAAGGTTCAGAGTCACTGTGTTTTGAAGAAAATACATTTGCATCCTTAAAGGCATTCAACACTACTTTAGAAAGTCATCTAGTAAAAGGTCAATTGTGAGAACGCTGGCATGCCCATAACCTTTCATTTCTAATGAAATGCTCTGCAGATTCCTGATGGAGAAACAGCTTGTATAGTTGCTATAAATTCTATTTCAAAATTAGTTTCCTTACAACATATTTACAGAAGCTTTTGAGTCTGCTCCCGCTACCCTTTCAGGAAAATCAGTAACCTTGGCTATCATCTTGCCTGTGCCTTAATAGTCAACAAAGGATATATTTAAATTTCCAATACAAGTCCTGTTTTTCAAAATCTTACTTCTGAGCAATTAGTTTGCTGTAGGTTGATGCGTGGTATGCAGTGTTTCAGGATATAAAGACTTCGTTGTGTTCGTATTTTTCCCAGAAATATACTGGGTATTTTTACATATAGCAGGAGAAAAAAAAATAGGGCTGATATCAAAATGCAATACACAAAGCAGAACTCTGTGTGTAACCCTGCTGATTTTATGGGTGTTTCTTGTCACTCGGAAGCCCCATTCATGTGGATCTCACTGAAGGCATGGTGCCATCATTAATTGTAGCTGAAATTGAGTGAAACACTTAATTGCTTTGCCTTATTACTAGTTTGGATTCAAAGGAGTTGTGTCAGTTGCTTTTTCCAAACTCAGTAGATGATAGCAAGTAACCTGGAACAAGACAAATATTCAGATGTTGACTAGGGGCAGGACCCAGGAAGCAGTTTTGCAACAGGATCACACTTGGTAAGTGAAATATGACTTACAAGGGACAAAAGTTTGCCAAGAAGTCAAATTATGTTAGTTCACAAAGTGTTAAATGTCTAAGAGCTTAATTTACCAAGGAGCTGCTCTGATAAATCTGTTCCCTCTTCATGCCAGATTACCAAGAAAAGGATCAAAAAATTCCATTAAAAGAGAGGAATAACAGGATATTCTTGATAAAGAGTCTCTAACTTTGGCATATGCTTATGCATCATGAAAAGGGGTACGTGATGCAACCATAATGGAAAGTTCATGCCCAGGTTACAAGGAAATACGCAGACTAAAACCCGGATTTCTTTTACACAAGCTGTGAACTGTAACCAAATATACCCCATCATAAACTGAACGCATGAAAATGCCTCGCTTACAGATGAAGTGTGTTAACCATCTCGAAAGTTCTAAAAATATGTAGAAACTCTGTAATGTATATCCATAATACTATATGTCATTGCCAGTAAAACATATGAACAAAACCTCTAGGACCCAGTGAGAGTTATAAAAGGAAGAATTCTGGATATTATCTATCTTTGCAATATTTTAAGACATATGACATGCCTGATTTATTTTATTTTAAGCCAACCCGAAAAATGCTTACCTAAATTAAAAAAAAAAAAAAGAAAAAAAAGATATATTCCTTGGGGAGCCATTAAAACTGTAACATATAATTCAAATAATCTCTTCATTTTATACATACATCTATATATAAACTACTCTAGATATATATATCTACTTAGATATATATAGATATGTGCATATTATTTAAGGTAAGACTTGGGAAGGCCAAATCCTTTCCTTTGTTAGGTGTAAAGCAAAAGCAGAATTTGTATCAGAAAACTGTAACTGGCCTTTAATTTTCACAGAAGCTTCATTCAAATCAGATTCTTTCACATTTTGCTATGGTGAGATTTCACACTGGCAGCACATGCCCTGGGAGGGGCAGAGGACTGGGGTCTCTGGGCTGAGGGGGGCCCAGGTACCACCACGCAGCATTTCACACAGTGAGTTAGGGTCCTAGGGGTGTCCTCCGATATCAAACACCTTCAGACTGAAATAAAGGGTTATTTCCTCCTCTGCCTGTGCATCAGCCCTGGCTGGAGCCACCTGCTCACAAGCCAGGAGCTGCAATGTACCCATCAAACACAGCACAGGGAGCTACTCTCCAAATCACGCGTGTTAAAATACTTGGTGGTCTGCTTTTTTCATGCATACAGGCATTATTAGATAGAGTCTATCTACTTTGCTCACAAAAATAGGAGTACAAAATGCAGCAAAGAATAAATAGCATTAAAAAAATAACTTGACTTTTTGACTTTCCCCTTAGAAATAATTTGAGTCATTTTTAATTTCACCCAGGCTGAACAGATAGCATACTAAATAGTCAAGTGCTGTATTACAGCAGTCTGGAAAAAAATGCAGACCTACATTTTAACTTTTTTAGACTACATATTCAAGACACTTAAGATTGGACATTAGGGCATCAATACCTTTTGCTGGAGTGGTATTCGATAGCTGCATTTTGTACTTTTAGGTTGGTGACACGAGTCACAGAAAATAGTCCTAAACCATACATATCTATAATGTTTTCTTTTATTTATTATTAAAAAATAGACATCCATTTTAATAAGCAGCTAATCAAAACTGGTTGTAAGGCATTTTGCAGACCCGTTGGGAAAGATGAAGCATGGTTCATTAAAACAGGATGAGAAAAAAAAATTCTGTATTTAAATCTGTTTGATGGCAAGTTTTAATCACAGAGGAGAGCCCCTTCTTACTGTATGAAAACATTGCAGAAAATAAAGGAATATAAAAATTAAATTTGGTCTCCAGATACACATTTATCTATTAAGACATGCATGAATATATCTTTCTATATTTAACCAATGCATGATCTGCTTTTACTGTTTGAAACAGCTGCATCATCTGCTTTATAGAATTAATAAAAAAGGAAAAACAAAAGAAAAAAAATAATTATAAGGTACATACTAAGTTTTGGGAACAAGAACTTCTGTGTATGCAAATAACATACTGGCACACAAATACTTTTATTCTATTAAAATGAAATTTTCACATTTTACTCCTGAACCCCTGGAAGGGCAGGGAAAGAGATGGTCAATATTTCAGCCCCAATTAGATAACAGTTGAAAAAATTGAGGCAAAATTTATTCTTATCACAAAATGAGGAATAATGCATGATTGAAATGCATTTTATATAGAATATTAGACATCTCTACATGGAGATGGTTTTAAGCAATTAGGCTCAAGCTCTGAAATCAACTACCATGAATTTTCTTTATATCTCATCACCTTGTCTATGTCTGTTTTCCTTCTTCCTCTGCTAGAAACTGTTGATGAGTCTTACCAGCGGTCTTTAAAAATGGAAAAAACTTAAGGAAAGCGGTTTGAGTAAGTTCTTAGAGCAATGATACAGTCTATGAGGGGAACCCTAACCTCGGGGCTGAGAAATGGTACTTGTAAACAGGTGAGTCATTACCTGTGAGAAATGAAATGGCAGCAGCTGTTTGGGGAACTTTCACATGAAAAAAACCCCAAGATCTGGAGCTCTTCCAGGTCAGGACACAGAACCTGGCTACTTTTCTGTTTACTTCCCATAGAGTGCCAAGATTAAGGCTCATTCCTTGGAGATTTAGCGTAAATACTTATCAGCACTCTTTGCTGAAGTTCTCCAGGGGTTTTTGTGGGATTTGCTTGTTTGGACTTACAGAGTATAACATGTAAATTCATTCTTGTTTCTTTGAACATCCTGTTTATACTGATAGTGCTAAACAAGGTTTTACATATCTCTCAGTTCCTGATAAATTAATTTTATTGTGATAAGCTGGAAACTACTAAGCCTCCTTAGTACTACTTTTTTTTCCTTTTTTTTTTTTAAACTCTCATGCATTACATTTAAAGAGGGTGAAGCACCTGGCTCATCGTTAACACCTGAAAAAGCACAAGAAGTGCCATTTGAAAACTGAAGCTCTATTAAAGCAAACAAGTAACCGAACAAAGAAGTTTAGTAAAGAACGTGAGAAACCTGCTGTAGGCATTCTGGGAAACAAAAGGCACGGCTGAAACTAGTGAAGGAGACAGTCAAATTCCTCTACTACTCAGCCTGACATCATGCAGGCTCATGTGCAAAGCACCCAACAGGTTCATGAGAGCCTGGATTGTAACTCTGGCTTTGGCATTGATCTTCTGTGTGATGCTGGGTAACCTCTTTATGCCTCAGCTACAAATAAGCCTCATGTATCCTCCTCTTGTAAAACACTTTGAAAAGTACAGTGAAAATTAAAATATAATTATTGTTACTATTAATTTTTTTCTTTACTAAGCACCTCTAAAAGACAAAGAAATGAGAAGAATATTTTGTTTCCTGATTTTCTGGTTTCCCTCCTGAGAACTCAAATATGAGGCATGGGGCTGAAAGTAATAACCAGTATCTTCTGATCCTTTCTGGAGTAGGATCTGTACCAAAAAAACCTTGACTGGATACAAAAAAATGTGATGGGAATTTTTCTCTTCTGTTAAAAAAAAAAAGCCTGGGATTTGTCTGACTTACTTTCTACTGTTGAGAAAACCTCACGCAGAAGAAAATAAATTTCTTCTGAACTTTATTAACTGCTAGATTTCTCCTGTGTTCATGCAAAATGCCCCATTATGCTGTTTGCATGTTATTTTTTCCATCATCCCAATTCTCAACTGCATCATTCTCCCGTTTCACAGAAAGAGTCCTACAGAGAGAAGTAACCTCTTCTACATGTTTACAGAGAAAAAATTAATCTAAACAAAGGGTGTGACACACAGAAAACACATTGAATTTCTTGGCATTTAATTTTCATTCAGATGCATCTACCTATGAAAAGAGTTGTCAAAGACAGCTCCCTGCTATTTGTCAGTTATTTAATCCTGACTCTCTCAAAAATATCTCCAAAGAATTTACTTATTAGCATTTGAAAGAAACTGTTACCTGTAAAGAAACCTTTACAGCCACAATTTTGAAAATGCATAACACATCTGCCTTGGAAAATTTACTGCTGTCATGAAGATGAGTAAATAGCATGTATTTCACTGGGAATGTTAAAAGTCCTTCCCTTGGTATTGCCAGACATTGGAAGCAGTAAGGATGGAAAATGACAGTTGCCTCTCCTGCAGTGCCTACAGATTTTCTTCAGTTTGATAAAACAAATTCTTCTGGTCTTCTCTTCTAGTTTCTTTGTACTGAAGAGGATGCAGAGGTATGGGAAGAACTGCTCTGTGTACAATCCTACTCATTATAAGGATGAATTAAGTTGAAATTGAAATCAGAGTTGCTCAAAATGTTCAAGACATAAAAGAAATATATTTTTGAATATCTAGAAATGACAAAAAAACATGGGCTGAAAATTAATTTTGTGTTAAATAAAAAAGTTGGACCGTCCTAATAAATAGGAATCAAATAAAGCAAGGAACAGAACACACATGTGCATGTATTGTTAAAAGCAGGAAACCTGCAAAGCTCTATTACAATTGTTAAGACCATCAAAAGCTGTTTGGAATGACACAGTAAGGTGTCATGACAATTTCTGTTACTGTTTCTGCAGATGCCATAAGCAATATAAAAGCAGATAGTATTTAAATGTGTGGATTTAACTTTCTAAAGCACTCTTTAGAAATCCTATGATTATCATCAATATATGATTTTTTTATTTATAAGTTATATCTTCCATTTTTCCACAAACCCCAAAATAATGAAAGACATTGATTGTCTTTTCCATTGCAATGAAGCCCCCTATAAACAGTGATATGTGTGCACTTATTTACTGTGTTTACTACCAATAAACCAGAAAATAGCCAAAGCATATCATATCAGATGTCTCTATTCACAACTCAAAGATATTTAGGCTTTTACGTATCAAGTCCACTCCAGAAGACTGGAGCTGAAGCAAACCAAAGGTTCACAAGTGAGTACAATATGACAATATTTTCTCTTCTGGTAAAATAACACTAGGAAAAAAAAAAGACTTTTTCTAAATAATTTCCTTTCAGTATTAGAATTTATAAAACTATTTGCTCCCCAGACAACATCATTCCCTATGTAGTAAGCCTTTGGGGGACATTCTGACAATAGTGGTGTCCAGAAAGTGGAAACTTTTCCAGGCCCTGTTTCCCAATGCAGACCCCACAGCAGGGGAGGTTCAGGTTGGACATCAGGAAGAATTTCTTTACAGAAAGGGTCATTAGACATTGGAAAGGGCTGCCCAGGGAGGTGGTGGAGTCACCATCTCTGGATGTCTTTAAGAAAAGACTGGACATGGCACTTAGTGCCATGGTCTAGTTGACAGGGTGGTGTCAGGGCAACGGTTGGACTCGATGATCCCTGAGGTCTCTTCCAACCTGGTTGATTCTGTGATTCTGTGTGATTTCAGCTCCTTACTAAGGCAAAACGCAGATGTACATCTTTTTCTTTTTTTTATGACCTTGCTTCCCAGATAAGAAAATCAGGCACAAAAGGAAAAATGATGTAAAAATAGTAAAGAATTAGCCAAAAAATCTAAGTTCATATTGGAGCTGAGAAAAAATTTTACCAAATCTTTTCTTTCTTTAAAAAAGCACAGTTTTCTAAAGGTAAAAATTAAATGTAAAATTAAATGTTAAATTAAAATACAAAATTTTATTTTTTTTTAATTTCACAATGTTATAGAAAAATGAAAGCTAATTTTATATAAAGGTGTTTCAAATAGTTCTTTACAAATATTTGTATTTTTTAAGAGAAACAAAAGCAAGATTATGTCCCTTTTTCAGGATGGGTTTTTTGGTTATTTTTATAAGCTGCACATAAATGACTATCTAGTAAAGGAATGATGAGCACTGAAAAGCACAGTTACCAGTGCACAAGCTGAACACCAGGTGACTAGCTCAGGTGGTGCTTACAGGCCACAAAAGAGGGAGAATTTCTTTTGTTCATGAGAAACAGAGCTGTTGCAAAAGCTTCATAATCCCAACATTGGCAATATTCTGGAGAAGGGTTTCTACAAATAGCAAAGAAAAATAAGAAAGAGTAAAGAAGAAATTGTACTAAACTGGAGCAGGGGTAAAATTTGAACTGGGACAATGGTGTGAAACCTTTGAAACCTTCTAAGCTGATCTACATTTTATGTGTTCTTGCATGCAGACACCACCAAACATTTTCTATTGCCAATGTCCTCTGTAAAGCTGATGAACTGTAGATTTTTTTTTTGATGTGCTCTAGGAAAATGTGATTAAAATTGACATTAGGTAAGGGACTTAAACCTGTCAGGAAATCAGGAGGGAGTAGAAGGAATTTCTGTGAGAAGAAAATGCTCAAGATTTTTATTTTAGTATGTTTCACCTTAACTGATTAGCTTGTTCTCTGTTTTGATGGTACCCCTGCCAGAGATGCAGTGAATTGCTGCTACCATATACTAAATAAACTTTCAATATGTCGCGGAGGCTCACTGAAGAAAAATGTTCTTTACAAACTCTTTGGATTGATTGAGAAAGAACTGGACTATTGGGGGAAGTCACGGTTTTCTGTGTATTGCTCAGAAGTGGACTTTTTAACTGGATGACAGCTGAACTCCCAAATATTTTAATAGAAACAGTTTATTCTGTGGTTTGTAATAGCTTGCTTGGTACTCTTTCATGTGTATACATATATATTTTTATACATTCATGTCTAAAACTTCTGAAGAGGAGTATTTGCCAAACTGTTTAAAAGAAACAGCAGTACACTGTGTAAAAGGAGTGCTTGTATGTTTATGTGATCACCCCCCCATTACTACTGTTTCTCTTTCCTACTGAGTGTCCTCCTGGTTTTTAAGTGATGAGCCTGTTTATACCTAAGATAAGTAAGTAGTACACGTTTTGCATATATTAAGTTGCATTTGCAATGTAAATTAATAACACAGCTAACATGGAAATAAGTACTGACTATTCAGGTGACAAAGAAGAAGCAGTTTTCAGCTGATTCAGCTCCCACTGTGCCTTTTGTTAACATGTCCAGTCAAGAGTCCAGTCATCAAATGGGCACTTGCTTATTCATTTGATTCAACCTGGGCTCATTTGTGAGAAAATGAAACAGGAACAGTCATATGGAAAAATGTTATAAGGTTACCTTAGAGACTAGTCTTTGGCTTAACTGTTGGCAAGGAGAAAGCTTTGCCTCCTCAAGTACTCCCGTTCCCAGGAGGACCATTAACACACAAGTCCATTTACACAGGAGGCTTTTACGCTGGTTTGTGTCCTTTGACTCCCTGCCAGTACAGATCCAGTCCCACTGAAAGGAGTTTCTTCTGGTACAGGCCCAGCTAATTTCCATTTCCATTCAGCTCATTCATTTCACGGCTCTTGAGGCAAAGCCTCACCGCTATGCTTTGTCTCTGCCCTGGCTATGAGGGCTCAGCAATTAGCAAGGATCTATCACAACGTTAAGAGTGAGAAGCAGAAGTCAGAGAATTGTGGAGAGCTCAGAGGCCTGTCATCACCCTTACTAACAATTACTTTTTAAGTATGAAGAATGGCCATGACTGTGACAAAATACATTACTGGTCCGCACTTACAAATACTGTATATACCCAGGTTGTGTCACTTATCACTAGTTCCTTCACTGGTAATGACAAATTATTTTAGAGTAGTATCTTCTTACATGTATGCCAGAAGGTCTGTATGGGAATTAATTTGTTTCTACAGGGAAGCAGGAAATGTAACACTTCTTTACGGCACAAGGTTGCTAAATGTTGGCTCTTCTGTTGCTTGCTTTCTCTGTAGCCCAAAATAGTATGTAGCGTTTACTGATAAACACGGTAGAAAAGCGAACAATTGCCACTGAGAATAACTTTCCCTGGTCACAAAACAAAAAGTTCCTATTTCTTTTATAAGACAATAAATATTTTTCAAACTCTCAAAAAAAAAGAAATTTCACAAAGCTAGTGAAAACAAGGTCACACATTCGCTTTTGTTCCACTCACGTGTAGAAGTTTAAACAGGGTCATTACCTCAGTGTATGAAGAAAAAGCTTCACTTGCAGAGGCTGGTCCTGAATGGAAGCAGTTTAATTTGAGGGATGTAGCACAGTATTTCATATTATTGGGATTGATCTTCTCTGTATATATCAATAACTTTGATTTGAGAAATGTGTCAAACTATGATGAAACCTAAAACGGAAAAGGACAATCAATATGAAAGGGAGAAAACAAAACATACAAATATATAAAGTTAATACATTGAGGAAAGCAGAAGCATGAGCAGCTGTATGTTTTATATGAGTTTCGTACAACATTGTCAAATATTTTGAATACACTTTGCTGTAAACAATATTAGGAGTTTGGTGTTTCTTGTGGCAGAGACATCTTTTTATTTATATTAGCAAATGGAAGTCAGAAGCAAAATAGAAGACTGTTTCTGGACTGGCTTGTTGGATTCCAAAAATATTCCCTTATTTCACTGTAATTTGATATAAAAGCCAGGAAAAACAATTACACTGTTACTGCAGGCTCCATTTAATTTCTCCAGCAAAACCTATATTTGTTTACAACCTTCTCCTTCTGTTGCTTTCTGGCCCCATCCCTAGTTAAATATAACCTGTTCTACTTTTGATGAATGTTAGGACGTTTGATAGCTATCAGTGAGGCATCTGTGCTTCCTTCAGAGTTAAAAATAAACACACTGATTGTCTTCTCCATTTCTAACAACAGAAGAAAACAATAAGTGATACATATTTAAAGGACTAACCTTTTCTGCCAGATAGTATAGATATACTTCAAATTGCCATGTAAAGGTTGCTGGGAAATGTTAAAGAGCATTTTGTCTATCAAGATTTTTGGGCCAAAAGCATCCAGTACAGAATACTGTGCAAAGACAACGTCACTGTGTTATTTTTCAGTAGTATGAAACATTTACAAAATCAAAGTTTTAATTACCTTTGAGATACACAGTACTGATTTTGCAGATCTCTCCCTGTTTTCATCACAGCAGGAGGAGGTGAAACAGCCTAATAAAGACAGGTAAGTGTAATTGTTCATTCCACGTTCAAGAAGATTTCTAGAGGGGATTTCACTTGCTATTGAAGGGTTGAGACAAGCTTACGCTACAAGACAAGCTTATATTAATAATTCTCTCACGTCTTGAAGCAGCAGTATGAAAGGTGAAGACACTCTAAGGTAGTGCTCCCCTAAACCCTGACTTCCAGGGCAGCGTGTTATCAGACCCCTCTGGTGTAACTCCCAGTTAAAGAACATTAAAACAAATAAGACTGGCAGGGAGAACAAAGAATTATATCGGTGTCAGCATGATGCTTGTTGAGTATTGTTAAACAATAATATGAGAAGCTTGGGAGTCGCTGGGCAAAAGGGTTTTTTTCCTAATATACTAGTTAGTTGTAAAAAAGTTATTAAGATAAGTAAACTTCAGAAAGACATTTCAGAATAATATATGGAAATAACACAGTGGTATCAGATCAGATCTGTTTATGCAGAAATAGTATGAAAATCCCAAATTTCCTCTATTAAAAAAATAGTAATAAGTACTCAACTGATTCAAAGAAATATGTTTAGAGACATTAATAAATACAACCTCAAAAAGCAATCTCTTGAGAAAAGGCATCAGTTTTGTAAGAAAATAATTCATTTTCTTCTGGAAGAAATGGACAATTCAGATCTTAATTAACAGTATTAACTCAAAGTATTAAGAAAGAGAATAGAGAACAGGAACCGAAATGGAATCATTATGTCTATAGAAGAAGATTAGAAGCCACAGTATTAGAAATTTGTAAGACAAATTTGCAATATATGATGATCAGAGTATACTTGGGAGAAAAGGGGAGAACAGAGCTGGAAAGGGAAATCGAAAATTTATGGAATGATAGAACAATGAACTTAAATGGAACAAAATAATCAGCCCAGTCAGTGGTCTGCTAAATTTAACTCTGAGCAGAATCCTTTTCATTTATATTCATGGTCTTTCAGACTTATCTATCGGTACCATACCATATTTCAGGCTATCGCTCTGAAAATGAGGTAAAGAAAGAGTAAATCTAATAAGAACAAACAGAAAAGATAGTAGATGCCAAGCATCTAGTGCAACTAAAAGATTGTTAAATAGGGACTAAACAGATGACAGAGGAGTGATGCATGAGTCTGATGGCTGGCACAATCACATGATTTTATAGGGAAATAGGTACCAGGATACCACGCTGAGCTGATCTGTCCTGGATACTGCATGAAGATTACATCCGTAATAACCAGTGACCACCATACCTAGGACATGGATTATTGCTGTGCACTGGAAAACAAATAACACTGAAACTGTGAGAATACTCGCTAGCATAAAATTGGCTCCTTTCAACTTGCATTCTCTCAAACAGTTCCTGGCCCCATTTCAGGAGCCCGAATAATAGAGGCTCCATATCCACTGTCAGTTTGCACACAGCCATTTGGGTTTGGCAGCTAGGGAGCTCCATGCCACGTTAGCTTCAATACCTGGGAGGGGATCCTGGACTTGTTAGCACAAATGTAACCTGAGAGGCTGACTCCAGAATATACAGCAGCAGCATTTTGGCTGTTATGTGTGTCTCCTCTTCCTCCATCAAGCAGTGACTCAGATACAACTTTGCACTACTAGACAGGAACAGGTTTCCTCTGAAGCACCAAGTATCTTTTATTTCCTGTTCTCCTTTACATTGATCAATGTTAATTCTAAAATTTTCCTAATGTACTCTTTAAATCAGTAAAAAAAAAAAAGTTTAATAAAACTGTTCCTTCATATAAAGTGCACAGTTCTAGTACTTCATTAAAACCCAAACCTGCCTGTGCACAGGAAAGGTGAAAGCATTTGGATTCTGAGCCAAGATGACAACTGCAATGGCAATTCTAATATACTAAAAAAGGTCACAGTGATGTCCATAATGTGTGATGCTACAATAATCATTATTAAAACATCCCACTTTTGCCTAGGGACTTTATTGTAGGGTTCTCTCTCCTTAGACACCATTAAGTATTGCTGGTGATTCATAAAGCTGAGAATAATTAGGCAGTATAAAAACAACAATAAAGCATAACTGAGCTATCGAATCTATTTGATAATTCACACAGGACCATCAATCTGTTGCCACGCAAGTTAAAACTTTATTCAGCCCTGTCTCTCATTTTTAGATCCTTAGAGCAGAATTAAAACTCTGAATGGCTTTTCCAAAACTAAGCTTCAGATTTCTGTCAAGGGTAAGGTTTGTTTTCATCCAGAGGGTGAACACTGGGGACTTCCTGGCAAACCCTACAGATGACAGGAGGTCCACCTGTACCGGTTGACACCAGTGGCCAGGTCCTGGTATTTTCCTCTCTCAGATCTCACTACACTACAAACTCAATAGATCAGGTAAAACAATCCCTTTTATACTGTGATACATAGCTGCTTTCCTGTTAATGCCAGCATGGAAATGTTTGCCTTGTCATATTTATATTTGCTTGCTTACTCTATTCTTCCCTCTCTTTTCTTTCCTTTCTCTTCTTCTCTAGACCGGAGGGTATGCTCACACTTGTGATGGTAGTCATTGCTTCTCTCTGGAGACTGTGAAATATTGAAAACAGAAGTAAAAAGTCAAAGAAACAAAGCAGATAAAGAAATCCTCAATCAACCCCAAGGATAAAAAATAGCCAAATGTTGGTGGAAAGTCTTAAACTTGATTCTAATAATTGATAGGCATTTCTACCAATAACATGATGTGGGTCAAAAGGATGTGTTCTGTTTTTCAGTATAGTGGTTAACAGCAGAAAATACTGCTACAAATTAAAGTTATTACTTTGGGAAAGAAAATAAAAGCTTACTAGATTGTTTTCTCATTATAAAATGAAACATAAGAAACTGCTTAAGAATTCTGTATCTTCTTCTTTCCATCCATACATGTATATATGTCTATGTGTATATATAAACTTTTACAATTAAAATACCAGCATTTCAGATTTTCCTCAGGAAAATAATTGCTTATGAAGTGAAAGATCTGTCTTATTTCAAACTGAAAATATTGCCCTCATCCTTGTTTTAAAATCCTGATTATCAGTCTGGATTTTGGTCCAAAAATGTGGGGGCACATATGAACTTTAGTTTATTCTTAGAAAAATAACAGTTTCATTGAAACTAGAAAGTTTCATGAAACAGACTTGATTTGAAGAAAATTGTAATGGGAATACTTCTGAGATCCAAAGAGGACCAACCACCACGGTGATCCAGTCAAACTGTCATACGCCAGCAAAGATGCCAGTAACTGCAAGGGCTCTACTGATTTTGCTCTCAACCAAGTTAGAACATGTAGTTACGAATGTACGAATGGGTGTCCCTTTACTTTTTTCCCCTTAATATCTATCTGATTCAGGCAGAGAAAATACCTAAATCTACATGTGACTATTCAAATGGTGTACCCTTGTTACAGCTTAGCTGTTTTAAAGGAAAAACGAATCATGATCAGGTATATAGCATTACACTCAAAAAGGGTATTTCATTTTATCAGAAACTTTCTGCCAGCTCTCCCACCAAGATACCTGCAACGCATTGTAGTAGGTAAGACACTGAAAAGGTAAAATATCATCAGGTATTAGTCTACCTGATAAATACGGTCAGAAGCTTACTTTTATTCCTCTTCAAGCAGGTCAACATTTTGCCACCCCTTAGCTGAAAACCATTGCCCTATAATTACATGCCTTTCAAGTGAGACATGGTGTCATGGTTTAAAGCTGGGCCAGCTATTAAACCTGTGGCAGATGCTCTCTGTTAACCCTCCCCCCCTACCCGAAGGGAAAGGGAAAAAGGAGAGAGACTTCCGGGTTGGAAAGTTAAAAGAGTTTTAATAAACTATAATAATGAAAAAGAGTATAATAATAATATTGGAATAATCAAATATATACAAATATATACAAAACCAAGATCGAGCTCCCCCGATGTCAGCCACGTCACCAATGGCACTGCAGGGCAGGCTCCGGGAAGGCCCAGGCTGGGCCTAGCAATGGTCGAGAGCTGGATTCAGGGATGCACGGATCGGGGTCGGGGGCAGCAGGAAAACGGACAGAGTCCTTGGACACTGGCCAAAGGCTCAAGCTGCAGAAGCAGCCCGAAGCAGCAGAAGCACCCAAAAACAGCGGAGGCCCCCCCCCAAAACAGCAGAGGCCCCCCCCAAAACAGCAGAGGCCCCCCCCAAAACAGCAGAGGCCCCCCCCCAAAACAGCAGAGGCCCCCCCCAAAACAGCAGAGGCCCCCCCCAAAACAGCAGGCCGAGACCCTCGTGATCCCTCTGCTTTATACTGAGAATGACGTGTATGGGATGGAATACCTTCGTTGGTCAATTTTGGGTCACCTGCCCTGTCCGCTCCTCCCTGCAGGTGCGACCCCCCTGCGGCTCTTCACTTGTAAGCAGTAAGGAATTTAGCAGTGACCTTGGTTTCACTAGGAATAAGTACAGCAAGAGCCTTTCTGCATAACATCCCTACCGGTGCCTCAGTGATAACTACAAACTTCGAGTGTTATCAGTCCTAGAAGCAGACATTGTCTGCAAAACATGCAGTTAGTTTCAGAAAGTGCAGTTACTTAGAAGAGACTTAGCTGAAAGTAAAAATCACTGAAAGGAAAACTGGCCTGGTTTAGGCCAAACCAGGACACACGGTAATGGACTGTGTTCACTCTGCTTGTCCATCACAAAGCATTTTTGACAACTAGATGAGAATAAGCAAGAACTTGTGAAAATGAAGACACGCATTCAGAAGAAATGCAGATTTATGCTATGCATGTTTTAGAATAAGGAAGTTTTACTCTAAATATCTCTTCTGTTAATTTTATATTTTCCTTCATGCTCCTACTTCATTTGTCTTCTTGTACATTGTATGTATGCACTAAAAGAGGGGTGGAAGAGGGGGGAAAAAGTTATCTGAATAACTAAAAACTTAAAGAACAAAAAAAATCTTTTAAAATTATCTAAATACAGACATAAAATAACCTAAAAATTGTATTTATTTTTTTGCTGATGTATTTGAAAAGTTTAAACCAATTCTTAGTACTTAAACAGCTACCAAAAGCACTGCTCTATTATCATTTAAACATTATAGCACATGCAGAAATCTCTGGATTTTAGGCACTATTCATAAAATATGGACACACACAGAGTTTCCAGCACTGAAACAGACTGTTCCCAGACCTGTAGCAAAGTCTCTGCTTAGTTTGCATATGTACAGCACCTAGCACATAATAATAAATCTCCTTTCTCACCCTTACTTTCATCATTATCATGAGATGAATGAAAGCATTCAGTTATTTCAATTTACAGAGAATTTTGTTGCTCTAACACACTTAGTAACGAGACCCGTGTTCATGAAAATATATGCTTCGTCCTGGAAACTCCCCAAAATCACCTTATATTAGCGGAAAAAACACAGAGACATGAAACATCTAAACCTTTCTAAAATTTTTACAAGCCAGGTCACGCAACAAAGGATTGTTCAGTTTCTGGTGTTTGTCTCACATGGGATGGCACTAGTATAAATAATGGTAACTAACCAAGAAAATATTGTTCGAAAATTGATCATTAACAGAAATGATAACACATTAGTAGCATTACACATTAGTCTTTTAGAAAAATAATCACAACCATTAGCAAAAAATTCCTTTAAAAATACTGGGAGTCAGTAGAGTATTCTCCACAACTTCTGCATTCTCATCACTTAATACATATCTCATTCGTAGCCCAGCTCTAATTAATTTATTCCTTGCTCAACACTTGAGTAGTTAAGCATCTTTTAATAAGACAAATGAAAAGCATTGTACCTAGCATGACAGTTTCTAAAGATTTTATTTCTTAGTTGTAAAATTAAGCACTCAATTTAAAAAACCTTTTGAGATGTATGATTATCATTACTTCAATAACCTGATGCCGCAACATGTCAAAGATTATACTTGCAAGTAAGGTATAAACTTCTGCTTTCTTTCACTTTAATGTCCTGCATGCCATTCTTAGAGCTCTATTTCCAATAAAATTACCATAAGTACTTAAGTAACAACATTAATAAATAGTAAAAGTAAGGAAGGGTTGCTTGTTGTATATTATTGCTTTCTCTAGTCCCAGCACTTTGGGCTATGTTACTGAATCTAGTGATAAATTTTTATAGCTATGATTATATCTACAGTAAAACAAAATTTATGTACTTTTTATTTGGTCTATAAAAATGCATAGAAGGAATGGATAAAATTACTTCATCTGGTTTACTGCTAAGGTCAGGAATTTAAGGATCGTATCTCTTACCACTGTGGCCACCCTAACTGCATATACTGAGAACAGGGAAAGAAAAATCTGTTTCTTTGATGAGCACAAACAGACAGTTTGTTTTAGCCTGTCTATAATATAATTGTGTAAGATAAGTGAGAAAAGGAAGATGGCTGAGTTTCAAAGCATCCTTTAAAACTGCATGAAATTTAATTGGAAAAAGAGCTGAGAAGAGATTTCTAATGAATAAAAGAAGCTCAGAATTAAACTCTGGTCTTGTCCGGATTATATGTAGATTTCATATAGCATGTATAAAATATACATACATTTCTTTAACATTTTTCAGCATAAGTAAAACTCAACTGCATTGTTCCTATTTTCACTTGATCACAAAAATTTCAAAGATGTGAGACACCTCATGCCTGTATACCCAACAGTCCTCTGAGTGTCTGCATGTCTAACATTTACATGTAAACACAGTACAGGAAAGGCAGTAGTGTTATATGACATTTATTTTTATACATTTTAGTCCAGACAGAAAAATCAATGAGAGATTTATTGTCTTTAATTAGTGCTGATAGAAACGTTTCTATCACAACACATTTCTAAAAGTCAACCCTGCAATCGGTAGATACTCAGTCCTGCCGTGCGACATGCTATCAGCAACATTTTGTCAACCATCACATATTTCAGGTTTTCTAGAGTATTTAGTAAAACTGATAATGACACTCTTGCCATCTGTGTCACATATTCTGCCTGAAATTCCAAAAGGTCACTGTGGCTCTGATTTGCATGGCTATGCTTGACCCAGTGTCTACCTGTGTTCACAGTGAAACCCAGCCAACCCCCCCAAAGAATGTAAATTAGCTTTACAAGCATGTCATACTTACAGAAGATACCTCAAACAACTTCACAGACATGTACTGTTTGTCTTACCAGAAACCTTGGAGTCTTTTTCTGTAGCATAACATTTTACAGTTCATAATCTCTACATGTTATGTGCGATAGACGAAAATGAGGAGAGGGGGAAGAGTAAAAAACTAAATGATTCCCCTGCTTCAGGTGAAATCAGAATAATGGTGAATCAAACAGTGAATGATGATGTTCTGGTCATTTAAGTAACCTGAAAAATAAGAGAGATCACTAATGCTCCAAGCATATTCCTTTGTCAGTACTCTCCTTTTCTAGGAGAGCGAGCCTTGCTAGTTTGCAGCCCCTACCTACTTCCAGTATGTAACAGACAAGCTTATGCACCATTTCTAAGTGACAGACCACAAGCGTGAGATGAGGGGAAGATATTATATGCCTGTATTTTGCTTACATTTCAGAAAAATTCTGCCTAGGAAGGAAAAAGCAGCCCTGTTTCTGGTCAGGCTGAGCTGCTGTGTGGTGGTCTGGAGAGGGGAAGGACTTTGTTACTGATGGTTTATTTATGTTTGTTTATTTTTAATTGGCAGCTGTCTGAAGCTGTTCAGTGTTTGGAGTGTGAAATTAAGTCTCAGGAGAGATGGATCAGAGGAGAGAATGCCAGGGAGTCAATCAAAATTTCACGATATAAGTGGTTTACCCTATAGCTCCAAGAATCTATCACAAAGCTTCCAGTCTGTCATCTGCTAGTTATAATTGTTTGATACAATCCTGCATCATATATGTATATATTTTATATATCCGTAAGACATGCCTCCTTTCATACTGCTGGCATTCACATGCATGCAGTATGAATACTCACTACTATGGAATACTCCACATAACTATATTATTGTTTTGTTCTTTTCTAATAAAAATATTTAATAAAGACAAAATTACCATAGAAACAATGCAAATGCCAAATATCGTCTTGCACCATGTGCACTTGTCATGAATTCTCGCCTGACACACAATCCTTTTTCCAGGTAGTAAGTCTGCTGTAGTACCCTCCATTTTTTCTATTATATTATCTTTAAATAAAATCTTAAGTGATACTACTCTTTGAGACATTTTCTGGAAGCAATGGGGAAAGAGAGACATTCTAATTAAATGTACTCATTGTTGATGGCAACCCAACATTTTCACCTTCCAAAAACTCCACTAAAAAAGTTCAGATGAAACATGATTCTTAATAATCAGAGACACAAGAGCATTGTAGAGCTGATGGTTTAATATTATTCTTTGACTTGACACCATTGGGGTATACTTTTTCCCCTGAAATATATTTGATAAAGTAATAGCAGTCAAACTGCTATAGTAAACTAATAGATATAATGAAACTCTGTCAGCACCCAGAGACTTCTGAAACTGGAAGGAGACAACAGATTAATTTGGAAATCACTCTTTCATTAATTCATCACATTCCTCTTTTCATAATTCTCACATGCAATTGTGATACAGCACATGTGAAAGCGACAGGTGAGAAGCAGGTGGGATCATTTAAGAAATTATTCATCATTAGAGGGAAGAGTTGTTGATCTTTAGGAAAGCATCATAGCATGTCACTTCTGATTTCTCCCTCCTATTCCCTCTCTTTTTGTATTTGAACCCTTATAAACCCCTAGAAGCTTTCTTTTTGGGGGAGCAGGGATTGCTTTTCACTGGGAAGAACTGCAAGAGAGATACCTATCAGTACTTTAGCAGACCAGAATGGGTTTTAATGTGAGACACAGTGATGGGATCCTCCTGTCAGCCTGGAAGGCTACAAAGAGGCATAATCAGTTATTACAGACTCACCCCAGCGACTTCAGCCGAGTAGACTCCATCCTAACACAAAGAAAGGGAACGAGTCTCTGAAAGAGGACAAACTGGTCCTGAGGGAAAAAATATACATGTATGAGGCAATGACAAGGTTCAGGTTTATGTATTTTAGCATATGATTAGTTTTTGGTTATTAAAAAAGTATGTTTGAACAGGATGACTTTCTGACTCTTACAAGGACAGCATCTTTGTTGGACCCAGCAGGGCCACCAGCTCATATATGGTGCTTATAAATGGAATTTTTATCTAATTTGATGCAAGGAATGCTATAATCCATCAAGGAACCAGAACGCTTCAGCAAATGTGTACTCAGAAAACAGCTCCGAAATGCCACCTGTCAGTGGGAACACCAAGTTCAGTAGCCAATGCTAAAAGCTTTGGCTGGCTAGGTCTTCCTGCACAGCATGAAGGAGCAGAAACCACAGATGAGGGCCCTAAGGCATGAATGAACAACTGACCAACAGCTCGATTAGATGTTGCTCCTGGAGACACTGGCAAATGTGGGATTGATTCACAGGCCACGACTTTATTGATAACAAGACCTCCTTTGGCCAAGTGCTGATCTAAATGCTCTACCCGACCCCTGAAAAGCATCTCCTTTTGCTCGCGGCTATCAGGGTGCAATGAGGGCCAGCTACTCCCGGTGGGGCCGGCCTTGAGCCCGGAGGCTGAGGAGGAAGTCTGCCCCCATTACTAATAAAGCATATCTTTGT
The DNA here is from genome assembly GCF_013368605.1 of Nyctibius grandis. NCBI lineage: Eukaryota > Metazoa > Chordata > Aves > Nyctibiiformes > Nyctibiidae > Nyctibius > Nyctibius grandis. The sequence goes on along the minus strand of NC_090663.1, from coordinate 75,704,270 downwards.
CAGCAGTGCAGATCATTCTTACTTGGGGAGGGGGAGGAACTCCAGTCCAACAGTTTGGTCTGACGTAAAGTTTGATCCTTGACCGTGTGTTTCATTAGCAGACTGGGAGATCACGACTCGTGTAGCTCTAGTTCTAAAAGTTCTGCATTTACTATTTGATGCATTGATCCTTTCACTTAATAGCTAGCCCTTAAGCCATAATAACTTACAGATATATGCATTTATTCTACAATACTCTGAAAGGTCTTTTTAAATATTCATTCTATTCTGCTAAATAAGCAGCCCTCCTTTCCAGGAGGCCTGTGATTAACGCTCCTTTTATCCGTCACCACTGTACACTGCCTTTGGGAAAGCCTGATCCTCTTGGTACTCTGAAAATGTAACTTGAACCAGAACTTATTTTCCCTACTTCTGCTACTGACAAGCTTCAGGACTTCAGGCAAACCACTTGACCTTACTGCATCTCACTTTCCTCCCCATTAAAATGGGGACAGTGCCTAGCTTCATAAAGTATGTCAGTTCTATAGATTAAAATAAAATGCTATGGATGAACTTAGTATAATTATTCTACACACAATGGAAATTTCATCCTTTAAGATGATGCCAATGACAAAGCTGTCAAACCAAAACTGCTCCTGGCAGCCAAAATCTTCTATCAGCACCATGGCCCAGTGCCATCAGTAGGGCCATAAATAAGGAAGGGGACACATTTGTTCAGCTCACTTGACAGGATCATCATCAGTAGCTGGACTTCCAGGGCTCTTCTTTTTTCAAATGAACGTAGGATATAAAGTAGTCTTACTTTATGTAGGTAACACAGGAAAATACAGGAGGTGTATTGAGAATTTTCTACTAAAAAGCAAGTTGGCAGCACAATACAGAGTTCAGAAATAGTTCTAATAATGTCTGCTAATGCTGGTTTAAAATGGTGACCTGCCTATTTGACTAACTATTCTGAAGGCTGTGGGATAATTATTTCAAACTGGCATCAAATTTAATTGTATGGTAAATTAATGAGTAAAAGCCTTCTTACTGTCGTTTAATAAGTATGAAGGAAATACACTTAACTTTTCATATAATGTAGTCAAACTGCATAAGCAATAAGTGCACATTAGATGTCGTATTTATTACATCAAATCTGTGAACACTGTTAATACATTAACATTTAAAAAGGTAGCCCATGGCAAGTCAATTTCACAGCAATTAAGACTGAAAAACTGGTAATTGACATTTGATAAGTGTGTTAATTGATATCAAGCTTGCAATAGCTAACATGTTAAATGTCAATTAAATCCATGTGTTTTTACAATTAGAATTTATTAATAAAGAATGTAATTACAAAATGTTGGTTATGTCAATTTATGTTAATTATGCAACAACTAAATTTATAGCAGAAAAATTCCTCAGTCCTCAACAGCACTTCAAAATTTTCCCTAATTCTTAACATTTTGCATTTAACCTGTTGTCTGTTTTTCTCCTGTTTTAGCTGTAACAGAGTGGGGGAAAAAAAGGTTAGATTTATAGTGTAGAATCACTGGTTCAATCTTACGATATTGAAAAAAAAAAAAAAGATGAGCACTTCTAGCATAGTTTTGGTAATGACTACCTATTCAAATCTCTTCATAAAATTTAAAACTATTTTTCTACAGTTTTGTGAAAGTACAGTTATGCAAAATATTCTATATTAAATGTGGTAAGTATTCAGTAAACCCAAGAAATTAGGTTTCCTCATTCGTGTGCTGTTGCTTTCATTTATGGACCATTGATTCTGCACACTAATCATACAGCTGTGCCTGGACTACACAGATCACAGGTATTTCCTTATGCCCTAAGTTGGAAAAAAGCCTATGCAAGGCAACCAAGGCAAAATGGGGGATGATGGGCATCGTTTCATAAGGCTCGTGTTTAGTCACAGAGACTGACTTAGAGATTTCTAGATCTTTTAACTTGAGTAGTTCGAGTATTTATCCATCCCTGTCTGGGACAGGAAAGAGACCAGAGTGAAGCTTGTCCCATCCAGAAGGAAAGCAATCTGGAAGCAAATATAATATCTTACTCTTGTTCTTGCATAAAATAAAAAACATTTGATGCCTATTGTCTCTGACAGAGCATCCAGAGAGTGGGATAAGGCCCTAACATACATCACATCTTGCTGCAAGAGTCAGTTTCTTGTCATCAGATCAGTATAGCGAGCGAGCTCCCACCCAGCCACAGTCCGCTCCCTGAGTTCCCAGCTAAGCACCTCTCAGATTACTTACAGACCATCCAGGGAGATCTGTTCTACCATGTGTTTCTGGCTCCTACCCTTGGTGGCATCAGGCTTATCATGCTGGCACGCTGTCAATGGAAGCTGGGAAGAGGAGGTATTGCCACTGAGGGCTTGAAGAGAGGGATGGAGCTCCAGCTGCTGTAAATGACAGGAGGCATCAGCCAGAACCATGAGCCACAGTGGGAAAGGCAGTCAGCTAGGAGAAATGAATGTAGGAAGAGAGTGTCAAGCACCATATACAGGGGAAGACACAAGGAAAAGGGGAGGAGAAGGGAAAAAAAAAATATAGATATATGTTTAATATCCTTGATGCACATAGAGGGAATTAAGAGAATTAAAAGAAGGGGAAAGAAGCTGGGGAAAGTGAAATGGGGGAGAAAAATGAAGAAACCATATTTCTACGCTATTTTCTTCTCATGTAAAGATTTCTCTGAATTTGTGAAAAGGTAAGAGAGTTCAAATCAAGGTGAAAAAGACAGCAATACTTTTTAATGATACCATAAACTGTAAATCTTAATGATATGTATATTGGGCTGTATTAACAGTTAAATTCTGTAAAAATAATTTCCCGTTAATTTTCACCATTTTTGTACCTTTAACTTCCTGCGTGTTGACATGGAGTCTTTGGCTGCTGCCTTGGAATTTGAACAGATACTCTTGTGCACTGTAAGATCACCAACAACAAAGGTCCCTTTACCTAAGAAGTTAAAATTGATTCTCTATTGGTCTTGTTTGTTTGTTCAGAACACTTGTTTCAATTGTCACTTCTGCTATTGCAACTTCTACAGCTTACTTTGCTTTTAATTTGACACTAATAGGGAAAAATTGATTTTATTTCCACTCATTTCCCAGCTTGTCACATGTTCGTCTCCATTTGGGACAACATGCAATGCTGTCTCCCTTCACTGTGAGAATGAAAATTAGGTTTACTCTAAAGCAAGATTTTGTCAGGAAAGAATGTTTTGGCCTGACAATATCTGTAATTAGATTCTTAAAGAGAGGAATGCTGAGCTAAAAGTATTTAAAAATTAACCTCCTTTGAAATCTGAAGTGCAACACCGTTTGGTACCTTTAAATTAAAATTAACCTAGTAAAACAGAGTAGCAGAATTTTATTGGTCTTTTTTTTTTTTTTTAAGGAAATTTGTGTCCCTTTGTGTACCAAATTTAAAATCCAGAAAAAAGGCATACTTCAAAATTCACACACACTGTAGCACCATTCATGAAAGTGAGAGAATAAGACAGTATTTGAAGAAAAGCAAAAAAAAAGAAAAAAGAAAGTTGAGAGAAAGCGGTAAAAAGCTGCTCTATAAGCATACTTAAGTAAGAGCTTCCAGTATTTGTTTAAATACCTGTGTAGTAAAACCCCATGTCTTTGACATACGGTTGTTCCATAGCTGTGTATCGTACGTACACTTAGCAGAAAAAATTAGCAGTGGCCTTTCCCTAACATGACAACAGAATCCCCCCCCTTCTCAGTTTAGGAAAACAATTTCTCAAATGGCTTTGTTTTAGTTAGTTGTGCTACTCTAACTGTGCAGAACAGCAGGTTTAGAGGCTCTCCTGAGCTTAGCTGCAAGTGGTTGTGCTATTTTGCTCATATCACACAATATTTCTCTGCATGACCACAGACAGAATAAGACAATCTCTGCCTTCTGTGTTGGCTCTGAGCGAGGTCTGGACAAACCAGGGTCCCTCATCAAGGACATTAAATTTTATGTACCATATATATACACCAATTTACAAAAGTGATTACTATCTCAGAAACCATTATTTAAGGATGGGTAAACCTCCTTGATTTATAACCCCATGAATAGTGGTACCACTGTACAGTCTTAAAGTCTTTGTCTTCCTTTCGTTCTTGACTCCTGCATAGCATGTAAATCCCAAAAGCTGTGAACCCTCCACCGGGAAGGGGAGAAATTTTGAGATGTAAAGCATACCCCATGGTGTAGGCTGGACTGCCATAATGGTCCGATGTGCTGAAAGGTTAGAACCTTTTTTAAATGCATTTAAAAAAAAAAAATAATGCTTCTCAAAAAGCAACAGAAAACACTTTGGAATTTGGATTCACAGTTAATTAGAGGAAAAAAAATAAAACATCCTTTTAAAACTCTCTCTGGAAAAGACTCCTAGTTGCCCAGAGGTCATAACATTTGTCAGAGAAGAGGTTTCTTTTAGTTCATCCAGACATTATTCCCCCAACCTATACAGATACTGCCAGCCACACAGGTGCTGTCTTATTCTCATGCTCCTTAATGGGATCTGTTTGCATAAAGAAAAGTCAGTGAAACAGAAAAAGTGGACCTATAGCCTCTGTATCTATATAAGTTACGCAAAATCCTATTACCTGCTTTGCCTGGTCTGAAAACGTACTCCTGCTCTTGGGTTTGCGACCCAATCTCTTTGCAAGTGGCTATTTCAATAGCTCCCCTCTCACCCATACCATTTTTGTAAAGTCTCCTGATGGTCAGTGAAAACCAGTATAAAAGAAATCAACACTTTCCCAAATATATTTCCCTGGAATATCTCTGATCAGATCTAGACAGTTCCATTTGAAGATGAAATCTGCAGCTTTGATTCCTGTGCAGCTTAGGAAGCACTTCAATAGCTAGTTTTTTGGGGCACTCTTGCATCAAGAAGGCTGAAGAAAACCTTCAAAGCTCCTCTGTATCACCCTATATGGCATTTTAAGTATCCTCATAGATTCTGCTTCTGATATAAATACACTTGACATACTAAGTCCCTCCACAGATCCAAAATTCCATCTTATATACTACAAAAAAGGCAAGATATAATAAAAAGATATTACAGCTTTTAGCAGTGGAATTCCAGTGAAAATGCATGCAGACCTACAATATTCAAGTAGTTATTTCAATTTAGTAATAATTTCATGTTACTTAGAATAATGGCTTTTAAAAGTTCATTTTTAATTCTGCTGATTATAATACAGGTGATACCAACATAATACTGATTTCTCAATCAGTATTTGACAATCTCTGTCAATAAAAAGATATTTTTAGCATAGTCTTAAAGATTATGTTCAGGCTTATTTCTTTCTTAACCTAGACATCTCTCTGTCCTCATATATGCCACCTAAATCTTGAAGACTCTTTCTGAAGAACAGCTAAAGTACACAGCCTTTCATCTTTCTGTGCATAGATGGAGGTTTTGCCCAAGGTTTGTCACCCATTTTCAGTTACTGCAGCTTCCTTCTCAGTAGCTTTGGCATCAAAACCCAGATGGTCAATGCTAAACTTAACGCAGCCAGAAGAGAAGACTAGGATGTCACTTGCCTTTTTGCATCCTTTCCTTTCCAAAGAATGAAGATCAACCATCTTTCTTGCTTCCAAGACCTTTCAGCAACACTTCTCAGTTCTGTTGAGGGTTAAGAATAAAAGCAACATACATCTCTAAAATATTTTGTATTGCATAAAACAGGAGGCAGATAAAATGAATTATAAGATCCATTAATGTAAGGAATTAGAAGATCCATTAATGTAACATCTATTTTAAAAAGAATTGGTTTCCTTCAAGTTTTTCTTAATTTTATCCCCAGATTTATACTTTTTAAGGACAGAGAAGTAGAAATAGTTTTTAAATTTTTTCTCTTTTTTAAAGTCTTTAGAATAATTTTCTTGAGTTTAATAAAGTTGTGCAAAATACTTGCAACGTTATTAGGCCCAGCATTTAAAGAATTCAAATGAATCTTCAAAGTGCTCAGCTTATGAGATTTGCAAAATTAACTTTGTAATTACAGTACGCAACAAAATACAGTGCTGATAGGCATTTTCCAACTGAATGGAGTTCATTTCCAGCATTAAACATTATGTATCCTGTCTCAGATAATTTTGGCTTTCCCAAGGATGGATTCTGTAATAGAGACAAATTTCTCCGCTATTACCTCTAGAGAAAAATGTCAGAAACTACTCCATAGACTGCATATTGTCAGCTTGCTCATTTCAATACCTACCTGGTTTTGGGAAGTGAATTTTGAAGGACAGATCCTGTTTACACAAAACTCAAGTCTTGTTCTATTTAAAAACCCTGTTTGAAGGCTGCCAGGGTCATCTTCTCATCCCTCTGGATTTGACTGAAAAAAGAACGTTTAAAAATGTAACTTTCTGCTCTATAATTAGGGAACTTGGTTTTGTAGCAGACCAGGGACAATGTGCAATGGCTTTTTGATTTTAAAACAAAAGTCTTTTATCAGCACATAATAATTTTATTGAGAGACTGGGGTGATTGGCATTTCTTTTACAGACATGGCATTCTGACTGTTTGTAAAACAAGAAAGTCAAATTTAAATCTTCATACGCAGCTGATTGAAGCAAGGATAATAATTTGCTTTTCATATTGCTTTCTACTTACTTTTTTTTTTCCTTCCCCCTTCTTCCCCCTTTTCAGGCAACTCTTTAAAACATACTTCTGTCATATTTCACAATCAAAATACAGAACTACTCTACAGGTCTGAGTAAGTGTCCAGTGTTTACACGAAAGCCCGTGGAAAGTGAATGCTGAGAAACCTAATAAAGAAAAAAAAACCCCACACCAAATCCAGACAAACAGTGGAAGAACTTTTCTAGAGATGAGGAGAATTCTCATTATGTGTGGTATTTAGATCAAACTTGTAAAAGGTCGAAACTGAGTGCGCTGGCTTCCTTGATAGCTCACATGGGCTGACCTTGTCCTTCACCACGTGACTAGGCAGTGTAGTCTGCCATACAAGAGGACACACATGTGCAAGCCCAAATGGCTGGATGCCTCTGATATGTGGCTGACAGACATTTCTTGAGTTGTTTCACCACGTGAAACACACTCGTATAATCTATCTGCATGCCCTAACACCTAAGGATGCCTACCGAATGGTGAGTGGGCCTAGAGGTTATTTCTGGGATGAGGACATGTCCCAGCATAAAACTGGCCCTTCCTGTAACTGAATGCAACTGGTCATGGGGTGAACAGTTATGCTATTTCTTTTTTTGCTTTAAAACATTTGATTCTTTCTTTTGCTTACTAGTAGTAAGCCACTCAATTCTACTAATCATTCACATCTGCCAAATACCAGATGCAATATTGCCCCGCATCTGCACATACACTTATAAAATCTTGTCTTCTCACAGAATCACAGAATGTTAGGGATTGGAAGGGACCTCGAAAGATCATCTAGTCCAATCCCCCTGCTGGAGCATTTAAATCTTCATTTTACCCATAAAAACATGCTGAAGTCAGACAGATTAGCATGAGTGGTTAAAAGCATAATTTTAAGGACAGTTTTAAAAAAGTGTACATATGGATACCATTTAATATCCAGAATCTTTATTAGTAATGTTGAAGACAGTGACATAAGGCACCATAGTTAGACTGCATTTTGGGGCAATACATGGTCACACGTTGGAGAAAGCAACATCTGGTTTTGCACCTTAAACAAATTATATCAAGGAATTAAGGTGACAGAATGTTAACTGAAACCCTACAAATCTGTACAAGACTTTATCAACATATAAGTCCTCATCCTCAATTAAATAATTTACTGGAATAAAATCAGAGTAAACCAGTATACCTGGAGACCTATTTTTCCATGTTTCATTCTCACACTTTTGAAAAGTGTTAAGAGGTTTGGAAAGAGGAGAAGAAAGAATTTAATATAGAACATAAGGACCTGCAAACCTTTCGATGCAAACTGCAATTACCTGGTTTGTTCCATTCATAGCCATTGTATGGTTTAATATGCACCATTAGCAGTTCACTATATGAGTACCTGTTTGTTAAGCTTCAGACACGGAGGACCTCTAGATCTAAATGTCCGCACCAGTATATCTTAACTTTGATGCTCAGGTTTTAGCTAGCAGGCACAATAACTGAAATTCTCATGACTAATTTGCCAGCACCTTGGAAACCTTTTATCCTTCATACTCTGCAATGAAAAGACATATGTATTCTTATTCCAGTTGAAGTCTTTCTTGAAACATCCTTCTCCTCAATCCTGAGGAGTCATGTCCCTGAATCCATATGAAATAATTAACTGAATATACTTACAAGAAACTTATTATAATTATCACCATTTTTATTATATTGCATAAGTTAACTATTGCCAAAAAAAAAATCAAACTCAAAAGTATGCATTGCAGTGAATTTGTTTAATTAAAGATTTGCTTGTTTTTATTTCATAGCAGTGGTACCTTGAGAAGGCTTGGATATGGAGAAATTCAGTAATCAACTATGCCACACCTAGCAGGTATAATCTCTACTGCAGCTTGTTTTTCTTTTCTGTCTGCAAATTAGCCCCCTCCCACAAGGGAAATTGATTCTAATTTAACAGCACTAAAAGCCTCTTGATATTCCTATCTGGACACCCTCCAGTCTTTGAGGGAATTATGTCATGTCTATGGCTGTTTTCCAGCTTCTTCCTGCTTTCTAAAACTATGATATCCTAAAAAGAAAAACTTCTATTTCTTACAAGCTTTTGGAAACAGAGCAGATAATTAGCTATCACTTCCCTTTCATGCTAATTTTGGAATATTGCTGCTCCGTATCTGAGATTACATTTGAATTTGGGACATTTAAACAATAGAAAATACAAATAATCTTGTAAAAATATGATTAATTTTTCTGTGACATACAGGAAAATGAAGATACAAAGCTCTCAGTACTTTATCCACTTAGAAAATAAAATATAATTTGGGCACAGTGTCTGTAATCCTCACGATATTTTCAGTTCTTGCATTATGAAAGATGGAAAAACAGGATCTGTAAATAGCTCAACATTTTTTCAGTAGATTGAACCTGATAAAATAAAAAAATAAAATCAATAAAAATTTTTACTCAAATTTCAACTGAAGCATTTCATGGTCTGTGCAAGGTCATCAAGCTTTTCCATTTTAAGCTTACAGGTCCAGATAAGCACCCTTTGTTCAATCGAGTACCTGTAAACTTGAGAGCACATAAATCTGTGACTGAATTTTAACCTTGGAAAGATCTCTACTAGTTTGATGGATTTTAATCAACAGAACAGTTGATGTGCTTCCTGGTTTGTTTTTTTTTTTTCTCTGGCCTGGAACTGTAAATATTAGAATACTAAAGTAAAGTAAGTAGTATTGTATGTTCTCCAAAAACTATTATGGCTCTTCTTTAAGAACTCTCATACACATGTTCACACAAAGCACATCACTAAAGAAAGGTTTGGGGCTTTGTTTTCCTTTTTACTGTTGTTTTTTAGAAGCTGTTTCTTAAGGATGTACAACGTAATTTCCAGACCTAAAAGATACAGGGATCTGATGGCTAGTTATCATTTAGACACACAAGTCACCTTCAGACTGCTTATTTCAGCTTTTACTGGATATAAGAAATGTGGCTTCATGAAAGAAAAATCAGAGTAGAAACCCCCAGATACTTATTGGAAAAAAAGGAACCATTCTTACAGTACAGATACCAGAAGAGGAGATTTCGCTGACCTACTCTGGAGACAAAATTTGAATAGCCACAGTAGCTGGCCAAAGCCTGTCATAATTTAGAAGGAAATGGTAGTGCTGTGAGCTAATCAGAGGGGAAAATACCCATTGTTACCCAGATAAAAGTTAGTTTTCTTCAGTCTAGATTTGGTACTTCCTAAAGATAAAACATACTTCAACGTCAATTCTCAGACTCTTTAATTTCCTTGAGAAAGCCAGCAGGGACATGAAAACTGTGGATAAGGAAAATGAATTTTTTTTTTAGTCTACACCACATCGACCCTACAGCTAGGTAAAACTGCAGAGTTTATCTCCACCACCCAGGAAACTGACTCTACAACTGCTACATTTCCTCAGCCATTTCCCAGATTTCCCCCACACCATCAGGCCTACACTGAATTCCAATTTATTTCCCAATGTCTTCTCTCTTTTTACCCTTACCCTTCTCTTTTTTTCAAGTGCTTTTTCACTGATTCACCGCTAAAGTGTGCATTACTATAGCTTTATATATCGTAACCCCTTGAATTATCTCTACAATACATATAAATCATAACAAAGTAGAGTAAGAAGGACCTCAAATATCAGCTAGGCTGCATGTTAAATCAACATCACAAAAGAGTAAAAAAAAAATAATTAATTAGTCTCTGATGGCTGTCAATGACATGAACTATTTGTTATTATAAAAGAACTAAAATCTCCTCAAGAAATATTAATGCATGTTTGTGAGGCAAATAGGACCTGATTAACCACAATTTAGCTTCTTTTCACAAGTTACAAGAATAGAATATTTGCCTGTCTTGTTTTTTTTCTTTTTTTTTTCCCTTTCTGACAGAACATTTCCACTTTCAGTATTTGCTTTTTTTTCTAAACTTGCTCACAAAACCATTTATATTTTCATGTCTTTAGTAGGTTCTGTCAAAATTCCTCTGTACCTAAAAACAAATGTAGCACATGTTCCATTTTTAAATATGGAAGTCATTTAGGACCTTTCTTAGATAACCGCATTTGAAGATTGATTTAATAGTTTTCTAGGCACTAGTTTGACAATACATTATTTTGAGGATTGTTTCCTCAGGGCATTTTTTGTATGTATACCACATCTTGTATGTATAGCTGTTTAGCCCGCACCCGGGGCTAAACAGTAACAGTTTTTCTCTCACCCAATGTCCCTTCCCCAATCAAGAAAAGAAATTGGGAAAAAGAGGGAGACTCATGGGGTAAAATTAAACAGATTTAATAAAATAAAGAAACCAATATAAATGTTAACACAAAACACATGAAAGTATACTTAGCTACAAAGTTGCAGCAAGTTGTCCAGGAATAGCAATCCTTGTCAGTGAGAAAAAGGGATTCCAGAAGAGAGGAGAGCAAAAACAGCCCCACCTCTCCCCAGCAAGCCCTCCCTTTTATAGTGAACTTGATTGTTAATGATATAGAATACACCTGTGGCCAGCCTGGGTCAGCTGCCCTGGGTTTAGCTGCTAATGGCCCTGATCACCATGGCTGGCCACAAACTGACACAAAATCCCAGTGAAACCAGGACAATAGCACAGCCAATGGTGATGCAAAGTTGATTTTTTTTTTTAACGTGCTAAAAAATAAAAATAAAAATAAAAGAATGCAGAGCATCTTGGTATAGTTATGCAGAATTGTGCTGTTGGTTTCCAGTGATTAAAAAAAAAAAGAAGCAAAAAGCTAAAGGTTCACATCAAACACATACACACAACACATCAAATAACTAAAGGTGCTCTTTCTCCTATCCTTTTAGCCTCAGACTTCCTCCTTACCCTGATTGCGGTCAGACAGTCTCCTGCTGAGCAGCTTGCTCTGCTTTGCAGAATCTCCATTTATCCTTGATGCAGGCAATGACTTCCAGCAGGGCTGTGAATTGCTCCCCATGGTGATCCCTGTCCTTCCACTGCAATGACCACATCACTTCAAATCACTTGGAAAAATTCCTCCCAACTTACAAAATGCACCGCATCAAACGAGATGTTCTTACGTAGGGCTCTAAAATAGAGAGTAAATGCATGAGTACAGGAATCATGCTTCCAAACTGGACTGACACATTCAAAAAGTCATTTCATTGCCTCCATAAGGAGTCATGTCTACACAACCTTACACCCATAGGTGCTGCAGGTACTTAGTTACTGCTGTGGAGGTACATGTCTTCACTGTAGGACTCTGGTACAGAAGATAACCTCAGTGCTCTCTTCAACTCTTTCAAGTCTAATGCTTTTTCACACATTTCTACAACCAGCGTGGGGAGCAAGTATTACACTTACTGGCCTATGGAACCTCAAAGCAAGTTTTTAATATTTTCCCCAAATCCTCTTCATCCTTCTAACATATATTATAACCCACCATTCCACAGTGTGTTAAAGGCTCTGCAGTGTTTTTGCCTCCTTTGATACAAATGAGTGGCTCATCATCATCTCCGGGGGGATAAGCAATAGCGAGAGACCTTCTGGATAAAGAACGTTTCTGAATGTTTTCTGTCCAAGCTTGCGCAGACCTCTGATGAAAGAGGCACCAGAGCTGGAGCTGCTTGGACATTGAGAGCGGATGGCAACTGCGCTCACAGTTCTCCTATGCCAGAGCGGCATCTGGTTGTGGGTGAGATCTTGCTGATGGAAAATCCACAGAGGGGGCAAACTTATCCTGCTGTGACACTGAATGATACTGAAATAAATGCTATAGAGTTCTGAAGCTGTAAAGCTTCCCCCTGTTCAGCAAATGGTAGTTAAGACTACTGTTCCTCATACAGATACATTCATATCAAGATTTATAAGATTATGGATGACAAAAAAAAAATTAAAAATCCAAATTCAAAAAGACAAATAAAAATCATATGCTCCAAAATTAGGAAAAAAAAAAAAAAAAGTGCACTAATACCGAGAACAGATTTCTAGCCCAATTGGTTGCGGAATGGTGGAAAAACACTATGGCAATCTCTTAATCTTCTATTCATATGAATATATGGACAGGGACATATTATATGCCAGAAAGTATTTTTAAGGTAAAGCACAGTTGCAAGCAGTAGCAGGTGTATCACGACACAAGCATGACAAAGGTTAGGGTATGGCAACTTCTTCAAACAGCTGGGAGTACGGTCCCTACTCCCCTAAATGAGGCACAGCGACAGCACTTTTAATGGACTGTCAATAAAAAGTTACCTATGGGGAGGGAAGAGAGAGTGCAGTAGTTCGAAGGACGTCACCTGAAATAATATTTAGATGTTAATGAGAAATAAGTGCAAAATTTCCAAATGATGCCTATTTCAACAAGGTAAAAGGAAACAAGTCATTCAGAGAAAGGCATTAATTCTTTCCTGTATGGCCCAGAAAGTACAACATGAACTTGATTTATTCTGAACTTGGGAAATCTGACTTCAAAACTAAAGCATGACAGTCTGTACTTATACAATTTTTGCTTCTTTACAAGTTGACTCCTAAACCCCACATATTTTGGGCCAGTTCTCTTCCTTGAAAATAATATCACACGTACATTGTTTTTACAACTTTTTTTTTTTATATACTTTTGATTGTTAGCAATGTATTGACCTTAACAGGACTATAATTAACGGGTAACTGTAGTTTGTTCCCAAAACTTAGACCTTCTATAATATTCCCAATTGTTCTCAAAGACAGTAATACTTAAACAGTAAATATTTATGCACATGCATTCAAATGTGCCTTTCTCTATAAAGGTATAGTTTTAAAAGCCTTATGGTATTTTTGTGTATTTCACATTATTCATGTTAAAAATCATTATAAGTAAAGAGATCACATTTACTCTGGAAAACAAAAAAAATAATCAAAGAAGAATGTGAATAAAAAAAATTAACAGTAAGAAATTAATTCCAGTAATAGAGAGTCCTACCTTTAAACTCTAGTAAAGTAGAAAAATCCACATCTGTAATGAAACTGATGTCATTAAAAACCTCTAAATACACTAGAGGTCACCCGTATAGATAGCCTTATATCTGCAATTTCCCTGTGTACCCGTGTGAACATGCTTCTGAATTTTACACATGCGGCTGGGGGAATTTCCCCTCTTGTTTTATTAGGTATTTCAAGACTTTCATCTTATTGAAAAGCATTATAGCTGCCTCTGTTGTTTGATTGTGTAGAAAATTGAGCTTGTTGGTACAACAATTATATTCTCAGTGATGCAAGTCAATGTTTTCCAGATAGACAATTGAAAGGACTCGCTCTTTGTATTCTAAAAACAGTGTCTGTTGTGCCATATTTCTTTTTATTGTTTATTGCCTCTCCCTCAAAAAAAAAAAGGAGGGTGGTGGTGTTTGTAACTTTGCTTTTATTTGTAATATCAGAAACCCACAATTCTGATTGCCAAAAAAATAAGCTTCAGATAGTTCAGAAGCCAACTCCATGGCAACCTGATAGCATCTACAGAAAAACTCCGGCACAATTTCATATTGGGCATGTGCCAAATCACACATATTGCATGCACACTAATTGATTGTTACAGAAAACCCCTAACTACCGGTGGAAAGAAGCGATGTGACAAACCCAGGCACCATCACAGCTCCAAAGAATTCTCTGGAGCAAGGACAGCTTTACCAGATGCCTATCTGTCCTCATATTTTACAACTTGGCAAAAGAAAAATTGTCATCAACTTTCAGGAGAAAAAAAAAAAAATCACCAAAAAAACCCAAAGTAAAAATTCCTACTGGATGGAAACAATCTCATTTGCAGTGAAAAGTTCCTTCTTCTACGAAAACTATTTCAGCAAAATCAGCATGTAATGATTTTGTCCTAGGAATTGAATCTCCACCGATGTTAAAAATACTTTTAATTCAAATTTCAGGCCAAATACTTCTGTCCAGGCTTATTCAACTCAAAAGGTTAATTTATGTTAATAGGCTCCTCCCATCTCCCATGGATTACATGCTAAATGACTTAGTTCATGTCTATAGGCTTTAGTTGTACACTTAAAACAAAGAAGTAGGTATCTCTAAACACTGCTAACAGATAAAAGTAGTTGACAGTCTTATCTGTTAATGCCATATGTAGGGATACCAGCTGTGGCCTGCCATAAATGTAAGGACTCCATAACAGAAAGGGTAGAACTTTTTACAAGATGATTTCTTGATACTTTCATATTGCAGCACTACTTGTAGTCTGACTTTTTATCAAGATACACAGTAAAAAGAATCAGCTCTCACAAGGCATGTATTATTTGACCACTGTTACTGCTGTTTGGGACTTCAAAGACATTCAACCTTCAACCCTACCAATGCCATTTGCCTTTCATGAGACATCTGCCTAACAGCTGATCTGTTAAATCACAGCTGTATCTGGAAAGTCACAGCTATAAACCATTTGAAAAAAAAGAGCTTCTATAGAAGATTGTGTATTTGAAATATGACAAGGTTACTGTCCTAATGCCAACAAGGAATCTCAAAGCCGTTATATGGGAAAATAAGTATTTAAAACTTTAGAGAGAGCAAGAGAGATGGTGCTTTTTCTTCCACTGTACAGCTTCAAAGTAATCCTTTGCAGTCTAATAGTTCAAGGGTGCTATTTAAGTAATTTCTCTCATTTGAACAAAAAGAAGTGCTCTAACTCAATCCCTGGTTTTGCTACAAGAATATGTTGTTTCATTTTAACTTAATAAAAGAAATGGTTCTCATGGGGTACAGAATTTATATACACGCTGCCTAAGGTACCATTTAAAAACAGAACTTAGGGCAACATGTTGCAGGGAGTTATTAGTAGGTCTAATAAGTAAGTATAAAGAATAGTACTGTAACTACCATAGTGACATTACTGATTTATTTAGCAGGAGCATCAGCAATTTTTTTGCCCTTCTATCTTTGTGTTATAGCCTACTTCCTATTATTCATTTATCTCTGTTCCCACATAAAAAGTGTTTCTAGTTCTTTTTGATCGTCTTCCCAGTTTCAACATCCTGTCTTGATCACTGCTTGGGCCATTGACAGTAGCAATATTTTATATGAAAATGAAGCTCTGTCGACTACTTGTTCCAAGTCAGTTGCTTTTCCTTCACACTGATTTCAATTAACTGGGAAGAAAAAAACCACTCATTTGTTATCAGGAACCTCAGATTTTACTGTTCATTTCAAGCTGACTTGTGAATTCCACCTCTTAGGAGCTTTGTTTTTGGTTATTCTTTAGTCATCACTGAGAATCTCAGTTTTTTTTCTTAGTAGTATGCACAGAGTGAAAGGAAGGAAAAACAGCAACTGAAATCTAACAGGAAAAGAAAGTGGTTAGAGGTGTGCCATTCTGGACACCAGAACTCCAAGAACACAATTTAACAATTACATCGTTGCCAGAAATCTTTTAAGGCAGCAGACAGAGGGTCTGGCTGAGGCCACAAAGCTGACTGCTAAAAAGGAGCACGTGCTTTACACACTGCTGAAGTGTGTGGTAGACTTGCAGTAGCACGTTTCAGCCTTTTTTCAGACATAGTGCTCCTTGGAGCTGCTAGCTTTCCCCACCGATCTTAAAGCTTCCAGTAATTTCAAGACTTTAGCTTTAATTAATGCCCAAAAAAGGAAGAAAAGCCATCCTATGTTTCTTTAAATTTTACCCTTTCCTCCTCTTTCCCTTTCCATACAACCCTGTGCAGAACACTTGACAAGACAGGCTAAACGCAGCCTCGCCACTGCCTTTATTTTCACCTGACAGTCAAGGGGAGCGGTGCCCCCGCTTCTCCCTGGTTGGGGCTGGCAGAGCTGACACAAGATTTTGAGTACCCGGCCCCACATGTGCATTCCCTTCTGTTTCGCTGGTGCCACCCCGACACCCCCGCTGAGGCCGTTCACCCAAATGCTGGCCCCAGTTCAGCCCTACAACCATGCTCCTGCCCTTTTTAATAAATATCTTCTTTCCTGTGCAATACCAGGCATCATCATTCAGTTTGACTTTATTCTGTAATGCTTTTCTAGTGATTCAGGAGACTAACCCACACTATTACACCACCTCAGCAGAGGCTGGTTTTCCTCCCGTTGAAGTCAAAAGGAAAATTCTTGTAATAAGAAGAGAAACTGGCTGCAGATGAACATTAACTATATCCTTTCAACATTTTTCTCTGCCTAATGGAGTATATTAAAGCTTCTCTGCATAACTTCTGAATAATACTGTATGCAATTTCATTATTAAAGTTTCACTTAATTTAATTCTGCTTTGAGGTTCTTGGTTAAAAATAAAATATGATTAATGCTTACAAAAGAGAATGAGAAATCTGGGTGTTAAGAATTCTGATAATGGCTACAGTTTCTGGGTAAATTGCTTCAGTAATTTTCATAGTAAAACACGTTAATGTTACCCTTGCTTATTGCAGTTCCCTACGCTAACAGTCACTGCTCTTCCCTATCATTCTTTTTAAAATTAATTAGTGTGGCATTTGGCTGCTTAACATAACACACTGAAAAAACAGTTTTCCCTGAAGGTCATTAGTGGCTGCCTACAACTGAAAGAACATGAACACCCAGTTGTAGGCATTTATCCTGCCTGCATCGTGAATGAATTTCAGTTTTACAGCAAGGAGTTACCAGATCTCCCTCTGGCTGTCTGCTAAACCTGAGTTTTCAAGACAAGAAATCTCATACAGGCTAGGAGGACAAAGGACAACTGCGATGTTCTCCAGGTCCAGTCTGAACAGCATGTCAGGATGCCAAGCATGTAATGACACTATCAGCAGATCTGTTCCCAATAGTGATTCTAAAAATCTAATCCTGTTTTGGATTAGATATTTGGATAGAGGCAGAACAAAACCTGAGACTGTGTTTCCAAAAAACTGAGTTTTATAAATTCTTGATCTTCTTGACTCATGCAGGCTCATACCCTGGCTTTCCAGTCAATCAGTGGAAGTCTATTAGGATAATCAGGGATTCATTAGAGAAAGAAACCTGATCAAATGGGGTAAAGAAAGCCAGAAGCTGGAGCCTTCCTATGCCCTTCACATCCTACTTTTTCATTATATAGATTTATCTGGAACTTTTTTCACATAAGATACATGTTCTTTCAGAGTCTATACCTACCTATTAAAATATGGTAAAATATAATACAGCGATTAAGCACAGTAGATGTAGTATGATAAAAATGGAAAAAATAACTGTTAATCCAACAGAAGTGCCTTGGCTACATACCAACCTAACCAGTCTATCTTCTTTATTAATTATTATTAATTACTAGTGTTGTGATAGGAGATTCATAATGCCTTTCCCAGTGGTAGTACCTACGTAGGACTTGAATATAATGAGGTGATTTGGAATTCACAAAGAGAGGGGTCACCCTACAATTAAGAATGCAGATAATCACATTTTCCAATGGGTTTTGTTAATTCACGTTTGGCCAAGACATTAAAAGCAATTATGGCATTAAGCTCTTATGGGTTTAAAAGAGGATCTTTTTAAATAAATAAATGTGCATGATAATAATGCTTTTTAAAAATTTAAATTTATTCCACAGATGATCTCCAACAAAACTACTGAATTACAAATGCTGGGGAAACTTGAATCTGCCTTCTAATCTAATCTTCACAGATAAATTTTAACTAAGCCTTATTAACTAGAAAGAACCTAATAAATGTGGTCCTTTTCCTAAGAATTATGTGATACTAGCCCCTGACCCAGAAAATAATCACCTTTGAGCATAATAAGTAGTTCTATTGAAATCAATAGAAATTGCCATAAAAGTAAAATATTAACTTACACATGTATTTAGATCCTGTGAATAATTTGGACCTTACTTTTTATTTGAAACCTATCTTGAAAATAACAAGCCATAATGATCTAGAGAAAAAGATAAATTACAAAAAAGGAGTCAGCAAATAACTAGTATTACTTGCTGCAGCTGCAGGTTAACAAATCAAATCTAAAACAGTTATCGCCCTTAGACAATAGGGAAATTCAGAATAAGATCTTAGTCAGGACTAGTGGAGCTAGGGGTACTATTATTGCGCTTTGCTAAAGCGCTGTAGCCTTCATGTATAGTCACATATAACTTGGCATAAAGAATTCTACCTTTCTGATCATGAATAAAAATTTAAATATTATTGTTGTCTATAGAAGTATCAATAAGATTCCCAAATAACAGTGATGAGATACCCAAAGCAAAACCTATAGATAAACAAACAGAACATGACTAAAGATTTGTTTCCCAGCCTACATCCAACCCCACTTACAAAGACTTGTCATCCTTTTTGTAAATGTGGGCACAAAAAAAGACAAAACTCTCCTCTACACTGTATCTATCTCCTTCCCACTCAACATATGCTTTGCTTTCATTTTTCAGTTACATCTTTCCACTGAAGTAGGTCCGTTCCCTAAGAAGAAAGTTTTTTTCTCTAGAATAAGGGGGAAAATGATGGAAAAAGGAAGATTTAAGGAGAGCTTCTACTGCTAATCACAAAATGTTTTGGTCGGCACAGGATTGTTAACACATAGAAATTAATTTCATTTAGAAATAATAGGAAAAGGAATATTTTGTTTCTACAGTAAGTATCAAACTGAACTAATACAACTTTTTATGGAGAAGCCAAACTTGGTTATAATTTGCAACTCTGACTATCACTTTGAGTCTCATTAGTGCAAGACTGGGCTTTCGGTTTAAGTTATCCTGCTAAAAATCAAAGTATGTGATAGAGACAATTACAAAATCTTATCAATTCCTACAGGCATGGAGCTACTTGTTAGATAAGTTAACATAAATCATGGGCACACTGCTGCATTGACCAATCCTTCCTCTTTTAAGATATCACCACCTCCAGTAGAGAACAGAGCCAGATCTAGAGCTCCCTCTGTTAAACATAACTTCTTTACTATTTGTTTCTCTATAAACAATAATTTTCCATCCAAGTCAGGAAGAAAAGTTACATACAGTAATTTAACTTTGCTCTAAACACTTCTAATGGCCTCTAATCAAAATTCTCACTTTAGTGAGATAAGGACACAAACTCAGATCAAGATGTTAAAGAATACCAATATAATTTAACAGTTGCTGATAGAGAACAAACATTGCTTCCCATTTATAAGGTTCAATACACTTAAGAAAAAGAAGGGGATATAAAACCAAAGTGCACGAGTGCATAGCCATCAAGGGTTGTTTACGCTCTTGATATTTTAGTAAGTTTTCTTTCAGGCAAGCTTGCCTTTTTTTTTTTCTCCCTTATGTTTCAATTTGCATCCTAGATGCATAAGGTATCTTACTTTGTCAAGATGTCCTCTTGTCCAGGTCTTGAGGACTTGCATTATGGCAGAAAAATATTTTAGAATTTTTCAGTTCTGTGCAAATCAGGTTTGAACTATTGCAGTGCAACAAATGAGAAGTTGTTAATTACTAGCCCAGTAACCCCATTGTGGAAAATGTAAATGCACATCCAATAGTCTGTTTTATATTTCAGATTGGAAGCTTGTCAAAACTCTAATGTAAGCTTGTGGCTTTTTATGAGTAATAAAAGTGACATAGTGACACGAAACTTTGGCTCTTGTAATCTGTGTCATTTCAATACAAAATATCCTTACAACCATGGTCCTAATGCTTTCTACAAACACTGTGGGCCGTTGTTGGGACATCTGAGTATTAAACAAGAGTCTAAAATGTGCACTGCATGGATTAGTTAAGTAATAATGATGCATTTTTGTTCTTTTTCTGTGCCAGGGTATAAAACTTGGGTGGAAATTGAAATTCATAAAACCCTTCAGACCAAATCCCAGTTTGCTGCTGACTTTACATAATCCATGGGAAGCATTTCTATAGGCTATAAAAACAAATCTAGCCAAATAGTTGCCAGGTAAAAAGAACTGAGAAAACACTGGCCTTTTGACACAGAACGTGCTTCTTGCTTTTAACATCAGCCAGAGACAAAATAGACTATGCTGAAGCAATCTGAAGATTTCAACAAGAAGGACAAAGTGTAAACAGGGATTTACTGTACGTGGTATATTTGATCAAGTCCTGAATGAAGGGAAAATACTAGTTCTGCGGAGCAGTCCTCAGCTGACATGCAAAATGGGTACTGGACCCAAATCTTAGGAACATTTACAAATAAGACGTGGATTTAGAAATGCCAAAGCAGGAGATATTAGCATATAGGGCTATATTTCAGCAGTCTTCTCTAGTAACCACAGTAATACCTTTCATTAGTCATCTTATCCTACTGCATGAAACAACAGTGAAAGGCTTCTTACCATTAACTGGGACAGAATACAGCTCTGTCAGTAAGTGATGTGCTCCAGCAGAATGTGAATCAGCCTCTGCCCTCTCTCACATCAGCTTGCTTTTCTCCACTCGTGAGTGCAAACATCTCATCCACTCTCAGAAACATCTGTTCATCCTCTAATGAGGAAGGAGGCAACGCTCTAATTTTATAGGTGCAATTCTGTTAAAAAATTGATCTGTTCTCCAACCCACACCATTGCAGTAGCTCAGACTACTAATCCTTCTCTTACAGTTAGGATCTGTAGTGGTAAAATATCACCCATCAGCTTCTGGATTACCCTGCTCGCAAAGCTCCCCTACTGTACTTCCTGAAAAACAATATGACATTTGGAGTTGAGAAAGTTGAAAAAACAAGGATTCCCCTTGGAGACAAACTTTTCTCTTGCTTTTGGGTTGCTACCAGGAAATCCACAAGCCTCTTGATATCAGACCTACCTTCCCCCTTTTCTTCCTTTATAATATTATTGTCTCTCTTTTAATTATAGTGGCACCAAGAGACCCCAAATGCAATCAGTGACTCATTCTGCCAGTCTCTGTGAAGACATATGGTATGAGACAGTCCTTGCCCTGAAGAGCTTACAGTTTAAATAGGCAAGACAATAATGAGACACGTTAGCATTGTTATCACCATCTCCCAGGTGAGAAGTTAAGTCACAAAGATGAAAAGCAACATGCTCCAAATCACATGTCTACACCATACAGTGAAGCATGGCTCAGTCCTCTTGGAGTTAACAAACATTTAAGCTGATAAATTGACACAGTGGAAAGAAATGCTGATGTGCTGGTTTGGGTCCAGAAGCCCTACAGATTGGAAGTGCATCATTTTGGCCAAGACAAGCAGCCCTGAAAGGAAGCATTGCATGAAGCACACTTACAGTACAACCAAGTCAGATGTCTGCACCACACTTTCATTCCCATTCAGTCTGGGCGACTCAGGACGCACTGCCAGAGGTACTCATGAAAAGTATATAGTGCAGAAATGGAAGCTATTCAAGACCTGGTCAAATAGATTTCTTTAAAATCCATCCTTCCATTCTTTCACAGCGCTGTTTGTCCCCAAGGTGAGAAGTGGACCTTGTTTACAGATTTGCCTTCTCAGCAATCCTGTTGAGTTGGACTCTAAAGTACGGGCAGAAAATCCCCATGTTTTTCATAGCAGTAAAGAACTGAAAGTGAAGCCAAATAACACGTTGTGCATCAGTTTGCTATATATGAGTTTGGGAAACCTGTTTAAAATGAAAAATATTATACCTATTTGAAAAATAATACTGTAAGATAAAGAGCAAGATGATTGCATATAGTTTTAGTTCCTCTCAGAAAAAATATGTCTCTGAAATGAACTTATTTCAAAAATATTATACCCGAAATGAGAGATTTAACTTGTCTCTTGAAGTGAAGTTACACATGGTAGGTATATTGAATGAATAATATTCAGTGTTAATCATCAGTTCAGAGGCCACTGGATACTAAGTTATGATGTCATATTAGTCTCTTTTATCTATTGCTTTTTTCTTTCATCTGATTAATAGCATATTAAATTTTATTTCTTTTATCAAGAGATTTGTCAATGATCTTGAGCTTTGCAAAATTTGTTGTCCTTTTTTTTTTTTTCCAAATCTACTGAAAAAATATCTAATTTGCCATAGTGTCTTCTTGTGCATGACTTCTGCTTCCTGATAACCTTGGGATATCTAGTGATCTCTTGTAATAATTTTGAGTAGTCTTCCATGATAATTTTGAAGCACAAACTCATTTTCATAAACTCACTAAGAGTTATGAATTAGATTCCCCCCGTCCCCCTCAGAAAACAGAAATTAGCATGGACTGTTGTGACAAAAGGACTTACTGTATCACTTCTGTTATGCTTGATGCTTTTCATTTTCGGCTACATATGATGTATTATCCTTTTCTTACTTTAAAAATACTTGAATACACCGTAGAGCATGTAGGTTACTGCTGCTGGTATTATCAGACAATTAGTTTGGAGGTACTACAATAGTACTTGATGTTTGTTATTTATCTTGATCTTTCTCCATTCAACATCTTGTTGAGAAAATACTGCACACAAAGCTGGTTAAGATAATGCAATATTTCCACTCTTAATTACTTCTCAAGCACACATGCAAAGCTTTCATATATTAATAATCTATTACATAAAGAAAAGTACTACAGCAAGTCTTCAAAAGGAAAGTAAAATAGGCAAACATTTATTTGAATAGTTAGTTTGCCTGAAGAAGAGAAACTGAAAACCAAAGGACTAGAAGAGATCTCCTGGATAAGGTCATGCCACACCATAGCCCTTTCATAAAGTCATCCAAACCCATTGTAAAACTAATTCTTTTACTTACTACCCTTGAGTGTTACTACTTTTGGTAGCACCTCTTGATTGTATAAAATGAATGCTAATTTGAATTTTTTCCAATTAAAATCATGCTACCTGTCATTTCTCATCTACAAAGTCAGTCATTTTTTTCCACGATTCAAGACGATCACTGTGTAACATAAAGACTACGTAACATATAGTCAGTTACCTAAAGCAGTAGCTACATGTTAGCTCATTAAAGAATCCTGATAAGAAGTCTGTGGGGGATCAAGAATGACATCCCATTTTCCAGATGGGAAAACTGAGGAAAAAAATATTTAATTTCTAATCCAAGCATACTGAAATCAACCTAAAAGATTCTCATTTTATTTTCTAAGCTTTACTGTATCTCCTGATTTAGAAGATCTGCAGACTACACAGAATAGTTACAGTTTTCAGGAGTTCACTTACCATATATACTCAATGATCTGCTAAAAGGTTATGCAGGAATGTACAAGAGAATATAGGTGCTCTGAATCAATTAGAATTGGCCTGAGAAGATGTGGTGTTCACACTAATCAGTTGTGATAAAGTCTTCTCTCAAATAAGAAGTTTTCCGTTGCCCTTTTATATAGACTTTTTACATTTGTTGGGTAGTCACATCATCTCTAGAATAATTTGCATATCTATCTAATATTTAAGGAGGTATATGATGGCCTCTAGTGGTGCATATCAGCATGAAAATGCTGAACTGCTGCTCTGTTTCCTCATAGTTTTAAAGACAGCGTGTAAGAAAAACAAACATACATTTGAATTGTATCTGCTGAATTAGAAGACCAGCAGAATATGGCACACAGCAATGAATGTGAATGTTTCATCACTTTTTGCTTGGTAACAAACAGAAAATTCCTTGAGCCAACATTATTACATTAGAATAATTTAAAAAATATTCAAAATCTTCACCATTTCACATTGTTGTCTCTCTCCCAGGCTTTTGATCACTCTACACAGTTAAGCTTTAGTCTGCTGATACTGTCAGTCACTAATTCATTGGGGATACTGCAGATACTGAGTGAGAAAAATCCATCTATGCTTTTCCATAGAGGAGGTGCTTACAGAATAGATATTCTTTAGCGTGAATTAGTCCTTCATGTTAAAAAGACTTTCATCACTGTATTTGTGAAGTATTTTAAAAAGAGACAGTACTCGGTAAATGAATTCTTAACAATGAAAACACCAAAACAAAATTTCACCATACTAATTTTACCTTATTCTTACAAATTGCATCTCATAACCCAGAGAGTTGTAAGAAGGCTCACACAGCTGATGGGATTTACTATTATACTAGAAAGTACAGAAAAGTAGGCAATTAAACACTAATACATTCTTTATTATGTTTAATATTAAACAGCAATCTCCTTGTGCATGTCCTCTTAAATCTATTTGTTTTCATACTTTTATTTCTACATGGCCAAAAACTTGATTTTGTCTTTCAAAACACTTAGCAAAAATTTCAACACTTATAGGTTGAAGCTTTAGGCAGTAATTTCAGCCTGAAGATTTTAATGTATTCTTAAAATTAATATTATGAGAATTCACAGATACTGATTTGTTTTTAAGCAATAATATATATTTTTTTTTTCAACCAAAGCAATTCACAACTTCCTGGCAAGTCTCTCTATGATGTTTTTTTAAAAAATCTGTTAACTAACAAGTAAACTTGTAAACATTTCTATACAACAGAATGTGAATTTACGAGAATTTGAAAGACAGAGCTACTGATCTCAGTCAGTATCTTCCGCAGCTCTGCTCCAAGCGAGTTTTCAGGAACTAAGTCATATGATAGATAATTGCCATAGCTCATTCCCAAGGAAAATGCAGAGATAAAAGGATACACTAAGGCCATTCAAGGGAGTTTCTGAATACATCTTTCCCTCTGTTATGCCAACATTTTGCAACAGCATCCTTCTCTATCCTAGGCTATCTACAGTTACAGGGACTAATTTTTTTTCCCCTCGTTCTTAAAGTCATTTCACAAGTATTGTAAGAGAGATGGAAGACTTTAATGTCACAGACCCTTTTCCTTCAATTCCTGCATTTTTGTGAGGAAGGTTGTTCAGGTGCAACCAGATTCTTTTCACTGAAAAACTGAATTTCGAAACCTCAGCAATGCAAATGTTGTGAGATGCCTGTGAACTGCACAGACTGACAGTAAGCAAAACGTTTTCACATCAGAACAGAGCAGAAAACTATAGGCAAGGAAATGCCTAATTGTACAGTGGGTGACTGATTAGGCCTTTACTGTCTATTAGCTGCTTCTAAGCGCAAAGGGTAGAAGTTGAATGATTTTCTTAAATGTTTCTGATAAGTTTTCAAGTATATATGGTTTTTCAGCTGTACCTCTTTCCTTGCAGTTTTTCACATCTCTCAGGGTCTTATGAATTTTCAGCACCTTACTGCCTTCTTTAGCTATACACAGCTACTTCTGCTACACAGTCCTCCCCTAAGTACGGGATCCCAAGTCTCAGGGTTAGCAAATCACGTTTCCACTGAGCCAAAGTGAGTCTACTATATGAAAACCAAGAAATGATCCTTTCACAAGAGGATTTTCTCTCTCACACTTTTTCCTCCTCTGCCACCCCCCAGCATCACATCTCTGCTCTCCCGTTCTCTCCCCCTGGGATCTGGATGCCAACACAGTGTGAAATATTAACTAGATAATGATTTTTATTTCCCTTGCAGGAGATCAGAGGAGCTACTAAGAAAATCATTGCTATGAAGCAGAATACAGAGTGAGCCGTCATCTAAGGAGCAGTCACCAGCCGCTCTCTGTGCAGCAGCAATGTTAATGCACGATGCTCTATCTTAATAGCCATCTCAATCGGCTATTAAAATGCAGCGCTGCACAATAAAATCACTACCCCACTGCTGCAGGAATACTTACCAAAGATGCAGTCCCTGAAAATTACCCTTTGGCTCAATGGAATGCTGCCATGCCAAATGAGCTGTCTCGGCTCCTCTAATTTTCTGCTAAAGAAATAAAACTCTTACTTTTTAATTTTAAATTTACGTGATTATGCTGAATGGCATATTCAGCCAAGACAACACAGACATAGCACGAGTGTACCGCATGCAGTGCCTCAGAATTCAATAGCAGAAGTACTCCAAACCTCCTCAAGAAAATTGTGCTAACTTCCAGAGGAGATATTATTCTCAGTTTCTTTAAAGAATGCCTTTCAATAGCATCTGCGTGCAGGTATTGGAGAGAGAAGAAGAGGAAAATGTAGCTGGTAAGAGTTTGTTTCTGGAAACTTACAGGTTATAAGCAAGTGAATTCTGAAAAGGCGGGATAACAGAGAGGATGAAGGTAGGGGTGAAAGACATGAAAGGACTACAGTCACAAAGAGGAAGTGGAGAGGCTGGTAGGCTGTATAATAAAGGGGGAGGATGAAGGTTAAAAAAGAATTGAGTTGTCTGATCCAGACAGATGGGTTTTGGGACAACTTTGTCTCATCTTCTGAGTACACAGATTCAGGTGAGAACAAGGAAAGCCACAGAGGCAGATGTAAAAGACAGAATGATGTAGTGAGCTCATGTTGCCCTCCCTGAGTCATAGAAGACGATGATCAAAAGTCAAGTCAAAAAGATAGCTGGAATATAGCAAAAATATGTTTCAATTGCATAAGCTTCAAAATGTAGGCAGAGTCTCTTTGCTTCAAACATCTACCAAGCTGAATTGATCTGATTTGAAAGGTAAAAATATATCTGTTTGATAGGCTTGAGCATCTTACCTCCTCTTTAGCTACACATAGCTACTATACATCTTCTGCTGCACAGTCCAGCCCTCACAACCATACCTGATGTGTCTGATCTGGTTTGAAAGGTAGAACTCGTTAGGGATATTCATATGAAGCCAAGTTTCTGCAAAGAAGAGTTCATCCATAAACATTATGTTTTAAGTATACTGGATATCATCAGCTTTGCTTAATCTTTTACCTGGATTCCCGATGTATCTGCCTAGGGGCCAGAGACAACTGCACCTTTTGGCTTAAGTCAGACATAATTTATTAGTCTGTCCCAGAGCCAGGGACTCTTGAAGCTGCAGAGCAAAAGCCCCAGGGAGTCTGCTAGCAGGGCTGTCCTGGATCTTGAGACCTCAAGGGAAACAGGCAGCTAGCCCAATGGAGTTGACAATGTTTGCAGTTTCATTACTGGTATCATCTGGGATGCCGACAAGGACATCGGTTTCAATTAAAACCTAAAGGGACAGAAAGTTCTTATTTGTCAGAGAATTCAGATGTGTGATTTCTCACATTTAGCCTGAAACCAGCTCTCCTTGCCCCTCAAAATCCACACATGTGCAAACTAGAAACTGCTTTTTTGACAGCTCTACTGCAAAATTGATCCTTGTTTTTATATTTAAGTCTTCCAATACTAATATAAAACCGATAAAGCTGTAAAAAAAAAAAAAAACAAACAACCAAACAAAAACATTCTGAACTACTTGAACAGATAGGATGATAGTTTATATCATCTACTGCTAGAATTTGCAAATATCTGCCATTACAGTTAAGTAAAATTTGGAAAATGTTGTATAATTAGCTCTTCAAATAGAAAAAGCAAAAACACTGCTCTGCAGCAGAGATCACTTTCCCCGCTTTAGTCTGACATCCTCCATCAGTCTCCAAAAACACAGTAACACATCAGCCTACAGTGTGACATCCAACCTACACGAGAGTGTGGGAGCAAGCTAAGAGTAAGAAGCTCACTGGGCTCAAACAGAAGAAAAAGGGTTGGTCAGAAAAAAAATCTTTTGGGATTTAATGGTTGAGGTTGGGTGGGACCTCTGGAGGTCATCTGGTCCAAATCCCCCTGCTCAAGCAGGGCCACCTAAAGCTGGTTGCCCACGACCTTTCACTTGGAGGTACTTCTTACCCTTGTAACTTGGTTATCCTTTTCAATCTTGGTTCAGAAAAGGCAAATACTTCCAAAATTAAGTGGAGAAAAAAAAAATAGTGCTCCAAATAGTCTAACAGACTTTGGGCTGGATTCCCCATTACCCAGCACCAAAGCCTGCATGACTTCAGGAAAGGGTGACAGTTGTCACATATAACAGTGCCCAGCTGCCAAAGGAGAGACTAAATGAGCATCTGCCTTTAAAATAAAAATAAAATAAGTCTTACCTAAAAAAACAGAGCCTCTGCAGAAAGGAGCAACAGTGCTGCATCATGCCCTTCCCTCCTCCTCCCTTTTTTTTTTTTTTCCCCTTCCAAGTGTGCTTTAAATAATCTGAGCCACTGCTTTATGCAACACCAGTAGTAAGCACCAGGAAGATACTGCACTGGTGACCTTGGATTTTCCAGCCCATTACTCCTGACTGGTCTCCACAAGCCTGCTACATTGCCACCTGCCACATAACACCTCCTTCAATGTCGTGAGGAAGTCAAACTCTGTTTGCGCTTATCCCATCCTACCCCCGCGTGCCACAGAGCTTTTTCTGTCGATCTGCAAACAGAGAGCGATCCGGGGCTGTCAGTGTGCTAAGGATCCTTCCTCCCTCCTCTGCCTGCATTTGTCACTTATCTCATAGGAGGTGCAGAAGAAGAGAAAGGAAGATGAGTGGCAAAATTTCAATTTTCAGCCTGGTTAAAGGAGTATTTCAAATCAACAGATGCTGCAAGATTTATAAAGAAATCAAAAGGCCAGTAAATATTACAATTTTAAATATTTTTTTGAAAGAAACCTAGATACTTGCAAGGCATAAAGATGCATACACAGTCTGAATGATTATGTCCAGAAAAAAGGGTCAAAACAACGTCCTTGCTACTTGTAGCAATTTTTACATGCAAGCCATATTTGAAGTAATTAGCATAGTTGTTTGCCTTTTTATTTCTACAAAAGCAGCTGACAGACTACCCAGAGACCCTAAAGAACACTGCCTCAGGGGAAGACAAAAGCTGTCAACATCAAGCTGCAAAGATCTCTTTGAGAAGGAAAACAAATTCCCAGCGAGAGAAGTTGATACGCCCGCTGATGAGCTGTTCAAATACGAAACGCAGACACTTGAAGGGAGCCTGCTGCAAACACATCCATAGAAGAAACAGAACATTTGGCAAAAAATTTGGCACAAGAAAAAATGAAAGCAAGCATAAGGATGTGATGGCACTAAGAAATGCTGGCATGCCATATGGAAAAGAAGAGTTGAAGGGAAAGCAAATACGCCTCGCAAACTAAATACAAAAACATGTGCTGGCTGGCAACACCAGCTAAACCCTGGCTACTACTGGCAAGTAGTGATGCTATTTGATTCAAGTGTTAAGGGAGCATTTTATGTCACACAAAAAAATGTGGTAGATGTGTTGATATTGGTGTATTTTATTGAACTAATTCAAAAGCAACAGCAAGAAAGGTTTAATAACCTACCCCAGAGATAGTAGAGAATTTTCTCTTTCAAAACCTTTTTCAATTCCTACAGTGAATTTCACACAAAAACAACATTTCCCATAGGCATTGTTAATTTTTGTCTAAATGCCTCAATTTTCTATTAGACAGTGGAAAATAAAACAAATCATTTGCACCAAATTCAGGTATTTTTCTCCTTTTGATTTAGCTTCTTATCTGAAGCTGACATTTTGTGACAGCAGCATTACTTGAGATATTTAAATACTTCAGCAAAATTTAAAAGTAAAATTATGAACTCTGCATACTCTTAAGGTCATAATTTGAAGCTGTCACCATCTAGTGGCATCTTTAGTAGAGTCCTTGAGTATTCCTGTGAACAATGATTTAGGGAGACTTTGTCAACTTACGTACCTTATTTATTCCCGTGTCCTGGTGGAGATAGACAAATCCTGGCATCCTGCAGAGGAATGCCCCAGCTGAGCCAATCATCTAAGAAAGGAGAAAGTTTCAATTTCTGTTTTGGGAACTTGTATTTTCTCTACAGTCACATGGTCCATTGAAAAATGAGGAATCAGCAGATTCCACGAGTAGAAACTTCTATGTGAAGGTATGCATCCAGCATGTAGTTCAAAAACAAAAATACCTCCCCTCTACTTCTACAAACATCAGGGAAGCCACACAAAAAAACCCTGCAACACACATAAGCAATTAATGAAAGCAACAAGATGTTAAAATACTTAATCTATGTCATTTGATCCCTTTTAGCTGTTTTAGAAAGTAATTCAGGCAGAGCTAAGATAATAATTCCACTACAGACAATCAGGCAGTGATAAAACAGGGCAGGTAAAGCTATGACAATAATGAAATTATCTAAGTAAAGCCTATTATCTTCATTAATTTTCACTCACTTTCCACCACAGTGGTAAGATATTAACTTGCTAATATCTTCTATCCTATTCAAAAAGAAATGCATCCCTTGAGCAAATAAACTAAATTATTAATTTCTTTATATCAGGATTTATAAAATAATAATTATAAATTAAATGTGTGCAGAAAGTTTCCGGTTGCAGTCTTTAGATGCAAAATGTGACTGATTGCTGTTTAAGAGAGTATCCCTGTCTGTTACTTTAGAAACTCTAAAGTCTGCTAAACACCTTGAAAGAGACAGATGTTTTTATAAAACACATCAGTAAAAAAGCTTGACTCATTTTACTAAACTTGGCTATTACTATAATTTTTTAGATATCCTCAAGACTTTTTTGTAGTAAAGCGTGCTGTACAGGTAGAATTATCACTATCAGTTTATTCTGTTAAACCAACTGAATAATGGCTCTGCCATACCTAAAGGAGCGCAACAAGAAATGACTCATGGTTTTGCTAAGAAATTTTGCCAAACAGTCGTGACTGGGACTCAAAAAACCGTTTCTAAAATGAAATAATCAGTTGCACGTATTCCTTCTGTGGAAGCTCTAATACCCTCTTCTGAGAATACAACGTGATGAACTTGAATGAAGCCATTCACTTCAGGTTCCAAAAGCACTTTACTAACAAATGGAAAACTTTAGGAGTTAATAGGCACAAAACAAAGATCTAAACTCATGTCCTTTCATACATGCTTAGACTAAAAGTGTTGCAAACATGGGATTTTATTGTTCACATAGGAAAATAATTGCCTGCTGTAAGATTTCTTGGGCCTGGTAAACCTCTTGTTACATTTATGCCTGAGAAAATCTACAGTTTCTTAAATACATGCAAAGCTACAGACAAGCGTTTAGTTGTGTTCGTTTTCACATGCTTTGAAGTCAGTTATTTTAAAGGCAAAACTGAAAAGACACAATGATCTTTAAAAAAAGTTATTGGGTTTTCATAAAAATCTTTAGAACACAAATTTCTTTCATCCTTGTTTCATATTATCCACAACTGTCATCCACTATCCTTTTAGTGACTTTCAAAAGAAAGTGTGTACCCATTCACATGAAGCATGCAAAAGAAATAAACAGCCCAATTTTACTCAAGAAATTACTCAGCAAATTAAAATTTCCCTATAAACTGTAAAACCTGTAATATTACTATAAAAGCTACTAAAAAACCCACTACTTCCAAGACCTACTTTAGGACGGCACAGAAATCTTGCTATTTATATGAATGCAAGAGAAAACATACCAGAAAACCCCACTAAGAACTCATTCTTTTTTCCATAACTTGTTAAGTAAAACGCATAACGTACTCCTCAAAAGTCTCCATTGAAGAGTTTGTCCACCACCAAAAGTGGACACCAAAAACAGAATACCAAGGCATCAACAGTAATCAGTGATCATATGCTTCAAGTATTTTCAATATCTGCAAACCAGCAACACTATCACAGTCAGAAATTCAAATGACTTAAATTAAAATGCCTGTGTTAACAAGAAATGTAACTATAGGAAGGTGAAGTCTCTCACAAGATCTGCCTGCAGCAGATGATTAAAAAAAGTTTATCAAACTATATTCGATATACTAGGAAAAGATCACCAGAGAATTCTCCTAGATGTAAAATTTTGTTTCTATTGCAGATTCCACTAAAACATGAGAGACTAGAATCAAGATAAACTTCAACTTCAATAACTATAAAAAGACTTAAATCTGTCACTCTGAAGCCATACAAAATAACTAAAAGAATCACAGGAGACATGAGAATTATGACTTTGAGGCAAAACACACATTCAACAGACCCCAACTGACTAAAGTAGATTTAACTGAACAATATAAATCCAAACCAGAAAATTATACGTGCCCCAACACATTTTAAATTCATAGTAACAATGCTTTTGTTGTTGATTAAATCCAAAATATCTGAATTTCAACATCTTTAAAAACAAAAACAGAAAATGGAAAGGGCATTTTGCAACTGTCTCTAACGTACTAAAACTTCCAATACCAATATTACAGATCAAGACTTTACTTTGTCTAGAATCTTACTCAGCAAGACTGGCAGGGGGGAAGACAACAGGTAATGGAAGTAACTACCTGATGTGTCAGAATTTTATTTAAATTGCACTCTAAGTTACATGCATTGCAATTCAAAACCATAAATACCAGTGATTATGTTCTTCAAAAGAGTGGACTAAGGAAGTGGAATAAAAATAGCTATCACTTTTGAAAATCTAGTAACATGTCCTTGTGTAGAATCAAGAGTTCACCAAACAGGTGAGACATAAGGCAATGTAGGAGGCAAATATGGGTTCAGACCATAGCTTAAAATATAAAATAAGCTTAGTAATGAAGACTTGCTTGACAACAAAACATTTGCAGTTAACTGATTTCTTAAAGCAATTCTCTATTATGTCCCAAGTATAATGAGCTGAAGGTTTTTACTATTGGTAGCTGGTCTCCAGAACAAAAACTCTTCAAATGACGATTATCCAATCCAAAGTTCAAAAACAAAAAAAACAACCAAACAAACAAACAACAAACAAAAAAAACAAAAAAGCATGCAAACCACTAAAAGAGTGCAATTAGCAAACAAACCAACCACCAACTAAAAAGCCCATTTTTAAAGAGTAGGAGATGAAGTAGATGACACATGTAACCCAAATAACTACATACTCCCCACCCCGGCTAAAAACCAGCCAAGCAAAAACATCCCCCAAATCCGCCCAAAACAAACAAAACACCCCTAGAATGCTGATACATAGTCCTGGGGACACAAGGAATCACTTTGTCCCTGAGATTCCAGCAGATTTTTCATTAGACCTTCCAAATATCTGCTCAGCAGAAGCCTTTATACTACTTCATGGCTTTCTGGTGTACATTACACAGGACATAATCCTGACAGACTCCTGCTTATTAATTTCTTTCCTGTACTGGGCACCATTAAAGCACATAGCTACGTGGCCAGCTAGCTATACGTGCCTTTTGAATACAGAACGCTGAAGAATATCATAATTCCTGGATTTTGTAGAGCAAGTACACATTACGTGACACTAGTGCATGCTAAAATAATTTCCATGGGTCTATTAACCTGATACTACATAGAACTGCACTTTAATTCATTGCATAAGAGCTGGCTGGAAACAGTTGTAGCAGGAGACTCAACTGAATGGATAAGAACTCAAACACTGAATGAGGCAGACCTTCGACAAATTACCCAGTAAAGCTTACACAAAAAGACACTGAAATATTTTAACCCCATATATTTGAGTTTTAAAGTAAGTAATGTCAAAAATACAAGGAAAGGTTTTTACCTGGTATGAACTAATGAAGCTCCATGAAAGTCAAGGACTATAAGAGCTCGGGTTAAAAAAAAAATTTCAACCCAACCCAACCAACCTAACAAAAACTCACCAGAACATAAGAGGAACATCACATCCATTTAAAATAAAGAAGGCAAAAATTAAAGAAAAAAAATAAAGAAAATTCAAACAACTCTGGCTGTACAACACCTCCATGAGCATACATGAACCAAACAGCCAGAAAGGGAATTTGAGCCTCTGTGGTGCAATTCTGTCCCCATTTACTAAGATGCAACTCCCCTTTAAGTCACTGGAAGCAAAGTCTGAAAGAGGGCAAACTAACTCCTTAGTTACATTACAGCCTACTCCCATCTTTGATCTTTAAGAAATGCAGCATCAGGGAAAGTGTTACTGAGGACGAGTATCAGAGTACAAGTTGGCAGCTGAAATTTTCTAAAATTACCACAAAATACACATTTAGAAGTCCCTGAAAGCTTCTTCACCAGCTTAAAGGATGAATGGGAAGTTACATGGTGGTAGCTGTTGTTGCAGGATTGCAGTAAACATGAATGTTAGCACATGTGTTATATCATGGTACAATACACATAAAGCTCCTTTTAAAAAGTGGGAGCAAAGAAAATGAAAGAATTCACCATCGGGAACAAACACAGAAGTTCTTTTATCAAAACTTCAATGGAAGTCAAGTGATGAATTTCAAAAGGGAATTGTGCTTGGCTAAGGAGAATTTAAATAAGAAATGAATAGTGGGTCAACACCTTCACTTTTTATTAGGTACTTGACGGCCAAAAGAAGAAAAAAAATCCTTCCTTCCTTTGTCTGCATATTCTGCATTCTAAACAGAACGAAAACCTGCCTGAAAATTATGAATTCTCTTAATGCTGCTATTTTGCATTAATATATAATGTTAGCCTTAAATTATCGTACTGGACAAACTAGCTGAGCTGGCTTGCTTTCTATACTGGTGTTCCCAAGGGGAAAACGCTGCTTGTTAAAGCTAAAATCTCTTAATGTTTCCCTGAATGAGAAGATGTAGAGGGCGTTTTTAAAGCATTAACAATGTTCTTATTACCCCAATATAATGTTTACACAGGATAATGCCTGTTACCATAAAATAACATAATAGACAAACTAATACAAATGTATTATCTGCTAAGAAAAAAACCTTCCTCACACTACGTTCCAAATGCAAGTACGCTGTCCAAAGACTATTTATTCTCAAGTGGGCTTATGAACTGTTCAAACTCCACTGTTTACTTGACACTTTTCGATACCTGGAAAGCAAAATACTGGAGGGGAATATTTACTAAGCAGGGTTCAAGAAGAACTCCGCAGCGCTGCTGGCTTTGGCATGCACTGCGCCTCGTTGCAAGAGTGGCAGAACCGCTGGTGCAGAACAGCAGCTTCAGAAGGAAGCGAACGGGAACGACCACCAACAGCTTTCAACACCTGGGATTTGCCTTTTTAGGTACTGTCTGGATCTGCGCTGATTCAGTGAATATATTTTAAAAGTAAATATTGCACTCAGTTTCCTGAATGCCCATCAATAAGAAGTTGCTACCAGTGTGGGAGGAAAGATTAAATAAAAATAATAAAGTAACTAAAATGGAACTAGAGCAGAATGTGGGTGTTCAGTGTAACAAGTACACTTTGACAGGAATGTAAGCAGTTTGCAGCAAGTATTTAACCTGATTGGCAGAAATCTCTCAGAAGCAAATTAGCGATGCAAACTATTTAAAGGAAAATTGGAAATACAATTTAAGCATATTGGATGCCCATTAAGGACTGAATTATTTAAAACCCATCATACAGTATGATCCAGCAGTCCTCAAACCTACTAATTTTATTTGGATCATTTATTTCCATCACAATTTAATCAAAGTAGTAGTTAAAGAGCAGGTTTGATGTGCCCATATAAATCATACGAATTAATGGCCAAACAACAATAGTAAGTGTTCATTGGTCTGTAAGAAGTGAAGCTTATGTGTCTTCTGGTGTTTGACTTACGATTTTGCCCTGTACTAGAATATCTGCATTGGCCTGAGAACTTTCTGTCTTGTCACCTCAACAGACTCTTTTTTAAATTATGTGTCAAACTATGTTAATTATTACAGTGAGAGCAACATGGGGTTACTGGCAGGTCTCTAGAATCTGTTTCCTTCTTCCTGAATGTCTTTTTGTTTCTTCTTCATTGTTACAGAGCAGCAACCCCAAGAGACTGCTAACCTGCTCTTACAGGCCACCCATTTTTACTGTCTCAACAAGTTCTATATCAAATATTCTCTTTTTTTCTGGGTAGGAAAAACACAAGTAGCTACTTCATAGCCATGAGAACTTGACTGGCTATCAGAACATTCAATGACTTCCTTGTATTTTCTTTATTTAAAAAAAGTGAAATAATTTTTTTCTATTGTTGTGAAGAATTACTAGTTCTAATACCATTACCTAATTTAAGGGTGGAGAGGCTTTTTTGTTTGTTGTATTGTTTAACTTGTACAGTATTTCTAAAAAAACCGCAACCAAATCCAAACCTACTCCATACATTACAATTCAGAAAACTTGATATGAGTAAGAATACACAGAAAGATCAAATTTGAATTTATAAAAAGATGCCTATTTCATCTAATGTTTTTTCTGATGGGTTCAGAAAAAAAGTCATGGATTCTAAGAGATTTCTGAAGGTTGCTCTTCACAGTGCTGCTGCAACATCAAATCACCCAGAGGGAGGTAGGAGGAAGAGGAGAGTAGCTAGTGAAATCATCATTTTTGTTCATGGAGCTTCTGGTAAGAGATGATAAAATACTAACTCCCAAAATACAGATGGAAGACATCTCCAGGGAAGGACCTAGGTTAAATAAGGACCAAAACATTTGCAGGAATGACCATCAGGTGATTTGTCTCCTACCCACAGAACCAGTAAACCTGAAGCAGTCTCTCATTAGCTGTCCCATCAGATTGCTGTTGATGAATATCAGAACTGAAATGTGTTGACTAAGAAACATGTTATTTTCCTGCTTCACTGGTCTTAAATGTTTGGAATGCCAGATTAAAATAATTTGTGATATTGTATTTAATAATCCAGATTGATAACTATGGTTTACCTGCTGTCCCAAATAAAAAATGCTTTATGCCAGAACATAATATACTGGAAATAATATATCCACTTCTTCAAACAGTTGTACAATAACAGTTATTCATATTTTTAAAATAGTATTAATACATGTTAATTTTAATTTCTCCAAAGTCAAGTAAATCGAACATGTGCACTTCCTGACCTTTCATGTCATACACTCAGCTATAAACATACCTTATATTTATTATGTTTAATTAGAAACTGAGAACATATATTTCATACAAACTGTTATTTATAGAAGTATCTGTATATTTTGTGTATATTAATCGGACTAGGAAAGGTAGAAACTTGCCAGTCAAAAGAGAACTGAATGAGGTAAAATTCCCAGAGGATGTGTTACATTTCGAGTCTTTGTACTCTTCTTTTTTTCAACAAGTTGTCTGAAATATTTTCTTTAAATAAACCATTTCATATTGAATCCTATTTCCTTGTTGCATAAAGTTTCTGCAAACAGCAACCCTGCAAGAAAACCCAAAACATACGCAGAGGGATCATTCCCTTCTTGCCTTAATACTTCTGTCTTTTTGTGTGTGGTGAAAAATCAGTGCAAGAAAGTGGCGTTTAATTCTACCATTTTTGCCTTTGTGGTTTTTTTTTTTAAAAAAAAAAAAAAAGAGAGAAAAAAGGCCATACAAGTCAACAAGTTTTCTGAAGAAGCAATTATTTTTGGTTCCTGTACGAGGAATGGGCAGAGATTAAGCTACAAGGGTGAAACTACGGAGCAGCCTCCAATAAAAGGAGGAATCTACGGTGTTTAATCTTGCAGTGTTATCTAAACATCTTTCTAATTCATATGCTAAAGTTTCCCACACAAAAATACTTTTTATGCACAATGGGCATCTGAAATGATTGTAGAGGAATTCTAGTACTATATTAATTATTCTTTTTTCTGTAATAATAAAAAATGAAGATAGAGGTATGCCATTTTACAAATGCTTTAAAGAGATGGTAGCTATTTCAACTGACGCGCTAAGGATATGCAAATGAACATCCACATACCATTTGTAATTCCTATGGTTCCCAAGCTGCCAAGCACAAAGGCTGCTACGGTACTTCAACTCAGCAGACTACTCTATAAAAACACATCTGTTATCAGCACGTTAATGAAAAGGCCTTTCCATAATATACATTAACATGTTAATATGCTCAATTTATTTTTAACTTTTGTCAGTTTTCAAGCAATTTTTTTGACACAGAAAAGTGTAGGAAAGAAAGGAAGAAAAAAAAAGACAAAAACTGATCTGGGACAAGAGAAATCCACAATCTTGACAAATCTTCAGTATTTCCTGGTTTAGTGTGTCTGGGTGCATTTAGCAATTTGATGTAATCTAATGAAGCTAGGCTTTTTAGTTCTACTTGTGAATACAACCACCAAAGTACAAACTATCCTGGTGAATCTATAAATCATACCAGTGTGTCCAGTTATTTTAACAGGTTTGTAAGTTCTTTTAACCATTTCTGTACTTACTTAGCTCCAGCTGCTCTTATTTTGTAAGTTAACAGTAACCTTACCCCTAATCCATATGAAGATGAATTTTCTAAAGCTGTACTGCTGTTGACCACACACACTGTGGCACCAGGATAACTTGATTAGTTTTACCCAGGACCTTAGCAGACAAGGAAAGAATAAATATTTTAAAAAGTGATGGTCAGCTTGACAAACGCATGCCTGTATGTTTTTTTGTGAATCTGCTACGAAGAAAATGAGAGATAATTTCTAACTTTCTTGAAAACGTACATAGACCAAGTTACCAGTCAATGAATAAGTAAAGGAAAGACAAGGTCTTTTCATTGTGCAGGCAGACGCTGCCTCAACATCCCAGTTTTTTAAGCCCATTTTAGGCAACATGCACATCCAATGTAACACAGAATATATACACAGAATTCCAGTAAACATCCTGCAGTTCTTACTTAATCCTTTATCTTTCCCTAAAATAGAAACCTGATAAACCTAGATTAATCTAATAGGTTTCCCTAAAGTTCAGCAGATTCCAAACATGGGAAGGAATGCTTTGCAGATTCAAAGACTTATTACAAATAACGCTGCCACATGGCCTTTTAAAAACTCAAAAATCAGAAGCTGATCTTTGCATTTTCATCACACAAAATGTTTGAACAGCCTCAATAACATGGTGTAATCTCAT
This sequence comes from Nyctibius grandis, assembly GCF_013368605.1. Classification (NCBI taxonomy): domain Eukaryota; kingdom Metazoa; phylum Chordata; class Aves; order Nyctibiiformes; family Nyctibiidae; genus Nyctibius; species Nyctibius grandis. The sequence continues at coordinate 75,665,124 of NC_090663.1, read as the reverse complement.
TATTTTTATTTAGTTTGAATTGTTGATAAATTACTAACAGTCTCAATAATAACCTCTCTTAGAGGGTAACTCCAATGTAGGATTAAAGAATAATTCTTATTTTCAAAATAAGGAGTGCTTTTAAAACAGACTATTGCCAAAAATCAAAATCAAGTATCAATCCAATAGTTATCAGCACAACTGAAGGAAGTACCGTATAAACTGTCCCCTTCATACACCACCTCTAATGCCAATTTGCCTGGGTTTTCCAATGCCACTTCTAACTCACGCATGACTACACATCTGAGTACTTCCATTCTCGATATTTGTGTAAGTTAAAATGAAAATATATAGAGACTTTGCCACAAACATAGTTGTGCCAGGCAATGACCATTTAATTTACACTGATTACTCTACCTTACGTAACAGCTTTGATCCCTCTACCTTGTCCATTTCTACAGCTCATCAGAAACTTCAACATGAAGAACAGAATTACACGCGTATAATACTGATGGGAACAGAAGATCAAGTGCAGCACAAAGATGAGATATTGATCAATAGTCTATGTCCAGATACTCATTAAGCAGACCCACTGAACAAATAACCAGAAAAGTATGTTCTAAATAATGAAAGGTATTAGTCCCCAGTCCACAAATACTTTAGGTAACACTTTATGACATAAGTCAGGTTAGTTTTCCCAGTGACAAAAAAAAAAAAAGTTATATTGGGAAACTTCACCTTGGAAAATTTCGTTGTATTTGAACATCAGGTTTTTACTTTCAAAAGATATCCTACAGCTCAAGTATAGCACTAGAATGTCCTGTTCTTACCTGGCATGAAATTATTTGTTCTTTTCATGTCTATTTGTCCCGCAAAAACATTTCTTAGTTCCATCTGGTGTTAAGGGGACTGTCAGGTCAAAGGACATGGATCTTCTGAAGCTGAATAAAATCTTGAAATTAAGTAATTGAATGCCTACAGAATACAGTGTATGTGGAGAAGAGAAAAAAAAAAAGAAGTCATACTTCTATACTATTTTTGTATAGTATACAAATACTATATATTTCGTATTTTCTATATTCCCCCACTCCCCCAACAACACATATCTCACTGATTGTACTAATTGTCACCAATATAGTACCAAATTTATTCACTACTGGGAACAATCTTAAACACCTTTAGTATTTTTATAAATACTTGTTCATCTTTTTTCTTCATTTATTACTGTAGCACAACCCCTCCTCAGTTTTAGTTCAAGTGAGATATGAATGAATTAAAAGTTTACAATTAAAGAATCAACTTCTAATTCCGCAAACATTAACATATGTGTGCAGTGTAAGTACAGGGTAACTCCACAGACACCAGGGAGCTGCTCATTCGAGGCCAAAAGTTTCCTACTGCAAATCCCTTAAGTGACAAAATGCAAGCCAAACATTTTATATCGCAATTATTTATACGCATGAATATTTAAAAGGAATAACTATTACATATATAAAACTACTTCAAGTGAGTGGTAAAAAACCTAATCAAAATTAATGTCCACATTATAATTTCTAAAATACTTATTTTCAAATATAATACAATTCAGTACATAACATTTTATTAAATTTTAAATACTTGCTCAAAGTAAACATAAACACAGAGTACCAAATATGTATTAAATTGTTATTAAAACATTTTTATTAAAGTAGCGTTAGTTAAAATTATACAATGAATACAGAGATCATAACTTGATTTAGATGACTGTGATGGAAAATATTGTGAACAACCAACATATTTATGTGAAAGACTACTCAAATACTAACTGAAAATAGATATTGAAAGGAACCAACTCATTTTTAAAAACAAGCTCTTTAATATATTTTAGTTTTCTCCACTTATCCTTTTCTGAGGTTTGCCTCTGAATATATGACTACCCAGTCATATCACCTTGTGAAGAGATTAATCTCTAATAACACAAATGCCAAGACCAGTCCTGACAAAATTAAAAATCAATTAACATTTACAAAAACCTGTGAAATTCCTGAATATGTAACAAGAAAGTCTCTTTTCTCTGACTAGCTTCTTTCAAAAATTGCTGCTTCTTCCTTCATATAGAATTTTTGAGAACGAAGAACCAATCAAACTCAAAACAGTCATATGAATAAAGAATAAAAAAAGGCAGTGTTCTTTTAGGGAAAGTAACTTAAGTGACTGGTATCATTGTTCAGATATTTAATAAATAAATGAATAAATAAATAAAAATCGGTGTTGTGCCTTCTTGTACTAATAAGCAGCACAACCTGCCAGCAACTAAAAATCAGTTCAAAGCAGTGAAATGATGCATGCAAATAAAAACTAATTGCTTGAAGACCCAGAAAGGACAATATGAACAAACATATAGAAAAGACTATCTGAAAATCTGGCACAAGCCTAGCATAAAGCGTTGGCCTTCTCAGCAAAATGAATGGTGTTCCATTAGGTTCATGTAGAATAGAGCCTTCCAATTTTAAGTCATATAGTGGTTTTTCCTTTCAGAGATTTAGACTGAAAATTGTTGTAACCTGTAAGCTCAGAAGAGAGACAAGGTATATAAAATAGGGGCTTTCCAGGAGAAATATTCTGTCCTGATGAAATCCAGCAAAAACATGAAGTCTGTAAAATGTCTTAGGCTAAGAAGCAATAGGGAGAAGAAAGAAAAAGGAGCTTAAAGCTCCTTTAAGCCAGAGATATTTTGCTTGGGTTTTCAGTCCACTTCTGGTTTTTTACCCCTCTGATACTACTAAATTACAGCCACTGTAGGTAAAGCAGGTTTAGCTGAAGCGATGAATGAGCACAAAAAAAGGGAGTAAACATTCCTGCAGGATGCAGAGACAGGAAATTAAATTAAAAGTATCAGAAACCTTCATTCATTTCTTTGTAAGAACTTCTGAAGCATTGCTAGTACACAATTTTAATTGACAGTAGTTTAAAATGATCTAACCCAGAGCAAGAGGGTTGGCTTTCTGTCAGATGCTTTGTTTTCAATTGAAAAAAAAAAAAATCCATATATACTCATATACAACATGAGTGCTATAGAATATACCTACAATCAGGAATCACATCAATATTGTCTTCAATGAAATCAAGGCTGATATATGGTAAGCTTCCTCTCCTTCTCTTAACATAGTTCAATACTCTATCCCTAAAAAGTAGAACTATGTATATTTGTGAATTAGGAACAGAAAAGGAACAGAAACAAAGAAATTTTAAAAAAACAGAACCAAAACCAAATCAAAACAAAATAACACAGCTGATTCTGGCCACAACTCAGTGTTGTGGTAAATGTGGAAGACATAGACCCTAATTAGCCAGCCCAACCATGCATTAATAAATTAATGCTGAATATCCAAGAGGATGACAACTTGCAGTGACTGAGTCAATGATTCATAGAGGCTTATCCACAAAGAAGAAAGAAACACCTCTGGAAATGTGAGGTATATGCTGTCTTTTTGAGCTAGGAATTGCCTGTAAAGTGAATTACAACACACAAAAAACCCAGCAACTAAAATGAATATTAATTTCTCCCTCATCATGCATGGAATAGAGCTTAGCCTAAAATAAAAAGCTTTTTGTACATGAAATTTTTTGAATGTACTTCCTGCTTTTCTCTATATAGATTTGTACCAAGCATAAGCATCTTGGATCTCTTTAGTATCAGTAGTTAAATTTCTTTGGGGACTGGGTTCAGGACTTCTCTTGAGGTCAAACAATATTTTTAGTGAGCTAAAGCACCGTTTTTATGTACCTGAAGAATGGTAAATTAAAAGCCAGATCTAGTGTGGAGTTTGTAAATACTCACTTAATGTTTACTGCCATGAAATGAAGTAAATCATAAAGCTTTTGACTTAACTGCTGTGCATATAAGCATTTCTCCAAGGATCAAAACCCAAACTGGGAATAGTTTGGATGATAGCATAGTGACACCTGCAATAAGTTACCTGTAAACACTTGTAAGAAACAAGGACAGGTTATATTTTTGTGTTGTGTTCCAGTTAATATCACCTTTATTCTGTAATTAGCAGCAAAGTTTCCAAATCATGCTTTAACAATTTGAAATTTCCGCAGATTGCTTCAAATTAAAAACTCCTAAAAAATATCAAAATGGGAGAGTTAATCCCTCTTATTAAAGATGTCTCAACACATTGAGAAAATACTTGTAGGATTTTTTTCTTTTTTTATTTTATGACTGTAGTGGTTTTAACTTCATACCATCAATTCATCATTCCCCCTTCAGCCACAGGAAATCTGTTTGACCCACAATGATTGATTGATTTACTTCATACATCGTGTGGCTTATGAGGGTACCAACTTGTACTTTATATGAGGGAAAGTTTGTTCTTCCTCAATCCCTCATCACTCCTCAAGCTCATCTATAAAACAGTGATCACCACACACAGACATAAAATTCAGACCAGGTCAGCAAGGCAAAGCTCTTAGCTTTACCTTTTGTTCTTCATTGTCCGTTTTTGTCATCAAAACAAATGATGCATGTAGTACACATAGCATGAAAAATGAAAATTAAGAACTTGCAACAGAATATGGCACAGAATGGAAACAAGAAAAAAAAAATAGTCTATGCCTGAATCTTGATATATCTGAAATCGTGGCAAGGAAAAAATATCAGCTACAGTAGAAAAGAAAATTCATTTTGATAAAGGGTAACTGGTAACACCTGCTTTAAAACGCATTTTATTAATTTTTCCATGGACCATAGGGAAATAGCCAAATATTCAAAACTATCTTCATGTTTGACTCTGTGCTCACAGGTAGAGTTACATTTTTCAGTGTTTAAAGGAATAATCACACCATTCAGTCAGGGTAATAATGATTCAAACAATTACTCTACTAGCATTTAATCAAGGGGTGCTGTAACTCTCCTGCATAACAGCTTCAAATTTTCAAGCAATGCTGTTTCCCTTTTTTCTCAGCCTGAAGCCGAAGGAGAAGCAGATAGAAACCAATACTTTATAATTTTACACTTTGGAAAGCATACTTAAGTTAGAGGAAAAGGAGTTTCCTCAGGCTTTTGTAATCAATCTCAGATATGTTAGTGGTTGAAAGCCAGAAAACATACATCATGCTGCTGCTTGAGTCTAGAGGTGATATCAAACATCAACAACAAAAAATCCCTGAGTTGCCAAATATGTATTTTGGCTTCCCGATTTTATTTAGTTGTCAAGAAACAGCAAGAATCTGAGAGCAGCCCTCTTAAAGGATAACGACTCTTGACAGTAAATACTTGTCTTTCTTCAAATTGTTTTCCTCTCGCTGACAGCTTTCCAATCTTCTCCAGAATTAGCTTGAATTGGTTTTCTTTCCTTACAGTTCCAGTTTTCTTCAGGCTTCTAGTTAGCTGAAAGATAGTATTGTCTATCGTAACAGCACTATGGCACAGTCCAGCTGAACGTGGAAATTAATTGACCTGACCCCACTGTTCAGCCCAGAAGAGGAACCGAGAAGGTGACAGTGATACTTGCAATGGCCGCAGTACCTTGGGGTAACATTTCGGGACCACCACGGCTCAAGCATCAGCCCTCCTATTTGTTCTGTGTGGCTGGGCATTGTGTCATGAAGGCTGGGAGCTCTGCCTTACAATGCCTTACCCAAATAAAAAACTTAAGAGAAGGGTTCATCAGTTCCCAGGTCAGTCTCCAGTCTCTGCCACACTCTCCACACGCTTAGGAAACAAGGCAAGTATTTGCCTCCCCCAGAAGAGCAGTATACCCAAAAGGGTCAGACTTCAGGGACACAAGCATCTGACCTGCTAGGAATTCATAGCTAGAAAAGACACTTTTCAGAATTACAACTGATGTAGAAATCAGACAATTATTTAGAAAGTCAGGACAATATGTATTTGAGGTACAATGGGAAAAAAAACGATAGTAAATAGATTAAAATTCATGCATAAAGGAAACTGAAAAAAAAAAATCAAATAGGTGATGTACTAGTGGTAAAGTAGCAACGTGAAAACATAAAAACAGAATACAGCATGAAAGATAGACAGCTGTATCAAATATTCAGTAACAAAAGGGTGAAACTGTAGGACCACGTTATCAAGAAAGCCTGAGAGCAGCCTTGGTTTCAGTGGAAATGAAACCCTTTACTGCAGCTGAGGAATCTAGTTATTAACATTTGCAGGACACTTTAAATAAATTTGGATCACTGGAAATAGCAATCAAGCTCATTGATAACCTTGCTCTTAATCAGCCTTCTAAAATAGCAGTAAGAGTCCCAAACACAAGGTAAGTGTCCATAAAAGGGCACTATTCATATTGTGATACAGACACTCTTGTAATCTTACCAAGCATGAAATATGCCCCTTGCATTTTAGATGGGAACATAAGAAAATATTCAGTATTCCAGAAATAAGAGTAGAAAAGCACCTTCTTCTACACATTTTCTAAAAACTAAAAGGCTAAAACTGTTGGCAATACAATTCCGTTTAATTGTCATGAAAACTTCATTACATTATATCAAAGACACCAAGGTTAATTTACCCAAGTCAAACAGAGGTAGTGAGACTAGATAAAACTTCCTGGGTTTTTTTGGTGGTTTGTTCAGGGTTTTTGTTTTTACTGTGGTAAACAAGATAAGGAGTAGCTCAGAAAACTGGAAGCTTTGAAATGGCTTTTATTTAAAGCAGAATATTATTTTCTGTGAAAAAAACAAGCACATTAATAATGATTTAATCTTATTTTATAAAGGGAGTCTCTGTGATGCAGAATTCCAGCTACCAATCTTACTTGGTACTGCTCAGCCTTTTATTTTGAAGCTTCTGATTTCTTATTAAAGAAAATGTAAATTGCTCTGAAAACGTTCTCCATGTACAGGAACAGGCAAATCTCTCAGGGAACAACCTACATCTCTCAGGCTGTGACCAATCATTTGGCTGTTGAAATTAAAAGATACTACAAAGTCTCAACTTTTTAGAAAATGACAAGCTCAACTTCACAAATATAAATTGCCAAATACTTGGGGTTTACTTACCATGGAGGAAAACAAATTCTTTCCTACTTTTTATATTTCCTTCATACCCCACAGGATCTCTGGCTTCTCTAGATGCATTGTATGCGGTGCCCTGAGGGTACTTCTATTTGTATTATTATAGGTGGCTTTGAGAGCACAAAGGGAAGCTGAGCAGCTCTATCCTGGGTGAACTGTGAATGAGATGCCCTGTAATGCAAACGGAGGCACCCTGAGGGCACCACTGAATTTGTGTGTGTGTCTGTGTATCTCTCTGTGTGTGCACGCTTTAAAACATAACCAGGGCAGAACTCTTTCAGATGAACTGATCTCTAAAGGTTGAAGTCTTGAAAGGACTTTTTCTTTTTTTTTTTTTTTCACATGCCTTGGCTTGCTTTCAGCTTTACCAGTTTCTCTGATAACAAAACTACATTTGTTTTTTTTAATGTATTCAAGGCCTTATGGTTTGAAAATTTTCCCTTACAGTGACTGTCAAACTTCCTCTCCTTTTTCTGATTCTTTGCTGAAGTGCCGCACTTTTCAAAGTTTGACATGTTGATTATAGATCCATTGACATGGATCGACTTCAGTGGCATAGAGCAATCACTGTGCAATACAGCTTATAGTCAGCTTTGACAGACAGACATGCTTAATTATTGTTTTTCCTCATAAGAAAGTCTTCCTAAAAGGGTATAGAAGTTTATTCACAAACCCTAAAAGATTTTGGTTTTGTTTTTTTCCAATCAATGAACAAAATATGTTTTTAACTACTAGATTTTTCTTTTAAGACAAAAGATCAGTTACCTTCAATTCCATAATAGTATGGAATAATAGCACTTCATTTCATTTTATCTGATAGTAAGCACACTTAAAACCAACATTCTATGTATTTTCAGATAGTTTATATAAAACAGCCTGGAACTTTCATTCACAATATGCTTTTTTAAATAGATAGACAAAGGTTTTGCTCATCTGGGTTGAAATGCATTCTGTGCAGAGTACTCAGTTATATCTCTCCTAAAATTTAAACTAAGCTTCTCCCTCTCCCCTTAAGGAATGTAATTACTATCCTTTATTTCTAGTAGTTCCCATGACGTGCCTGTCTTCCAAATAGAGAATAATGCATTATCTGTGCCCCAAGGAATTTATATTAGAAGATAAACCGTATTATTGTCTGTAAAATGAATTATTTTAAATAAAAAATGATACTAGGATGCAATTACTATGTTCAAGAGGACACATTTAGTTCTGTTTAAATTGATGTTGAAAAATGCTGCATGCTTAATGGCACAATTCAGCTAATAATGTGCTACAACAGGAACTATATTTGTAAAGTCAAATGTAATTTGCATACAGATAAAATATCTGTTTAATCTACTGTCCATATTCTAAAATCAAAATTATAGATTGATATTTGCTTCCAGTGTGACACAACTGTGGATAAAGACTTAAACCTTTCCTTGATACTCACCAATCATATGCTGAAAATCTATGCTTTATCTTTTCATGCTTCCCAAAACTGAAATATGCTAGAGATTTTTTCAAACACTAATGCTATCACATGTGATTGGAAAAAGAGACAAAAACAAAGAACAAGGACACTCCCCTCTCAAAAACCAAAACAAAACAAACCCAAAACATATATTCAGGGCCATTTTACAATATTTTTAAAATCTCAACTGTAACAATGTAATTACACAACTGCAATAACTACATATCGTTTCTGCCTTATAATATAGTGAAAATAGTAGACAATGTATATTAGCATAGACCCATGCAATCTTCTGACTAAGATGATAAAGCTTTTAAGTATTTGAGCTTGCTGCTGTTTCATAATGTATTCATTTTACACATCTATTTAGTGCTCCTGGCTGCCTGTATTTATCTGATAAAGCAATATATTATTTCCTTTTCCTCCTAACCCTCTTCCTCTCTTTTTACATAATGATTAGGAAGAAAAGTATAAAAACAGATCTTCATGCTCATTGACCACAGGTGAAGAAAATGTGCATTTAAATAGCAGGATGGAAGATACAAGACAGACATCAGGAGAAGAGAATACAAAATGCTAAAAAGTTCTCTAGGAGGTGTTTGAAGACTAGCAGCTGTTATGAACAACTTAATTATACCAAGCAGGTATTAGTTGTATCTGATTCTGTTCCAAGGCAGATGATTGCTGGAAGCCGTTCACATACCTATTCCTTGCCATTTTTCATGAATATAAGTTTTGGGATGGATTCTACCTTCTTAATTACAGCTAGATATAGTTTCAAATGAATTAATATGGCAACAAAGATATTATACGTAAGACTAAATCCCATTTAAAAGAGTCTTTTATAATAACAGAACGCGCATACTTGGTGGCAGTATGAAACCTCACAGATCTTATTTGCAATTTTTTTGTTTGTTTTGTTTAGACTGCCTTATATGTCACAGCTAGAAATCCCTGATCACTCATGCAAAACCTACACTAGAAAGTCTTCATTTTCAGGAAGCATTGATGTGCTGCTTTCCTCATATACTAGAAAAATGTTAAATGAATTGACCTGTACAGGTTTCATTTGAGTGGACCTATGACAGCTACAATTGCAGTACAGTTTCAAGCCTGTCAACACATCTGTATATTTTCAAATGTCATAGTCTAAGGAGCATCAGCATATTTTTTGTTTGCTTGCTTTCAGATTCCGATTAACCATTTACCTCTTACTTCCACAGTTACTTTAACACATTTCAACCAGAATTAGCAGAACAGTCTTCACAAAAAAATGTGCAGATTTATTCTACCACCCTGACTGTTGAATTCTTTTGTATTAGAATGAGCAATGCTCTTAAATTGACTTGTATGTCTTTCCTATTATGCATAAAACAAGATCACATTTCAGGATAATTTCTGTGTATTTTCTATGCCTTCATATTCCAAATTTATAATAGAAGCAATCTCCTTCCAGAAAGTGCTGCTGATGCTGAATGGATGGGAAACAAGATGACAGCATCAAGCATGGTAGATTCAAAACTTCATGTCTCCTCTTACAGGAGTAAAAGACAGGTTTGGGCCCTGCATACTTTGAGTAATGAAAATTCAATTTTGCCTATACTACTGGAAAGCCTTTAGCTGCCTCTAAGACAGGATAAAATATTTTTCAAAAAAAGATATAACCAAGTAAAAGGCAGCAAACGCACTCTCTAGATAGGAAACTGAAGCAGAATGCCAAATTATTTCCTTGGTCTAGATGAAGACATTTACCAAGCTCCAAAGCATGTGTTATGTGACACCCAACTCCTTAGATCACAGCAAAAGCTTATTTAGGCTTCTACTTGACCTATTTGACCAGTGCAGGGTTTAAAAGCAGTTGAAATAAAATTGCAGTCAGCCATTTAATCTATGTTCCAATTTAATCCATACTCCCAGTTTCAGAGTCAGTGGTGCTTGTGATCTGTTATCAGAACTGCAAAGTCATACAAGCAGACTGCCTCTCACATTTCTTTATAAAAAATTAGTTAATGCCAAAACCCAGTTTTCCAAGTCTTAAGGAAAACTTTGCAAGCACAAACATAACCTATATCTTGACGTACACATATATATATAAATGTGTACATATGCATGTAGAAACTACTGGTTCTTCACATTCATCTTTCTACATAAAGATTAATATCTATTCCCTTCAAAGGTTTAGCAGGATCTAATGCCTTTTGAGCAGAGATGAGTCCAATGCTTCTACTTTCTAAAAATGAAGATATTTTATGGACAGTTATAGTAAAATCATTTGACACACTTCGAACAGGTAACTAAGTTTTAAGAAATCTATTTAAGTACAGAGATTATAGCCTTATTTCTGGGATTAATTAGTTATCTTTCAGAATTTGATAAGGAACCTTTGAATATTGTTGGACAAGAATTTCTTCCAACAATCTTTGGACAAGTAAAGGTGAAGTCTTCAAGAAGGGATTAAGTCCAAGGATTCTCTGTAACAGTGACTTAATTAAAAAGGCTTAAGAGAAGAAATGCTTTAATACAGGAAATGAGAACCATTTGACCTTTGAAGGTTGGCTGAAAGTTATTACTTCTTTGAAGATGAGTGATCAATAAAAACTCAAAGGAGGAATTATCTTTAAAGATGTTTTAGGAGTTGCTACCAGTAGAAAATAAGGTAAATAACTGGTGATGTACGAGCTTCAGGTGCCACTCAAAACATCCCACAGAAGTGCTGCGGTGCCACGTACAGCAGCAGCTCAACACTGAGCCTACGCAAGTTCTTCCATTTTTTGAGGGCTACAAAGAATTAAATGCAAGATCTCTTAAAAAGTATACACACGTTTTCTTTCCGTCATTAGTTTGTCATTGCTTCCTTATGGTAGATTCACGACTGCACACCTCCCCCCCTTCATTCCCACAGATGTTGGTCAATACCCATATCAGCTCACGGGATTCATCTTATCTTAAATGAGACTAGCAAGGAAACCAGAGCCAGCATGGGCTTTCTGGGCCAGCATTGCTACAGTTCTGCAACATAATGATAAGGCTCGGATGTCAATAAGTCAGAGAAGTTGTATCAAAACCAAGGTAAAATCCTGAATCTCTAAGAAATTGTCTAGAATATATAAAAACTGAGAAGTAAAAAAACAGAGGAAAACCAATGGCAGCCAGTACTAATTCATGGGATTGAACTATCCAGGTTATTCTGTTCTAGGTAAACTAAGTTTACTAAAGATGTTACAGATGCTGGTGAAAGCACTGAATGAGGGAGACACAAGGGGAGTGAAAGGGGGATTAAATTAAGTCAATTAAAACAAAATAAAGCAAATGGCTAAAAAGCAGTTAGAAATTATGAGACCTGTATTGGAGGCATCCTGACAATGGAAAGTTACCAGGAAATACCATATTAGTAAACTAACGACACTAATGGGTACATCCCAAGCACAGCAGGGGAAACAAATGGACAAACACAAATACAAATCAACTACCTCAATAACAACCACATCTTCAGTGCCAGTTGTATGAAAATGCAGAAAAGCAATTTGTTATAGAGAGTTCAATGAAAACTGTGCATATCTGACCTGGGAGAAACATTGACCCAACACGTATTTAATCTGATTATGGAAGTGCTATTCGCTGCTTTCCTAGTACAGCTGGATGGGGAAAAACCCAACTCCAAATTAGTTGATCAAATCAGCCTCAGGCAAAAATACATCCCAAATTTCTTGCTGGAAATATACTCCAATTCTGTGAATCACGCAGAGGCATTTGCACAGCAGGCACACAGTCTTGAACATGCAGACCTTTGTGAACAGCTTATAGCCACGTGGAGATCAGCTGCCCCTGTCCGTCACCTGTATTTCTGACAAATGCCATATATGCAGTCTGTTGATGCATTGAAAATTGTTTTCAAGGAATTAGACCCCTGCAGTTTGAAGCAAATGATTCCAAACTGTTTTGTAGCAAACTGACTTGACATTGCAAAAGGCAAATCATGTGAACTATTTGTTTCCTCAAAGGTAGCCTTTTTGTGTGTCCAAGCACAGGAGAAAGAGCAGTGTCTATACCACAGCTGCATTGTTTCTTAACTCAGCAAAACTGGGAAATGGGCATGCAAATACACAGCATTAGACTATTCCCAGTGTTATCTTCTAGCTAGACATGGTCCTAAAGGGACAGAAAAATCTTTTCTCCCACTCTAAATCCAGATTTATTTAAAAAAAAAAAAATAAAAGAGAATCCAGTCCACTCTTGAGATCCTTATCCCTGTTTCCCAAGGTTTCCCTAGGGGAAGTGGAGGGGGGGGTGGGGGGCTGGTAACGCCAGGGGTTGGGAGGGGAGATGCGAATGCATGTCACTGCACATAGGGAACAGTAACTTCTTAGGACTTAGTTGTAGATCAGCGGCTAGAAAATTTAGGTTTTATTAACATTTTGCGAATGTCTAATATTTCAGTTTACTTGCTCTATTGCTGCTGTTGATCCTGAATTTACAGTTCACCGATCGTCAGTTGATTACAAGTCATTAATAAATTCATAAACCACTCAGATCCCAATTTTGGTGTCCAATACTTGAACCGAGCGTTTTCTCTGTGGCTGAGGCTGCTACCCAGTCAGCAGATAGCACGCTGTCTGTTCTGAGGTCCTCTCTCAAAACAAGCACTTTGTCCAGCTACTTAGGGATGTTTTTTTTCAGGGCATAAGTTGTATTAAGTCAGTCAAACACTTATGTAACACATGTAATGCTGCCAAAATTTGCATGTTACTACACAACAGAATAAACGTGTCATAGACACTATTTATTCATTCGACCCTGCAGGGAACATCAAGTTCTCTTGACTGAACACCGTTTTATCAAATTTCAGATGCAGATACAACCTCAAAAGTTACAATGCTGCCAGTTTAACTTTTCTTCCAGTTTTGTTTTTCCTGCTTATAACCTTCCAACAATATTTTTAGTTTTCATTAAAAATACATTTACTTGTGTCAAAAACATTTTCAAAGCTATTCCTTTGGAAAAGGGCCTCTTCCTCCCATCATTTAATATTAAAGTAAAATGCAGTAGAATAAAAAGCTCGTCATGTATTTGGTAAAGTAAGAGTTCTTTTACTTCTCCTGCTTCATTTAAATCAGAAAATTGAAAGTTACATGCATACATTTCTATTCGTAGACCAAAACTCAGTATTACAAAACCAGAAATACTTGAATGAAGAACTTTATGGTTGCCAGAAGTGGGACAAGCTGCAAAATCCAGAAGCAGTTCTGGATGGTTTTACCCAGTCATGGATGGCATGGAGTCACCTTGTAAAACAGAAGCCACCTATATTATAATGGCCTTTCAATACAGACTTTTCCTTGTAAAGGATATAAGCTTGTCATTTTGCTCATTTCCATATATGTTATAAATGTTATTTCTTAGAATTAGGTATTGGTCCTAGCATTTTTTAGGATTTTGCTTTGTTTTACTAGCAGATTAAAACAAAAGGAATAACTCCAATCAACTGTAAATGAAGACAAAATTATTGTTCTTACCAAAACAAGTGAAAAGTCAGTCATGTGGGGACAAACGGTGTCAGGTGTTTGACTTAGAGGAACTTGTCACTAAGAGTGGAAGACCTAAGCTAGATTTGCAGCATGATACATGCACTGGATAGAAAAGTTCCCTTGTGAAACAAGTGGGATCAAATTTATTCCATCCCATTTCGGTTTTTCAGTGTCTTGGCTGTTAGGTAGAACATCTACAGCACAATTCTCATCACTTCTAACAGATGCATTAACTTAAACGTGTTTCTTTGATGGCTGCGATATGTCTAAAGAAAGACTGAGCGTCCAGGCTTTTTTCCCCAAAACAGAGATTTCTAAAAGCCTGTCTTTGACAAAAATACTGTCATATCCCCTTGCTGAAACCAGATTTTCATTCAGCAAATAAGCATCCATCTACATATGGCTTGTCAAATTAAATATCAAAATTACAAAAAATATTTGAAGTTCTTTGCGTTTAGGACTTTCAGTCTGATACGTACAGGGCTGTCACAAACCACTTCATGACATTTCTCCCTAATTTCCTATAGGAAAAGTTCACAAGGTTAATTTAGCACATGATCCACTCCACTGACAGAAAGGTGTGACCTTTTCCACCAACACAGCTGCACCTGAAAAGGATTGCTGCCCAAAGCCTGAACAAAAAAGCTGTACACCTGATCGCTAAGATATTTAGACCTGGGAGACACTGTTACAAATAAAGGCTTCCATACTTCCGCTAGGTATCTGTTTGGACCACAATAACTTTTGGAATAACACGGCATACAGTTAATAAGCTCTTATTTAATTTAAGGCTTTTAATATAAAGCTTTTCTTCTTCTTCAAAAAAAAAGATAGCTTTCTTTTCCCACTGACAAAAATGTAACCATATTTTATATAAAAATATTGAACATGAGAGAAGAAAAAGAAAAAAAAGGGGGAAGAAAAAAAGAGACAGAAGCACCTGGAAGTAAAAACTCTCTATACAGATCACCTTCTCTCCTGTCTGGGAGGAAAAAGTATTTGCTCCAAGCAGCACTGTAGAGATTTATTGTTTGTTTCTCTTGGAAAGCTAACATTTCAAGAGAATTGCACTCTGGATTGGACTAACAGAGAACATGCTGTGAAGAGGAAATTATTAATTGAAAAGGATATTCCTAGTTGGACTGAGAATACATATGCTACCTCTCTGCCAGCTTTCTTCTGCAGCAAAGAAGGACTAGCTTCAACTATATAGTGACTTCTAAAACTGATCAAACAAATTTTAGTCCCCACTCTAAATAGTGGGATTGGGGGAGGAAGACACTTAAATATGTTTCTTACATACCCTAAACTGCACAAATTTTCTCACAGAACTACCAAGTTTAGATTGAAAACAAAGGAAAAAAAATTAAAAAAGAAAGAAATAGAATCAGAGTCATCAGTGTGCATCCAACCTATTTCAGCAGCAGTTTGCGAAGTAATCCTTTACCTCTGATTATGTGATTTTTCCAGGGATATCTCTTTCCCCTCCTTGTATGTCACCCAAGGTAGAACTCCACTCCTAGTTTACTGGTCCAGCCCTGGTCACCCTTAATACAGCCTCTCTTCCAGTCCTAAGGCACCATCATCTAATTTAGATGGAATGATTTGGGTCTATTTTAGTGTCAGAGAATAAAAATGAAAATTAGGAGGAAGAGAGGAGGAAGGTCCTCAGCTTTCTAACCTACTCTCCTCTGCTGACTGCAAGCCCACTAGCCACAATGTTATCTGAAATCATAGAACATCCTGGGTTGGAAGGGACCTCGAAAGATCATCTGGTCCAACCTTTCATGGAACAGAGAGCCTCAATGAGATTATCTAGCACCTCAATGAGATTACCTAGCGCCATGAACAGTTGTGTCTTGAAAACCTCCAGCGATGGGGACTCCACCACGTCCCTGGAGAGGCTGAAGAGCATGAAAGTCTTCATGTTCTTCACTTCCATTACCCAGAGGAATATGACAGATATTACAGTTATAATTATTTCCTTACTCAGAATACATTAAATATACTACTGTTGTCCAAAGAAGGACATAAAAACAATAGCATCTCATCACACCAGGGATAAAGTCTTAAATTAAGCAAAGCAAATTATACAAAGAAGTCGTTGTGTTTCTTTTTCTAATTTATCCATAGATGTAGACAAACTGCTCCTTTTCCTCTAGAGATGACTACACAGAGATGTTATAATGTGTAATATTAAGGTACTCAGATCAGCTGACTCCAAATAACCAGCAGTCATTCAGAAAATTAACATCTGTCTTACTTTTAAAAGTAAAATTGTTTCTACTATTTTCTAACTATGTGAACATAGATAGTTCGCTTCACCTGTTTTTACCTCAGTCTTCTCCACTATGAAAACTAAGAAATAGATAATTTACTTCCTCTGTGAAGAACCAGGATACCTGAGCAGGGCTGTTCCCCCTTAACTGATAAGTACTTTTAGTGATTTTACTATACTTGGTGTTCTTTTCCAGAAGAGGAACACGTTAACATAGGTTTCTTGGGGAAAAAATGTTAAAAAAAATCAAGTAAAATCATTTGACGTCTGAAAACAATTCTTATCAAATATGATAAGAAAAATCTGAGATTTGAAATTTCATTTACATTTTTGGAGCTACTTGGTGGCAGTGATGTGCATGTTCTTCAATCAACATCATGTTTTAGGGGGAAAACCTTTACTTCTATTAAAGAACTTTTATGACCTTAAAAGAAAACAATCAAAAAAACAAACCCCAAACACACAAAACAACCAACCAGAAATACTTCACGAATATCTTTGCCTGAATGTCTTAACTTGTTTCCTTTTGGGAGAATCAAGATTTCCATCATCCTTTCTACAGACAAATAGAAACTTTCTCAATGGACCATTTGTGGGCCTACTGCATATAATTAGTGAACTTTATTGATATGCTTTGGATATTTTTCAAATGAGAAAACCCACTTATTTCCATTTTCAAAGAAGAAAAAAACCCCACCATTATGTCCACAAGAAATCTTATTTGTCATGCCTTCCCTGAAAGTTTGGAAATATAATAATATGCTTTTTACTGTAAAATGAATTGCTAGAGATAATGATGACCCTCTGGCTGAACTTTAATATTCTTTTCATTAGGCAAAAAGGAAAGAAAGGAAAATAGCAAAGCACCATTCAGTAAGATTACAGCACAACGTCTGCCAGAGAAATGAACTCCAGTAAGCAATCGTCTCCAAGATGGTGAGATCCCAGCTGTTCACCCATTTGGATCAAACTGATGAGCGCATAGAAAATCATGCAACTGAGCTGCCAAACATTTCCCACTGCTCCAAGCACAGAGCCAACAGAGCTGCTGAAACCATAAGGTGATGTTCAAAATGAGCTCGTTCACAATGTGCTTCTCTCTTCTTCTTGGAGTGTGTGAGAGAGCATATATTTCAGCACTGAGAGACTTTGAGACACACAGAAACAGAGATAAAGAAAAACTAATTAAGCTCTCTGTATGCTTGCAAGCATTGCTAGTCATTGTAAACAGCAAAATATCTTCCTCACCAGCCACATTTCAAAGAATCCCAGAGGGCTACTGCTATCGCCCAGGTAGAAGAAAGAAGGAAGACTAGGAGTGTGACCAGCTGCATTCCCTATTTGCAGTGGAGAGATGGGATGCAAGGAGCAAGGAGATGAAGGGAAACGCGTTAGATTTCACAGTAGAAAGACAGTTAGAACAAACTGTGCTGTAACCACAAGTGATGCTAACAGACATAATTTTCCATAATCTTCATGTGATCTCTAATTTTCTCCCCTTTAATGCTACTTAAAACAGTTATTTTAACATCTTCCTGTAATTTCTGGATTTTTTTTTTTGCATTCATTTCCCTCAATAGGAAAAAGCTATCACTTTACTAGACTGTAGGTATCACCTTTTCATTATTTCCTAACCTTTGAACTCTTGCCTTTATGTAGATTTCAGAGGCCACCTCTGCAGCTGGTGAGAATGGTAATAAGTAAAGAAAACCACCTCCAGACAATAGCTGAAACTCATAATTTAACTCAGACAAGGCTTTATGTCTTTTGTCCTTTCCTTATTTACAGAAGTTCCTTTTCTCTACATCTCTTTTGTGCTTCTACTTTTCTAACACTGGGAAAGTTTAAGAGAACTGATTAATGAGCTAGATATTTTTTTTAAATTGTACTTGAATGACAGGTGCATTCTGCTTATCTGCAAGAGAAACCTGACAAGTATTCTACTACACTCACAAGGGAGACAAACAGAATCACTTAGAGCTTTACCACAGACGGGCAGAGAATTCAGGCCATTATATAGGAATTTTGGATTTTACAAGAATGTATCTATCTCCTAATTCTGTACACTTAAGTACAGCACTGCTAGTAACAGGGAGAGAGATATATGGGTACATGTAGGTACCAAAGCTGTCCTCATCATCTGGAAAAAAAAAAAATGAAAACCACACCAAAAAGCCCCATACAAAGTTATGCTCAGCAATAAAAGCGAAAATAGGGGTGTTTAAGATGGTTACCCAACTTTTGCTTGGAAATTGGCTGGACATCGGTTTACACATGGGAGGTGGTAAGTGGTTTGGTTTTTTATTTGTTTGTTTTAATCTAAGCAGTTCCATCCCTCAGTTCTATGTTATAAAAAAACAGAAATAGAGCTTGTCTCTATATTCTTTCAGCACCAATGCAAATTTTCCACATATTCTGAAAATTAAAGGACAGGAAGATTTCCCTAACTCCAAAGTAAATAACAGAGTTAAATGTTCTTTTCTGATATGAGTATTAGTATGGAAGACCAATGTAGAAACAAGAAAGATGACAGAGAAATGTGTAATAAGGATGACACAATTCAAAGAATGCTTAGTAGTCAAAGTATGAGAAAGCTTACTAAGAAAACTTTCTAGCCTAACATGCAGAATGAAATTTAGCACACCGGAAAAAACAGTTAATTGGAATATTTGATAGCGATGGCTGTTGCATTCATTCTGTGAATATTTAACCATTTCCCCTCTAGTCATCCAATTTCTGCCGCTTTTCCACAAAACAAATGCTTCCCAAATTTCCTTTAAGGAAGCTTCTTATCATTTTCCATTGCCATAAATTTCTTTCCCTCTCAGTATCCTGTCTATCCTAAGCTGCAACGCAATTTATTCTTTTCTGTAACTGAATGCTTCACCATCAGACTTAATTCACCCGAAAGGAAACTGTCATGGCACTAAGATCATAAACCAATTTGACTACTATGATGCATTTCAGTTGGTGTTTTATTTGCATGGAAGGGAAATATCTTTTTATGAACAAAGAGTCTTCCCCTCTCTCCTTCCTATACATCAGCTGCTATTCAGAAATTTATCTATATGTTCTGGTTGCAGATTTTTTGCAAAGCAACATCCTGCAGTTACATGAAAAATACCATTACCACAATATTAAGGAGAATAACAACTTCAACATGAGGACTCAACGTATTTTTCTCATTGTTGTAAGGGAAAGGTAAATTTAAAATCATATGTTTATTCTGTTTCCTATGCCCTACTAACAGATCATTTACTAATATTTTTACATTTACTAATATTTATTCTCACCTGATTGCTTGAAGTACATATTATTTAGACTTACAAATTATATGACTCCAGATGATTCTGCTATTTAGCTTGCTCTCTTTTGTCTCTCCCTTCCAATTTTAGTACCAACAGCATATTGACCTCAGCTGTCCTTACAGCCCAGTAACATCAAAGAAAGAGAAACTAACTTCATTTCTTGTCCAGGAACCCCGTAAGACAGAGAAATATAAGGGAACAGTGGCAATTCTCCTTGAAGCCAGACCCAAGTGAAATTTGCTAGGATAGGGGGTAGACCTCTTATTTCAATTTTTCATCACTGCTGCACAATTTTGACAAAAGTAACTCCTCAGACTGCATAGAAGTGCTCTACAGAGGACAGTCTGAGCATCACCGTCCTAGGTTACTAGCAAATGACAAATCCATGCAATTTCAGAATTCTGTTTCCTTAGAGAAGTTTGTGCTTCCTCTTCAATTTTTTAATTTGTGTTTTTACCCCTAAACCTCTTCTTTTTATATATATATAGAGTGTATTTTTACTTTCAGTTCTAGGGAACACTATTCCCTTCCCAAATAAAGCCTATACAGAGCAAGAGACATGCCAGAAATTTTCACACACATAAACTTTTTATATATGGCAGAACTAAAAATCAAGAAGTGATAGTTTTCTAATTCTTGTGCTTTTTAACATAGATCAAGTTTGACGAAGACCTAACCAGAAAATTAGTACTTAGGAGAACAGCATAAGTAGCAACAGACAAAGGAAAATAGAATATGACCTTTTAAATAATAAAGAAGCATTTGCAATATGATGACATCCAAGTGAAATGAGAAAAAAAAAAAGTAAAATAGCCTTATCAAAACCACGTCAATAGATTTGGGAACAGCAGTGTAGAAATTTTTTTCAAGTCCCCTAACCCCTACCAAGAAAAAAAAAGAAAAAAGAATTGAACTCTGGGAACGTGCACCTCCCGCTATGCATCCCTCAGACCTGGTCAAGCACACAATCAATTTATAGTCCTATCCAGCATGCAGTGAGGCTTTCTTCTGGCCTCTAAAATGTCTCCTTTCCTACAAAACTTTCATATGGGCAAGAGGAAGACAGAGAATGAAGCAGGATCTTGGCTTCCCTCTAAAAACAAACCAAAACAAACCAAACCAGAAAACATTGATCAGTCACACAGTTGGGAACACACCTTTCTGAATCCCATAATTTAGAGATGTAGTGATGGA
Organism: Nyctibius grandis; assembly: GCF_013368605.1. Classification (NCBI taxonomy): domain Eukaryota; kingdom Metazoa; phylum Chordata; class Aves; order Nyctibiiformes; family Nyctibiidae; genus Nyctibius; species Nyctibius grandis. Next base: position 75,644,364 of record NC_090663.1, on the reverse strand, counting down.
ATCATTCCAGCAAATGAAGGAGGCAGTTTTGCTTCTATCAGACACAACTCAAGAAAGGTCAAAAAATATCGAGAAACTAATTCATCTTTGCAAGTTGTCCTGATTCAGCTGTTGGGACTCTTCACTCATCTGGTGTGGAAGCTTATGCTTTCTGCTCTTTCACATAGGGTGTAAATCAGCCTTTAGCAAACCCAGGTTGCTGCTGAACTTTGTTAGGCTTCTCACATGGATCTGTCATGCCACCCTATACAGCCCATTTATAATGTCGGCAGGCCAAGGTTGTCCAGATGCTCCCAGGCTGGAAACTGTCACCCAGCTGAAACCTTGTACTACAGCAGTACTCAGTTTCACAAGTCTCTAATCTATTTATCTTTTTTTTCTTGGCGGGGGAGGGAGGCAGGATTTTTCTTTGTGTCTTGATGAAGCTTATCTCAGATAAAAACATTTGATTACTTTAGGTTACTGAACTTTGTTCTTCTAAGATCAGACAATATTTAAGTCTTTTGGCAATTCAGAAGACAACTGGCACCCAGATAAGTTAATTCAGGCTTGTACAACGACAGTCAAGCGGAAACAAAAAAAGAAGTGGCAGACACTGCTTTGGAGAGCAAACGTTTGGGATAGCAGAAATCAACAGAGCAAAAATAAAAGCTGCTTTTACTACGTGACATAGAGAACCCCTTAATTCCAGCTCTAGAGAGCAACATAAAAATCAGATGCTATGTTTTCCAACAGAATTTTCAGTTAATTCTTCAATCAGGAAAGAAGGATTTTAGCAGCTTCTTCTGAGTAGAGAAATTTCGATCCAAGTTTTTTTTCCCCAGGTCCATCTCTGCCAGGAAATGGCAGAGAAAGAATCAAATACTGAAGGCTTAGGGGAGAAATAGGAAATCAAGCTGCTTGATAACCACATATCCACTAAGATGTAATAAGCACAGCTGACGCAACTAACTAATCTGTACATTTATAGAGGGCATCCTAGGTTATTTAAAAACAGACATTTTCAGATGGGAAATGTAAAATTGTTTATACAGTTTTGTCCTCATCTGTATAGTTCTGTTTTTAGCTAGCACAGAAAAACGTTACACAGGTAGAAAGGAATGCACACACGTATTCAGTGTGTTATGTCAATCCATCACTCCTCTGTGCACTTTTTAAACATTCTAGACAAATATAATTAGTTATCTGCTATTTAGATTGCTCTGTGTTAGGCTGTATCCAAAGGAAAATACAGTTTCTTATGCAAAGTACCACTGAATCAAATGGGGCTGCAGCAAATCAAGTGGCACTGTGATATTCAGAGTATCAATTAAACATTTCTGAATATTCTCCCCCCTCCCACTTTCAGAGTCACTGGGGTTTCAGGCTGAGGCAAGTAGGACACTGTCATCCTAGTGCAGTTATCTCCTTTAGCAACGCACAGGTTTCCACGTAAGCCCTCCGCAGTTCTGCAACGTAACTGCTCACATATCCTGTCCCAACATTTTGGCAGAAGTAGTCTATTCCAATGTTCACTCTGTTAACTGCCCAAATTCCTCCTCCCCTCTCCCCCTTCACCCCCATGGTTACTTTCTAAGCAGAGGTAAGTTGTTTGCCACACTCCTACCCTTCAAAGCACTTAGATTTAGTAGTCTTTATCTACTTCTGATGCTTCCAGAAGGAAGCACTTTAACATATTTTATGGCTCCTGTGATTCCAGAATTCTCTTTATGATAATGAAATAAACCTTATTTCTCCATCATTTGTTAAGGGCATTTTGGGAAATCTGAAGCCTGAGATTACATTAAATAAGACTTTCAGCATGAGTCCTAATGCTGAATGGAAGAAAAAGGTCTTAGTTCAAATTTCACATCCATACAGTTTCTTATTGATACATATTGCATAAATACCAGTATTTATATTATGACAACAACTACATTAAATATTTAGGTTAAGTAATCAAGTAGAATCCTACAAAGCCATTCTGAATAACTACCCTAGATCCTTCTGATATCCTGTGCAATTTTTCAACATATATTTGTAAGCTTTCCTCTACACAAGCGATTTTAATCTCATTAACTGTGTGTGGACACGTATGACTGCTGGAAAAATTTCTGATTTACTTAATTTCTAGTCCTCTGTCTTTTTAAACCTTCAAATCTTCCATACAAATGTGACCAAATTTAAAATAACATACTGCATATAAAGTAATTTCTGTAATATGTGAACTTGTTTCTCCTCCCTTTTGTAGTCAGTTTCTCTAATCAGAAAGAGCTTTACTTATTTTTAAAAGTTTGCCCTGAAGAATCATTTCAGGAAGCTGCAACATTGTGCAGTCTCTTTCAAAAATATTATTATTGCCCACATTTATAACTGGACTGAAATATGTTTTGAAGTCATTACAGCTCTTCTTGACTTTATGAACATCTATTTTCTTAGACACTGTGCAATCTTAAAGTTATTTGAAAGAGACTGATCTTTCCACATAAGAAAACAGAATTTCCTACAGAGCTTCAGAAAGTAGTGAGGGAGGGTTGCCTAGCTATTCCTATTGCCTCTTAATATCTTCATGATGCAATAGAGAAAGATAAGGGATATTTTTAAATAGAGGTAGCTTGGGTGTCATTCATGTGATTTATGGGGCATTTTATGATCTAATTTGATTATCAGCATTGTAACTACTAAAACACTAAATGTAACAGCTGCAGGCAAGACTACTCACAAAATTTAATTAAAATATATGTGCAGTCCAGTAGTCCTTACAGGCTCTAGCTCGAATATCATCCTGTACATGTGCTGTGAGACGGTACAGGAGGAAGAGCATTACCAGTACATTCAGGTACCTTTACTCTGTCAGAACGGTTTCCTCCTAATCATGCATTCATTGAATTTAATGTGGAAAGGCCTTTGATTTGAATATAAATGTTTATTACTAAAAGCTATCCTTCCTTTCACTTATTACTCAGTCAGACTGTCTAAGGGCTCAAATTTGGCCTTGAAGTCAACACACCAGCCCGAAGTTTGACGGCTCCACCTGACGTTGCACATGCTGCCCGTCAATGTTTGCACAATATGCTCAGAGAGATATGCAAGTTATTTAAGAAAAATGGAGGGGACACACAAACCATACCAAAAAAAACCCCAAACAGCAAAACCAAAACCGACACCAAGAAAACCAAAACACAACTCTTCATTTCATTTTTTTTTCTTTTCAAACCTACCTCAGATTGAATAGTCTCTGAATAGTTTAGGATTAAATAGCTACAGCCTAGTGTCTGAGCAGAAATCCACAGAGGACACGTTATATTTCTCTTTAGATTTCTGTTTGTTTTATTTGGAAGACCAAATAGGGGCTATTTTCATCTTATGTTTTGGAAATTTGAAAGAGAAACACACAAAATAATCACCAATATTTAAAAAAATAAATCAATTTGTCTTTATGTTGCTACTCTTCCGAGTATCTCTTCTCAAGATCTATGTTCATCACCATAGTTAAGGTGAACTAGATGCACAGTAAGAAAGACTAATATGAATAGATGACTTGGAACCAGTTGTTTATGTCACAAAGTTATGAAACTACATCTTTAAATTGTTATTCTAGTTCTCTCTCTCAGTTCCACTTTATTTATTTTCTACGCTATTTGTTTTCAGACAAGACCACAACGTAATCCAGTTTCAGAATCTTTTGGTTAGGAACAGAATCCAAGTCTAATTTAAAACCAAGACTACACAGACCAAAATTACACTGATCTCCTCAAAGTTAAAAGCAGTATTACTTCATCCTCAAGCCTCATGTTATTTCTTAATCAAAAACATGGTTACAAAGCAACAGAAACTGCAAAAAGCAGAAAAAGATGATAGTTAAGAATGCAGGAAACATTTTTTTTTAAAAAATAGAAAACACAACAACAAACACTCCCCAGAACAATAAAAAAGTGCAAGATGAAAGCATAAGAGCACATAATCATAGACCAGAAGGCACAGCTAACATCATGTATAATATTTGCTTACAGGGAAAATATTTGCCTGTGACCAAAATAGCCAAAAGTGTCTACATCAGTGTCAAAGCTCCCGTAATCTTATTCCAAAACAGTTTTGAAAAAAAACACGGCATCTTTAAGAAAGGAATGCTTGAACTCTCTGTTGAGGTCAGATTTTCTCAACAATGGTGATACTCTGAACTGTCTGTCTGGCTGCGAATAGATAAAACCCAGTACTTAAAGCAGACTAGCAGTTCAGCACAATACTAGTTAAAGTATCTATTAGCCTCTTGCTTTGCATTTTGATAGATTAAAATTAAAAATGTGTCTAGTTTCTGATATCTTTATCAGAATAAATTTTGGTAGTAACAGGAGTCCAAAACATATTTATATATCTAAACTTCACTTCCTCCTCTGGATTGGTAATGATTAAAAATAACACAGAGTGATAGCTTTTATTGGAAAACAATTTTCAGCAACATCTAGAAATAAATGTCTTCATGCTTTTAAAAAAGTGCTAGACCTTTCAAGAAGTAATTTTACTACAAAATATCACCCTCCGGCTCTTTGCAGGACAGTACGGCCATTAATAATGCTTTGTTATTGCATATGATATGATTTACGCTCAACTCTAATGACTTACAATCCATTTTTTTTGGCAATATGAGCAAATTAGCTCTGTTTTCCTGGCACAATTAGTTGCAAGTCCTTCGTTTTCATTCTGCTGAAAACTGAAGGACAAATCAGTGATAACAGAATCAAGCACTTGGGTAGTCAGCTAAGATTGTTGTCTAGGAGCAATTTATCATGTAAATGGTGTCTGCTTTGTTTTATGGAAATCTGAAAACAGCTTTCTGCATGATTGAAGCCTTTGTCAATGAAAACCCCTTCAAAATGTGACAAATGTTTCTTATCTCTCAGAGATGCTGAAAGGACTTCAATGATAAAAACTATATATACACTTCCTATTTTTATCCAGGGCATACACATATATAGCATTCTAAGGATTTAGCAGCCCTACCAGAAATATGAGATTTTCTCTATATTGAATCCACTCTATTTTAGAGGAAAATCAATTTCATTCCAAAGGATTCAAAAAAATTCTTTGTTTTACCCACAGTCTGTATAAATATTAATTACCATCACCATAAATAAACAAAACACAGTACGAAGTGGTTTCCCAGAGAAAAATGAAGTGTATTACAGATGATTTCCAAGCCTTTTTGGAACGTGAACTGTATGCTTATTGTCACATTTGTCACACACCTATGTATGTCGAAGAAGTCACTTGCAGGATCTCATTATCTCACAGATCTCCTTCCCACTCTGCCAATCTGCAGTCATTTTCCATTGCACATCATGGCTACATTTCACCTTCCACAGCTGAATTATGGTATGTATTCCACTGTGAATAAACGCTATCAGGAAGGGACTTTACATCCCTTATAACACAGACTTATACTTTTTTAAATGAAATGGAAAAAGTCTGCTTCACAGAGTCCCTTCAAACACATTTAGCCGATTGCTCATTTAAGGAAATATTCTTACACCATCTGGGATAAAAAAACATGTTACCCATAAGCTGAGTACGAGAGTAACATGAAAAACAGTTTCTAAGAACAGTGGCATCCAACACAAACCGAAATTCAGCAAGCGATTCTCTGGAATCGACTGGCATTTCCCACCTTCTACAATATAGATGATGCACAGCATTCATTTTCAACAGAGGCCATAGTATTTTAAAACATAAGCGAGTTCCACAAGCAAATGAAATATGGCTTTAACTATTCCATTCACGTTCTGTTTGCTTGAAGAATCAAAGAACCACAAAAAGACTTATTTCTTATTTTCCATGTATTTGCTTAATCTATGCAAAAGCATTAGTATTAGCCAACTGATGATAGAACATAAATCTCAAAATAACTCTGAATTCATCCTTTTTTTACTCAGCTTTCCTGAATTTCTTTTATCTCTCTTAATTGCCGAAGGAGATTTTGGCATTCAAGGGGTTTTCTGTTTTAGAATGTGTGTACTGCGTGCACACACACAGATATAAATACCTTCTCCCCACAGAGAAGGGGGCAATATTCACTTTTTTTTAAAAAACCTTCATATTCTTCACAGCCTAACAGATTATCAGCAACCAGAGTGCTTTAGCTATTTCTGTCATTGTCTGCTTCCTAACTCTACAATGTAATTTCTCTCCAACAACTTTTTTTATTTTTTGGCAGGGGGTGAGGGGTATGGGGTCATCTTTTGGTTTTTTTTGAACCACCAAAACCCAAAAATTGTTATAGCAGCAAGGAAAATACCCATTGTCCCCACTTCTTTGTCTGGGATCTCAGAAACAGGAGCCATCTTACCCAGATAGACACTAGCACCATAAACCCCTACCTCAGCAAGATCTACAGACAGCCCCAAGTTACCCATGTCAATGGCATAAAAGAGATAATGCTTTTTTCCCCCCCCTCCCCAGAGAAAGAAGTCAGAGTTCAGCTGTTCCTACCTACCCATTTCTAAAAAATGAGATTAAACTTATCCCAAGCCCCAGAAAACTTTTCCTCTTAGAAACAATGGCATCTGATATTCTGATAATATCTTTCAATTATTGACCTTTCTAAACTTGCAATAGGAGAATGACAACCTTAAACTATTTGCTCAGAAAAGTAATTTTCAGTTTCTTCATCAGCAGCATGCAAAAGGCCAGAAAACCAGATTGCTTTCACCTGGAAGGTGTTGGAGACAATTCTTCTGGTACTGATATTTCTATTTCAGCAAGAAGCAAAGCATAGAGGGAGTAAGTGAAACGGAGGGAAAAGAGAAGAAGAAAAGTCTGAACAACTACTTTAATAAAGTCGTTGCAAAATTCTTTCTTTAGCACTGGTAAAATCCAAAGTACTGCAGAAATCTGTCTTGTCCCACCAGATAAAATGTGTTCTTAGGTGGGGAAGATTTCTGTGTTGTAATCACATTCACTTAAAAAAAACCCCACACACTCTACCCAGTACAACTTGATCTGGCTAACCAAAACTCAGCTGTTCCACTTATGATATTTAGTACCCTGAATTCCTAGCTGATCTTATCAGCAGTGCTCATCATCTCCCCTGGTTTGCAGCCACATCATCCTTTCTACACAGCCTGTAGATTAATGCTGATTGATCCGAAATCTACCCACCAGGCAGAAGTTTTTTTTTACTGACACTCTAGATTGAACTGACCAAGTCAAATCACGTGCTTCTTTACATATTTACATTTAATGGTTACAGATATCTTAGAATTTATTTTTATGCACCATCTTTGGGTTTTGTACTTTTAATATCGAGTATGTGGTATGAGCCAAAACAACAAGTGAAACAAACAACACTGAGAAGTTATTCCTAATTGGATACATCTGCTTTCATTTGCTCCCAGGTTCTGTCACCAAACCTACGATGAAGCATGATACAAGCGGCAGATTTTAATAATATGAAATCACAAAAGTTAATTTTAAGTTCTACAGTCTCTAACACTTCGTCATTTTCTTTCAAACCATTTTCTAACCTCAAGCCATTTTTATTTGGTTCTAGAACACACAACTTCTGTACACACTCATCTTTGCAACTTTTTTTCCTCCCACACGTTATCTCAGTGTTAGACTTCACTTTAAAATTCATTTTTTTTCTTTAGCTTCCAATATATTCAAGTTTGATAAAACCTACTGAGCTCAAAGGCAGTCAGATTAAAGTGCGCATTTTTGACATAAGCAATCTTCTTTAATAGAAGGCACTTTTATTTCCAACTTTGCATTCACTTTCTCTGCAAGAAGAGAAAGTGATTTTAATTTCAATGGATATGGATTTTAATGGCACTCTCTAAAGCTTTATCAAATCTCCATCAGCCTGAAAATTTGGTCAAAAGGTTCATAGCATTGAAGTCCCAGCAGAGTAAGAAAATTTGCTTGGATTACATACTAGTCAGAAAGAATATTTTTGTATTTTCTTTAATGTTTCAGCAGAGATTTGATTTCTCCCCTCAGGTTAGCGTAACTAGAGAGACTGGGCAATGGGTTCTGAGTTACCAGGGACACGGTTTCTAGCTCAAATTGAAAATAATGGTGGACAAAGGCTGCTCAGGTAATTGAGTGTTTAGGCCTGCAGCTGTATTCTGTTCAACTTTCATCAAACTGATAGTATCTCCAGATAAACCCTCTTAGTAAACCATTTTCATAATGTGGAACCCATCTGAGCTAAGAAGAGACTGGTAGTCAATTGAAGTACTTTTCATTAACCTGAACGCTCCTTTTCTGGTAAAATTTCAAGGTATAAGAGAGGGGAAAACACTGTAGAACAATTCAGTTATAAAATATTTCTTAATAATGCTAAAGAATAGACTTAACACATGCTGTCAAGTAGCTGTCAGAAGAATATTACCATGGAACAACTTGTTTTTAATTTCAAAGAAAATCAGAGCTAATTAAACCTTTAAGGAACAAAATATAATGGGTTTTGATCAAAAAGATAAACCAGAATTTTTCAGTTTTTATTATTCTTCCACCTCCCTTTATCCCAAACATTACCTATCACATGGAAGCTCCAGGGAAAAATGAAGATATATAGATATACATAGCTGAAATCTTTCTGTATCAAACACCACAACAACACTGCTTGAAATGCTCTGTTGTTCCTTACATGAGCAGATAAACTCACAGAAGCTGCCTGAAGCAAATTTTAGATGAACATTAAATACTTCCACACTTTTAAGCAGTAGAAACAAAGCTTGGAAAGTGTGATTTATTTAAAAAGACAAATGAGTGTTTCTATGGTCTCCTGTTTACAAATTTAAACTAAACTAATAATAATAAAAACATCTCAAGAGACCTGTAGCCTGTTTAAAATGTTATTTTTCCTTTGTTTAAAATAAAAATGACAGCTCCTGCCCCCTTCATGCAAAAAACCCCTCCAAACAAATACCCCCCACCAAGCCCTAATATATTCCACTATTACTAAAAGGGAAAATAAAAAAGTCCTGTGTTTTCCCTTGATAATTTTTTTGAAAGTGTGGTGGTTGAGGCAAGAAGATAAAACTTATGAACTAAGAAAATACCATTATGCTATTTCATAATAGCACAGAGATTCCACTTGACAAATTTTGTTCGGTTGAAAATGCGCAAGAGGAGAATGAGTTCAAATCATTCCATGTGGAAGCTGATAACTTCGCGTATCATCTATACTGTGAGAAACACAAAACATCCCTGCTTTTAGAGTTCCCTATATTTTGAATACACTAGAAACTTTTTAATACTTCATTTCAACAAACAGGGATCATAAAGGGATGCTGCTTTGAGCACAAAAGAAGATATAATCATCTCAGTGACTCAGTTTTTAAAATCAGATGGTAACAGTAAAATCTAGTCTGACCTCCACTGTAGTGTTGATGATAAGATTTCAGCCCATAATTCCTTCATCATATGCATGACTTCTGTTTTCTTTACTATGAAGCACCTCTGCCTTTAGTGCATAGATCCCAGAAAAGACACACATAAACATAAATGTATTGCAGGCTTAAAATCTGCTCTCTGGCTTTCTTTCAAGGTACAAAGTAGTACTGGAAAGTTAGGGGTGACCACTTTTCCATTGCATAAAATTCTCATTTTTAGTCATGAACAGAAACACGATGTGGTGGACATTCAGTTTTGAGTAACTATAAAGTTTACTGTTCAGTGAATGTTTTTTATGAATCTTATAGAAAGTTTTGAATTGCATTGGCAACAATAAAATTAAATATGCAGTATATTTCTCTCTTTAAAAATTATGATGGCTGTAAGACATTTGAACTGCCTAGTGTAAAGGAAATATAATTTGGTGCTAAAGGAAGAGCAAAGTATCAAGAGTACATAGTGAATTAATATCAGTATCCTATTTATATAAAGTTGTTCACATTTGTACATAATAGTTATTATTTTCTCCCATATTTCTAAAAGATGCTAAGATCAGGTCCCCAAGGTGGTTGGAATCTTATGAACATGGTGAAAGGACAACTGTAGACACCACTGACAGTACAGAAAAGAGTCAAAGAAAACGAGGGTTCGAAATTGATGTAGATCATGTTATAGAGCAGTAAAAAGGTGCCAAAATTGAACTCTGATATTCTAAGCCACAGTCCACTGCCCTGCTCATTGAACCTGCTTAAATTTAAAACAATTAGTCTTTCCCGATTTCAAAGAATCTTTCAGCTGCTCAGAACACAGAAATACAAAGAACTGAACAGCATTAAACTGCTCTGAACACATTAAAATTAAAATATTAAGCTTTAGTCTTAGTTCTATGACAATTAATGCTTTGCAGCTTTAGAATTTCATCACAGTATATTAATCAAGTCATAAAAATACAAATTAGCTCTTTAGTACAGAAAAACGCTTTCTAAAATGATTTTAATAGTAATAAATTTCCTGTCTATTGTGTTTTAATTACATCTCTTAAATTACATGAATCTGTCTTATTCAACCTTCACGCTTGTGTTTATTTCTATTTAATTCTTAAATAAAAATCCTGCATACTTAGAAATGGCATACATGGAATAACATTGCTCTTTATAGTACAGGCACTGTCCCATCAGGAAGTCAGGACAATGCTTTATGTTTCTTGTGATGAATAGGACAACATGTTTATCATTATAAAGGTCATGGTTTTCGCCAAGCAATCTTTATCCCTCAGCCCGATAGATTGACTGGCGAAGACTATAACTTTAGACAACATTGCACTTTCCAAATGATGCTCAATACCGAGATAATGAAGTGATATGTGAGCAGAGCACAGGCAGGTCTGCAAGGCAGCAGCAGGGTAAAAGGTAGCTCAAGAAAAATCTAAGCAGGCTGTGGAAACAGCAGAAGATATTCAGAAAAGGTGAGAGTATTGGAAGAGGTGCAAAAGGTAGAGAGATGACAGCCAGCATTAGTAAGTCTGAGAAAATGCACAAAACAAGACAGAGGCTTCCAAACAGCAGAGCCACACACGACAGATGCTGGTGAGAATGCAGAATTAGGAGCTACAGTTGAGGGAAATACCTGCTATGAGGGCACTAATCACAGTCAGCATTCAGAAAGGTTTGATTTATGTGGTGCTTGGAGAAAAAGAGATTTATCCAGATCCCGGGCAAAAATGTTCAGAAAAATCTGCAATGACAGCTCTGTCACAGACTTATCCTTACCTGTATATTTTCACTCAAATATAATGAATAATAAAAGTTACCGAGGAATTTCAAAGGGTCATACTAACAAACATCATCAAAATATCCATAAAACACGAGGTATTAAACTATTAACTGCTTAACTGTATTGCATACATACACACACAAGGAAGTCAATAAAGGATCAAGATGAGAAAGTATTAATTTGTTGAAATAAAATGGCACTTCAGTTAAACCACCCCTTAGCTACGTTGTCAATGCATGTCTGAAAGACTTACCCTAAGACAAAAGATAATAACCAACACCGAGCACTCCAGCATACCTCAGAAAAGGTAAAAATACCATTTTAAAAAGTCTGCCAGCCCTACGTTAACTTAACAGAGGGTTCTCCCACAGCTATCACATTTCAGTAAAGCAGCAGTATTTAATAGCTGAGGTGCGGCAGCTATCGAAAATGCTTAAATATTTCAAGAACTCAACTGCCCTATCTTAAATGCTATGTTAACTAATGGTTTGGCTTGCTTCCCTCCATCACTGCTATATTTCTGCCACTTCCCTCTTGGGTTACTGCAGGCTCTGAACACCACTTTTCAATAGCAGGTACCCTAATCACCTTAGTGGTACAGGATAAGCCTGAAATACCATCATTCAGTGTGTACAAGAGGAAAGGGATTTTTTGGGATTAGCTAGGATAATGCTATAGGAACCACTACTGGGAGAAATCCACTATTTCCTAACACAGACAAGAGCTGCTCAAACTGTGTCCAATCAGTACTTCAATAATTTTCTGTAGCCTAACGGACAGAAGATAGAGCCTGATGAAACTGCTAAAAAAACCCCCCAAAAATAAAAACTAAAAAAAAAAGCCACAGGGGGAAAAAAAAAAGCCACACTGTAACATAGAGAGTAGGAGCTACCTCATCTGTTAGTAAATGTAAGTGATACAAGCACATCACTGTCCTTCAGAGAAGGGTTTTTTTGTTTGTTTTTATGAACACAGAGTTTGGTCAGGTTAAGTGTTAAAGTGAATTGCTATCAGCTCTTCGTACCTCAAGGAGACCCTCCCCAACATTTCATTGTTCAACACACATGCAATGTGCACTGCAATCCTGGCAAGAGATTCAGTTCAGCTGTAAAGGCACCATTAACATGCAAACGTAAAAAATATTTATTCGTAGACACACACCATATAAGTAACACTCTCAGACATGGACAATTCCCTGGTTAAATAAAACTACGTCATGTCTTGCTGAGTCTGTTGCTGCATCAGTCATGCATATCTGTGTCAATCAAAGCAGGTCAAGGAGCTGAGCTCGTTTTGGGGATCTGCCTTCCCACTTCACTTTGGCTGACAACTGATTTGCAAGGTATATTTCGCCTCTCCTGTATATCAAGATTACAGGCTACATTAGAGAACAAGCAGAATGGATTTATGATTTGGATGCTACAAAGGAAAAAAAAAATATAAAAGGATGGAGTGGGAGAAATTGGTGAGAAAGATGAGCACAATTATGACTTTCCTCTCAGTTCTTCTAGTTACAGTGAAAGATGTTCATTGTCCTAGGATATTTAGCAGGAAAAAAAAAAATCATAAGTGTATGAGAAATAGCTAGTTTTATACAAAATAATGTTAGAATTAAGTTACCAGAAGGATTTTAAATTCTTTGTCTGTAGGTTGTAATGACAAAATGATAAGGAATTTTATGTCAAAACAATCCTTTCTAGACAAGTTAATTCACCAGAGGTTTGGATAGTAGAGTTTGGTCATCTAGTGATTTCCCTGTGAAAAGTGCCTGTTTACATAGTAAGTTTAATCATGGCCGTACTAAAATCATCAGCTAAAGATAGATCCAGCTCAAACTCAGATTTAACAGTTACCAGGCATCAGAAGATAGACCTTTCTTTTTTCCATACTCAGCTAGAAACTCCCTCCCCTGCCTGAAGAGAAACACCTTCCATTTTATACTTGTTTACTCTCACCTGTCAGCATGACTCAGCTGGAGTCCTGCAGGGTTTAACACTTCAGGGTAGTGCTGCTTCTGAAAAACTCAAGTCTTTTATATAAACAACAGAAGTGGAAAGGAACTGCTGAGTTTATACTGAGGCTGCACTTCACTTCAAATGTCATGACAGAAAAATCTCACTTTCTGCTGTAATTTATGTAGTCATTTATGCCATTACAGAACTGATGTGAAAGAAGACCATTCTGATTTGATAGCATTTACGTACCCTTTCACTTATTTTGTACCAGCTAAGTGACTGTGTAAGGTTCAGGGCAATGACAGGCAGGCCCACTGGGCACTGATGAATTTGTATAATCTCAGGAAAAGGATTAAGTGATTGTCCTTGCAGAGAAAGAGAGAGATGTTCTTTCTGGTTTATTTATTCTTTTTTTGAAATACTTTTGATTTAGGTACAGTCTGGTCCACCTAAAAGGTTTTTTGCTTCTCAGAAATGAATGGGGGGCTTACAATGAGCCAGAGCAAGCTATCCTAGAATTTTAGCTATTATCCTATTATCTATTATCCTAGAATTTTAGCCTATTCTAGCTATCCTCAGAATTTTACCAAGTTGATTCTGGAGTGACACAAGAGAACAATAGAAAGAGATGGTTTTATTTATTCGGAAAACAAACAGCTATTTATGAAATTCCTCCTATATTTATTATTGCTCCTTTGTTGTAAGATTTCATTCTCCTGCAGGAGTTATTCTCATGCATAAGAAAAACGTGTGATGGAATATTTCAGATCAGATCTGCAAATACAGTGTATTTGCACAAACACAAACAAAATGTGAGAACAAATCAAATGATAGTTTGTCCACAAGATAAACCAGTATGGGCATCTTCAGAAAGAAATACAGAATTTCACAAGGAAGTGATTATTTTTGTCTTTCCTTATAGAACTCACAACTGAAATACATTCACCAAAAGATTTGTTTAATTGTATTAACAAAATGACTCAGAACTCTTCATAACACACATCTGACATATTTCACAATAGTCAAGACTTACACCTTACCTAAAGGTTAGTTAACTATGAGTGGACATCTTCTATAGAGAGTCATTAAAGAGAGGGTAGACTTATATCATGTATATGAATAACTCCCCCTATTTTCTTATCTACCGTAACCCTGACCCCCTCCAAATCTAGATAAAAGCAAATCAAATCAATAAATTCAGTAAAAAAAATTCAAAATAAGATCAAAGATTAAAAGTATAAAAACAAAAAAAAAAAAAAGAGAAAGAAAACCTTATACAGTATGTGACATGGTACAGGCAGAATTTAAAATGCACTGTATGTTTTTTCAGTAACCCCCAATTTGAAGAAAGCCACATGATTACAAGAGGCACAAATTACCAACCTCCTATAGACACAAGAGTACGCAATGCATTTTAATCTTAATCCCTCAGTTACGGTTCTGGTCAGTGAATATTAACTATATAAAAGTAACAATTCATTTGATCAAACCACCTTAGATAGCACCGTCCTGAGCTAATACGGTTTACAGCACTCCAACAGATAACCAGAAAGGGGGAAGTGTAAAGACAGGGAAGGCAATAAGAAGCAAAATAGCAAGCCTTTTGTTTGAAACAGATTCCTGACACAGCCACAACTTTGTTTGTTTTTTATTACTTTTGATGCTGTAGCCAAGTCATTAAACCTAGAAGCAGCACCTTTCTAAAACATTTTCCCTCATCCTGATATACTTATTCTATTTAAAACCCACAGCAACATGCAGAAATCAGTAACATTTCAGGGTGATTATTGTCTACACCTGTATACTCTACATAAGGTAGGTTTAAATGATTTATAAATTCACTACCTGGACTGACTGCTCAAAATTCCTTCATGGAATACACACACAAAAACCATCAAACAAAAAACCCAACCCCCCAAAAAACCCCAAACCAAAACACTACAACGCAAACCCACAAGAATCATAAGACATAAGTAATAGGGAAGAACTTTGCAGATTTGCCAACAACCACAAAATAATCTTATAAATATTCATTTGCCTAATTTACTTAACTTCATCTGCCCTCACCTTTCTCAAAAATAATACACAGAGATATATGAAAACCAAAGGAGGAACGTAAATTAATATCTATTCATCACAGACTGTCTATGCAAGAGGATTATGAACAGGAGAGTGAAAGACACAGAGAGGTACTTAGATCCCTTTTCTCTACTTGTTAAGTGTTGCAACTTTTAAGTGGCACTGCCTTGAACCCTCATACTTCTCTCTCCCCCTTTCAGAAGCCTGGGCAAGAAATAAGCAACATTTGCTTGCAGGCTAAGCATCTAAGTCCCAGCAAAGGGAAAGGGAAGAAGAGAGGCAACACACCCATACAACAGCATACAAACTTGCAAGAAAACAACACCAGTACCGCAGAGAACATCAACCACGTACCTGACCATCAGCAAAAATTAACCCATCTCCAGCTCCTCTGCTCCATTAGCACTTATCTCACTTCTTTACCATGGAACTGGCAAATGATTATTATCAGGTCCTGGAGACAAGGAATGAGATCGACAACGTACAGCAGCCACCACAAAACAGATCCAGAGGCAGGCTGAACTCTCACCTTCATCCTGAAACCGACTGCAAAACAATGAGAGCAGCTGTATCACCTTTTCACCACCTCAGCTGTTCTTCATTCACACTAGGGCTTCAGCTGTCTTTTTAAAGACTTCTCTTACAATTTTGCATGCATGTGAAGGTTCCCAGGTGCTATGCTTTGAGGGGTTTTTTCAATTTTTCTCCCCTACCCCCAATTATATCCCTTTTAGAAGTTAGTGTCTAGTCTCTAAGAGATACAGCTGATGTCTGGGTTGATTTGCTGCCCCCAAAGAAGAGCTTAAATTAAGTTTTAGATACTCATTGTTCTGCTGC
Source organism: Nyctibius grandis (assembly GCF_013368605.1). Classification (NCBI taxonomy): domain Eukaryota; kingdom Metazoa; phylum Chordata; class Aves; order Nyctibiiformes; family Nyctibiidae; genus Nyctibius; species Nyctibius grandis. The sequence goes on along the minus strand of NC_090663.1, from coordinate 75,628,345 downwards.
TAGACAGGAAGGCCTCACTGCATTTAATGCTTGAAAGCTAAATTCTCTAATGTTGCTCACTTACTTACCAAATTAATGTTAGCCACTCTGGTTAACTAGACTGACTGCTAGGTGCTTCTGTTACTTGAGTTCAGTAATAAACCATCTGTTTGTCACAGATGCAAAGAGCAACCCATTAACTTTCATGTTAATAAGGATTTCTCTTCGTCACTTCCAGAAACTCTCCATCTCTAATCTATTACCCAAAGTACTCATTTCCTTCCCTCTCCCATCTACTATGTCTTTTAGGTATCATTTCAGAAAGACTCAATGATTTGCTAGATGCACATAATTTATGAAACCAAAGGAGGACTTGCAGAATTGGGCATGCTCTCTGTGCTTTCAAAAAATTTTCACTCTATTTGCCCTAAGACCGCTAACTGTAGTAGTCAGTAACTCCTCTAAAAGTATCACCATGATCGTACCGTGTTAGCGGTACCACTTACTTGATTCCTTTCCAATGTACAGTTAGTGTACAAGTATAAAAGCTCTAGTCAAAACATCAGCATAAACAGCAAAGCAAAGACAACAATGTTGAACTAATGCAATGACCACATGCCTACGAACATTTATAAATATCCGCAAGTGGTGCAGACACAGCAGGGAATCAGCAGCATACTTCCTTCTCTCACAACAGATCAACACAAACAACATGAGTGCATCAGTTAGGAAGAACTTCTAGGGGTGGAGGTGTTTTGTAGGACCAGTGAAGAAACCACTTTAGAACTGAAACATTCACTTCAGGTAGTAAAAAGTTCCCTACTGCTAAATCTGTGGATGTTAATGGTAGCTAGATTTACAATTTGTTTTCCAAACACAGAAAATTCACAGATAGAGTCTGACAAATTTTGATATGACAAAATGATTTCTTAGTCCTGTGAGAGAAACACAGGAATATCTTTAGTGGAAAAGGTATCTGCATAGGTGCAAGAGGAACTTCAGGGAGGGAACCTTGTTTTCGGGCACATTTCTGAAGCCCACAGGAGTCTGGGCAGCAGCTCTACCACTACAAGCATCAGAAATAAAGGTGATGCATGACACCAGTGTTACTAGACTACTGATTCTTTTCCTCTGGATCTCCAATGAATAGAGAAATTCTTATAACCTGAGATTGTCATAAGCAAGTATGTGGCAGACATTTTCAACATAAATTTCAAAGAGCAAGCATGGCTAATACCAAATGCCAGAGATTCTCAAACCTTCAGGTTGAATTGAGAGAGTAAATCCACATAACCTAATAATCCAAGAAGAGAGTCAAGTGGATTTGTGATAAAACACAGCTTACACTGTAAGAATTTCAGTATCCCTGAACTGACTTCACTATGGCCAGAGGACTGAAAAGTCACATTTTGGGCTATTCCAGTCTCAGCTATGACACCTCAGTAGCATTTCAGAATTTCGTGGTTGTAATTAAGAAATAAATGAGGTCTTCTGTGCATGACTGAATTGACAGTAGAATCCCTTCTAATTTACAACAAAAGATAAAGTAAATTAGGTGTTTGTTGTAGGTGACATCAAAAAAACAAGGTTTCAATCATATCCTCTGCTGCCAGCAGCTTAGAGAAAAACAGAGAAAATAACTAAGAACAGCCTCCAAGACTGGCTTTCTCTGCCTCTAGGAAAAGTCCTGGACACTCATCTAATTGTGCATGGATATAACACAGTACATATTTGCAGAAAATACCCTACCATACTCCACACACTCTCATAAATAAAATATTTAAACCATATTCTACCACTGACAATGCTGAATGAAATAAGAAAATGTTATTTTTCCCCTCCTACCTCCAAAAAAGTCATACACCTTTTGAATTGACTCCAGAACAAATTAATTACTGGATCAGGGTTCTAAGGATTTCGGGAGGGTTGTGAGTTTTCCTGTGTATGTAATTTATGACTTGCACTTCTCTTGAGTCTCAAATATTTTGCCATTACATCTAGGGGGGAGAGAGAGAGAGAGACATGTCAGCAACCTAGAAACCCAAAACATGAATTGTTTCTAAGTCCATGAACAGCTTGTTACCTGAATCTTTAGTCTGGGTATAGCAATAAATGCCACTCACTCAATGAAAACTGAAACCGTACAGTTTCAGATAATAAAAAATCAACTTAAATCAGCAAAAAAGTGAGAGAAAACTAACATTTGGATTCTTTTACAGATCACTTATTATCGATGTACCTCAAGATGTAGTGATGTGAGTTGTTCAGTGAAACCCTGCAATCCTGGCAAACAGAATTATGCAACTCTTTCAGTGGTGAAGCACAGCATGTGACAAAACTTTTCCCTGACAAAAAGGCAAATATTTCAATAGTCTCTTTTTTCCACTTAACATGATTCAGCAGAATTCATACTGCTTTTCTCAAAGCCTGAAACAAGCAAAGAAAAATCTGTACTGTCAGCAAAAAGATTGAGATAAGACAGGAAATTCTGAACATTTTTTTTTTTCAATTTTGTAAATTAGTGTTTAAAATAACCCAAACTTTTAGCTTAATTTATTTTGCTCAGGTTATTTCTAATGTTTATTTTTGAATTGACATTAGTTAAGCACTTATGGATTTATTATTTAAACAATGATTTATGTTTTCTAGAAAATATATATAAAATATTCTCTTTAACTAATTGAGCATTCATTATTCTAAAACTTTTTCTATCTCATGTGGATTTGTTTATTTATTTATTATTGTATGGTAATTGTTAACTGATGTGCTTGGTTGCTGTTACTATTTTGAAAGCAATTCATGAACCTAGCTTCTCTGGAAATAAACTTCCCTAACACCAGGTTTTATACCTGTTGTATTCAATAAGGCATTTCCATGAGGTGTGGCAGCCTGGTGCTGAGTGAGATAGAAAATACTGATGTGTTTAAGATATATCAAGAGGGAAAAAAAAACAAAAAACGCCTCAATATTTTCCATTCACTGGGGAGGGGAGCCTCCTGACTGACCGGCTTATGAGTGCTTTTGATGGTAAAAAAAAAAAAAAAATAAACATCACCTCCCTCAGCCCTTAATAACTGAAACGAAAATTTATTTGCTTTCATAACTAATTAAACAAGGATACAACGTCAAAAGGGAATGAAAATGCACCACTGTAGAATTCATAGCTCAGTTCCTGGGGCAGGCATTTCTAACGTTGAGATCTAGGGCTACATCCCACACCTAGGCACAAGTTCCGTGTTGGGAACAAGGAATCTACATCACTTCACAGTGCATGGGTTGTAGGATTAAGACTTTCAGGTTCATGGTAGATGGTTGACTGAATGTGAGTTTCTAGCATGAAACTAGCTAAGCGAGAAAACACAATTCTCCAATATATAAAGGAGTAGTTCTGGTATTCTTCGTTTATGATAGACAAAATATTTGAAACAGATTAGTAAAGAGCTGACTTTTGGAAAACGCATGTTTTGCTTATTCAAGACAAATTTAGGTTGTAGTTTTATGATACTCTACACATATCTGCATTAAAAGAGGTATCAGGTTTTTTCGGTCTAGCAGACAAAGCAAGATTAGCAAAGACAAAGCAAAATTCAGTGTTTCGCCTTTGAAGTTAAAGAAAACCTGAGAAGAAGTAAAGCACTTTTATTTTTAATTGTATGAATTAGACTTCACAGTGACATCTCTAATAGTTCTTCATTCTGTCTAAAAAGAGATGCTTCAGCTGAACAACACTACAAGCTTTGTGCAGAAATTACCCGGGTAATGCTCTATCACCTTAAATCAGCTAGATGACTCTAAAGCTACCTTATTTAGCTGCATGCATTTAATATATTTTGCTTCTCACTATAATTTTACAACATTATTCATTCTTATTTTAAATTTATCATTCAAATTATTTTACTATTATGCTGTGACAAATATGAGTTCAGCCAAAATGCAGTTTTCTTGTCTTGCATCACTCTCATTGTTGTCAGTGGATTAGAGAAACATTTCAAATTTTGTCCGGTTAAAGCAAGCAGAACTAAACCACCTAATACTAAACAGTATTGCATAACTTAGATCTAATTATTCTTCTACTTATACTACTGTTGACACTTCAAATGACTACTATGAATAGGAGAAACCTTCTTGAGACATGTCATCAAACATATGCTTGATTTGCCTTATAATTTGTATCTGGAGGCACATGACATATCCAGAATTAAGCATTTCCATTTTTGGATCCTCTACTGCAAAGAACAGAAATTAAAAAGTAAGTTAATCTAAACATTTTAGAACCGTTTTTCAGGCTGTCCTGAGGTAGCTTCCAGGAGGCATAAGGACATAGGAAAGGTGTCCCAAGCAGTTTACACCTCCTAAATCTTCAGCACCATTTCACAGCTGAAATGTATTCCTAGAGTTTACAGAGGAGATAAAATTTAACGTTATGAGCTCTAATGTGATGGTAAACCATGGCAGGAGATAAAATATCAACTGGACTTCGCTAATCTCATAATTATGACTATTAAAATAATTCCCTTTCTATTTCATAGTGCTGATGTGAATTATTTAATCAAGAGCAAGAAAACCAAACAAAACACAGTGAACAAAAGAAATATTAACTGATTTTGAACATTATCTTTGCCAGATCTACATTGGAGGTAAAAAGGGCTAGAAACCTTTATGCTGGCTCCAGGTTATTTTTGTGTTTTCCTTTAAAATCACTAAAAACAGATTTCTTACAATAGTTTAGGAACTTAAATATAAAAGTAAATCTTGAAAAATCTTTGTCTCAAGATGTGCCGTGATTTTAAGCTGGCAGGCAGTAAATACCACGCAGCTGCTTGCTCACTCTCCCCTGCCCTCGGGTAAATGGAGGAAGAGTCGGAAAAGTAAAGAGATTTGTGGGTTGAGATAAAAACAATTTAATAATTGAAATAAAATTTAAAAATAATAATAATAAAATAATAATATTAGAATACACAAACAAGTGATGGACAGTGCACCTGCTTACCACCCCGCTGACCATTGTCGGGCCAGTCCCTGGCTAACGATCCTGGAGGAGAGAAATCTCAAAACCGCAATCCCAGAAGAGTGAGCACCAGCTACCTGGCCAACTCTCATCTATACACCGAGCATGACGTTGCATGATATGGAATATCCCATTGGCCAGTTTGGATCTGTTGCTCTGGCTATGCTCACTCCTGGCTTCTTGTGCACCTGCACACTAGCAAAGCATGGGAAGTTGAAGAGTCCTTGATTTCTTAGCAACAACTAAAAACATCAGTATAATTATCCACATTCTTCTCATACCAAATCCCATACTAAATGCAAAACATAGCACTATTCCAGCTACTAAGAAGAAAGTTAGCTCTATCCCAGCTGGAACCTGGACAGTATGTTATCTTAAAAATTTGTGTCTTTCAGAGGAGTCACAGGGGAGTGGAGCTTTTTCATAATGCCCTGAACATTGTTTTATTGGTATGCAATCTGAAACGTAAAGGTATACTTGTTCTTAATTACGAATGGAAACAATAATTAAAGATTCTAAAAAAAACCCATCAATAATAAATTACAAGGTTAACAGTCTAGATTACAAACTCGCAGCAAACCTTGAAGCAGCATTTGCTTTTCCGCAAATATATGTTGTTCTAGTTATGTCCATGTATGCACATTTAGAGCTTTCTATGATAGTGAAAGGTAAAATCTTCTGAAAAGTGTTTAATCAAACCACCTCTTTTAGGAGAACAATCACCTAAAATGGAGACTTTTAAGACAACAAATGCCGACGCCTGGTATCATAGATGAAACAGTGAAGAATCCCCAAAAATCTAACTTCCCCCTCCTTGGAAAAACATGGCAGCATAACTTAGAACACTTACACCTTCAAAATGCATGCTGTACTGCCATTGTCTGTATAATAAGACTTCACTTATCAGAATCACAGTCCTTATGTTTCCGTCTCAGATGCTCTTTACTATTATTCATGCTAATGTAAACACCATGATGTAATGCCAAATTAAGCAACAATATACTGAGTTTAGTTCCAGCTTTTTAAGGTGATATCAATCTTCTAAAACTCATTATCTGCCAGAGACTATTGGAATAACAAATAATTTAATAAGCATGTAAACAAGAAGGCTCTATGCAAATTTAAAGATATTGGAAAAATGTCTGGTAATGACACAGTATCTCAGCTTCTGCTATGATGGCGCTAACTGAAAATTTAAATTTCTGGAAAAGAATTCTCAATAATATGTTTTAAAATATTCCTATATTCTCACCCTCAGAAACACACTCTATTTAAACCTATAAAGAAAAACTATGTGCAAACATGAAATCAGCATTTTCTATCCCATTTGTTTCACTTCTTTTTACATCTGACCTCTTTTTTACAAGTCTGCTGCTTGCTGTACTGATTTATTGAGTCACAATTGACAACACTGTCCAGGTTACAGCTGAAGTAACAAACAGCAATAAATCCATGAGATAGCCCGAAGATAAAACATGTGAGGAAGCGACAATCTGAGACCTCTTCTGGACAACTTGCCTAATAAGACCAAAACACTAAGGCAAAGTTTACACATGTGGCGTATTTGTTCTCCTGCCTGTAAGAATGATGAAGCCTTGTCTATGAAAAAATATTTTGCCAGGTAAGACCAGTACTGGTATTATAAGTAAAGTTATATAAAAAAAGAATATGCAAGTCACATATGTTTTTGACATTATATGACATTAGCCTGAGCAAAGTATGTATCAGATTGCATACACATTCCCTTTGTAAAAAAACATCAAATCTGATTTTGCCATTTTCTTCGAGAAATTAAAAATTAAAATTCTCTAAAAATGTTCTTTCATCTTAAAACAATTTGTAAAAGTATTTTTAGTGATGAGCACAATGGAGCCATCTGTACATACTGTTAGAGGTGTATCCTTTCTTCGCATTCTCAGAAAGTTCTCAGGAATTTAACTTTGCATTATGAGAAACTTGGTCTGAGAAAACCAGGTAGCATTGAATAGCTTTATGATTTGTGATTATTTTCCCTAGAAATCACTGCAGAGGAATATAATGTCCAAAACTTGACTTACCATGCTGATATATTACCTGCCTAGTTTCTCATATATACCGCCGATAGGCCAAAAAAAGGCAAAGCAAATGAACTAATTTTTTATTCCTACAAGTAGACACGGACAGAGGTCTGCAGCATTACTGACCCTGTAATTCTGTTCTCAGTTGGCAGAGAATTTCATGTGTCTGTAGGAGGTGCTTCTTTAATGCTAACTTAAATGTTAAAATAACTAACAAAATAAAACAAATTTCGTTATAAATTACCTCTAAGTTTTTGGATGATGACAGAAGCTAACAGCAGAATTTAGACTGCAGGTAATCTGAAATAAAAGAAAACTGAATTAGCTAAATATTTTATCATGTTAGTTGAAAGCTTAAGGTAGTTATCTGCAAGTCCTGTTTCTCATTCCTGTCATTTCCAGTAATGTCTGGGAAAAAAAAGAAAAAACGTTTAAATGGTTTTTGCTTTGTTTTATTTTGTTTTCTGGCTACAGTTTAAATCCGTAAAACCCCAGAAATTTTGCCTTTGAGTTTTGTCTGTGTTTGGTGAGAAATCCAGGTAAACTGACAAACAAATTGTTTATATTTTCTGCAGTTTTTTGAAAAGAGATTAAGAACATTGGTCTGCTTTACAGAAAGAGAGAGAAAAGAGAAGCCATTTAGGGAGGACACACATCACGGCTACTGTGTGCAATCCGTTCTCCCTGTATTCCTTAGCATTCACGTTGAATTAGGGACGTAAAAGATAAGTGCTTGCCTGCTCCCGCTATTACCTATCCATGTCCAACCCTGTTTTGAATCTACTGATAGTGTTTACTCTGCAACCTGCTGTGGCCACAAATTCCACAAGTTTACTGCCCATCGAGAAAAATTACTGTCTTTTGTCTAATTTAATCATGTCTCCTAGTAGTTTCAGTAATTGCCCTCTAGTTTTAGTTCTGTGAAATTTGGTGAACAACAGTTCTGCATTTACCACCTTCCTGATTTTGTAAATCTTGATAATATCCCCTTCTCAGCTTTCTTTTTCTCAAGTAAAAAGTTCCCCCCCAAAATGCTTTAACCAAGCCAGTCCAGAGTGTTAAACTAGGACACTTTTGCACAAAAGTATTCATAATTGCTAGGAATACAGATTATTTTTTTTTAAAGCTGAGAAGATAGCTTTGCTAATACAGTGGCGTGTAGTGTCCAAAAGATTTTAAAATGAAACTTACTTTAATTCAACATTTCCAAACTCAAATATTCTGAAATTAGAGAAAATAAGGAAATTAGCAAAGAGAGTTAAAAGGTTGGTTCTGTTTGCTATAATTTGATTTTATTTAATTCAGGGCTAGACATGCTCTCTGGCTCACATAACTGCAGAAACTTCCAAAACAGTCAGGTTTCTATAGCTGAAGCTGGACTGTTTTGCAATGGTCCCCACAATCCTGGTTCCAGGATGCAGCATGAGTGTGGGGCTGTTTCATATTTCATCATCCCTTCAGACTTTTAATTTTAGCTCTACATTTGATTTGCCTACTGCATTTTCTCTGGTCAATTTTCCTCTATTTGATTTTGGCTTCCTTTCCCCTTTCATTTCAATTCTCTGCAGTGTGTCCTAAAAAATCCTTAAATTGAATTTTCTTTTTATATCAAAATACATTTGAAATTTATCAGAATGAGTAGTTAGCATTGTTAAAAAAATTAGCAATGCAGAAGCAGATGATGACAACTCTATGAGTACACATCTATTGTAGGTTATTTAGTTTCATTTGGATCTCTAGTATATAGGTGTATTCTCTTTGAAAAAAAAAAAAAGAAACTACAGAGGACTAAAATCCATGACACCACATAAGACAAGATGTCTCTGAGACATTCAGCTGGAATGCCTCAGAGCTTGTACCTGAAGAAAGGAATATTCTCTGCCTTAGTGGAACTTATCCCTGTCCCTCCTGACTGTTTGGCTGGGACATGCTGTCCTCCTTTTGGTTAGGATATACATCTACCATGTGAGAGTTGTTAGGGTGGCTTATGAGAAAGTAATCAAGACTTAGGAAACAATCTCAACAATGCACAATTAGTAGAAACAAAAAAAGAACCAAAACACGCCTAAGGACAGAAAAGAAAAATCAAGACAAAAGGGCAAGGAAGGATCAAGAGAAAATCTTCTTTATCCTCCCCTCCTACTTGCTGCTAAAAAGGCTGAAATCAGCCCCCAGGGTTATTCGTTAGCCAAGGACCAAAATACAGATTATACATATCTGGCGGCTTTCAGCCTCCACTTCTTTAATATAGATAGAGCAACACCATATGTTTTGTTCTAAGATTGAATGAACATTTTCATTTTGGATTCAATTTTTTTTTCATCACCAATCCAAAACTGAATTAATTATAAAAGCTCTAATAATCACCCATTCAAACTGTTCCTCTAGGATTGAGCTAGAATTTCTGTTGCTGCATGACTTGGATGAGGGAATAGAGTGCACTGTCAGCAAGTTCGCTGATGACACAAAACTGGGAGGAGTGGCTGACGCACCGGAAGGCTGCGCAGCCATTCAGAGGGACCTGGACAGGCTGGAGAGTTGGGCGGGGAGAAATTTAATGAAATATAACAAGGGCAAGTGTAGAGTCCTGCATCTGGGCAAGAACAACCCCATGTACCAGTATAAGTTGGGGACAGACCTATTGGAGAGCAGCGTAGGGGAAAGGGACCTGGGGGTCCTAGTGGACAGTAGGATGACCATGAGCCAGCAGTGTGCCCTTGTGGCCAAGAAGGCCAATGGCATCCTGGGATCTGTTAGAAGGGGTGTGGTTAGTAGGTCAAGAGAGGTTCCTCCCCCTCTACTCTGCCCTGGTGAGGCCGCATCTGGAATATTGTGTCCAGTTCTGTGCCTCTCAGTTCAAGAAGGACTGAGGGAGCTGGGTCTCTTTAGCTTGGAGAAGAGGAGACTGAGGGGGGACCTCATTAATGTTTATAAATATGTAAAGGGCAAGTGTCATGAGGATGGAGCCAGGCTCTCCTCAGTGACATCCCTTGACAGGACAAGGGGCAACGGGTGCAAGCTGGAACACAGGAGGTTCCACATAAATGTGAGGAAAAACTTCTTTACGGTGAGGGTGACCGAACACTGGAACAGGCTGCCCAGAGAGGTTGTGGAGTCTCCTTCTCTGGAGACATTCAAAACCCGCCTGGACGCGTTCCTGTGTGACATGGTCTAGGTAATCCTGCTCCGGCAGGGGGATTGGAGTAGATGATCTTTCGAGGTCCCTTCCCATCCCTAACATTCTGTGATTTCAATTTTTTTTTAATTCATAATAAAACTTTGACTTTTTCCTCCAAAAGATATGCTTGAAACATAAAACATAAGGAAGAATACTATGGCCCATGATATTCAGGAGCTCTAAATTGATGATTGTGACTACTCTAATTTCATATTTTATGACTCTGATTTATACATTGTGCCTTAATTACAGTGTCCACTACCGCTCAACACAAAAAATATATAAAGCCTAATAGTTTCATATTATCTCCTACATCTGAACAGACTTCTGCTTCTGAACAGAATGAATACATACTATCATGAGAAAAGGGTAAATTGTCTTTACACTGTTCAAGAAATGAAACCACTAGGAAAAACAATGCTGGGTCTTCTCTGTTTTTGTTTTTTTTTTTATTATTTATTACGGAATGATTTTTTTTCTAGAACTAGATGTATCTTCTCTCATATACTTACTAAATGTTTGATATTGGTCCTATCATTTTTCCTTATTTGAATCTATCTGTCAGAATGGTGGCTGCCAGGCTATCTTATTTTTAATTTATTTTTAAGGCTTTGGTTTACTCTCTGTAGATGCCATTTTAAACAAACATCCATTTGCTATTTTTATGGAGAGATTGCTTTGCTGTTCTTACTGACTCAGATATTTCATAACAAAGGCAACATAGATTATCTCTAAGATACTATATTCACGTGAAATAGTGTAGTTCAAACACCTGATTTCATCCATTCAGTCTCCAGTCGAGTTCCTTGGAAAAGCACTAGTTGTAATCACAAAACCACAGATGTTTATGGAACCATTTGAGAGAGTGTAAAGAATTCTGGGCTGGTGATTCCAGCCTCTGCTTAGATAGAAAAGACTGCAAATGATTTGTTTCCCTTCGTGTGCAAGTATAGTGACTACCAAATGCTTTTAGACTCACATGCCTGGAGAGAGAAGGCTTGTTTTCGTTCTGTTGACAGAGGTAGAGTTAGCAGACCAACAGGCAGTCACCAGACTTTCTGCCAATATTACTGAACTCTGGCTTTAACGTAACTTTTCTCTGGATGGAGGGACAGTTCAGTCTTCATGTCAGTTAACTTCTCCCTTGAACTGCCAAAAAAAAAGGACAATTAATGCCAGCTATGATGATATTTCTGATACGGACACTATTCCTTTGGGAGTTGGATTGAGTCCATTATAATCATTTAATAAAGAAAAATGAACAGGTGTCAGGAAGTTTTAGTCATGCCAATTTGTGCTGGTCTTCAACCAAGAACTTAATTGTCTTTTAATCCATTACCATTCACTTAAGCTATCCTTTAGGAAAAGATTTTGTTGCTGCCTCAAATAGTGAAGAAGTATCATCTAAGAAGGTGGAAGATACTTTCCCTACGTCATAGGGAAAAAATGTTACCTAGATATTTTCTAGCAGTAAGACTGCCAGCTACATATATAGGGCATAATATTTATTACGAAACACATTTTTTCTTTATAGCGTGCCAGTACTGATATTTTATATTTGCCTAATCACATTGCGTTATACTTTATGAAACTTACATTTCATCACTTCTGTTTTTGGAGTGGATTATCCTGGAAGCATATTATTTTGTTCTGAGAACACAACTTTATAATATGTATTTTGATGGTGCAAGCAGCTGTCATTATTTAAAATTAGCCATGTCATAACATAAAGAAGGTAAGACACTGTGAAATTTTTAAAGTAGAATAAGAAACAAGGTGACTGTTTTATAACTGCAATTTAACTTAAATGATTATTTTTTCTTTTAAATCAAAATGTCATCATTTCTTTGTCACTTTCAATGTTTCCATTTACCGTATCTGAAATAAAGCCTTCTTTAGGTTTGTCAGGTTTAAGTAGAATAAAGAAATAACATACATTTGACATTTTTAATAGGAAGAGATGAAATCAATAGAAATAAAAATGATAATTTGTGCAGTATAGCACAAGTTATTGCATCAACTTCATCAATAAAACAGAATGTCTTTATATATGACCATTATTTAACTTTATTAAATCTACATCCATGATCTAAAGCTCTATTGAACCATTGCAATGGTCATGCATATTTCAGATGTTTAAAAATTAAATTCGACTTCACCAAGTCACAACCAATCATCCACACTGATAATATAATTGCAAACTTTATTTGCTTGCCTGTCACTTATACAGCATTTAAACATGGAGAGAGAAAAAATATGGAGCAAAGGTATACTTCTAATAACAGCAAATATTAGTATATCGTAATGGGAAAAGAAATGAATGTTATGATTTGTCGTCAGATCCAGACACCTTCTCTTTTCAAAAAACGCATCAGTTCCAGACTGAAGGTGAGCGAGGGAGTTGTCAAAGAAATAACATACTGCCATCTTAAACATGCAGCGCTACACGAAATACTTTATAAAAATTCTTCATGAGCTACAGCTACAAAACTCAAACTACATAAGTAACATTTATAGCTGACTCAACATTAGCTAACTAAGATGACTTATTCAACTTTTCCTGCCATTAGTATGAAATCCTATGATGATAAGGTACAATATGACACTACCACAGTAGTAAAGCAACCAAGTAAAGCAACTAATGTAGGATATTTTATAACCATTAAAAAATGTGTTTAGTAACATTTGTAGCGGGGCAGTATTTGCTAGAATAATAATGTAAGGTTTGCTACCTGGGATACAAGATTAGTAATGACAAATTCATTTGTAAATAATCTATTTTTCAATGTAGCAATTAGTTAAACGCATGGTAGAATTCCCTCTATTGTCATGTTATTCCTTTTTTTTTATTATTTTGAAAGAGTGGACTTATTTCTTATTTTTTGTTTCACTGATTATTTTTTTTCCTACAAGTTAATGTTATAGCATTGTACGTTATTTTAAAACAAGAAGAATAAGTTTGGGAAGGAAGTGTGTTAGCGGTGAGAATACTGGCTTCAGAACAGTAAGACTCAGGTTAGAGTACTTACTCCGTAACACTCCTCTCATAGGTCTTCTCTAGAATACAAATTCCCTGCTACCACTTGACTACCTGAAAGCTTAAAAAATCATGTAAGTAATATTCAGGTCCCCAGCAACTGTACTTCTAAGTATCTATAAGGCATTTCATCTACAATTTGCATTTGAAATATTCATTTTCCTCATCTATTTTTTCTGCCTCTACTACCTCCTCCTTCTCCCTTTCATTTCAAAGCTCTTAAAAATTTATAAATGAGACAACCAATGTATTCAGCCCCCTTCTCCTTCCCTTCTGCTCCACTCTTTTATTGTATATGCATACATAACAGGCATTGTAGATTTTGAAATGCTGATTCAGATTCAGAAAGCTGATTATCTTTTCCTGCCTTCCAGTTCTTTTGAATTTAACTGTGCTACTGGAAAGAAATAGAGATGAGCTGACTTGGATCCCTCTGCTGTGTGAAATGCTTGCTTGATTTCAGCAGACTGGGGAATCTCCAAACTGTGCAGAGATGCCCCTGTCTGATGAGGTCTCACCGCTCTCCTGTGATGTTAAGGTAACTCGGATAGAGAAGGCAAGTAATTAAATTCTGTATCATCTAGCACATGTGTAAAAGGTGACACGTTCAGTATCTAAAAGGTGACAAGTTCAGTATCTACGGATTCTTAATTTTGATGTTCCTAATCTTACTGTTTTCACATCTCAGACTGAATGTTGCACAGATGTAAATGTCTATAACCCTTCTCCATGCCTAAATAATACACTTTTCTTTATTTAAAATATCAGTTTAGCATTTTGACTCAGATTTTATTCTCTCCTTTTTTCTCCCTTCCCCCCTGCTGTGGATACAAGAGGCAAATATATGAGTATCTTGGGCTAAGAAGCTAGGTGGCTGTAAATAAAATAACAGAATACAATTTAACTTTAAATTATGTAAGTACTTGGATATAGTCTTACCCACCATCTCTCAGCGCCTCTCTGGCCCAATATATAAAATTTCTCTTACAAAAGTGAAACTACCTTTACAGGAATAAGAAGATAACGATCCTCACCCTTGAACAGGCTCTGCAGCCAGACTATCAAGGCGCCTGTGAATACAGGCTCCCTCAGAACCAGGAAAGGTTGAATCCCTAGATTTCAAATCGAATTAAACCCCACATCCCATATAAATTCCGCCTGTTACTGGACAGCAAGTATCAGGTATTTATTCCTCCTCTTCTACTTTCAGGATTTCAGTTTTCATAAGTTATTGGAACTTTTTCTTAGCAGAACTCCTTTCAGAAAAGAAAAAAAATTGATAAACACTGAAAGGATGAGCTAGGTGTCTTATCTGTTGTGCATTTACTCACTTCCCATTAACTACACCTTTTTTTTTTCCAAGCCACAAGGTATTTAAGCTTATAAATTTAGAGTTCAGGTAATCACCTTTTCCATCAGTTTTTACATCTTTTACTATTGTAGACTCATCAGATCTAATCAAACAGAAAAATTACCACATCTTTCATAAATAAACTGCTTATACTCAGACAAGCGTTGAACAAGTTTCTGCTACTCAAGGAGGTAGTTCCAAATAGTTAAATAATCTCAAACATATACATCATCCAGTATAATGTTTGGAACTTAATTCCTGAACAAAATAAGGGTGAAAAATCTCATTGAAATAAGTAGGACAGAGTAGGAAAGGATTTTGTTCTGGGATCTTAATCATGAGTAAAAAAGGTGAGCAGCATGACAGCCTGGTAGGTTAGCAAAGTTTATGCCCTTTCTTTTCTTTTTCACATTTCAGGCACTTTAAGTCAAATTTTGCCCTCACACGCACCACTGAGCTCAACAGGAGACCTCCTTATGCTTCCAAGGGCAACATTTGTCCTATACTACTTTTGGAAACTTTTTAATATATTACTATACTCACATTTACTTCACTTTCTTTAAAAGAGACTTTTGCATTTATTTTTGAACAATCAACATTTTCTATGTTTATTCACAAATCAGAGTTTATTGGCATCCCCTAAATTTACATTCTTATCAGTTTTATCAAATATCTACAATTAACAGCTTTTATTTAGCAACAAGAGCGCAAATAAAAGTGCAATAAAAAACTTCCATGTCTTCTAAATGATTAAGTTTTTTTTTAAATCTCATTTCCTCCACAGAAGAATATTTTCACATGCAAAACATAACTTGCTTACAGTTCTTGAATGATCACTCACATTGCTATTTTGAAAGGACCACTTAATCAAAGTATATAGATGTGTCTTTTTGATCATATGAAGCAAGTTGTTTCCAGATGGAAAAGCTTAGAAATTCTTTTCTTTGAACTGAAAGTGACATTCAAAAACATTTTTAAGGAGGAAAGTGTAATAAATACTAAACTTACAGGTTTCTAAACAAACAGTGATGTTTACTCTCTCTGGAACAAATATATAACAAAACACACATTTAAAATACAACTAATATTTCTGTATTTATATGCCTTGACACATACAATTGATACAGGGAGCTTTACTAAAACAAACAAAATTAACTGTCTCAGCTGCTTATGATAAACATACAGCATACTAATTTAAGACACCATTTTCTGTTTGTAGGTTATGAAGTTTAACATTAAATAATTTAATTTTGAGAAAAGTATGCTGACACATTTACACAACAAAATGCTCTCACATTTTCCTTTTTGAAAAAAGCTATTAAATACATACAGTGATAACAGATTTTTTTAATGCTTTTTAAAAACCTTTGGTGTGCTTTATCATTTTGTTTAGCTGGATGTTTCACTTTTAGCCATGTAAGAAAAAATAAATTGTAGAGGTTTTGCCAAAAGTGAGAGTTAAGACACTGCTCATCACTGAATATATCATCTTCTAGGCAAATGCAGTGACCATGTCTACTAAAGGTCGAGATAGGCACTGAAGGTCCAGTCTGTAGCACCAAGATACTTTAGGTAGACTGGATCTGCTTATTTGACTAACAGTAACTCACCAAAAGCAGTTTAGTTTAAAAATATCTGCGCCATTCTCCAACTGTTCCATATAGTGAATATGTTATATGCTTGGTGAGCTCTAGGTTAGGTGTTCACCACCATAGCAAAATACTACTAAGTAAGAAAAAAGTGGCTTATCCTATATTTTTGTAAGGTCTATTTCAGTCTTGCAGCAAATAGTGGTCTATTATGCTACATGAAACCCACTGAGGGATTTTGGTAAATAATTCTAAGAGTAGAAAAAAACTTTTAAATCTCTATTATTTTCATAGCCTTCTAGTTAAAAGCATAAAAAGAAAATTTCCAGGGCAGTTTCTTCCTTGCAAAGGTGTATATTCTCCATGCATTCCCAGACGCTTTGATACAAAGACTATTCAGCTAAATAATACAAATATTTCTCAGATAGATTATCACAACTGTACTTGGCTAAGTATAGGACACTGAGGCTTTTCTTCCCCTCCAAAAAAAAAGAGATTGGGAGTGAAAAGTCTTTTACCAGATCATTAAACATTTTGTGAGCTCAAACACTGCAAGCTGCACTCCCTAGTATAATGCCAAAAATACATTTGGCCAAAAGTCTGCCTGGATATAAATATATTTTTATTAGAAAGCCGTTGCTGCCAACAGAAAAATGTGGTTCTCATTTTAACATACTCAGTGGTTGTGGACGTTCATTTGCAGGTAGCTGTAATATACCATTGGCTACACTGAATTAGGATAATGGGGTTAGAAAACAAAGCTATGTTTGACTACAGGAACAGTTTCTGGAATATTTTACCAAGTTTTTCACAGGGATCAGAACAGAGAGGCAAATACATTGAGCTGCAGGAAAAGGCTGATGTCATTTATCTTACCAGGAAAGAACTGCTACGTTTTGAAGAAATAGCACACAAACTGACTGTCACCTAGCAGAAGTGTTAACTTCATTAACACCGAAGTAACGTTTGGGTCTACTAGTCCTACTATGAACAGCAATCAGAGATCATAAGAGTCATGAGAATATTTTCTTTGCTGTGTCTTTATAGACCATAAACTTTTAGGTTGCCACAAGCCTAGAAGATGACAGTGTGATTGCCAACACTTTTTCTCAGTTTGAGAGTCAGATACTGGCAGAATACAAACTTGTAGTAGGAACAGTAACTAAGTTATGACTGCGCACATTCGATATTCATTAGGAGTTAGTTCTCCCATACTACCTGTCTTCCACGACTTGTTTCTAAAAGTTGCAATCTTTGTGGGGAAGAAAAACCCACAATGTGTAATGCATTTGATGAGGGTAGGAAAGGGCAAATATTAAAGTAAGCCATTTGTTAAGCTTGGCAATAGAAAAATAGAGTATTTCCATAGAACTTACTCAACAGTTGAGAAGTAGTATCTATTTCAATTGTTTTGATTTTTTTTTTGCAAATATCAAATACTCTATCAGAAATAATGCAAATATTGTATTAGATGCATACATTAACACTGCATTATGAGCTCTTAATCTTTCTAAGTTAGAAAAATATTTACACAGGAGCTCATTGTTGATTTGGTTCTGATCCCATGGAAGTCAGTATAAATCTCACCATTGTTAAACAGAAATAATTTGAAAGCCCACCCTTAATTAATATTATGTAGCAAGACTCAAGATATGAATATTGACTCTGATGAGATAAGAACCTTCTTTACAGTAGCCCAGTACTTTACTGGGATTAGCAAGAAGCTTCTCTTCCTTTCTCTTTTCTTCCTTTTCCTTTTCCCATTTACCCCCTTTCCTTTCCCCCTTTCCCTTTCTCTCTTTCTTTTTTATCAGCATGCTTAACTATTCTACTGTCAAGGCAGAACACTCACCAACTCAATGATCCGAATGATCAAACATGCTGAAAACCTTGTAGTTTTTCTCTTAGGAATGAGCGTCTTCCTGAGACATGCAAATGGCTAAACATATTTTCTAAGATCATGTTTTCACAGAAACATCACTCTCTACAGCAAGTATTAATGATATATGATTATTTTACTTATTACTTTCATCATAATGTTTTATTGAAAATAACTCATGTAAATTGTGGGACCAAGTCTGTACCATTTAAAAATGTTACTTTTGTAGGTTTTATAAAAGTATAAGCTCTTTCATTGTTGTTCTGATCAAAGAAAACATGAGCAGTCTGTGAGGCAAGAAGAAATGAATCCCGCAGAGCCTAATTCAGGAGGCACCAGATATTCTACCTTTGTAGACAGAGCAGAATGAAAACTAACAGCAATCAAATAACAGGAAATTTAGAGGATGGTGGGCATATAACTACTAGACACTAAGCCAGGCAACTGGCACTGAATATCAAACAAATTGGTTTTGTTTTACAATAGAAATTGATTATATTTGTATGAAAATCCCATTTGTATAACCACTAAGTCAAGACAGGTTGGAACCAAAATAACTGGGTCAGAATGACAGGAGAACTATTTGAGGATAACTGGTTTTTATATGAAGTATTTGCCAAAGGGCAAGATGTGATTATTGAATTAGTGGGCAAATATTAAACCAATTAATGTATTATTAGAAATTAGTGATTGATAAACTAAAGTGTTGTAAAAAGAAACTCTTCTCAGGAAGAGTTCGCAGTGGAAGGTGATTGGCACAAGGATAGCATTAAGTGTGTGTCTCATCTGAGTTGAAATTTACAACCCTGCTTTGTTCAGCAGCTGTTTTAATTACAAGCTTGGGGCATGCAGATGTGTTTGTGCAGTCAGGGAGAAAAATCCTCCACAGAATCACAGGAATAAGGCTGGAACTGATCTGGAGACTGACAGAATCCATCCTCCTGCACTGAAGCACGCTTAGATAGACTCGGACTAGCTCTGACAGGTGTTTGTTTTTAAAAGTTTCTATTAAAAAAGAGATTTCATAATTTCCCTAGGGAAGTTATTTCCTCCTGCTTAATTATCCTTTTTTGCAAAAAAGTGTTCCCTGCTATGTAACATAAATCATCTTCCCTACAAATCAAATCTATTTTGTCTTATCCTAAGCCTTGTGGAGCCAAAAGAAAACATTTGCATATTAGACTTGTCTGCCCCTTCTTTCTCTTCTGAAATATTCTAAATTCCCCAAACAGCTCAAGTTTTCTGAGCCTGCAGTCAGTTTCCATGTGTGCTAGACAGCTGCCTGCAACACCAGTAATGTGTCTACTTTAGGTACTGAAGAAAAATATTTATCCTGGTAACAAGTCTTACCAACACCCAGGTACAATCTAATGTGGAGAGAGATTTAAACACTTCCAGAAGAAAAGTAAGAACACTCAAACATAGGTAGTATGTTTATCTTCTTTGTCCATCTCTTTCTTGAAACCAAAGTGCCCAATACACGAACAATGTTTAATCAAAATTGTTACAAGCATGAAAAAGATTGCAGTCATACTGCCAGTACATTAAAATCCAACGATCCTGTTAAATATAACTATAAATGAGATATGCATTTAGAATGAATTAAAGCTTTTTGATGCACTAAAACCATGCTTTTCAGTACCTTTTTTTGGTTAGTCCAGCTGCTTCACATTTTGTGTGCACATCTGACTTTTCTCTCAAATACAGTACTTTGCCTAGCCTTTTAAAATACTACTCTGATATACAAAGATAATCGTCAATTTGAAATCTGCACTCTGAAGTGCTTGAACCTTTATCTGCATCTGTTTATACATGTTAAAAAAAAATGTAATTGAAGGTAGGCCAACATATAAGTTACTGACAAAAACCCTGAACAGACTCATGTTCAGAAAAGATAGCTATAGTAATTCACTTAGAAAATGTTTTGCACTTTGACTGCCTGCAACTAGTAACTAACCCTGGAGGTATTTTCTTCCAAATTTGCACTTTCATCTTAAATTGAAATCAGCTAGTTATACCACACTTCCTTAGTTAGCTACCAAAACGTGATATGAAACTATGCAGAAAGTCTTACTAAAGTCAGAATGTATCACATCTACTATTTCTACCTTATCCACTCTGCCAGCTTTCAGGTTGAAGAAGAAAATTAGACTGGTTCGGTAAGAGTTGTTCTTGACAAATTCATGCTGTCTGTCCTTATAACCTTTCTAGCTCCTAGATGCTTATAAATTTATTCATAATTTGTCCAGGTAAATTTCTGTGTATCCCAGTTAGGCTGATTGATCTTTATTTCCCAAGAAGCATTCTTCTTTAAAGTCCCTATATTTGCCCTTTGCCACTCCCCTGGGACTTCTCCCACCCTCCCTTAGTTCAAAGGGGTAATTGCTAATGTTCAGAGACTTCTTACGCTATTTCCTTAAATACTCTGTTATGAAGGAAGGAACTGACCTTACTTTACTACTTTAATTCATCCAACTGATATAAACATTCCCTCACCTACCTTTCAGTACTCCAGCTTGTCTTCCATTTCCCTTGTTAACTACACTGGTTGCTATTAAGTTGTAGAACTGCCTTTCTCTAATTACTCATGTATCTGTGTGAGCCTTCCTGGTTATGTCTTTTGCTAGTTTTCTTTTGTATTGTTTCTTAGACTTCCTGGTTATCCTCACATAGTTACGCTAGCCTTCATTTTTATACTCAATGATATTTTCTTTGTGTCTACTTTTAGATGACTCCTTTGGTTTTACTTTCAGATTCTAAAAGAGACCTTAATGCTTCTCTTTTCTTCTGCTACGCCTTCTCCTGTAACCACCATTTCTTCTGCAATTTCCATGCTAAGTGCTCTCAGAGGCCTCAGTTTTAACAAGTGAATAATTTACTAATGGGTACTCAGAAGAGAACACTTGTGCAGTAGTTTTAAGTGAAATGGTGTTATCCCAGTTTAAATTCTCAAGATAGCTTTGAAAAAAAAAACCTGAACAATTTTTAAGTGAATTGTCCCCATCCTGCTGCTCTTGCTTCTTTTCCATTTCTTAGAACTGTGAACTGCATCATGTGACAATTATTTCTCTTCAGTCGCCTTTCAGCCTTCACATGCTCAATCTGCTCTCCCTTACCTTTGCACTGAACATCACATCTAAGTTGCCTCCTCTGAGATACGAAACTGGCCTCCACGATTTCAAGAACTTGTTCAAGTCTATTGTGTTATCAGCAAATATCCAAGCAATTAAAGTGCCTCCTTCATCAGAACAGGGCATGTTCTTTGAATGCTTCCCACAGTTTCTCCAAACCCTCACTCACCACTAATTCAGTGATCTGTAGTCAGTGCAGGATCCCTGGTCTTTTCCTTCTGTTGTCTTAACCCCAACTCTCTATTCTTTCTCAAGTTTAGGTAAGCAAACAGCCTCACCTCTCTGAGAATTTGTTTTACTTTTCTAGCCAGCATTAAAGAATGGGCTTACAGACTGTTACACAGTATATTCATAGACATTATAACTCAGAAGAGTGTTTCAAACCTATTCCCCTGTCACCCCTGATCAGTGACCTGCTGAAAAAGGATTAAACTGTTCCAGCCTCAGAGAAGCTTATTGTTATGCTCACATTAACAGCAACAAAACAACAAGATGACTACAGGGCCTAGGAATAGGCAAGGCCAGACGCCAAGGAACCCCGAACCAAAAGGGTACAATCACATTTCTCAAAATCTCACCAACATAATCCATTTTGCAGTGATTAAAGAGTTCACCTTTCCCCTTAATTTAGTTATTCCCTAGAATATTTAGCTATTCCATTGGAATACTGCATTTTCCAATACAAAAGAATTTCTCCGTATGAGCTGACAATCTGATTCACTACTGTTCCCTGCCCTACTGCTTACAAACCCCTCTCCCTACCCTTCGATCCTTCCACACAGCGAGCTCTCTAAATAGGTCATACAGTGAATTAATTTTCATTTGTCGTACAAAAAGTGTCATCTATTCAGATCTTATCTGCTAACTGTATCACCACATTTCACTTCAGATGACTTTAAACAAGAACCACCAGAAGCATTTTATTTTTTCAGACCAAGTTCAGAATCTTGATTACAGCTTAGAAAGAAGTAAAAAGAAGTATTTCTCACGTTATTATTATTAGTAGTACATTTATCTGGAAGACACATTTAATCCTATGAAGTGTTAAGAGGCTCAGTAAAGGGTCTGTCAAGTATCTTCACATGCTTTGATAAATGCCATTACGTGCATGCCAAATGAATACTATTAATATGGATGATTAAAAAATTAAGACGTTATTTGTTCATCTTTCATCATCAAAAGATGAATTTGCATTTTGATTTTTGCATTTTTGAAAAGCAGTTTGTATTGAGCTAGAAAAACCTCTAAAGCAAAACAAAATAAAATAAAATAAAACAACACAACAACTCTGACCTTCAGATAGAGAAACACTTGGTAGCCTTTTGATTCTTTTTGGACTTCAAACATAGCATTTGACTATTGGAATTTAAATGATAAAATCTACAAAGATAAACGGGGCTGACTCCTATGAAAAACAATGAGACAGCACCATCAAGTTCCTCCTGTATTTTTATCAGAACATGAGCAATCTTGATTCGAGCTTCTTCTTAATCAAAAAAACCTTGAAAGAACACCACAACTGAATCTGTAGTAAAGGGTTCGACATAAATTGCAGACAAGGTGGATCATTTCAGCAGAAAATGTTAGGAATAAGTAGTAAATTTCCTAATGTGAGATATTAAAGTATTAATTAGAGAGCTGCAGACTTCAAGACGCTTTAAAGAGTTACCTCCCCAGTGGAAAGTGAACAATTTTCAGATCATGGAAGACATTTTGAAACTAAGAGCTCCGTGACTTTTCAACCATTTTTTTCTTCTTCATTTTTTTGTCTGTTTGTTTTTACTGTTATCGTTACAAAATCTTTCTGGACATTAGGATGCTTTGTTTATACGGAGAAGAAAGAATGAACTTAAATGTTACGTGGTCCCTAAAACTGATATTGAAGAATATGTCACTTAAAAGTTAGGAAGGATTGATAAATTTATTAGCTTAAAAAGGGTTCTAAGAGAAACTTCTTGGAAGTATTCAAGCTTCCAGCAAATTATATTGATGTAAACCCTATCAGATCAGAGTATCCTAGGAAATAGATAATAAAAGGGTAACTAATGGGCCAATAAAAACAGTTAGCATTCCTGTGTGACAACTTCCATTATAACACAGTTATGTTTCCTTGTCTAAAATATGTTAATTTCAGCAAGCTCTAAAAGCTGCAAGGATACCGGTAGTTTATGTAACTATCACCTTCATGTCCCAATCAACTACTTTTCCAACTAATTACAATTCCAATTTCATCTCAAGTGTTTCTAATGATCAATGGACAGGGACCTTATTAAAGTGTTGATATTCAATGCTTTAAAATAACTCCACAGTATTGCCAGTTCCTCTTATGAATGCACACTAATGCTAACTAGACACCGAAGTTATTTATGTAAAATTATAGTCAAGAGATGGTATTGATATCTACTACACAAAGTAGATACCCCTCTATAACACCTAGCACTCTATGGCCACCCAGTTTATTATCAGGATACACTCCTATGAATAAAAGTGTGGCTGCACTATCCTTTTTAGAAGAAAAAAAATATATATTGCCATATATGTAAGCCTTTGAATGTTCATTAAATTAAAAAGCATCCAAACTTTCACATGCTATGAATTGTCACTCAGACATGGCCTTGAATAGAAAACACAGTCAACCACACAGGACAAGTCTTTGTGGTTTTCCTTTCCTCCAGCTCTCTTAGTTTTCCAGAACATGCTAATGACTGGCATGGAGACATACTTCCAGTCTGCACAGTCTGAGTGCTGGATTTAATGGAAGCACTTAGTCAAGCAGTAAAACATATCAAAAAGTAGGAAATAGTATCAAGTACAGAAAGGCTTTTACATTTTCTCTTCCCCTTATTCTTGTTATGTTCAAACAGCATCAAAACACCTCAGATTAGCTAATACTAGTACTTAAAAAAATATTATGTTAATGAGAATACCATAAATCAGAGCATATTACTTTTTAAAGAACATTTTCTGGACTATAACTCCTATCTAAATACTTTCTTTTAGCCAACTGTACAGATATTACAAATGTTGAACATAAGTTGATATACACTTTATATCTACAGATAAAGAAAAGAAAGTTTGTTGTTCTGAATTTTAAATGTGTTCCTTGGCAGACAAAGAAAGATGTCTATTTGACAGCCAAAATGACTGAGGACAGTAGTGTAGCTCCGTTATTACTGGGGGATTTCTAATTTGTTCTCTTCATAAAAGTTTAATGCTTGACTTTAATTTTATGGTTTCTAAATTCACGAGACAGCCAGAATTTCAAAAATGATACACATTTACATTTCTGAGAAAAAAACAGAAATGAATCTGTTTATCTTTCCTTCTTCAGTATAAATGGCCTTTCTATAGACCTTCAAAGTTAAGTGAATAGTGTTTTAAATATTTTAAGAACTCAATTTTATACTGCTGACATAACTTGGCATTTGGCCAAGTAAAACTCAGTTCTAATGATCAATTGCTTTGTATTCCTTTAAAGAAAATTAGCATAGCCCCCCCAAATGCATTTAAATCTTTCTGATATTTAAACTATCAAATCCATATGAGAAACAAACTGGTTATAAACAGAATGGTAAGACAGAACTTTATAATGGTCTTCCTTTTTAAGAAACTTTCCCTGAACTTGAAGGTTCTCTAAAACCTTTGGATAAAGACCTTATCAGTATAATGCAAGTAACCGCGATTCTAAGTTCGCACACATGGTATAATAGTATAATATAAAAAAAAAAAAAAAAAAAAATCTACTCTTCATGTATGGATACAAAATTAGAAACAAAAAAATCCTGAGTTTGAGTGCTAAAGAATAAACCACAAACATATTTTAATTTTCAATGGGAAAGACCTCCTCATCTCACTTTCCTGTTCGGTTGAAAAGCAACTAAACTTTTTTTTTTCTGCTATTTAAAGAAAAATCAGGAGAGATATCTCCAGCTGCAAAATGAAAGTTGCTTGTTATATGTGATTATTGAAGAGAACAAGGTATCTGTGATCATTTACATTAACTTTTCACTGAAGTTTAATTTTGTGACTAAATGCTTTCTAGTACTTCTCCATTCTGATTTGCTGTGTCAGAGATGAACAGTGGAAACTAAAATTTGTTAAGAATTTTGCAGTAAAATAGTTTTGATTCAGAAAATGCCAAGCATTTCTGAAGCAGTTCTTTGGAAGAAGTTGATTTCAAAAAAAGCTTTCACTGTAACTCAGTTAAATTCCTACAGTGAACAAAACAAATCCCAGAACAGCCAACTAAACATTGTGATACTCACTCTACAATGAAAATGTCTTCTTGCCTTGACAGCAGCAGACACCTGTACCTGTGCCACCAGCAGTCCTGCAAAGAGTCCAGTGATAACTGCTGTCAGAGTCCTCCAGCATCTATAATCTTCCAGTTGTATCTGCAAGAGCTTTTCTATAATCACCATGGCTTCCTCAGTGTTATCATCACTCAGTTTCTCAAACAAGTAAGATAACTCTGACAAGTCAGCCATTTCTTTGTTGTTCAGAGCACCTGCAACGACGAGTACAGAAGAGTAATGAAGAGTTAATATATGGCATAACTTTAGCTACTGTTCCAGATTTGCACCTGAATCCCTTTCACAAACTATATACAAAATCAAATAAAAGAAGGTATTTACAAGGAAAGGATGTGACTGTTCTGACACTTCTGAAAGTACATTGATCAATTAAACCCAAAATATATCACATTTTCTTTATTGCTTATTCATAGAGCCAAAGTGTACTGATACTCCATATGAGTGTGAGGATTAAGAAGCAAGAGAGACATTTTTCTGTTTTTTTTGGTCTAGTATCTACGTCCACCAGGCTGAGCTCACACATGACAACCACCAGTGCAATATTCACATGTTAGCTTTTTCCCTTAAAACTCCTTATTTTTCTCTCTTAGTTTATTTTATCTCTTTTTTGTAGCTTTTCTTTTTTTGGTCACCTGGTTTTGTCAGGAAAGACTGAGATTTTTTTTTTTTTTTTTCTTTTTTGACAAGTTGTGAGCCCTTTGATATAGAAGCAGTGATAGAAGAAATCACTTAAAAAAAAAAACCAACAAACCTGACACCTGTACAACCATATCATGTGCCGGTGTGCCTGACATCTCTCTTCCCTTGTTGTCACGGTTTAAAGCTGGGCTGGCGATTAAACCTGCGGCAGATGCCCTCTGTTATCCCCTCCCCTCCCCCCAGAGGGAAAGGGAAAGGGAAAAGGGAGAGAGACTTCTGGGTTGGAAAATTAAAACAGTTTTAATAAACTATAATAATGAAAAAAAAGTATAATAATAATAATAGAAATAATCAAATATATACAAATATATATACAAAACCAAGATTGAGCTCCCCTGAAGTCAGCCACGTCACCACCGGCACTGCAGGGCAGGCTCCGGGAAGGCCCAGCCTGGGCCTAGCGATGGTCGAGAGCTGGATTCAGGAACGCACGGATCGGGATCGGGGGCAGCAGGAAAACAGACGGAGTCCTCCCTGGACACCGGCCATAGCAGAAAGAGAGCGAGACCCTCGTGATCCCCCCACTTTATACCGAGAATGACGTGTATGGGATGGAATACCCTCGTTGGTCAATTTTGGGTCACCTGCCCTGTCCGCTCCCCTCTGCAGCTGTGACCCCCCTTCGGCTCTTCACTCGTAAGCAATGAGGAATTCAGCAGTGACCTTGGTTTCTCTCAAGAATAAGTACAGCAAGAGCCTTTCTGCACAACATCCCTACCGGTGCCTCAGTGATAACTACAAACTTCGAGCGTTATCAGTCCTGGAAGCAGACACTGTCTGCAAAAACATGCAGTTAGTTTCAGAAAATGCAGTTACTTAGAGGAGACTTAGCTGAAAGTAAAAATCACTGAAAGGAAAATCGGCCTGGTTTAGGCCAAACCAGGACACCTTGGTATTAAATTATGAGCCTGCAGGAGAAAAATAAACAATTTTCTAAGGCTTTGTGGGGTTTTTTTCTACCTATGTCCTCACACTCTCCTTTAGGGAGTCATCAGCATTGTTCCCCAACTGTAAAAATAAGAATATAATCTCAAGGCTACATCTCCTAAAATTTCTTGCAGTTAAAATATGGCTGACTAATCCTCAGCTGGAATAAAAGTCTACATTCTCCAAAAAATTCCATTAAAAAGCTACCCTCCAGAGAGACGAAATAAAGCTGATATTAATTCCTGTTCAATTCAAAAAGAATTACCTCGATATTCTACTTAATATATTTTTGTAAAGAAATTGTCATTAAGAGGTGGTTTTTCCAAAGAGTTAGCATTCTCCCACTGGCACTCTCACCTTCCAGTTATACCAAGATTACCTTTGTAGAAATTAACACATTTACATCAAAATAAAATTCCTTTTGTTTTGATTCCTAGTGCCGGATCTTTCTGGATATGCTATGTTTATGCTGCAGGTTTGTACCACAGGTTTGTACCACAGTATTTCCTGAAGTACAACACACTTGATTTCTGCTTTGGTGGATGGATAGCAAATGTGAGAAGGTGAAATGGAGTGAATACTTCAATTCACTTGCTGGCATGTAGTAGGGTACCTTGCTGCACACCTAGAAACTTCAAGGCACAGTATAAATACAGCAACTTTAATCCTTGTGTTATCAACTTACATATACCTACCCTTCCAATCATCCTTGAACAGAGACAGGTTTCTGATGTTGTTTTTTCCTAAATATTTTCTTATTGCATAATCTCTTGAATGTATTTGGCTATATTTTTTTTTTCTGAGTAGGTTTGGATGTTTGCAAAACGTTAAGAAAATACAAAGTTTCAATACAGGTTTAACATGGCTTGCTTAATGAGAGAATAAATCAGTCCTTAAGGTTGAAAGACTTCTTTAAAACTCCAGTGGACATTTAATTCTATCAAATATTCCTGCTGTGAAACAGCAGAAGTATTTTCTACAGTTCTATGGAGCAGATACATAACAAGACTCACTCATTACACAATTGGTAGCACAAACTCTAGAGCAAAATGGCTAACTCAATTTCTCACTAGACTTTTCTCATGTAGCTTTGTTACAACTGATCTCAGCCTCCTTTCATTTCTTTTTTTCTTACTTTCATCAGAATATGCATATAAAGAGTATGGAAGTATTTCCCTCTAGACATCTAGGATTTTACAAAAACTTTCTGTTCGAAGCTAGGAATGTGACAGAGCATTCAATCAATCCTTTCAAAGACATGTAATTTCCTTAGTATGTAGAAAGATTTCACTTGTGAGTGAAAAGAAATTGAATTGCCTTATTTCCTTATTCTAAATTCCAATCTCAAGTAGTTTTCTTTATTAGATTCGTCTTAATTTTTAGAGTATAATTATCTCAACAGAATTTATTTATTTTTACAAATACAAAACGAATTCTAGCATGAAAAAATAACTCTGCATAAATTGAGAATTCAATTTCCAATTTAGTAATACTTCCAAGGTAATTTTTTTAAAGGAACTAAGACACTTTAGAACAGAAAACTGCTTAGTTATGCAGATGTGTTAAAAACAATCAGCAGTTTCCCAGATGTTGCAAAACAGTTCAGTTCTTCCAATGTTAAACCATAAAGTGCATCACATTACAAACTGTGCAAACAAGGCTGGGAGTAGCTAACCTTACCAAAGGTAAGATTGCTGATGATATGCAGTATGATAATAGTACCTGTTCAGTAGTAAGAACTGGTCTTCTTTGGAAGGATTATCAGGTTAGAGATTAGTACATGTCGTTATTTTCCCATTCATTTCGTTCTCTTCCTTGTGTTCCAGATGGTTATCACAATCTTTCCATTTGTTGAATGGATAGGATGGTCCTTATTTTGTGAACTATGTTTAAACTTTTGAAGTGATAAATGTTGAAACATGACTCTAGACTTTTTTTCCAGTGGGGGAGGGGGGTGGGGGGGGGGGGCACAGGGAAGTTGCAGTGACTTAATCTATTTTGTTGAAAAGCAAGGTATATGGGTGCTCTAAAGAGAGAATAAACGCAGTAGCTAAGAAGCATATACATCACAATCCCTCATTCTCACTGCTTGGCCTATCCCTTTCCTGTCTGAAATTCACTACCATCTCTTGAACAGATGTCCCCTGTCTTCTCCAACTTTTCTTACGTTCCTAAGGGAAGAGGTGCATACAGGAATAAGGAGTCCAAGAGCAGCAGTCTGGAAAGTCTTATTTCAAGATTTACGAAGTTAATACAAAGCGTACCAGGCTAGAGGAATTTGTCACCACACTGAGCAGAACTCACTCCTAATTTATGACTTGAGAGCTCTCATTGCGTCATCTTGAATTAGTTCATAGATTTCATGCTTTCAATCTCAACATCGCATAAATCTGTAGTATAATGTACTGACGCCACCTTCACCCTGAGAGCTTGTGCAAGTTATTACCAACTGGTTTCATATTTTCAGAGGTATCACCAAACTGCTTAACTGAATTCAGTGTGTTGAATCCACCATCTTGAACAGCAGTAAGAGAAGCCAAGCAAAAAAGAAATACCCTATGTATTTTGGACAAGGGAGAAAAAGAAATCAAAAATAATCCCCAGATTATAGATGCAAGGAATGAATTTGCGTGAAACTGTTAGCAGTGACAAATAAGAAGGAAGATGAAAAAGTTCAGGAAAAAGAAAAATTTTGCTCTGGCCACAATTCCTTCCTTGACCTCTAAGACAAAGAAGCTAAAGTGTTGGACTGGCTGGAAATACGTGGTGTAGTGACTCAGGACACCACCATTTCCTTTTGAGTAAATAGCAGGAGATTTCCATGGTAACCAGGTAAACTTATTTTAAGAATCATCACTTTCTACAAACAGTGAATTTTTATGCTTTCTACTTCTCTAAACAACACTTGGTCCATTAAATGCCTTGACTGTAAAAGGCTGACTTAATGTATAATTCAAAATGCAAAGAAATACCCCTTTTCAACTAGAAACTATTACTATCAGAGTGTTGTGGCACAGTCATGTGATGTCATCATTTATAAATGAGTTGCATATAAGAATATTTCCCAGTGTTCATACATGAAGACTGTTTTCAAAAAGATAAAAATGTTTAACATATTTCACTTTTCAAGTGTATGGACCAGAGAGGCACATATGTGTTTGATCTATAGATTTCTAAGTTTAGCTATGCATTAATAATAGTCATAGTCATCTATAGAATCTACAAAAGATTTGACCAGATGTAGAGATATGTCTTCCTTTACAAATTTGCCTCTATACCTTATTACTGATCCAGAAGAAGAGGCTGAAAAAGAACACTTTGTCTCCTACAGGACTGACAGATTTTTATGCTTTTATGTCAGTACACATTAAAAATCATTCGTGTCATCACTACACTCCTGAATCAAGAAGAAATAACAAAATCTGTAGAAATGTTACAGAACAGAAATATTCTCTTTGACTTCCACCTGTTGAGATCTTGGTTTACCACACAAACAGTGAGTGTGTGGTGTCTTTTGTGTGCACTGGCTTTTGTAATATCAGAGATTACTTGGAATTGAAAAAAAAAATTCTAATGATTTATACTGTTCTTAACATTTGTGTTTATATTTAATGAAATAAAAGTGTATTTATTCAATTATATTAAAACTGGGAACAGTTTTAATCCCTTTGATGACTCAACACCTTCATATCGAAAGACTGACTAGTACCAGATTGAGAATTATTTTTAATATGTAACTGTAGGAGCTGCAAATAATTCAGCCATGGCTGATTTGTTTTATTTATGTGTTTTTGTTTTTCATAGCCTTCATACTTATGTTAAAGAGCTGGAAATGGAAGAAGGGAGAAGAGAAAACATAAAACTAATTAGTGGGTAACACATCCACTATCAGCTTCCTTCCTATTTGGAAAGCAAGCAAATAAGCCACATGCTAATTTCTTCTACTCCTGCCTTGTATTTTAAAGGCTGGACAGTCTTCTAGAAGTTGATAATCTTTTGTTAAATTTTTCTTCCCGAGGTCTCTCTTCTGCCTGCTTTCACTGTTCGTTCATGTCCCCACATCCCAAGGATCAGCATTAGTTCAAAAATCCCACTTAAATCTGTTTTCTCACAGTACTGTAAATGTTATCCAGCTCTAATAAGTCCCTGGAGTACTACAATATTTTTTCAACTTGTATTTGTAGCATCCTATATGGATGAAATCAGATACTATCAATCTTTTGATTAATACATTGTGCTTATAAGTTGTTCTAAATGTTCTTAATTTTATCTCCATAATTGATCTTAATTGATCTCCATACCACTGTGTGAACTGTAGATCGGCATAGAACCATGGTATTATATATCATATAAAGATTTGTATGTTTTATGCCTAGTGGGGACTATTAAAATCAATTCTGAGCTTATGCATAGTGCATGTCAAGTAAATACTGCATCAAATTTTTTATTGAACTTAGAACACAACCTCTGGAAAGACATACTTTCTAGATTTAAATTCTGCTGAGTGGGGGATTCAGTTTTTGATTTATTACGATCACTGGAAAAAATCTTTAATAATACTTCTAGTTGAACCAGAAAACCATTTGTTGTTAGTCACTTTTGACTTTTTCTTCAAACCAAAGAGCTGTCTCTCAACAAAAGTCTTTTTTCCTCATACTCATACGCTAACATACCATAATTAAATTACCTCCTAAACTAACCTTAGAGAGATAAAGTGGAGTAAAAGAATTAAACTCTTCAATCTGTCCATCAGAATTTCTGATCCTCAGATCATTCTGACGGCTTTTTTTTCCCCTTCCAAATAATTTCTAATTTGTGATCTTCCTTTCTGTATTGTAGGCACCATACTCCAGCAAATGTCTTACGGACTTGTTTATCCACCTCAGCAGAATATACTATCCACCTAATTTGACTTAGTATTTCCTTCTCTACAGTTTCAGATTGACCTTTGCCTTCTCAAAACAATATTTTCAACAGCAATATCTATAGCCAGGATATCAAAGACATTTTCCAAATCAATATGCAAGATAACAGACAGTCTCCCTTCCTATAGGGGTGACTTCCATTACATCTTAGTCTGTTTATGCAACTGTAACTACAGCAGTAAGAAAGTGTGAAAGGTGCATGGTAAATTCAGAGTTGACCTTCAAACATGACTCAGTAGTTACACTTCCTAGGCAAGCTTCCAAAATCTTTCCTTAGGCAAGACATACAGTGATCTAAAAACATATATTTGCCTAAAATTTGTAGTATTCTTAAAGTTCAAGCCTTTTCATGATAACTGTATGTAAGAAAACGGGGAATAAGAACAAGCTGGCAAGTTCTCACGTATACATGTCACGTTTTGAAGAGTACAAAAAAAAAAAAGAATATGCAGATGCATGAAAATTTTTTCTTTGTTTTCCTAGTAATAAAAAGGAGTATCTCTGGAATATATCCTGCTTCATACATATTGCTAGACTTCTCTTTTGACAGCTGTTCTGGGCAATTCACCATCCTTTTCTATACACTTTGCTTTTCCAATGAGTTTCAGAGCAGATGTCAGAGAAAGATGGTTGCAAACACTACAAAACTACAAGAATTTTTTTCTGTGCTTGATTTAGAGACCAGTTCTGATTCTTTAAAGTCATCTTTGTATCTTATTGGATGGAATATACTAGAAAGACTATTTGATAGCAGTTAAATGGACCCTTGTTTTTAATATGGAGGTATTGTAAGGATTAGAAAAAGAAAGAATTAAAGAATAAAAATTTCCCAGTTTCAAACTCTTGGGATAATTAAAAACTAGGGAAATTAATTCTTTCTTTCCCTTTTCATCTATTTTACTGTTATTTGACGCTTCCATTTTTGGATTACTTGCATCCCTTCATGAAGTACTGCATAATGGCAGAAGATTCCCACATAGGAAGGGCAAAACAATTACAGTAAACTATTCAGAAATTGAAACAAAAAGTTTGAGTCTTAGAAAAAGACCTTTTCTTAACTCAAAAACAATGGAAAATCACAGCTTGTTTAAAAAAAAACAAAACAAAAAAAAATTGTGCCCCCCCCCCCTTTTTTTGCTACTTTTTATTGCTTTTTAGTCCTGGTTCAGGGGACTACTTTATATTTATTGAATAACTTGCCTAAACAAAAGAGGAATATAAGAGTAAGAACAGAAACTGGGTAGCAGTGTAATTTATTCTTCCCTTCTGCCTTCCTACATATTCACTAACCCAAACTCAGCATCTGAAGAGGGAGTAACACTCCTCTGTTCTCTTCTATACTGCTTCGCCAAGTGGACTTTTGGGTTCACAGAGTTAATTTATTTTCTTTTCTGGACTGGTCTAAGAACGGAGTAAGTTCTGTTGGTTTCTTTACCCAGGCTATCTGATAAACCATAGCCTGACTGTAACTAATAATACATAGTGTTCCCATAAAGAATTACCTAATATTTCAGCAGTAGATACAAATCAAGCTTGTATATCCTAAACCAGATTTCCTCCTACTCACTTTGCGGTGATGATATCTAAAACATATTTGGCAGAATTATTCCTCTTAATTATTCTATTTAATTGACACACATATTCATCAGATTGAAGAAAAAAAAATAACTTCTAACTTTATGGCATTGTTTCAAATCCCTGCTCTCTATGCATGTAATGTAAATCTTTCTCATTTAATCTCTTTGAAGCAAGCCCTGAAAAAGTATTGCATCTTAATGCTATTCCTCACTAATAATTATTTTATAAACTGATGCTTTATTCTAGAAGAACTGGTTGAACTCCCTCTGTAATGACAGTGATGCAAACAATAAGATCTCACTTTCAGCAAAATCAAATGTATCTCTTAGGAACACATTCTGTAAGTGTCCATCCTGATTAATGTGTTACTGTTTGATCTACCTTTTTTTTCCTTTTAAACAATCCACCACCCTCAATATCTTCAAACACACAAGAGCCGTAGAATGTCAAGTTCCTCAGGATATTGGGTTAATCACAATTATATTGAATTCTTAGAGGAAAAAAATGTACCTTTGCTAAACAATAAATATCCACTTCTTTTTTCACCCTCTCATAAATATGAAATAAGGAACTAAACAAGGATGAACATACAATCAGTCTGATGCAGATACGATTTTTCTCACATAAAATTACTCTCTCTTTTTGTATGAGTGAATGGTGATTTGAGATGGATGTAGTGCAGCAGAAAGGACTCAACAAGGGAGCAAGGCATAAATTACTCTGCTTTAATTTGGCCAATGGAAGTGAGAGTAAAAACTGTTATTTACTGCCTATTATCCAAACTTATTAATTGAAATAGCTGTCACTATTTTTCTATGCCTCCACTGCAATGCAATAAAGCTCTTCTACACCTCGGATCTGGAGGATGGATGTCAGAGGTACCCCTCTAACACAGGGCAAGGAATGTGTTTTACAAAGAACTTCACTCTCCTCTCTCTTTGCTCGCTTCGATGTAAAAATAACGTATTACAGACATCCTCCCCTTTATGTGCCCCACATCAGAGTTATTTTTAATCTTGAAAGCACAGACTATAATTTAAAAAGAAGCTCAGCTTAGTCTCCTAAATCTATCCTTGGTTTTCACATTTATAATTTTATAGATTTTATATGCATATAAATTTGCACACTGGTATGCATATATATGAATTATGTACATATATACATATAAACCAATTTTATATATTAAAAAAAGAAAATTGGAAACTAGGGAAGTTTCTCCATAGATAATGCATGCATAGATATGCTTAATTACACACCAGCTGAATACAAAGCAGCTCTCACTGAATGAATACTTCTGCTTTTGAAATCAATGTAAGTCACCGAGCAAACATCTGTCTTGAACATCAAGTCATTCAAAGATATGTAGATCTGAAACTAAGAAGCTATCATTAGATGAGTACTTTTTAAAGCATGTCCAGCACACAGTGAACTTACCTCTCAATTTAAACAATAAAATTAGGTAATGTGAGATATTCTGAAATACTTCTTTAAGCAGTTTCACACTCTTTTCATTCTGATAATGTTCTTATTATCTATGACACCTATAAAGATTATACTGAAGATAAGAAAAATAAGACTAGTTTTATCTGTGATAATGAATGACTCAGTAAAGGCACAGTAAAGGCCTCCTTATTTCGTTTAAACAGGCAACCAGGTTTTTTATTTTTTTTTACATTTTTTCCTTGTATGAGAGAAGTACACAGCCAAAAGAAAGAAGAATAAGGCATTTGTGACCACTGTAAATACTACAGTCTTTGTTTTTAAGTAGTATTTAACCTTAGTTTTTTCCTGTGTCATTGCAATATTACATGTGTAATCCAGAAAATAAGCTTCCGTAGACAACAATAGGTTCTTCATTACATTGGTACATAGATTAGAGGTGGAATTTCTGCCTAAATGTCAAACACACTGTGTTCATTAGTTTCATCATTTTCAGTCTGCTGTAATTAATTGCTGTCTGGAGAGCAGTAATGGAACTACCACTCAGGACTAGTTCCAGTAGTATCAGACACACAAAAAGCACACCATGTAGTGAAAAACTGATAAATATTTCTCCTCCTATGATCACACATAGTTACTTCTACTCTTTCTATGTCCACAGCATTAGGATTTCATGGATTTATAAAAGACTTCATAAAAATTAAATGATACCAGCCAACTTTCTTGTAATTTGAAAGATCTAATTTTTAGTATTTGAACACTGAATTGACTGAAATACTATCTAGAAAGAAATTTCCAAAGGGTAGGTGGTAAAAGAAGCTGTGAGCATTAGTTTGTCTCAAGAGGTTTCTGTTCTACGAGTCTTTATTTCTCCATCTTCTGATTCCTTAAACCTTGTTTATCTTGGTTACAGAAATACAAGAGAACTTAAAAGTTCTTAAATCTTTTCTCCTCAACCAGTTCATAAGCATTCTATTGAGGTTGCTTAAAACACCATCTTTAAAGTTTCTTTTGCTACAAGAGCATAGGATAACTTTGAGGACAGAGAGGGTCATAATATTTTCAACAAAAGTAGATCCTGGCAAAAGTGAAATTCTAGGAACATCCCAAGAAGATTTCAGAAACTGGTATGCATTGCATTACAGACTGACATTTGGCCTGTGTATAAGCAGTAGATGACCCACCACTACACAGACTGACTGAGGTCATCTTCAAGGGTTAACAATGAGTGTCAATCACAAACCACTAGACAAGACCAGTGCCTTCCTGTGTGAGTGACTAGGATTTAACTATGTGGAATGAAATCAGAGACTTACAGAAGCAGAAGCACAGTGTGGAGGTGAAATTCAAAGCGTCATGTTGAAGTGGAGACCAGAGCCACCTCCTAGGACACAGAGAAAGGAGAGCAGGCTTCAGTGTTGCTCTGCAAGTCTGTGTGGAGACTGAAGGACAACATAGGGGAACCACTGAGGTGGAAAAAACACAAAAAAACATATTGAATAAGGAAATATTGGAAAGGTTTGTTTTCATCCCAACACAGAACAGAAATAAGAACTTTGAAAACTGCAGTGAAACCAAATTGTTCTCTGGACACCTCTGATTCAGAAACTGCTTTTTCAGCAATATCACAATTACATTCGCATCAGATGAACACCTTATCCACATTGGATGTTGTAGGAGACAAGTTATTATTTCTGGTTTTGGCAGAAATAAACTCCAGGAGTTCTTCTGTTGTTACATTTCCTGTACAGGGTTTTTTTGGTTTTAATTTTGTGCTATTTTTTTTAAGACAGTTCTTAGATTTATAAGTCCTGAAAAAAGAAAAAGGAAAAAAATTAATCATTTCTGCACAGGGTGCTTTTTTGTGGGAGCTATGACTGAAAAAAAGCTTCTACACTAATCATCTGCTGAATTTTAAGTTATCTGAGTTTCCATGTACACAATTTCCAAAAGTGTTGTTAAAACCACTGTTGACTCTAATAGAAGCACAGTTAAGCTAGTGATCATTAACTTGCTCCTTTGGTTTTTGCATCAGAGTTTTTTTTGCTGATGCCAGAATTCTCAGGTTTTTTTCTCTAGTTCCTTTCAATGAAAGCTCTTAGATGTGTTCGATACCACATCGAACATGTGTCTATTCTGTGGCAAATGTTCCTAAAATTAAGACTACCTAAATAATTGGTGAAGACAGCTTTTGATAGTTAGATGTATTTCTAAGAACTTTTAAGCAATTCATAACTAGAAAAGTTAAGAATTTACACTAGATTTTTTTCCAGGTTATATATCTCTGAAATGATTTTACATTACTGGTGTATAAACAAATGTATTACACTAGTAAGAATTAGAATAATTTAAAATTCTAAATCTCCATTGGCCTCGTCGTTTCAAAGTCAGTTGTTAGAAAAAATTATCCATGGACACAGCTTAAGTTTCCAAATTAAATATTCAGAATACTAAGCTGCAGAATTCTGTTTGGTCATTTCAGAGCTACTAATTACCATTTTATTGATAGATTGATTCCTCTAGTCAAATTGACCTACCTACTTTCTTTGACTAACTATTAAGGCCAGACTCTTTTCTTAAGAGTACATATTCATTATTGTTTCCAGAAGGTGTCATTTATACCCAGGGGCAACGTATAGTACTGTATTGATTTACAACTTCTATTAAAAATATGGATTTTAAAATATAGTGTTATTCAACTAGTCTCCTGTAAGTTGTAAGAGCTATTTTCATTTGCACTGGTTATATTTCAATCAATTTGCTAATTCACAACTATGTTTTTTCCTGCCTTCATTAAAGCACAAACACAAACCTGCTTCATATTTGCTTTTGCTCTTTTTGTTTGCTTGTTTGTTTGTACGATATAAACCTTTCAAATTACTCGGTTATTACATTAGCTTCTTAAAAGAAATTGAACTCTAAACTTAGAATTAAAAATAATTTATATTTATGTGGGGGGTACATAATTACACAGTACATAGATAATGTAATCAGGTCTTAAGAAATTATATGCACTGTGGTCAGCAAATATTTGCTACTCAAGAGCTATCTATTACATTCATTGGGTTGGTGGTCTTTTCATATTGATAATTTTATACAACCTAAGATTTTAATCTTCACATACACACAAAAGACCCACTGATTTTATATACAGAGTATAAATGCATAGCTAGAGTATGTGTTTAAACAGACAGCAAGATGTAGGCTTAGAGGCAGCAAGAGCGTCTATAATTACACCATGAGATATACATCTTCAGAAGTACATATCAAAAGATGATAAAAATCTATTGCTGTGGCCAAAAACCAAAAGGGTAGAATTCCTTCTACCATTCACTTGCCATCAGCTTCTAAAAACCCCATAGGAAGATGATAAAGTATATTAAAAAATGACCAAAATCATCATCCTAATAACAAGGTTCAGGAACCTGCATTTCAAAACGTGTCTGTATAAAAAAAGACAAAATAAGCTTACGCCACACAAAAATACATCTTTAAACCTGCATCAGTAAAACAGCTGTAAGCCTTGCTATTCTAAATGCCACCTAGCTGATTCACACTGTATCTTTCACAGCTCTGGTAAACAATACAGCTATTCCATCAAAACAATCAAAGTTCACCTGTTACCATAAGCTACCTGCAGCCATCACTCGACATGTAACAGAGACGCTATGAGAATTAGTATTACCAAAACGTATCAACAACTGGCTATATCTACACTGTGTTACAAACAAAATGAAACCAGAGTTCATGTGGAGGCCTTATATTTGTACCATAACCATGTTGTCCTGTAACACAGTATTGTGATTGCTAGTAACTAGCTATAAGCTACGTAGTGAATTTGCAAGGCCTCAGGGCTCAGGCTTCTCAGGCCTGCCCTGTCTCAACTTTTCTTGAACTGCCTGCAGCAGCATCTTACAAAGTTTTGCTGTGACAGTAATTTTTCTGTTGACGAGCATTTTTTGTAACAGGACCAAGAAGAGCAGAAGAAATGTGAGCATAACACCCAAAAAAGGCATAAAATCTAAGAAGTGTGTACTAAGAATTGTGTGTGTAACAATTTTAACTTAGATTTTATATATACATACATATATAAATTTGTATGCAAGATGTGCTTTCTTTTGCCCATAATCAAGCGATACTGTGCAGTGTGTTGCCTTCAAACAGTGCATGGTGTTACAAGGAAAATGTCTAAAACTCACAGCTGGGTGATGATAGTAGCTTTAGTAGGAAGTGACAAATATTCTCAAAATTATTTCATCCATCCTCCCAGTATCTGAAAGTAATTGACAAAAAACTGCTGAAAAGAACATTTCTTAACACTTTCCTACTTACCCCAAGCTACCCAACATACTTAAGACATACTCATGTAATTTAAAGATTTCTCAGAACATGTCTGAGTTCAGATGGCAGAATATAAAACATTTTAATCCAGGAAAAAAATGCAGTGAGGTACTTTACTTGGTAACTAGAACATAATATGTGACCTGTCAACAAAGTAGTATTTTTAAATGGTACCTGTGACAGAATATTGTTATTGGAATATGTTTATGCTCAACCAGTTTTACCAATGTTTTTCAGAAAAACTTTAAACAAAGCAATATTTCAAAGAATGCACTATCTGAAGGAAGATGATGACACATAGATCCTTAGGCAACAGAAAAGATACAAAGAAAAACTGCTTACCTGGCTTCTGATAGCTAGATCTGGTATTTGCAATCTACATCACTTAACTAAAATCACAGTGGATAAAACTGTGGGTTACTGAAAAACTAATTTCTGAATTTCTTTTACAAAAACATTGACAAAGGGTAGAAGAAATGCTTAAGTACTTCTGGCAGAATTAAGAATGCTGGCAGGTAACACACCATCTGCCTAAAGGGATGCACCGTGACCATTTACAAATATGGCTTAAAAATGTTCAAAACTCACATTTCACTCAAAAATACTCTCCCATTATTCTGACTGAATAAACTCTTGACTTTTTTTTGGTGGATCCTGTAATACATTAGTATAATTGTTTTATGGAGAGAATCAAATCTAAGAGCACTTCACTGATGAGGTCCAACCATTGCATCACTCATCCCTATTTCACATTTCTTGCCTTACTCTGTGGAGACAAGAGAGTTCCCCCCCTTTTGGAAATATGTAACAAAAAGCAAGTTTTTATCTACCTCTTCGCTAGCTTTGTGCATTTTATATGCCAGGTTTTCACTCTTGAGCCATACTGCTCACCTTTGTTTTAAACAGAGCATTAACTAAATATAAAATAATCAGTAGAAGAGGCAGAAACAACAATGCACATATTTGAATTTTAATATAAAGTTTGAGATCACAGAATCAAGAAATATGCAGTACATTCCAGATTAGTTAATTGGTCTTGACTGACTCAGATGTAACGGCCAAGGACAGACTTCCACACTGTACTGAGACAGGTGTCTCCTTCTCTCTTTTATTAGCCACGGACGTAACTAACTCAGATATTTTGAAATTAGTAAGGACTGCAATTTAATTTGCACTGATTGGCACTTCCTATTTGATATATTCACATACGCTGCTTTTCTTTGCCTGGGCTTCTTACACTGAAAAAAATCACAAATTTTACCAGTGTAACATACAGTATCATGAACAGCGTAAGTTTAATTATACTTTTGCTTTCCTTAAGATTTCTCTTTGCAGTTCAGTCCTCATTTCATTCTCTTTTAATTTCACAGAGGAGATCCTGAGAACGTTAGGATAGCCTGGGATTTTTTCCATTCTTTTTGTACATAAACTTGAAATTATTGCTATAACCAGTAACAATACAGACAAATACCACAAAAGCACCCCAAAACCATATTAAAAAACTTATTCAAGACCACTGTATTCAGCTGAGCCAAAGGTCCATTTTGCACAGTCTGCTCTGAGAACAAGTAGGTAATAGATACTGAAGTGTGCGAGAGGTAGAAGTTTAAACCAGCTCATTCTATGGTGCATCCTTTCAGTTTCTAGCACATGTGGCTGTTAATTCAGAGACTATTTAAACTCTCACTGTATTTGTGAAGTAAAATATTAAAACTACATGGTTATCTTTCCATCTTGACAACAACCAATACCTTGACTCCATTAAGAGCAGGAGTTTATTATACTAAGTACACTACAAACATATAATCTTTGCCATAAAGAATATCTAACAAAAATTTACTAGAGAATATCTACAGGGCTAAGAGGAGTTTAGGGAAAAAAATAATACAAAAAAGCTTACCTTACATGGCTTTTCTACTGCACAGAACAGAAGTTTGGTATTCAAACTGCTATCTTTTTGAACTGGTTAATGGCCATCCTTTGTGATTTAATTTGTGCAGTAAGATAGCAGAGACTACATTTTGTTTGCATTTGTGCAATAACTGGCTAATTAAATGTTTCCTGACAGAGATGTCTCAAGCTGCAACACAAAATTCAATTCCAACTGCATACAGTGTATAAAATTACTCACTAAGGGACCTAGGTCTTCTCTCCTTTTTTAATCCTAGAAAAAATGCTTTAGTAAAAATTATCTATTTCATAAAACTGTGTCAGCATAAGTAATAAAGTATTGAAGGAAAATTCCTAAGAATTACACAGTTGGATATTTTTCAAATTTTGTGTGCAATTTCTTTGTTTTCGACTCATGATGGTGTGGAAAAAACAGTAAGTGTACTCTGAAAGAAAGATAATAATTCTGAAATTAAAAACTCATGTTTATTCCATTTGATAGTAGACTGGGTACGGTGATAGAATAGATTGTAGATGGGTAACTGAGAGAAAAAAAAAAAAGGGTATTTTGCTGAAGAGTAAGACTCACTCAGAGACCACTGACTTATTCTCATAGATCTGCCCACATGAACTTTCACTATTTGCCTTCAAAAACCTTATAACCTTTAGTTTATTCAGACAATAAGTCCCTTATATGCAGTATAACTCTCTATCGCTAATGAGCTTCTTTAAATAACAGATTATTGAAGTAACGTTCTTCTGTTGTAATTTTACAGTGGCAGAGGAGTTTCACACAATGTGAGAGAGCATCCTAATTTGCTTTTCTATTTTCTTTCTTTACTTCAGATAGAAAAAACTAAGAGAAGTGTCAAATGAAACGACACTTATTTCTATCAACTGTTCCCCTATTAAAGCTCATTTTCTTATGCAAAACAAGCAAATGGAAAGAGGAGTGGTAAATCCTTCTCTGGGTAAATACAAGCTCCCTTCATTGGTTTTCAGAATGTTACGTTTCCAAAATGACAGCAATACTGACCTGTGCCATTTCAGTCAAGTATTTATCAAAACATATTTATGGGTTTAAAGAACAGAAAAACATTCAGATAGGGCATGTTTTATATTTTGTTTCTCACATTGCACTTTTTTCTTTTTTTTTTTCGCATCAGAGATTTTAATTTATGGAAAAAAAAAACAGATACTTGACAACAACCTTTCAAATGCATAAGAGATCTAGCAAATGGCAGAAATTGGGAATTTTTAAAGAGATAAACAATTCTTTTAAACAAATGTAATAGTTCCAGAAACCATAGTAGGATTCAGATCATTCAGTCTAAGTATTTTTGAAAAGTTACAGCAATTTCCAAAGAAGAGAGACCAAATCCAATTGAAAGAAATACTGCCTCCAGTAATCTACAGATTACATTATACCAAATGCAACCACCAGCATAAATAGGCATACCACTTTTAAGTTACAGGCACACTGAATCCCCTATAGCAAAGATTAATTTCATCTGCTACTTAAAAAGCCAAATCTCTCTTAAGTGCTTGACGTTTCTAAGGACAACATCTACTGTTATATTATGAGTAGTATTAATCCAGATCAATGACAGTGCTTGTTCATTTGGGCTTTTTCTGCTTTCAAGGAAGTTAGACTGGGAGAAAATTGGACATACCTGCACAGTCTATGTATATATCTCCAAGGTGATACTGGGCTATTTCACAGAATCCCTGTTCCAGTATCCCATTATTACTTTCAATAATGGCATGACCAGTCTTGATGGTCTTTTTCATATGTGGCAGAAATTCTGCAGTTTAATTTTCTTTTGCTTCCCTTCCTTCTCCTACGACCTACGACTCTGTTGCTACTGCGTGGTTTGACATCAGTCCTTTGACCCTTCCCTCCACAAACTTTAGCAGTCACTACAGGCAGTATTTGGTCATGAAGGTGCCCATCAGGGTTTTATAGGTAGTGTTTGGCCCAAGTGCTATGACTAAAGATTCCGTGGTAGGATAATCAAATTTATCCTAAAATGTATTACAACAAGCAATTTAAATTTTATGATTTAATGGCAACCACATCTTAAATACATCAATACATCACCTTGTGTTTTTAAAAAAAAAAATATAAAGAGGTCCCATAATATGAAATAATTACTAAGTATTTCTCAAAAATCATGCTTGATGAATACTCAGGTATGCCCTAAATGTTCTGTGTCCTCTGAAGACATCAAGTTTCATGTATTTCTCTTTTCCTAGAACAGCTGCCTTTCATTTTAAGCTAGGCATTCAAATGGGGTGTTGGATGTTCCACCACAAGATTAATTTCTGCAAAACTCTACATGTAACAAGGGTAAGATGTCTGAGAATAGACTGGGGCTCTGCAAAATCATGTATGACAACAGTAATGTGGAACCTACTGAATGATCACATTACTGTTTGAAATTCTCCAAATGTCAACTGTGGGAAAATAGTATTTCACAGGTTTTCACGGTTTTATTCACTTTTCATTGAAATCCAGTAAAACCACAGAAAACAGATGGAGAAACAACCAGGAACCTGACAAAAATGTAAATATAAAATTTCACACAACTGAAAATTTTTTGCAGATTTACCAAATACTTTGATATTGTTTCAACTGTTAGAAGAACATCTAGCTTAGGATTTCTAATTAAACAGCTTATTTGCATACTATGGTTTCTATGATTGCTAGTTATTCTTTAAAGAGGTTTGGAAAGCCAAACCGCAGAACTTGATTTAGAATCATAGGAACTACACGGCTTTCCTTGAGATTCATCGTTCCTTAAATCCTCATTTTTGCTCCACCTGATTAGGCAAAAATTTTTGAAGCTGGTTGAGATACCCTCAGAATCCAAGTGAAGGGAAACTGATATTCCCATTCTTATTAATAATTTTCTTATTTAATAAACTAAAATTTATCAGCACAGAAAGAGAACAAACCACACATTAAAATGTAAGTATAATTGAGATTCAACATTAATGTTTTCTAGAACCCTTAGTCAAAAGCATTTTGACACTAATTTCCACTGGGTACACAAGTTCTTAGGGGCACAGAAATACAACAGCCTCAGGGAGATGACAGATGACTGATATCCAAAGAAACAATGCTTAGTTCTTGGTAATATAAGCCATCACTGCATACATCCCTTCCCATCTTTCTTTCTAATAACTTTTTTTTTGTGAAGTTGATTCACTTTTTTTTTTTTTACAGGTTTGCCTTTGGGTTTGGATGCATCGATTGCTTTCTTGCAATTGTATTCTTATGTCTGCCATTCTTCTTGATCTAATTTAATGAGTAGGACAGTGCATTTAAGCATTCTCTGTTTAATATTCCGACCTTAATGCTACCATAAGAGAAAAGCTCACATAATGGATTCCTCTA
Organism: Nyctibius grandis; assembly: GCF_013368605.1. NCBI lineage: Eukaryota > Metazoa > Chordata > Aves > Nyctibiiformes > Nyctibiidae > Nyctibius > Nyctibius grandis. The sequence continues at coordinate 75,583,623 of NC_090663.1, read as the reverse complement.
TTATTTCAACATCTTTTTTGTGTGTGTGTGAAGGTATATGTTAAAATATTTCCAATCTCTGCTCTTAAGTCAATTTACGGATTTTTGGACAAAATTTTCAGTATTCTTCTAGTCCGTTAAGAACCCTCTTTGAGTACAGCACTAAATTACTCTTAATCTTTTCCTGTTCTCTTGCCCCATGTTCAATGAGGTCTTGAGTATTGCCTGATTTAAAAAAAACAAACAAAACTACCAATTGTGTTTCATTCAAATTCTGAGAGAAAACTTAACTAATTGAATTTTTATGAGGCTGTCCCTTCTCTTGTTTTCCCAGACTTTTTGAACTTTATGACTGCTAAACACCTTAAAAATTATCTCACTTGCTTTCTTATTACATGCTCAATGCAACTTTTATGTGCCAAATAAATGTACTTTTCTGTATGCAATGTGCAACTTTTTCTCATTGCATTTTTTCCATAGCAAATTAGTCAGATTTTAGTCTATCCAGCCGATGCAGGACCCTCTACTATGCACTGCCATCGTCACCTTTTTGTCACTACAAATACCACTGTGACTTCATAGGATGACAGCTCAGGAAACTCTTTCTAGATGAAAATTGCCATCTTCCCCCCACCACCACAGGCACTCTCCACCCCCTATCCTCCCAAAACCACCCCATTTTCAGCTGGATCGCTTTCCCAAGCTGGCTTACTGTGCAGTCACACAAGTGGTAGTGCTAACACATGCTGCAAGGTAGAGGTCAGAGCCACGGGAAGTCTCATAGAAGCCCTCAGCTGAACAGTCTTCAATTCTGTGGGACAGTATTGTCAAGCACACTGTCGCTGCGTCCACGAGAAACTAAAGCCCACATTTTCTCTCTGAGACTTTAATTGCTTCTCTGTCAGGCAAGCTCCCTTCCAACTCTAAATCCTTATTTCTAGTTATAAGAATTCACACGACCTTGGAAAATTATTTCTTCAGTGCTAAATCCAGGGTGGAAGTTAACTCATTCAACCTTAGAGCATGTAGAGGAGAGAAACAGAAGCATGTATAAAAGCTGTAGCAAAGCATTTCAGTAGTCTTCAAATCATTCAAAACTTTCATGCATATGATGGCTACTCAAGATCTTATCTTTAATAGTTCATGATAATAATAGAGCTCATTAGCCTCAGTTGAAATCAAAGAAAGTCAGAGCACTGGATGAGAAGAGGATATTTTGAAACCGATACCGTGTTCAGATCTTTCTAAATGACTGTCAACTTCTTTTCAAAATTTGCCTTGAAAAAACCATGATTTTTAGCCCACAGTAACCCCATATAAAGCCACGATACTTAACCTAATAAACTCCCTTATTACTGGTTACTGTTCTCCAGTGTTATTGATTTGCTCTTTGTTTAAAGCAAGCTATATTTTATAGAGCCAATTAAAAAAGCCAATATGGGCTTTGTTGAGCAGAAATGGATTTCCTGAGTTATTCTGTCACATCAGACACCCATGTCACAAAATTGCCTTCATAAAATTATTGATTCCTGTCTTAGAAGCTGCTTATTATTTTGACTTTTGTTTCCTGTATTTCCAGTGAAAGACAGCTTTTACTTGCTAAGAAGCTTCAGACATTAAGGGCCTTCTAATTTAGTTATTTTTATTCATGATCAGGTTATAACTATTCATCTTTTCATAATATTTTTATTGAGTTCTTTTCCTTTCTCAGTGAGTAACCATTTGTATTTATAGACAGCAACCGTTCAATCCTCCTTGCTGTGTCAATCATGCCAAGTTATTCAAATATATGAAAGATATTTCTCTCCTTCAACGTTTTTGCTAGCAACTTTCACTTTTCTAGGGTGTCAAGACTCTGTACACATTTAATCTACCACAAGATACATCCTGATGGGGTGGGAGGGAAAAATCAACCACAAGCCCCTAATCTCAGTGCTCAGACACCTCTCTCTACTTACCGCTAGCAGCAAATTGCTTATCCAACTGAAATGTGACATCTCACAAGGCCAGCACAGGTGACGGTCAAAGAGGGAGATGGTGAGCAGGCTGTATGGACTGCAGATTCCTGGAATCAGCCTGCGCCTTTGCAAAGGGAGGGAACTCTGCCTTTGGTCGGTGCAAATGGCAGGCGGCTCCTCCAAAGGCCATCCTCCATAAACAGTCCCCTGTCACCAGCCGAGGGAGGCAGCCACAGAGAGCGGTGACCCTGAAAGTCATTAAAGCAACTCAAAAAAATGAAACACACAGTTAATTCTTTCTCATAAACACAGCTCTTAATCCAAAATCTGCTGTTGGTTACAGTGGAGGTTCACAGGTATCGAATAGCTTTGAAAATCTATTGCCTATGAAATATCCTGAAGTAGTTTGGCTTTCTTGTTGGTGATAAGTAGCTTTAGTGAGTATACCTGTGCTGACTTTAGCAGGCCTGCTCTCACAAAATTATGCCAGATTTTCCAGAGGTTCCAGTGGTAAAACATTTCATTATTTATTTTTAGTCTACACAGAATTAAAAAAAAAAACCACATAAATATATAGTTTTTCTTACTCAGAGAAGTAGAACACGCTATATACTTGTGTTCAGAACAGAGAAACTTAATTTTAATAGCTCCAGCCAGAAGTAGGTCATGATTAGTATTTTTTTTTTTGTCATAAGCCTTATTTTTTCAGTGGAACTCCTTACCACAAACATCCCCTTCATCTTCTAGGAAGAAATTTTGATAATTTCCAAAATTATGATGATAGAATATTTCTTACTTTTTGTGATCATAAATCAACAATAAACAATCTTTGGTGCATTTCAGCTCTCTAGAGGTACAAGTGCATTACTGAGAATAAATGTTGTCCTGTTGCTACAATATGAATAATGCATCATGACTAAGATCTCTTAATCTTTATTTTCCACTATGCCTCTTCCGAAATGCAGTCTTGGGAACATAATTTATAGAAAGCGTACATTTCTTACATACTTTATCTTACTCCCTGTAATGCCACTCTCTACTTTAAACACTGAAAATGGCATGCTCATTAAATTTAATTATAAGGTATCCATTTCAATAAATATGCTCAGAACCTGTGTGTTTATCAATATGTTATTTGCCATTATCAGCTGGAGTAGTATGCTATTTATATACAGGACCATTATGTTTTGTATCCTTTCTTTGCTGGCAGTGTCCCTGACAAGCACAAAATCATATATAATGTAGCAAATAAAATAATAAACATTAATTTACTCAGCATCTAATATGTCTGCAACCTAAAAGAGAAATGGATGTCACTTAATGAAATGTTAGTTTATACCTATGCCATTATTTTGAATTCTAAACATATTTTCAGAAAAGTCATTTCTTCTCTTTACTTAGCAAGCTGTTTATCAGACTTGTTTTGTTCACTCTCCAAATCAAGACCGTTTTTTATTGAATGTGAGATTTGTATGGTTTGTCTTCACTTCAAAGATCAAAGTCTTTTGTCTCCTACATCACAGTCTGTATTTGATCAGAGGTCGATTATTAAAATGCATTTTTGTTTTGTGAAAAATACTATATAAAATCACCACTATCTTACTATAAAAACAATTGCTCCGAAACAAAGGTGCTTTTTCTTTTTTTTTTTTAATTTAACAAACAATAAACTTTCCTGTGCTGAATTAAAAAGATTTGGGTTTTTCATGAAGAGAGAAAGAAAACGTTGATGTTTATGCAAAATAAACCTTCAACCCAATATCGCATCCATTTTTATGAGGAAACTTATTAGTTGTTGTAGCTGCATATCCTTGTTTCAGATTTGATGACTCATTGAATAAAAAAAACAGGTAATGATAACTGCTCCAATAGCTTCATCCATTTTTAGGTTGTAAGTATTTTAGCTCATGCTAAAATATTGGGTAAACACGGAGAAAAATTTACTCGACTTAATACAGGACAAGGAACTGTATGTTTGTACTCATGAGAAAATCATGTAAATTGCTTCAGATATTGGTACATTTGGAAACTGACGCTTCTTAACAAGTGCATATAATACAATTACAAGTTATTGTTGGTAGAAACAGTAGGCTAGTGAATTATCTGCATAGTTTAGGAGTGCTACCATATGTTCAAATTTGCCTTTAGTCCTTAGCAGAAGGTACTGGTCTCAAAGCTGTCCCAAGCAAATGAATACTCAAGGAAACAAAATGTGTGGTATTCGCAAGACAAAGCAGTTTATTCAGTGTAGCTTGTGAACTCAAAGGGAAAAAAAATTAGAATGGAAAAGGAGAAAGCAGTTTTACTTTCTGTGTTGAAAAGCAGTAGGAAAAAAACAACAGAGGTGTTTTAAGAAGACAGAGTAACTACTGATCAGAGTACTATTGGGTGCATGGTAAGAAAGAATGGCATTTAAATGTGAATGAAAATCAAAATGAAATCTAGGAATAGCAATGAAAAGGAAAATATTAGAAGTAGGAAAAGACAGTGCATAAAGCTTACAACAAATCTGATAAAAAGATGAGAAACAAAAATTTATTTGATGGGTGAGTAACTAGGGAAAATTCAAAAAGGAAAAGTCTTCAAAATCTTTCTTTCTACAGTCATTAGGCGGGAGTTTTAAAGAAGCAAGGTGGTGATTAGTGCTTTTCCTCTTGTTTCATAGAACAGGTGTTTAACTCTGCAAATATCTTTTAAAATCACAGCCTAAAGGATTTTCAGCATGCAAAAAAACTAGGACTTTAGTAAAAGATAAAAAGAGTTCAGCAATGAAAAAAATAACAATACTGAAGATGAAATGACTAAAAAAAAAAGTTAGTAAGTGTACTTAAAGCTATCCATAACAGAGCTGACCTATTCTTTTGTATATACAAATACAATACAATAGTCTTTTATTTCAGGAACTCAGCCTGTACCAAGTGACAGAAAATTCTGTTTGCACTACCAAAGGAGCTGCATTTTGAAGAATTATCTAGTAAAAAAATTACTAGCTTATTTCTATACAGCACCTCCAAATTCACATATATTTGCTGTCCATGAGTGTTATTTCAATAAAAAAGAACAGTGTATAGGTTTATAATATAGTCATGCATAATTTTTCGGGGATATCACTATTGTTCCATGTTAAATATGAATATGACGTTTTATTTGTGTAACTAGAGAGATTCCTGGTATTTATCATCTCTTTGCTTTTAACAACTATTTTATCACCATCATAGGATGGGGCTATTGCTTGCAGCTGTGCATTTGATTAAAATGAAATCTGCATTTTAACCATATAAAAAAACATTTTACTGCACACACAGCGATGATATTTATCATGATTTGCTCATCTGAGCTGATCAAAGTCTCATCTGCACCATCAGAAAAGCAAAACAACAATAATCAATTATCAAATCCTATTAAAAGTGAAAATGAGGATTAATCTCATGTTACAGCAACCTCTCTGACTGTCATATCGTTAACCACGTTTTATAAACAATCGTCAAATCTATGGTCCAGTATGGACATGGAAACCACTTCACAAAATATTCAATGTGCTCACTAATTCCTTTCCTTCTGTTCTGAATATAGGGACATGTTCATACTCCATATTTAATTGATTTCAATTTAGAAATCTGGAAAATCCTAGGATAAAATACTAATTTGAGTTAATGAACCAATAAACTGTTCATCTTTCCACAATTAAAAAGTGTGGGTTGTATAATCCTCTTTCTGTAGATAGGGATGTTTTTTTAACTAAATATCCTCAAAGGGAATATAACTGTACACTTTAGTCTTTTCACCACACTAGGCTGTTTGAAAAGTTGATATAACCATGTGTGAGCTCAAACGGCCTCTTCACAATCTTTTCGTGCCTAAATCATAAAGAAGCTATGATAAAGAACTGCAATGCTAACAATCTGCTAATACCATGGTGAACGACCTATTATACATAGAAGCAAGGGTGTCACTAAGAGCAGGCAAACAGAGGTAGTGAAGGGAAGGTAAGAGATGCCTCAAAATACTATTTTTCCTTGCTCTTGACAATTTATCAGGAATAAACCAAGGGCAGAATTTCCTTTGTTCTTATAGGAAATACAATTCAATGAGAACTTAAAACCACCTCCTTCTCCCTCTGACATTTTTTCCATGATCCATACCTCTTTGAGGTCCTCCAAGTCAGCACACCTACTTTGGTTATGGCTTTTCTGGAGACAGCCTTCAACAACCTCCATAAAATAAAATGGAATGCAGAGGAGAGTCACTCAAAGAATTAACACAGGATTTTTACTTCCAAGCTAAAAAGATTCTTTGATTTTGGTGGACATCTTGATGCAACCATTCCTGCCCAGCTGGAAGCCATTAAGAATCACAACCAGATTGCCACAGGGCATCCTGACAATGGTATTTAAAAACCCATTAAGACAAACCTTTAGTGCAACTGAGAGTTTATGAAATTAAGAAGGAAAAAAGGCTCACTTCCAAATTAAAATAGCAGAAAAAAAGCTTGTTTTAAAATTGTTCCAAAAAAGTTTATATAAGGCCATTTGACTATTCTGTTCTGATTTTTAATTTTTTTAGAATTATGAGCAGTCAGTGAGGGGAAAGAAGGGGGAAGAGGGAAAAGGAAAAAACAGAAGTAGTAACACAATTCTGTAAAATGAATGTGCTGTTTGTAAGATAGGAATAAGATTAGAATTCAAAGAAAACATGCTCAAAGCGTCATTTGAAAAAGACCTACATACTAAACAATAAAAAGTACATTTCACATTTATAATTAATATTTAAATTACAAAAATACCCATAAAGTTATCATTAATTACCAAGAATTTACTTCAATGGAAAAGGATTATTCGGTTATTCTTTTCATGAAACTACTGCACAAGCCATGATCATATACTGCTTTTATAAGCTTCCTCATAGGCAAGCTGTATTACAGTTATTGGATATGACAAGTCAATAACAAATGGAAAGATGTGGCAGACTCAGAAAATCGAATTTTATGAATGTATGATGTGAATTTCTAGTACTGGTAATTTGAGGTACAGGGAACACCAGCTTTTAGTTTGGCCCATAACACTTCTCTTTCTATGTTTTTCCAATTTTATTTTCCAGATCAGGCTTAGACTACATTTTCTTCTACAATGTTTTTGGATAACTTGGATAAAGGAGCATACTAGAGGCTCATCTCTAAAACACAGGCAACAAACAAAACTACATGTGTAAAATAAGCAAAGATCTACCTCATACATGACATTCAGATTTATAAAGCCAGCATAGTTGCATTCCTTTGTTATCAGTAATGAACTCACAGGAAGGAAGTAGCTAGTCAGGCTTTTGACTTCATTAACACACACTGTATGTGGACCAATAGAAGTGTGAGATATAATATTTGCTGTAAGAATGATACATCAGGGGAAAATAATTATGTTCAGTGTATGCTCTAGAACTTTGAACAGAATCTGCCAAGTACTAAGGGAAGTTAAATAGGCCAATAAATTGAAAATAAATAAAATATGAAAAACATAAAAAGGTAAAATACCAACAAAACACTGAACTTCACAAAGTAATCAAACACGGTCTACCCATTTATTTAGCCATGATATTTAGTATTTCACATTAAAACCTCCACGCTTACTTGGAAATTATATATTTATTCCTAAGTATATGTCAAAAAGAATATCCATCATTATTTGTTAGAAAACATTAAATTAATTTGTGATGATAACTAATAATAGTCAATAATATGAAACTGAATTGAAACTATTTGAAAATTTTGTTGGCAATGTCATTGAAATATACTTCAATTAAATATAACAGGTTGAATCTCATTCACAATATGAAAATTCTTTCCTTCTTCATTACGCCTCTCTGTGTGAAAGCAACTATGTCTAGGCCTACTAATTTCAGAAGCTACATAACTGGGTTTTAATTTTATCCAACTCATTAAGTACAGAAAAAAAAAAAATTCCTTTCTTTGTATCTAAAACTAAAGTATGGAAACTCTTGGATGAGCTTAAGCTGTATATATATAAAACTGGTGTATGTCATGTCACAGACATGAACTTTAGTTCTGTTAGACAGTTTTAACTTAAAAAAGGATGTGGAAAAATACGAAATGTCAAGTATCTATTTCACATTTTCAAACAGATTTTTGAGTATTCTGTTTCAACATTTTCAAAGTGAAACTTAGCTCTTTATCTCAAAGCACCCTTCTTTTAGACCCTGACTTAAATTAAAATAACACCACAACATGCAAACAAACCAAAGTATTTTAAATTATTGGTCAAACACAATCCTTGAGTATATCCCCCATTTCCTCTTTTTCAGTTGAACTATCTTCCTCTTCTCCCACAAATAGCCTTTACACCTCCTGCCAAAAATATTTCCTAACTTTTCATGCCACTGATTTTTACTATAACCTCTGGGCTAGACAATTCCTCATCATCATTCCTCAACATTCTCCAGCATGTTGAACTGCCAAACAAAAGTTTGAGGTTACAGACAAAGAAATAAAGAGAAGATGAGCTCAAAGTGCCATTTTAATTTGTAATGACTTGTACTAAAATTTTAAAAAATCCAGTATATCCCATTTAAACCTACGATTTATGAAAATAAGGTTTTATACTTGCTGTTTTTTTCCTATACTCATTTAAGAGTTTATCTTTTATTATTTGATCACTTCGCTCTGGGTGTTCAAAGGCTATGTATATCTTTCACAGATGGAGACAAGAAGCAGTGAAGCATAGAGAGAAAGCAGGAGAGATTCTCACATGACTAACTCTGCTCTGCTTCTCATTTCATGTGAAATATCCCATGGTAAGTAAGAACTGCAGAACGTGCACATCCATATTCCACTTTTGACAACATCAGTATTTTGATCAGCCAACAGAATATTCAAATACATTCAAGAAACTAGATCCCTAGTGACCTGTGGTAAGGTGTCAGCACGCCTGCTGTTTATTGGCATAAGAGACTCAGCTGAGTAAATACAATCTGGTGTTTTCAGTGAAGAAAAAAAAAAGCAGGGGGACAGACAAATATATTTGGCACTTGGTAAACATATAAGGTCTAAACCAGGGGGGCTTTTCTCATATGTTTAAGGAGTATAAAATCAGATATTAATATTAATGATGGTAGAGACATGGGACTAAGGAATAGCTAACTTGATTCAAATTGTGAGATTTCATGCCTTTGGATGTCTAGTTACAAGGGCAGTGGAACACACAAAATTCCTTTTGCTTTTATTTTTACCAGAATGAGTTCCCCAATACACTATTCTTTACAGACAAAATACTAAGACAGTGAAATAAATGCAGGATGAGGTCCCTATTTTCAGCTTTCAGGGGCCACAATTAATTCTGAAGCTACTTGTTTTCTCTTTAGAGTGTTAGCAAACATTTGGTTGAGTCCAAAGCAGGGTCTTATTTCATAGCAGAGAGCATTCAGCAAAATACAGCTACTGCCCCAAAGAGCCTGTCATCTAATTTATCAAAAGATACAGCAAATGAGAAGGAAAACAGTAAGAGCAACAACATAAATGAACATGAGAAATAATGGTAAGCACAGGTTGAAGTTAGAATCTCTGACAATATTATAAATTACATCTCAGAAAGCAATAATTTGCTATGTAGTAGGATATGCTTCAGTTATAAATAGGAAAATAATGAATGTCAAGCACTGTTTTTCATCTGTATAACTTCATTGTACATCTCTCTCTCTTCTTATAGACCACAGCTTGAGCACTGAAGCAGCAACCTCATCTTCCACCAAAATGACTTTACACAGTCTAGTAAAAGAACTAATTTTCAGGGATAGTGAAGTAATAATGCAAGTCTTCCTACATTTTTACAATCAAATACGACAAAGTCCACTGTCGTTGGTGGAAATGTCCTTTATCATCCCTTGCCAGCCTCCTGGAAAAGAGACTTTATATAGTGAAAGACATATTCTATCTCATTTGAAAGAATCACTCAACCATTTCTCATCTCTGGTGATCAGTCTTTCTTGCTATCTGCATCCTCAGATCATTGCCAATGCAAAGGGAATCTCCTGAATTCAGATCACTTCGCATTTCTTGCATCACTCACCTGTATTATTGTCTCATTATTTTCCAGTGTAGCTGAAGGATACAGCTACATGAGGAATGACAAAGAGCAGAAGAATTAAAGGTGACACCTAACGAAATGAGTCTGGACTTTCAAGGAGTTTACCAAATGGAAGTCCACCATTTTTTGTAGATGGATTGCATGATATAAAAACCTTATAGCTGGCTGCACATATGTACAGGTATTTTTAGTTTACTCACTACCTTATTTAGATTGGCAGTGGGGAGGGGATGCAGGAAGGACTAGAATTGAACTTTTCCATATCCTCATGTACCGTTAAGTCAGATCATCCAGCAAAATAACTGTAAAGCAAAATAATTAACTCCCTGTATGGCTACAACATTAAGCTACTCTAATCCAGAGCAAGAACCTAACCTCATATTCTCATTTATGTTCTAGATTCAAAGCCACAGTCCTTCCCAATTTCTGGTCATCAGGAGATTCTTACTATTCTCTGAAAATTAATGATTGGTTAATTAGACTGAAACCAGAAGAACACCGTGTCTGGCATTAGCAAGTAAGAGTCTGATCTCCATGCTTTCGTAGTTTCTTCAAAAAAGGTGGCAGGGGACAAGTACCAATGGCAATGATCATCTGTTTTCAAAGCAAGATATCTTCCTGGGCGCAAGCCAGGCTCAAGTCTCTGCTGGCTTTCAACGGGGGTTATTTAGATGAAAAATGTCTCAGGGAGTGAAGGGTTATAGAAAAACTAGTAGGAAAACACCTAAGCTGACTAGGTGCACCAATTAACCCAGAAAAACTCAGAGGCTCTAAGAATCTAGAAATAGTTTTATGGTGACTTCCTAACATGTGATGAAATGGAGTACTTACATTAATATGATATGAACGTAAAGTTAATACCATATTTCAGATAGAGACAGTGATTGAGTTCAGAATGATGACCACGATGGATAATTTTTCATAATTCATTGATGAATTATGGTCCCTAATACTAGCATTTTTTCAGAGGCTTCAGTCATCAATACATAACTCAGTTTTGTTGATTTAATGATAAAAATCACACTCACTTAATTACAGAAAATAATTGTAACTGTATGTGAGAAAAGGAGTTTTTAAACATCATACATATCCTATGTAGACCAAAGGGAAGTGAGGTGAACAGTATATTACAGCATTACGTAGTCAACAGCAGTTTAAACTAGTTCCACAACTAAACCAGGTACTAAGCTACCCTACTGTAGTCTAAATTAGTGCCTTTAGTGCAGTTAAAACAAACACAAATTTATCTTTTCCGGTGTATTTTCTTGGTTTATCTTCTTAACATGCAGTATGCATACCTAAAGTTTTCTGGAAAAAATAAGTAAACCTCGAGCCTACTTTCAATTGAGCATCTTCAGAAGATGTAAGCTTTCTCTGCCTGTAAATGAGTCTAGTTCAACATGGCACAGAGAAAATCTCTCTCCTAGCTGGTAACAGAAACATTTCTTTTACTAAATGGTGACTAAACGACATCTACTTGCTTGTCCATTAAACCTTTTCCAGGATGGTGACAATTGTTTCAGAGTTCTTTCTATTCTGATTTACATATAAAGTTTTTAGGAGTCAGGACTTAGGAATAAACTTATAGTAGCAAAGGTAATCCTTTCTACTCAGCCTGTGATAAAGAGGTTGTGAAATTACTCACAAAACTTTCTCCTGATTCCTGAGGGCTTAGCCTTTTCCCTACAGTTCATCTGTTAAATTTAGTGTAGTATTGAACTCTTAGAATCATAACATCTGTTTCCTAAGGTTGTTTTCAAGTGTCTTTATTATTAATCATTCAGACTCTCAAATATCATTTTCTCCTCCAGGTCTTCAATATCCCCTCTCCTCCCTTTATGTTCCACAGTTCTGCTTCAGTCACTATTTTTTTCTGTGTTCGCTCATATTTCTGACTACTTACTCTTATCTTTGATACAGCTCTAGTCATCTGCTGAACCGCATAGACTTACTGGAATGAACATAGGCTATCAACTCGAAACCTCTCCTTCCCTGAGCTGATTTCAATCAGTTTTCTTCCACTTGCTCTATAGTCTAATTTTTTTCAAGTCTAATTTCAGCTTTTATAGTACTGTCTCAGCAAAAACAACCAAATGTATTTCTGAAAGGGAATAAGAAGTAAATCTGTAAAAATTGTGGAAGGTAGAACAATACTTCTGCAGCTCAGGATTGATTCTTCTGCGGTTTGTAACATGTCTCTGAAGGAAATGTGAGAAAATAACCTATCTTAGCCTGAGTTAATAACTTCTTTTCTGGTTTGCCTTTTTTTTCAGTGGGCTTTCGGTTTTCCTATCCTACCTGACAAAATGAGAAAGGATAGCTGGAGGATGGAAGTAAACATATTGTTTAAGACAGTAAAAATGTAATGGAATACTGTTCTGGCAAAAGAACGAAAGATCACACAGCTGATGTAGACACTAAAAGTTACTGTTGTGTTGCTGACAGCAAGTATTACCCTCTTTGAAAAACACTTGACTAGCAAGATAAGAGAAATAAAATTACTTTGGGCTACTTGCCATTTTGATGTTGTGTGCTACTTTTCTCTAACTGCTTCACAAAAAAGCCCCAGACTTCTCTACACAGGAAGGAATGTATGTCTTCTTTCACCTATACTTGCTTCACTGAGCTTTTGACCTTGGAGTTCATCACTGTATCCTGCAGCACAGCAACACAGAAGTCATGCTTTGCACATTCAGGCATCACACTGCAGTTCTTTTTAGGCTCATTCCTCCACTGGGTGGAATACGCAAGGAGAAAGAATAAATAAGTAATTATGAGAAAAGAATCGGTCAGGATTACAGATAAATTGAAGCCTTATGGGATTAGCAGAATGATATGTGTACTTCAAAAAGTTGCCGAAAAAAGACAGAACCACTGAAAAATTGAGTGGAGATGGGAGAGCTATACAAAAAGCAAGGATGAACAATGTATCTGGTACTCTAGAGAGAATGAGGGAATTGTCAGCAAAGGAGATGAGTGGTAAAGGCTGCAAGGATTCCCTGAAAAAGGTGGTGATGGAAAGATTGCATGCAAGGGATCTGAAGAGGGAGAAATCACTGGTGTGTACAACCTACTTGGCATTAGGAAGTAATACGCCTGTACCTTTCAATAGGGCATGTATGTTTACCAAAAGGCTGGGACCTTCAATCACATTCTATGTGAATATGCCAGCGACATAATTGGTTTACTTTTGCAAAATGGATATACAATTATGCATGAAATTTAGTGGTCTGTTTTCCCAAGAAGTGATTTTATTTGATTCTATAATGTAATTAGATCAATCCAATATTCAGGTATAAATCCCTTTTCCCATTTTAATATTTGTACATTCATTTGTGGAATCAGTATATGCAGCGGGCTTTTATCCAAAGGCAAAGTAACATTATTAAAAAGACTAAGCTGCCATAGCCTGAAAGGACTGTTGGAAACCACAGAAAAACTAAACAAACTTCACTGTTTATTCATTGAGGTCAAACCTGCAGGCAGGAAAACTGCATTAAAGTGAATTCTTAATTTTTAATTTCCCTACTACCTGTCAATACATTAAAAATCACAACATCTTTTTCCAGTACAACAAATATATAGATATACTGTGGAAGAGTGTGCCTACATATATTTAGAACTGCTTTTAAATGTTGGCCAGTAAAAACAATGTTGAAAATACCCAAGGTTTCTGTGACAAAACAAAATCTGTACAAACCAATTTTGGTTCATATCTCATTAAGAGATTTATATGCCCTAAAGTGCAAAAATATAAGCAAAGCAACAAACTTCAGCTCTGAAAAATGTCCGTTCTTTTGTGACTTGCTCCAACAGTAGAAGAAATGCCTTTCTTCTTACCTTTCTGACTACTCCTTGTTCCCTATTCTCCATCTTGTGTTAAGAAAAGAACATGACTAGGGTGCAGCAGGCAGGAAAGCAAAAGCTTTTCATGTTTTCACTGCAGTATACTATACAGAATTTCTGGGGTCTCTTTCATTGTCAAAGGAATGTGCTTAGAGATCATGACAACACTGCAGCTTTTTTCCTTCTGTCAAGCACATCTGAGTTATCAAATAAAAGATTTGTGATTATAAGTGTTTTTCTGAAAAAGAAAATGAAAGCTTTACAGAGAAGCAGATGCTACAGCATTATACATTCCAACTGTACACTGTGCTATGCATGGCCAGCTGTAGCAGGAAAACTGCTTATTTTAATGTTACACATTGGTCTTCTGTGCAGTGTCACAGCATTACAACATCTGGCTTTCCTCCTCTTTCTGCACTATTTGCTATAGCCACCTCATATGTCTACTTATTGACATTCTCTGCTCTCTCAAAGTAGCTTTTGCTGAGGGAATATGCATCTTTTTCTGTTTACAGGCACTACACACTTCATAACCAGAGTCACCCCTCAGCACAATTCAATTTTCTCAAATAACCTTAGTGCTTGAGCTACCAGTTACAGTAGAGATCATTTTCATTGTTCATTGAAAAAAAAAAAATAAACTTGACATTAAACCATAATATTTTGAGCAAGTGTTACAACAGGGAAAACTCTACACATGAAAGCATGTAGGAAGTAGAGACTTTACCCATTGTTTTCAATAGTCACGAGGAAGTGATTCTGCCACTTTTTTCCGCTGCAGCGATACACAGTAAAGAACACTATGCATAACCCTGCACAACCTTGAAACAACTGATATTTATACATTTGAATTCCATCCATGCCTGGATAAGTGTAATGGAAATTTTCTCAGTCATATTATAACCTTAAATAGGAATTTGAACCAAGCCTTATTTAAATAAGATGAAGAATACCACATATTTATTTTGTCTTTAAATTTCTCATCATCTTGTTCATAATCACACAATCTTTTTAAAGATTATCATGTCTAGGTATTATAACCTATAAAATAAATAGTAAAAAAAGCTTTTTTATTAAAAAACGGGATCACTAGCCTTGCATATGAAAGAAAAACTTTTCATTATATTTGCACAAGCATCAGGTTGGATTATTATTATAATGCTTGAAAATTATATGCTACCCAATTTACTCTTTGGAAGTACTTCTGCCAAATGAAAACCTTTCTGTTAAGGAATGTTAAGAACAGACGCCTCCTCTAGCAGCTCTGGCCCAGGACTCCCTCCTTGTCCAGCCCAGTGCACTCAGGGACCTGGGGCCTCTGCCCAGGCTGAGGAACATGGCAGCTGCTGCTTTCTCCTGGCTGGAGGTTCAACCAGTAGCGAAGCTGAGCATCTATCCAGTAGCTGGCTCATATCCACTCACACTGGTACCCCCCCAGCAGTCAGTACTTAGTCCTTGCAGCACTCACACACGGGATAGAGAGTGAGATTATGCAGAGAGACAATTAAGAAAGGATTTAACAAGATAGGACAGACTATGGTGATCAGCCACAGGGCTTAGTCAAACAAGCAGAGTGACTTGCCCCATTTTACACAGGACCAGCTCCTTTTATTCCCCTGTCTATTTGTCTTTTGTTCCTCCCCCATTCCCTTCCCCTGCATATTCCCCTCATCAGTTTGCCTAGGCTCATTGAGCTCCCTCCCCAACATTTTGAACCCTCAGGTTTCCATCCTTATTGGCTGCAATGCCCTCGTTTGCATGCAGTTTCTTGATAGCCCATCAATTAGTGTGACTGACAAGGTTTGTTTCTTGGTTTTGTCTGTTATATTTGCCTGTCAGGTTTGTGTCATTTTGTCTATGGCTTACCTGTTTTCCCTTATTATCCCATTTGACAAGCTCCTCAATCAGATAATCTTACTGAAATAAAGATTTCCACATCCCACACATAGCAAGGGAATAAAAGGCCTGTCGTGTGCTTGCACTGGCACTGTCCTCTGGTATCCAAGCATCATGAAGGAAAATGTTGCTCAGTTCAAATGTAGAGAATCAAAAATTTGATCATGGAAAGAAATGCAAAGATAAACGGGATCTGTGGGAAGAAATCCTATGAATGAGAAAGAAAGTGAGCAGGGAGCTGATGAGTGAGAACTGAGATAGGCTGTACGGGAAGAAAGCTGATATTCAGACTAAGGAGAAGCAACACTATATATAATAAACCCTTCTGTCCCAACCGTACATACAAGCTTACTCAAAGATCTACATAAAATCCAATTTAAAGCAATAGAAAAACTGAGATAATGTCCACAACTAAAATTTAATCTCATTGTAGATATCCGTTATTAAACTACTTGCTGTTGTCAATCGATGTTCCCTTCTTCACTTCAGAAAATCACTCTTATTCACAAGACCTTTACAGATAATGTACTAACATGGCACAGGCATATACGCTCTTTATACCATCTATTTACTTTTTGTTGAAGATGTAGTGAACAGAAGAAGGCACTTCAGAAATAAAAATAAGGCAGCTGTATCTGCACTGCAGATCTGGATTAGATGTTAGCCTTTTCCTTAGCAGCCCTGTGAAAAAGTTTTGTTCCAAACCTTGTAACAACTTTTTAAAGGCTTTCCTTTGCTAGTTCTTAAATCTGTTTTGTAGGTTTTTCCACTACAGATCCCAAGCCAAATTCCTGAGTATTTAGAAGAAACAGAGAATTCAGCAGAGCCCACATCCTGAGTGTGTACAGAATTAAACTGTGCCAAGTACACTGAAGAACAGGAGCTTACAGACACACCAAACTGGGCATCCAAAACTAGTGAATACATTTAAGCTTTATTTCTCTGCATGGCCATTACCCATCTGTAAAATGGAGATAATAAAATCCCTTTACCTTATGAGGATTTTGTGAATATAAAGCAATTCCTGACATTATATTAATGAGTTCCATTTAAAAAATAGCAGAGAAAAATCAATAATTTCTGCTTAAAGAGTGCAGTCTGAATAGTTTGAAGTCAATAAGGCATGTCCACACAACGAACAAGGACAAGAGAACGAAATACTGAATACTCCTAATTAAGGAAGTACCATCCTTGACTGAATGAGTCAGGGATCCCATGTAAAAAAAATACCCTGTGATGATGTAATTAAAGACCATTATAATGCATATGCCCAAGGGAGCCAAATGAAGGTTGCACGGGCAACTTTAATTTTAATGTTTTCTAATTTGAGTGCTTGACTTTGTGACCTTAACTTTTTTTTTTTTAAATATGATTTTCTGGATATAATAATAATTACTTGAGGAGAGAGAGAGAAATTAAAGTTACACAAGATTTTCACATGTGACCTGAAAAGCAATGGGCCATAGACAGAGAGCCTCAAAGCTGGCAGACATTTCAGAGACACTGAGAAGACAGTATTATTGCAGTGAGAAGATAAGCAAAGGGACAAGTGTAACACAAAGAGCTTCTCAGTCACCTGATTTTTAAGTGTTTATGACAATGACATACAAAATATTTACTGATTTTTCTTTACCAACCCTATCTCAGTCAGACTCCTGAAGCTCCATCTGAAAGCAGAATTAAAGTCCACTCACACCCCATAGTTTTCTATAAATGTTTTTTTTCAACAAGGCTCTTTCTGAGGAAGGAACAATTATAATTCATCACCAGTTTTTGTTACCTCATAAAAATCATAGGACACTGACAAAGCTTTTGCTTCTGACTTGGAATGCTCCTCAACAGTGTTAATGATAACTGAATCTTACAGAGCAGCTTTCATGAACTCATGAGTAGTATCAAATCTTCTTTTCTAATATATTTCAGATTTTTCTGTCTCACCACAAAAACGTGATCTCACTGCAAAAAAAAAAAGGAAGGTGGAAGAAGTGATCAGCCTACTTTAAATGGCTGCTGTTTTTCCAATAACATAAAAAGACAAACCAATTTATTTTAAAAAGTGTCTCATCATATTTTTCAAGGTAACAAACTATTACTTTGTAGGAGAATAAACAAAAAAGTTATGCTACTCTTTGTTGCTTAAAGTTCAGATGAGGCTTTAAAAAGCAGCAGATATTTAACAGAGGAGTCTCAAAGCTATTTCTCAAATGCGTCTGGTATTTACAATACTTTCTACATTTCTAGCAACTGCAAATGCCAACAGCATATTGTTTTTTCCACTTGTTTCAGAACTGTACAGAGAATATTAATTAAGAATCAAGCCTAATGCTGATTCCTGGCACACCACTGCTAGCTCCAGACAAACCGAGTAGATCATACAACTTAGAAAACAAAAAGCTGTGCCACTTCTGTTCTCCAAGCAAAGTCAGCACATGACTGTGTCACCAGCTGTGCCAAGACTAAGACAGTGGTGCTGCACATTACATGAGAAGCTTGTACTCCTGTATTCTTTTGAGGTATAAAATATACTCAAACCAGCTCTTTCCACTTCCCTTCTCTATTCCTTGCCCTGCCCTGTGTCCCCCACCCCCCTGCCTCTCTCCCCAGCAATTCGGAAAAGGACTGGGTTTTGTGGCCATAGCACCTGATTATGCCACCTTAGAACTCACATAAAAACATAGACTTAGAATTACAGTACCATGAAAAAAAGACATTACGTTAATTACTATGATTCATCCTTTATGAATTCTCTGCACTAAAGCAAACACAGATTCTTGTACAGTAAATAGTACCCTCAGCAACAAACCAGAAGGGTTGCTACAAATGTTACAGAATGCAAGTCACATACCTGCTGGAGCTGGCAGAAGGAGAATCCAGATTTGAAATGGGGTGAACTCAGTCTAGCCAGGCACAAACCCAATACCAAGCAGCACCTAAAATGTAATGTTCATGCTTGAATTACCTTCTGTTCACAACACGTGTCCCCTAACAGTTCTGTACCCTAAGATTAGTACTTATATTAGCAGATACTGCTGAGGTAGGAGGATTCCCTAAATGAACTGACAGCATACACTGAAAAGAATATTATATTTGAACATCCACATCTGTCCCGGTTTTAGAAGCTGGGAAAGAGAGCTTGGGAAATATCCCAAATATTACAGAAACGATATAGAGGATGTTAAGACCCCAGTGTATTTGTCCACTTACATGTGTCAATGCAGACATAAATTTAGGTCTTCCAGCTTTGGACACAATTAAAATCCAAAAGACATCTTGAATCTCCTCCAAGTAGTTAAACATTACTGAGATGTATTAACGTTCCTATTTCATTTTCCTCTTCAGCAAAAGAGCAGATGTGGTTTTCAAACCTCAACAGTCTTAAGCTGTTTAGAAAGTTCCCTCAGTTCTTGTGAAATATATTCATTATCACAGTGGAATCCCTAGCTGCCATATCCTCAAAAAAAAAAAAAAAAAAAAGCCATGTTATTTTGACTCCTGCCCAACAATTCCCTCCCAATCCATGTCCGAGATATGCAGAGAAGACAATGTAGTAATTGCTAATGATACCTTAACTGCAGCATACCTATTTCATTCAGCAGATCATACCGAGTGATTTTGATTTTACACTGCATGAAAAAAAAAACAGATGACTTAAGATGCTGTTAATTAATCTTTTAACATTAATCTGATTCTTTTCATGAGCAGTGTGAACAAGGTGGAAAAAGACGACTAAATGCCAGAGCGTTTACAGAGATAATCCTGGTTTCGTAATTCACTGAATGGCCATAAGCACTCCTCTTAACCTCTTTACAACTCAGTTTCTGCATCATTTAAAAGATACCAGAATACTTACCTGCCTTTTACACCTGCAATACAGCTTTGAAAAACACAATTTTGCAACATAAGTACTCAGTATTTTCTTTCAAATTTCATTACCTACTCAGGAATAACTATTTTTTTCCATAATGCTAAAAATTGTGTGAGAAGAGGAGGTGTACTCCATGAATAACTGAAGACTCCGGAACACCTGGTTTTATCTAAGTGAAATCATACATGAAGAAGCGATTCATGTCAAAGACACATAATACAGTTTGTGACTTAAAAATTAGTGCAACTTAACTAACAAGGAAGTGAGAGGAATACAGTTTTCAAGGTCTCCTAGAGCCAAAAGCACACAATATACTGCAGACAGTTTTGAAATCTTGGGGTAACTATCAGCATGGCAATGTGAAATGTTACTCATAACCTTCAAATACAAACTTTGCATCTGCACATTTATTTATTGCTGTCTGCTCTTTCTGAGGAACATTTCTTTATAATGGTACAGTACAGAAACTTTGCAATGACTGATAATTAATTCAAGTTGTCTTGATTAGGAACACTGTCGTGTAGATTGAAAACTAGCTAAAAGGATATAAACAGAAATAGCGCTAAAACCTGAAAAGGGGAACGAGGTCTTGCTGATTTGTGTGAGGATTGATATCAGATTTTGTTTTATATAACATTTGAAGTCCTGCAATAAGGAGTGAACAGCATGTTAGTGACATTTATAACTGATACTAAACTGTAAAGCTACATGAACATTACTGAAGATGGAAAAATTGTACAGAAGAGATCTAGTTGTATTGGAAACCTGGGCAGATAGCGAAATGGGAATTTCTTGCAAGATAGTGCAGCTATGGAACATTCCTCAATTCTAGGAAGAGACTTTTTAGAAACAGTAATTTATTAAATGTCAGGTATGATTCAAATAAGATAGGATCCAAATAAAACTAGTTGCTTCCACTTGAGTTTTCTCATTATCACTCTGACATATTGACAAGGAATCCTAGGTTTACTTCAGCAGAAACCAGTAGACAAAGCTATCTTTTAAAAAAAAAAAAACACCACAAAAATCCCTCATGTGTTTTCCATTATGGTTCTGGCATTTAATTTTGTTTATAATAGTCTAATAGATCACAGTGGCTAAATCACCTTAGTTATGCCTTTTATACCTTTGATTACGATCTTTTTCTAGGACAACACATATCTAACTCTTACTGGTTACACAAACCACTCAGTTATGTCAAATTTCATCAACAAACATTACTTCAGCATGATTACAGTATTAGAATTTAATTTTGCACTTATTAGCCACAATTGATTCTAGCAAGCAAAATAGGTGCTACCTTATCAAAAGTATAATTCCTCATTTTTCATCTTCTAATAAATAAAGGTACTACAACCTTTTTAAATGTACACATTATTCAATTAATTTATCTATAGCAAACTAGTTGGATTTCTATTTCTTTTGCTAAAAATGAGTAAAATTATACAGGGTCAAAGTATATTAACAGTCATCTCTGAGAATAACAATGGGATTCAAATTAGAAATGCAAATGAGCAAAACTAATTAGATGATGGCATGGGTACTTTCTAAGGTCTTGTGTACATAATAAAATAAGATTATGTACATTGGGCTGACTAGCCCAAATGGAGCTGCTTAGGGCCTAGGTCTAAATGTGTCTTTTCCATCACGTGAGAATATACAGCTTAAATAATGGCAGTGTTACTGATATTAGCTACCTAAGACAGGCCAGAAGTCTCTCCTGTATAGGGTGGCTAGTAGGGGTTGGGGCACTGGATCATAGAAAAGGATTGTGAGATTCTTAAGAAGGATGTAATTTCTTTTTTCCTGCTCACTTCTGGTGCCTAAGATGTCTCATCTAAGAGCAATATCTGCTTTTCAGTTGTTTTCCTGTGCTTGGATAGCAAAAAGGAGAACTTGTCAAGAAAGCAGAAAAAGGACTTAAGTTAAACTAGCTTATAATATTTTTATTTTGAATTTCCTGTAGCTTATTCACACATTATAAATTATAAACACATAATTAAACCACAGAGAATCAGGTACAATGTGAATACAGTTAAGGATGAGACTGTAAGACAAAACCCTTAAAACTGCATATGTAATTTCAAGACTAGTCTAGTGACTCATAACAGCATAATACAGTATGTCACATTGGTCTATCCACTCAATTCCATGCTTTAATTTTGGTTATCATTTTGAAGACCTTTTAAAGATCACTTCATTTTCAAAGAAGACTAGATGACCAACAATCAACTACATATTTTGTGTTTGCTTTAGACCAGAGTTGCTTTAGACCAGAGTTTTGGACTTTCTTGATAGAATTTTGTTCTCTCTGTGGTAAAGCAAGTGATCAATTAAAGCATTTGTTTCATTGTTGCTTAACAGCAACAACAAAGGTTGTTTTTCAGCTTAATTTCAAACATGTCAGGAGAAATACATCTGAAAAAACATTATCCGAAGTACTATTTTATACAGGCTGCTGAGAGATTAATACCTTGTAAAGGCAATAAGCTACGTGCCATTGATTGTTTTTTTCAGTACCTTAAGAGAATTTTGGTGATATATGTTTTTCCAAATGCTAACATTTAGAACAATTATTGCATTGTTTTTATCAATTTATTAAATCTTAAAAGTTTTTTTATTAGGTATGCTGAACCTTGATACAACAAACATCAAACAAGAAGAGAATAATTAACTTCATTATCATGAACCTTTCATTTCGCAATCTGCATCATATTTCTCTAAGATCCTTGTACATTGCATAACCATAAGCTGGTAGGTTTGTTTCAAAGGGGATTTTTTTCTTTGTTTTTTGTTTTATTTTGTTTTTAGCAAAAGGCCTTTTCCTTTTTCTGTTTCCTTATTCATATTTTTTCCAGTCACATAAAATCCTCAAATTACTATTTCATTCACTGTCACAAAATCATCTCATCACATACTCTTTCATCATACGTTACTTATCTCAAGACAGATAATTTGTCAGTAAAGAGTAATCAGAACCAAAATACTCCTAGCACAGCACTGTTGTATGGCACCACCTGAAGAGCTATGCCCTTTATCATAAAAGCAGTTGGACTGGAAAAAAACAATCTTCAGTTTTGTCCCCCATTCTTTAATTTATATGCAAAATATTTGCAACTTCTTATAGTTGCAATGCTATCTTACGGTAACCGCTAGAAATATTAGGGTTTAGACATGCAAGGGATTGCACCTCAGTAATGGATTGGACATGCTGGACTTTTCAGAAGTGTCCTTCAGAAACAAAAGTTTTCAATGAATTGATATTTATATGTTATATCTGATAACATCGTTGTCCACAATAGAAGATGTCAAAATATCACTCACTAATAAGCAGCCTGCTGTATTTATGCCGAGATTCAGATTTGATTTGATCCATAAAAATCAGATGTAAATAGCTGAACACATTGATTCAGCAGTGACAAAGTTATTTACTTAATATTTTAAATGTAAACTTAATGCCTGGATGGCACTGGATTCAATTGCACTGTACGAAATTTTTTTTCATCTGAACTGACACAGCTACAATAAAAATGTCAATTACAGGAGTATTTCCTAAAAGAATTATAAAATATGTATTTGAAATTTACTTAGTGCAATATTATTGTGTGTACGTTTAAATCAAAATATATAGGGATGTCTCAAAAGAGCCCCTCAAAGAAACAAGGCTTGTTTATTAATTTTCACTAGTTTACAAAGAGGACAATAAAGAAAAGCCAAGTCCTCATCTTCTGATGTATTCCCTTATCTGATTTAAAGAATTTTGACAATTGATATGCTGAGCATAGTTTTCAGTGAAGACTGAAAGAAAGTCTGGTAATTCTCCTGTTCTAGTTCTTAAACAAGACCATTTCTACCTTTTACAGACCCACTAATCCAAAACCAGATAAATCTCAGTATCACAAACAGGATTAAAATGTAATGCCTAGCCTTCTAGACTGTAATACAAGTCTCTCACTACATAAGGAGACTATTTCATCTCATTAACTATAACAAGATGTCTATTACCCAGACCACCAGCATTTAAAAGGATTTAGGGTTTTCATATCCAAGGTGGCTGGTTAATAACAGTCCCTAGAGATTATGTTAACTGAAAATACAGCAGTTTATAGCCTTGTGCTAGTCTAGGGAGAGAAAAGGGCACTGTGATTTATAGGATTAAGGACTGAATATAGTTTAACTCAAAATCTTGGTTCTACGGCTTTTTGTGACAACTTGTGTCACATTCTTTTTTTCCACTTGAGTGTTATTTTACCAAGAGGACTCTCTTGAATAACGATCAGCACTATGAATCCCCTTTTAGCCCTGCCTTCCTGAGAAAATTCGTATGAACTTTTTGGAAAAATTTCTTCAACAATTTCTGATTAACTACCAGGTAGATACCATGTAACTAATGTCTTTACAACATCACATTTTACATTTACAAGAGTACTTCCTCCTCAACAATAATTCAGCCTGGTGACTGAAACCTTGATTCATCAAACTCTAGGGTAAAGACCTTCATGTTAGTGCATCTACATCAAAACTCACATATCATTAAGCAACTAAATGGACTATTGCTAACACTTTACATTTAATCATGAACAACGTGTTTTTCCTAAGACTTAGCTGTTAGAACAAGGACACCTGTCTTTAAAAAGCTTTCAGTATTCACAATTCTGAAGAAATATCTAAAAATATTGCACAAATGAATCTTATACACCATTATAAAACAAGTTAATAATCTTGGGTGGCTAGAACCATGATTAATTTTTAGTATCTCTTTTCAAGAGTACTGTATATGGATCATCTACTGTTACTAAAACCACAACAAAATAACCCACACAAAAAGTGAAAGGATATGTTTGCTGGAGGAAGCAGAGTGTGACAGCTCTAAACAGTGGCCATACAGGTTCATTCTAATGCTTTGTCTGGAAATTCATGGCATATCCTTTCTTGGGAGAGCCCTTACCAAGACATGGTTAAAAAAAAATCACTTATAATGCATCTACTTCCTCTATCTATCCATATAACCTGTTACTTTCTCTTAAAAGATAATGTAGTAGGTTTAACTTGATTTCTTCTTGGTATTCCTTGTTAGCTCTTACTCATAACCCTGTTTTTTTTCCTAGGTGCTGGCAAGTAGTTTAGTTATTCTCATAAATTCAGTTATACTGACAGCACTGTAATTTTCTTGCTGTTCCTTTTTGAAGTTTCCCTTAAAGCAAAAAGATCTTTTCCCCATTTTCTGGAACCTGTCCTGTTATCTTTGAGTGATAAACAGTCAGCCTCTGAGACTGTTTCAACCATACTTTGGAAACTCTTGAATCAATTTTATCTGATTTAGCCCATTCAAAACATAATTTGTTCAAGTATCCAAATCCATCTTTCTTTAGTCTGATACAAAATATTTGTTTTTTATAATATAGTGCTACTCATATTGAGAATGTCCAACTGCAAAAATTGGAGAAGACTGAACAAGAAAATATTTATTAGTTTTGTTGGCATTATCTTTCAGAGAGCTTTAGTGGACCACTAAGCAGCAGATCAACACTTCCCTCACTTTGCCTTTTACTGCTAACACACTCATAGAATTATTTATTATCTGTTATGTGCCCTGGTACTTACATTTCATATTGTGCATTGGCCTTTCTCTGACTTTGTCCATGCATGCTCTTAAAACAGAGAGAATTCCAATACCAAGAAGAGTTTTATTATTTCTATATGGTCTGCCTGCATTTAGGTGGTAGTAGGGGGAACAGATGCAAATAAAATGGGACAGGAAACAGGTAAATTGTCTGTATCCATCACCTAAAATTCTCTTACACTCTGAAACAACACAGTTGTATCCAAGCTGCTTACTGCAAATGGTCCTTGGCCCACACTAAACCCTAACCTCTGCATGGCCATGAATTGTGACAATGGCCACTGGCCCAGGCTGTAACTATGATGGGAATAGCAATTTAATAGATCTGGGTTTACGTAGATCACCACACATGAGTGTTCTGGACTATGTGCCCTTTGTTTATTAGTGTAGAAATAAGTAGTTATTTCCTTATAAGGATGCTTATTATTACAGTATTTAGGTGAAGAAAATCAAAATTGAGATCACAATTTTTTTTTTTTTTTAAACTTATCAGGCATTACACCTTGCAAGAAGAAAAAAGGACCACTCTGAAGGCCTCTGAATTTATATTGTATTAGCAAATCTGCACTTGGTAGATTATAGGATTTCTGAGACTCGTTCTTGAAAACCAAGGCTGAATGGCACAAACCAACTCATTATATTTCCAGGTTCAACTTACAAAATCACTTATTCTACAAACCGAGAACAGGGCAGGCTAGTTACCTCTTGTGTCTTAAATCAAACTGCATCCTGAAGGACCTCTTACGAAAAAAAATTACACATTTAAGTTCAGACAATCTCCAAGTACTGAGAAATGAGACTATTGTAACAGCCTTCTGACAGTCTTCCCTGTCCTTTTCTGGAAGAAACCCTACAGCTAGAAAAAAATGAATTAACATAAACAAAAAGCATAAGGATGCAAGCTCTTACATCCATAGTAGAGCAACCCCATAATTGTCACTAGACTTCCACTAGAACCGTTTAAGAGCAGAATGAGTTCTATATAATGCAGTTTATCAACAGTCTGGGTTTCATGATTATGTAACTCATAGACAAATAGAAACCAGCCCTGGACTTCTGCTTTAGGGGAAAACAAACAAACAAAAAACCAAGAAAAGCTAGCTGAAAAATCAAAACCTGAAAAGCTAATTTAAAAGTTACACTGAAGGAAATGCGTAAACATAGGTCAGACTCCATAGAGCCCATTCCATTTGGTCTACAGTCTCAACAATCACTGAATAGACTATGGTAGCCCTACCACTTTAGAATAGACTATGTCAGTTGGAAAGGATTTACAACAATCATCTAGCCCAACTGCCAACCACTGAACCCACTAATGTTTCATTAGGTACCCCAAAAATTCACTAGTTGTCTAAGTTTCAGCTAGGCAAACCTATATGATGCACATGCTTCTGCCATTGGTCATATGGATAATACAGCTTTATACTGCCAATACCACTGATCAGTTTGACATCCACCTCATTGCTAAGTCTCAACAAGATTTGAACACCAAGTTACCTTCAACTACAGTACAAACCATTAAACATGCAGAGAGTACATGTAATGTTTTCCATCCTAGTCTCCTCCTACACTCTCCCCTCTCCTCTGGAAAGCTTAGAATTTAAGTGTCCGTTCAAAATCAATCTCAAGGGAATGCTCAAGCCTAGTAGCAGGGAGGTTTTTTTTTGTTTGACTGGTTTATTGCCAAGAAGAAAAGAAAGAAAAAAAATTCCTTGTATTGGACCAAAAGAATTTCACAATGCTGATTTCCAAAGTGGGATAAGCACCTCTGCATTCTCAAGAATGAATCTTGTCTTTTGAGAGTGTTTTGTTGTATCCTCCTGACTGTCTTGAAAGGCTCTCCAGTGAGCTGCTTGACTTCTGTGAACTCTGCTTAAGTTTCTTGTGTAGTAGATAAGGGAGTATGGGCACCAAACATAAATTTTAGAAAACAGTTGGGCACCTAAAATTAAATTTTGTAATGCAGTGTGTTTCACTGTCATTGTCCTTTGTACGAACTTAGTCCATAGCACCTAAACACTTGATTTGCATAGATACAGATTTATAAATGGAAAAAAATGCATACACAAATAGAGGCAAGCTTGAAATTGTCTGAAAATTGCTCTGTATCAGTAGAAGTTAGACTCAGACAAAGAAAATGGCTGTAGGAAAGAAAACAGAGTGGAAGCATATGCTCCAAATGCATCAAGAAAGGCAGACATAAAGATGCTACAGGATGATAACTTAGTTAAAAAGAAAAGTAATAGAAAAAAACCCACAACTGAAGAGGAAAAAAAGTTTTAATACGTTAGGCAAACAAGATTGAAAATGGTGTTAATTATGCCTAGCATCAAAAATGGCAATTAAAAAAAGCAGAAACAGTGGATGCAATATAGTTGTTTTAAGTTGTTAGTGTAGCAGAAACTGCTGCACATCCCATCATCTAGGAACAATTACCAGCTGTTGCCATCAGGGAAATCATCCTTTCTTCACTATTCTGCTGTACAAAACCTATGTCCAAACCAACCAGCTGTGATTAAGAGGGTGACTGGAACTCAGAATACATAAATTCCATTTTTTTATTCTTTCTCACTGTTCTGCAATCAGAATCTTATCCCTTCTTTTCCTTTCTTCAATACCTTTCCCAACAATTTCCTCCCTAAACTCCTGGTTCATCCCCTCTGCCTTAGTACTAGGATTACATTTTATTCCGCGTAAAATGTTTTGAACTGATTTCTAAGAATTATACATAAGGGAAATTAAACAAAACAGATTGTTATCTTTTGGAAATTGTTCTGGTTTATGTCAGGCAAAAATATATTTCTACTGACTGGAAAGAAGAGAAATGGAGGGGACAAACTATGGCAGAGGATAATCTACATTCTGGCGCTGACATGGACCTTGAGAAGAGTTAAAACTGTATTTTCTCCTACTTTTAATAAATGAAAGTCCTTTTGAGGACTATGATCTATGATGGTATTTTACCCGTTACTCAGCAAGATATAGAAGAGCATAACAACATAGGGCAGGATGTCACTGATGTAATCAGCACCATTAATACCACGATGATTTGACATTAAATGCAATTAGGAGAGGACATTTTTATGCTGCTGCTTTTTTCTTGTTATTGTTAGTTTAATAATCTCATCTTTGATAGGCATATTTACTCATACAGACTTTGTGTCTCTATGCTACTGAATGGGAATCTGACATTCAGACACAGATCCAGCCTCCTGCATTTTGATCTAATGGAGACAAACCTAATATAGTTAAACAGTAGGCTGCCAGAAGCCCTTTCAGATCAATTTATGATCTCATACGGCATTATCGTAACAAAGATACATTTGTATTCTTTCATGAAATCTACCTTCTAACATTAGCAGGTTTATATATATATATATATATACACACACACATATACATAGTGGCTTAGCAGCTAGGCACAAATATGAAAAAAAAATTCAACAAAACCTTTCCCCCAGAAAATCACTCACAAAAATAAGCCTGAGAAGACTACTGTTTAACACAGACATGCATACTTTTTTTTCTAGTAAGTTAAACTTTGTCCAGGAATTATATCTGCTGCTTGTTTACATTTTATTAATACTAAAGGTTAAGGACTTTTATGTGTAGTAATGCATGTAACAAGTAACAGCCACACCATGCAGATGAAGAAAGAAAAAAGGAATACAAATAAATACACAGATGAAAAAAGTGAAACACACAGGAAATTATGGAAATAAAAGTTCTTAGAAATAAAGAATAAGCCTGTAAAACAGAAGAAATAGGTTGACTATCTGGGGACCTTTAAGTACAACAAAACTCATCGAGAGATTAAATTCTGAATCTCAGACTAGCAAGAGTCAGTCTGCTCCTAAAAAGCAATTTAGAGTATTCTTATTGCTCTGAGAGGAATTAGTCAGGCAGCCAGGGATTTTCAGAGCATAGCTATGGGCTTGGGCAATGATGTAAAGCTGGCTATATTGCCTCTGCAGCCCCTACGCATTCCCTTCTGCCAAAGAATTTCTCAACCAGTTAGAAACTACTCACCTGAAAAACCTACAATCCATTCCCATTTCTATCACAGATTTCCTCTAGGACTGTGAACTGCTTGGTCTACAGGGTATGTGTAAATGGCAGAAAATGGGAGCGTTTCACAGCTGCCAGGTTCAGAAGCATCCTGGGAGGTAGGATGGGATAGTATCGACCTGTTGTCCCCTTGTCCTTATCATTCAGCCTAACTCTCCAGAAGGAAACCAAGCACGCAAACCTGGCGATGTCCAGGGTCACTATGATGGCAGGGAAACCTAGGTGTGCTCGCTCTGCAGTCTTTCATCACAACCTCAAGGCCATAATTCAATACACACTTTTTGGGGCAGTTCCCAGCTGTTTGCTGATCTAAGCCACTTGCTTTTCATAGTGTACCATATCTTCAATGCACTGACACAGCGACAATGTGAACGGGATTGGTGAACCAGCCTGACTGAAAAATGTCCGTTTTCTCTAATCTGTTTTAAAATCAGAGCATGTCCAGGATCAGTCACACAAAACAATGTGCCAGCTCAGCCAGGGTTGGAAGGTGTTTACAGGCCAGGTGTGGAAAGAGAGCAGACCTAAGGGACCTTAAGCTATCTGAAGACCTGCTGCCACAAAAAGCCTGAGTGCCTCTCCAGAGCCTATTTTCCTCAGACATAACACTGTTTCAGTTTTTAGGTTTTACCTTATGGACAAAATGCTACCTCAGTAGGTAGGAAATAATGCAGAGACATTGATATTAATCTGCCACAAAATGGGGTTTGTTCGACAGGTTGCAATTTCCTTTATATCACCGGACATCTATTAGAATAGAATAGAATATTTCAGTTGGAAGGGCCCTACAACTATCATCTAGTCCAACTGCCTGACCAATTCAGGGCTGACCAAAAGTTTATTATTAAGGGCATTGTCCAAATACTATGTTGGATATCTTCACAGTTCCAACATTCCTCCATGTTGTTGGAAATTAAATGTTGCATGAAATGCAAGTATGAAACAAAGAATAGACAAAAAGCTAAATTTTTCACAACAATGAACAGGATTACAAACTCCTCAGATGCTAAACACAGCCATCTAAATTTATTTCAGCTGCACTAACATACCAGCAACATCCACACTGACAGGCTTGCAAACACGATGCACCCACACTGCTTTAACCATATCCTAATTCCATCTAGCACTACAGTGCTCAATTAGGCTAGAAAGACATAACTGCTCATCTCTAAATCACTCCTGCTAATATGATATATTGAGAGAGTAATTTTGGTTTTGGCCTTTGTTTACCATTACATTTTCTCTTTCAGCTACTCCAAGAGCAGTTATACCAGACAAGAAACAGTATCTAAGCAAAAGTTTTCTCTTTATGTTGCAGGTTTTCTAAAAAAACTTTATAAATTGCAATATAATATAAAACTAACATTTTAATGTAAACATAAAAAATTCTAAATAAATTAAAAAACAAAACAAGCTATTTTCTGAGTTGGCTAACAATACCATTTTACATATTCCTGAAGAAAGTCAAAGCTGGACTTTCAATCTGCTTGTGACTGAAATCCACAGAGTCCTGTTTGTTTTCAAAGGAAAAGAAACATCTGTGCTATACGAGCTGTCTCTCATCCTTGTTTCAGCTGTTCTTTCTCATTATTTTTCAAGACCACACAATGAGTTCTTTCCTTTTTCTCCCCCCTCTACCTCCATTTTTCTAGAGGCATTTTAAGTAATCATGTTTTACAGCAGTGGAAAAACATTTTAAGATTTAATCACAGAATTCTATTCACACAGGCAAAGTCCCTTTGTAGTTGATTGTTTGTCTGCATAGAGGTTGAGCTTTCCAATGAGCTTTGAGCTGCAGGATCTGTATTTATTTGACAAGGTGTGCAATCGCACATCATGACATACAGACCCACGGCTTGGCAGATATTAGGAAGGGAATAGACATGCCAAATATTCTCCAGGAAAAGGGAAATAAAACTGCTTTCTTTCAGAGCACATCTGTTTGTCCTGTATTGTATTCAGAAGAAAGTGAGTTCTAAAATATTTTATTGTAGATAAAGTATTAGCTTTATTCCACATTACTAAATGTATTTATTTTATCGCATTTCCTATAAGAAAAATTTTGGAGTTCAAAATGTTACTACTGGATTTCACTAGAAGCATTCTGAACTTTATATTTTTCCTAAAGCTCTTTAAAAACAAAGGAGGAAGAATAATAATCTTAGTAGGACTATCACTGAAGCTGTATTTAAATGGATAGGTCTCTGGAACTGAAAAAACTCAGTTTACAGATATAGGGGCATGCACATATATGTAGAATCATTAACTTCAATGAAACTTTCCCACTGAAAATATAACTGGGATCAAGGATTGTGTATGGTGGGGCTCATTGGGGACTTTTTTTGTCCTAGAGACCTAAAATAATATCTAACAATCCTACTGTTTGAATAGCAAACAGTTATTTCAAATTTCTACCTGCCTTTTTCCAATCTACCATCTAGTTCTAAGCAATTAATTACCCATTATCTTGATTAGCCTAATTAAAGTCAGGATGAAATTAAATTATGCTTTCACTGGAGTGTGGCACTTAAAAGGAATTTGCCTATTTGTTTTGTAGAGTTCCCCGTTTTAGTCACTTTTTTAAAAGCCAGCTGTTATCTTCACTTGTACTTGTTATACACTTTTGGTTATGCTGTCATTCAGTAGAGTCTTTTTGAAGCAACTGACATTTTTCACATGTTAAATAGTTCTAAAAGTTTAAGCTTTAAACTCCTAACTGGATATACAAGTAAATTTCCTGGCAAACCCAGTATTTTTTCCATTAGAAAAAATATTTGGCTAATAAGAAAAAAGTTACGTTAACTTGAAATATCTTACATTTGCCACCATCTAATAGCACCCCACTAGTAGTTACTGAGGATTGGCTGATACATGTGGACTTAATGTTCAGAGACAACATTTTGTGTCTGCTGGACAGGGTCATCTTTGGACAGCTGACTACTTCCTGGGAAAGAGAGGACAAGACTGACTTTGTAGAGCTTTCTTTCAGACACTGGGAACCTGGCCTCATATTGGGAAGACTCTTTCACCTGTTACAGAGCAGCTGCTCAAATCTTCAGCTGTCTTTAACAAGATACAAAATCAGGTGTCCCACAGCCCAGAATATCCTAATCCTAAATGCAATAGCTATCTACTTTTAAATAAGGACATTGAAAGAGCTTCATTTCATCTTTGGCACAGAATGGCAACAGTTTTAAAGTACAGGAAAGTTAGTATGACAGGCAAAAGATATTCTTCACAGCTCTACTGATCAATTTTTTTTTTTACTATGTTTAGTAAAAAATGAAGTATACAGATTAGAAGGTAAGAATTCACAAATTGTCTGTACTAGGGTAGTTCAGATCTTCAAATTACACAAAGGCTTAAGAAAGATATATGTGTTTACTAAATAAAAGAAATTTGCTGTTGCCCTCTATTTCATTTCCTCACTGGTATTTTCTGTATTGATTCTGATCTTGCAGTCTTACTTAACTTTACAGTAGCGTTCTGAGCGGTGATATGATACATATCACACATGACTCTTACCCTCTTCTATATTTAGAAAAGTTTGTTCATTTAGAAGTAAAATCTCAAAGGATGTTCAAAATATAGGTGGTATTCTGATGCTTACCTCAGCAATTAGATTAATTCAACTACTTGTCTCAGTGAACTGGAATTATACTTCACCTTTCCATGAATATTTTCTGTCTGATTAATTTTGTTGCCTTAGGCAGCCTCAAGTTATTTCCAGTCTTCTTGTTTTCTTCTGATTTTGAAGCCTCGCTAGTTCTTTTTTTTTTTTTTTTCTGTGTTTTTTTTCTCTTTTGGATTTACCACCTTGAGCACTGGCCACTGAGGCAAATTAATTTCTCTTTGCCTTCCCATGAAGTCCTCTGATGGGTTCCCTGTGGTATCCCTGGTTGGCATATTATGTTAAATAGGCTTTCTCCCTTCAGATTAAGAAATTATAATCTATCTTTTAAATCGGTATGATACAGACTCTACCCTTTGAAGCTTGTAGAACATAGAATTTAGCACCCCAATTTATCTTGTTCCACAGGGGTAAAATCCTGTGGAGGGCAGGCAGCAGCAAATTATCTCAAGTGATTTTTTTTTTTCCCCTCCTGCTTCAAAGCTTCCTTCCAAAAACAAACACTAGCAAGACAAGTTTTTATGGCACCCACCTGGTACTTCAGTGGCATGTGGGGAAGTAAATGCAGAAAGAGCCTAAGAGCATTGACACTCCAATTCCCCCTCAATTCCTGTTCCATCGAGAATGGCAACTACCTCAGGTTTGCAGCTCTCTCCCGCAGCACAGAGCTGAAATGAAAGTTCATCTGAGTTGGTGACTGCTTCTGTAATTTATCTGGTAATAAAGAAATGACAAACAAAGGTGCATTTGTATTTTTTTTTCCTCCCAAAACCCCCTGTATGCTGAGACACAAA
Organism: Nyctibius grandis; assembly: GCF_013368605.1. NCBI lineage: Eukaryota > Metazoa > Chordata > Aves > Nyctibiiformes > Nyctibiidae > Nyctibius > Nyctibius grandis. The sequence continues at coordinate 75,549,873 of NC_090663.1, read as the reverse complement.
AACACCTGGCACCATCTTTCACCAATGCTTAACACAGCCTCTTCTACTACTGTTGCCTTCCCTTCTCCTAGCTCAAGAAGTGCTCTCAAAACAGCACCCAGTTCCTCTCCCCAGCTCCTATGATTTACAGGTATTGCCTCTTCGTTTACTGCAGCGTGCAATTTCTTCGAGAATAGAGAGTTCCACCTGGTCAAACATCACAACAGAAATCTATTACTCCTCTCAGCCCTGTCTAGCTTCTTACAAGCTATCCCACTATGTGAATTTTAGTGCATTTTATACATTCTAGAACAAATAGGTAGTTTTAATTGCTGCTAAGGGAGCTTATAGTTGACAGCTCTAACTTCAAAAACATTCCTGTAGAAAGTTAATGATCATTTAGGAACTAGAATAGCATGAATACGATATAAAAATATCAAAGTTTCATTTGGATATAAATGGAGAAAAAAATATTTCAACATTTTTATATCTTTGTAAGATGAAAACTTTTCAGAACTTTTAATTTCGGGTAATTCCACACAGAGCCTGGAGCCTTTTGGATAATTCAAAAGAATTTAAGTGATACTGTAAAATATCCATATTTACAAATGTATTATTAAAAACTACTAATCAAAGTAATTTTTCCTGCAATATTGTAATTTTTAATGAGTAATAGGCATTATAATATTTATCAAATGTCAGAATTAAACTGGAATTCAGTGTCCTACAGCCATATATTAAACAAAGGCCTTACTGCTTTCTTTCTGATGCTTCTCACAGTACAAGAATGTAAAAAGGCTGCATATATTTTCAGCTAATAAAAAACAAAGCAAGCCATAAACTATCACTTGTTTCCAGATAAAATAAATAAAAATAAAATAATTAACACACTATTCTTACCACGTAAAGCTTGTGAACATGCAGAGATGTTCTCCTAATAAGTGGTTCTGGAGGGAAAAGAAATTGCTGCTCATAATGAGTGTTAGCCAATTCAGGCAAATATATTCATAATGATTCATACCAGTTTCAGCTAAGTATTTATACACACAGTTAGGTTATTTTACTGTTCTTGTATTAGGTGGAAAATAGCTTACCAAGCTTCTACACTTTCATTTTTGGGGCAAGAAAAAACGTTCCTTCTGACTCAGTTTTCCATGAATTCAGTCAATCCAGTGGATTTATTCGAGGAAACAGCATACAGTTGACTTCTCCAGCTGACTGTAAGACTGAAACTGATGGATGCCTCAAGCACATTCTCAAGATCAAGCATGGTCTTATCTCAGTAGGGCTCAGATCCTTTTTATTTTTTCCCCCCCGAGATTTTCATTTCATGCTATGAAATAGTGTTAAAATATTAAAAGAAACAAGTTATTAATATATTCCAAATGAATTATTATTCCATATGCAAAATTCTTTCAAAAATTCAGTGAGAAGTAAAATTTATTTTTCAGTCTGCTGATGTACTTTCTTTAAGAAATTCTCTATGGCAAGTCTTTTCATAACTTACGTCATAACTGATAACATCTTTGCCTTTATCTTCATGCCACCAAGGTGTGATTGCTGGTAAAAAAATCCTAAAATTGCAATGGAGATTCACAACTGTTTCTTTTTCCTGCAAATGATGCAACCATAATTATTTGGAAACGTTGGAAATTTCTAGTTGAAAGTATAAAGTCTGATGAAAAGCCCTAATGAAAAAAAACAGAGGGATATATTCTACCCATGCCTCAGCACCTGCAAGAAATTTTCTGGCATCTGTATGAGTATCTCTATTACTCTGTTAAAATCTTTGAAAGACAAAACAACATCTTAGGCTCCTTGCACACCTTCAGGTGTGGGAAGGGAAAGGAAGGAAGGATCAGAAAAGACTTTATCAGTAAAGTAAAGCTGACTTCTATATTCTAAACTAATTTCTTACTCTGCAGTTTTGTATTTGAGGACATACTGGAGCAAAGGGGCTTTTAGAGACGCATTATGAGATGGATTTGCTTTAAGAATTGCTAAATCCCTGCCACAGTTGTGTAACATCTGGCCCGAAACACCTCAGGATTTGGTCCAGCTGTCAGTCACTTGAATCTTCCTTACAGTGTCTCCAGTCACAGTCCTACTTGTGGGACACAAAATGTTGAAAGTTGTTGAAGAAAGAGTTTTTCACAAATTCAATGCTGTCATTTAGTTTGCATAATCCCACAGATTATCAAATTTATAAAGAAACGAAATTTTAAAAAATGATTCTACTTTCACACTTTTAGCACATCTTCAAGCGCTATTTTCAAAAAAAACCCAAAAGGCATTATATTTTCCCTTCTATGACTGCTGATAGGTCTTTTTCTTGAATTCCTATGGGAAGCATATTAGACATCTTTTAGATACCACATAGGATGGCATCATTATGGATACAGACAATATACCCAAGTATCTTGCTGGCTTATCTACAGTACATTAGGCAGCATAAATTTATAATGCCCTGAACAAATGATATTTAGAAAAATCTATCCAATCTTACAGATTAATCTTCCAGCTATTTGCAACCATTTTCCTTTCTAACAAAGGAAAGAGCTGAAAAACAATTCTAGTCAGAAAGTCAATTAGCTTTAACCCCCAGATTCTGCAGGAATGTTTTACTTTAGCTATAATAAAAATGTTGGGCTTGGAGCTTTATTAAGTTTATTAACAAAGTACAATACTTGGGCAACAGAGACATAGAAAGCCCTAGACATTGTAGGCAATGCTAATAAAACGGGAGTGTAGTCTCTGATAAAATACTATTTTAAACATAAAGAAGTAGACAGATTGTTTGAGAAGAAATATCCTTTCATTACTTCTCTCTGATTCACTTTTTTTGTACGGAGCATAGCAAGCAGAAGATTTGGGTATTTTGTGAAAGTTTAGGATTTCTTGGTTTGTGGTGGTTGTTCACATAACATTATTTAGTACTTCCTAAATACAGCTTATTCCTCTGTGGCTTGTCTTAATTGTGCATATAACACAATAGCCATTAAAAAGTAATTGTCACTTTAGAAACAATTTCACATCAGGGTTATTAGAATATCATATGATGAGTCTGTAATACATCTGTTCAAGGTTTTAACTTAAAATACATATATGCAGTCACCTTCATTTGCCATAAACAGAGCTAGATATGTAAACTGCATGTAAAATGAAGTAAGTGTTAACTCCATTTCCTTACGTTTCCTTCACTGTACTGTAGCAGTCACTGGGGTGCCTACGACATTTAAACATATTTTCTTTTCATTTGGCTCTTGAGAGTATCCAACTCCCATCAAGGAAGCAAGTTGTAAACAAATTCACAGAACAATCCGCCAGCTTAGCTGTTTAGAAAGGTGAAGATATTAAGAGCACTAATACATTATAATGACATAAAATCCATATGATGGAGAGTAAAATGCGCACATGCCAACTAGAATCGTGGTCTAGTGGCAGCACAACAAAGTGCCTAATGGGGAGCCATGAACAGAGACTAGCAGTGCGAAGGAGGCCATGTATCTCTAGGGAAGGAAACAGATCACTAATGGGAATCTGAAATCTTGCTGACTGAAGCAGTGTCACTGACAGGCTCGTACAGAAGAGAATCTATATTTGAAACAAAGAGTAAGCAAAAGAACTATGATGCAGGGCCTTTGAGGTACAAATGCTAAAAAGGACTTTTAGAAAATGGGATGTCTGCTACTCACCAAAGTAAACATGTACTTTACTGTAGTGGGAAGATTTTTATTGAGAATATTTGCATATTCATACTGGTCATTAGAATTGAAATGGTCTTCATTTCGATAGCATAGGTTACGATTTGTCCCACAGAGCTTGCAATGGGCACATAAACTCATAAGAACCGATAGCTGTCATTTTCCTTTCTTCTGCATTTTCTAATTTCACCCACCAGTGGAACAAGTAGTGTTTTACTCATAAAGTAAGGTCACAGAAAGTATTTTCACAGCTTAATCTTTCATAACATTCTAACAAGCAAGACCACCCTTTAGCCCTGTTCTGTTTCTGTTATATTTTATCTCACAGATATATCTGTAGCTTCAGAATGTCTGGAGAGGCATTTAAGATGAGCAGTTTTTCTTCATTTCACAGAATACAACAAACCTATGCGCCGAGAAACAACTCTGTGTTGGCACAAGACCATAAAATCAATTGCTTGTTTTCACTAACGTGTAGGATTTTGTTGCAGGACTAAATACAGCAGCATTGACACCCTAGATGTCATATTTAAAATGCGGACAGCCTGAGAATCGCATTGCATTTGATGTGCTGAAGTCACATCTTTGGTCCATTCTGAACAGGCTGCTTACAGCCTTCTACAGGAACATTCTTCAGAAGAGGCAGTAAAGCCCATGGTCCTGTCCATCGTTCATTAACAGTGGCGTTGAGGGCATTTGTGTCCCCCCAGTAGCCACCAGTATTTCCCAACTTCACAACCCTAAGTATCACTTGGTCATTATCTGTGGGAATGGCAGCTCTGTGGGCAAGGCTCAGATTTTCTCTTCCTGCAAAAACATGTACAGACATCTTAAGAAACATGACCCTTCTGGGGAAAAACTTCAGTCCTGTGACCAAGGAGGCAGCAAGTTCCATTGCTGAGACTGAAGTTGCCTACAGTGGCTCCTGCCCCAGCGTTCCACCCTCTGCAAAGTAGTGACTGTTTTTTCAGACCTGTGCTATCAATAGCCTGCTCCAAAGACCCACACCTGAGCACAGGTGGAACAGCTCTAAAGAAAAATCATCAGAAAAGGCTGTACTATCCTTTTCACCTAAGGTTTGGTTCTGAAGGACAACAATGATTTCTCCTCTGAGTCTAGCCCTATTATTCTTTCTCTTTGTCTCTTGCTCTTCTCTAGGGATCTGCAGAGTCTGGAAAAGGAGAGAAATGGAGCCAACAGAAAACAGATTTGATTCTGGAGGGTGGTTATCTGGGTTAATTGCTTCAGTGGGAATTATTGTTAGGAAGACACACGCATAAATCGCTGGGGATATCATCTGAGATAGAGTAGCTAAGCTGTTTGTGACTCACCTTTAAAACGAGGCTTTCACTAAATACAAAAATAGCATAGTTTGTGCTCCTCCTAAGACTACTTAAATTATGGGTGAGAAGAACAGGCATCTCAAAACCCCAACACTATTATCTGTTATGTCACACAAGAACCACTTTAGCAGAATCTTCAGGGAATGACATCAAGCCAGTTGCTTAAGGATAGGGCATATTCCCTCAAGTACACACAAAGAGTAATTTAGAAAAACAATATAATCTTTCTAGATCTTTTCTTGGTCCCTTTCCTGTGAACTGTCTGGCTTGCAAGACTCATGAGTAAAAAGGGCAATAAAATCAGGTAATCCATGATTTATATATTAGATTCTTGTACAGCTGTCTGCAGTGAGATTTCCCGTTGGAACCAATCCAGTTAAAAGAGTCTGTCTAAAGACAATGCATATCTTGTGACAGCAAAGACTCTGCACGTTTGGTAGGCGTAATTTGCTATGTTTTTCTAACATCTGGAGTCAAAATGTCACATCAAAGTGACAGTTTATTTGTACTTACAGCTAAACGAATACAGAAAGTCAACAACAAACCGTTAGGCTGAAGGCAAACAGAAGATGTTTGCTGTCCTCTCATAAAGCTCCAAATTAGTATTTTTAAATGCCAACAAATAAGGCACATAATGTAATGCAGTTAAAGACAGATCAAGACTGACCAATTTTTGTTGCACAGAATTTTGGTGAGCTTTCGCTTGCAATGTTAAGTGGAGTTTTATATACAGGCATTTTTTTTAAATTCAGTTTCTGTAATCATTATTCATGTGTCTTAAGCCAGTAAGAGATGATACAATAAATGGATTAATTATTGTGACCATGGTACTTAAAACAACAATGCCAAGCATTTGGGAAGTGCTGATGTTTTGATTAGATTGATGGTGAGAAAAAGAAAATAATTACATGGGTATTATCTTACTGAATATTACTGTTTATCATAATGTGGATCTGTATACATAAAATGCTTAGCTATCATCCCCAATAAGCTGATCACAGATTTAGGCAAAAGGTCACCTCCACTTAACTGTTCCCAAGATCTGACAGACGCAGTCGCACTTTTGACATTTTTAGGACAGAATTCATTCCTAGTGAAAATTGTGCTAGTGCTCAGCTTCAGAGCTGTAACGATACTCTTTAGACTGCCAATATCTGGTTTCAATTGTACAGGTTGTTTTTCTCAGTTCTTCTCTATGTTGAAATTAGAAACTAAAAATGCAAAGATTCCAGCCCCCACCCCCTCCAAAAAAAAACACCTGTTCATACACTGATGTGGCCACAAGACTTACCTTCTAGTTTATCTTCATCCAAAAGCAATTCAGTTCAGGTCATAGTGACCAAGTATCTTCTAGCTTAACTTCACCCAAAAGGAATTCAATTCAGGTCATAGCGGCCAAGAACAGTAACTGGCGTGACTGGGAGTTTGCCTCAGAAGTGCACTCCTGCACCAATCCAACAGCAGAAGTCTAAGATGGGTACAGTAACACCACCAAATCCAGCCCTAATTCAGTGATAAACTATGTTTTCCAAGCATCACTTTCCCAAGGCTTAACAGTAAGATATCTTACCCCTCAGACTACTGTCATCCAAGACACCTCTTCTTGTGGGAACTGTGTCTGCAGCTTGTGAAAATAGGTCCGTAGCACTGAATACATAATTCATGGTCAAACTGGTAACACATCATCCTTAAAATATGAAAGAAAGCCTTTTAAATAATAGGGATGTATCTTCTCTGCTTACACATAGTCATCTGGGGGTTAGAAGTCATTTTGCATCTTGTCCTGTGTAGAACTGCAATTAGAAACTAATGAATATGAAGAGGTTCTCTGCAGACAAATTCGCCAAACAAAATGGCAAATTCTTTTAACCGTACTCAAGCAATTTCTATTTCAGTTTTGAATGGATGGCAAATTTATAGTGATGTGAAATTATATAATGAAGTTCGCACATAGAACACAAAGTTATTCTCTAACATGTCTGTTTTCTTGAGTGACATTGTTCAGTACATGCAAAAATGTGGCAGAAATAACTGCTTATTATTCCAAATAAATACTTTAAAAATCATCTTAACCTTCTAGTATTTTTCCTGCTTGTTTCTCTAGTAAGAAAACTATTTTAAGATTTAACAACAGAAGGAAACTCAGTAATACCTAAAAACGTTAATTCTTTCAAGAATTGATTTATAGCAATTTATAACTATTAACACACTTGCAACTTATAATACAGTTTTCAGTATCTACAAACACAACATAATAAAAATCTCATTGATTTTTGTTATTAATCAGAGAGATCCAAAACAATTTATAAAGCAATTTCTCTTAAAGGCAGCAGAGTGATTGGATAAGTTATCTATATGCATCACCTCAGCAGAAACTCACTGATTGCTACATATAGACCCACTTTAAGAGCAGAACAGGGTACCAAGATTAAAATCTCTACATTTTGAAAAATAAAACTGAGAATTCTTTGGAAGTCAACCAAATTGTAAACAACCTGTACAGAACCAGGATACTTTTTTTATATTATTGCTTTAAATATTGCATTCTTCTTTAAAAACTGCTAAACAATTCTTAAGACAAAAGGTGCTGAAAAAATGTATTCAGCATACTGCATATATTTAAAATACAGATGCTGTATCTTTCATGTCACTTATGCACTGGTCTGAGAGCATACTGAGATAAATTACATCTATTTCAAGACTAATTTGGAGAAAAATGAGCTGCACAATACATAAATTGAGGAAATTATCTAAAATGAAAATTAGGTCCACCAAGCCTTCAAATGAAAATTGTTTTCTTGTTTGAAAGTCTGGTTGATCCATAACTTCTGCTCTGTGTATGTGAAGGCAGCGTAGGGAAAACACCAAGTAAGTCCAGCAATTCCCAGCTGGCATACAGTTCTTTCAAAACATGCAAAGAGGAGAAGGATATCACTGTGTCTAGATTATTGGTTTTACTATTGGGTGATCCTCTGCCTAGCACTCAATGTCACATTTATCAAGGCAATTCTACTGACAGTTGTTAGCAGTCAGTCTGGACTCAGCACAGCTGAATACTAGTTCTCATCTTATAAACTCAACTCAATTTCCATGGAGTTTTTCCAAGGGTAGCTCCACCACTTTCTTCCCCATAGTCCAAAGAACACCTTTTGTCAGGTCTCACTCATTAGAGTATGTCCCCAAGAAGACTCATGACATCTAAATGTGTGTGCGCACACAAATTTTGATGTGTCTCCAGAGCAGCAACATGTTTTCTCTTGTAAATACGTATTGCAAGTAAATATGGGACATTAGTAAATGAAATATTTGTAAGAATTGCTAGTATTATGGAGCTCACATCTGCTTTAAACTATCACAAATCATTTGTAGCGTCAGTAGTTTGCTTTCTTCCTAGATTTTAATTTCTGGCTCAGCTTAGTACATGAAACAGGCTTGCATGCCAAAGCTGTGATTAACTTTATAGATGCAGTGGAATTATGGAAATGCATCATGCAAAAGTGCGTACTTGCCAAAATTATTCCATGACCTTGTGCTTAAGCTGAGTTTTAAATAATTCAGTGATGTATTGAATGAATAAATTTGTGCTGCTTGTTACTCTAAACAGTCATGCTTTCACTTTCCTTGCCATTTTTAATAAAGCCTCACTTTCTAATATTCATGAAATATTGCATTTCAATTAAATTACATGCGTATTGAGAAAATAGTTTGCCCTAAGCTGTTTAGTGTTGACACCAACTGTCATCTGCCTTTTCTTTTCGTATAATAACCATGGAGGTTTTATGTACAGGCAATATAAAGCACTGTCACACTTTAACGAGAAACTTTTTTGATCACATATAGCACAAGAGAGAATAAACCTAAGCTATTCTGTTATTTTTAAAGGCTATTAACTTAGCCTGAATAGCGCATGCACAATCCAAACTTGAGCTTGCCATTCCTGGTTTCATGGACACAGCATGCAAAGTCTTCCAGTGCTTCAGAGGCTCGGTGAAAACTGCAGAAGTCAGGCCTTTGAGCTGGTTCAGTTTGAGTTGAACCTGTTTTTAAAATGGAGAGGTAACAGAAGAGCCGCAAGTTAAAAGGTAAGTATTTTAAACAGCATAAGAAGATAAAAGAGGATGCAAATAAAAAATTATACCTGCATTGAAGCAGCAAAATATTGTTCTCTAATTTGTCACTATTTCATTGTAGGTAGATTGATTAAAATTCTTGTGGCTCAGCGTATTTCCATTTTAAAAAGGGAATCCTATCACCTTCTTATTTATAAGAAATAATTTCATATTTTCAAATTAAAAGTAAAGTTATCTCATTATATCACTTTGGATAATAAAACTACAACAATATTTTATATCTAACTCTACCTATGTACCCATACAGTCCTCCTCATTCTACTTGATTTCATTTCCCACCATTTGGCCAAAATGAAGAGCAATTTTTTAAAACTACTAGAAAGATCTCATGAAGTATATATTGCATATCACCCCCTATATGCCTGGTGCAGAGAAAGAAAATTTGTTACAGAGCTCAACTAGAGCCTGATTCTCAAGCTGAAGCTGGTAAAGGCTTCTCTGTTTGATATGGAGACCTGACCCATAGCTACAGTGCAGCTGCAATGTGCTAGCTGTTGCAGAGAGCAGATACCACACAATTTATTCCCAGAGTGCAAGTGAATATACATTGTGAAGAGAAAGCAAATATGAAATAAATGTCCCATTAGCACATGCTCAAAAGGCCAGCAAACCCCTCACAACTCTTCTTTTGTCATTCCTTGCTGTTTTCAAATAGCAGGGAGGTGGGGGGAAAGTGTTTGCAAGCTTCACCTGCTAGATAAAGATTTTTCATTAATGCCTGTAAGCAAATGTGGATATAGTTACCATACTGCATCTCTAGCCATAATAACTTTAAATTGGCCCTAACATACTGATAATCTTCACCCACTAGTAAAGCAACTACCAGCATCATTTGTCATGTTTTCAGCAAATTACCCCAAACTGTTCTGGTTGCCTCAGTATAGCTAAGAGGCCACAAATGTTTTCCCTGAAGCATTTACAATCAGTGTAAGGAAGACAGAAGCAGAATTACCGTAAAGAGCTACGCAAAAGTAGTACATTACAGCAGCAAAAGCTTTTGACTCCATAATAAAAGCTATTTCACAACATATAGATGAAAGTTTTAAATAAACAACTTAAAGGTCATTCATTTCTTAGAATTTCAGGAAAGGAGGTTGTTTTCAACAGAGATACCCCGACTACCAGTTCAGGATAAGTTTAAAGTGAGCCAGATCGCGAGCTTTCTCATACAGATGTCTCCTGTTTGATGCTTCTGGGAAAATGTGGGAGTTCACTTCGCACATAGTTTCTTGTTTTGGAGTCACTGACACCACTACTCATGTGACACATGAAAGAAACGCTGCACAAAAACATTTAGTGTTTTCAACTGTAGCTCCACTTTGACTTCCTTCAAGTAAATAGGAACCTTTTCGCTGACTTCAGCAAGTAGAAGTGCTCAAGAAGGAACGAAAGAATTGACATAATGACAGAATAATATAGTAACTCCACTATAGACTGGACTTATGCTGCTTTCTTCCACTGTTCCTAAATCAAAACGCAGTTTTATAAACAATGCAATCTTAACATCACCAATGTCCTCTGGAATAAGACAAAGCTATGATTTTTTTAAGCAACCACTATTTCATTACAAATCAACAGGGTATCTATCAATATTTAAAAACAAAATCACACAAAGCAGCGTATACCTAAGTGCATAATTAGATCAAAGCTAAAGCTAAAGGTCAACTAGGCCTTCAACATTTGTTTTCTTTCTCTGGGTTCACAAATTTGAAAGATTTTAGAATCTACTTTAGTCAAAATAGCAATTTAAGCCTAGGCACCATGCTTCCCATCATCTATAGTTTTAAGTCAGATCATTAATTTTACTTACAAATTTTTGTTAACCCTTAAATAATTCCTTATTATCCAAATGTAATAACTCATACTGTATACCACACATATTTTACACAAGAGATTAAAACCTTACAAGAATCACTGTGATCTCTAAAAGTAATAGTCATTCAGGTTATTTTTAAAGTATTGTTAAAGATTTCTAGTTTTCAATACACTGTAGGTGTTTCAGAGCCAGTATATTGTCCTTTAGTCACTAAGAGGAAAAAATTTTGGAACAAAATTAAGAGAGACAGACTAAGAAAACATGCACTTGAGTATCTAACCTTAAAGACCAGATACTGTTAAATCACAGCATTAATACTTATGATTCAAGCACCAACTCTAAGCTCACCCTTTTCTCTGATAGTCTTACCATCTTTCATTCTCTGCATATGTCACTGACACTGCAAAATTGAGCCTGGCCTTGACATAAGCATCTTCGTGTATATGACCATTTTTGTGTGCTGTAAATTCTTGTGAGTACTCTGGAGTGTGTGCTTTCCCTTCTCTTTGGCTACAGAATCAGCGTGCAAATGCAACACCAGCATAATGCCTACAGCAGCTCCAGTCAGCCTTTCTATGCTGCCCTCTCATTATAATATGTTAAACATTTCATGCAATTTTGCCTGGTGTGTGGGCTGATGACACCTAAGTGCTGGGCTATGAAGAACTGAAACAAGAATGAGCACTAACAGTTATCTGGGCATGTAGTCTCTTTTCATTTCCTACACCGTGACTCATGGCAAACTACTATGTTAGTGCTGTCCTCTGACCTTCACCATGCTACCCACAAGGCTTTACGAAGTATACAAAAAAAAAAGTTTCTCTCATGAAAAACAACATTCAAAATAAATTTTTTTTCTTTTCCTTTTTCAGAAGTCTGATGTGGAGTGGTGGGGCCAGCAAGTCACTAAGCAAGAGAGTCTCAGGCTCAGCTTCTATGCTACTTGCCAAGTGAACAGTTACAGAGGAGGGAAATCCGAGGAGACTGGCAGGCACACAAGCTGAACAAGATGGTGCCATGATTTCCAGTTTAGATTTCCTGATTTCGCCTGATTCGTTCTAGTATCTTTTGTAAAACAAACAGCTTTATTCCTGGCGGTCCAAGGCTTTCACAGTGAACCTGAAATGTTCCTTCTTACCTCAATCAATGAAACTGTTCACCTTCTCCTTTTCTTTCACTTTCAAAAAAGCACTCTCTCATTTTCAAAAAATTATCCATTTTCAAAGAATTTACCACACCAATAAAAATTCACTATGAATTTAGGACATAGCATTCAGTTCCTGAATGTGATAAGCACTATTTACATTGAAGGGAAAAAAAAAAAAAAAAAAAGAAAAAATCAAAACCCTATCAAAACGGTTCCATCACACAATGAGACTAAGATTCAGTATTATAAGGAAACAGCTAAAAAGATTTTTTGATCTTACTTTGAAAAATAGGCTGAACACGGTGCTAAAATAACTTTTTAAATTACTTTCACAAGTATTTCACCAACCTCAAAATATTGCCAGAAAATAATCTGTATTTTGGTAGAAAATATGCTTTAAATTTGATATTTCCATAAACAAAGTTTTTTCACTACCTACAACCATTCACCAAAGATACTTCGCTACCCTCAAAACCTCTTTAGTCACAAAACAGCGAGAAAGAGACAGAGAGTACAGACATACGTAAGTCTTACCTTTGTCAAATTTCAGGACTAACTTATATTCACAGTTCTTTTCTGCATTCTTCCAATTGCCCAATAAAAATTAATATAAAGAAGAAAACATTCTTTCAAAAGTGAAATTGTTTAATCAATTCCAAACATGTTAATGGAATGAATAATAATTTTGATTTAATAAACAAATCTTATTATTTATTGCAGTTTCTATTACTAATAGCTGGTTGTCCTCAGTTACAAAATCTCCAGAAAATACAAGAAAAAAAGCTAGAGCCAAATACAAATATAAGGCAACATAGCTTGTAGCCATGCAGTCCTGCAGGACAGCACTGCAGTAGCTAAAAACAGGCCATAAATTTCGTACTGAATTTGTGAGACCTCAGACCTGAGGCTTGTCAGATCTGCTCTGTCTGAACGTCTCTTGACCTACTGAAGCTTTGCTTTACTTGGTTGAGCTGTGACAGCAGTTTCTCTAACTGACCAGGTGGCAATGGCTAATTCATTCTACTGATGTTTATCTTTGTATGGTACAACCACACGATGACACAGAGAGCAGTAACAAGCAGTTATTCTCCATAGTGTGGGATACTTAAGGCTCTAAGAAAATGAGGCAATGCAGAGAAATACAAGGGAGCAGCCTCAGAACATGAGGACACAGGACACGACACGGAGGAGTGCAGGCATGGGAGATCCCATGGCTATAAACGACTCCCCACAGTCAAAGACAGGCAGACCTAAACCTGGACACATCTGGTTTTAAGGACAACGAAGAGAACAAAGAAATCATATCTAATGTTAAGTACAAGGCAACATATATAGTAAATTTGGACATTATGTAGAGCTGTGGACCAATGAAGAAAGATGGAGGTATAAAAGTGTGTTAGTGAACATATAAAAATGAGCCCAAGTGAAACCTAAAGGGAAGAAGAACAATTCCTTGACATGCACATCATATTCCTCGTGGTAATTGGCTTCATGTGTTCCCAACTCACTGTCTACCAGCATGAAACCTCCAACCTTATGGCCAAGAGGAGCTGCAGAAGGGTAAGCATAGCACCAGGAAAAGGGGTAGAAACTAAGTTACTGAAATATTTTCTCCATAGAGGTGTTCTTTCTCATTCACTTGTAATTGTATCTGGACTAATTATGATTCTTGTATTACACTATTAAGGCTTCAGTTAAATTATTTTCAATAAATTCTTGGGTTTATATGTTACATGTTTTTCCTGTGTTACACGTGTGCCCAAGCTTCATGGGGAAAGGGGGGGAGGATTTGAGAGCTTTTTATTTATATTTTTTAATTTTCACTATTAATATTGAGAGGTTTCATAAGCCTACAACTGGTCTGGTTTCACATTTTTATGGTAGTCACCTCTTGATTTTAACATTTCCTACAGCACTGGACTAAAAGCGGATTGTTCTTAAGGGACACTGGAAGGATCTTTGCAATTTTCCTGTACTGATCACTGCTGGAAATTTATGTATGGAGGTAAGACAATATAAAAGAGCATTTTCTTTGATAACAGAGACTTCAAAAGGACTTTTCTGATTAATGTATCTCTGAGGCCAGAGAATGCCAAATGCCTCTGCAGCTCACTTTGACTTCACAGAGTTGCATTTTTATAATAGAACAAGCTCAGCATTTAACTTCCAAAAAGGATGAAGAAATGAAGCCCATCTTAAGTACCTCTATTTAAAAAAAGAAAAACAAACCACATGCACATAAACTGATATGGATTGCTAAGCCAGACATTTCTATTTAAAGACCTTGGCTATACTAAAATAGTGGCTACTTTGGAGATGGAATAACTAATATCATCAATTGTAATTGTAAAAATATTGGGGGGAGAAAATCAAAACACAAATACAATGTTGTTCTTTGCATAAGTGCTCTCCAAAGTATGACTCCACAGTTAGACAAATCAGAAAAAGGGCTGAATATGTCAAGAAAGGTGGCAGCACTGTAGAAGTTAAATTCTGACATATATGTCACAATTGTGTAGGATCTGTAGACAACATAAGCCTCAAGGTGATATTTGCCTGTAACTCAAGTCTGTGTAAGATGAAGATTGTGGCATGGTGGCACTTGTTAAGTCAAGTTCAATATGCTCACTTTCATGATGCTCAAGTAAGACATTTGAAAGGACTCAGCATGGATCACAGGCATAAAAATACATCAGTGTTTTCAACATCTTAAAAAATAGCTGCTTGTATTTGATGATTTAAACTCTTCAACATATATTCTCAGGATTTGTTCAATTTTCATCCTAATTACTAAGATGAGCATGGCTAGGACAATAACTGATTCACATAAAATATGAAGCCATTAATAAAGCACGACAGAGAATGCAGCATCTTAGTGTTTGGAGAGGTAAAATTCTATTGACTTGTCACTTGTGTACTGGAATCTCACAAAAATGATAGAAATTATATTTGAGAATTCTCACATTTTATGTGTTATCACCGCCTAAGACATCCATAGCCTTTTGTGCTTGAACACAACAGAAAGCCATTTGGCCTTGTCTTTTAATTAAGTATACATAACAACAGTTTTACCACAGCAAACCAAAGGTCCACTGAATCCACTACCCAACAGTGGCTATTAGAAGAGCCTAAGAGCAGGGTATGCATACAGAGAAACTTCTCCAGTGCATTTTCCCAGTCTCTAATGTCTCCAAATTCAAGATATCTTCAACTGCCCAAAGATGCAACTGTCTGATACCAAAGAAAGAATGTTTGGTTTTAATGTTTTCTTCTTCTCTGCATTTCAGTGAATTTTAATTTTCATTATGCAACACACACTTCAGAGGTTTTTTTCACTTGTAGAAGTATAATACCCAGTTTAGCAAAGCACTTACGCTTGTATCTAAGCATGTTCATGTACTTGCTTATATTGAATATTGAAGTTAACATGCTTAAATACTTTCCTGAACTAGGTCCATTTTTAAGTGTGTGGGTGACAAAAACCTTCAACATTATAATATCAAATCATACCCAGATGCAAGCTAAAAATGCATGGCTACAGCAATAATAAAAATAAATAAAACAACAAAAAATAGATTTCTTTGCAGCCAAGAGAAGAAAATGCAACACTATGAAGATTTTAGAATTTTGAAGGGCATTTCAAAGTAAAACACCTCTGACTTGATTATTTTAATTAGATACCCTATTCTCTTTCATCATTTGATCCAACCTCTCTTTCCTGTGTCTACACACATTCATCTTAAAATAAAACAAAATGATTGGCTGGTCAAAAAAGCATATTTTAAAACAATCCATGATAATCAGCTCTATTAATTATTATTATTATTATTTTCTAAACTCAATCCTACCTTTTTTAAAGTCAATGACATATATTCAATTTATTCCAGGGGAGTGGGAGTGAGCCCTTGATTTATTCATTTGCATATAATCTGACATAAATACATGCTTTTGAATATAAAGTAAAATAAATCTGTTCCTCTTTGCAGTAACACAGGATAAAGGACTCGCAGGGCAAAGAGCTGATGAATAAGGTTAGTTTGTCAAAAATTAAATTACTACTGGAAACTAAAATCTCAAACTCTTTTAAAGAGTGCAGTCTAGTAACATTTTCTTTATGACTTCTGACTTTGCAGTTCATGTAAACAAAGTTCCCTAAAGTGATTACCAGTGTGATACATATCTTATGACCCATTTGCAGACACAAATATTGCAGAAAATATTGTTTAGAAGTAATAAATAAAACAATATAAAAGCAATGCTCTCTTTTTAAAAACTTAAACTAGATCAAATAAAGTTTTGGCATTCCATTGTTTAAGTGTGTGATTAAAACCACAGAATCTAAAGTGTGGAACACCCATTATTATAATGAAAACATCTCAAGTAACTAGACAACAGCCTATCTTGTAGTGTGTGAATGAAGCTACAGAAACTGCAGTTAGCCTCTTGCATAAACATTTGTCTCAGTCACATCTAAAAAAACCTCCACAAAAATTAGGTGCAAGAACAGCAGTTCTTTATGACTTTGTCACAAGGCAAATGAGAAAGAAATGGACGTGTACATACATGCATATAATTCATTTTTCAGAAAGTAAACCAATATAGGAAAAAGTCACCTAAACAGATGTTAGTTCTACTTAATTTCAAAATAAAAATGGCAACCAAGGTCACTGGAACTTGAGAGCTACACAGATTAATACCTATTTTTCAAGAGCTGTCTGGTTCCATTTTCTAGATGGGTAAAATTTTAAAGAATTCTCTATAGTAGAGATCAGTAAAGGATTCCATATCAATATTCATTAGAACAAATTTAAGGGTCAAATTTAAAAAAAAGCAAAAAAAAAAATGAAGAGAAGAAACATTTCAATTTCACTTCTTTGTCTGGCATTACATAAAAAGCAGTAAGAAAAAAATGGTTTTAAAAAAAGAATTTTAATGCAATATGTTACGAGGGCAGCTGGAAATCTTACTGAGACAAAGTCATTCCATTTCTGCTATTTGCACATATTCTCTGCCTTTTAGATATCAAGCGCATGCTCTGTCTTTTCAAAGAGCACTGGAGGGTATCATACAGATGAGACGCTTACTGCTATCCTGGACAAGCTCCGTTCATTTTCCCAAACACTCTGTATTAGCACTGAAGAATCAAGGAAGGTCTCTATATCACTGTTAGTTTTCCCAGTGTCCTCTGAGCAATTTGTATTATTTGTCCATTGAAACATCACAATATAAGGAAGACAGAAATAACATGCATCTAAGAAGAAACAAGACACTGATCTCAAATGTCTTATATACAACATATTGAACTTTAAATCCAGCACTCTTAGCTTTGTTGCTATTAAATAAACACCAAAAAAAAAACAAAAACAAAACAAAACAGGTGTTACCCTGTCTAGTAATACTCTAACACTTTACATTTTATCAGTTTTACTTCTACACAGAAGTGTGGGAGTTGCACCCCAAATGGTGCAGAGATGAACGAACATAGTTCTGTTCTGGCTTCCAGCAAACCTCCTCTATGAGCATCCCTTCTGCATCTTTTCAGACTGTGTCTCCTCAGCGCCTCTAGCATCCCCTCTAGCCCCCCATATTTTGCATCTATTTGAAACTTTTAAACCTCATCTCTGAAAGACTCTGAAGCCTGCTTGACTCCATTTCTGTCCTAACTCCTTCACATATTTACTCCTACCCAACCAACCCTCTTAACTGTATCGTCTTCCCATTCTTGTCTTTGTGCCTTGTGTGTCAAATTAACACTACAACTCTTTTTTTTTTTCTCAAAAGGTATTGGTCTGCTATGTAACCCACTGTCTCCATTTAGCTCGCACCAGGGCTAAACAATAACTAGCTGTTGTATCACCCAGTCTCCCCTCCCTGACCGAAAAAGTGAATTGTGAAAAGGAGGGAGACTCGTGGGGTGAAATTTAAACAGATTTCATAAAATAAGGAAACCAATATCGATACTAATACAAAAGACACAAAATTATACTTAGCTCATAGAGCGGTGGCAAGTTCCTCCAGGGATCGCAACCGTTGAGAAGAATGGAAGGGAGAAGAAAGCAGAACAAAGAGCCCCCCCTCCCCAGTAGCTCTTCCATTTATAGTGAACCTGACATTAATGTTACAGAACACACCTGTGGGCCAGCCTGGGGCAGCTGCCCTGGCTTTCACTGCTAATGACCTTGATCACCATCCCACAGCTGGCCACAAACTGAAACAAAATGTAACAGAAAAGTGATTTCTATAATTTTATCCCCACAAAACCAGGACACCCACTTACAAAGAACTGTTGTTAAATCTATATGTATAGACATACCTATATAATACATATGTATATACAGACACACCAATCTTCAAAAACTATCAGTTTCCTGTAGACTCAATGCATTATGTTTGAACATTACTGACAGATTTCTAGGCATGCTCTTGGACAAAGAGTTTGTCTCTCCCTGTTCTGTGAAGAAATCAAAATTCCAGTAGCATTCAACTGATAATTATATACTGAATTTAAAAGGAATCAACCCAATGTGCCCTAGAAATTACTCATGAAGAGGATTATTCATGTATTGCCCTAACACTTGTCACTCAGTCAGAAGTGATGCCTGACTTAACTGAAAGTATCGATTTGCTACCCTGAAATTTAATTTTTTTAAAAAGTAATTTACAATGTATTCCATAGCATCAGTCACAGAAACTAGAGCATTTGAGCTTTAATCAGCACTTGGTTCACCCCTGCTCTTCTGTCATTCTATCATTCATAGACATATGAAGATTAAGACTTTTTTTCAGGAGCCCTTGAGTACAGCATGGCCATGACTTTTAGAGTCTTCTCCACAGAGCAGAGCAGCCTTTAACCGAGTGAAACATCATGTACATGTGAGGATATCTCAGGCATCACTGAGGCAAAGTTTCAGCAATAGACCAAATAACAGTTCAAGATATTATCAAGAAAACACATGAAGAACCTGGAGCACAGACTTGGGTTCCACATAAGTCTGCACGTGGTAAAATCATTTTGTGAAGAGAAATCTACTTCTATACAGGAGTAAATAGTTTTTTGAACTAGGATCCCTGGGGTCTAGACAGACTGATGACTATATTGAACAATAATAAGTCATTCTAACTCCAGGATACTGCTGCTGTTAGTGATTTACTAGGTAATGAAAGAAATTAATGACTTAATATCTAAACCTTGCCTTTCATTTTAGGTTTCTAATACCCAAACTTGTGATCTTCAGACCAACACATATACAAAGTTTAATTTTCCCTACACCATACAGGAGGCCTAGATACCTAACTTCGGGCTTTGTCAAAATTTTAAAACGGATATTCTCTGTAGCATTCTCCCCCAAGCTCTGGTGTCCCACTCATCAAAACTGTACGCGTGGTTGTAGAGTGCTGTGGCTTTTTCTATATATACCCTGAGTTTCCATCCATGGAAACACAGTACAACGGAGAATGGAGAAAGGTACTATACCAAACCATGAAGTCAGGATCAAAACCCACACCGAAGACAGAAGTTTCGCATATATTGCAGAGTGCAGCTTAGTCGAGGTTACTTTCAAAGACGACAGCACAAATCTCAGAGACAGTGAATGCACGGCACCCTGGAAGTCAGCTCTGGCTAATTACTGCAGTGAGAATGGGCATTTTGGGAGCATGGGAGACAGCAAACTTCATTTAATGACTTACCGTTGTCTGTGCTTGTCTGATCATTCAGATCATAAGCTAGGCTGGACAAACATGATTTTAGCTTGTCATCAAGCCAGAAGCTGAAAGCTGATTTAACAGAGTATGTGTTATATAGTCAGCCATTTTTCTCAGGGCAAGGAAAACTTCCAAGAACTCTCATGCTTTGGAATGGTCATAGATCAATCGTTTCTGGATCACGAAGCTGTCTACAGTGATAATACAGCAACATTCACCAAATAAGGAACATACTCACCAGATGCATCTATGCCATAACAGCTTTGACAATAAACCTCTGATACTAATTTAAAATATTTCCTTCCTATGAATATTTGCTCTGTGGCAATGCATATCATACAGATATAACCATTATTCAATTATAAACTCTGTTTCCTTTATCACAGTATTAAAAGTACAGATCATAGTTATTAATAAAAGAAATTTCATTTTCTTTGTAATTTAAACCCAAATGCTAACTTGTTTAACCAGGTAATAAAATTTATTTCCAGCTTAACTATCACCTTTTTCTTAGTCATTGTGAAGCAGGACAAAATCATAAATTAAAGTTACATTAATAAAATTATCCAACACAAGTATACCTCCTCACTTCCTTAATACATCTTCACCTGTTCCCAGACATAGACTCTCAGGTTAGGCTTATATCACGACATATTTAAGTTTCCACAGTAATTTTATTCAAGAGGAATAAATGGCAAATGTAAAAATCTCTTCAGTTCCTACCTGATGATTGACAGATATTCTGAGTCTGAGTAGATCCATTAACAACATACAATGATCTATGAAATCAGTTTCTAGTATATATATTCAAAACAATGAACAAGAATCAATGTCATTTTAAAAACATCTAAAAAAAAGAAAGAAAAAGTTAACACTGCCATGCTCAAGAAAGATGTATGAATACTATACATTAAGCTAATACGTGAATTTGGGCTTTGTATCATCCACATCCTTAGTCTGGTCCATAGTTGTCCTGATTCTGGACTTCACAGTTTGCCACCAGTCAGAAAGCCAGTGCACGGACAGCAACGCAGGACAAGAACATGATTGTCGTGAGCGTCCACTGGAGAAATTGCTCCTTGATGCCACTCATGTCCTGGTTACTTCCCACCCAAGTGTGGGCTGAATTGCAAATTCCCCTGTCAGTTCCACAAAAACAAGTATCAGCAGTTTCCTGTGGATTTACTTGGAGGTAAATTGAACCAAGATAAGCTTCAATCACCACCTTCAACCGCAGCCATGAGAGCAGTAGGTCATTAGGTTTAGAGGTTAAAGCCCAGCACTTAAACATCTAATGCATACACAGTATAAGCACAAGCCAGAGAGATCTGAATAAAGTTGCATCACTCATCTTCTTATGTCTTGAAACAATCTTGAAAAGCAAACAAAAAAGCCCCAGGAGACAGAAACAAGGATGCCACAGAAGCCTGATTTTTAAGCTGCATTTTTGACATAGCTAAACTCATAAAATAATACAGTTGGATCCTGCTTTTCCTTTTTTTGTTTGGTTTTTTTTAAATTATTTTTTTTAACTGCAGCAGATAAGCACATAAGTGGATTTCCACACACAAAACTGTATGTTTTCCGATTAGGACACTCGTATATATTTGGGAGGGCTGGCAGGCAAAGACAGAAACTGAGGGAAGAATTTCTGATGTAATCTAACATGAAATCATTTACCACTTACTTCAAATATTCAACTTACTTGAAGAAAATGAACAGCGTCTGATTATTCCTAATGACAAATTATTCTGTAACACTGAAAGAAAAATGTAAAAGCACAGGTAGGTAATTATTCCTTAAAAGCAATCCAGACTCACATTTACAAATGACAGCATTAATCACAAGTATTCGCTGCAAGTGAAAAAACCATGATGATCTAGAGCAAATGTTTTTTTACGCATGTGGTTTCAAGAGTCAGTAAGTAGAAATTTTCAGAGCACAATTTCTTATTTAGAATTGCATAGCTATCCATTTTTTATTAGCTCTAAATGCTTTCAATTGTCTTTTGAATTTCTGCATCCAAGCACCACTTCAAGGAGATTACAGTCCATTCTGGCAGTGAAGATTTAAAACTTAATATGGATTCCAATGCATACTTTAGGAAGCTGACTTGTTTCCAGATATTTACATTCTTTAGCTAACCACTGTCATATAACAGATTTTAAAAAAAAAAAGATAACCCCTATACAATATAAAAGATTTTTTTTGTACCAATGTCTTCTCCCCCCACTTTTTACATCAAATCAACTTTGGTGTATAAATCTATTATACTGCAAGCAAGTAAGGTTGGTTAGGTAACTAACTGTAGCCCAGAAAATCCTTTATTTAAGCAGCAAGTTTTCACTTATGTTATTTTCATAATATCCGTATTTTGGCAGACGTGTCGATTTCAAAGGTGATAGTTTCACAGCTAAGAAAAGCAAATTGCAGAAATTCAAGCATGTGTAGCAGAGATGAGGCAATGCACCACTAGCAATCTAAAACCTTTCAAAAGTTAGCATGTCATTTTGAATTCTAGCCCTGAAAGATCTTACAAATGTGTTAAAGACAACAATGCCAGAAAAATATCCTTCTGTGAAGATTTTTTCCCCTTATTACTCATTTTTCCTCCTCAAAGAAGCACAGACAATGAAACAGTTGTGTACTTAAAAGCTAGTGATGAAGGCAGAAGGCTGACCAAGACTGTAAAATTGAGTTTTCATTTATCTCAACATTGCTGGATAATCATCATTACAGAGGATCTTCAAACTTTTAGAAAATACACAGTTTCTAATAAAATTGTATTTACTGACAGAAATTTTGCTGACAAAATGCACAATTCTTGTGTGAATTTTGAATATTTTCAATATCAATACTTAAAAACCCAGACCTATCAGCTTTCCAGCACTGAAAGTAGAAAGGTTAGTAAGCAGTGTAAAGCAGTTTACAATAGAGCTTCTACCGGAATGGCAGAGGCAGATTTTTGAGATATGAGCATGGATTCCATGCCCTTGAGAAAACTAAAGGACAGCAAGTGGTTTTTATGTTCGTTGCATGTGAAGTGACATAGTTGGAGCCACCGCGTTTGCAGGGAGTAAAGGACCACTCCAGAGAAACTAAACAGGCTTTCATATATACTCATATACCTTTACGGACACAAAATTCTAAAAATAACTGACAAAGTGACTGAGAGTGTCTCTGGAAATATCTGTCTATTTTGCCTGCATGCTTATCCAACCAAGAACAAGAGAGTTGTGAATCAGAAGCTACGAAGCTGCAGTTATTTTGAGAAGGGCATTAACCATGACCACAAAGCCTCTGCAGTACATTCGGCTCGTGTGCAGCAGCCTTGCATGGGCTCCTGGCTCCTATAATCTTGCAAATGCCTGGGTCACACAACGTGCGAGTCAAGCAGACCCACCAAAACTAGAAAGAGTTTGTTTAATAACACCCTGCTTCATGGATCTTCCACTGCTCTAAGCAATGCAAAGAAAGACAGGACTCCAGGCAACACAATCCTCTATTTATATTACCCGAGTTGTAGAATTAGTCCTAAAACATTTAGCTTTGCATGAGATCTGCATCCCAAGTAGGTTAAGAAGTAGTAAAGAGGTAGGAAAATGATAGGAAAACCAATCCTATAAAGGAAAGGACAACTGATTATTTAAAATAAACAGCCAGATTATACCTATACACCAAGTAACAGCTATGAACTGCCATTGATCTGTGTGGCAGGAAATATAGAGCGACCAAACAAAATTTCAGATAAAAGTCCTAAATGCAAATGAGCAACAATCAATAGTTGCACTAGGTACTTCCACCAAGGATGAGGTAAGTAATCATTTCGAATAATTTATCATTGTAACAAGAGTCAGTTTGGAATAAAACCCAGCACATTTCATTAAACGGTGGCAGCAGCTAATTGATGAATTGTTCCTGCTATAACTATTTTAATTTCTGGGATAACAAAATGAATATAGAATCCTCGATCTTGACGAATACTATTTTTATTAGGTGAGAAAACAGTACAAATTGAGAACTTGTAAGGGGCTAAATGCTGTACATCAAGTAATTAAACACTACTCTATCTTTCATTATAGGTCCCTAAGAAAGGAATTACTGAAATCAGTTTTTTATTTAATATGAAAATTCTGGTCAAAGAAGTTACCATCTAAGGAAAATGTCATTCTGACATTAAGAATTTGTTGTATAAAAGTGTTGTTCTATTATACAGTTATGTATGAAGTGCCATATATAAGTAATACCAAACCTCCTTTCACTAAAGCTACATGTAGAAAAATATTTTAGCATACAGTTGTGATAAGATAGCTGCAATTACTTTAGCGCCCTGAAGACACGAAGCCGTCACAAGTGATATTTGTTAATGATAATGACTTGAAAACTACAATGAGCTTTTAATTTTTTTATTTTTTTTCATTGGTTGTAAAGAAATAGTATAGCTGCAGAAGAAAAAATATGATTCTTCAGCATAACTGAGAAGATTTGATAACCCCACATGCAGAAATCCACTGAAGGAAACAAGGCATAAGACAGCTGCCATTACTAGAGTATAACCAAAGGCATCGTTTTTGCAGACTCTCAGTGTAAGATCACAGACTATTTTTGGATTTCAAATTAACTTTCAGGTCCACTAATTAGATCACAAATCTTTGTTCTTTCTGATCATGACAGATTTCAAACAAATGTCCATCTGAGACAACTAAAAAGGAAAGCTCAAGTGATTGTCTTCAGAGTCACTATTCAGTGTAGAACAGTACTTGACCAGTAATTTAACGCATGTGTTTTATTTGACAGTGGACTGTCACTGGATATGGGAAGGTAAAACTGAAATTGACTGTTTTGTTGATAACTGCAAATGTTAGGTGTACATTTAAACTTGATACAATCTATTTACTATTTCTATTCAGCATTTATGCATATTGAATAAGAACATCTGCCCAAAATGGAAGGTGTTGACTTTATCTTAACCTCAAATTCAAGAACAACTTTGACCATTTAGCCAAGTGAAGAGGAAGAGGAATTGTTTGTTGTGTTTGTAAATTATTACAATGAGGTATAGAATTTCCTAGTCTGCTAACAATAAGGTCTTACTGATTAAATCAACGTGTATACTTGCTAAAACGTATCTCTGATCAACGTCCCTTTTAAAATCATCACAGTGCTCTTTCAGTGTATTAGCAGAGATGACAAGTGTGCTCATAAAGGACTATGTCTTACATGGTAATATCTGTGTTAGGTCAAATACAGTAATGTGCAGAAAAATCCTCCTCAGTAGTGCCACAAACTGTGAAAAGAAAATGTGATAGAAGACATTCAGTACCATCTCCACTGGATCAATTTCTAGGTCAGTTGTTTGTCCTTTAAAAATGTTAAAGCAAGACAAATGTTCACAACTGTAGTTCTTGTAAATAACATGCTACATTTGAAACCTAAAATACGCCTTATTGTAGATTCTGAGACTAGTTCAAGTTGAAGAATGAGTTTGTCCAGCATGAGGGGAGAAATGTAAAATAAAAATACAGAGTTCTCAAGTACTGTGGTTCTGACACATCGCATACCGCAGCAGAAACATCACTGGTGATCTCACATTTTCAGGGAAAAAGATTTAGAGAATGGGTCACTGCTACCTGATTCTTTAAACTATGCTTCTGCCACTCATTCTGTATACTACTGCAGAGCTTTTATCCATTTAAGGAACTAACTCTGAGATCACTTGTAAAATAGGTAATTTGAGCTTTATTCATTTTTTGCAGGAATTTCCTTCACTTGCACAGGAGCTAATTAGTTTTAGTCCTGAAACAATCTGGAGCGAAACATAGAAGTTTCTCATCAAGGCAGAAGAGCATTTTCTTTTGCCCACGCTAAGGGCTCCATGAAGTTAAACAAGGTTAGGCTTCCACTAAAGGCAGGTTCTGCTTTGAAAAACCAGGACACAAAGTTCTGAAATATAAACACAATTTGAGTGAGGTAATTCAATCCAGGTGCTACACAGTGACAGTCCTCTAGTCATGGTATTAGCACATACCTAGTCCTGTAAGGATTAACGAGACCCTTGAGAATTAGTAAGTCTTTCCATGTAGTATTAAACAACCTTACTCTCACAGATGCTGAATGTCCTATTGACCTAACAGAAACGCTTAGCTTCTTTCAGCAATTCACATTATTCATTTTAACTGCCTTCATACTGAGGGATACAGTACATTTAATAAACACATGTATGCAAAGCCACTTTTTTCAGCCTCATGATCTTTTCCTATATTTTCTTTCACGGTGATCAGCAGTTTGCACTGGCTTTTACCAGGAGAAAATTAACTCTTTGGACCGCTCTTTCTCCTACCGCTCTCTTGTCTGTGAAAAGCTGATCCGTGCATCCAGCTTAACTGTTCCACAAGGATCATCCCAACACAAAGTACGTACAAAACATACTTTAACTCACTTTTTACGAAATAATATCTCCATGTAGCAACAAAACCTCGGCATTTGACTTGAGTTGAGAAAGAGTTTCACAAAGGAAAAAAGTACTTATCAGGGTAGGCCAAATGACACAAATGACACCTTTCAATCTCTCCAAACATTTCTGTACCAAGAGGAATGTGGACAGAGCCAGCTGTTAGGATTGCTATTGCTGGACAGAAAGAGGACAAACATAAGCACTATTTTACTTTACATTACTTTTTCCACTGACCAATCCATTAAGCATTGCCTTAAATACTGAACTTATAAACAAAAAAACTGGTGCGTATTAATTCAGAGAAATAAAATATCAAGCATCAAGTTGTGCTTGTGACAGAGACAGCATACAATAAGTCGCTCTATGTCTACACACAGTGTAACACTTGGAACCTGAAACTGTAACACTCCTCCACTCCAAACATGAATGACATCAGGTAGGGTGGCGATTAAACAATGAAGTAATATCGTAATGTGAGGTTACTGTGCCATAGGATCATATAAACAATACAAGGATACTTATTACTTGCATTATGTAAGCAAATAATTTACATATTTAATTAAAGTTAGGAAATAGTATTAGCTTTGTATATTAAAAAAAAAAAAACCAAAACAACCAAACAAATCTTATCTTTGTTATTAAAGTGGAAAAAGCAGCAAACCAAACATTCTGATCAGTTTTAAAAATCAGCATGTTGTGGAAAAAGTGTTAAATTGCAGGCCTGAAATTTTTATCAACAAAACAGAGCTAGAAACATTCTGTTGTCCCTTTTGACTTCTGATAATAAACTGAGCATCAGGGATGCCAAAGTTGGCAGAACAACATATCCTAACAAGAACTTTGAAAAGGTCGAAACTGACCCATCTGTCTTAACACAGAATGAAAAGGATATTTTGTGAAAGCTGTTAACACCTACACATAGCAGTCTTGGTATCTTTTATACTTTCAAAGCAAAGAACAAATAAAATTATACTAAAACTGGCAGTTTAAGAAGAGTTCTATGAACAGCCTTTATTGCAGTTTTTCATTGGCTTTTTGGCTAGCATCTGAATTTGAATGAAAAGCGCACTCCACCACTCCAAATCCTGGCTGTTCAGAAACTGGGCTGGATAGTTCACGCAGAACTGATCAGTTTGTGATTCATGCATTGCTAGTAACTAGGACAAGTTAACTTTCAAAAAAAGCAATTAATAAATTCCCTATCAAAAAAAACCTTAAAGACTTGCTAAACTTTATGTAACATGAATTTGACAGCCATTTTAGCAGTCACATGGAATATCTAGTATTTTCAAGCTTTCACTAACATGATCCCATTTCCTGTATCCTACTTCAATATAGTATCACCCGCTAATGTGCTGAAAGGAAAAAAAAAAAAAAAAAGAAATCAACTCTGTAAACAAAGAGGATTTGCACTAAACATGCATCAGCTGGAGGAGAAACAAATCTAGTTTCAGTTACCTCTGGATCTGAACATGACAGATCTTTTTAGTGCCGTTCTACAAATCTGCCCTTTTCAGGATGGGATTCCGGCAAAATGTTCTCGTGAAAGACAGTGCAGTGGCAGCTGCAGGTATAGGCAGGGTCAGACTTGGGGGGCACGGAAAGACAACAGCTGGACAGCTGTCTCACAAGCCTCTTTCCCAGAAATGTCAGGGGAATGCTTGTGATCAAAAACTCTCATCCAAAGGAGAGCAGAAGATACGTGCTGCTCTTATTCTGCCCTGGCGTCAGGGAGCATGCCAGATATCAATGCCATCCCTCTCACTCCCTGACAGATTACCTCCAGAAGTTTCTCCTCCCCCACCCCCAGGCGTAGCTGTGATACTCTGCAGATGCACTCAAAACCACTTGTTTTGCCTTCGGCATGGCAAGAAACAACCTTATCCATCACTTTCTGCCATTCAGCCCTCTAGTATTGTCACCAGTATGTTGCCCTGTGAAAACATTTGCCTAGCATCAGTTAACTAATAGCAGCTTTGCTTTTTGCATATTAAGATTCTTTGGAATATAGGACAGCTATCATTAAAATTATTCTAGATCCTCTTCATAGCTACTTATTAGAGTTTAAAACTGGGGGTCAAAGTATGGTTGGCTATATTAAAAATGAGCCAAAGCTATCTTAATCCATCAATTAATTCATCTTTGTTATTATTATATCCCGTTTTTCGCATATTTTGGCATCACTTAATTTATTCAATTTAGAACTACTTTGCAGCGTATAGATGTACTTTGCATCACAGGAATGTGTTAATTAACAAAAAAAAAGTTTAACTTTTTTTTTTTTTAAATTTTGACATTTGACTGAAACTGAAATACATAGCTAAGGATAGCATATTGCGTAAGATACGTATGCACATAACATCAGACAGCATGTCATGGTAAAGACTGCAGAGTATTACCAGATCCCTTTCTTCAGCCCCTTTCTATTTCTCATGGCACCCTACCAACCAAAAATATTTTTCAAGCAGTACGGTGTAAAATAGAATTGCTTAGTTACAAAATTGCAGTTTGTTTGAAGTTCATATTTATTCTAATATTTAA
Source organism: Nyctibius grandis (assembly GCF_013368605.1). Lineage (NCBI taxonomy): Eukaryota > Metazoa > Chordata > Aves > Nyctibiiformes > Nyctibiidae > Nyctibius > Nyctibius grandis. The sequence continues at coordinate 75,521,055 of NC_090663.1, read as the reverse complement.
ACACATTCCGTTTTCCTAGATAACTCCCATTACTACTTTCTATAATATTGGGTGTGGATACCTAGGTTTCTACAGCTTTATGCCCCAAGATCATTAACTGTAATATTTATAGTTATTTAAATACATTACAGTTATTTAAGTATGCAAATATTTCTTTGAAAGCTGCATTTTGCTATATTCTGATAACTGACATTAATTATTCTGTGTCAAAGCTGGAAGCCCTCCCACATTAGCACATACATCCACAGTGCTCATATCCAAACAGTTTTCTCCAATGCTTTACAAAGGATTCTTCTGGTTCAAGAATATCCGCGGCGGCGGCGGAGGGGGGGGGGTGCAATTCTTCCAGATTAAGGTTTGTTAAGAGTAATTTGGTTAGAGCCTCTGGATTAATCTCTATTAAATTCCATTAAACCTTTTCCTAAGGGTAATGTTTTCATATAATAAAATCCTATAAACACAAGGTCAGGCAGTGAACCATGGCTAAGCTGCACAAAATTAAATTCAGGAAAGACTACATGCAAGGTTTCCTTTTTGTTCATCTAATCCTTGGATAACTCATGGTCAATGCTAGCAGACTTGTGTCCTTATAAACTTGTGCAGCAAAGGAACTGCAATCTCATCTGGTCGGCCAGGACAGGACACTTTGCCCCCTTTGACAAAGTTCCCTTTCAGCCTTCACATCCAGGCTTCTTCAAGGAAAGCACACGGCTAGAGTGGCAGGGTCGCCTTTGATATATCTCTTATCTTTCCTTGACAGTGGCGTAGCGAGTAGCTAAGACTGAAAGGTCCACCGCCCTGCCTCAAAAATACCAGAGCATACTAACTTCCAAAAGTGCAATACATATGGCAAGCATGAATACAAAGTGGTTACTTACTATTTAAATATATTTTTTAAAACACTTAACATTAACACTGACGATCAACCAATGTAAGGTCAGTGGTAACAACAGAAGAAATCATTGCAAAATCAGTGTCTGAAGCTCTTTGTTTCAGCTATCTTCATTAGTCTTAGAGAACGAAACTCCAAGTCTTAGAGAATGAAAGCAGTTAATGTGTCAAGGTTGTTAAATATGGTATGAAAACTGGCATTTTCACAATGATGGTAGTAATCCTAGCTAGAAATAATCCTTTGTTTTTTAATCTCTCGGAGTAGGAGCAATGGTAGTCCTCAGAACCGCCCCTTTTAACCATATACCTAATTCAGGAAAGCACTGTGCTCTGGTTCTACTATATGAGTAGCATTTCAAAAACCAACACAACAACTTCTGTACTTAAAATTCTTCATTTTTAAAAGTGAACTTCCTGGATGAATCAAAGAACTGGGCTATTTTTCTCATATATGTCATACTTGGCAGAAGTGTAAAGGGCATTGTGAACTGGCAAAGAGCAGCATCAGATTTTTTCCTGCATGTTCAATAGCTACTTAAAACAAGCATGACTGAATGAAACAGCCATGAGAATCTAAATTTAAAAAGTCTTAAAATTCAAAATGAAATGCTTTAGGACAGACTTTTCTCACATTCGTTAGTTTCTTTCAACAAGTATTCAAAACAGTCCTGGGTACTCTGATCTGTTACCATAAAAACGATCTCCATTTTATTTCTTAAATGTTTCTCTATTCATGGCATTGTGTATAAAAGATTGAGGTCTTATGAACTGCGAAGAATATTTTGTCTATATTAGGAAAAACAACACTTGGAATGATAAAACAAAAGAATTATAAAGCTTTGCACGAAGCTTCTGAGTTTTACCTTTCCTGACTTTTCTAGTGGCAGTGTTGTACAGTAAAGAACTTGGCAAAAGGCACTTCAACCAATTGAATAATTTATGCTGTTTTGAAGGGTAGTACATCCAATATCACTGAACAATGAATTACATGCATTAGAAAATAATGCAAGCAAAAACATTTGTGCATCAGAGGCTTTGTACCTTTGTTTAATTAAGAGTTTTGAATTTCAGTTTGGTGTTAGGCAGTCCCTCTTCCTCTGGCATAGAGAAATAACTGTCATGGCTCAACTAGGAAAAAGCGTATGTGGGGGAAAATGTCTTTTGGGCAGTGGTATTCAAATATAGATGAGACATCTCAGGGATCCCTAGTTAGAACTACAGTCATAATTTTCTTACATGCTCTTCAGAGAGAAGGGAGCAAATGCATCGACCCACGGGCGCAATGATAGTTTCAGCAAGAGGCGAGAGACACATCTGATGGCTTCTCACCAGGAAGGCCATTCCAAATCAGTTTAAAATGGGAAACGTGGCATGGGATGATCCAATACTCCTCTTGCACTCTTTGTGGTGCATCCATAGATATGTTCAGGGGTTTTTTGCATCTAGAGGGAGAGAGAAACTGAGGTTCATGTGTCTGATCCAGGATCATTGTTTACTATTAACAGAACTTTTCTGAAAATGCCATATTACAAGGCAGGTTTGGAGTAGAGTCTTCCTCCGCTGGCAAGTAAAAGAAGGACATGGACAAAATCATACTTGCTCTAGGAGACTGATATTCTGCAAGGTACTTGAGTTATCCAAGAAATATAGCTGCAAATCATTAGCAGATATATTTTTGATAAAGCTACCGTGCTTTAGACCTCTCCTGCCCTGTAAACTGAAGAGAAGCCTGCTTTTTAGCAACAGATAAACAGTATGAATATTTGGTCCACCCAGATGCATTGACTCCTTAGTAAACCAACATTTTTTTTTTTTAAGGGAATGAATCTCCTGAAACACTAAAAGCCAAAGCTGAAACTGTGGGGGAATAAACTTCCCTTTCCTCCCATATCCAAGGGGCCTGGAACACTCATAGCAGAATTGAAGGAAACTAGTTACTGGTTGTAAGACAACAGGATCAACTTTACAGGAGGCAGAATCTGACCACAGGGGCTTTTTTCCCAACAGACAGAATCAGTAGTGAAACAACAGTTGAAAAATACAAGTTGTTTGACAATAATTCCTTGACCAGTTAAAAAAAAAAAACAAAACTGCAGACTGATTAAACCTCATATCTTCCCACAGGTCTGAGACAGCAAGAATTAGCCCAACACTGCCAGTTATCTTATATAATACTTCTTTTTCCATAGAGGAAATTGTGAGGTCAGTGCAAATAATTAAAATACATTTTAAACTGATTAAAATATGTATTTTATGCAACACCCACGCAAGTAGAAACTTTGCTTCAGTAGAAAAAGGGCAATTCAGCTGTAGGCTGTTTTTATGCGTGTAGTATGAGTTGGCAGTAGTCTTTGATCCATATCCTTCGGGCAAATTTGACATCTATTTCACCCAAGGCAGGCACAGATCTTTTGCAGGATATTTCTATATAATGAATGACTGACTGCTAGAAGTCATGTCACTGTCCTTCTCCGCCTCTTCAGATCCAATTTGCAGGCCAGGTGAATTTCATGACATGTCTCCTAGTAAATCAAGCAGTAAGAAGAAATGCCTGGAATAGTCCCCATCATACTGACACTATGAAATCTAGATGATGAGTGGTTTTGAGAATCTGAGAAGAAACTCAGCTTACCCTTACATTCATTTCAGAATAGGGCAGCAATTTTGAAGAAAATTCAATCTTTCAAACGGCACACTTAGATTCCATGCAGAAAAAATCTTCCACAACTCCTTTAAATAAAAAGTATTTTTCCTTCTTAGTTCTCTTCTCTCTGACTTGTATTCACTTGCTGTATTTCCCTTCAATAAAGCATTTCTCTAATGTCACAGCAGTTTATTTTAACTATGAAATATTTAGTTCTATAGCCAATAATTAAATACGAGTCATCTTATCACACATCCAAGTTTACTTCAAAGAAGGCTATGTGACTGGTTTGTGTATGGTGACCCACATTCTGTAAGTGCCAATATAAAGTAAATCATGGACATAAAAACAGGACCACTATCAGAACACCTGTAAGCTAACCATTCCTAATTGTTACCTTAGCAAAGTTCTCACTGTGGATGTCTCTTCTGGTGATTACAGGGCAAACAAACTATTTATTTATTCTTTCATTCTATGCATTCCACAGTGGTAAAAAACCTCTACCTACAAGGAAGAGCTAATCAATTAAGAATAAGTAAAGGATAAAATATTTCTGGAGGCAAATAATCCACAGCAAATAAAATCTGCCCTTTCCCCATGCGATTTGATTTGCTAAACGTCTGAAAACATCACCGATCACAAGTATGCTACAGCAATTTGAATCCTTTTTATCTTTCAAAGAGCAGTTGTGCAGGGTTTTGTTTTGTGCAAAATCAGCATAAAAACAAGAAATGAGTTATCCACCTATAAATATTTCTTTGCTTTTGATGAACAGTAGATGCTTTCACTAGTTGTCACAAGGAGGCAGGAATATGGGCATATATTTAAACAGAGCAGTTCTGCAGTACTATTAAATGGAAACAGGGAGTTAAATTTTTACTTTTCCCCTGGAGGGGCAAGCAACATTGCTCACCTCCAGCTTAATTTTACTGATATCTGTTTTGCCAAAACTGAAAATTAATTAATTTTAGCCAGACTGAAATAATCTACTTGGTTTGCAGTGATGACGTTTCACGCAGCACTTAATAATGGATATAGGACTGCATATTAAACACAGAGCAAGGTAGCTGATCACTTCATGCTAAAGAACATCTAGGACTCAGAAGTTTCTTCATAAACTTCTACATAGCATGGAGCTCTTCTAGAAGTTAATTTCTCCTAACATATGCAAAAAAATAATCCCTTCAAGAAAATTAAATCTTATACAGACATATAGAGATAGATACACACACGCATACTTTCACACACATATACATACGTATAGGTATAGATATATACAAACTATGTTAAGAAGGTCAAGAGCAAGATTACGTACATAGATGGTTAGAATTAGAGAGTATTCATAGCCATATATTAAAAGATATTTTAAAAAATGTTATGTACTTACCATAGAGCATATTAAAGTGCTTTTAGGGCTGTGAATATACATCCTTCTTACACTGCAGGTATAAGGAAGATGTATGTGCAAGGCCTTCCTTAACACCTATCAATACAATATCAAAGACTCTACATAATTAAAGAGTCTCTGCAAAAACAAAGGCAATAGAGTGGACAAACTGGCAAATTATTTGATAGCAAGGAGAAATACCTTGTCTCAACACACATACCATACATTCTAAGTGAAAAATGAAGGACACAAATGTAGAAGTAATTTGATTTTAGTAGATTTTAAAAAAGAAAAGCCATTATCTTTTCTGTGGAATCCTAGCGAAAGAAAAATGTTTAACAGAATTCAAGGGCAATATTAGAAATCCATTTTTAATGCATCCAAATATATTAACTGCATTTTTTCTTCTTTTACAATATGATAACTCATTGATGCAATAGGGATTCTCAATTCTTCACTAACAATGGAAAAATCTCTACCTTACAGAAAGACAAAATTTGCTCAGTTGCTATTCTTTTGACCAAGATACATTTTCTGTCCCAGACAATTTCAGTTTATGTTCTTAATTCTCAAAAAAAACCAAACCAAAGGCAAAAAAACAGCAAAACTCACTCTGAAGTGAAATCTTAAGGAAGCTTTTTTCTTTACATAATCATACCTGTATCTTTTCTTCCTCTTGTGTCCTGACTAGAGGTGTATCTTTCTGCTCTGGAACAGCAGACTCATGAATCCAGTGAAAAGACACCGAGTGACATCTGAAACAGTACCAGAAGTTACATAAAGTAAATAAAAAGCTTAACCAAACCCCTCTGATTGTGTCTCTGGATAGTGTTGTGGATTAAGGGCTAAGGGCCAAAATCCCACACAGTCGCTCTCTTACTCCCCCTCCCCAACAGGACAGGGAAAGAAACTAAGATGGAAAATCTCGTGGGTCAAGATAAAGACAGGGAGATCACCTACCAATCACAGTTATGGACAAAAAAGGCTCGACTTTAGGAAAATTAATTTAATTTATTGCCAATTAGAAAAGAATTGGATGGTGATAAAGATGAAAACCAAAACACTTCCCTTCCACACCAACCCTTCTTCCCAGGCTCAACGTCACACCTTCACTCCCACCTCCACCATCTCCCCCCCACCCCAAGGGCCTCAGGGGCTGAGGAACGGGGCTGAGCTCATCCATAACAGTTCCTCTCTGCCGCTCCATCCTCCTCACGCTTTTTCCCTGCTCCAGCGTGAGTCCTTCCCACGGCCTGCAGTCCTTCAGGATAACACTGCTCCTGCGTGGAGCCCCCTCCACGGCCTGCAGCTCCTTCAGGCGATACCCACCTGCTCCAGTGTGGGGTCCTCCACGGGCTGCAGGGGAATCTCTGCTCCGGGGCCAGGAGCAGCTCCTCCTCCTCCTCCTTCTTCACTGCCCTTGGTGTCTGCAGGGCTGTTTCTTACTCTTTTTTTCCTCTCTTCCTCCTCTGTCTGCCTGGCATTTTTTGCCCGTAGTTAAGTACAAGCCCCCCGAGGCGCCGGCAGCGGGGCGGAGGGGCTGAGCCGGGCCCTGCAGCGCGCCCGACGGCGCCGGCAGGAACCGGCCCGCCCCGGCCTCCCCTCACAGAGGCCGCCCTGCAGCCCCCCCGCTGCTGAGACCCTGTAACAGCCCTTACAGAGAGATACACCTTGGTTTGGAAAGGCACCATTGTTTAGGGGTTAGTTTATTGTGGGGGGTTTTTTTCCACCCAAGTTGGGTTTCCTGCTTTTTAGTTTGACAACCACCACTGCGTGTGTACGAGTGGATATTGACAAATATTGTCAATTGTCATATTTTCCTCCACACACTGGAAAATGCTTAATAAATTATCCAATTGTCCATCTAGCCCTCAAACCTCTTTTTGGCTGCACTGGTATTTTTTTAGTTTAATTTCTGATTTGTAAACACTGGTGGGGGGGGCTGTCCCTCCTTTTGGTAGTCTTGAAACCTTCACAAATCTCACAAGGTATGATCATTGGATAGCAGATGAACAACTTCTTTTCTTTAGCTGACGTCCTGAAAATAACTCACAGCCCATCAGGAGGCTGTGAAAACCGTGGAAATACACCATCAGAGGTAGCATCTTGGTTTGTTTTGCCTTTCTCCAGATCACACACACCTGAGGTTTTGGATTGTCAGTGTTGTTCATAAAGTAAGTAGAGTGGGAAACATGAAAATGGCCATGGGAAGAGGCTTGGGATCAAAGTGCTAAGAAAAATGTTCCCAAGGACTTCACATAATGGCATGGTTTCTTAAAACCTCAGTCAGAAAATATTACTGTACTATTTGTGAAAAAATATTGCAGGAATTTTTTTGTATCTGTTAGTTGTCTAACGCTTTGGTGTTGGAATGGGCTCCATTTAACTCTGGTTGTGGCACTGATGGTCATGTCTAATAAACCGGTGTACAGTAATTTATTTTTTTTCCCCACTGGCACGATTGCAGAATAGTCATTTCAAATTTGAAATGTATTCATCCCAGCTGCCATGAAACCATTTACGCCTTAAAGAACAGCGAGATGTTCCAAATTGCTTGGAACCTGTTCAGGTGGTTGGCAAACAGATCTCGCTGCAGGTAGCAAACCCATTCTGCTGGATTCAACGGCCGGGCCTCTACATTTTGGTGGTTTTGTATTTCATAATAAAATTATAATTTACTGAGATGCTGAGCAAGAGAAGTAAATAACCTTCCTTGTGGCTGACATGCTTCTCTCTGTGGATTGCTCACCACACTTGAAACATCTGAGGACCCTTGGGTCCCACTCAAGGCCTTACACCTCTGATGTTTATTTATGCATAGGCATTTCTAGGGCACTCAACACTGTAGTGTCATAGTCCTTTGAGAACACAGTTGAACAAGCCTTACAACATGCTTGAAAATTAGAGAAGGGCCATTACACCATTTTACAAGTGGCAGTACCAAGTCCAAGTACTCAAAGAGTACTTTGGACCAAGTACATGGACTGCTTTGCTTAGTCACCTGAGAAAGAGAATTTATGACTGATCTGAAGGAGAAAGATAGTTAACCAGGGGGAAACTGGGGGAGAGGAGTCTGTTTCTCTTGGAGCATGGACAGAACATTATCAGTGTACACACTCATATGCACACACACTCAAGGCACTGAAGCACCTGGAGCTACAAATCCCTTGCAGGTCACCTTTACAGGATGAACACACTTCTGTACCACAAGAGCTCCCCATTGGAGTCTGCAGAGCAGCACTGGGGTTAGACACAGTGCAAAAATGACCATGGATGCATTAAGAAAGACATGTGACAAGGCTGAAGAAGAAACTGCATTAATGTCCAGGTCTTAACCAGGACCCTTTCAGTATGACATAGAGCAGTGGGTGCCAAGGACCATCACGCAGCACATGACATGTCTTCTGAAGTTCAGCAATGCTCAGGCTTAGGAACTGCTTCCACTATGAACCTCCACTGTGCAGAGGGTCATCAGGAGTCAGGAGATGATTTTATCTTTGTTAAATATTTTTAAAATTTTCATTATTCAATTCTTACATTAGCTGTATCAACAAAATTCCAGTTACTTTAAAGTCTAGAGGTGGAGTACCCTCGACATGAATTTAATCCCATTGTCAAAAATCTTAATTTCTCCATAAGAGTGCCTTAACTGTGCAATTAGTAGTTGTTCTGGGCATTGCTTTTTTCTTATTTTTTTGGAAGGGATGAGAAATCTATTCATATTGGCCTGGATTAAATATCTGGATGTTTGAAAATGTCAAGTTGAAAGAAACATCTATGCTTAATATATGTGATTAGACACTTATGTACTGTTCTGTTGGGTTTTTTCCCTGAATTTAACTCTGACCAGTTTAAGTAATGCTTTTCAGCCAGTTTCTTAGGGTCATTTCATTTATTGCTTATTTTTTCTAAATCTCTCTAGATCTCAAGAAAGCCACAGTTTCATTGAGAAATTGAGTTTGAAAGAATAGTCTATGACCCACATGTTCTTAATTATGGAAACCGAAGGACTTTTCCAAGGTCACTCAAAACAAGGTAAACTTTTTAAACAGATTCAGCAGCTTTACTCTTCTACAGTCTAGTCACAAGCCTTCACTGCCATACATTATACTCAGCCTTAATGATAGAATAGAAAGCAGTACCTTATTCTTTTTACAGGTAAAGCATTAACGAGATGGCCAAAGGCTATTGCTTGATTACAATAAACAAGACTAAAAAAAGGAAACACTTTTGTATGTGTATTTGTTTTCAATACTTTTGTGCAGAAGCAGAACAAAAATCCAAACCCAAGATTCTCATGCCAAATAGAAGAGCCTTTCAAAAACTTCTCCAGGTCAACAAACATAAGCTATTTCACACTTGTTTGAGGATCTAGCTGGAGACTTGAAAGCCCCTCTGCACACTACTTTGCTGTCATCCTTTCTACATCTGTCTCTCACCATATACTTATCTGCTTGGGATTTTTTTTATGTTGTCTTTTTTTCTAGGTTAAACAGAGCAGAAGTGAAGGAGTAGTATGAGAATTTCTTAGATGCTAAGTTTGTGAACAGTTCAGGAGGTGACTGAAGATGTAGTATACTCTGGTGCAAAGAAAGTGAAAAAAAAATCACACATACTATGAAGCTTCTAAAAAAAGGCACCTAGACAACACAGAATCATGTGCTGTGTTTCTAACGGAAGTCAGCATACAGCAAACAAACAGAAATAATCTTCTGGCTCTATGAACTTACAGTCAACATAACACCTGTTATTTGTAACAGTAAAACAAATACAATGCTGACATTTCCACTCTCAATTGTAACTCCTCTCTTGTAATACATTGTAGCAGAAACAGAGAACAAGCCTTCATACTTAGTCTCTGGAGCCTTTACTGAGATAACAGCTACTGCCGTGCTGACCTAGTGGCTTCCAAACTGACTCTTGAACCTTTTGTCTCTTTTTATCCCAGAAGAAATTGGTCCAATTACGCTTTTTTTTTTTTAAAGGGGGTAATTTTTTTGCTAAAAGTTTCTAGCATAAGGACATGTAAAGAACGCAAATGCAATTTAAATGTAATTACTTTTCTTTTTTTTTAACCCAGAATTGACCTTAAAGCAGAATTTCAGCTCAGTTTTTGAAGGGAAAATAAAGTATTTTGAAAGAGAACAAAACAGTTAAAACCACACAACTTCTTAAGGGAGTGGAAATTTTAAGTCGTTAAATAACAAAGTCAAAAAGATCTCCAAGATCAGGAGGTATGATAAGCCAGGTGGTAAGCCAGGAGGTGTGCAGTACTGAGACAGCAAGATATTGGGGAGTTTTATAGCATGCCAAGCAAGCTGTTGAGGAGTATAGGGAGCAAGGTAGGCTGGTAGCAAACTACATAGTAAGGTTTGCTGTTCAGCTGACATGCTAATCTCTTTTTTTGTCAAGAGTTCGGACAAACCTGCAGAATACTTCTGTTTGCTTTAGAAAAATACCTTATCTTATAGTTCTAGCTCTACCTGAAGATATGTTTAAATTGTAAAGCCCCTGAAGTGTATACCCATACAGATGAGAACATAGTTTCCTAGAACAAATATAAGCAAATACACTGAAAAATAGCTTGCTTATATGAAATATTAATGTTTTCCTAAAGCCCTGAAATAAGACATTTTTTCAGCCCCAGAAAATTATTTGTATTTGATTCTCTCTCAAAACAAAAACCCCTAAAAAACCCCCCAAAAATACATCTTAGGAATGACTGTAGAAGAGGAATTTTAGGCCAAATAGCACTTTTTTTTTTTTATGTGTATAACAAACAGACACCTTAGCCTTTAAAAAAAACCAAACCTTAGCTGAAGAAACATGTTGGCCTATGTGAATTTCAATACTGATTACTTTAACGCCCTTCTGTTAACCTAATTATATATTGTGAATTCTTCTAAAACTGTTCACAAGTAACTGGAGATGTCAGTGTAAATGGTGGAAAAAGCAGGGTCAGGCTGTTCGGCCCTGACTGACCCATAAAAGGGAGCATTTAATTATGCAAATGAAATTAAAATGAAAGCAGACACATGAACTCACACTACCTTTACAAAAATATGATGTTATATTTATCACTGGTGATTGCGAGCCAGAATAAACAAACTCAAGAGTTTGTTGACCTATTCACTCATATTTTCTGTAACTTCGAGAAATAACAGCTGGCCACCACAGCATCTTTGTGTCTTAAGTGTTAGGACTAACAATTTAATATGGGCTATGTCAGTGCTTAGCTACAGTGAAATAGGAAAGTATTTTGCTCGCTCAGTAATGGACCTTTGGAAAGGTACTAAGTAAATAAAATTAAAGTAGAAAAATATTTTCTTTTATTCTTAAGGGAATGGATTTTTTTTCCACAAGATGCCCATGAGAGGAAGATAAAAGTCATCATTTAATCCTTAAACACAACATGGCCTTGAAACCGTGTTGTGATAGACATAAACATACAACGCTGAGGTGAGTCTCTGTGTACCTTAACACTTTGCCATACATTCCGATCCAGGGTTTTCACAGATAAAAAAGCTGAAGGCCCTTCACTTGACAAAAACATCACAATCAAGTGGTGCAGGCTTTTGTTGAGAGAACCCAGCTTAATATCTACAAAAGATTAAATTGAAACCTGTATCTAACTAAGAGCAGCAAGAATCGCAGATGAGCTCATTTTCCACAAAGATGATGTTTACAGAGTTTTCCTAAAGAGCAGGGACAGGCAACAAAAGCACACTGAAGTTCTCCAGTGGAAGCAAAAGGGACATGCTACTTCATTATACTGTCAGATCATGAAAGGCAAAGCACAGAAGTCGCTGTAAACTGGAATAGAAAGTGCCCCTAAGCTTCATTCCAAGCATCACTTCTCTGTGGAGGTCCCAGTAGAAAATAAAGTCTCGCTACAGCGCAGCTGTTAGTTTCATACTGAGAGTTGTAAAACTGGTGTAATTGCAACATGAACTGAAATATTGTGATCAGTTCAGAGCCAGTCTCAGTCTCATATATGAAATTTCAGATAACTTTGAAATTAGGTTTTGATAACAAGATGGGAATAAAAAACCCAAGCCAAATTCTTTTGTGGCATCTACGGAGGCTTACAAGGTCCACAAGAGGAAGTAATACAAATTACTTATGTTGTTACAAAAATCAGTTTCAAAAGCACTTCTAAACATTTTTTTTTAAATGTTTTGCAGCTTTACCCACAAAATTATACAATTCATCTCAGCTAACTTTAGTGTTCTATAATACACACATTAAGTTAGTAATTTTGTAACTTTTTTGTGACCAAATGGCAAGAAATAGTCGTTTTCAAGATGCAATTAATTTAGCCTCTTTTAGATATCTACTTCAGGATGCAAATAATTACCTTAGATGATACTGATTAGTACTCCACTGATTACAACAGACACTTCGAATGATTAGCTTAGAGACAGATACCATCAGAGATCAACACATGTAAGAAATCTTACGAGAAGGCAAAGGAAGGATTTTGAACCTGAATCAAATTGAACGAATCAAATTAAAATTTGGTGCTTGGAATGAAAAATATGGCTCTTACCCAGCTGACTTTTACTGCATGTCCACGTGCTGCCTTCCCAGAAGGGTGCTTGGGTGGTAGGTGGAGTAGACGTGGCTGCAGGCAGGCTGCTGCGGGACAGGCTGGGAGGTACAGCCCTGTGCCGGGAGCTGCACGTCTGAGCTGTGATTTCTTCGAGTGAATGTGATCATTTGAACAGCTTTTTGGACTACTGCATTGTTGGTTAAAAGAGAACGGCTGCTGTCATTGCTTTCTTTTTTAGGACATGTTTTTAGATCCCAGCTAAACAACAAATTCCCTGTCGTGTGGTGATATTTACCAAACCTCAGAAATTAGAGGCTTTGGTAGTAGTACAGCATACCTAAGTTTAGATACGTCTAAATTCTTTTCAGATTTGTCCCGAAGTTCCAGCTTTAGTAATGTCATCCAGATATATATCTAACACAAGGATGTAAAATCTTCAGTGGGGTAGATTTCCTTAGTAGATGAGACTGCAGAATCAAAATTTAAGATATGAAAGTCAGATTCTACTGTAAATCAAAATACCTTCACTTTGACCACAGTTCACTCTCAGTCTACAACATGTGGCTATGACCACTTTGTTTTTACCACATACATTTGTCCTATTCATTTATTATCTGAAATTGGTTAGATGTAATAATTATGAGTGACAAACTGAAGTAATTATTTGAAAGTATATTTTATATCATGTAGCATATGCAGAATTAATCTCCTAACATTAATATAATTAAATTTGTATTAGTACACTGTTTGCTGGTAACTGGCACCTAATAAATACCTACGTGGAAATCGAGTTTATTTTTATTTGCTAAGGCATTTCACTTACTGTATAACTGGTTGTAATTTTAGTGGTCACTATGAGTTTCTTAATCTTTTAAGCAGGTATTGTTATTTATTAATAATTTACTTTCCTATCACTAAGCTGTAAAAAAATCACATCAGTTATGATGCTAAATGACGCAAAGTTATTCCATCATTTATGTAAACTTACAGCATATTTCATGTTTGATACATTTTCTAGCATCGGGTACATCATTTTTAGACAACAGGTTGCTGGATAATCATCATTTGATATTTTTAAAGCAAGCAGAGAAGTTTCTAAGGCAGTTTCAGAGGAAGAAATAAGGTTTGTTGGCAGAGACAATATCTTTTACTAGACCAGCTGATATAATGGGGAACAATCAGGCAAGCTTTCTAGCACACAGTCATGTAATCAGTTCTTTTTGAAAAATCTACATAAGCACAAAAGAAGAGTAGAAATTGAAATCTTATTTTCACTGCTCATGTGTGGTTTAGCAGGAATGTAATTTTGAAACAGAACAGCTTTGAAAGATATATCTTCAATTTGCAGATTTAAGTATCTATGAATAATAAAGAATTTTTTTTAGAATAAGGCATTACTTTCTGTTAGTGTACTTCCAGCAACGTCATGGGAGGTATCCAGATTTTCAAGTCCTAAAATAACCTTTTGTAGATATTTCACGTGTCTTATATACCTTATAGAAAGCACAAGCACTCATATAGCTTTTATGTGCATGCAGAAACAAATTTCAGGATCATCAGAAATGGAGATTTCAATAAAAGCAAATAAAGACATCTCTGTACACACAATAGCTACTTAATCACTTTCTGTATAGAGTCTTCAACCGTATATGACAAACGAGTAATTAGGGCATTTATATTCCATACGAAGAGCCATGCAGAGGTCCCACGAAAGCGCATCCACATGACAGATTCTATATAGTGGCAGTATCTTGATGCATGTAGCAGTTTAGCTGCTTGACAAAGCACTGCATCTAAACTTAGCAGCTCTGCCTCACTAGGCAGCTGGGTTTTTTTGGTGGTTCTAGAGCAGGCCCAACTGGAAACAGCTCAGAGGTCTCAGTATTAGTGCAGCTCTGACAGACCATAGTTATACGAATGAATAATTAAATGAGCAAAAAAAATGCGCAACTGTCCACGTGAGTATGGTCATTTAGCTCAATAATGCTTCATCCTTCAGCATTAAACCATTCAGACTGCATAGAAACACAAATGTTTCTAAATAAGGGAAAAAACAACTATGTACAAGTAATACAGGAGACTGCAAGAATTTAAGGGTAAAACATAACATTACGATGAATGTAAAAAATAAAGAAATTCAGAATTAAGGTAGGTCTAAATATGCTATTAGCTTCAACATATGAAAATCAGAGCTAAACATACTAACTTTTGTAAATACTACTTTAACTGTACTTTATTGTGGTGCCATGGAAAAGCCACATGATTACAATATTTGCTTGAGTTTCCCAGATCAAACTAATTTAAGACAAAATTTCTTTCTTCTAACTTTTCTGTCCAAACAGAACCACCACAACAAGCCTCTCTGTTCTCTCCGTAAATGTTACCTGTAACAATTTGAACAAAAACACCTCCCAAAAGCAGGACTAAATCCCACATAGCTTTATCTCCAATATCATACTCTAATCCAATAAATAGCTGCACACTCAATGGGCAAGGTTCATCTTCTTATCAGTGGTCTACTGAGTGCGAGTCATTCAGGTTGTAATATAAGCAGTGGATTCATTTATACTCTCTTCTATTAAAAAACAATGGCATATCACATAAAATTATCAGATATTCAAAAGGAACATAAGAAAGCACATCTTCAAACAACTTGCAATTAATCTTGTAAGTCCTTGCCATAGGATTTTGTGATCATTTAAAGTTTATAGAGGTTAAAGAAAGTTACTATAAACAAACTAAGGGTTGCTACAGACAGGGAGCTATCTATGGCTGAGCGTGTCCCTGAACTGCACTTTTCTGGCAGATGGAAGGATATGAGGGGAAAAGAGCACCACAAGTTTGTCTTGTTCATTCTTTCCAAAGCATTTGCTGTAGGCTGCTGTTAGACACAGGGTCCTGGGCTAGCTGAACTTTTGATATCCATACAGAGAGTCTTCTGTTCCTACATTTTGACCTTACAGACGTGAAGTGCTTTAATTTAGTGCTTTGAGTGTTCCACGGAGGTCAACACACACACAGACATGTGTATATGTATGTGCGTATATAAACATATACACGCTGAAAATATTAAAAGTTCAAATATATTCCATATACATGGTAAACACCACTGCAATGCTAATTAAAAATTGTAAGTTCACTGTACATCACACTTCACATTCAAAATACAAGCTAAATAATGGGCAAATTAAATAAACGTGTCTGTGATCTACACCCTCTGCAGTGTGTGGTAAATTGAGAAAAATAACACTCTCATTAAATATAACAACAGCTGAAAGGATAGAGAGACAAACTTTGGGAGTAAAATCCGTTAACTTCAATCCTGCATCAGGAAAGAGCATGTCTCTTCATGTTCTAGCAATACTTGGGTCATTTTACTTGATCTTTTTGTAAAAAATTTCTCTATAGTAACATGCAATGAACCTCTTCTGAGAATTCTGATTGCAACATAAACATCAGGGAAAATAAACCGATTTATGCTCATTTAGGAAAATTTAATAGTATATTAATGCAGCCAGACAGCAGTTTAGCCCTACTAATAATGAAAAGCCAAAATTAAAGCAGTAGACAGAAAATTAAAGGTATGGGAAGTTAAATTTGCAAACCTAACAAATGGAGGAAAGTTCGCAGGTAATTAGAGTTTCTAATTTCTCTTTAAATGTCTCTCAGGTTGCACATTAGGCAATTAGATTTCATTGGGCTTCAATTTACTGTTAGGAACAGTTGAAAATGTAAGACTTTGGGAAGAGTAAAGGGAATTATGTACCTAACTAAATCACCTAACTGAAAGTAGGCGATTTTTTTTTCAGTAGAAGGCATCCTTAACTTTCTAAAGCTCTAGGGGTTCAATCATGAAAATATACACTAATTTGTGTATTTTTGTTTTACTTACTCTTGGATAATAGGAAAATAATTTGTCTTTACAAAACAGAAGAAGGTAGTCAGAGGAAGAAGAAATAAGGCTTCCAAACACTGTACTGATAAAGATAAAATTAATTCAGCTTATCAAAATTGTATAGGATAATTAGGATTATAGGATAACATATCCATTTAGTTAGTTAGCAATTTTCTCATCTGAAATGTAACATGGGTAATTCATTGAGAAAGCAGTGTGTTGTATTCTCTATGTCATTACATCATGGCGTAACAATTCAGTATTGCGGCTGTGACAAATACCAGAAGAAAGACTTCCATAAGACCATTTTTAAAATGTAATCTCTTATATAATCCATTTTACTATATACCTTTCTGTAAAGGAGTGATTTGACACATCCAGATACATGGCCTCAGTAGGAAATTATGGCTTTTGAATTTCTTTAAAAAAAAAAAAAAATACTATATTTTCAGGAGACCTAAGCAGTCAGGAACTTCTCTTACAACACTCAAATCATACACTTTTCTAAATATATATAAATTGTGCATTCATAAATTGTAAACAAATATCATTTGGTTTAGCTCATTTAGTGAGCAGAACTCCTGTAAATCAGTAAAAAAAGTACTCTGATATTTCAGATCATTCCATCCCTGAATTCTTATAAATTAGACTAAGGAACACTTACGTACTCTAAGGAGGTCGTTGTGATAGATGTTGTCAATGGATGCCCACCAGGTTAAACTCCAGGCAAAATGAAGTTAAAACTGCCATTTCCTTCTAAAATCAAGCCTGAGTAGACAGAGAAACCTCATGGCTACTGCCTATATATTTGAGTTCCAATATTCATCTTATTTCCGAGATGAACACCCTTCCCAAAAGGCTATGGGCTGATTACCAAGAGGGAAGGAATAAGCTGATTCCCTTAAAGTTATTCTACTGTACAGAAATTAATTCAAGCTTCAGTGGGTGAAAGAGGGAGTACAAACTAAACTGGTCATGGAATTTCTCTAACGAGGTGGGAGGCAAAGCTGTCTTCAGGTCCCCAAAAGAATGAAGATTTTGCATTTTACCCACTGAGTAAGTGTTTACAACAGAAATAGTACAATGAATAAGATTTTATCTAGATTTCCATTTATATTAAAATGTAAACATAATGTAAAAAATAGAATTGCTCTCGAGTTTTTACACAGAAATTGGAAAAGAGCTAAAGCCACTCCTTAGATCTGTCATTTACTGCCTCTTTCAGCTGCAAATGCACATAAAGGTTCACGGCCAACATTTCAGTTCTATTCCAGTTCTGAAAAGTTAGCAAGTGGTAATAAGTGTTGTAATAAAACTTAGTTACTTAGAAGGCCAGAGAAATGCAATAATTTAACTATGTGATGCAGCTTCAACTGTTAAAACTGCTATTTACAGCTCTGTAGCTTTTGGCAGAAATCTTTCTTTTTTCGTGATACATCTTTTTTGTTTACTACACTTACTGCGTGTTATTTTCTAGGTGCCGTTTCTCACAGAGCAGCAGTAAGCATTTCCTAGAAAAGGTTTTCTTGCCTCATACCAACAAAAAGAAATTGAGACTGGCATACATTGTATACTGGAGGACAGAATCCTAGTGTCTGGGTATGCCCAACCCAAACACTGAGAGAAGGGCCCTGGCTAGAGTATGCCTTGAATCTCTTTCAGACTTCATGACAGACCTAGAAAAGAACCAAACTTCTGTTTCTTTCAAATAGTAACCACAGTACTGAGGAGGAGTGGTTGATTGTCTAGTTGTCACATGGAGTTAGGATATACACTGAACCATAGAATCAGTTAGGTTGGAAAAGACCTTCAAGATCAAGTCCAACTGTAAACCTAACACTGCCAAGTCCACCACTAAACCATCTCCCTGAGTTCCACACCTACACATAATAGACCAAACCACATAGATCCAGATCTGGGGATTTACCACAATGCTCCTGAGTCCTGCATTTAGAATAGGTGCCAAATAAACTCCAAGTGAACTTCACTGATGATTTCATTCCAGTTCGTAATACTATAATCTTATTGTTATAGCTTACTTTCAAATGCATTCCATTTCTTCTAACACAGTGAATAGTGCCAAGATCAATTCAACAGATTATATGAGCCTCAAAATAAGGATGTGCAATGTATCTCCAATGAGGTCAAATTATTTGAATATCTCTGAAAAGGAGCAAGCATTTCAGCGGCATTTCTCACATTCTCAGCAGTAGTTTTCTCCTTTATTGCCAGTTTATGTCAAAGACATATGGTTTAGAAGAAGTGGCTCCCTTAGGAATACTTTTGCTTTCAATAAGAATTAGCACTCCATTTCTTCTCCAAAGTTTTCGAAGCTTTGATGTCTTAGCTGAGACACAGCATTCTTTCATCCTGACATTCAGTAAAGGAAAGCGTGGTTTTATTTATTTATTTAAATATATTTAGAAATAGCTTAAGTTAATTTAATTAGTTGCCTTTTCTGTCTTACCATTCATACTTCAAAGGTCATATTTTCCCAGCTGTAGTGACATGTATATTTTTAAAATTAAAAATAAAATTAAACAAAGAATCTCTTCTCTTTTGAGATTATCAATTGCAGGTATATTCTCCATTTTTAATGCAGAAAAGATGCAAAAGAAAACTTAGTCACAGAATCACAGAATCACAGAATGTTAGGGATTGGAAGGGACCTCGAAAGATCATCTAGTCCAATCCCCCTGCCGGGGCAGGATTGCCTAGACCATATCACACAGGAACGCGTCCAGGCGGGTTTTGAATGTCTCCAGAGAAGGAGACTCCACAACCTCTCTGGGCAGCCTGTTCCAGTGTTCAGTCACCCTCACCGTAAAGAAGTTTTTCCTCAAATTTAAGTGGAACCTCCTGTGCTCCAGCTTGCACCCATTGCCCCTTGTCCTGTCAAGGGATGTCACTGAGAAGAGCCTGGCTCCATCCTCATGACACTTGCCCTTTCCATATTTATAAACATTAATGAGGTCACCCCTCAGTCTCCTCTTCTCTAAGCTAAAGAGACCCAGCTCCCTCAGCCTCTCCTCATAAGGGAGATGTTCCACTCCCTTAATCATCTTCGTGGCTCTGCGCTGGACTCTGCGTCTCTCTAGCAGTTCCCTGTCCTTCTTGAACTGAGGGGCCCAGAACTGGACACAATACTCCAGATGCGGCCTCACCAGGGCAGAGTAGAGGGGGAGGAGAACCTCTCTCGACCTGCTGACCACACCCCTTCTAATACACCCCAGAATGCCATTGGCCTTCTTGGCCACAAGGGCACACTGCTGGCTCATGGTCATCCTGTTGTCCACTAGGACCCCCAGGTCCCTTTCCCCTACGCTGGTCTCCAACAGCTCTGCCCCCAACTTGTACTGGTACATGGGGTTGTTCTTGCCCAGATGCAGGACTCCACACTTGCCCTTGTTATATTTCATTAAATTTCTCCCCGCCCAACTCTCCAGTCTGTCCAGGTCTCTCTGAATGGCTGCGCAGCCTTCCGGCACATCAGCCACTCCTCCCAGTTTTGTGTCATCAGCGAACTTGCTGACAGCGCACTCTAATCCCTCATCCAAGTCATTAATGAATATATTGAATAGAACTGGTCCCAGAACCGACCCTTGCGGAACTCCGCTAGACACAGACCTCCAACTGGACTCTGTCCCGCTGACCACTACTCTCTGGCTTCTTTCCTTCAGCCAAAGTCCCTCCAGTAGGTCCAGTCAGCAGTACTGGCTGCAAAGATTTATTTTTCATCATTTGAATTTGAGGCATGCAGCCCCTATACAGTTGCAAAGGGGAGGTTTATAACCTGACTTAGCTAACAGAGAGATATCTATCTTGGAACCTAACATCACTCTGCGTAATTTTCAACTCTTTTGACATCATCAGCCTCTGTTCCTGATGTGGTCTTTGTGCAACAAGGTAGGAAGTAGAGCTCTATGGAATGTTTGATTCCACTGTCTTGTCCTGCTCTAGATCACTGGAGGATCCCCAGAGTAGTGATAACTCTGCTGCAAATGTCTAGAATATATACAGTACTGAGCGTACAGCACCTACTTCTTTAACATTTTTTCTTTCTACACAATTAGTGGGCTATCTACCTAAATATGAAACAAAATCCTTTCCTGAGTTGCTATTACCATGTTCAGCTTTCATATAATCTACAATTACATAGTAATGTTGTCTTAATACTATATTTAACCAGAACGTAATCATTTACTTACAACAGGGAAATCCAATGTATTGAAACACTGTACCTCAGTGATCCACGGTTTTAGCAACTCTGAAAATTATCATCAAAAATGTTCATCATTAGGTGTCAAAATTCATCTTAGTAGTATATAAAAGTGGCCTGGATTTGAGAAAAGAAAACACGATGCTCAGTATTTTAGTCAAATCAGTTGTCCAGATGTCTAAATATGGACATATAATATCTTTCCAATTTAAAGATGTTTTACATTTATATATGTTACATTTGTCACTAAAACTATTGTCTGCTGTTGTTCATTATGCACAGAAAATAAAGGAAATCCTCTTTTAAAATTTCATTTGCTTACAATTTAAAGATCTAAAGTGCTTAAAATTTAAAGATCTTATATTTTAAATATTTTAATCATATTCTGAGGGATTCCTTGTAAAAGAAGCTAAAATGTTGAGCTAAAATTTTTCATACCAAGTTTGAGAAGTAATTTAAAAATCACATTTGAAGTCTCATCTTGTAGCTAGTTCACATAATTTTCTCCTAATATAGATTCCTTCCTCCTTTTAACATAAATTCAGTATTCTTATGAGCAGAGCCCTATTAAGGACTTCTTTCACTGCAGTTTAATTTTCAGTAACCCAAGAAATATTCACCAGTATTGTCACTGCAAGCCACCAAATCCAGCTACAAATGAATGAATCAATACCATTCAGAGAGAAGAACCCCAGTGTCCTACCTTCAATAGAGGTTTATCAATTTATTCCATATTTTATCATCTTCCATTTCCAAGTATAGCATTCCATCTATGTTTAATCAAAAAATTAAATTACCATTTTAATAGATTGAGATATTATATATGAGAGGGTGCAAAGATAAAAGCAATGAACAGCGCTCTCAGATCTATTTTAGATCTGTGCAACTCATTTTGGATCATTAAAAAGCGAAGGAATCAATTACAACCAGCAGAATCAGCATGCGACAGTTTATGAAAATGCAATGAAAAATCCAGGGTAGATAGGAAGCTGAGTTAATAATTGACTATACACCGTGAAGTCTTAGTTGGAGCCTTGCAGATCTACTTCCGTAAATCAAATACTTTGTAAAAATATTATTATTATTTCCAGCTTTCATTATAGCTCATTCATTACAAAAGAAACAATCTCAAATTAAGGTCAAAATACTGTTACTTCACTGAAATGTAATAATTTTCCTTTTATATCCATCACTGGCAACCACAGACAATAGACACAATCATTTGAAAGACACCTTACCATAAAAAAATGCCCTAAAACATTAATGTAATCTAGAGATAAATTTGTGCTGAAAATCAGAATATCACCTCCCAACACTTCTTACCTGCCTCCATCATAGTTACAAATCTGTTGCATGTCCAAATGAAGAAACAGAAAGGATAATATACCAGAGATGACCAGGCCTGAAGAAATAGGAGAAAATATAAAAACCAACATTTGTGACACAACAATTTGCATATGTCTAAGGAAACGTTTTACATTTTCTGGTCTGGCTGTAGCTCTTCTTCGTGTTAACAACATCAGTTTTGTTACCAGAAACATTTGTTGCTTTTTAAATTTGAATTTTATGTTTATATTAAATCGTAGAAACTGTTCATGGGAATAAACAAAGGGTCAGCCCTTCGAACACCTTGTCCACGATCTCAGTGACGACTTGGCGTTTTCTCAGAGATGGTACTGACACATGAACTAGGACGAAATCCTCGCATTCTTATGCTCTTCTCCCATGAAACACCTCTGTCTTGCCTGAAAATACAAAATACCTTCCTCACTTCTTCTCTTGCATAAATGATTTCTCACAGTGATGATGAGCATTCATACCATGAAGAGAATCTGACCACAGGTATTTCTTATTATGGCTTCTCAATCATTAAACCACATTTTATCATCAATTTCTGTGCTTCTGCCTGTGATGCAATTCACTTTCAGGACATGCAGAGAGCCCTAGGCCCTCTACCCTATGCGTTCCTGATCTGTCAGCAACAGGTAACAGATGCATTCATGTGAGTGGCACTGATACCCATTGGCATCTTTCCAAATAATTTTAGGTTCTCAGATTCCCATCACACTGGCTGATCTTTGGGCATTCAGCTTTTGCATGAGTGGCTATTTTCAGTACCACATCAAGAAGACTGACAGCCTTACTGCTTGTCAGCATGCGGTAGAGTAGCTGACTGCCCCTAGATAAGGTGACCCGAGGCTTCCCAGTTTGACTGAGCTAGTGTCTGGTCCTGTTTACTTTTTCAGGATTTTCCTACTGCCATGATAGGGTTTAGTGGAATACAGAAATGTCCTTGGTTTTATTCTCCCTCAGCCAGTGTGTGTCATGTTGTTTTATTGACTTAAATCTTGTTGTATCTGTACAAGCTTGTCTCTATACCTTTGTAGCTAATCTCAGTTACAGGTTTTTCCTGTAAACTCAAATTAGTTTATGTTATTATTTCCAGTTTACAACAGTGCAGTGAAATCAGAATCAGACTTCATGATTGCGTTGAACTGCAGAATTTAAAAATAAAACCACATCAAAAGGGATCTTGATAAGAAAAGGAAAATACTAAACAAAACAGTTTTATGTGTACTATTTGCAGCGGTCACCTCTTCTGAAGCTGAACATACTTACGTACATAGATTTCTGGAGCACATATATTGTTGGAGTAGCAAACACAAAGTTCAAGATGACAGATTAATTGTAAAGCCCACGGCTTGCATATCGCCTGCTCTGTCCTCCCTGCTCCCTTAATCTATCCAAACTATAGGGCTGGAGGATGAAATTCTGCCTTTAGCCTGGAAATACATCTTTTCTCCTTGATTACTCTTTGAAACTAAGACTGAGTCAGTGCATGTTAAACAGCTATGGACCTCCTCATATCAAAGAAAGAAGGCAGAAAACCCCATCACTGTTATTCTTGCCTCTGTGTTCTTTTTATTTGATTTCATAGGAACTACTTTCAAATGGCTTTTTCTTTATTTTCTATTTCTATTTTTTCATTTGTAAATTTAAGCAAGTATTTTACATCTCTCTTCTTTCAAAATGACAAGATTTTGACAGTAATTGCTAAGACTATATGATTCATCATATTTAACTATGTTCCCCCGAGTATCCAAAATAAGATTTTGCATAAGCTATTTTCAACTTTGAGTGGTCAGTGAAGAGACAGTGCAACCAAGATTTTCTAGAATATACAGCCTACACAGCCAGATTTTCTGATATTATTTCATTGTCAGAGCGCAGCTTAAGGATGCTGCCTGAATAAAGAACACTTCTGCAGCATTCCTTAGGCAGTGCTGTCTCAAAGTAGCCTGAAGACCTTAACATGTATGTTAATCTGTATCAATGAGAGCTAAAACCAGAAAAGTATTCAAGTTTACCCTTTTTATCACCTTTCCCCAACTACTTTGGCAAGAAGAATAGTGCACAGCATATTAATTCATGCATTGTTTCTGTGCCATTCCTGGACAGGAACCATCTTTGTTGCAATGTTTACACAGCTTTTCTAGCAAAGTCCATTTGTGCTTTAACGCCATAGAAAATTATTTTACTTCCACTTAATCCTGGGTGAGTCACACAAAAATAAAATGTTTCTAGAATACCAGCCTGCTAAAACTAGGATAGGAATCCACATTGCTAAAATAATTGTTAAAAAAAAAAAAAAAAAAAGTATTTTCAATTACCTGCTTTGGTACAAGTGATTGTAGAACATTAATCCCATGAAAGACAAATCTGTTACAGCTGGCAACTGGCCTTGCAAGTTGGAACGGCCATTTGTGACCTTGCTGCCAGTTGGCTACCTCTATTCACATTAAAATGCAACTGTCTGTAAAAAGCAGCATCCCTCATTTTTCTACAGAAAAAATATATCATAATGCATTTTTCTGAAGTATCAAGTGACAACTTGGAAAAATGTTTATTTTAAGAAAACCTACGTTGGGTTTAGAATCTGAGTGCCTACTTGTGGACATACATGGAAAATTGGAAGAAATGGAAATTTAAGACTTTTAATAGAGTTGGCCTGAGAATTGTGCATGTAAACTTGACGTATGTGCTTGTGTACTTCTATATAGATACACAGATATAAGTGGGAGGGGGTTACTTAGGTAGATGCTTAGTTGTTTATTTACCCACTTTCCCAGTTCTAGAGTGCCATGTAATGGGACACAGCAGCTCATATAAGAACAGGTGACTTAAAATTGTTTTGCTTTCACATTAGCTGCTAACACTTCTGATGGTTATCAAGCTATCAGTGGGCTGTTCTGTGAGCTGTTTTCTTTACATCCTGATGTTTACTGGGTATAAAATATATACTGGGTATACGTCTTACTATTAAGATGCATTCATCACAGCTGGTAATTCTTTGGGTTGTAGGGTCTAGGATTGTGAAATAGTTTTTTTCCAGCTCTATTGTTGCATTAATAAGAAAGAATGATTACTCATTCCTAATATATTTCCTCTAGTACTATGTAGGGCTGGCATTTAGCTGGAGGTAGGATGGGCTGATTTAGTCTTTCTTTCAATAATACCTTTAGAGTCAAAAACGACTGTTAGTGAAAATATGTTATATTGTGGTGTTTCTTCAGGGAAAAGTAAAATCAAGGAGAAAAGGTTAAAGATCACGAAAAGAACCTGCAGAACTGTGGCCTTAAAATAGATATGCAGAGTTTGGAGATTGACTAGGCAGACTGTACCCATACGTTTTGTGCAATTTCTGGAGAAATAGAAACAGAAGCTATAGATGCAATTGCCCACTTCTGACAAATATTTAACTTTGACAAGTTATTCTTTCTCACAGATAATAATAATAATAAGGCCCAATGTAGTACTCAAGTAATGATTGAACAGTATAGCAAATACTATTAGTACAGCAAATAATTAGTATTCACCAAGATATAATATGAATAAATTACTTTTTTTCATGACCCTAACATAACACAAACAGGTGACAGATGATAGGATACAGTAATGTATACTGTAACTTCCCTTGGTTGAACTGAGGAAACAAATCTGGAATATGGAATATTTCAGAACACTTTCTGTGGTTTTTTTTTGGGGGGGTATGGGTGGGTCTTTTGCTTGTTTGTTGTTTTTTATAAATATTCTTGAAGGTCCACACACAAGAAAATATATATAGTGACTATTTTTTTCTCTAAAAATCGAATTTCTGTGACTTTTTTCTCCATTACTTCCCCTTTAAAAACAGTTAGAATAATTACTGTTGGCTTATTTTTTTACAGACCTCAAATGGGAAGAGAGTTATAACTCACATAAAATTAATAGGAAAAAAAATGCACCCATTAAATTTGATCTTTTTTCAGCAAAAAGCATGTTTGGGGGGAAAAGTCAGAAAAATACATGCAATTTTACGTGCAGTACATGTCAATGAAGTTCTTATCTTTTTTAGAAACCTCAAAAGCAGTTTAAAATAACTCTTTTCTACCTTCTTGCATGTCTTTGTCAAAAGGCATCCAGTACATTTTAGATGGTGGGCATAAAGTAATAATGAGAGTAGAATAGACAGTATCTCCGTACCAAACACAGGTATGTATTGCAGCTTATATAGGACTCTGTCTTATTTACAACAATATAAAATCCTCACTTCTAAGGGCCAGAAGGACACAAACTGTGTAACCTTAAAATTATAGCCTGTGAAAGATTATTGTTGATCCTGAATGTCAAATCAGGATTACTCTGCCATTTGGGACACTAGAGCCTTAATTTACCTTTTTTTTCCCACCTCCATTTGTTTCCTTCTTAAAATTATAGTTCCTTCAGAAGAGTTAGAATGAGGCAAGCCATCACAAAGACGGATAATTGAGATTCATGCAGCTGAAGCAGTCAAATATATAAATTAAATGCAATGTAGCAAATGGATGTCATCGTGAACATGTACGATGTCTGAAAGAGAAAGACAGAAAAATGCATAGAAGCTTTCTCCTTCTACACTGCTTTTAGAGTACAAGTCCCCTGTGGCAGAAGTACTGCACAATTTTGGTCCTCAATAAATATTTATGGGAAGCATTCCTTAGTTCCTGCAGTTTTGTAAGGAATAGCATTTATTTTGTACCACTGACGTCCCTTTTGCACTCTGTTATCTCATCTCTCACAGGCTTAATTTCAGTATTTTGTATGGATGATCAGCTTTAAGCACCTGCTCTAAAGACCAAATTAAACCATCAAATTTCAATGGACAGCAGTAAATACAAATGTTGCAAAGTAATTCTCCTAGTGTGCCCATTAAAAATTTTAAATGCATGTAAACATTAATAAATTACTTTTATTAATAATCATGTTTATCATAACCTGCTTCGGATAAAAGCTGAAGGAAGAACAGCAGCCACTGTGTGAGAAAATGTTGAGATGGGCACCACTGTGGCAATAAGGACGAGTCAGAATCCAAAGAAACCGAGCTTACCTGAAATTTCTGAGACTGTACCACTTCCTGTGCATGGCAAAGCAGATATGCTGTGTATGTAGAGCAAGCCTGCCATTGCCACTTGGGCTATTTCTCAGCAGCTGATCATCTTTCCATATGCACAGCAGCCATTTCTTCCAAGTGGCTTTATAAGGTGAAGACAGAACTGCTGCTTTCCAAATCCTAAAATAAAAGAACTATTGGCAATCAATGAATCTTGCAGGAGGTCAGTTCAAAATAGATCAAAAGAAGTGTTTCTTTACAGAGTAGGTAGTGGTCTGACTTGTATCCTCCCTAAATAGCATCACTGCCATTGCTGTCACTGTCAAAGACAGAAATCAGGCTAGACCACTGTCAAAGCATTGGTTTGACTCTGTAGGACACCTCTCATGTGATTACAACCTCTGTTAGCTGTTTTTGTTAATTTTGTGGGGGGAGCAGTTAGCTGGGGACTGTAGAAAGCTGTACATCAAAAATGGCATTTCCACTAGGCTGGGAGCCCTTATGTATGTACAGTACATCAAGGTAAATCCCTGCTTGCCCCAAGGCTTTCTGAAAACGAGGGCTTTACCTACTTTTTCTGTCATCTTTAGCATAGTCAGCCATCTTATCATCTTTATCTAGATTTTGTGCCTGTTCTTCCACCTGGTTCACTGGCAAACTTGCTGGCTGTAGAATATTTCTGCTGTTGATTGCCTCTATAGTTACATTCACAGCTTACCCCTGACTAGTCTCTTTACTTAAATATTGTTAAGGGTTATGGCTTCGAGGAATTTATTAGCAACTTATAGATAGTGGAAGCCTTCCTGTATCTGAATAATCGTGTACAGATCTTGTCTCATTCAGTGTAAATAACTCTCTACCTACTGAGAAGTCTCCCAGTATTTTTACCTTCTATAGCACTTTCCCCAAAATATATAATGAAAATTGTCCTTTTTCTAACTAAGCAGTTCATTTTCTTTACCTCTGTAAGTAGCATTTTCCCCTTTTTCTTCTCTCTTCAATAGAAACATCTTCACTTTGAGCTTTTGTTTTCTTGAAGTCGAGATTCAGCTGAATGCTTTCCATTACACACTTTTTGCGTACAAACAAGCAATCATACACCTGTGGCCACGGTTGTCTTGGTTATATTACAGCTCTGGTATACTTTACAGTACAGCTAATGCTATCTCCTCTCTCAGATAAATGTTTTCAAGAAAATATCTGTTCTCTACTGTTAGGATTACATTAGCTCTCCACTGTAGCCTTGCAGACCTGACCCAGCAAAGAGGTTGGCTGGATCGTACCCTTCCTGCTCACCAACACCACCAGTTTTCTCTTAGATCCACCTAGGGGATGGGTCATTCCAGAATGGTGACCAAGAACAGGTGTAGTACTCAGCTGCCTTTAGCAGCAGCTTGTAGGGCACCTGATTTGCCTGTGCCTAAAGAGAGAGGATTCACCCTTTCAGCCTTGAAAAGCCTTTCTCCCAGCTTGCACAACCCTTTTACTGCTGCTGCTGAAAAACAGCATGGCTCCGCAGGCTGCACTTGTATGGAATCTCTCAGCCATAATGCTCCTGCATTTCTTCCACCTTCTGCCTCTTCAGCACCCAAAAAACCTGCTGTCTGAGATTTTTCCTATATCCCCCATGATTTCCTGATGAAGACCCTCAGCTCAGGTCTTTCCCTCTCCCTTGGAAGGAAACTGGAATTTACTCCCTGTGCAATGTGGGGATAAGGCAGTAGGAACCCAAGAAGGAAAAGGTTTGCTTTGTGTGAAACAGAGAGGAAGAGGGAGAGGCAGACTGAGAGAGGAATAAAAAAGGATACAAACACAAAAGTAATTTCCAAATGCAGTTACTGTGCTGGAAGAGAGAGGAGGCATTGCATACAGTTTAGATGGAGTGTACATAAATCATCTTGCATTATGAAAGATAGGAGTTGGTACACTTTAGACCTACCCTCTTGTCTCTTCCCTCTGATGAATTTCCCCTCCATCCCCCTCTATATTCAGCAGATTCAGTGCAGCATGTGCTGGAAAAGGAGCTGCTGTTTATCAAATTAATCTTGAACATGCTGAGTCTCCAGCCTGCTTGTGGGTATGCGAAAAAAGTACACACAAGTGTCTCACACTTATCTTTTCTCATTTATTCTTAAAGGAGCGATTCCCCTGACAGTTTGCCACTCACTAGCAATTCCCAAATAACAGTATCTGAAATTCTTCTTCCCAACCCCCCCAACTTAATGCAAGTATGATATAGGATCCTGAATTGCAGTTTTGTGTTATCCAGTAATTTCAGATAAACACCAAAGGGTTAACAACTGTTGCTACAGAATTTATGAGCAAATCCAATACCATTTTAATCTTCTCTAATTAACCTTGGTGTAACCCAGAATTAGCTTCTGATTTACTGTAGCTTCCTGAATGCTTTAGGGTAGAATAAGTGACAGAGATCACAACATTAATGTACATTTTAGTCTTTGAGTTGAATTAACATTACAGCTTTAATTCTCATGTTATTTACTTCAGTTTTAAACTGACACGTGTCCATTATGACCACAATTTTCTTAATCCACAGCAAATTTAGCTAGAAAGAAAACCAGGCCTGCAATGCTGAGTTAAACAATCCAACACTTGCACTGTATAGGCTTTGCGCTTTCTTTCAGAGATAGGTGGGTTATTTCCAATACCTGCCGATCTCTACTTTTAATCAGATCTCATTTCTGTACAATTATCATTTCAGGCTTCTGTTGATTGCTTTTGCTAGGCATAATGAGTAGAAAGAAACACTATCTCATTGTGCAGAATATTGGATTGGTTGGTGTAATAGACTGAGTTCTATTTTTTGCCTTGCTCTTTGAAAAGTTAATTTTCTCTTTCATCAAATAACTAGCAGACTACTAATAGCATATAAGGTTTTAGAGGGATTTGCATTAAAGAATGCAGCTGAGTGCCTTATCTACTTTTGGAACCAGAGTGACATATGGATGCTTTTTTACTATTGAATACCTAAGGTAAAGTTTAATGCTTGCTGCAAGCCCCCCTTAGTTTTAAATTCATGGAATGAGAATGCGGATTAGCTCTCCCTGAAGCACAACCATAGCATGGGGAGGAGGTGGTGGTGGTAGCACAGGCTTTGCAAACATAAAGTTGCAGGTTCAAAGCCTCATCAAAGGAGCAGAACCCTTCTTTCCAGTTTGAAGCTCAGAGAAATCTTCTTATGTCATATGCCATTGTATTGGGCCCTTTATCACAGCGAACGATAAGTGCCCTGGGGCAAGAGCTGAAACCATTTGACAGACAGGATGCATTTCATTTGGTGGATGGTGCCTGGGCCTCTACTTGCCACAGAACATGGGGAAACAACAGTGTAGAGACTCTGTGACTAAGATTTTCTGCAGTCAAAGTAGCAAGGGAGGGCCTGCTTGGATAAGGCTTTGAGCAACCTGGTCTAGTGGAAAGGTGTCCCTGCTTATGACAGGGGGGTTGGAATTAGATGATCTTTAAGGTCTCTTCCAACCCAAACCATTGTATGATATGGCCTAAAAAGAGTCATTGGTCCTTTCCAAAATGGCACTCTTAGTACAATTCACATGTTTTCCTTTATAGAACCTTATCCTTTATACCCCAAATCTGAAGGCAGTCTTAGGAAGGCTGGCATGCTAAGGAGCCATAATTATTTCCACTCTGAATACTGTCCTAAAACCAAGTCAGAGTACACTTTCTAATATCAGCCTCAGCATGATTCCTTAATCTCTAGTCTACTTACCCCTAACCATAAGCCTAACACTGACCCTAGGCTTTGCCCTGATTCAGTGCAACCTGAAAGAATGAAATACCATATTTTCATTGATTAATCTAACAGCTGTTGTGTTAAAAATACTTAACAGTAATTGTCTCTCTCACAGTAATTGTCTACTTTGAATTTTACTCAAATGTACTCTACATTATTTTTACTAAACTCATTGTTTTAAATCCTTGTCTTACTAAATATAGCACTTACATCATCCCCAACTCCTACCTATGATGAGAGCTAAGGGCCCTTCAATGGCTCCCAGGAAAATGACATTTCTTATTTTTTCACAGTGTAATGTAATAGCAACTGTCCTAAAGTAACTCGAGGCTTTCTCCTCTAAGCATTTCCATTCAAATTATATAGATGTTATTTACTGTGCCCTATTTATTATACAAATGGTAGCATTTATCTGAGACCCAATTCAATGATTCCAGAAAGAATGATGCAGTATTTAAGTAACATAAGTAACTCGTAATCTTAAAAATATTAGAAGAACTAATAACCCAGATGGTCTTGTCCACAACCACTGGTTCTTGTCATCACTGCTGCTCTTGTACACATGTCAACATAATGAGCTGAACTCCAAGTGACATAGTAACAGTTACTACTCGAAGAGTGGGCAGAAAGCCTAAAGAAAGAAGTGCCATGAACATTTGCTTGCTACAAAAACATACTTTGGGAAAACGTTTCTAGAGTTACTCTGTTTTCCCACCGTGGTAGCTAGCAATTCACATGCTAAGCAAAACTTAACATTAAGCCAAGACTGCAAAATAGTACTAGGTAAGATGAAGGAACACTTCTGATTTTCTCAGCGACTAAATTAGCAGATTCTCTTCTGAACCTCTTTCATAGCACTCTCAGTTATAGATTACTTCTCTAAACCTTTACATTAATGCTGTTCGTAACCCCAGGCTCGGATGTTTTCAATAGCATTTAAAAAATAGAGATGACAGTAACTTGATTCTGACAAGTCTCAGTTACAGTGGGGAAGGGGAAGCTGTCTGAAGCCAATGCTGATCAGCTGTGTTCACCGTGCATCGCACAGATCGTCTGAAAGAAGGCAAGCCATGTACTCTATGTATTAAAAGAATATCTACAAGTAAGTGTTTATTAAGTTATTTCAGCTGTAAGAGGCCTGACAACAGAAATTGTAAAGTAATGTTTCGCATTCAAAAGGCCGGCAAGCATGGGACTGACGTATACTGTCAAAAATAGTGCAAAACAAATGAACACAGCTAAAATCTTTCGAAGTACCAGGGATGGAAATTTAACTGTCTAGCTTTGGAAAGAAAATAATGAAACTTTACAGTTCCCTTGGTATTTTCTTTCTTGCCTTCTTGAGTTTATTGACATATGAGCATTATGTTAATTTGACTCAAAGAACTTGTATTATTATTAATAATAGCAATTCAATATAACTTAAAGTTCAATTAATTATAATTAATTAACTTTAACACTTATATACACAGTGATAACTGGGGCATTGATTTCCAGTTCCTAGCTTTTAATTTGCCTTTTTAAAGTAACATGCTACTTTGTTTTTGTGTTTGGTTTTTTTTTTAATTTTGTTCTCAGCTGTTACATGTTTGAAGACTATTGTCACAGTAATTTATATTATTTAAAATAATAAAATAATAATAAATGGGTGGCTTGTGCTTGTATAATATGATGTTTATATGTTTGTATTTATTACACTTCACATGTTTTTAGAGTATTAAGTAACCTTGGACTCATTCTCCTACTTGTTTGCATTATTTCATATAATGAACAAATAATTAAAAGAACTGTAAAATATTTGAAAAAATACATTATAAATGCAAGGAAATATGACTTGCATATTTCATGAATAAAATGACATGCATAAAATTCATGAAAGAATTTTACGAAAGCAATCATTTTTCATTATAGGAGGAATGTATCTTGTTTTTCTTTAATGCAGAACAGTTTCTTGTATCTACTACTTCTATGCTGCTTGCTTGGAAATTTTCTTTATGAGATGAAGCATAGTAATGTTTAATTAAAGACTTAGCTACAAAACAGAAGAAATAAAAAAAAAAAATCAATAATGATAAAAAAGTCAAACA
Source organism: Nyctibius grandis (assembly GCF_013368605.1). Classification (NCBI taxonomy): domain Eukaryota; kingdom Metazoa; phylum Chordata; class Aves; order Nyctibiiformes; family Nyctibiidae; genus Nyctibius; species Nyctibius grandis. The sequence continues at coordinate 75,488,199 of NC_090663.1, read as the reverse complement.
GACTTGGCAGACCTGTGTTTGAAGAGTTCTTACACTGCAGCCATCTAGTGCCAAAAAGCAAGACTCAACATACAATACCTTGTTATTATAAGGTACTATTTCTTCTTGATAGGTGACAATAAATTTATGAAGGCAAAAACTGTCTACCGTATGTTCCGGTATATAAAAATGTTTAACTGCTAACTAAGCACATGAATTCCTTGTGAAATAGAATGTTTTCTTCCTTTTGCTTATTATCTAATTAAATGCTTTGAGTTGCATTAAATAATTCTTAAAATTGTTCAAGCAGCACTGGAAGAGGAGTTACTAGGAAGACTGTTATTAGCTAGTCACATTATTTACCTTACGTTAAGTCTGCAGAAAGGCTTTGATGGTCAGTTATGTTGAATGGGAAATCTGATATTGTTTCCTACACATTTTTTCCCCCAAACAAAAAACGATAACTGCTAGACTTTCTGCTGTTGAAGCATTTTGTATTTCCCTGGTGGCAATGAAAGTATAAAACATTCCACGTAATACTAGGCAATTGCTATGTAAAAAAGAATTACAAATGCAATATTCCTGATTACAGAATATGCCATCCAGATAAAAGGCAAACTGGACTTCAGTAATTCATTATACCAGTAAAACGTCTATTAAATTTTTATCCACTTTTTACAATAGAGAGATACTTTTCTAAACTGAGGAAGTGTGGTCTGGATGATCGGGTAGTGAGGTGGATTGTGAACTGGCTGAAGGAAAGAAGCCAGAGAGTAGTGGTCAGCGGGACAGAGTCCAGTTGGAGGTCTGTGTCTAGCGGAGTTCCGCAAGGATCGGTTCTGGGACCAGTTCTATTCAATATATTCATTAATGACTTGGATGAGGGATTAGAGTGCGCTGTCAGCAAGTTCGCTGATGACACAAAACTGGGAGGAGTGGCTGACACAACGGAAGGCTGCGCAGCCATTCAGAGAGACCTGGACAGGCTGGAGAGTTGGGCGGGGAGAAATTTAATGAAATATAACAAGGGCAAGTGTGGAGTCCTGCATCTGGGCAAGAACAACCCCATGTACCAGTACAAGTTGGGGGCAGAGCTGTTGGAGACCAGCGTAGGGGAAAGGGACCTGGGGGTCCTAGTGGACAACAGGATGACCATGAGCCAGCAGTGTGCCCTTGTGGCCAAGAAGGCCAATGGCATCCTGGGGTGTATTAGAAGGGGTGTGGTCAGCAGGTCGAGAGAGGTTCTCCTCCCCCTCTACTCTGCCCTGGTGAGGCCGCATCTGGAGTATTGTGTCCAGTTCTGGGCCCCTCAGTTCAAGAAGGACAGGGAACTGCTAGAGAGAGTCCAGCACAGAGCCACGAAGATGATTAAGGGAGTGGAACATCTCCCTTATGAGGAGAGGCTGAGGGAGCTGGGTCTCTTTAGCTGAGAGAAGAGGAGACTGAGGGGTGACCTCATTAATGTTTATAAATATGTAAAGGGCAAGTGTCAAGAGGATGGAGCCAGGCTCTTCTCAGTGACATCCCTTGACAGGACAAGGGGCAATGGGTGCAAGCTGGAGCACAGGAGGTTCCACTTAAATTTGAGGAAAAACTTCTTTACGGTGAGGGTGACTGAACACTGGAACAGGCTGCCCAGAGAGGTTGTGGAGTCTCCTTCTCTGGAGACATTCAAAACCCGCCTGGACGCGTTCCTGTGTGATATGGTCTAGGCAATCCTGCCCCGGCAGGGGGATTGGACTAGATGATCTTTCGAGGTCCCTTCCAGTCCCTAACATTCTGTGATTCTGTGATTCTGTGTAATAAGCGTCTTTCACTATTGTAGTACAGTTTCTCATACAGCAGTGCCTTTAAACTTAGTTGCACTTAATGAGCTGCAAACAATGTGTTTAAAACAATGAAGTGCTTAGCACCACAGGAAAGTAAGGGTGCTTAGCACCTTACAATAGCAGATCCAACACTATTGCTGCTTGACTTTTAAATTACTGAATATAAAAAGTTTTTTTTTTCCATCACAACTGGAAAGTAGTTAGAAAATGTCTGTGCACATTCAGGGAGATGCTATTGATCTGTTCCTTTTCTTCAGGGACTAAAGAATGTCCAGATCTGTTACACACTCGAAGAGTGAATGACAGAGATCTTATGCCCTTTAAAATAGCTTTTGGGAAAGACCTTATAGTACTTCCAGACTGAGTAGGAAAAAGGGTGGGTGGGGTGTTTGCTTTCTAAGTGTTTCACCACCTGTAAACTAGCTTACCTGAACTTCAGAGTGAAATAACAAAAGAGGGTAAACAGCCACACAGAGGTGAAGTGACCAAACATTACCACTGAGAATTGAAGGTTACTTCAACTTCAAAGCTCATTCAGGCTGGTCTTTCACTTCTCAGTTGCAGGGCTGGATGGAAAACAGTATTAAAAGGAGAAAGAAGAGGACAGACACAGATAAAAAAGGCTAGTGTCCATGGTACTCTTACAGAATGTAGAGCACTGAAGTCTATCTGTGTGCTGAATACTTCTGACTTTGACTAGAGATTCCAGTGAGATCTTGATGAATGCTTTGTTGAAACTATCATATTAAAAAACTAAAAAAAACCCTCAGATTTGACAGACTTGTATGTGTAAAGGTAATAATCTATTGTTGAAGAGATTATTGTAAAGTTATAACCAGCCCTCTTTAGATGTATGAATAAATGTATCAACTGTGGAAATCTTGTGTAGTGTCTATTAGGAAAAAAGGATGAGAACTGGTTTCAGGTGTTAAAACCAGCTACAACTGGCTCTAAATCTTATCACAAATATTTTGGTCCTCCACAAGGTACTTCATTCAACTGATAGCCTATCATGTCAGGATAACATAGCACAAAACATTATCAAAAAACATTTACAGAAAGTAATTATGATGTCATGATAATTGTGATGTAATCTTGACATTATTTCTTTCTTTATTCTACTAGTGAAACATAACTGATAAAGTTTCCAGTAGACTTAATTCATCTATTAGACTTGTGTCATTCTGGGTGCTCACTAGAAAATCAAAATAAAAGGCATAGTATAATGATGGAATAAGGAAAACAGAGAAAAAGCTGATCTATATCTCTGTTTCCACTGAAAGCAATATATAAATTAATGCCTTTAACACCAAGAAGTTTGGTTTTTTTTAAACTAATTCATTAGTTTAAGCATAGGTAGAATCTGTATTTGCCACTTTGTTCTGTTAGTCTGGCATATGAAAGTATAGTCTTGCTTTAAAACAACAAGTTACTAAACTTATACAAAGCCAATAGCACTTTAGGACATAGAGTATTTTACATTTTCATATTTTTTTTTCATTTGGAAGATTTGCTGTACCTATTAACTTTTTCTTAGTAGATGCTCCTTGTGAGATTGAACACTTTTCATATCATTAATTTTCCCTAAACACATTTTCAGTGCTTTTATGTGATGTTAATAAAAGCCGAAACACTAGTTTTCAGAAATCATATGGCTGGCACAACCTATAAAGATGTCGATTCCAAGTGACAGTCAACACATTGCAGGATGAAACCATATGTTTATAGAAAAAACAGAGAGGAATTTATCACAACAAAGTCTTTTGCACTTGACTAAAAGTAATTGCCCATCTTTAACTAGATTCAGTCAAGTCAAACTTAGATATTAAATCACAGTTTTAGTATTGGCAAACCAGACACAATCTTATGATAGAACCAGCTGCCACCCATATGTGACTTTTCAATAACAGTGAGGACGACATTTTCCAAATATAACTGCATTAAAGATTATGCTTCTCTTAAGATAAAGCCTAAAGAGAAGCCATGAAAAGACTGGAAAAACACATTCCCATACTTCAGATAGAAAAATTGTTACAGTCACAATTAACTGACTTATTCTATAAGAAAATTATTTTTCTAATAATAAATGGCATTGGTTGAAATTTACTACTTTTACTTTTCTGAGAAAATAATTAGAAGGATAATAGCCACAGCCTTAGACTCTATGTTTTAATATGCTTGTATATTGTACCTCTATTGAACTTATTCAAGGCTCCACATGGAATTTGATTTCCAGGTAGGGCTGAATGGTAAGTTTCATCCTTTTCAACTCTGAGAAAAAATGCTGACCTGAAAGCAAGATAAAGACCACAAATTCAAATTCAAGCTCTTTTCCAGGCTGCTAAGAGAAATCACATTATATTATGTGGTATATAACATGGTAACCCAAGCAGCATTCCTCTGAGTTTAAAGAAATGTGTAGCACAGTTTATAAAAGGATATATCAGAAGATCTGTGAATACTGGCCTCAAGCCAGTGATGTCACCAAGCCTTAATTGCTTTTTTATAGCATCTTTCAACAGCAGTGTTTCAGCAATGTATTATCTTCACTATATATTATTTCTGGAAGCTTTCTAGCTTTTATATCTAGAAAAAGAGTATAGTAGTAATCTTCAGTATCTGATTTATATTTAACTAGTAATCAAGGGAGTCAGGCAAAAAAATGTGCATTTTATCTGCTTTAGTAATTGTTCCACATAAAGAACTAATAACCTACTTCATTGATTGGAACAAGAGAGGTATACAGTATGGATCTATATGTCCTGATCTGAAACCATACCAGGCCCAAAGTGTTGATTTTTGTCTTGAAGTGCATCTGTAAAGATTTATTCTGCTAAATTTGTGTAGTACTCGTGATAGATAAATGAGGTAAAGCACCATACTCCAGCAGTTCCCATTTTTAAGACAATTTTTTTTGGTTGCATGCAACTTTTCCAAAGTTTAACTCTTTGGATAAGCCCATCCTAGTTAACTGCATTTTCTATACAGATGATTCCTTTGTTTCTGGTGAAAGAGTCAGGGAAGTTAATGTACTAAGGCTTCATAAGAAGTGGTTTGCCTAACCTTTGTCTGAGCAGTTTTATTGCTTCTATGTTTTTTCAAATGTGGCAAGGACTTGTCAAAGGGGAGCTTGTGTCAATCCTGTGAAAAGTCATCCAAAATTTGACAAAACGGTAAAGCTTAAAATCAGTGTTCATGAGGGAGCTGGGTGAAAGCATTAACTGGTATACTATTATGGACTTTGCTATAATTATTTCTCAATTCAGTAATACCTTCAATGTCTATCAATATGATATATACCTTAGACCTGTTGTTTGTTTGTTTGCTTTTTTAAATCTAGTTCAACTGTTAACTCCAAACATTGCTCTCTTCATTCATGCACAGATTTAAATATCTAGATTTTTAGAGCATCCGACTGCTGCCTATGTTTTCACGGAAATTAAACTCACTCTTCACCAAAGACAACTCTAAGGTAAATATTCAAGTGTATCATTATATTCTCATTTAGAGTAAGGTTTTAATCCTGTCAGAAGTAAAACTTCTCAAAAAACTGAGCGAATTAAAATACAGCCAGTAAGCTTTTGAAATTACAGGATATCTAGCTCCTATTCATCTGTCCCTGACTGTCATTTCAGTAAAAGCTGTACTGAGTGATATTTGTGCAGTCTGCATGAGACCATGAAATCAAAGCTTAGTGCATTGTACATCAGGTGTGATGCTTTCACATAAATGTATTCCTTCCACTGAAGCACATCTTCATAGATCCTTCAACCATGGAGTAGCTTCCAGATGGAGTGGAGGTTTCCAAGATAAGGCCATAACTTTTCTGGTTAATAATAAAGTAATGTGGAGATGAAAGCTCATTTTTTTCCCAAGTCTTCTACATTTGATTCATTGCTCTTTTGCAAGTGAAGCTATCTTTCTTATGACCCAAAACCAACAGTTATATGTCACAAAAGTGTGAAGCTCATGACATTGACAATCTTTACTTTTTCTGTCCTTGAATACCGTTATTTTTTCTGCATTTATATTATGGCTATTTTAATTTTAAATAATAAAAGTGGTATTATAAAAATAAATCTTTGTTTATTTTTTCAACATATAATTATTTTCTATTTTTTAGATTTTTTGATACATTTCTTGTTGAGAAGCCAAATAAAAGTTTGATGGATTTCCATAAAAAGATTCTAATGCACCCAATTTCTAACTAAATAGGCAAAAGAGATTTCTTCATGCCTTTTTTCCCCTGGATTTTCCTAACTTTCCTAATTGTCATTATGAAACTAAGTAAATTAAAACAACAAAGAAAAAATCAATTTTACTCCTGGGATAATTTGTATGAACTCATTCTGTCAAATTTTGTGATTTATAATCTCAGTGTCAATTTCTGTTATTGTTTTCCTCTTTATTACTATGTTAGAGATCCACAAAAATGAGCAAGTATTCCCCAGTAAAGATCAAGGAGCTAAGGATTTCTCTCTTATGTCACCTGGGGTTTTGAGTAGTGATTCTCAGAATATAACTGATAGAGTTGATTCCTCAAAAAATGAATGTGATTTTTTCAGTTTCAGACACTGAAGGGAAAAGTGGTTCGGACACCCTTAGAGCTACACACTTGACATATAGGAGGATGTAAATGAACCCACAACTTCATTGTCCTTTCCAAGAAGCTTTAAGTCCTTTTAGCAAAGGGGAACATTAACACAACAGTGTGTTGATAGTTTCTGAAGGTAAGGGCCAGCTGTGTTCACAAAAGAAAGGCTGCCTACTTTCTTGGTGAGGCTCCAGGGTATATGAATTCATGTACTTAAAGCTCTTCAATAAAGTACTTCACTGACCTCAGTGGCATCTGCTGGCTGGCTCTTGCCAAGAGCATGCATTCAATCGTTTCCCTCAGTAGTTCTGGATCCCATCTGGAGGTAGCTACATTTCTTCCTACGTGTATGTGACTAAGGTACTTCACACAGGGTGTTTTACTATTTAGGCCTGCTGGACAATGTCTGTTATATCTCTCTGAATTTGATTTATCCTTTTGACTGATAGGTACGTGTTTAAAGTTTACCATACCTACATGCGAGTTGAAACACAGGGATTTTGATTTTTTTCTGTTTTGCTTTCCTTGCTTTAAGACACAGATTTCTTAAAAATTAATAGAAACTTCAAAAATATACAAAAATAATGAAAATTCAGTTTGGTTGTCATTTACATGTTTAACATTAGTAATTGTGGTACATATTTTAAATGAAATGTTGGCTTAAGCTAGGCAATACCATGTATTTTGCAACTATTATAGGTAAGGGCAAAATCTACTCTCAAATCCATGTGGCAGTCTTCATTTGAATGCATTCACCTTCTTACAAGGCTGAGTAAGCACATGAAAAGATGCTACAGTGCACATTGTCTTTAAAGTTATGAAGTGTCCAGAAATATCTAGTGTTTGTCATAGTAAGGGAGTGCAAATGTGCTTTTATAAAGCTCTAGTCAATTCCTAATACACCTTTGAATTGCTTTGATAAACTGATGAGACCTCTCTTGACGCAGGGATGAATTGGGACTAAATTATTATTTTGTGTTGAGTCATTAAATTATGTAGGGTTCATGTGAACTAATATCTACAGGCAAGACAAATCGTCTCACCTGTGGCCTGAACCAATGACTTCAAAGCTGAATCATTGATCCAGTATTCCAATTAGCTCTCTTTTGTGTAGGTGGATAATCCTTTAACATCAGGACAAGCTTGGACTGTCTCAGCTTGATGCCTATTTTCTTCACTGCCAACAGTTGCAATCAACCTACTGTTCCTGCAGCAAACAGTTCTGGAAGCTATTAGTGCTTTTACAGATCTCAACAGACAGTGTTGCTGCACATTTGCAGACAACTGTTACATACGATTAGTGTCAAACCAACCTACTAAACCAAAATATTCTGAAAAGGAAGATTTAAGGCATGAGAATTATAGTGCCGTTGGAAAAAACTTATTCCTTTTTAAAGGGAATATGGACTTTCCCAACATAACATTTTAATTTTTATTTTACTCTAAACTGAAAGTGGCTTTGGAAGGAGAAGTTATAAATGCCACGTAGCTATTCAATATTCCTGAACATGGAGGTAAATGTAAGTAGATCTATAAAATCAAAGAATGCTATGAAACTAAATGTTGCTAAGCTCACATTTTTACACTAAGCGACTTCACATTTACTGTAAAAGGTATTATAAAGGAAAATAAACTCCATTATATGTAATTTAAGAATATTATGCTATAATCTTGATGTTCTCTTTATCTTTTTTGGATGCACTGGACAGCTTAAAGTTGACATTTTCAAAAAATTCTTTTTTGTGATGTTCAAAATAAATATAATTTACAGCGTGGGCCCTAAAAATCTGACCTAAAAGAAAATTCTACTACTATGTTAGCTACATTAGGCTTAATATTAGCATATTACAAAGTGAAAGGAAGACACCTGTAGGCATTTCAGTTTGAGTGCATCATTTAAGCTTGCATCCAAAAGCTGTGCTCAGAGTCTGAACTTTCATCACAAAAATAATTTTAGAGCTTTTATAAAATGCCAGGGTGGTAGGGCTGGATCCTTAGTACTATGGCTCTAGCACTTAGGGCTAGATTAGAACCATAATTAGGACGCCTAAAGCAAAGGAGAAATTGACAGTCATAGTATACCTCACTAGAGAACAGGTTTCCACTCACCCACAGTTATTCTGAACTGCTTTCTTATTCTGCTCCTCAACCACTTTTTCCCCTCTGGAAGATTTCCTCTTTTGTTGCTTTGCACAGAGATGAGGACTGGCAGGTCTTTTTCCATCATCCTCTTGCTATCCACTTATGAGAAGAGGTGAAATAAGCCCATGCACTGCTTTTCCTTCTCCGTGCACTCTGAACCAGTCTGAGCCTGCAAATAAGATGATATTCAATTGTTTGAGGAATGGTATTACTGGTTAATGCTAGTCTTCAGTATTTTCAGTCTCTGCAAGCCATGTTAGAAAATCCGTCTGATTATATGAATGCTTATATCCTACTATCAGTCAGGATTTTTGCCTTAAACATTAAATATTTGTTAGCTGAATGTTACTTGCCTCCTCAGCTGCATAATATCATTTTCATTATTTACTGTGATATCAACTTCCTAGTTGTCCTAAGGAATTTCACTATAGAAAAATAAACATTGCAGTTATTAAACTATGGGGTTTACATTATAATAATTCAGCAAAAAAGAACTGCATTCAACTAACAGTGTGGTTGTGCCACAAGGGGAAAACAATCTGTAGCAAGACATCAAATTGGTTTCAGGAAAATAGCTGAAGAGTCCGTGCCAAAGAATGCTGCTGCTGCATTGTGTTTGCATTTCTGTGATGGGATTTACATAACTCAACATGACATTATATTGGCCAAGACACAAATCTAGTCTTTAATCCAACAAGACGCACTGAGCTTGCTGTGTTGTGTCACCAAGATCCCCTCTGACAAGCTTCTGTATCTTACCCAACCAAATACAATCTTTATGCGTGTTTATCCATTTAATACTTGCTGCATGTTACCCACTGCCTGCATGGCCACAAAGTTACAGTATACAGATATAAAATGCCCTCCTTGCAGACAAGTTATTTGCCATTGATATATAAGCGCCAAAATGGCAACTGCAATTCCGTTTACAGAGTGAATGAAAATACATCTTTCCTCTATTGGATCATCATTGCCCCTTTAATCTTTCTGGATATTTTCATTCCCCTCGTATTTATTAGCACTTAATGACTTTTTAGCAAGAACACTCTTAGAATCACAGTCTGTCCATTAAGCATACCACCAAAGATGTACTTTTGCAAAACACTAATGAAGAATGCAATTGCAAGTCTGTGCTGTAGACAGAGTTCCGGTTCTGTAGGCTGTGTAATAATTTTGAAAGAAAATACTTACTTGATTCTTGCTTAGATTGCTCAAGTTTTGCCTAAAACTTCACTTCACAATTACTGTTGCAGTCCTTCATTGATTGTTTGTCGAAAACAAAACTGCAGTCTCCCTGAGGAAAGGTAGATACACAAATTTGTTTCTAAGTTTGAGTGCTATGAATAGCAATATCAATAACACCATTAGGCTGCTCAGTGTCAGCTTACAACTGACACGGGAGCAAAATACAATTTTACTAGTCTAGTGTTTAATCCTGAAACCATGTTTGCATTCAAGTTTTGCCTTTTATAGACACAATTACCATGTAAAATGACAGCATTAGAGAGATGACTATGAGAAAAAAACCCACAGCATCCCAAAATCACCAGTATAATCCATTCTAACAGCTAGTTTGCTTGCATTTTTGAAACTTTTCTGCACAGCATTTAGTCTGTTTTGAGGCAACAGGTGGCTGCTGACTAGGCATAACTAGATTCAGGCAAAAATATCCTGCAAGAAATGCATCATTTTCCTGTGCATTTATGGATTTGGTTCAACTCTGTTGTGGAAACCCCTTAAAAGCTTCCCTCTGCTATTGGGAAAATGTTGAGGTCAGTTGGAGTGCTCCAGCTAACACTGCCTGGATTTAAATATCTCTGATTAACAGGTTCATTCTCAGTAAAGATTTGTCAGTTCAAGATTCACTTTCCCATATGCTCTGTCAGACTCCAAATCTGTTGAGCATGGTATAGAAGTCCATTGCTCTCACACTTTTCTCATCTTTGGAACCCTTCTGACTGTTGCCTTTAGACATATCCTTTCTTTTCTGTAATAATTATTAGATTTTATTTCTGTACTCAGATACTTATTAGAAAAGGCAAATATGAATAATAGAGTGGTTGAAAACTTAGGAACAACAAAGAATCACTATGAAGCAAAAATTCAACTGGAACTTTCTGGAGGAAAATAGGATTATGTTGCTTCAAACTGCATGAAATGCATTGCAATGCTACAATAAAGAAAATTAAAAAAAAAAAACAGACTCATAAGCTCTTACTAACATCTGTCACCACATAGTATCCCAGTAACTATACCTTCATAGTAGTTTAGTACATCTTCACTCTAAACCACCATCTGTTCTGGTCTATAAAACTGCATTTGTAGTATGGGGGGAAAGAGTGTCTTTTAAAGTCAGAAAATTAATTCGTATATGAGTTGTGATAATAAAAATGCCTATTTAAAGTATTGTATTAGTTCATAAGCAGAATAATCCTATTAGCTGAAAAGATTCTAAAATGGATTTTGACAATTGCAGTAAGTCCTGGTTCAGGAGTTTCTCAGCAATGAGCTGATGACAACTCACTGACACTTCCATAAAGTGGAAGTCTAGACTTCTCTCAGACATTCACAAGTTGAAATGTCTTTATATTTCAGTAGATCCAGTTTCCAAATGCATTGTTAGAAAGTTCATTTTTTGACAAACCAATAGACAAAGTGACTTTCTTAAAACTTAGCATCCAAAACATAACTTCAGTCTATAACCAGTTCTATCCAATACCTCTACTTAGCTGTACACTTCCCATAAAATGACTGATGAAAACAAACAAAACCTAAGAAAGTAGAAGGAAATTTATCCATCAGCAGGATATTTTTTGCTTTTTGCTGCCTGCGATTATCATCTTGGTCATGTCACACTCAAAAGTAAAGTTTGTGTTTTTAGAGTTGGTATAAAGAACTATTTCATTAGTAAGAAACTGCAATAATATAGGGACTCTGTGAGAGTTTAACATTTTCTTCTGTTTCAGTCAATGCAAGTGTGCTACATCCTAAGTGCTGCTTTGATTGGTGGGCTTGGGAAAAAAAATTACATTATTAGGGTTTATACACTTGTGCACTAAAATGATAAGGAAGCAAAGGGGAACTATTAACATTTGGAATTAATTTGGAATTAGAGTTATAATAAGGAGTGTGCTGTTAAAAAATGAAAGCTCTGGTTGATGGAAACATTTTTCTGTCTGGGAAAACAGTATTTCAGCCTTTGGACTGATTAGAGTACTTCTAGAAGAAAAAAACCAGATTGTTCAGCAAGCAAAGTTTTCAGCAAGGATGTGGCTGAAACAAACAGCATGGAAAGTGTGCCAACTAAGAGTCAGTATCTGCCACTGTTACTCATCCTCAACAATAACAGCGAGTTTTTAGCTAAAATTTCTTACACATAAGGAATGTTTGTGTCAGACTATGTTCAAAGTAATTGAATCTGGCAGAACTGAATAAACTCTGAGGTGCTTTTCAGAACTTTATGGTAACATTCCCTGCACTATCAAAAGCTTCATCAACTTCCAAGACTAATTTTATTGTGTCTGCAAGTGACCCTTTATAGAACAGAGAACAACCTAAGTATGTGTGACTCTGTCCTGGGCATAGCCTTGTACTACGTGGATTATTGTAAATCAGTGGGCACTTTTTTCAACAGTGACATTTAGTGGGAAAAAAGATTTCTCAGAACTTTTCTTAGACATTTGAGTTTTGCCAGAAAATTTTCATTACAGGGGCTTTTTCTTAGTCCCAGGTAGTATTCTGAATCAAAACTAGAGAACAACTTCGCAACAATAAATAGTTTGATTACCAGAGTATTTCCCTTGTATGAGAGGCTCACATTAAATTTACACAAGCCACGGGTAACATCTCAGTCTTGACACACTCTTATAGTCAACACTAGGCTATCGATAATTTTACTGTTTGGAAATTTCCCATTTCTGTCATTTTCACAGAAGACAGGAAAAGATTTACCTTTCAAGTAAGTATTGAATGGAATACCTATTATCTACATATGTATATGTGTGTATATACATGCAGAGTTATATATGTATATACATGCAGATTTACACATAGATGTATAGACATATATTTATGAATCGAGTAAAAAGATCACTGTGGGAAAAAATATTTCCCTCGTCAGTCTTTCTATAAAAAAACCTCCAAAACTAAGCAGAATCATGACAGAAATTACAGAGCTGACCAGAAAATACAATATAAAATGTTTGCAAGGCTTGTTTGAAGTATAGATATTAGAGACTGGCAAAGAACTTGATATTAATATAAATATCTTTAACGTTAGTCCAACAATAACTGCAAGAAATCAAGATGCTTTGAGTCTTTTCATCAGTGAGATCCAATACTGAGGTAGCTTTTCTATGGTTAATAGTCACAACAAACCAAACTTGTGAGCAGCTGCTGGAGAAAATAGCTTATTGATGTTATGCTGGGAAGGAACATGAGCCTTGCAATATGTGCAGCAACCAAATGCAATAAGAACTGTACATTTGATTTGAGATGAAATATTCGTTTAAAATGTTTACAATTGTAGTACAGCCTTTATTCAATATTTCTTTCATTGCTATAACTTTGTAGAAACAACTTTTGAGCAGTGGGTAAGCGCCCAAAATAAAATAAATGATAGAGTAAGAGAGACAATTTATAATGCATAATAGATTGAAGAACAGGTGCATCAGGAAGTTTTATGTTTTGGACAGATTGTAAAACTGAAATATTTGGATGTGACTGGATTATAAAGTCTGTAAGCAGAGGTAATGCAAGGAAACAGAAGTAAAGCAAACTGTTCTATATTTGATAAGTATTATTGTCCTGACTTGAAATACTAGACACTATTTAGAAACATTTGGGTGGGAGGATGGACATGTCTGAAAATAAATATAGCGAAACTTCCCTCATTTACTATTTTTACTCCTGCTTCTATGCTTGAGTTTGTTAATATTGTGAAGTTGTATTACCTTATATTATGAACAATTATACCTCTAAATGCACTTATACCAGGTCTACAAAGCCTCCTTAGACTTAAGTTAAAGTACCTGAATGAAAAAGGTGTTATCTCATTTATCCCAGCAAATCAAAGCTCTGGCAACAACTTCGTAATTGATATACAGTTATTGCAAATTGATAACACTTGAAATCACCCCAGGTATCCTTCTGGTCTTCATCTTCTGGAACTCCCCCTTTTCTCTTTTACCTCTTCGAAACCCCTTAAAACAGTCATCTAATTTCTCGTGCCTAATTTTTGATTCTCAGCAGATTTACTGTCTTCGCTAGGTAACTCAAGAGGTTCATAGCAGTGCAGGACAGGCCATCACAAAGTCAGGATTGACAGCTCAACAGGGCAGGAAGCTTGGAGTCAGATATTCAGCAGAGTAATTTTCAGGGAAAATAAAACACATCCATGCACATCAAGACACCTTTAAAATTCCCCTGCTCTTCTGTCCTTCCGAAAGAGTTTTTGTAAAGCCTAGACAGACTGTTACAGTGGTTGGGAGCTGCCAGAGTGCTCCCTGCACATTTCTTTCTTAGTGTGCAAATGTACAGACTGGATTGCATTCCTTTTGACTCGTTGTGGTTCCTTATACTGCTACAAGACTGATGCAACTATCAGTTTGTACTTTTAAAAAGGCTTTGTACTAGGGAAAAGAAGGAACATGTACCTTAAGCAATGATTTTAATTGGCTTAATCCTATGAAGGGATCGAAATTGCTAAATATCTTTCAACCTTAATGGCTTAGTAGGAATAGAAGATACTAAGAAAGTTACAGTAGCTGGTTCAGCATCTGGAAGTATCTCTAAAATTGTTGTGCCTAAAACAATGTGTTCAAAGCAGGCAGGGGTGCTGGAGAACTTTATTACAGAAACTGGTACTAGTATATTTTTAAACAGTTTCCTTCTGCTCAAAACCCATTGTATTTCAGTACGCACACAGCTCTGCTCATGCCTTCCTCACTCACATCCCTCACCTCACCAGCTTAATGAGCTTTGGTTACCCACCAGTGCTGTTACTTCTCTCTGCCTGCTTAAGTTCTTGTCAATATTGTGGAAAAAGATTGTCCTACATCTCTAGGTTGTATGTGTTTACACATAGAGCAGACTTTTCCTTTATCTTGACATTTCAAGTCAAATTAACTTGAAGACTTTATAAAGCCTTAAATGCTTAGGTATCCTAAGTCATAGTTACAATTTTTAAATCCCATATTTTCATTGCCACGGTTTGTGGTTTCCCTGCTACATGCTATGTACGAGTCTAATCACAGAGCTACATAATATTACTGTTGGGATATCCTTGCAGCAAGTGACACGTTTACTAATTAGAGTAGTGAAGCAAATTTACTTGACTCATTCTTTAATCAAGAGAAATACTCCTGATAACGTGAGTTTTGTAGCAGCAAAGACTGGCTAGGGACCTGAGTATTTGGCCTGAAATAAATACAAAAACAAACAAACAAACAAAAACAGGGACAAATATTTTTTCCTTCCCACAGGTGAGAATCAAATCTATCTTACAATGCACAGCCTTCCACCCAACCCCTATCCAAAAACTGTACCCTAGATATTTAACTGCACATAAATGTACATTGTGCCATAAGTTTTTTTAATATGGTTTATTTTTAAGTTTATTTCCATTCATTTTATTCATGATTAACATGAGTCTAAATGCTGTGAGCTTTAGCCTATTTTAAATTTTCCTCATCTTCTATCACATGGACTTAATTTTTTTTTAAGAAATTTAAATTTTTTGACATTTTAAAAGCACAGCACTATTAGTTATGTACTAAGTATGTAAGGTCAAGACTTAAGTACTAATGCCTGACAAAAATAAAAGTCAAATATTTATTAGTTAGTTTAAGCATAAGTAAAGGATGAAGTAAAAGTTCTTTGAATTAAGTAGTGACTTGAACTCATTTTCTAGGTTATGTAGATTGCTGTAGAGAGCCTTCTAATACAAATTCAGTTACATTTGAAGAAAAAAATGCTAGTATATTCACACCTAACAGACTGCAAAATCGAGTTATCTTTTAAAAAAAACTTAATTTAAAGAAGTTCACTAATTTAATCTATTTTTACTGTACAGAGATAAATCGTAAAACTAAACTACAAAAATTTCTCTTGTAAAAGAATGTATTATTTTAAGTCATTGAAAAGGGAGGAACAAATGGAGTAAGTTCTATAGAGTATATACATTTATTTACATGTGAGCTTTAAGTTTGTATGTTTTGCTAGAATTATTAGTCTTTACTCACCATTTTGAATTCCTAAATCAGAAAGGCAGCAAACAAGTAACTACAGAATAAATTAAAATAAGAACTTGTGAACTTCACCTATGTTAGTGCATTAAATGGTGTCCAACAAACACTCTCAACCACTGGAACATAACCATCCAAATTAATAAACTTTAAGAGCTTTTTTAGTACTCTTACGGGCCTTGCCAATTAGTGGTCTCCCAAACAATTTACAGATGAGATATGATAGTCAAGGGTCTCCAGGGACCCTGCTTAATAGGCAGTTAGAATGCAGCCACTCTGCTTTGGTGGCTAAGACACTTCACATAACTCCTATGAATGAGAGATTGTCCATGTCAGGTGGCCTCTGTTCCCAGAAGCTCTTCAAGACATATCTAATTTACTAGCATAAACACACCTATATATTAGGCTAAAGAAAAAGGGAATCAGTTTTTATGTAATTCTGTACTTTGTAAATAGCAAATGCTTTAAATGGATCAAAACCTGGATGCCTCAAAGTGATACAAGTAGGGTATTTGTCCTTTAAACCATTATTATAGTGTATGCCACATACAGTGTTTAAATGTAGTTCTTGCTATTTCAGTGGAATTTGGCCTGGAATATTGAGACCTTCACTCCTAATCTCTCTTTTATGTTAATTTTAATGGAAACATTTATCACTTCTTCATTTAAAGAAATCCTACAAATCAAAGAACAATGTTAATCTTTTGATTTTAAATATGATTCAGTTCATTGGTATAGCAAAATGGGAGAAGAGATACTCTGAATTTATGTTCTAGATTATTATTTTTCATTTAATTCCAATACAACACTGCTCTGTGATCACTACTTTAGTGGATTTTAATTAGAGTTGGACAAATTACTACTTACAAACACAGTCTGATGAATTTGGTCCAACTTTCCGCCCAAGACCAGATGTGAACAGATTTTGAATTTTATTAATATTTGCTTAAATCATGTAGGCAAACAAATTTCAGCCTGTGAGTTCTTGATGAATTGCTCCCCTTCCTATTCACTCTTTATTATTTATATATTATTTATATACTGTGAGATTGAATATCTAAATTAAAATATTTCTGAAGTATAGCAAGAAGCAGAGCAATTATTTTTTGGTTTTAGAGAAAGATTAAAAAATAATTAACATTGATCATTCATTCACATACTGATACTCTTTTCCCAATGTAAATTGATTATTGGCAATTGTCTGTTACGTTCCACAGAAACATTTGCATAAAATAATTTTAAATATTATTATATGTATTATACAGTGCATGAATATTGGTCATTTGAGCAACTATTGTAAATACTTATTAACTATTCTTGTGGAATATGATTATCAGGTTTATATGATTCTGCAGATTGTTTTTTTTAATATTTAAAATGTTGAAAAGTCATTCTTCACCTTTAGAAATAGTGGATAACATCCCTCCAGTGTTATATCTTTCTGCAAACCCTGAGTCCCAAAATAGTTTGATATGCTGGCATGGTATCTAAACCTGTTACATCTGGGTGATTTGTTCCTTGTTTTCTGTGTAACTTTTTTTTCTTTCAGAAATTATTCCTGTCCTAGATTCATAACAACTCTACAGCGTGGGCTCTGCCACAACTCATTTGTCCACAAAGCACCATAGTCTCTCTCTAGTAGAAAATCATCATCTTTTTCCTCGCATTTAATGAACTCACTAAACAGTATCTATCCAAACAGAACTAACATGTATACTTTCAATTCACTGGTCTTGTAATCATGTTTTTCTTAAAGGTGGTGCTTCCTAAACTTCATTTTTCCTTCTAAACAAAAAGTGCAGACTTCTTGCCGCACATTTACTTTTCCACTGCGAATCTTCTGAACTCTCTCTTGCTTAAGTATAGTTCAGTTAGGTCTATATTTTTGCAATATTATTACGTATTATCATATTAACTGTAGGTTAGATTTAATAAAAATAGGGAATACTGTATCTTCAAGAGAGATATTGTCACTGTGACTTTCCAACAAGTTGAGATATCTCCCTGCAGCCTTCAGTGAGATACAGATATTGCTGTCCTTGCTATTTACAATCTAAACTTTAAAGCAGATGAAAATATTTGTACCTAAAGTACCACCCAGAAAGATGTTTCTATAGACCCTGCATTTTGTGCTAAGTAAAAAGCTAAGAGTCCTCAATTCAATGTTCCTGATTCCAAGCAAGGGAGCAAGAACTGCAGTGCCCTAATTTTAGGTGTCTTCATAATCTATTGATTTAGTCCTATGTGTTTTTTTAGTACTTCTATGCCAAGCAAATTATAACTTCAGGATAACTGGAACATAGAAGAAGAGGAGTTTAAAATAGGGGCAACAGTAATTACCATGAAATTTAGAAGTATTTCTGGACAGAACACGTTAAATGTGAAGCTTTTAAGAATCACATTGCTTTTTCTGACAAGCTTCTAAAATCATTGGAAGCAGACCTCTGATCCAGAAAAATCACAAGATTAGGGGTCCTGTACTTTCTCAATTCCTGTCTGAAAAAACACCTTTCTAACTTTGATTACCATGGCAACTCCTATTAGATACTTTATTAGCTAAGCTGCAGCCAAGGAACAGATTACCCTATTTCGTATAATCATGTCTCAGGTAAGTAAGGTTGAATAATCAACGCAGTGCAATTTTTAACTAATATATTGGAAAGGTTTCATGGCATATTTTTGCCTGAAAAGTATAAATGAACTTTTCAGTAATATTAAGGGCAACAAAAAGTCACCATGCTATTTTTCTAGTATTATCATATGCAAATTAATGTTTTATGTAATGGTCCTAAATGAATGGAAAAAAGAACAAAATATTATAACCCTCCCCCTTTGACAAGATACTGTAATTTTTCATTGCCAAAGGAAATGGCATTCACAAAAACAATAAAATCAATTTTTACAAAGCAGAAGCTTAGCTAGGCTACAAATGCAGGTTTCACCTGCTTTGACAATTACCACTTTGATCTTGTGAGGTCTTTGAATTTCCTCCTCAAAATTACTTAATCACCAAGAACATTGCATATTACAGCTTTTCAGTTTTCACAACCAAAGGACTGAACAGCACAATTATAGACAGAGTAAGAACATATTAAAATTAAAGAGAGAAATATGGTATTTAGATGTCATTTGATGGAAAAGAGTGTCCATTAAAATCCCATTCCTCCTTGAAGCTTGATTGCTGGATGTCCCGTAGATCAGGGGAAGAACTTCAGTGATGTGTTTCTGAAAGTACATTAGTCTCAGAAGGGGAAAGAAATAATTATCCAGTACTTAGAATGTTTCTCATTTTGATCCTACCACTGCCACACACATTTAAAAACTTCCCAAGTAAGTGCCTGTGATAGTATTTAGATTTAAATTTTTATTCACCAAATACTTAAGTACTTTTGTATTTTATTTTAAAGATGAAAGAGATATTTAAGGGCTCATTTTAATAACTCAAAAAGCAGTATATCTCTCTGGTTTCAGAGACTTATCTTCTTTCCCAAGTCCATTTTGAATTTTAAACTAAAAATAATTTTAAGTACCATAGGAAGAAAATTAATGTGTGTATCCACTGAATTCATATGGGACCTAAAATTCCTGCTTTGAATTGAAAGTACGCACAAAAAGACATAAAATAAATACAGAAAAGAAACTACCAAGAAGAATCATGATTATTCAGATGGGGTTTATATGTATTTAAATGATTTCTCTGAGAAGCATAGAAAAGCATTTTAACATCATTCATATTATCTGCACAGGCTATGTAGGGAATAGAGGGGAAAGTAGTGAAAGACCATGTAACAAAAGAGAACTGTAAAATCATTTGCCTATACTAAATCTCTAGGTTCTGTCCAACACCAAGTGTCTCTCCTTGGCTGTTTTTTTAAGTGTTTATAGTGAAGTTCATACATGGGGAAAAAAGCACATATAAATATAATTGGGAGAAAGAGTAAGAGGCAGCACTAAAGTACATGACCTGTATTTGATGAAGAGTAGAGACCAAGACTGATGTGATTAATCTCACTAGGAAAAAATAAACCTGAACTGCTCCAAATCCCAATTTATTAGTCTGGGCAATATAAGGAATCCCTCTTTCAAGAGGTATCACTGATAAACCTAAACATCCTGAGCTAGGTGAATTTTCATTCACTGTGGCAAGCAGTTGGGGAGAAAAGTGCCGAGTGCCAATACTCCATGGGCATTTCAAAGAGAACAAAAATGTAATCAGAACAGATTTGATTTTCTTTTCTTTAAAAAGACAAACACACACTGTAGAACAGTCAGAACTTAGGAATCACTGTACGAAGGTACCCTCATTCTTCTCCGTTATCCATTTTAAAACATTACTTTTAATTAAGCCAGTTCATAATAATTTCTAAAATGCGAACTTCTAATCTGATTGCATCACATCACTTACAAACTTTGCCAGAGACACAAGCTGTAGATTATACAGAAATGTCTAACTTTTCTTCTGGAGCAGGAAACAGTGATCACTTCAGGTCCCTTATAATAGACATCATACAGTTCCTACAGTCTCAAGGCAACACTTTTTGACAGGCTTGTTTGTGGTCAAACTAACTGCTTTAAAACCATGATACACAGAAAAGTAGAATAAATACTTCCAGAGAAAAATGTTAAGATGGAGAGTACTGAGCTGACTCAGAAGGAGTCAAGAATGCAGTGGAAGGAAGCAAGACATTTTTCCTAACTAAGCAGTCATATGAATTTAAAAACAAAAAATAGGACATATATTAATTTTTATCCCACAATTTTGTTGGCTTATGGATTAGTTTTATTCCTCTCTCTCCATTCATTTCAGTTGTGTTTCTATTGTTTTCATAGCTGTACTGATAAAAATAGTTGTTCTAAATTTTGACCAGTGCTTATGCTTTAAAATTACTGTAAAGCAGATCTGGATCTTGCAACATGGAATTTCTGATCCTCTTGGAGCTTATTGTTATAATCATTTTAACAAAAAGAATGTTTGAAAATAAACCCCTTAAAATCAAGTGCTTCCCTTAATCAAAAAAGAGAAAAACCCAACATTTTTCTCAGTGTTTTATGAGACAAGTCTGAATTATTAATAGGTCTGAGTTCTCTTGGAAAAGTAAATAACATGTTTTCAGTCAGGTAATGTGGATCAAATAACAGGGAAGTATCTTGTAGAAGGTAGAATAACAATACTGCAAGAATTTAATTGGACTGTATTCATACATTTATTTCTAAAACATTACAGAAAAATATAAATCTAAATGTGAACTAATTTATTATTTTATGGATATTTAAATAGATTAATTAAAATAGTGAATGTATTAGAAGATTTTCCAATGTTAACTTGAACACACAGTTTTGGCATCTTTTCATGCTAAAAATAGTATGCACTTAAATTTTTAATCACAGAACGAGTAAAAACTCACATAAACACACAGATATCTGAGTACAAGTATATATATAGGCTGATGGAAATCAGAATTGCAGGTAAAGTTACCTTTAAAATATGATCCTGAGTATCCGTAAATCATAGCCTGGCACCCAACAGCATAGCTCTTGATGCTGAAACGGAAAGTACAAACAAGTGCACGTACATGTGTCATAATATCTTGTTCATCAGTTTCTTAAAGCAATTCTAGTTACAGATTATAGAAGTATTTCTCATACAATACTAAAAAAAGAAACCCAGAATACCCAAACCTAAACCCTATCACCTATTTTTATGTCCTGAGATTAAAATGAATCATTGTCTTTTGCATAATGACTTCTCTAAACCTTTTTTTCTTTTTAAAAATTTGTATTAAGTATATGATGATCATATAAACAAACACATGAAATTAGGAACAGAATATTTGTCAGAAACAGCAGGATACAAAAAATGTGATAGATCTTGGTAATAAAAGCTTGGAGTCAGAATATTTTTCAAACCTTAAAAAGAACACGATAACAGTCTTTTTGTTTTCCTTTTCCATGCAAATACTGATCAATTAAAACCCTGATTGTATACTTGCAGTTTATTAATTGGTTTAGGAGAATAAGATGGCTGCCCTCCAGGCATTCACTAATGGTATTATTCTTGATGAAATTCTCTTTCCTCAGGATATTCAGAGGATATAAAGTACTCTGAGGGCTGATTTATGCCTGACATGAAGTTAAAGTCTAGAATACTTCTCTAGCAGACAAGAAAACATTTTACTTAAAGGTGTCTTCATTAGTCCGCACAAAGGAAAGCTGAAGACAGAAATTTATACTAGTCATTGGAACTCAGAGATCCTAATTACATTTAGTATTGAGACTCAAAGAAGGGAAGAAGACATCAGTCTAGCAAAATTGTTTATTGTTGTTGTTTTTCTTCTAATAATAAGACGCCAGATGGAAATCTCTCTCTGTATTAGCCACTAATTTTAATTGTGTTAGTGAAGATCTCTTCTTGCTTCTATTAACTGATAGACTGATTTGCAGAGTATAAGTTATTCCCTCCCCAAAATATTTAACAACTTGTTCTTAACTTGGAAATTCTAAGAAGTTTAAAAGTCTCTTTAAAGCTCTTTTTTTCTTAGTCACACTGCTGCACTAGAGCAAGCATCTCTTCTCCTTAAACATCTGAGATGAGCTATTTGCTGGACAAACTGGCATAGCTCTCCTGAAAATAGTGATACAGCTATTAAATTGGAAGAAATTGCAGCCTTTTTCTTGAGAGCTCATTCAAAATATAAGTTTTGTACCAGCAATATGAGCAGAGGAAAATTTAACTCTTTCACAAATTTCATATTTTTAAGCTCCCAATGTCTTCCTGCACAATTTTATAGCGAGATCTGTGATGGCTGGTATAAGTTCTTTACATGTTTATTTCCAGTTTGTCCTTTATACACTGTATATTTATTTTAAAATGCAGCACTAAAAAGGCAATCTATTTAAGTTTCACTGGCTGTGAGCTTCGAACTACATACAACCTACTGGAAAGGAGAAACTCTTGCTCTCTGCCTTTGAGTTGCAACTGAACATGTGGAGCTGGTGAAGCTTTCTCAGCTACCTGCAAAAGGGGCAGGACGTGAAACACAAACTAAGGAAGGAACTTTCACACACAGGGTGAGAGTAGAAAGTAAATCAGGAGAAGACCTATCATGAGCAAACACAGTAGGAAAAGACTAAACAGTTTTTATTTTTTACTTGTCTCAGACTCCCTCACAACCTTTTTTTTTTTTTCCTTAACGTGTGTCCCACCAAACAGTTCAGCTTTCTTTGTTACTATGCACAAACTCATAACTTATGCTTAAAGCAGCTGGAAACTTTTCTTATTCTTTGTCTTGCTATTTGAGAAAAGGCAAGTTAACCACAGTCGTGAGATGGTTAACTTAGGCTCCTTTAATAATGGCTTCTGAAGTAATAAAAATCCTTAGATAGCCTGAAGAATGATGATTTTAAACTTAGCATCCTGGGAGAAGACCCACAATAGGAAATTTGCCCTCCAAGCACAAGACAGACAAAAGAGCAGAGCAAGAGCAAGTTTAGCAAGGAGACAGACGAACCAGTCTTTTGAGAAGGACAACCCACCCTCTGTGATGTATTTCTGATCTGTTTAGACAAAATCAAAACAGCAACCTATACTTACCAAAGAGCTCCACCAAAGATCTGGCAGAGATGAACACAGCTAGGACATGTGAGTTGAATTGACCTAGAGGCATATGGCAGAGAACCACACATGAAAGATTTAACTAATGACTTCGGTGCACCGTGCTCAGATTCTGTTGAGCGGCTGCCAACCCAAAAGCCCAGGTAGGAGCTATTAGATAACAGGCTACAGATGCAAACCTGGACAGCTTATAGCTGCAACTAGAAACAAAGTGACGCAAGCTGGAAATGACACTCCTGTAGCAAGGACAAACAGTTATATCATCTTATAAAATAATAGCAGAAAAATAAACTTGTTTGGCATTCTGATGGCCCAGGCGGGTGCTAAAACATTTTCCATAGCTGAAAAAGGGTCTAGTAACAACTTATTTCTTAAAGCCTGTAAAGGCCGTGTCTGCTGCATAAAGTTCAGTCTATGGAGAAAAACAAAAATTATTGAAAGGAGAAGCTCTATAAGCTTATGCAATCATAAATTTATAAGATAGCGAAGTATATACCATAAGTGAAGGAATTCATGCTTCCTGCAGTAATTTGAGATAATCCCAGAGTATTATTGCTCAAGGTTCAGAAAAAAGAAGAAAATAGAATGAATCATCCACAAAGTACTGCTTATTAGTTTGTTGTCTCATCTCAGCAGGTGGTTTACAGAAGAGGTGGTGAAATGGTGGAAGCAGTCAAGATTCTTCTGAGGATTTAGACAGTTTTATATTAACTGCCCCTTGAAAGCACAATTTACAACGAAAGAAATTCTACCAATATGTGGGGGAAGAGGAAGAGGCTGATAATCTTAGGGTGAGCCATGACTGCATATATTTCTTACATATGCAACCTATATTTCCAAAAAAAAAAAAGTTGTTCTTGCAGAAACAAATACAGCCTGATACTGGGGAGAGTTAATCCTTATTGTAGATGTTAGAAAGCTAGGGAAGAAAAAGTAACACAGATCTTTCTGTAAAACAGTCCCGCTAAGATTAGATTCAAATGTGTTAAAGAGGAGCCTATCCTACCCTCCAGTCTAAAACCAGAAAACCAAAAGCAGCAGTAATGCAGGCAATGAAATTTATCTGTGCACAGGTACCTACAGAGAGTAGAAGCATGGACTTTAGAGGAGTCAGAGGACAAGTAAAGCAGAAGCACTGCAGAAATCTGTCCATCTATTACTGTCGCCCTGAAATGGCCTACCTGATTGAACTTGGATAAGGCAGTAGGCACTTTCAAACCAATTCCACAGAGTTGCCTTTGAGCCCTTTTTATATCACAGCTGAGGCTGTGATATATCACAACAGATCTTCTCTCTATTGCATGTAAATTCATGCTCCTTTCAGGAATACTGCAGTCCACATTTATGCAGGTTTCTGTACTCTTGTGTCATTCACCATCTTTCAAATAGTACCTGGGGAAGAGAAACCACAAAGTTCCTTAAGCACACTTTTTTTGTTTTCAAAGGAAGAACAATATCTTCCTCCCTTCACAGGCTTTCATATTTTGCAGTACACAGTAACTCTCCATAGCATAGATAGGCAGACTTCCTTCTGATCTTCAGCTGTGCTTTTTTTATAAAATATAGAAAAAAACCCATTTCTATATGAAACTATGAAATGGAAATATTATCCATCCAAGAACATAATTTACGTTTGTATTTTATGAGAAATTTAGGTAATTATTAAGTAAGGAATAACAAGGAGGTTATGTTTGTTGATGCATTTTCACAAATTTTCTTTAAAAAACAAGAAAATAACATTTTTTTAATGGTGCCATGATTATAAATTCACTTGGTGTATCAGAATTGCACTGTAGATAGGGTTCTGAGATTATTTATTGTTTTATTTTTTTTATGGCAAAAATAGAAATTAAAAAATAAAATGGAAAGTTAGAGTGGAAGTACCTAGTACAATATGTTCTTTTGTTAGAAATATTACTTATACATACTCAAACGATAATTGCATTTGCATATTATTAAAGTCATCTTATACTTCTCATTTAATAGAATTCTGTCTGTTGAGTAGTATATTCTGGTGAACACTGTACATAACTGATGTGAATGTGTAAGGTTGATAAAAGCCAAAAGTTACAGAGTTATTTCAGATATATTGGATGAAGTTAAAAATCTAAAAGTGTGGTATGAGCCCTATTTGCTAAATATACATTAATATTGTCATTAAAAGCATTTAACTTAGGCAATACACTTGTGGAAAGCACATAATATTAACAGAGTTTAAATTGGTAAGCTGTTCATCAAGAGCTCTGCATTTGAAAAGAAATTCTGTGATTGTCTGTCTACACAAAAAAGACAAGGGATAGTTTGAGAGACACACATTTTTCTGCTCATGAAAAGATGGATTTACAGACATGCTGAAGTTGTTGACCCAGCTGGCTTCAAATACTCCAGTGTTTTCAATGGATCTCGTCAAACAATAGGCCAGCCGCACAGACTGATAAAACAGCTGAGGGATTGAATCAGGTAGTCAAGTAGCTCTGTAATGTCATGACTTTCAGATCCAACCACTCGTGTGAGATGACAGAAGAGTACTTCAACATTTACCTTGAGATTTCTCATCTTTCCTGATATATCTAGTTTTTACTATTAAATGCCTCTGACCCAAATTTATGTGGCTCTCAATGGCCTTTAATATGAAAGGTAATAGTCTCTCTCAGTTTCAAACTCTTGCTGAAGACGCATAAAACCTGCTTTCTACAAATTAGATGCTCCCAAGAATGCTTTAAATCCCTCTTCTGGAGTACTCGAAATAGATTCTTGTGCACAGACACAATACCTATAATGCCATCCTGTGGCTCCTGAATTGGTTCCTGCATTCATGAAAACTGGCATATTTTTTTTGCCATTTTAAAGCCTGCACAATAATTAGAATAACACTGTATTATTTCTAAATGTCTGGAGGGATGATTGTGCTGCTCACCAGCAAAGTCCAGGTATTCCTGTTCAGAAGGAAAGGAAGATACATTCACGTGACAGAGAACCACTTTACCCTCTTCCCTAAATCATTTCTCAGATCAAAAGCCTTCTTTCTAGTAAATAAACCAGACTTGGCTTTTCAGGACGAACTTATCTCAGACATAACAAAAGAATAGGTCAGTACATGAAATCGGACCTTTTAAACATTCTGCTCTTGAAATGGAGATTAAGACAGAACCTTTTCTAGAAGAAAAAGGAGGCAGCAGATTGACTCAGGTTCTGTATTCTTATGACTGTTACTGTTTATTATATTAATGTTTTGATTTCAATTTTTGATAGGCAGCACTACTACAATTGAAATATAATATATGGTTAATCTTATATTAAAGAGATAAAGCAAGCACTGAGCTAATAGCGTAGTCACTTGGTCTCCTGCATTATTAGAGCAGAAATCTTAAAGGGCAATTGTTAGTATAGTCTTAAAAATAGTATTTTAAATAAAAATAAAAGACACGTTATGAGACACGCATACCA
The DNA here is from genome assembly GCF_013368605.1 of Nyctibius grandis. Lineage (NCBI taxonomy): Eukaryota > Metazoa > Chordata > Aves > Nyctibiiformes > Nyctibiidae > Nyctibius > Nyctibius grandis. The sequence continues at coordinate 75,461,352 of NC_090663.1, read as the reverse complement.
AATGACTCATTCACGTCTTGTAGACAAATGACTAAAAATACAAAAAGCTGTGAAATTTGTTATCCAATAAGAATAAAAGCACCTTTTGTGACATAATTCATTTTCTTATATTTAAAAAAATAAAGCTGGAGTGACTTAAATGAACACTCTCTCAAAGGTTAAATAAATTGTAATGCCATAGAGCTACTGGTGTTTGGAACATTTAAAGGTCAGTTCTGTATTTTTTTCATAAAGTTTAAGCTTTTTTTATTATTTACAAAAATAGTATTTCCCTCAGCTGAGAAAGTTTTGCAAGGTCCATCTTAATATGGTAACACTGTTGGAAGGGTACTGCTAGGTTGAACAATGAGGATGGCACAGAGGCATTGTCTCTTCCCCCATCAATCCAGCATCAGCACAACCTTGCATATATATACAGCATAGCATCACAGCAAGAACAAATACTAAAGTTTCGATCTCAGTAAAGGTGTGCCAGAAAACATTATGCCAGAGTTAACACACATCTACCTCAGGTGTTTCTACCTACAGCAAATAAGAATATTCTCAGTTAAATGTTTCAAGATCAGAACAAAACCACATTTTGAATACTTGTGCCCCCTTTTATCCACAGTGTCCATACACCAGCAGATTTTAGATTATGCGATTTAGAATTAATCTTTTTTGACTGATGACGTGAACCTACAAATTCTAACCTACAAATTTGTGACAACCTGAGAAATTCCTTCTATCAGTATGAGGCAGGCCCCTATAGAGAGGGCTTTAAGAGGCAAGTGAAATAGCTGCTTCAGATAAAAAGTTCATGCAATTGGGAATTTACATTTTTGAAAATCAAATGCCTTGATTTCTGATCCATTACTTGAAATCTTACCCTTTAAAATTGTGCTAAATTAGAATTTTACGTGCAATGTATCACTGGACTTCATTGTTTCTTCCTTTACTCTAATAGACAATTCTTTGTATCACTTGTGCAGGCATTGCTTCTCCTGCTGTCTCAAAAAGTCCTGAAGAACTTCTGTTCAGGCTCAAGTATTTATTAAATGGTAACAGACTGATTAATTCAAATACTTTCACCTTTTGTAGGGTGGAATTAGTATTTGGTCAAAATATTGTAATAAATGTTTTTGTTATCACTACTGAAGCATGACTCGTAAGAGTTTGTCCAAATTGCCTTTCAGATCATCGCTGACAGGAAATCGGCTCCTCATATCCTTCACGCACGCCCCTCCTCAGTAAGTTTTTGAATATTTCACTGTGCTTGTAGTTTGTGTGGTATCTTCTCAATCCTTTCTACTTCCTCTTATATTTTTATATATATATATATATAAAACTTCTTATTGACTCATACCTACAGTGGATAGCTATACGGAAATATAAAACAAGAATTTATTAGATAATAACAGATAAAACCAAGTCTATTCAGCAGTGATTGATAAAGTGTTAATAATTATATCCCTGCCTCTTACCTACACCCCTTCTTAAATGTTTAAAAGGTGAAAGAAAATAAAATGTATGCATTAATGACAGAGTCTTTTCTTTCCAGCTCCCAAATGAAGCAATTTCATTCCTTTTTCCTTCTCATTCCCTTCCTGATGGGCAGAAAAATGAGGAAAGTAAGCAAAGTTAAACATTTTTTAGGGGAACACTTTGCTTTTTCTTTCGGAACAATTAAACACATTCAATTTTTCACATTTCAACTAACATTTTAATTTTTTTTAAAGTAGTGCCATTATTCTTTACCTTACAAATCCATTAATTCATGTTCTCTTCTTTGCCATGTCTTGTAGTAAAGAAAAAAAATAGTTAATTTTAAAAATCCTGGAAAGTATTTGGGAAGGGACAGGATGCAGTGAGTAGATTCAATTAAACATTTAGTTCAATCCAAATTAAATTCATAGTTTAATATTATTTTTGTGAAGAAAATGGAAATTTTTTTTTAAATCAAATTTATTTACAGGTGACCAACACACTGAGTAATCAATTTGAACACCACTCACAGTGATTTGTATCTAAGTACAGTAATTATGTTTTGTACGGTTTATAATCCGTTTTTCTTCTTGTTGTTTTCACCTCCCTTGTAGTAAACATTTTTGTAGAGATATGGCTTAGAGTTGTTTTATCCTGGCTACTGGGATACGTGCAGCTGAAAACCTCTCTTAAGAAACCAAATGAAGAACAAAGTATGTGCTCAATGTTTTAACTATTATCATATTAACAGTTAATTTAACATCTGAAAATACTGAATTTTGGAGCTTTCTTGATAACAGGTGGAGCCTAATGGTTTTGTGTTGCTACTTTATGACCTAATCATTGTAATAGCAGAAGGCAAATATGGTAGCAAATATGCAGTGCATTGGTATGTCTTATGACTTACACATGAAAGTATACATACTTCTTAAAATATCATCCTATTGCAAATATAAATGAATACTGTTATTCGTCTAAAATGCTGCATAAATACTATAGCTACAATAAATATCTTAAACACGACTTTAAAAATTGACTTGATGATAAAAGGCAAGTAATACATAAACACGCTAAAACAAAGTTTTCACATAGAGAGAGGTTTGATCAAATGCTGGTTAATAGAAGATTGTTACTCGGCTGTGATGCCAGGACAAGTGATGTCCTTTATTTTACTCCCCTTTTTACCCCTCAAAGTAATGAAGATTGACTAAAAGGAGAAATCCATGATCATCAGAATATTTTAGGAATATTGAAAGATTTTCCTGCATAGAAGGGCAACCTCTAAACATCAGTTCAATTTTAAGAGGAGAAGGGATTCCGGTTTTGTATCCTCTTGGTAAACTCAGGGAGGTGAAAAAGCATCTTGCTATTTCTCTACTTGAAATTTCGTAGGTATGATATTGCCATGTGAATTTCCTGTTTAACACCCTGCTGAATCAAACAGGAAAGAACAGATATATACTAAGTTGTAGGTTTTAAACTGTTACAAACCAGACATCTGAGCAACTCTCAAAAGAGTGTTCAGTAACATCCACAATGACATTAACAAAAATGGAGGAATAACCTGGTAGTGTTTATTATACAAGTAGCTGTAAAGAAAACAACATGTAAAGTCAGACTAAAATAGTACTGTCTAATCACTACTGAATCAGGGGGACCAGGCTTGTCTTAGAGGTGTAGGATCATTCTGTATAACATAGATATTTCTTTTTAGAAATCCCTTCTTCCTTTTTTTTTTTTCCTTTTAATAGCCAAAACGTTTTTAGCTATTCCAGCTTACAGGGGGAAAGCAGAAAAGGGAAAATAAACCCCCAGAAAGAATCCTTGTGTCTGACCAAAATAATACAATTATTATCTCATTTGAAATTAATCTCCTAGGAATGAAAAGTCACAGCTTTATAAAAGAAATGTTACAAATAAAATATCAACCATATCTGTGCAATTAAAATCAGTATTATCAACACAGAAGTGGTGCTCAAATCACAGCTGTTGATTAATTAACCATTCAATATCCAGCCTTATCCCTCCTCTGCTTATGTTTAACACAACACTAGATTGCTGTTTTGCTTTCTCAGAATCAAAGTAAAATTATAGTCATTTTGGGGGCAGTGGGGAGGTAAACTTCCACAACCACTGTAATCCTGCCTGTCCTGTGCCTACCCACTCAGTAGGCTCAGTCCTCTAATACACACTTGAGTAATTTCACTCCCCCCGTAATTTTACTGATCTGAAGCATTTGAGGGATTTGACCCTTCGTGAGTCATTTCCATCTACTTCATAAATCCTTGTGCATTGAAAAGACATCCCATCCCTTAATATTTGCATGTTAATATTAAGCCTTGAGCTGAATGGAAATGTGTTCTTCCCAGCACTGTCACAGTTGCATATCTTTAATTTTAAGCAGGTAGAATTTCTCTTCTGAACTACCATATTGGCTAATGGCTGCTGGGTCTTTTCACATATTTTTTCATATATAGCTTCTCCATTACTGTTGCTATTCTGAATCTTCTATTGCCAGTTACAGCATTAAAATATCGCTGAGAACAAGCTCATGGATTGAGCCAAATTCAAGCAGGCTTTTCAGTAATACATTCAAATTTGTTTAATACCTTCAGCCCTCTTTCTAATCCTTAAGTTTAATTAAAGTCATTGCTTTCCATTTACAACCATATACTTAAAATTTTATTCTTCTGGAATAAAAATAATGAGTCTGAATCCCAGTCTGTAAGTCTTTAGAGGATTTGGATATATACAAATATTCATCTTGATAGGTGGTTTTATAAATAGATTTATGTTTAGAATGCACGGAGTTGATACGATGAGAGATATTTCAGTATAAATGTAAGCAAAACCAAACCTACTACAAACTTGCATCATTTACACCTTTAAGATGAAATTTAGTAGAGGGGAGACAGAGCAAAAACTGAGGAAGTAGGAGAGAGAACCAAATCACAAGTTTCTTTTTTATTAGATTTGTCAACTGACCCTCTCTCTCTCAGCTTCCATTAAAGATACTTATCACAGATCAATTTGCAGGCTTTTTTTTTCCTTTAAACTTCAAATTAGTCCATTTTCATGTGGACTTACCATGGTTGTTCAAGAATCTGATATGGTTCCACTTCCCTTTTTCAGTAGATTCAGAGTCAAATTTAGTAGCAAAATCAGATCTTTTATGTTATCCTAAAAACCAAGATGTAAATGGCAAAAGTGAACCAAAAAACTTGCTCCATAGGGTTCTGTGAAGCAAACGCTGCAAACTTACTCAACTATTCAAGACATGATAAAAACCAGGCATTTACTCACAGAGTTCTGGAGTTTACAAAATCAAAATATTAAAGAAAAACTGACAATCAACAGAGCTGTTGGACTGATATCCTGTTAACATGTACAGGACAGAAGGGCATTCAGCAAATGCACTTTGCAAGGAAGGTCTTTAGTTACACTTCTGATGTGCATGGTTCCTATGTGTCAGTCTTCCAGCTGCTCACATTTTTCTTTCTCAGTAACGTTGCCAGAGATTAAGGCATTCACTTAGAAGTGGAGCCAAGCAGCTTATAGCTCAGGCCTTTATGGTCTGTGAACAAGCCTGCAAGAAGCAAAGCTCTAAGTTGCCATATCATCACGGTGACTCATGCCAGCTGTCAAGTATCTTTTCTACTTGTTTTGGAGCTCTAGCTTAAGCTAACTTGTTTCATTCGGAATTTGAACAGATTGAAGGTACTTATATAGTGAAGTATTGGTCTGGGCTGAGAAGTGACAATTAGGAGCAATGCCTCCAAGAAGAATCTGACGTTTGCTACCTCCGACCTAAGACCAGTATACGCTGTTTGAGTACTTTTCAGTAATATTCCACTGAGAGTCAAAGAGGTTGACAGGGGAACAGGGAAAAAAACTTTCACACAGGCAGGTACCAGATTCATTTGGGACCTGGTGCTCTCAGCTGAGACTCGTGATTGGCAGTGCAGAGAGTTTCTCCTTGCTCAAAAATGTTTCTCTCTACATCAGAATGTAACAGCCTCTGTTGAAAGTGAGTCGATGACTTACTACTGATGCTGTTGCTTGCCTGTGCTTTAAGCAAAAAAAGATGCAACTAGAATCCAAAGCAGGACTCATATTCAGCATCACACATAAGTTATAGACTGTTTCATGAAAGGATAACCCTGGTCTAGATACAAATAGAAGGACTCGAAACTTAAGAAGCTAGTAATGGAACTTGAACAACCCCTGGTTAGTAGCTATTCAGTGTTTCAAAAACTCACTGTTGCCCACCCTGAACTAAAATGTCCTGAAGAACACATAAAAGGCCTAGGTCCTCCAGACTAAGATCTGGAAAACAGATTCTCCTGACTATAACAGTAGGCTATCTCCAGACCGCACTCAACACACAAACTGGACAAGGTTCCTCACAAAATGAAAGTGCAGCTTCTTTGTTTTGCAATGAAGCCTGCACTGCTACCTGCCACTGGCCAATTTTTGGACAGTATCTTAATGGTTAGGCAACAAGACATTCCAGTGGTTAAAAGTCCAAGAAGATCTAATGCCTTTCTCAGTCTTTCCTCTCACCTTTGAGCCATGAGCTTTACTTAATAGCTTGTAGGCATTTTCCTCCCTAGGTCTCCACAGAAGTACAGAGGCACTCTTCACCCTCTTACTGAAGTTGTGCCAAAATGGAACAAAGAATGAAAAAATTATTGGGCTGGAAAGAGGAGGAGTGCAATGATGGGCATGACTCTCTAGCAGGGTGATAAGAGCACCTACATGGAGCTGGAAAGTTCTGAGTTAGAGTACCTTCTTCCAGGATTATTTATTCACTTATTTTTACCCAGAATATGTAATGAGAAAAATTTAAACAGATTGAGGAGCAAACATGGAAATTGACTGTGTTTATATCATCAGGTAATTTTACTTTAACTGCAAGTTATTGTACTACATTCTTATTATCCCATTCCTTTATAATATAGAGATGATTTAAAGACATTTCAGAATAACTGCCTTGGAATAACACTATTTTTTAACAGCGTAACTACTGTTACTTTTTTTTTTTTTTATGGACTACTAAAGACTAATATACCCACAGATAAAAAAACAAAGAAGAGAAAAAGAGAAAAGAGATGAACACACCTTTTCATAAAGAAATGTAAAAATATTGACTTCTCATTTGAGGTTTTAATATATACACTTGTTATCTAAATGAAAACAGGTGAGATCTGAGTTCATAATACATCACAGGTGTTAGGCTGTCAGCCAGGCATTGCTGATGACTGAAGTCTTTCACCTGTTCTCTTCCCTTGAATTACCTGTCCCAGAAATGGACACCATGGGTTTCCACATACTGCTAGTGGTGTAAGACTACTTTTCTTTTCATGATCCAAACCTCTCTCTGCAATCTATTCAATCATGAAGTTGCCATGAAAGTTTTGGCACTTAATGACCTTCCACAAATCAAAATATACATTGTTTCTTTGCTAGATAATTTGTGATGTTGACCTTTTAGCTGGTAAGGTACTAAATCATTAAAACATTGAAATCCTTAAAATCCTTCTTGTCGAGAGCGCACATTTTCTTAAACATTATTTTTGTACTAATTATTACAGTAGCTTTGAAAATAAAATATTAAATTTTATATACTTTTTTATTTACAAACAGCAGCCACTCTAAATTCATGAGGTGTTCTTTTGAATTTTTTTAACAGAATCAATTGTCCTCAAAATTTACCCAGGGACAATTAATGGAGAAACGTTTCTCGCACTAAGATGATGTTCCACAGAGTGGGTTTGTAAGTGTAAGTTAAATCTACACGAAGATGTGAATATCTAAAGGTTCTGCCTGAACATAAGCCAAGAAAATAGCTTTCTTGATTCCTATTAGTTCTGACTTGGAGTTATGTCATCAATACCTTGTTAATAAAAATAAATTATGTGAAGAGGCCTGATAAAATTACACTGGAATATTATTGGCCATATAATAAATGCTAAATAAGTGGCTTCAATAGGAAGGAAGGCTGAGTTTTCTGTTTGCTTATTTATTTAGTGAGTTCTATTATCAGAGCAGGGAAAGGGCTGTAGGAGGAGTGAGTGAGTCTCTGTGTCTCTTCAATCACCTGCCACCTCCCAAGAGTCCAGGTGCGAGGAGATCTCTTCAGAAGCAGAGCATGTGTAGGAACAGAAAACAGCAGGGTCAGACCCCTCTGACAAGTTTAAATCTAGTCTGCTGCGTTCAGAATTAGATCTGGATCACAAAAATAAATGTAACCTGTATCGGGTTATCAGTACTAGCTTATCTAAAGGAAATGGACATATTCTCATTTATTTCAAAAGAAATCCTAGCTGGTCCATGACTTTTTTGTTTGTAGGTGCATTTTACCAAGAGGTTCTCTGAGATTTATTTCACTTGCTCAATAGTGATTAGTTTTAGAATAAGTGAAAATGAAATCCTAAAACATATTGTTTGAAATTATTATTTCAGTCATTTTGAGCGTTGTGTGTCACAGAGCTTGGAGAGTGCACTTCCTTACAGAGTGCTGCACCAAGAATCTTCAGCCAAACTTTGAACCTTTGTAAGTGAGAAACCACTTAATTCTCATTTACTTGAAGATTTCTCTGAAATTTCAACAGCACTATTTTATCTTGTATGTTTTCAAGAACCTATGTTAATGGGAAGCTGAGCTTTTACCAGATTATCTTGTACAGTCTCCCTCCTTCCAATTCTGAAGAGCCATCAATTGTAGAAAAAAGCAAAACAAAACCCAAACTCCTCCTTTTCTTTGTTCCCACAGCTTCTGTCAGTCACTTCAATACATTTTCTTGCACATCTCTTCCAAGGCTGTCCCTTTCCTTTTCTCCCTATAAAATAAAGGCTTTTTTTCCCCTTAGTATGTGCTACAGACTGATCTTTTTCTGTCCACAATATAGGATTTTATGCTGGTAGAGGTAATGAATTACATATTGAGTTTATGCTCATTCAATAAAGGTTATTTTCTCCCTGCTCCTTTACATCTCTAAAAAGCACCTTTGATCATAAAATTCTCTTTGATCAACTAGAGCAAAGTCTTCAGAGGTGTGTTAAATTGTTCACATTGTGTAAAATCCTGACTTTACAGGGAGATAGTGTCTCTTTTCTGCTCTTTAATAGTATTATTACCAGTGAACTCTCTTGTTGGTTTATTATTTATTAACAGAAGAGTCACCTTAATCATTATTATTTCCTCTACTACAGAACACAGCGCTCTCTGCTCGTCCTTATACCTGATGCGCTATTGAGAATTCTGTGCTGCATTTTTATTGAAATCTTTAGTCTCCCATGACTGGCTTCACTGTCTCACAGTACATGTTCTTAGATATTATTAGAAGTTACTAGTTTAGATTCCCACTTCTTCATACACAAAGAACAAACATAGTTTCAGTCTGAATAACCCTTTTGCACCCAAATGACCCCAAAGAAAGAACAAAAGTAGCCCAGAAAGCACCCTGTGTTTCTTCACAATAGTAGTCTGTATAGAGTCTAACAAAGACTGATTGTGCAAAGCTAACTGCTTGGTTAAACCAGGAACAGCAACGCTTTAAGTAATACTTCACTTAAATTAATTAATGAGACTTTCCAGTTGTCCCTCTGTTTATCGAGTAGAGAGGGCATGAGCACAATATTCACTTACTAGTAGGTTATGTTGCCCCACAGTAGTTCAGATCAATCAAACCTCTGATTATGGGATGATCACAGTGAACACTTAAAAAGGCTGAGCTGTAGACCTCCACAGTTAAGTATACAGTGCCTACAATTTACATTAAATTGACAGGGTTTTCTGTCAGCCTCACGTTTTTTGGACTGGCTTTCAGGGAGTCTCACAAGGTTCTGAGTAAAACATATTTTTCAGTTTACTATGTAAAAAAAATTCATATCCAAAATGTGAATGAATATTTGCAATCTTGGTATGAAAAGGAGTTGGATAGAATTAATTGCAGAGTTTTGATTTCAACTATTTTATTTTTCGTTTATTACCAGTTCTATTAGAGATAGCAGTCTTCCTGAGGACTTACTGATTTATAACATATGGAAATACGAATATTATTAGATTTTGTATTTATTAAACTTTGTCCTTCTAAAAACTACAGTAATTTTGAATTGAATAACACATATTCAAAGCTAAATGCAATGAACATTCTCCTAGGGAGAATTAAGTCATCAGTCTAATTATCAAAGACATAATTAGAAGATCTGGTGCTCTTTTCAGTACCCTATCCCTGGCCTTTTTGAGGCTAAAAAAATATATTTCCTGTATAAATGACATTCTGTAAAGTAACAAAGTACAATGAATCATGCACTGAAACTTTCTATCACTTAGGTCAACAATTGGAAGCATCTATAACTTTGTCACTAAATGGTTAAAAGTTGAATTCTGCAGTGATGCTTGGGTCTGTTAGATTTTATCAATCTCTTCCCCTTCTTCTGTTCTCTGCCTTCTAACAGTTGCCTTAAATGACATCCTTAGGCAAGGAAGAATCTTCCCTAATGCTTGGAAATCCGAAGCATTGACTGCTTGATGTGAAAGTTAATGATTTATAATCTAGTTTTAAACTCATTGCAATGGATGAGTTCAAAGCAATGCACACAGCATGTGGGTATCTCACTCAAAAAATACTTCAGAGAATAATGTATTTCCTGAAAATGTATAAAACATTTTTTTTCTTTATAGCGGAAGTTTATAAATTTACAACTTACATTTTAAAATCATCCAGTAACCAGTGGCAAACTCAAGAACAGAAACGGAGTCTTATCAAACCCAGCCTCCTGTCGTTGCTTTATGAAGTTTCCATTTAAATAGAAAAACTTTTTTATTAAAGTCTAACATATGTAATATACATACCACAAATTACTAAATAAAACTGAACAAAACTGCTTATTAATGTACTCATTTCCCTTTTTAATATTGTCGCTCCATGCATGGACTATTACCATTTTTGTAATTCCAGTCCTTCAGAAGTAAGCTGTTAACTGTACACAGTGGTGCATACTTACTTTACCTTTGTGTGGAGAGAAAGAATGTCTTTCCACTAGTGAGCTAAAATACAGCTTACACTGAAGTGAAAAATGTGCCACTGGTCACAAATATATGGTCAATAGTCTCATGACACACATGAATCCTTTAAGCTTTGTAATACAAGATTAGTTTGAGACTCAATTAGTTTTAAAAAAAGTAGAGGGTGAAGAACTTTGTAGTAACTGTAGAAATATCCTTTCCTTCAGTTTTATCTTAGTTAACAGAACGCCCAACCCATAACAGCCATCATTTATTTTGTATTGACGCATAAACAATTTATACTACACGTGCACTTAGAAAGTCTAGCTGGGACTGGAATACTGCTTGTGCAATATACTGACAGTAAGAGAACTGGGAGAAGACTTACTTGTAATGCAATTGGTAGTCTAAGTTACATATTTTTGCAACTAACCTCTTTTTGTACATGCAAAGTTCCTACTACAATAATGAAACACGGGATTTCCATCCTCAGCATGCAATTGTACGTGTGTGGGAAGAGTTGCATAGGAAGATTGCATCTACGTGGGATAAGGATATCTATGCAGAGGACATTCCAAAATCAGACACTGCCAAAGAAAGGATTCTTTGTTCTGTTTTTTCTAAGCATACCAGAAGTTTAAAATGAGATACTATAAATTATCTAAGAAAAATTATGAACCTTCACAGAATCAATCAGGTTGGAAGAGACCTCTGGGATCACCGAGTCCATTCACCTCTACTGAAATTTTTTTTTTAGAATTATGTATAAATCTTTCTAGTTTAATTTTGCCCCGATTATTATTAATGCTCCTTTCCCTGATTTTTACTTCTTTAGTTTTGTGCTATGACACTTTAAATTCTGTAATCACTTGTTTTAGTTGTCTTCCTGCTATTTAAAACAAACTTTACTATCCCTTGCTTAAATGAACTCATTCCCAAGAGTTCATTTGAAAAAGAAACGCTATTCTTTTCAAACAACAGACACATCAGTCTTGCCCCTTAAAATGTTTATATAGCAACATTATAATATAAAACCAGAGAATCAGATTTCCTTATTAGAACCGAGTTCTTAGCAAAGTTTCCTTATTAGGAATTAGGTTCTTAAACTGCTAAAAAGAGACTAGACTCCATGAATCTCCATCTGCTGTGGAGATGGAAACAGGAAGAACGATGTTATGACCTGAATTAATGAGACTGCAGGAAATACAGGTCAATAGAACCCTACGCCAGAAAAACCGTGACGTGTCTTGTCTCCAGATTTATACTTAGAAAATCTTGCACATACCCTGGAAAGTTGCTCTTTTCTATGTAAGCAATGCTGATTTACAGTTAGGCTGCAGCTGGATCAGTAGCACCTGCATTCTGAACCACCAGAAAAAGCACAGAATAGTTATCCAGTCCCTTTAAAGTGACTGTATTAATTTCTCTCCCCAGCTTGCACTGTCTTTGGAACACAACCTGCAAATTCCACTGCACTTTTGCAGCTGCTTAAAGGGATCAACGTAACAAGACTTTTTTGTTATACATTTACCACATCTCCTAGGCTACTTACTAAATTATCTGTATAACCACTTTTTTTTTTAAAGATATTTCATAAATAACTTTCGTGTCTCTGCAGACATTTTAATTTCTTCTCTGAATAAATCTTGAAATGAGATATTTGTTTTATCTTTTTTTTTTGTTCCTCTTAAGTTTCTGACTAGAGATTTTAAGCCTTCAAAAGGCAACTTCAGCTCCTACAGTACACTGCTGATGAAAACAATCTTCCCTACCCCTTCTCCTCATGTCGTCAGACCTTTTTAATTATACGAACACAACTCTTCGCATAGTATATTCTGTGGTCCCTCCAAATGCACTAGCCAAAACAGATTTTTTTCTTCCACTTTTCATCTATGAAGATAGCTTATACTCCCTTGTTTTATAAGTACGCATCTAGGTCTGCGATTTTTTATTATCCTCTGTAACATACAAACACTCCTACAAAAAGAAAAGTCCAAGTCCCTAGAAAAGCTAGGTTTTTCTGGTTGTTACAGTTTGTCCCCCCCCCCACACCCTGCCCCATGCAGACTGGTAAAACAGCTCTTGTAAAAAAGCATATGAAAGGCTAATATGGAATATCATTTTTACATGCATCCAGATTACTGGGGTGCCTTAGATACCGTGGAAGTCCCTTTACGAAAGAGAAATTCCATTCAGATAATTTTTTAAGTGTTTGAATTGAAAAGTTTACAACCATGGGGTGAATTTTCACGCAACATTCATTGTACAGGGAAGTACAAATGCAACTCAACTCCAAATCACTCTCAAGACAGAAAAGACAAATGTGTTTTTGCTTTCGTAGGAGTTCCACTGGTCAGGGTCAGTTTTAATTTCCACTGGAGCCTCGACAGTAGCCCTTGAGGCAAAGACTGTCAAAAGGTATGCACTGACTGAGTACAAGCCCAAACTGCTCCTGCTTTCTGGACAGCACTGCCTTTTACAATTTTTCTCAAGGTAGAGAAGTGTGCTGCTTTTGACTGTTTCAGTCTTCCCCAGAGGACTTTCTGCAGGACTTTCCAATAATCAGATTTATGTCGGTATAGGAAAATTACAGAAAGAATATGAAACATCTTATAGCAAGAGATGCTCCTAAATTAACAATAAATATTTCAATTAAAGATTAGACATGTCATGAAACCACTCAACCAGCACCTTAATAGGATATTACATGGCCTAAATAGAAATGGTTATGGTTTGTAGTCATTATCTATGACCTATTTTGCAACTGGTAAGGCAAACTTAATGCCTAGCTACCAATCCATACTGAAAAATTCTAAAATGCTGAGTGCGTAGTCTCTGCGTACTCTTCAGACAGAACGTGCATTGACATCACTTGGAAATTGGATATAAATCTAGGTCAAGGAGCTAAAATGCGTAACAGAAATCAATGAGAAATGATTGTCTAGCTGTTGAATTGGAGATTTTAAGTGTTCCCATTACAGCAGTATCAAACCATTTCAAGTGCCATCACAGAACAGTCCGATGCTTAAAAATACTGAGACTGGAAGGACTAGCTTGACAAGCCTTGCTTTCAACTCCTCTGTGCAGCATTACTCACCTTGCCAGCCCACCTCACTCTCTAGGGTGTCCTGTCAGCACAACTGATGCTGTAGTCACAGAGACATCTGCATTAGGAAAATACATATATACACACACACATATATATAAGCAATCTAAATCCATTCCGTTACAGGGTTTAACCTCTGACCAGATAGCAGTTCTGCAGGTGTAACATCAGAAGTGGGAGAGGTGCACAAAAAAGTGGCAGAAGATGTCAGGACGAGCTATGGTGTAAAACCTAGATGTGAATCAGGTGGAGAAGAAATAAATCTTATGTCTCTTACTTAACTGATTGATTTCCAACTACTGAACTATTGGATTTGTTACAGGCTTGTACTGCTAGAGCTAAGAAAGTTAGACCGAAATTAGTGTATTTACAGGAAATTGTTCTGTCCTAGCAAATAGACATTTTCAGCAAAAAAGCAATCTCAGCAATTAGCAAATTTCATCTTTGTCTGGAGAGGAATGTTCTGCTTGTTTTGAGCTTCTCCAGTTTTTCTTCCTATATAATCAGAATATTCAGATTAAATAATTTGCTCTGAAACTACCTCATACATGAATGCCCAGTTTAAACAGCTTAAAACAGTACATAGGTGGCTTCTTAAGCGTGCCTACAACTGAAATTCAGCTTTACAGAACAACATAGATGGCAAAATCATTTCTCTTGGGATTGAGAAGCTTGGGAAGATATATTCAAAAGATTTGCAGCAGCACCGATGAGGTCCCATAACAACATTAGAAAAACTATAAAATTACAACACCATTAGAAAACTCTTCCTAATCCCTTGTCAGTATAACTAAAATGATATACCCAGAAAGATATTGAGAAACTCTAACCATAGAACTGACACAAATGTAAAACTTCAACAAAAACAAATTTTCATTTTTCTTGACATTTTACTATTTGTAAACAAAGTAGATTATGCAAATTTCTAAATTATTATGAATATAACTGTGAAAATAGGTGAGGGGATATTTAGGAACTTCTCTATATACTTTAAGAATAATTCATTCATTGAATTGTACTTTATTATCTATGAAAAAATACTAATGTAGCTATATAAGAGAAGCTGTACATAATAAAAGGCTAACAACCTTCAGGGTGTCCAGTCACCATAAAACTAATTTCACACCTAGTCTGTTATGTAATGTGCTATGAAAATATTCTTTGCTTCAAGGTATCTTTATATGAGTTTGGACCATACAAAAGTTGTGTTCAACACTATGCAGATTATCCCTAGAATAATTTTAAAAACAGTGAGATAATGATATATATCTTTTGTTTCACAAACTGGAAGCTAAGGTGGTTGGTGTAAAGAAAAAAAGATCATAATAACTGTTTTTCCCTCATATCCAAATATTTACCACAATTGCCAACAGGCACTGAAAATATTTGGACTGTTGATTACTTTTATGGTTTGTATGCTTTGATGGTTCTTTTTAAGACTGATGTAACTTAATGAATGAATTTTAAATATTCTATTATTAAATGTAATCAAAAGAAAAGAGTAGAAGAAAACATTAGTTGTTGAAGCTGTTTGAAAAAACAGATTGTCTGAACAGTTTTTTCTTTTAGAAGTCTGTTATGTCTCAGCTGCAGAAACAAAAAGTCAAATAGCTAATGAACAAGAAACTCCAAGACCTGGTGACTACTGAGTCTCATAGAAATATTTCCTCTGAGCCACACCCTAAGATACAGACCATACCCGTGAATGGGAACGGCTGAGGACAGACTGGTTTTTTTTGGATCTGACTTCACAAAGACATGGAAATACAAACACAAGCTCCAACACAATGCAACACCCATCTAAATCAATGAGAAGCTTTCCATTGATTTCATAGGAAAACCAATAGTTTCTTCAGCAATATTCAATGAAACCCAAAAGGGAGCAAACCGATGTGGAAAATGTACAACCAAATGTAGTCATTCAATATTTCTGAATTTTAAATGGAGTTTACTATTCTTACTGATGGCTATTTCAATCCATTTCAAGTAATTCTAAAATTGTGATTCGTCCTTCCTCTCTTTCAAAGTCTTCATCACCAGTTATCTGGTCATGAAGAAACATTCAGGATGTGCACAAGCATCTCTCTTCATGACTTGATGCTTATTTTCTCAGTAATTCCATTTGCTTCAGAAGAGTTATTTTAGAAGAAAGTATAATTCAGAATGAAGAAAGATATCTATTTATAAGCTAAACCAACATTTTTCCACACCAATAACAGTATCCCTTGACACATAATTCAAAGAAAATAAGGATTTCTTTGCAACAAGTTAACCAATAAAAAAGCAAACAGATGAAGAATATATTTATAATACATTCAAAATCTATAACGGGTGTCTCAACCAGTATCAGTTTTTCTTCTGTCAATCTAAAATCATGATATTTCTCAGTTGCTAGGATACTCCAGCTGAATAAACTTTTTTTCCTCTTGTTACTTCAATTGTCCACTATTGAAATGCTTGCATTATATACAGAACGGAAATACTTCAACTGCAAACTTTTTTCCAACAGCAGCTAGTGATTAACAGCAGCATACATGGATAGTAAAACTTGATTTTCATTTTTAAGAATTGATTTTTATACACTCATGCCATAAAAGAGCTTGTTACGACTGACATACCACTATTATGCCATTTTTTCCTTAGATACTGACATAACCAAATGTTCTGTGTCTGAAACAGTGGACCTAATGTCTGTTGTGGTCTTTATGTAAGTATTTCTAGTTTAAAGAAAAAAGCAATAACATATTTAAAAAAATGGAATTTATTTCACTATCTTGCAACAAAACTTTACTCCTTTAAGATTAAGAATCCTATGCCTTATCATAAATAACTTTTCAAAAGTTCCAGTAATACATATGGGTCTGAAGTTATCTGGAATTGGGAACTATAGGTGTTTTTTATGATCTGTGATAAGACAAAATGTACTATACAAAATAAGTCTTTTTTCTCAAATATTCCAAAACCCCTTTACTTTTCACAACTTAAAACTAGACATATTAGAAACTTACTCTATTTGGGAGAGAAAAACAAAAAGAATATTTTTAGCCACTGGTTATTATATTTTAACAACCCTAACACATATATAACAATATACACAGAAGACATACAGAATATAAATGTTTCTGGTGATAAATACACTGTAATTCTGGAGTTATATTGTTATCAGATTCTACAAAGGAAAACTGTTTGACAACAATCTCTATTCAGCAAACTTTCAACAACAGCCAGTGTTGCATATGCTGTCTCATCTGTCTATGTTCTCTTTGAAGGTCATATCAAAATTACAAAGCAGCAGCTAAAAGAAAATCAGAATTCTTACACAAAATAAAAAAAAAATAAACACACTATGAGAAGCATCACATGAACAAAATTCAACAAAGAAATCTCTGCTTGACTGAGAACTGCAATTTTAAGCAAGGGCAAAGAATAAGCTCTCCTCAGCAAAGTCTACAGAAAATGCAAGATAATCATACAATATGCTTGAGAGAGATTTTTATCACTGTAACTGGTCCCACAGTAGAGTTTTAGAGAGGAATATAAGTATAAGGGATATATTGCAACAGTAACATTTATCAAAATCAATTCCAAAATTTTCTTGGCACTGTCTGTTGACCTTCAGTGTAGCTTTGTACTATTGCTAGCAAGAAGAGCACAAGGAATTCACAAGTAGATGATAATGATTAGAGAACAAAGCTCAAAGGACACCTTCATCTGTGATTTGCCAGTTCCACGGGGAGCCCTCCAAGCAAATGAAAGTTTCTGACTTCATGAACAGAAGTTTTTTTGTGATGCCACCACACTGCAACAAAGCACAATCCTGAGCAGTCTATACCTGCTTTAGTTTGGCCATCTGAATTTCACCTGAACTGGTCTGAAACTTTAAAACTCTCACTGATTCAGGTAGTGCAGAAAAAAAAACAACCATGAGATGTAACCAAGTGCCACAAAATTTTCACTGGAAAACCTTTGTGGACACACTAGTTACATCAATTTTTTTATGTCGGACAGCCTGCAAAAGTGATTAGCATTTATAGTGTACAATTAAATTAGACAAAAACACATTAACTGATCCAAAAAAATTTGTAACATCAAAAAGGAAGAAAATTTGGCATAAATTATTGAAAATAGGTAAAAGATGCAATATAGTATCCTTATGTTAACCTCTTCAATCTTGACTGAATCATTAACTTCTTCCTACTAATCACTAACTTTCTAGGAATACTAAGTTAAAATTCTCAGGTTCTGACCAGCTTTTTCATACCTGTTTCAATCTCTCAAACAGAGGTTTCTTAAAAGCGTCATCATAAACCATTGCAAAACAAAGTAATCAGACCATTTTAAGGTGTTCCATACTGGATACTCAAAACCTGGTTATTGTTGTTGTTTTAAATATTGGCCTTTGACTAAAAAGTTATTATAAATATATCCCTTTTTAATTTTACATACTTTTATTGTGGTTTTTCAATATCATATTTAAAAATTCAGAAGATAAACTAATGTTACTTCAGCTGATGATATTTCACATGATAGATCACATTATCTATATATGTTGAAAAAAGTTTCATACATTGCTGCACGAGATCTACAATCTTAATGTCTTTCATCACTGTGCATTTTAGCTTTTATGTTTCATGTGGTTTTCCATCCTTTCAATTTAATCCTGAATGTACTATCTTTTGCAACACTTAACACATAGTGTTTTTCTGTGAGTCTGTCTTAATCTTACAGTTGTTTCTAAAGATGTTTTACCAATTCAGTTATACTACTGCGTAGTAGAAACAGGTGGTATCTCAGAAGTAATGACAAGCCTCTTTCCATAGTGAGATTAAAAGGCAGTGAGAGATGGGATTTCTCATCAAAGTTTTACCTTTAGCTGAAGGTAGATGTTTTGAAAACCACTTTTCTTGCAGACATAAACCGACTGTCCTTGACAAATTATAGACAATTAATTCCATCAGCACTGCCGTGAAGCAATTTTTCCCTCAAAACTTGAAGAAAAAAAAAAAGATTAATTGAGGCTAAGAGCTCAATCTAATCCTATAAACTGCTTGACTACTTGATTGGGCACATACAGAAGTCAGTTGTTCACTCAAGTACTCAATGAGTCACTTGTAGAGACGTGATTATATGTGAAAGTTCTGAATTCTCAGATTTCTTTACCTTCTTCTAGGCGATGCTGCCACCTTCTTTGAAGTAAAGCCAAAACAGACTTTAAAAGTATTCCTGCATTAAAAATAGGCATGGGAAAGGAAAACGACTCGAGTCTGAAACAATTTTTGCTGTATAAAACATGATAAAGGTATTTAAGAACCTAAAGATACACTGAAGAAATGTATTTTTATTCCTATATTCTTTTGTCATTCACTGGTTCTGACAGGAATGAAAACTTAGTTTGAAGTCCAAGAAGTTCTGCTTCTATCTTTGCTGCAATCAAATTCTATTTTATTTCCGTACCTATCAGACAAAGACACAAGCCATTGCCAGCTAGTGACGATGGCAATACGCTCATCAAAATTTATGAAATGCTGCTGAAAAGAATGTACAAAACACTACAGTCTTACTATTTAAGGAGCGACAGTTCTGCTGTCTCACCAGGATACCACAACTTAGGATACTGTGGTCCTTTGCCACATTGTATTAATCAACGCTGAGCAACAGCCAGTAATATAATTTTTGATGCTACTCTTGGAGAATGACTGTTCCTTTAGAATAGAAACTACGCTATGAATTTTTTAGTATTTTGAAAGGTTTAGAGAGGTTCCCTGAATCACTATTTTTAAAAGGATAGGCTATATAATTACTAACTGATATTAGTTTTCCTATCATAAAATGCAATATGATCTTTAATTTAGAGTAGCTACTTTTTGCTCTGTAAAGTAGTTAAGCCATGTGTATAAAGGTACACGAGTAGCTGATGCCTACAAAAATAATCTATTCTCCACTGCCAACTGTAATACCAAGAAATCAGAAATTTCCATGAGTTGTGGTAAATCTATCATTGCGATGTTGCTTCTACTGTTGGGACACATTTTAATTGAAATACTGCCTTAGAATTTGACCTTTATTAATAAAGCAAAATCCGATTAAAATAGTAGTGGCATGATAGATTACCAAGTACAACAGTTCACAGTTAAAAATTGGAAGTGTGAGCATAGAAATACCAAAAAAGAAGTATAAAATGTTTTCTAAACATTAAAACTGTATTTATTCATATTGGAGCTATACATTTAGATGATCTGTTACATAATATTCTTATGCTCCTATTTATAAAAAAATGTATTCCAATTTAAGAAACTTTTCCATACCTATTAGCAGTTGTTATAACAGCCAACTGGAATCCATACAATTTAATTTTCATTTTCTCTTTCTGCATCTGTCTTTATGCTTCAATATTTTCCTTTTTATGCTTTTTTTAATGTTATATCTTATAATTTGAGAACTTTTTTTTTTAGTTTATCCATTATATTCAACATAATTGGTCATAGACCAGGCAAAATTTGCACGTATTTAAAACTGCTGTGTCTGCTTTTCAAAATACAAAGAAAATATTATTTTTCAAGCAACAATTTCATACAACACTAATGTTCTCCACTGACCACGTAGTTATAAGGTTGATTCTGCTAATACACTTTTGCTAAAGAGTGACATGAATAGCTATTTTAATCGTAATGATTTTTACTTAATAAAAAATCAATAGTAGCAAACACAATTCAAGAGCTTAAAGATGAGCATATGGTGAAGGACCCTCTGTAAGACATGAGGAAGAAATGAGCTGCTCCTACAGTCAGGTGAAAGCAAGACAACTTGCTAATAGATACAATCACTACCATTCTCCACTGACAGCTGGTAACACACCATAGTTTTAGAAGCATGGAATAGGTGCGCCTCATGCATGATGAGTAAAATAGCAGCTGCCACTTAAGTCTGTAGAGTGTGAAATGGATATTCCAGGCTACAGGGAGAGTAGTAGAGCAGCAGTCATCAGGGCTAGTATGACTAGTATGGGTGCGAGAGGCGTGATAGCATCTGAGCAGCTAAGTTCCTTAGAGAACAAGGATGTTATTTTTACAATCCCACCCTTCAAATCCAAGTGTAGTGGAAATCTGAGTAATTAAAACCACATCAGATTTGTAAAAGGCAAAGAAGAGCCTGAAAAACGTATCTAGAACTGAGGAAACTGTAGCAGGCTTGCTATATGTGAAAATGAAGTCATAGCTTCTGAAAGCTTAAGATAGAACTAAAGAACAAAAAAAGAAAACAAGGAACTCAGTTTCTCTAGAGCTACAGTAAGCCCACACCATAACAGACCACACAGAACTAGGCAGGCAGGCCTTCCAGGCTTTCTTTAGGTTATGAGTGTTGCCTTGAAGAATATATGTTTCTTCAGCATTTCTGATGGAGCTAACCCTAATACCCTAGATATTTTTTTTTTCTAGGGATGCAGATTAAGCAATGTCTCCATTTAGCCCACACCCAGGGCTAAACAATAACCAGTTGTTCTATCACCCAATCTCCCCTCCCCAACCAAGAAAGGCAATTGGGAAAAGGAGGGAGACTCGTGGGTTGAAATTTAAACAGATTTAATAAAATAAGAAAACCAATATCAATACTAATACAAAAGACACAAAATTATACTTAGCTTATAGAGTGGTGGCAACTCCCTCCAGGGATAGTAACCATTGAGAAGAGAGAAGGAAGGAGAGGAGAGCAGAGCAAAGTGCCCCCCATCCCCAGCAGCTTTCCCATTTATAGTGAACCTGACATTAATGTTACAGAACACACCTGTGGGCCAGCCTGGGGCAGCTGCCCTGGCTTTCACTGCTAATGGCCTTGATCACCATCCTACAGCTGGCCACAAACTGAAACAAAATGTAACAGAAACATGATTCTATAAATTTTGTCCCTTCAAAACTAGGACAAGTAACTAGAGTCCAGTTGTAAAACTAACAAGCATGATGTTAGTTTTAATTGTAACCTTTTGCTTTCAATTCTGTAATTTGTCTGTTGACCTTAAACCCTACTGTATAAACTTCTCTTACTATAAACCTTGTATTTTGCAGACAGATGAGATCAGCAATGTTGGGCACATTACCTTTTCACAGAGGAATAAAGTTCAAGAAAGGTGTGCTGTCACTCTGAGGGATGTATTTAGTGACTAGGGTGTCCTACAGAGTGCTTTAGGCCAAGCTGCACGCAGGCACGACGATGCTGATGCTGTTAATACAATGAGGAATGACAAACAGCACACATCTACAAAAAGTCTGCAGAGGCAGATCGCCAAAATATTACAGGCCCCTTGCTCACTTGAGACCCACAATAATGATTATATGATTGAAACTCCATTATTTATTGTGATGCATTCACTTCTGTTTTAGGAACTTTTTATATCCCCCTGTCTCTTTTTCCCTTCTGCAATAATTTTGCATTCTGTGTGCCCTCACATTATCCTCCATTAATATGAGTTAAGGGTGGATAAAAATCATAGAATCATAGAATCATTTAGGTTGAAAAAGACCTTTAAGATCAAGTCTAACTACTGTTTTTTTTTTTTAATTTTTTTTCAGCTGAGGCAGAGCAGCCAAACGACAAGTTAACATCAGGTGTTCTGTTCATTGGTACAAAGCTCTGCATATAACTTATTGTCCCATTATCTCTTTCTGGGAGATGGGTCATTCAACACATTAAATATTTAGGGGGGACAGGCAGAAGTGGGACAGGAACAAAATAACAAGTGACATCACTGTCACAAATGTTGCCCAAAGTGAAGCTCTGGTAAACAGAGCTGTGGGCTCCATGTGTTCAACACTTGATCTCTCTCAACTTTCTAGTTTTTTCACCAAAACAACAGGATTCTGTTTACTGTTGTTTGAATTCTGGAATTGATTGATTACCCTTGAAAAATGTTACCATAGACTATAAACACAGCATATAAGAAAGTTTTATTGTTTTATTCTTCTCACCAGTAATTACTTGCTATAAGATGTGCTTAGCAATGAAATACTTAATTTTTCTTCTGATCCACCAATTTAAAAACTGAGGGTGGGAAGTAGAGCTCCTTGATTTCATTACAAATTAGTGGGACCTGTCAATGCAAAAAATCATTTCCTCTGGAGGCAGAGATATAACGCTGTGAAAGCGTATGAGTCATATAATCTACTTCCTGATTATATTGCAGGACTGACTACTGCTACTATTTCTGAAAGATCTCTGTCTATCAATTCTTGAAAATCTCTACAGCCTTTGTTAAGCAAGTGAAAAATCAGTCTTTTTAAGTGGAAAAATTATCCTATAAACCTGAATACAGATATGTGGTGGTCAAATTGGCTTGATCATTCTTCCTTTCCTGCCTCTGGGGGGAACAGATCAACTGTCAGTTTATAACAACTTTCTGAAAGTTTGAAGAATTCAGCAGGACTTGTTGAATTAGAACTATTATATCTTCTTTTGCCATTCACTGAGCCAGTTCTATCATGACTAACAGACATGGCTGTTTCTTATGAAGTTGAACTAATTCCCCACAAGGTGTTTACAAACTGAATGTTTCTCAGTTTGCTTTGGAACCTTTCTTGTTAGGAAAGTGAGGTTTACCAGCCTATAATTCCCCATGGCCTCTTTTCCTTTCAAAGGTAGTAATTTATCTTTTCCCATCTTCACTCTTCCGGGACCCTCCTTTTGTCCTGTAAAACCTCTCAGAGATAATTGCTAATGGCCCAGACATTATTTCAGTTAAATGTTTATGTACTGTAGAAAGAATGTCATCAGGCCCTGCCTCTGTAAAACCTAACTTACATAATACTTAACTTGATAGTTCTCTATTTTGCTTGGTAGTTACTCTTGTTAAAAAGCCCTCTGTTGTGAGACAGTACGAATACATTTGCATCTCCATTGACAATCAATGCACTACAAAACAGTGCGTATTGGAAATCCAGTAACTTGATTTATATTCTGCCGTCTGTGTATACTATTTGATTCCAGGGTTTTGGATAGCTTTGATAAGGTATTGATTTATGATGATACACTACTTATTCACTGACAGTATGATAGCAAATCTGGACTCCGCAAGTCTTGTTGAAGATCACTGATTGGTTTGGGTTTGGTTTTTTTTTGTCCTCTTTTTTTTTTTTTCCTGGGCAGTACTTGCTGCAGAAAACATTAGGCAGCTTACTGAGGCATAGTAACTCTTTCCATATTCTGTTGATGTGGGGAAGCTGGGGGAAAAAAGATAGACTTTGTACAGGACAGTAAGCAATTACTCAGAAATAAGGAGAATGTCTGACTGCAAGTGACATTATCTACAATTGTGAGCAACACTCACGCAAACACAAAGTAGAGCCTTGATATTTTCTCATTCACTTATATTTTGAATTATGAAGTGTTTGTATAAGGATGCTTAAAATGAATGTATTTTTTTCACGTGTATGCCTTCTTGTTTTTATGATTCTTAAGACTTCCTAGTTTTCAAATTATTTGGAATAAAACATTTAAAAGATTACATTTCAGGCTTGCTTTCTCCTTTCTTTTCATCAGTCTCTAATTGTTATTATAGTATCACCAGCACAGAAAATAAACAGTGTGTTTTAGATTTTTTCCAAAAGATCTTCTCTGTACCAGCCTACTGGTTTTTCTTTTGGCATTGAATTTTTAAGGATGTGTTTTGTCTCCATTGTTTTCTAGTAAATATTTTGAAATTTCCAGCATAGCTATTAGAATGTTTCGTTCACATGAAATGCTAATGCTTAACTGTTGTCTTTCAAGGCTTTCCAAAGCAACCCAAATTGGCCTTGGGATGTATTACGATGAAAGTAATGGTAAGACTGAGAAAGAACTGTATGTAGGGGGAATATTAAAACAACATCAGAACTTTGACCAAATCCCTTTAGGGCAGCATGCCTTAATTCATAGCTATTGAACAAGCACAGATGTAGAAAAGCAGATTGTTAAGAGACAAGAAAATTTGGAAACTGAAGTTCAAGATGCTTTGCATATATGGATGACAAATTATAAAAGCAAAGCCAATTTAAGCATGTCCCATTGCAACAGTATCTTTCTACCTTGCTGAGAAGTAGAACAGGCTGTAATAAAGGAAGAAAGGTCACATGGAGAGCAGCCTTATACTGACTCTAAAGTGAAGAACACATATTTACGAGAATTCAAGCCTCTGACTCTATTCCTCACATGCTAGATCATCTGGAAGGAAACGAATAAATAACCAACAGGGAAAGGTTAATAATAGGTTTCAAAACCCCATCAAGTCAAAAATCAAAATTCGAGCAAAGCAGACATGAAAAACAGAGATAAAGGCAAGCATATTCAGGAACTGGTACAATAGTAGTGTATTATTGAAGCTGATTCAGATAAGAAAATACCAACTTTATTGCTCTCCGAAATACGTGTGTTCACTCTAGGGTTGTTTTATCATTCAAATGACTATGAACATACAGGAAAAAAAGCATATCTACGGACATTTGCAGTCAAAGAAAAGGATGCTTCCTTGATATTAATGCATTCATCTATGCTAGGTAACATAATGTTCCATGATCACATAATGAGAGAATATTTAGAAGAGGCACAGAGAAAATGGCAGAATACAACTAGCTGTTAGAACCCTAAATGAGGGGAAATTTCTCTGCTGGCAGAAATTGGCACTATGCCTGGTACATCAATGAAGCTGAATCAATCTATAGAGAACTTGATCTTGAATAACCCAATTCTTATTCTGCTAAAAAGTCTATGGGGCTTAACAGCCTTCTACATATTTTGTTCATAAATGAAAAATATCAGAAATAGGGAACAAACAGAGCAAACTGTCAGTACACTAAAAATATTACAGAAATATCCAAAATAAATTTTAAAGGTACCACATTATCAATTTTAACAGAATGAATATACAAAAAGATCCACCACTTATAACACAGCAGTGCCTTAGGCTTAGATGACATTTGGGGTTTTGAATTTCATGGCAAAAAGTAGAAAATTCACTGATAGTTTTGACACTTTTTGAAACATCAGTTTCAGTTTTGAGAAACTAAATAAAAAGTTCTTTCTGAAAAGATTCTTTTACTTTTTTTTTCTTAAAAAAAAAAAAACAAAACAACAAATCACATTTTCCATTGTAGGAAAAAAAAAAAAAGAGAACAAGTTTTATTGCTAAATTCTGAATTGTGAATAATCATGCCTTTTCCTGCCTTGACAAATGCACAGAATTAAAACAAGTCTTTCTGTCTTCCCAGGCCACTGCGTAGCTCTTAAACAAGTACGGTTAGACTGTCTGCCTTCTAATGGGTTTTGCTAGGCAGTTCTGTTGATTTCGTGATCAAGTAAAGAATGGGAAAGACAAAGGGATATGGAAAAAAAGGAGCAAAGAAAGGAAGGAACATCAAAGAAATTAAGAGTTACAGGGATTCAGATATGTGTGGAAGACTATGGTAGACTACACAGAAGGTGGTCAGACACCCCTATAGGTAGAACAGTATCTGCCACAATAATAGAATAAGTTGCAAGGGCATGAGCAAAGTACACAGGTTCTGGAAAGAAAGGAAAGCCAGACAATCCAAACCCTTATAATATTCTGAAGGAGGAACTCAAACATAATGCCCAAAGGGATCACAGGAGAACCACAACAGGACCTCAGAAGGGGCAAAGAGTGCAACAGCTATTCTTTCTATGCTTTTTTTTTCCTATGCTTTTTTTTTTTCACCAGGAAAATAACTTCCAATGCACTAATTTTCATCCACTGATTTCCAATCCTGTTTGTTTCTTACTTTCTAAAACACAATCTAAACAAAATTCCCTGATTAAACCATCTTTTAATTGACCTTCAGAATGCAATCTGTCTCCCTTTCAACATTTCCCTTCAATATTTAATTTTTTCAGCTGGTTGGAATGTTTAACACATCTTCATTTACTTTCCACAAACGAACAACAAAATGTAGGTCTGCAAGGCACAATTACCACAGTATTACCCTCTGCTTGCGCAGATTAATTCACAGAAAAGTATCCAAACTATTACTCCAACATGTACCAACATTATAAATCTGTCATCATTTTCTTTTATGGTTATTTTGAAATGAATAAGGAAAGAACACCAACTGAAATCTTTATTCCCACCAGTCTCCATATTACCAGGTGCACAAAATTACCAATTATTTATTTGTAAGCAAAATAAAATGAGATTTTAGTGTAAGCAGAATAAGTCCTAAAAATCTCCCCAGAAAGCTGAGGCTGACCTACCAAGTACTGGAATAATAACAGTAATACAGTAAATGATAGTAAAGATCACTATAGTACAGCTACTTATTGAAAGATTATTTCCTTATTGCAAACTTTAATGAGCAAAATTCTATGGTCAGTGACATAGTTGAGGTCAGACTGGCCTTAAAATCTATTAAACCAATCTCTTATGGATTGTCACTGAAATTTTGTTCCATACTGCTGTTCCTTACATAGTAGTAGCCCTTTTGAGAGGCTTTCAATTTATACATTGAGCACTATAAGACAACACTCACAATCTAATGAGTTCTCCCCTCTAAGGAGCTACTGGATTATAGACCCCCCATTGTGTTACTTATGGCACAAATACATGAACAAGTGTGGCATATATCTACTGCCTAATGAAAAGTAGCAAAACTGAGACAACAAATACAGCCATCTGAAGTTCACCTGTACAGAGACAACTACACATGGAACAGTCAGGTTTTAAAAAATTAATTTAAAAATAAAACTCTTTAATTATCAGATATGCAAATAAATGTTCTTGATGCTCAAATTAAAGATCTATAAAGATTTCATAGCTCATTATCACCCACAGTCCTTGATACCCATGAAAAACGTAACTTTTCCATAATACTCGTACAGGACATCTTATGTGAACATAGTTTAGCTAGATCTTACCTTCATTTTTTTTTTTTAAATCCATATGTTATTCTGTATCTCTAAAACATTCTAACCTTGCTGCATTTTATACCTAAATGGAGATTTACTCTTAACCAAATATAAATACAGTGGCATCAGTAAATGAAAGATCATCCCAACATCTCTATTAACTTCTAGCCAGAATTATTTTTACATCAAAAATGCTGTCTTTCCAATGATTATGCCAATGGACCTTCAATTGATTCATACAAATACACAGACATACTTTTCTCCACTTTCACATGGGTCACAGTAGCATCTGACAATGCAGTTATCAAATCCCTGTCAAAACATGAAGTTTCCACTTCAGATAAGAAATGTCAGAAAAATCATATTTATATCTTCTATCTAAGCTAGTCCACGAGAAGAAATGTATATTGTGGAAGACCACTGAAGTGTTTCTGTTTCTATACCTGACAGATAAGTCTAATTCAGTAACTGGAGACAACAGTCAAATAGAACAACGTAAGAAGTCACCTGAGTCACTGACCAGGATCATATCCACCCAATGTAGTGTGAAAAATTAATTCTAGTTCTGTTTGTGGTCCCGTGCAGTGCCACTGGAAGCAGAACGTCAACATACCCATCTGAACATCTTGTAAGCATATAAGTCTCTTATATAAACTCCTATGTGGAATAACAGCACAATTTTGGTCCATAACTGCACTAATTTTTCTTATAGAAGAAAAAACAGGGTTTCCTGGTTGAAACAGGGTTTCAAACAGAAAATATTTGATCCTGTCAGAAAAAAAACAAACCAAACTAAAAACAAAAACAAAACCAAATCAACAACCCAGAAGCAATCTTCTCTCTGCTCTCAAATGCCTGGTCTCATACTAAAAAATAATTGTTATTAGATATGAAAGCTTGAGTTCTTAAATTCAGGTAGGATTATTAAGCATATTAATGATATCCAATAGAAAAAAATTTGCATGAAAACAGTCTAATTTCACTCTCTAAGATGCTGAGGAACATAGAATAATAATAAGAAAACTCTTAGACAAGGTGCCCTGCCAAAGGTTTTTTAAAAAAAACCTTAGAGTTACGGGACTGGAAGAAAGGCTCTTTTGGAGACTGAAAGCCAGTTAAAGGATAAGATGCAAAGGGCAGAGCTAATGGTCACCTTCCAGAATGGAGAAGGGTCAGCTGTGGTATTCAACAGAGGTTGATCCTGGACTAGTTTTATTCAATGTCTAATCAGTGACCCAGAAGAGGAAGTAAATCAAAAAAGCTGCCCAGTGGAAAAGGACCTGGGGGTGTTGATCGAAAGAGGGCTGAATATGAACCAGCAGTGTGCTCAGGTGGCCAAGAAGGCCAATGACGTCCTGGCTTGTATCAGAAATAGTGTGGCCAGCAGGACTAGGAAAGCGATCGTCCCCCTGTACTCAGCACTGGTGAGGCTGCACCTCAAATACTGTGTTCAGTTTTGGGCCCCTCACTACAAAACAGACATTGAGGTGCTGGAGCGAGTCCAAAGAAGGGCAACAAAGCTGGTGAAGGGTCTAGAGCACAAGTCTGATGAGGAGCGGCTGAGGAAACTGGGGTTGTTCAGTCTGAAGAAAAGGAGGCTCAGGGGAGACCTTATCACTCTCCACAACTACTTGAAAGGTTGTCATAGTGAGGTGGGTGTCAGTCTCTTCTACCGAGTAAGAAGTGATAGGACAAGAGGAAATGGTCTCAAGTTGCACCAGGGGAGGTTTAGATTGGATATTAGGAAAGATTTCTTCACCGAAAAGGTTATCAAGCATTGGAACAGGCTGCCCAGGGAAGTGGTTGAGTCACCATCCTTGGAGGTATATAAAAGCTTAGGGATATGGTTAGTGGTGGACTTGGTAATGCTAGGTTAATGGTTGGACTTGATGATCTTAAAGGTCTTTTCCAACCTAAATGATTCTAGGAAATCTCAAGACTTGTGAATGGATAATCAAATGTCATTCAAATGATGAATGAACTTACAAAACTGAATAAGCAGACAGAAAGGTGATACATCAACTTCAATGGTGAAAAATAAGCTGAGCCATGCCTCTGCAATGCTGACCTCAGAATGAGCTGTTACAGTTTAGGAGAGATTTTTCGATTAACTTTTTAGAGTTCTTGGAAATCATCAGCTCAGCGTTCAACATCTGGCAAAGAAACCAATGGCATGTTGCTCATCAATATGACAGGCATTGAGAAAAACACAAAAATTTTCATCTGTTACCATATAAAAACTTGGTGAACCTACATTATGAACACTGCATGTAGTTCTGTCTTTTTGCATCTCTAGAAGAGTATACTGGAATTAGAGAAGCAGATCAAAGGTATGGAGCAGCTGCTGTACAAGACTGATATGGCTGGGGCTCCTATGTTTGGAGAGAAAATGCTGATCAATGCTTACAAAATCATGAAGGCAAGAGGCAATTTATGCACAGCTGGTGTTTGCATACAAGATCTAGTGGGTCCTTGATAAAAGTAGTAGAGGATCAGATGAAAATAGATAAAGGAAGACATTTCTTTATATAACAGGCAGTAGGATTTTCAGACACAAAAGCATGTGGAGGCAGACATTATCAGCAGGTTGACATATGAATTAGATTATTGGACAACAAGCATACAAAAAGGATTAGTCAGTAACAGTCCCTCAAATATCCCTAACACAACAAGTTGTCGACGCTGGCAGAGTGTAAGAACAACGGAGCCCCGTGTTACTTCTGGACGCAGTATACTGCAGTAGACGGACGAGTAGTCTGGTTAAGTAGGGCATTCTCAATATGTCCGTGTTAAACAAAAGAAAAGTATAAGCACAATGAGCACTAGTACTGCTTCTTAAAATAATACAAAAGGCTCAGCACTTCCAGAAGATACCCTTTTGGCCTTAGAAGAGACTAAAAAATAAACGAGAAATCAGAACCTTTCGTGCAAGTTGCAGTAATGCTATTAAATTAATGAAAAAAAATTGGATTTCCTTCAATGAGCTACAGACCAAAAATTAAATGGAAAGACGATGGTCTCAGAAAGTCTGATTTTCTCTACCACATAAGTTTCTGCATGACTACAGCAATCTAGGAACTGACTGTGGTCTGGAAAGATATTTCTACCTGCTCTACTTTTCTCTTGAACCACTTCTGAGACAAGCACTTCAGAGTTGTGCTAACATGACTATAGTTACCATGGTGTGAACCCTGGCTAATAAATCTTGTCTATCACTAACTAATTGGAGAGGCTGTTAACAGGAATTTGTCTTAAACTTTAGACAAAATTAGGCACTTTGCTACCGTCTTGAATTCAGGATTCATAGCAATGAACCCTCTACTAAAAATAGACTTTGAAAGAATAATTGCATATTGGAAGCGCAACACTTTAAAAATACATCTGAAAGCAGAACATTCCTTTCCCCTCAGGCTAATGGTTATAGTACACACCTAGAAAGCAGGAGAAACTTACTCAGTTTCCTTTACAGCCTTAAGGAAGAGTTTTAGAACATGATTTGTGTATGCATACCTTCTTTCTAAGCAATTTTTTTTTAAGATGCTTGCACAGGGCGGAGGTGGCAAGGTGTTTGTAGCAGGGAGGCTGCAGGAGTGGCCTCTGTGAGGAGAAGTCAGGGGCTGCCCCATGCTGCACACAGCCAGTTCCAGATGGCTCCACAACAGATGCCCCAGGACACAGATGAACCCGTTAGCCACGCTGGTAGTGCCTCTGTGAAAACATATTTAAGAAAGGGCAGAAATCAGTGGACAAAGAGAAGAAGATGGAACAAAAAGAGTGAGAAACAGCAGAGGGAACACCAAGGTCATGGGATGGGGAAGTACTCCATGGCAGAGCAGGCCACCTCCCCCTCCCATGCCACAAAGGGACCGTGACCTGCGGAGGGCCCACATTGGAGCAGGTACACCCCTGCAGAGACTGTAGTGCATGGATAAGCCCACACTAGAGCATATATTTCCTTAAGGAATTGTAGCCCATGAGGAGCCCACACTGGAGCAGGTACTCCCCGAAGGGACTGCAGCCTGTGTAGGACCTGCACAGGGGCAACAGCAAAGGGAGAGAAGGAAGGAGCAGCAGAGAGAAACCACTAGTGCTGACCACATGTCCCACCCCTGTGCTGCCATGCCCATTGCCTCACTGAAGGGACAGAGGATAATCAGTAGTAATAATGGGGGGGAGCAGAGGTGCTTTTAGTGGAGATGAGCATGGGAGTGAAGTTGAGCCTGGGAAAGAGGGAGGAAAGATGTTTTCCTTAAATGTGCATGTTTGTTTAGTTTTTGTTTCTCACTATTTTGCTCAATAATTAAATATTTATTTTAATTGTCAATAAATTAATTCCCCAAGTTGAGTCTGGTTTACCTGTGTCGGTAACTGATAAGTGACCTCCCTATCTTTATCTCAACCTACAAGTTTTCTCACTCTTGTTCTTCCTATTCCCCCCACCCCTGTCCCACTGAGAGGGAGAGTGAGCAAGCAAGCAAGTGCATGTTTGGCTGCTAGCCAGGGCTAACCCATTAAATATTATTATATCCTTCTTACAGGCATATTGGAAACACTCCTAAGGACAGAAGGAAGAGCCAGTTTGTCTTCCAAAAGTAGAAGAATAAGTACAGCGTAATGATAACATGACTGCCTTTTGCATAGGAGGTAGTGGTTGATTACCTTAAATGTCAGCTACGATTTGAACAAAGAGTACACAGCACAAGAATTCTGGAAGAACAAATTAATAAACCAGAAAATAAAACCAATTACATATTAAAGAATACTTTATTCCTCCTAGGTGATTTCATTGTTTGAAACCTGCAAAATTCCATGAGCATGGAATTCCACAGATGTACTAAATTCTGTTTCAGAGCAGACTGAAAAATTATCTTGAGTGACTTGAAGTCCCTTGTAGCAAATAATCTCTATTATTTGTGTGAATAAAGTCACGCACATGCTTACAAGATCTCACATTAACACCCTAAAATAGAAAGTTCTTTACAATCTTCTGAATAACAAATTAGTTTAATCAATTTTTTTTCTTAGACCAAGGAAATAACACATGGGACAAAAGTAAACTTCTAAACAAACTGAACGATTACAGAGAATATGAAATGTCATAACCATTTAAAAATTATACAAGAATCTGTCTGTGCAATCTGATATTATAGCTGAAGAAAATACTCCTATGCATATTTTGTAACAACCAGACACATACTCTATTTGTTAATAATCTGTTTGCTCCTTTCTATTTTGATCTCTGTGGCTTTTCACTAAAAGCTACTGTGAATCTTTTTAACCTGGTTGCGAGATAAGTAAAAAAACTTCAGATAGCTTCAATTAGAAAGGAACTAAAAAAACCCCAATGGTTGTAATTTGTTTGTGCAAGGACTAGTTTGTCTTCATTTACAGAATATTCTTTTAATCACAAAAAATTGCTGACACTACACTTAGTTTCCCAATTCCACAGAAACCGTATGTCAGTAGAAAATCATTTATAACTTAATTAACCTAAATTTCAGGATCACTCAGCTGGTTTAGATGAATCAGGTGAAAAAATACTGCATATATTCTTTGTAAATGAGGATGATAAATCTCCATAAAATGTAGAGATCATCTTACCTTACTGTAAAACGTCTTAAGATCATAAAGCATTGACTACTCTATCACAGCAGTGATTAATTGCATCTGGATTTTTAAGGGAATTCTACCTGTTATTGAATTAAGTGCTATCAGAGCTTATTCAAAATTAGTTTTAGGATATTTAATAATTATAAAATGCATATGTTCAGAACGCTATGGTAGGGGATTAAACTTAAGAAAATTAAAATTAATTGCTACTATTAAGAAACTTTACTGAAAGCTTGAGAGAGAGGTTTGTACAAACTTTGACTCTATAGAGTGCGAAAAGTTACCTCAGGTTTTTATTGCTACAAATCTTTCACCTTATGGTAGCAGAAAAGATATTATAATGGATTTGTGATATTTTAGCAAATTATACCTATATTGCTGAGGCAAATATTCCTAATATCCTGGAGACACTAATGGGAAAATAAGAGTCGATACTTTGGCAAACTGGAAGTTAGGAATCTGCTCTTTGTTTACCATTAAATGGTCTTGTCAGAGTACCTGTATTATCCATTTAGTTGCTGGGATTGAAGAGAACCTTTCAGCTTCTCTCTTTGCAAGTTCAACTCTAAATACTTGAATGGAAATATTAATTAGAAGCTCCACAAAATAAATCAGTAAGAAAGATTAAATTGCTTTGTCTTATTGAACTTGCTTTGGTAAATAGAAACCGTTTTCTTTCACATTACCCAGAAAGTGTCAGAGAGAGTAATGAAAATGAACTGATCATAGAGCTGTATGTTCTACTGTATAAGCAATCTATCAGATGCAAAATAATTTAGCCCGTTGGCTAACATATGCATATATCTAAATAAGAACACATGAGCTACTACTGCAACTCTGCTTGAATTTACATTTCAATAAATTATGCCACCAAATAGCTCAAGACCACACAGTATTTCTGCAACGCATTTAAACTTGCTACTATTTCTGGTTCATGTATTTCAGATCGTGTGCTTATACTGTATGTGTGCCAAAGCCATTCCTGCATACAGAGAGCAATGTTCCTCCTTCCCCACCACCCACACATCAGCATGGTATTTTCTGTGCAGGTTACCAGTGATGGGCAACTGTGGCAGAAAACCACATTCTAGAAACTCTGCACTATTGCACTTGCTTCTGGAACAGACAAAGCTGAAGAACTGAACGTGTCCTCAGAGTCTACTGGATGAGTCTACCTTCGTCACTCTACCCACACTGATTAACCTTGCAGAGATGTTTCTCACAATCACAATTTCAACACTATCCTTAGAGTGTTGCTCCAATAGAAGAAAAAAAATGTACAATGTTTGGAGAATGCATCGTCACCCATGCACCCAAGAGGATTTACGTGACTTATTTTTGCAAATCATGACTTATGATACCAGCTTATTTCGTAAGATTTTCCCTATCAGATGAGTGAACTAGCTCGTGACAAAGTCGAAGCAACAGATATGAAGCCTAGGCAATGGGAAAGTCTAGGGTCAAAATTGAATTTTAGTTGATGTAAAAGGATCAACATAACTTAACTCACACAATATTTTTTATGATTTGATATAAAATAATAATTCTTAAAATTATATTAAGATACTTGATAAAAAATATAAAGTAATTTGTGATGTGTACAGGTTTCATAAATTTGATGGAAGCACAGGCCAGAAATTAGCTGTTTGGACATAAGACCAAAGATAGAGAAAAGTATACCAAGATATTATGTTATTTCCATTCAAAGATAGGCACTGAATTTTTCTCCAGGTTACTATTTGATTTAAAAAAAAAAAGCATAAGACTAACAGC
Organism: Nyctibius grandis; assembly: GCF_013368605.1. NCBI lineage: Eukaryota > Metazoa > Chordata > Aves > Nyctibiiformes > Nyctibiidae > Nyctibius > Nyctibius grandis. The sequence goes on along the minus strand of NC_090663.1, from coordinate 75,426,505 downwards.
CCTATAACTACTACACAGTATCCAAGTGTGAAATGAGAATAAAATATGTAAGACTACCCAGACTGGGGTTAAAAGGGCTCTGACTTCTAATACTGACAATGGGTTCCCTGGAATATCTCCCTCTATCTACCAAGCAGGCCACTCCCTCCTCTCCCTTTATTTTCATTCTAAAAGCTAACATCTTGCCTTATCATTAACCTTTCTGTTCCCCCATATCTTTATGGCTTGTGCTTATGATTTTTATATATTCTCTAGCTGACTTAAGTGTTGCTGAGGAGACTGCCTTCTATAAGAGGGGCTGAGCTGATTTACCTTTGTGCTTGCTTCCTTTCACCAGTGTTCTCACCACATGCACCATGTCCTGTTGAAGTCTGTCAACTGAATCAAGGCCGACAGCCAAATTTTGGGAATGACTGGAGGCCATCTTAGCAGTGCATCCCACCTTTGTCCTTTTATTCTCTGAATAACCTGTGTAACGCTTGCATTTGCTGTTCCAGATATCTAATAGTCATTTAAATAAATGTATATTACATAACTGGATCTCTGAGCCTATTACCTGCTTTATGCCATTTCATCAGATTGGATACTAGGAAAAAGTTCTTCACTGGGAAGGTGGTCAAGCACTGGAACAAGCTCCCCAGGGAGGTGATCATGGCCCCAGTCCTAGAGTGTTTGGACAACAATGGAATCAGGAGTTGGACTCAATGATCCACATGGGTCCTTTCCAACTCAGGATATTCTACCGTCACAAATTTTTACAACAAACAGATAACAACTCCTCCCTTCATCCTTTTAGGTGAATCAGATACAAAAGAGCTGTATTGGAATAATTTGTAAGGTATGAGCTCCAAGTAAAGGCAGATAAGATGTTTGCTATATCAGCTGATACTGTCAACATTACAGTGTACTGGTTTAAATCACTTTTAAAGTGTTTCATTTCAGCTATTTACCCCTGCCATATTAAATTCAACTCTGATGGATATAGTTGGACAAGTTTCTGTGTTATAAGGCTATACAGACAGCAATGTCCCCTTCCCATGGAGTTTAAGATGTTCTTAATATGCTTCAGGGAACACTTTGTTTACCCTTCAGCAGCTGAAACTTCAAATTAGAAAGACGAGATTATTACTTATTTAATAGATCATTAATATCTTCCAGCACATCATTTTACTTCAAAAGAAAAAATATAATTTAATAATTTTTTATGTTTAATTCCAACCTTATTTCTTAGATTGCTTCTTCAGTCTCAGTCCATTATACATGCAACAGAACTACACTTCTTCATTTTGCCTAACTTTTTCTTTTTTTTTTCCAGGAAATACAGTTGTCTCTATTATTTCTTTGGAAGAAAGTCATCACTGGTGTTAAGACTTTCTTCTTGCTTGAGTAGACGGACTCAAATCTGGACCACAGAGGATTCATTGGTATTTTATATTCTCTCTTCCAGCTCTCATATTGCTTTCAAAAATGTTATCTCTATCATTTAAGTCTGACAGGTTAAATAGACTGTTCTTTCTGGTGCAGAGTTCTCATGTATCTTATGTGAAATACAGAGATACTGATCCTCTTCCATGTGTATATATATATTTTTACCAGCCTATTATCTGTAACTCTAATCGATGTTCATTTCCCCATATCTATAAGTACAAATATTTAATCTTACTAACAGATTGGTTTTGTGGCATGGAATCTTATTTTCTCTTAGCAGGTTAGGATGTCAGAAATTTTTAAAATTATGTTTAGTATTATACTTTTTCTATTTCTAACAGGTTTATTCTATTCATTCCTTTTCCCTTCACACTGAATGGCAACTTTCCAGTTGTACGTATTGCAGATTTTGCAGTGTTATTAAAATAACTCTTATTTATCTATTTTTGCTGTGGAATCTGAAATATTTTATTTCTAAATACATATACACTCCTATAAGTTTAACATGCCATCTAACACATACACCTGTTTAAGCTATTAAGTTATATCTCCTTCCAGAATAACAAAAATCAGAATATTTCTTTCGTATAACAACAAAAATGCAATCAATTTTAAATAGAACTACTCTGTTTCAGGAGTTCTGAAGAAATATTAAACTTGAGAGCCTTACCAAAAAGCCTGTCAGAACTCCCCGGAGTTTTCCTTCTCCCTATAATGCTGTTCAATTCATTTATCCTTTGTCTAACAAGAAGCTGGTTATCACAGTATTTCAGTATTGAAATGAGGAACTTGCTTGTAATAAGAAAATTAGATGCACAGATAATACATATGTTTCAATTAAACATATGATGCTCACTGTAATAATACAAACAAGCATTGCGAAAATGCCCCACACAAATGAACAAAAAAACAGCCTAATTTTGACATTTGGATGCCCTAACTGGGAGAAGTGGTGCTTTAACTTTTCTGTAGTCATATCATTCTCAAACTTATTTCCTCATAGAGCCCCCAGTCACTTCTTCAGGAGACACCTAGTTTAGAAATGAATGTTCAAATATGCTATACAACAACTCTCTAAAAGCACATCAGTGCTAGCAGGACTAAACAAAGCCATATACACCTCTCAGTTATTGTTGAGCTTTTGCTTCTCTTTCTAGATAGGAGAGAAGGAGGAAGTTGTATACCTCTTGCTGCTTACCCAAGTACGCACCAGTAATACAGCCAAGTAAAACTTTTAGCAGATCAAAGTAAATCTTGGGGGGCTGAGGGCACAGGGAGGAAGGATTCTCCAGGTGGTGCTCTCGCCATCAGCTGAAAAGGCCTTGCTCAGACCTGATGCAATAAGCTGGCACACACCTGATTGCAGAGCTAGTATCATCAACAAGAATTTGGCTTCCTCAATCATGGTACCTCAATTTGAGGATAACAAAGGACTGCTAGGAAGGAGATAAAAACACCTGACCAAGTCATATGTGTCTACAGGAATAGGCTTGTAAATGTAGGCTCACCAGCGGGTGATGAACTGAAGCCCAAAAGTGAGACAGGAAAATCTCCAAACAACAGAGGTTTGCAACAGAAAAACTCAGGTGATTCATTCAGAAGCTTTCCTCAACTGTTTGTGTGCTAATGTGGAATTTTTCATATCATTTGAATGATAGTTAACATGTATATCGTTCCACTTGCTGCAAGAATAGCTCTGGGAGGAGTACTCAGCATATTTTCCTTATCTCTTTAGTGACATAGATCTCCCTATTCACTGCCCAGTTCAATGACCCCAGTTCCTTACAATTGTATTGCTCCACCTTTTTTTAACCTTTAAGTGTTCCTAAAATCTCTCATCATATTAAGTGTAGCAGTTTCTGGACAGTACAATAGTTGCCCTTCAGAACAGTGCCAGTTTCAGTTTAGACAGAGGAAATAGATTAGATTAAATAGATAAGGTTACATGAAGATCTTCAATACTACTCCCCTTATTTACTAACAAAAAATAGAATACGGAAACTACTAAGCTAAAATTATTTTGTAAAAGAAGGTACGATTCAAGCACAACCAGTTTGCCTTGTAAGCAGAAGAGAAAACAGGTGTATATATATGTGCGTCGATGTTACAGAAAAAACGTACATGATCCTACTGAGAACTAAAGTGGGTTGGTGATGGCTCAAAATATAACAAATGATCAGTACCAACATGCCCATAGCAACATGAGTGAAGGATAAAAGAAAAAAAGCCAAGCAAACACAAAAAAACAGGACACCCCCTACCCCCTCCAATGGAGTAAAGGGTATTGTGAAAATTGTAGAACCATACTAATACTGAAACAGGATCTAGGAAGACACAGCTGGACTAATCATCTCTGGAATCCAGACACAGAGACCATGTCCAGGCAATGCCAATAACCTTGGAGAATTTGCAATTACAAAGTTATGTAGTCTTATAAAAAATACCAAAACAAAATAAAACATCACCAGGCAGGAATCTCAGGCCAACACTACTACCTTTATGTTTCAAGTTCAACATTATTGTCACTGGAACTTGCAAAAAAAGCCCCAAATACAGTAAGGGAAAAAGAGAGTTCAACAGCCTTCATTGCAACACTGGCACAGATCCTGTGGCAGGCAAACTGTTCATCACAGATGACTTCAATGTGTTGCTTTGGCAGCTGACATCTGGTACACAGCAATTGATCACAACAAAGCTGGCAAGATAAACAACAGTGAACTTAGTTGTTCAATAATTCGCTGGATTATAAGAAAGAACTTGTACTCATCACCAATCTGACAAGTCATGTTGGGAACATCAATATTTATAAGCAGGTGGATTTCACTGTGAGTGACTTTGTGTCTCAGATCGAGACATGGCACCATATAGTAAAATCTACAGGATAATTACCTACAATTCTAATCTTGACATGACTGTCAACATGAGTGCATTGTTGCTGTCACAAAAATCTTGCCAAATTTCATTTAACTATGGAGAAAGCTCACCAACTGGAAAGTATTTTTACATAGGGAATCCATGTTGGGATTTTGTTTTATTTTGTTTCTGCATTGGTTTTTGTTACTGACACACATCTCCACAGAGCAGAACATGTTGTTTATGAAGATGCATGACATACTTTCCCAGAGAGATCAAACTGACTGGAAAAAAAGGAAGTGTAATGAATTTACAGTGGTGAATTCTAAAGCTGCACAGTGTTGACTTCAAGAACAGCTATTTTCAAGATAACATTTGACATTGAGATAAAATAGAAAAATGTCAATGTAATAATCACTGCCCCCCGTATAAAAAGAAACAATGTCATCAATAATGTTATCACTAATGACACGTCGTCAACATAGGAGCTGCAGAAAGATGTAATGGGAATCATAGTTGAGCCTTATGAAAAACAAAATCCAATGTGTTTGTCTACCCAAGGTAATCTATGTACTGGAGGGTAATGTCTCTCCCTCACCTGCCAAGCTCACTGCCTTATAAACCGTTTTACATGTGTGAGTCAACAGTATTTTTTAATATATATATATATGTGTGTGTGTGTGTGTACATTGGTTGCTTTATATCCTGTTACATGATTTGCTACGTCTGAAATCTTCAGTGACTTGGTCAGCTCATTCTCAGCAATCTAACACAATTTGCTTGTTTGCAACTTAGTTTGCATGCCCAAGCTTATTTTTTCATGCTATAAAAAATACCATCTACAAAAATTCTGTTTTACTGTTAAGTAGGAAGAATGCTGCAAAATAAAAGATTTTCATGGTAGGTTTAGTTTTGATCAAGTCATTTGTTTTCTAAGTTTCAGCACAATCTATTCAGTTTACTAAATTCCTGATATTCTCATCACAGATTTACCCATAAAGAAAGCATTAAAAACATCTGCTTGTATTACTTAAAAGAAATAATACGTATACAAAATCACTTAAGTGATCTCAAAATTTAAACTATCTTTATTATGCAGTTGTTCAATATCACACATATCTGAAAGAGCTGCAAGAATAAAAAGATCTTCAGGTAAAATTATTAATCAGTCATTACCCAAACCCAACAGTTACGTTAATCATCTCCTGTTTTACAATAGTCTTTTCACAATTCTGGATAAAATGTCATATAATATCAGGTATAAGGTGATAAATTAGATTTTTTAAACATTTCATCACGTTTCAGTCTTTTATTTTACCTCCATCATATCTTTTTAAAAGAAAAGCAAAGCCAAGGATCCAAGGAGGAAATGATAGTGTGTTAAGTAACAAATTTCAGATTTAAAACATAGCCGAGTATTCTTAATTTCCTGTTTAAAAGCAAATGGCATGGCCATCCAGGTGTGAAGAGGCTAAACTTTCATGTTCTGTCAGACAAGGCTTTATTTAGGTTCATAACCATTATGGAAGAAAACCCTTGTATAGAGAGCCACCAATAAGATCTTTTACAAGTCCATAGTTCACATTAAAACATCATTCTCTTGCTATTCAATATTCTTGTGCATCAGCACTTTTCATCAGAAAAAAAGGACTTCAAGAATTAATATGGAGCTATCATGTAAGTAAAAAGATTGGGTCAAATTTTCCCTTTTTTTGCTTAATAGTCTTGAAAATACAGTATGATGCAGAAGCAATGAAGCAAATTTCAGGTACTTGGTAACATAAAAGCTTAAAAAGCAAATACTGTTAACAATTTCCCTTGTGTATGAGTTAAGGCAAGTATCTGAATGTCTCCATTTAGCCTGCACCCAGGGCTAAAAAATAACCAGTTGTTCTATTACTCAAGACCCCTCCCCAGCTGAGAAAGGGAATTGGGAAAAGGAGAGAGACTTGTGGGTTGAAATTTAAACAGATTTAATAAAATAAGAAAACCAATATCAATACTAATGCTAATACAAAATACATAAAGTTATACTTAGCCCATATAGTAGTGGTGAAACTCTACAGGGATGGCGACCATTGAAGAGACAGAGAGAAGACCAGAGCAAAGAAAGGAAAGAACCCCAGCAAACTTTCCAGTTTATACTGAACATGACATTGATGTTATCGAATACACCTGTGGGCCAGCCTGGGGCAGCTGCCCTGGCTTTCACTGCTAATGGCCTTGATCACCATACCATGGCTGGCCACAAACTAAAAGAAAATATAACAGAAAAGTGATTCTATGATTTCATCCCAGCAAAATCAGGACACTGAACTAGCACATTTTCTAGAGAAAAGGGGAGCAGGGGGAAAAGCCGTAGAAAAGTTAGAAATTAACTCAAGATAAGATATTCCACTTGAAACTGTTAATGAGAGTAGGGGAAAAGCAACAAAACCCAGTTCATTCAACCAGGTGACATTGATTACAATTTTTTTTCCATTTCTGCAATCTGTAAGTCAAAGTCTGTAGTGAAGTCATATTCTTGTTTCAATTAACTGATAGAATATGAAATAACTTCTCAGCTTCCAAAATCTGAATCAGACATGAAGATATTTTCTAGTCAGATTACTGCAGGACATTCAAAATGTACTGGTCAAGAACTTCAACTGGTCAGGAATTACATATAATTTTTTACAAGATTATAGTACAGTCTTTAATTACCCTTTTAATCTAGGGATGAAAATAAGTGTTCAATAGTACTTTAAGGACACTGCTTACAGTAGACTCCTTATTACTAAAATAAATGTCTTCAGTGATATACTCAGTTAAAAATAATCAAAGGCAAATAACTTTTGGGACAATAAATTGCTGTCAGAACATTCGGTAACACTGTCTGTCACGATCCTCCTCTATGACTTCTCAATACAAGAATGCATGTTATCTTATCTGAAAATGCAAGGAACTTGAGACAAATATTTTTTAAACCATCAATCAAGGGGAGGATTGGAAAACAGTTTAATAAAAGACCTGTACAAATCTCCTAGGTTTATCTTCCTGATACTGTTACTGTTGAATGAAAAATGGATATGAATTCTTTTTCTTACTCTTACAAAAAAAATAAATCTGTTTGAAAACCTTTTGAGATTTATTGAGCTTACAAAAACGTATTCTCCAAACATAAAGAGAAATTCAGTAACAATGTCATAATTGTCCTAAGGCTAACAAAGTAGCAACAGATGCAAGAAGGAACAAGGGTTTCATACAATATATGACAGAGTTCAAATTCTGTCCTACTGGTCTATATTAGCTGATTAATTTAAATGAATTAATTTTGGTGAATTAATCAGTTGATTTTAAAAAGTAACATACATTTCTGCTTTATCCTCCCTCTTGGAGAGCAGTTAGAGTCACAAGTCAGACTTGCTTATGTCTTTTTCAAGCAATACTAATTGTCCATTGAACAGTCATTAAAAAGCCCTCTTATTGAGCCATGTTAAAGTTGTATATTTGGTGCTGGAAGTTTCTGTACAGTGCACATTGTTCTGAAAATTCATTTAGCCGCTGAAGTCTCAAGCAAGTCTGGTGAAATACTGTATTGCATTAAGAAGTTTTGCACTGAAACACAGCCAGAATTAACTAATGAAAAGAGGAGTGTTCACACACATTCAGAGTACACTACATACAAATTACGGAGGAGATATGAACCAATAGGGCAGCCCTTATAAACCTGCAGTTCCTTGTGCACCTGCAGATCCCCCATGCACAGAAGTCCACCACAACTCCGTCTGAGGTGCCATATATGCAGCTTTAAACAGCTAAGTCCCATTGAGAGCCAGAAGTTATACGGACAATTACCTGAATCTCTAAGATAAGAGCATGCCCAAAACATCTGACCAGGTCTACGTCAGTCACAATACGCATTCTCATTGCCTTTTTTCTTTTAGCACAGGCACGAAAAGAGATGCTGTCATTTTGCCTTATTCAATAGCTCAGAAGCAAACTGACTCATTCAGAAAATGTCATTCATGTTATCTCAGCCAGTGAGTATTTAAATTCATTGAATACACCTTGCTAGGGAATTTGCTAATTGGCAAGTTAGAGGTTAGAACCAGCGGACAGCCTTTTTGTCCAAGCTGGCTCATTTCATAGCAAAGAATGCAAAATACCTGCTGTTAGAAAACGAGTATGGAAAAGGTAGCATAGGGCACACAGCAGGGGAAAAAAAGGTACCTTTAAGTGAAGGTCCCCCTCTCAGATTTACTTCAGATTTTTATCTAGAAGCAGTTTAATGTGAACCACCCACTGGCCAGGCAAATGCTCTAACCTCTAGATTTTCAAACAATCAAGTAGTGCACATCATCTTCTATTCCTCCCAAGGAGGAATTTTAGAGTCTGTGAGTTATCATATCTGGCAAAGGATATTACTGCCATGAATTCTTAGGCATAGACTGGACATGGGTGCAGACTTAATTTAGATGCCTAAATCTCAGAGTAGGGTAGAAATGCAGACATGTCTGTTGAGAAACTCTATGCAAACCTCTGCCAGTTCATGGCATTGCCTTCCTTGCACAACTTCATGTCTCCATGCATAAATTAGGGACACTGGACTGTTCAGTTTTAAGATCTTTTCCAGGAGCCAGGCTTCAAAGATGTTGACAATTTAACTTGTTTGTGTTAGGAAGCCTTTCTGGAGTACGCAGTTAATAATCAGTGCACATTATGTTTATTTAAAGAATCCATCCTTTTCAATTAGCAGGGAAAAAAAAAGCAACCAACTTCTGTTCATTATCAGGACGTTGCACAGATAAAATTATAGCCAGCAATCACTACGCAGTGATCTACGCTTCATGGAAAAAATCCATTATAAAGATTTTCATACTTTATCTGCAACAATACTTTAGATATGGACCTTCATGTTGCATTCGAACACATGGAAAAGAGCAGAACAGAATTATGAGACAAAGATTTTTTTTTTTCCTATTAATTGTTTAATGTAACATGTGCTTGATATTTATCCTTTCCTAAAATAATTTATCCTGGGATTATCTAAAGTATTTGAAACATTTTTTCTTTGTTGCATGACATAGACTATAAAAACATTATTGAGATTTTTCAGATGTGTCTATCACATATCACAAAATCAGAGACATATATTAAGCATTGGATCTGAAATTATTTTATATCTCACCAATCACAATGAACTTGGCTGTTTGGAGTACTACAAAAGAACATACAATCTAATTTAACTTGAGCTTTATGGCACAATAGCTACATGACTTTTGATGTGAGTTTACCTCACAGCCTGTCAGTCCATAGCTACTTTCAAAACTGCTATCCACCCAGTGACTGCATACATCAAGATTAATTGTTCATAGGGAAAAGAATAACAAAGCAAACCGAGAGCCTAAAGAGGAGAAGAAGAATAGTTTCTTTAAAACGACATGTTTACCTTTCCTGTGGGAACAAACTTCTTTGACAATGTGCCTCCCTTTCTAACATTTCTGGGTCAAAAGCGTGAAGAACAGGGCAGAATGCCAGTAATGTCAGAGCACTGAAAATAACATACCAATGACATCAAAGGATGAAGAATAATAACGTGAGAAAAGAGAAAGGTCACACACCTTGTCATAAGAATAAGCAAAGAATTTTAATACTTTATATCAAGAGGAGCTGGGGTACCCAATCAAAATCAAATTGAAATGAAAGAGGAACACAGTTATTACAGTTCACTTGTGTTTTTAAAATTTAGCAGAAAACTGGACAGAATGATGTGAGATTTTACCTGTCACAGAACATTTGGACATATTCGCATGTAGAGGAAACCCGTCATTCACAATTTTAGAATTAACAAACTCACTCAGGAAAAAAAAAACTAGAAAAAATGGAAAAAAGGTTTCTCCTAAAAATTCCCTTGAAGTTAAGACAAAACCTCAAGCTCATATGTCAGTAACTGATATTGACGTTACTGACCTCAGTGTACTGAACTTAATTATACTTCAGAGAAAATAGGTTCCTTAACCATACTCAGGGGAAAATTAAGAATATTAAAACCTCAAACCAATTTTGACCAAACTAAAAAGTGACAAGTCAGGCAATAAATGTATGTATTCAGATTGTCTTATCTTTTGAAACAAGTAAAGAGAAGTGCTTTTTATTTCTTCAGTGCCACCCCAGCAAGATACATAAATTCGGAAGCTCTTTCAGCATATAATTAATCTAGTGCAGTAGCTAATTTAGATTGGAAAAGGAAAATTATAATATTATCCACATTCCTCTTTTTGTACAATCAAAATTAAAAAATATTTAAAACATATAAAAGAAACCAACAACAAATTATTAAGATTTCCTTTTTCTGATATTTTCTAGCGAAATGAACTTGAGTGTAGGTAAAATTTCAATTGAAAATAACGTCAAAAGTATGTATATACACCTGTCTGTCTAAAGGAAAATCAGGAAGCCTGTTTACTCAACAGCAATTTTTGAAATTGGCAGAGTTAGAAAATCAGGCATGTTTTCACACTCTATTCACCAGAAAAAGCAACCAGAGAGCTGATTTTCTGGAAACTCACCATATAAAGCTGTGATCTGAAAAGCTTGTATCTATAACAACATTTTACAAGCTAATTTCATAAACATCTTGGAAATCCTCCCTAAAATGCTGAAATTCAAAATTTTAAGTCAAAATAATATTTTAGATAAGAAATAAAATTAAAGGCCCACTTTAAAATTCAAAGACCAATTAACAGAAATTAATAGGAAAACAGAAGAAAAACTATTTGCTTACTGAGAACATAAAGTATTCATTTGTGAAACAGCAGCAATAGATTTCAAATCTAATTCACTTGTTTCTATGAAAGATAATGAAAAATTTAATGGAAAATACCCTTTTCAGTTCTAATCATTCTTAATTTTATAATACTAAAGATATCAGAGAAAGCACTGTTATTCTGGTAATATTGTAATATTAGCTGTAACGTAGACAAAGACTAAAATTGACTAAGAATATGGTACAGCAAAAGAAACAGCTGAAAAATGCTCTCAGCCCCTTCTGCCAAAATGCTATTCCAGCTATTTAGCAAATAAAGAATAACAGCTAATTACGATGAAGACAGCTAAATGTAATGCTTCTCAAGCTGTAACGGTTTGTGCATCAGCTAAACAGCAAGAAATGCAATATTTCTTTCCCCTCTTCTTTCTTCTTCCTCCATACATGAAAGGGCCTAAGCTCACTGAGTTTGTGATCACAGCCAAGATTTTTAGCCCAATTCCTTAGCTATTTTCGTAAGTCTATGTAATTTTTCAAGCATAGGTGATGGGCAGAGGATTTAAATGACAATGTCCATAGAGACGTGCACACTGCCAGGACGAGCCAGCCATTTTGCTCCAACGTGATGGCTACTCAGGGCCGCAACATTTTGACTTCCCCTGGTGCGCGCAAAGTAACAGGACACCTTGAAGGCAAGCCAAACCTTTTGCAAGAAAACCTTGGTACAAAAGACATTATGTCCCCACTCACCGTGTTGTCAGGGGCTCATCCAGCTGCAGAGCTGCCTTCTCCTCAGCCGCTTCCTCAGGCACAAGGTGACACAGGCAGGATGCATTTACATGGCTGCTGACAGAAACCATAACCTGCACGCACTGTACCAAAACTTTGGGCTTCCCTGGGGTGTTGCGACAGCTCAGCAGGGCACCTGCAGTGTGCCAGGCCCTGGATCCAGGCACCCCTGTGACAAAGGTGGCTGAGCCTGCAGCCCCTGGGCTGTGAGAGGCAGCATGGGTGCGGCAACAGGGGGGCCGCCGGCCAGGTGCCCCCAGGCCTCGGGGCAGCCTTCAGGCCGTGGTCCCCATTCACAGCCCCTGCTGCCTCTCTGCTGAGCCGGGGCCTGGGCCCAAGGCCTCCAGCTGCAGAGGCCTCCATTGGGGAAGCTTGGTGCTGGCCCTGGCCACCACCCTGGGACAGCATGGGCATGCTGGTGAATTAAAAGGTCCCCAGAAGTACATTAGAGCGATCCATGCCTGGAGCTGTGCTGCTCAGCAAACAGCAGTGGTAAAGCATTCAGGTGCTTTAAAAGGCTGTATCTGTCTTCTGGGGACAGCACCTGTAGCAGCACAATCTGCCTGTCTGTCAAGTCTGTCCACAAAGGCACAGCGAAGTGGCAACGTTTAAGCAATGCATCGACAGGAGAAGTTGGCTTTTTCCCTTTCCCAGATGGCACTCCACAGACTCCATCTTGCTGCGGTCTCTCTTTCAAGCACCCGTGTATGGATGTGTTGGCAGGAACAGCCCAGGGCCCTGTGATATCTCCTTCCTCTCCATGGGGTTGGGAGCCATCGTCTGTGGCTACCCCGTCATCAGCAGACCTCTCTTGCACCCCATCAGCCATGAAGCAGTGCCTCAGTATCCTTGTCTAAACTGGGAAGAGACTGTCCTTGGCACACCTCTGGAGGCTCCTTTCAGGCCGCAATGTAATGATCCTCCCCTGTTTCACACTATTGCCTAATTGATCTCAGCCTGCTTAATATGGGTCATTCTGACTTGAGACGAGGCTGTTGATCATCAAGATGTTACGTGGAATAAGCATCCCAGCAAAGGAATGCATTAACGCAGTTATGCCTGTCATTTAAAGCCATGATCAAGGAAAGAAGTACTTTAGGCAAGATATATTTTCCAGAGAGCCACAGCATTAATGGTGCTATTATCCCTTGCTTACTTGCACAAGTCCTTGAGCAGCAGCCCTTGAACAGCCAGCCACTGAGGCCTCTCTTGGAAGAAGCTGAATACCGGGCAGCATCCACTCACTGAGAGTTCGCTTCAGCCTGTACAGCGTGGGCAAAGGGCTCGTTCAACCCTGCCAACCATACCTGCCTCAAAAACTCGAATCTCGAAGCCACTAAGGCAGCCCTCAAACAGGGACTTCACTATGAAAAAATGTATTTGACTATATGAAACAGTGCCACCTGGTGAACTTCCCCAACACAACCTTAAATATATCTCCATTTTAATAATAATTCCTGTTTCTCCTTCCTTTCAGCTATTCTTTCCAAGAATTTGAAGTGCCCTTGCTGGGAAAAGAAAGCAATATATTTCAGGTGACACTTTTACTCCTGTTGCTACAGACTAGTCCAGTCTTCTTATAAGGCAGACTACACATAAAAGGGGAAAGAGAATAAAAAAGTGGAAGATAAAAAGAAATGTGCCCTTCTCAGTTACAGTTCTTTTCCTGGAAAGTCTCAGCTGCAGCTGACAGCACAGACTCTATTAGCTGTTCTAGGAGCTTTACCTTCTAGTCCTAATAAAATATTTGGTCCTTTTTCTCCCAATTTCAGCCTTTGAAGCAAAATTCTACATTACCAGTATCAAGATATCAATATCAATTGACTTTGCTTTTCTACCCATGGTTGTTATACCAAATTCTTGTAAACAGCAAATATTTATGTGTCTTGGAAGGAAAGCAAATAAACAAGTATATCAGGATGGAACCAGGTTACCTAAAGAAGAAACAGGTATTCTGAATAAATATAACAAGACTTTTTTTCTTCCTTCCTCCTTTCTTTCCTTTTTTCTTTTCCCTTCCTTTCTCTCTGTCTTTCTAGGGTACAAGGGGTATAAGAATAAAGAGACAAAGAGGGTATTAAAAACTCCTTGAGAATCTGATAGAAAAGGTTGAACATACCTAATAAGGAGATATTAAATGAGAGTTACTTTGCTCTTTATTCTATTATAATTATCACTTTTGTAATCAAAGACTTAAATGTTATAATTAACTTTGATTTAATCCTTTAGTGTCTTCAGTATTTATCCTGTATTTAAGTTAATCTAAAAAAAATGGAACTTCTCTGGAAGGAAAATCTTAATGAAGTAATGCCCACATCCAATTCTGCAGGCTATCCCAAGATCATTCTGAAACTTTCAGTGGTGGGCTTTGTTTTCAGCTATATGAGCGATGACTTCTTCCCCACAAAACCAAATACCTAAGTCCCACCACCCCTCTCCCTTCCCCAGTGTTCACCAGTGTTCCGTGTTCCCTCTAATCAGAGGTAAGCAGAGAAGGACAGCGTGGAATTTAAAAAAAAACCCAAATTATTATAATCAGAACTACAGAGTTTTTCTCTTTTTTTTTTTTTCCTACTTGCTTTTAAGGAAACACATAGAGACTGAAATCATGCTAATTCAAAGCAATGAAAGAGGACTGGTACACTACATGACTGAAGTAATGCTCATGTTTATTCAGAAACAAAGATATAATGCTTTGTTAGTTCGAGTTATTCATCTGAGGAGCTTGGCTCTTGTTATTGCACCCTTGTTCACAGCAGAAGTTAAATTAATTAGGAAAAATTTGTGAAGATACTTATTTTCAGGACTTTTCTGGGTGGAAAATTTTAGAAAGGAAGAAAAAATCGTCTGTTTTAATTTAAAGGAAAGGAAACTTCAGTGTCAGAGTACCTTTCTAAACCTAAATAATGTAGATATGATGTATAATTAAAAACATCTTCTCTTGGAAAACATGACTTTACTACAGCTCTGATAAAACAGGATCCATGCCTGTGGGAAATGATTCTGTTGAGGGGCTATTTCCAGGAGCAGTGCTACAGGTGGACTCTGGCAATGTTAGAGAAAAGCATACAAGAAAATTTGTCTTATCTTTTGAGGCATAAAATAGATAGAGAACGCTAAGATCATTAAAAAGGGAAGAACTTTCCATATATGCCCTCTACCCCAACCTTGTCTAGAGCTCAGTCCCACTTGTGACACTTGAAAGTCAGTCAAGAAAAAGTGTTTATGAAACTCTTCAGCTAGTTTAAGTGTAAGAAATGATTTTTCACCCTACTCTTACCCTTTGTTGCCTTAATCTTTCTTCTAATACAAAATTTATCAGATTTGGGATTTTGTTGATCTCTGCAGAATATTATCTGTATCATTTATATTTCTCTAGTAAGCTCATGCCTTTATTCTGGGTGTTTATTTTTATATCTACAGTGAGTTTACAAGGCATATATCTTTTTTGCTCTTCATGCTGACCCTAAAGAATCTCTTATTTTTTTAATATGGTAGTTTTATAAATATCTGAAGTGTTATAACAAGGTAATTTTCCAGAACAATAGAAACAGTAATAATCTTTCATAGCTTGCTTAAAATAACTTAGCTATCCAATGAGTGAATACTTTCAGAAGTAAGGGAAAAAAAGATTAAACATTTTAGATACTGTATATATTCTACAAATCTCAAAAGGCATAGGTTTCTATCTAAAAGCTCTATCTTTATTAAAAAGGCACAGGTAGTACATACCTGTAGCATTAAGGTGACTGTATTTTCAAGTAACATCAATAATGCTAAGATACATTGTGTTGATGTTTTTAGGGTCATTAAGTAGTCACATAAAAAAAAAAAAAAGAGTATATTTAAAAAAAGTCACTACTCCTGGCTTGTGACTCAGCAGTGTGTGAATCTGTGGAATTAGATTACTGTTTTCATTCTTTTGCTCCCTGTAGGAGGAATATTACAGCCATGAAACTCTATAGATGTATCCACAGTAATGGATACTTCTATTATCAGCTTATGACAAAGATGTAAGAAAAGTCTTAAGGAGATGTGATCGCAGCCTACTTACTATAACATTCCACCTTACAGTTGTCTGTCTTCATTAGAGGTGCATGCCCATGCATTGCATTGTAATTAAATCAATGTACAGTTCTGTAGGGTTCCGAAATCTTCTCTCTGATCCGAGTTGTGAAACATAGCAGACTGGCAATGAACAACAGAGAAATAAGGATGATTTCAATATTCAGCTGATTTAGCTTTTCACAGTGAAGATAACTCAGTGTTCACTCCACCAGTTTACTTACTCCCGTTTGAAAAAAAAAAAAAAAGTCTAGCTAAATTAGAAGTATGTTTAGAACCAACATACTGGGAACACATACAAAAAATGCAGAAACCCTCTGGCTATCCCAAAGGGACTGTCCATTAAAGTTTGGAATTTTGGTACAGGTCTCATCTCCACAGTATTTGAACATCATTGTACAATGATATTTAGCCTCCCAGCTTAACAGTGAGGTAGGGGAGTAATATTGTGCGTTATAGGTACTAAGTGGCAGGAATATTAAAAAAACTAATCTGTAAAAGTTATCTTACTTACTATTCACAATTGATATCACAGTGCCATATCCCCATGAATAGAACTTATCACCAATACAGGATACTATATGGCCAAAGGAATGCACAATAAATGCATAAGTGATCCCCAAATTTCCTCCTAGTCATTGCACCCACAAGCTTCAGCCAGAACAGTTGCGGGCTTTTTCTCAGTAGTTGTCAAATGTGGCAATACAATTTGACTCAAAAAATTTGTCTCTGAGGAACTCGTTTTATGTTTTAGGAAGATTTGCCTACTTTCCTAACAGCTTACGTGTCACTATGCACTTTTTTTTCACAGTTCATTGACAGACAGCACGGCAGTTTGCCATGAAATTAGGACATACCAGTCTCCTGTTCACCACACGCTTTGGCAATGCTGCCATAGACATAGAGCTTCTAAGCTCCCTAGCAACTAGGAAAATCATCTTATAGCTGTCACAAAGTCACTGTTCTCAAGTTCCCTAGATCCTAACTCTTTTAATTTGGATATTTAGTGGGAACTGAACACTACTGAAATTAATTACCTCAGCAATTAAATTCAATGCACATGTTCTAGTCCGGGCTTTTGGAATTTTTATTTCCCCTAAAAGTATAAACTATATTGTATAAGCGAAATTAATTCCTCCTTTAAAGAAAATTAATTATGATATCCAGTCATTGGCAGATCCAAGAAAAGTCAGATGTTCTGGCATGTCAGTATTTTGAGCTCTGAATTAGGAGATGAAAAATCTCTTTCAAAATTTTATAAAATGTTTTATTTAAAAGTATTACATAAAATACGTCACTTAAAAACTCTTGCGGTTTATGACGTAGGTGTTATATACCTTGAGATGAAGAGCAATGGAAAGCATGCACAGGAGCCTAGAAAAGGGCTTAAAGGAACATTAATGGTATCAAGCAAGAAGTCTGCAGCATAAGGACAGGTTGAGAACCACAGTACTTGCACTTCCCCTATTTTTAAGGGTTACTTTTTTCTAATTTTTGTTACCCTAATTTAGTTAGACGTAGCCTTAAGAGTGGCAGTATTCAATGTATTTTGTTATGTTGAATTTATAGGAAAAAAGGATTTCGTCATAACTGTGTGAGACTTAAAGGTCATCAGCACAGCAGTAACTACAAATATTTTGCCAACGTCCAAGTGAAAAAAGAAAAGCATTCTAATCGTGCTATTTTTGTGGTTTGTCAACTGTGTTCCCTGATCTGAGCGCATGTTGATGACATTGATAGTTAGGTGAGAATTTCACCTATCAACAAGGAATAGCTTTTAATAAGGGACAAATAATCAAAATATAAACATTAAATCATCCATCCCATCATCAACTTATTAGATGTGCTTTCTGAGATCCAACAAGTTATTTCTTAATGGTTTTTTTTTTTTTTTGAGTAACAGATAGTCATTACTTCTTGATGGGCTGAAATGAAAACACTGCATCCTGTATATTAAGATACAGGGAGGTGTAAGCATGATTTTTTTTCTTGTCTTTGGTAGGCATCCAAAAGCATCAGCATTGATTTCATCAAGTATCTGGCACTTTACAAAAAAAACCCAAAAGTCTCAAAAAATATTTGGTAGGTATTCACATGAGCCATCTGATAAAACAGTGATAAGCCATCTAGTGAATGACATGTATTACCAGATAATTTTGAAATAAAAGAAAAAACCCCAAAATTTTATGAAGAGCCATCTGTATTTCCTCAAGCTCTCTCTGTCTGGCATGCTGCTTACTGTTTTACTGTTGCCCAGGCCTAACTGTACTGGGACTGGAAGTACAAATGCCAAAATACTATAGCTGAAAACCTACTGGAAAACAGAACATAGGGAAGTGTCATCATAAAATTCTCATTGATCTCATGAGATTCTCAAGCAAGTTCTGCAGAGAAGGAATAAGAACAACTGTGAAATGTTCATATTTTAAGATAATAGAAAACAATGAAGTCACTACCAAACATACACTGAGTCATCCCTCATTCATTTTTATGCTACAGTTCTGCTGCTCTGAAGCCTGTTTCAGCCAAGATTCAGGATAACTTTTTCTCTTGCAGTAGCAGGATCATTTTCTTAAATAGCTCCAGAAGCAAGGTGTGTAACTCCATCTGTTGCTGAGGGCAAAAACCACAAACATATTCAATTTTTGCTTAAGTACCTAAGCAGTTAGAAAAACAAAATACCCAGTAGACATATTGTTACTAATAAATGAATGGGGGGTATATTTTACCAAATTCTTTTATGTATTAGGTTTCACTACCATTCTCACATGGGCTTCACAATTAACAACTTCAGCATCTACTATTAGAGGCCAAAAACTGTCTGAGATGTGTTTTAGAAAAAAAGAAAAAACAAACAAGTGAACAAAAACCCCCAAAACAGTCAACATCTCCTCAAATGAAATAGCTGGATTGACTATTTATATCCAGCAATCATTAAGGTATGCACTGCTATAAGAGCATTCCAGGAAAGGAACTATTCCTCAGAGATTTACCCTGGGCAAGGAACAATCACAGGCTCCCTAACAAACATGTCAGAACTCATTAAGCAGGAGGCTCATAAATACCAACAGATTATTCTAGCCATAAAGTTACAATACTAAAAGCAAATTATTTCTATGGGCTTTGAATCAGGTATTAATGGTGTGTATCCAGATCCTCAGGAGGTGTAAACCAGTGTAGCTCCATTGACTTTGACACAGAAAGAGACTGATCTGCTTGAAAGAATCCCCCTTTGGGGAGCTGTTTCTGACTTGTGAGATTTGTATCCAACTCTTTGTTTTTATTCTTTCACATTCCTCTGTACATTCATCAAATTTTACACAGATCCAAATTAAACCCTTTGAGAATGAGTTCCACGCAGAAATAATTTAAAAGCCCAGAAATGTCAATTAAAATAATGTAAAACATTCATAAATTGAAAACAAACCCATTACTGGTCAATAAATTAGACAACGTAGCATTAAACCAGCAAGGATTTAAGTTTAAAAAAAACAAAAGCATACAAGTAGCTCAATGAAAACTGTAGAACTGGAACTAATGAAGCCTGTCCTCTGATTTGTGTCCCATGGTAGAATGTTTCTCGAGTCAAGAAAGGTGTGAGCACAAACTGAAGCTTTTCCTGCAGTAGACTCGCTTATGAGATCTATCTTCTGTAAGGATTTGCTGAAATATCTAATAACAGGAGCTTGTTGGCTTTTCCCTCACCTGAGGTATTTTTATCAGGTGTATCTCAAGTACCTTTTTTCATTAACATGTGAGAGTTAGCTGTCCTTGGAAACTCTCTACATCTATCAGTCAAGAGGGCTCATCAGACATGTATAGAAACAGGATAGTTCTCCGAGTGTTTTTTTCACAGGAAATCAGCCTCCTGATCCCGAATATATGTGAAATTAAGTAAAAATACAAAGAGCTAATATCTTCTATATACTCTTATAGAAGCTATAGCTCATATACTATTATATTCTTATATCTGTTCATCAAAAAGGATATTAGTCACATCTGGATATTATCTGAATTTTGATCATCAGTGTGTGTTGTTTAATACACAAACCAAAACTTCATACTTGTACTGATACTGTATCAGGTTGTAACAATGGATGCATTTCAGTTTACGGATTATGGGCACTTACTGATTCCCATGAGAATCTTGCAGTATAGGCTGAGCCCAAGTCTACCTTTGGTGGTTTACTAGTCACAGGCAAAGCTTCCACTCAGTTCACTAGAGCTTGAAAAGTCCTATGTAGACAGCAGGATTTTGATCAAAAAGTATAAAAATAGCATTAAACTATCATGCACTCATATCACTTTGGCTGTTAATTTCTAAAACGTTCATGCATTTGTAGTACATCAGCTGGATGAACTTGTTAGTATAAGTTGTTAATTATTTATTTCTAATTAATTATACTGAAGATTTTGCTTCTTGTACTGTTGCTCATTATATAAACTAACCATCTTAGAGTTACTCGACTGATGCAAAATCCCAGATGAAGGTGGTTAATACATGTCACTAATAAGACTGGTACCCCTAAATTTAAAGGAAAAGCACTTTGATAGGTGTAGCATGTTGGCTGGTAATAAGTCTCTGATGAATCTGCACTATTGATCGCTTTCTGAAGGTACCTACATGAGCTTTAAATGCTTAAATTGTACTTCTGATCCTCACTGCCAAAAATAGAGCAATTTCAAAAATAATTTCCTACTTTTTTTAGTAATCCTTGCAGCTCATGTATTACACCAGCTTGGTAGTTGCCCTGAACATGTATCTGTTCATAGAGACCAGAAATTGTCTAAAGTTATTACTAATCCAGGAATTACAGACAATACTACAATAGTTATTAGCAAATATCCATTATTCCCATGGTAACTCAAATATATTCGAAAACATTTCTATCATTAAATAAAATAACATATTCTCAAGTTAATATGGCTTTTTTCTAAAGAAAGAGAATGGAGATAATAAACAGAAAGTGGATGTGTTACATAATTTAAACTACTAAATTCCTCTGTATGTCAACTGAAGGCTTTAAGCACACTGCAAGCTACCCAAAAGACCTTTACTGCAAATTAGAAGAGGATTATCCCAGTGCAGAATAGTGAAGATTTACCAGCATAGCAGCACACGAGTCCTTCAGTAAAGACTGCACGTGAAATGGCAAAAAGCTCTGCTACACAGTATGCACAAAAAAAAAAACACAAGTGAATTGACAAAGAACTGTTTCTTACATTTTTTTCATATGTTAATTAAGCAAAAGGACATCTGACACATTTCTTAGGAAGAAAAAGGAGAAGAGACCAGGTTGTGGTTTGATGGTTTTCCCTATTTTGTAGGCTGCCCTTAGAAGGCTGTTCTGGAGTCACAGGGAGCCCTACCTAGCAGACATCCCTAACTCCAGTGCTGCAAAGTGCCTAGATGCAAAGGAGTTGGGATCTTGAGATTCAGACCCAAGACTCAATGTATTTATTTTTACTTATACTTCCACATCAGTCCCCAACAGTACAGTATGAAGAAACCCAGGAACATAAATGCAAATCAAGAGTGGCAGAATTTAAGTAGCAGTAAAGTAAGTCCCTCCAGCCTCCCCTTCACTCCCCAACAAAAAAAAACCCCACAAAACAGCAACAGAAAAAAAAAACTCTTTGATTTCCATAATGCTTGAAAATATTTTGTATGCTTTTTACAACTCACTGAATTTTGGGTTCACAAGTGCATGGGTTTGATAACTTATCCTTGGATGCTGAGTCTTTTTCTCTGTGTATCTAGCCTGAAAGTTATTTTGCAATTAGCACTTCCAATTAAAAGATGATTGTAGAGCATTGTACTTCTACCATATGACACTTTACCTCTGAGAAAAACAAGTTTCGATTCTCCGCCAAAGATGGAGAATTTTGCTAGAAGCTTGTTGGTTTTTTTTTCCTGTGGATCAAAATATCCTATTTTATTAACCTCAATGGTTATTTTCATAGTCTGAAGATCCTTTTGTGTTCACCTTATCAAAAATGGTCATCAATAAGGGGTTATAAAAACAGTGTGGTGCAGTTTGGAGTTGCAACCCTGCCAACCCCTTCCTCAAATACCACCCTGGGGACCCCAAGACACCCTTCATCAGGGACCCCTCCCAAATAGCCCCACAATATCCCCCACAAAGTACCCCCCCCCCCAATCACCTGACTAAATGTTTTTCTTCAGAAAAGAAATTAATTTAAAATAATATTTAATACTTCACCTTTCATTTTTATAACTGAAGAAATGATTATAGGTTTTTTAAAAAGTGATTAAAGTATGATATTGGTAGGTACATTTATGAACAAAGATTTTCATTTTGTCTATTACAAAGGCAATAACTAATATCTATCAGTAACTAATTTTTACTTTGTTATAAAAATCTTTGATCTTACAGTCTCTGGCTGCTGTCAGGGAGAGCTGTATCTCAAGTCTGAATCCGTACAGGGACTGTTAACATGGTTAGTTTACATAATGAGCAGCTATAGAGGATGCAAAAATCATCAGCATAATTACTTACAAATGAATAATTAATAGCTTGTATGCAAGTTAAGAGACTCATCAGAGTGACACAGATTCATGAACATTTATGAGCAATTAATAACCAGAAAGTCATTGATAGATGGGCCACATAGTGTACACAGAATCTTCAAATGGAAAAAAAATAACTTTTCCAAGCCATGAGGTTGCCAGTGGTGTGCGTCAGAGTGGTGGAAGGGTAAGCTTCGGGGACAAAGTGCCTGCTGTGGGGGAATGGAGGATCCTGATATTTGCACATTAATAGTTCATTTGTAAGGATCCAGCAGTGACATAAACCTTCCAAGAGCAAAATTGGTCTTAATGATTGACATGTTTTAGAGAATGAAGCAGAAATAGAGGAGAGGGAAGAAGTGGGCAGAGGGAGAACAGCAAAACGTGGCTTTCTTCAAGATCCATAGATGTTCAAAACTAACAAGTTCTAAACCACAGCACTGTAAATATCCTCTCTAATAGGCATAAGTAATAAAGGATTTAATGAGTTTTTCTTTCTACCCAAAGGTGACTAATCGCAGCAAGAACAAAGCAGAACTCCTGCAGTGCTATAGGGTTTGCTGCAAATGTTCTGGTTTCCTACATGTTCCTAATGTCCTACTGGGGGCACCTGAATAATGAAATCCTGCTGACTGTAATAAAAGTCTGTAAAATTATTAGATACTTAATGACAATATATAGTATAAGGCAACGACAGCAGTTTAGCATTAACAATAACGTAGACCCTACCTGCAAACCTCTACTATAGCAGTTTTTGAATAATATTCATGCTAAATTACATCTAACATTATTAGACTTAGGAATGAGGTGAGTTTTTATTGGGTTTTAAGTGCAACCTTCTAGGGATTCAAAATTCCCATTATTTTTTAATCATTTTTAATAACAAAACCACCAAACAGTCACTAGGTAGGAAAGTTGGCTTAGCAAAGTTTTAATGACTTATAGTTTCTCAGGGTTGGTGAAGCGTAGAAGCATAGCACACAAACTACCAGGGGGTGTGTGTCTGTGTGTGTAACGGCTATAAAGAGACAGTCAAGGTGTCAACTGCTTCTGAAAAAGAGGAGACTAAGGAATACCCTATCTTTTATTTCAGAGGCAAAAGTTAAACATGAGTAGTAAAGGAAGCGAGGATAGAGATGGCACATTCACAAATTAAAAGGATAAAGTAAAGTAGCCTTTGCTTAAGCTCTCACATCCATAGTTGGATGCTTTCTAAGTAGTTTGATTTTCACCTGACATTAAATAATAATAGTTATCAATTAAAACCAGTCATTTGTCCTTTACTGCAGTAAGAGATCTTCTCTCTTAAATCACCTCCTCTTCTTTTTAAACTGTTCTCCTCATGAACACCTCATTTTCCTTTTTTCAAATCCCACTAAATAGTTTCCAGTGAAATGCCTCAGAAGGGATTTTATGATTCTGGGGAGTGCTAATGAGAGAGCAGGATTTTCGGCAAAAAGGTGAGCGAAAGATTTGAGGCAAATCAAGAAGCTCTCACAGACTGTGACCTTCTCATGAGGTCACACACTTAAAATATTGGACACAGGTTCCTACCTGGCCTAAAGAAAATGAACTAGGATAAAAAAAATCTGCCTCTATATCAGAGTCAGGATACCAGATAAATTGCCTAACCAATTTTTTTCTTCTCTGAACAGAGAAGCAACTGATTAAATTGTTTTTGTTCACCAGATACTGGATTACTGCCATTAAATTATTCCCGTATTTGCTCTTATGGATACTTTAATATGCATTGGGTAGCTTTTAATTAAGTAAATACAGTGTTCTTAAACATTATAATCTAAAATAAATATCCTTTAAAAAAATTATCCATTTTAAAAAGAAATTGAAGAACTAGATACATATAAGCACTTCTTTCTCCCCTCTTCTCTTTCCACATCCCCCTCCCCTCAAAAAAAAAAAAACAAAAACCAAAAACAAAACCCAAACAACAATCCAACAATCCTTCATCAAAAAACTCTAGAAACAACAAAACTCCTCTGGAAAAATGTCTTTGTTTTGTTTTGCTGTACATAGATAATAGTTTATAGCTAAATCAAAGATTGGGGTTTTGGGGTTGATTTTTTTCTTTATTATTATTTTTAAAGAGAAGGCAGATATTATATTTTATAATTGCTGATTTGCACTCATGTGATTTGGTATGTTCTTATGGTTTCTTTATGCTGTACTCTTTCCCTTTTATAATGGCTTTGTTTTCCATACTGGATATACATCTACTTAAAAGGTTGTTTACTTTGTTTTTTATCATTGAAATATTACAGGAAATATTATAAGCAAGTTTCAAATAAAACCAGCTCTTTGTTTAATATTGAATCACACAAAACAGTTTATAATACACTTTTCCCCATTCAGAAAGAAGAAAAAAGTGGCTGTTGCTCTAATTTTTATATTGCAAAGCTTTAAATTTTGTAATTAACGCAGTGAATAAACTTCAGTCTTAATTTTCTCTTCCTTTGTGATTTTCAACAGTGAAACTCTCTGGTCTCCTCTGGCTAGAGAAATCCCTTCTGTACACATAGAATGAAACTACTAAAGGTGGACTCTGTGTATGACTTGGGCATAAAGCTGATTCTAGTAGACCTTTTGCAAGCTCTAGTTTAAGGGTTGAGAGAGAAATGGAGTGTCTGAGCTAAGGTCAAAGCTTATAGAGTTTCCAGGCAGGGCCCAATCACTGATTTAAATTACACTACAAGCTATTTCTTCCCAAAACCAGAGGCTTACCCTTCCTCTTTGGTGTACTTGCCTCTGGTCTGAAGTTTGGTGTTACGTGCGTCAGAAGTGCACCAAGAATCATAAGCAGCATGTCTCAACCACTCCCCTCGCTTCAATCTCATTTATTCTTCAGGCAAAGATTTAGCTCAACAAAATGTTCCTCTTTTTGGAGTTACATGTATTTTAGAATAAGACGAACCTAGAATTTTAAAGGATGACAGCCTTAGACTCTACTTCCCAGACTGAATTCCCACAAACTTTACATTAAAAAGTACATAAACTTTACAAAGCTTTTTGAGTTTTATGTTAGGCAAAGTTTTAACTTAGCAATGTATTTGAGCATGAAGAAATATCACAATGTTTTGAAAAATACTCTCAAGTTATATTTCTAATTGTTCTATTAAGATTTTCTGATTGTACTTTATCTAACTGCTATTGAATTTCAAGAAAAGCTCTTTAAAAATACAGACTTCCAAAATCAAAGGTCATAACTGAACGGTATATATTACAGTGCATACCATTCATCAAATTCTGGTATACAACTTGTTCATAAAAGAATTTGTTTAAAATCAATTCCTGCTTATTTAAATATACAGCATTCTCATTTTCAGCAGCATGATCGTTTCTATAGACAATATTACTGTGAGACAGTTTTTTAAGCTTGGAAAACCACTAAAGGAACAACTGCCATTAAGTTTCAGTAGCATTTACCAGTCTAACATAAGTCAGTTTTCCCAAGCTGAACCGAACCAAACTCCAGCCAGAGTAAATATTGCCACAGTGTGAGATATAGCGGTAATTCTTCTTAACAGTTCTCTAAATCAGTTTTATAAAATCATCAGGTTTGTCAAAGAAATGGAAAAGGTTCTATTATTCACACCAGTGTAACTCCACAGACCGGGAAGAATTCATCTGGACATACATCAGTGCAACAGGAGAATTAAATAAAAAACTGCTAATGTAGGAAACTAGAACAAATACTGATATCTGAGGAAAGGAATCTTTTAAATAAATGTAATATTTTATGATTTTGCTTTTCAGAATATTAAAATTAGTAACTAAATACAAATATTCTGTAGAGAAAGGCAAATACCTTTTTTTTATTCGATAAATAGGAAAGACATTAAAATGGTTCAATGATTTGCCAGAGAACAGAAGAGAATGCTAGTCAGCAACAGATAGACGTGTCTGTGATTTTAACACTATTTTTCAGATGACTTCTTTATTAACCTAAAATATCTTATCATTTCTGCCTAGTTTTCAAAAGGTAGATTAGCACAGCAGTTTACCTGATCTGTGCCAAGATAAAGGGCACCTTTCCTGGGTAGACTACATCTCCTCCAGAATCCCAACCAGCTTGTTCAAAGATAACATAGGTTGCACTGATTATTCCATAACAGTCATTCATTAATATGGCTGGACAACAGAGGTCACGAATACCCTGTACCTCAAAGAGGATCAGGTTTGGAGGGATCTCTGCACAGCTATATGGCAGGAAAAGCAAACATATGCTTGGTTTTGGTTTCTAGCTCTTATTATGTCAGATTTATGTGTCCTTCAGAATCCACTATTCTCTCCTGGAAAGTACTTGTGCAGAATAATCAAGTTACCTCTAAATCTTTTGAGACTGAGTTCTCTAAAGCTCTCATATTAAGACATGTCTACTACCCACTGAATAATTCAAAGATCTTTTCTGAAACCTTCTCTAAAATTTGAACAGCCTTTTAAAAATACATTTGGCAAGAGCCAGTCCAGTGTTAGAGCATTTGACTCATTAACATTGTTAGTAATGCAACTAACAGCATGTAATGACAACTAATGTAATTAGTAGAGGGGAAGGGTACTGAAGAAAAACTCAGCTCCCCTTTTTCTACTCACTACCACCCTGATGAAACACCTGAGAGTGGCATCAGCCCTTTCTGCAAGGTATCACTGCAGAAGTTCAGAATAAGGTATGTACCTAGATTAGACAACTGCACTACCTTCAGTTACACATTGGTGCTCTCTGTGCTGGCAAATAGCACAGGTCAGTGTGAACCAAAGCACAAACGTAGGAGATTCACATAAAGATCACTCTGCATGTGACTAAATTGATAACATGGCTGCCCCTGTGCCTGCCATTCCAAAGTGATGGCCTGCAGTCTTTCTGGCTGCATATGTAAAGTATTTTGTTTCGGTGGGTTTACTTGAGTCAGGGATGTGAGACTGTTAGCTCTAATTCTTACCATTTCACCAACCTTGGTACCATTTACAGATTTAATTATAATGTGATTTACATGCAATTTGATATTCATTTCCCCATCACTGATGAATATGCTGAGTCTTACAAGGCCTAGTGCAGATTCCTGCAGTACCCATCACTCTAGTTATTTGCTATTACTGATTCTTTCTTCTTGTTATTTTTCCACCTCTAAGTAGGAAAATTCACAGTCCTTTTAATAAGTGTTTTACATCTATTTTGTTTGGGTTTTTAAATCATCTTCTTTTTGGCTGCATAAGTGGCAATATGATAGGTCCTTCAAGTTGCTTTACCAGACAGATTTAGAAATTCTGAAAATGCAGCAAATTCATCATGATGTGACCTATTTTCTATCTAATAAAATAGATTTCTGAAACCAATTACACAATTTCGTTTAACTACTTGTAAACAGTATTTCATCTGAATATTTTCCATTATTTTGCCTAGGATGAGAGGAACATGACCAACTTAGCAATATTATGGGCATTTCGCCCATTTTTACTTGCATGTCTTCTGCTAAAGAACTCCTTTTTTGTTCTCTAGGCTAATCTAAGTTTCCACTCGTCTTTGTGTGACATACTGTGTTCCAAATCTAAAATTCCTTTATCTGGAATATGCAACGCTATGTTAGAAAGTTTTATACTGCCTTTAGAAACAGTAGTTGATGCCTGGATGTGTTGTCCAATATGCGTTATCCAAAACAGTAATTCCACTAAAACACAGTTTTCCTTAATGCATTTTGGAGAGTTTTTAAAAAATATAGCTCAGGTATTTCTCCTGCTTGACTCAGTGCTCCTTAACAAACCTAAACCTGTACTCTTTGATTTCTATAACCGCCTATGGGTACCTGAGATTATATAGCTCTTAATTATCAAGAGCTGATCTAGTAATTGTGGCAACTGTTCTCTTTTTGGCCAGATACCTGATGCAGTAACCACCAGAAAGTGAAAAAGACAATATCTTTAGTTAATTCAATAACAGTTAGATACATTTGAGCCTTTGATTTCTGACAAACATGACGTTTTTCTCTGAAGGAAGTATGTTGCAACAGTAAATTATTTTAAGTTTGGAAAGTGATTTAAGATATACAGGAATTAAATGTACTGTGATGAAAAAAACATTTCAGTTGTATTCTTCATAGAAATTCAAGTTGGATAACAAATATTTTGACTTTCTGGTGCTAAAAAAAAAAATCCATAGAACATTTAAACTTGCAGCTTATTTTCCAGTGATGAATACATAAGCCCTTCCAATTGTTTGAATAAGCCATACCGGATAACGAGTGAATAGATTTTTTTTTTGGCTTTTAATTTTTCATATAGAAACACTGAGATCCCTCTTAATGCCTCTTAAAGCTTTTCATGGGACAGTGCTGTGTTTTGTAGACTAAGGCTGTAGAAAAAAATCTAGGTGAGTCTTGTATGGACTGATAGACCCAAAATCCTTTCAGAATAACCGCTCCTATGTGGTTCAGTAGAGCTTCAGGTATAATAATTTCTCTCTCCATTTACTTCAAACTATTTAATCTCACAACAGAACAGACTAAGATGAAACATTTAATCCTTCTCAAAGGTTAGAAGATCTAAACAGAAAGCATTGCTTACTTGCAACAGATAAAGCTAAACATGAAATCTGAACGTGTAGGGTGAGAAAAAGTTCAGGCTTTCCAATAGAGCCAACCTGGTAACATAAAGCATTGATATGTCAACTTTAGGGTATTACAGTTTCCCTGTATAATTCATATGAAGAATTATAGTTTCTATAGTGAGTTAAAACAGTCTGCATGCTAAAAAGATGTTCACTTCTGGAGCAGTCATGTTAAATCTCTTTTCAACGTAGGTGTCAGAATCTGGACTGCAAAGGACGAACACCTATGGTCACTGTACACATTGTCCCAAATCCTTTCCGGGCTCTAGACTGCTGCTTTTAAAAGACAGCTGAAGGGGAAGTGGAAAGAGTTTTCTTGCCAAGCTATTTTATAAAGTAGCTATACACAAGAAACGAAGTACTTTTAGAAAACATGTGAAAATAAAGGGTAACAATTATTTTCAGAACATTTTATTTTACTGTGAAATCTTTGACAAAAAAATTCTGTAGTATCCTGACTTAGCAGATATCAAAGATATCTGTTTAAAGTTGACAGCACATTTTAGTTTCTTATAATTAAAAATATAACATGCAACTTGTTATATTTCATTCAGAAAAAAAAATACTGTTTCACAGATGCTCTAGCTTCTTGATATTGAAGATTTCTTGTTACTAAAGGAGCTCTTTTCTCATAGCCACGTTAAAATACTTTGTTGAAAGTATTAATCTAATCCTGTTTCCAACCAGTCTTTTCTTTCATCTTTTTTTTTTTTTAAAAAAAAAAAAAAAGGACTGTAGGAAGGAGAAAAGGAAGGACGGAGTATAGGTAAACTAGAAAATCCCTCTGTAACCTAAAAACCCCTTAGAAACAAAAGTGGGTGACTAATTACATTTTCTACTCTTTTGATCGTATTTTAGATTAAAAGTTTAATTTTCGTATACTCACTAAACACTGCTGGCTTGACAGCACCTGTGTCCTTTCTGATGTAATCCATGATGACGTGCACGTGACTGATGAAAAAGTTGCGTAGCTCTCACGTTTCTTCAAACCTCTTTTCTTCCTTTTGTGATATGTAAGTACTCATCATCCTGCCGTTTTCTTTTTACCCACATACCTTGACAAGTTGTGAAAGACAGATGAGTTAACGGAAATAATATGTTTTCTTATTATATTAATTTTAACATACCTTCAGTTAGTTGCTATGAAATTTGCAACTTGGCAACCAAACTTTCCCGCAGCAAACTATGCTGGATCCTGAATAATAAGTTAACATTTTGCTTTTATGATAAATGCATAGTTTATATTTGAAAATATTTTCACTGATGCTTTGATTGTTTTTTTCCTTCTGACCAACTAAAGCAGCTACAGTAGGAGTAGCAACCAATGTAGCCACTGAAAAATTGCTTAAATATGCTCTCTCCTCTAAAGCACAGATGGCAAAATCAAGCTGGTGTTCTGGTACACAGTACATCCAGAAAGCTTTTTATCTGAGATTATGCATAGTCTCAGTCTTTGAGATCTAAGGACTCAGATGCCTTCAGAAGCTGTAGCTGCAGCTAAACCAGTAGGTGCTAGGGAAGAGGCACCTCAGCTTCTCTGAGCACATGGCTCCCCATGTCCTTGGAGGGAGCCAGCTGTGCCTGCCCCATGGATGGACTGCAGCAATTACCAAGATTTTAAGCCAAAGTTTAAAATTAGCAGATTTTTCTGCATGTGTGCAAGTTTTTCAGTTTTCAGCTTTTCACTGGATTCAGTTAATCAAGCCACAGATCCTTAAAAAAAAAAAAATAAAAAAAAAATAAATCTATTAACTTCATGTTATTTTGAATGCATTGGTTTGGGAGATTTGATCTGTTTTAAATCAAACAGTTTCCTAAAATTTTCTCATCAAAAGACCTGCAAGTTCCCAGGAAAACTTTATGTTTTTTTCTTTCCTGTGACATCTAGTACACTCCAGAGTTCAGTGGAAGCTAGCATGGACTATGCTGAGGCCTGTATTCAGACTTAGATTTCTCATTAATTTCTCTATAAAACCCAGAGAAAAGTATCATCTCATTCACATTAGTACCCTTTCATATCTGGGCCAAGAGAGAAAATTACAGCAATATATCATATTTATTCTGTGCATGATATTATATGCATGGGTAAATTAATAGTTTAAATATTCTTAAAAAAGATAAAAGTAAAGAAATTTTTTCTCTCTCATTGAGAAACAAATAATCCATATATATCAATCATCATATATGGAATAGTTTGTTTTGGTAAAAAAAAAAACTTCAGAGCAAAGTCTCGAAATAAGTGTAGCAGTCAGGCCTGGGAAGAAGCCACAACAGAGAAATCTATATCTTTTAAAGGCTTTAGATCTGCTGCACAGTTTGGTTGGCATGTGGCAAATTAAATTTAATGTTAATTCATGTAAATTTATTAGACTTTTTCTTTAGAGTCCCCCATGTTTTCAATGTGCATTGTGTTTCAGTACAGATGATAATAAACTCATACAGATGCCAATAAACTCATACAGATGCCACCAGTCATCAGTGCAACATTAATTACTGACTTGCTCAGAAAGGATTTACAGGGAAAGTTGAAACTGGCTGTGCAGTGCTGGCAACGCTAAGTTACCATTAGCTAGAGAAACAGAAAACTGTACAGCAAATGCTGGTTCAAATCACTGAGGGGTGGGGGAGAGGGAGGAAAAAGAAGAAAGCAGGGAAGGTGAGAAGGTCACATTGGAGGCATTCTCTGGAATTTGAATTACCGACACTTAACTGCAAAGCTGACGAATGTTATCTCTGCTAGCCTCAAAACTTGCATTCCAAATGCAAATAGGGCCCAGAAAAGGTCTGAGGCTTTAATAAACTATTTTGTGATGTCAGCTCAAAGTCATTCATATTAACCCACCATATCAGATCCCACTGGGAAGAGCAAATATAAACATTTAAGGTTAGGATCCAGGTGAGAAAAGCAGAAGGTGGAAAGGATAAAGGCATCTGACATATGGCAAAGCTGACCCAGGAGTCTTAGGACTGTGTAACAAATGACTAATGGCTTGTGTTTTCAGAGCACACTAAGCAGATACCCGTAGGACTGATCTCCCTACAAATGCAGAGATGCAGCTTATTTTATAAGGTGTCGATAGAATCACCACATCTATTTTATGGTACAGACAGATCTGCTCAAATGGAAATTGGAGTTCCAGGTTGTAATCAACGTTAGGGTATCCAAGAGTACTTGAAGCAGTCAGGAGACTGTAGGACATGCTAGATGAAGCCATTTTACATCCTTCTCTTTAAGTTGAAGTGAGGTAATCAGGATTAATTAGGAAAGAATTTTCTATTTTTTCCATATATTATCCCAACCATAGTGAAATATCATTATTTTATATATATATAGAGAGAGAGAGTTACAGTACAAGAACTACAGAAATGAGATCAACATGTTCATCCCCATTTTACCAGTGGAAATAGTTACCTTGCAGAGCAAGGACAGAGCTGAATACAATATTCAGGTCAATAAACCATCCAGTTTCTCTTCAGGGTATTTAATAGCAACAGAAACGTTGCAGTTCACTGTCTTGGTTTGGATCTTAATGGGTTTAAGTCCACATCATGAAAGTACATTACATCTCAAAATTTATTGTTAGTTTACTTGGTTTTCTCAGTAGAAGAAAACACAGATTTGAAACAGATGACCAAGTATCTCAAGTGCAGGAGTGTGCTCATATTAGGGAACGTGAAAATTTACATTTCTCTTGCTTGAATTCTGTCTTGCTTAGGCAGAATTAGTCTTTATATTGAATGCATGCAAGCAATCAGACTGACAATAGATATATTTTTTAACTTGTTTACTGTTTCTATACAAAATACTCACCTGGAATTTTCATATGCTTCTACTACAATAGTAAGTAAAGTTATTCACATCCATGTAGCTACCACTCTACTAAAGTGATTCTGGCATCAATAAGATTGATTTGTAAATAGAACGTTCCCTGCTGTTTCCTGGCTGGAAGAACAAAGGTTAGGACAAATAAAGGACTAAGATGGGAGAGAAAGGAATACACCTGTCTGTTAAAAAAAAAGTCTAGATTTTATCAACAATCCCTGTGTCTGCCTAATTAGTCACAACATCTGGCAAATCTCTATTTCCAAGTGTGGTAGTATGTATAACGTTGAGGTGACAATGACAATATTGATGGTGTTTAAATTGCATATTATTAAAAAAAAAAACAACAAAACACAACAACAAACAAACAAACAGAAACCTGTTACTTTATCACTTTCTGCCTCGTAACAAACCAAACTATTTGCTGTCACTTCCTTTTGCTGTTGCATATATTCCCTACTTGTCATAGTTTGTAGAGTGGTGCCATTGTATTCTTTGTGATACACGAACCTAGAAATACCTTTGGACCTAGTGAGTTAAACTCATCTTGAACGCAGTCATAAAGGATTTGCCATTTACTTTGGGGAAAAAGGAGCTGCACAGACAAGGTAACACTGTTTCAAAATGATAGCTGAAAATACCTTAAAATGACAAGCACTCCTCCCCTCCCAGTAGAAACAAAGCCCAGAAATCTGCAGCCCTACCTGCCTTGAAGAACACAGTGTAACATAAAGGTACGGGAAACAAAGCATTTGTGTGTAGATTGTGTGGTGATGGCAAAACTTCCTCAGAGCTCGAACCCCGCTTTGGCATTCTCCTTTCCCATTGCAGCTCTGCAGGAACAGCAACGTAGTGCCATTGAATGTACAAAAGGTTTAGAATCACATTCTAAAGGTTTTTATTCAAAATCATCCTTCTGTATGACTCTATCAATCCATCACTCAATATTATAGTATCATTCCACTGAATTGATAATTCATTATTTTTATTTTTTTTTTCCTTAGCTAGTATTTTGTGAAAAGACTAAATGCAACAGAGATCTCTGACAACACCCACCCCCTCTCCAAAACTGGGAAGGTCTATGCTATGGAGTCACAAAGGACATGTTTTAGTGAAAAACTAAGTTTATCTCATTCTCATTATGTCGCTTGAATCACACATCATTCTATGTATAGCCTTATTGGACTTATATGCAAAAAGGAATAGGATGTTATGTCAATGTAATTATGGTAGAACCAATGTTTTAGGGTAGTTAATGCAATGTGACTGAATCTGCTGCTTGTCAGAGCAGACTGTGAAGCCATGTCCCTGTTGCAAAGATTATTTTGAAAAAAACTGTTCTGTATGATACTACCAGACATGATAATACTAAAAACATATAGTGCTTTTTAAAACCCTCAAGATGGCAAAGACAGTTGTATTTTTCAATAGGATTTCTTTTTTTTTTATTATTATTTGCCCAGTTGTCTGTTCCCCATAAGATACAGGAGGACAGAGATTCAAACCTGTCTTTTGCTTGAAAGAATTACATCTACATTTTTTCTGCACTTTTTGGAGTGCTTGTTTTTAGGGTGAGATGGACTGCAAAGTTAAGACCCTTGAAAAGGAGGAGGGAAACGTGCAATTTGTTTCCGGACCCAATGAATATTTAAAACTCAAATTTTTAAACAGAATAATTTCTTTTGTATTTAAAGAATTAAGTATAAGAACTTTACACAAATTTTACACAATTTCATACAGCTACCTAGGTCTAGAATGGTAACAAGTCTTTCACATCATTATAATTTTGAGTATTTGTTTTCATTTATCATAAGTATATCAAAATGAGTTTGTCTGTTTGGGTCTCTTTTACGTAAAGAAGATCATAGGCAGAAAAGTAACAGGATTCCCAACTGGTCCTTTAGTCTTGTGTCCTAATCGGTGGGCTACTGGCTTTTTTCAGCTGCATATCCTTCTCTCTAGAATATCACCTTTCTTCACCCTTTTCTATCCATATCTGCAAACCAAGACGTTGCTCTCCTGAATTTAACTCATATTTTTAGTTTGTTTGCTTTTCTATCACTAAATAAATTTGAATTTTAAATGTCAAGCTTTTGTGAAGGAAATGAGAACAGAAATGGTAAACATAGTTAGGTTTATATCGTGACATTAGTTTTAAAATCTTAAACATTAGAGACTATAACCTATGCAATTACAAGTGTGTTAAACAGTAAGATTCATGTAGCTCCAGCTGAAACCTATCCAAATTCCTTGTATCCATAGCAGTAAAATATCATTGTTTATATAATTTACCAAACTGCCTAAAAGTCAGGAAGAGCAGGGGGACTATTATCTTGCACAAAGCATTTGCTTTCATTGCAGCTACTTCTAATATTTTGTTATGATAACACACACACAAGGGCTCAAATGTCAAATAATGATTGTAAATAAGATGGTAATTATAACCTAAAGGAGAATGCCTGAGACAGCATGCAGCCAATGCTCTTACTGTCTAATCAATAACTGTTCAGAAAAGCCTTTCCTGTCCACATTCCATCTCATCTAAACATGATTCAGTTAAATAATTTGATTTTTCTCTGTTGTCACAGAACATGATGAGATATTTCTAATAAAGGTAGGAGCCACTCAAATAAAATCTGATAAGTATAGCTACAGATAATTTCAATCTGAGACCACAAGGTACAAACAAGAGGTAATAAAAACATAATTGTGTTAAATCTACAAGGATCTTTTCTCCCAGATAACTCAAGCAGATGTCCAGTCAGCAGCTTTATAATCTCTTCCGGAAAAAGGGAAAGGAGGGGCAGAAGAGTGGGGACACTGATTCCTCAGCATTCCTAAGTATCATCAGCAGCATTAATATGAATAAGCTCAGAAATGGATAATAAAGCTGGTTTCTAGTGCAAATCTATTAGCATAAATAACTTAAATCAGACTAATGAAACTAAAATTTGATTCAGCTCTAAGCTATTTAGAAGTAACTGTTAAAAATGCAAAGACAATGCAATTCTGCCAATTTACCCCCTGAGTGCATAATTCAAATGAATGTTGACAATCAAATTCAAAGTTTTAATTGTTATCCAGAGGAAAGTCATAAAAAAGATGACATTAAAATTTATTTAGAGCCTCTCACGTTCTGTGAACGAAAGCGTGTGCTATTCCCTCTATGTGGTTGAGTCAATCAGTAGATGGATCATTACCTCATTAGTAACTATTTGAAAGAATCAAATACCTTTTGGGGTGTACTGAGGTTAGAATGTCCAGTTCTGGTAACCAGTTTAGTAGCATCAGATACTGATGACAGAGATGTGTCTTAATTCCCAGGGAGAAAGCTAAGTAAAATCATCTTTCCTCTAGCTGAAGATACACACCTGAGAACCTTAACGCAATGATATATTGCATTTATGTACATTAGGCAGCCATGTTCTAAAAGCATACAAGGGAAACTGCTTAGGGTTTTGATAAACAAGGTGCTTTTGGACCTGCCAAAATCAGATCTTCAGAAGTGTTACTAGCTCAAGAGTTAGGCTGCATGTCAGTGCAAGTTAGGAAGCTCTAGACTATTTATTTATTGGAATGGACACACTTTTGTATTCTTGGCCCTTAAAATGAGATAACAGTTACCTTTACAAGTCTTGTCTATATCAGCCTAGCTAATCTTTTTGATGTTGTGAGCCCCTACCCAAACCATCATGGCACTGAGAAAGGGAAAAAAAATACCTGTCATGCCTGTGGTTTACAAGCAAGAGAGAAAAATGTTTTCTGGGGGCCTATTGCTCCACACTGAAGAGGACCAGGTTGAATATATTTCTGAGCTCTAGAATAACTCCATGATACACTATTTTTATCTGCCCTTGATAACTCATTTCTTTCCACAGACAGAGTCCAATTAACCAGCAGGACTTTTGCTAGTACTACTCCAATATCATATTGTTGGCATGACCATGGCCACTCTTGGACTACCTGATACATCTTTAGACACTATTATGCATTTTTACATGTAAAATTCTCACCGATCTCAGTTTAAATTTTGCCTAAGAATTGCACAAACAAGCCATCAAACCTCATGTTAAGAAACGCCACCATTATTTATACAGAAGCTGAAAAAAGATTAGCTCATTTAATCACACAATATATAAACTTTAATAGGAGTGTAAACTAACTTTTCATGAAAATGGATGCAAGGTAGGAAAAGGTAGATGTTAGAAATGAGTCAGAGGACTCTTCTTAATGGTAACATTTGCAGAAGATACTACATAAATACTGACTTTTTTATTAAAAAAGAGATTTCCTATATTGAACTTTCCTCACAGCCATCATTCCATATTCTAAGCAAGAGTCCTTAGCTGGTTCAAATACGGTAATATAGAATATACTGTAGTTTGTTCTAATTAGCTCAGCCTCTGTACTATTTGGGGATTCATATTGTGAAGCAAGAGCTATTGCCATATACTTCAGCATTTATGGGAAATTATATAAAGTTTTAAAGCAGCACTTCAAATATTTTCAAATATATGACAATTATAGAATACTCATTTACTCCCAATCATTTTCTCTGATCTACCCAGTTTGATACTTTTTGATCTCTGCTTCTAAATTATCTCTTGCACCACCTGCCTTTCTGTGTATTCTGTTCTTGTTATATTTCTCCCCATTACTTGTTCCCCTATTAAAAAGGAGTACTGATATATCTGTTATGGAGATATTGTTCCTTTGTACTTTACCACATCATCCATTTTTATACCTCCTATAAGCTATTTATACTTCTTGATAAGTTACTTTTATATTTGAGATACTCTTCATTATGCAAGGTATTTATTTTATTGTTATTGTTTCTACGATATGCTATTCAGTAGCACTTATGCTCAGCACTCAGTGAGGAAAATATTTTTATGAGAGCATTTGAAAACCTAGCATAGTCTGTATCAATTTCTATATTTCTGTAAATTTCAGAATTTCTGATAGAAATAATATTTTTCTAAAACTAAGTACTAAGATGAGGAATTACAACTGTTTAGAGCAAATGCAAAGTTTTAGATAAGAATTATGATGTTTTAATAGAAAAAATATAGACAATTTCAACTGTATTCATTAGCACCAAGCAGTTCTCAGTGATTCCTAAAAGGAAAGATCAGGAAATTAAAAAAAAAAAAAAAAAGCAACA
This sequence comes from Nyctibius grandis, assembly GCF_013368605.1. Taxonomy (NCBI): domain Eukaryota; kingdom Metazoa; phylum Chordata; class Aves; order Nyctibiiformes; family Nyctibiidae; genus Nyctibius; species Nyctibius grandis. The sequence goes on along the minus strand of NC_090663.1, from coordinate 75,388,487 downwards.
AGCACATATATGACATTTTCAAAATTAAATAGTAGAATAAACTTGTGGATTTAAACTGTCTTCATCAGGTAAGTACAGGTAACTTGAACTCTGAAGTCAGCTGTTCCATTAAGGGAACTTGTAGATGAAACCAGAAAGCTGCTCTGCCGTGTATGAATAACTGATGTTACAAAGTCAGCATTAGGATGAAAGCTCTGGACTGGGTAAGTTACGAATCAAATGCCTGGCTCTCTTCCAGCCCAAAATTTCACAGGGAATCTTAGGCAGAATATTTATTTTCTCTGTTCCTCATGTATATATGGAAGATAACACTTCTCCTTTACAAAAAGGATCAGACTACATAGAGACTGTGAGAACAGGGAATAATGATTCTAGCAGATGGTTCATAACCTAGGGTTAAGAGTGTCCAGCACTAAATTTTTCAGAGGAGAGACCTTCTTTCATGGTGGATGTGCCTCGCAGATAGCATAAAGGTCTCTGATATTAATGGTAATATATATATAAATGATATCATGATACAAAGGATCTGAAAAAAAAAAAAATGCAATGCAAATTTAATTGCTAGGAATGAGGCCAACTCACAAAGGCATTAGGTACCAAATCCAACATTAGATATGCTAAACCCTGCTCCGCAAATGCTTAAGCTTGGAGATAGCAAAGTTTTCCATAGTCAAGAGCTCTCTATGCAGCACAGTTCTGATTATGAGCCTGTACAGCTGGTCATCTGGGTGGCACAGGGGGCCTTTGGGAATGCACAGACTGTGCCTTTCACCTGCGTTGCCCAACACGCCTGCTGTCATCAGCCTTCTCCCAGGACGTCTGCTGGATCAAGTTCTTCACTGGTCTCAGGGGTAGGTACGACTCTCCAAGGCGTCACAGAAGTGGAAGCTAGTGGCAGCGCACACTGCCCTCTGCTCCACAGCTCTGGAGTGAAAAGACTCATCAAGGCTGAGGATTCTACTTCATTCCTTTCTTGTTTTTGCATAAAATCATCTCCTTGTCACACTAACTATACAACAAGCTAGTCGGTGTGTTGTAGTATCATGGGATGGTCTCACTCTCTCATTTATCTTCCACTTTTAATAGACTGGAAAAGCAGAACTCTGTGGCCTTGAAGTTAAGGCACTCATCCGGGAGCTGGACTGCATTTTGGTTTCTGCTCTAAGCACTATATGTGTTTTATTTAGCCAATGACTGCTTCATGTAAGTGCTGTAAGTTGTTGCGCATCAGAGCCCGATGTGCCTTACTCCCTATGCTTCACAGAGGGTGGGCACAATGAAATCAGTTCTGCTGCAGGAGCCCAGGGAGAACACCATGAGTCACTAAATCCCTTTATGGATCCATGCCCAAGATATTTAAGACGTATCAGCTAGGCCTTGTAACTGAATCAATATTTGAGTAATTGCTTGGAAGGTTGTGTCCAGAAGTAGTAACAATGTCAAGACATGAACTGTGCTAATGGTATTTCTTCTATCCTACACTTCATTCTCTCAGTAACTTTGCTGCATTCGAAGCAAAATTGGAAAGCAAACAGCAAAATGTGATGCTATAGCTGAGACGGGAAAGGAAGGCATAGGTCTGGGTAGATCCACTGTGATCCAGTTCAGAAGTATTTGCATTTTCCATTTCCACTTTTTGATTTAAGGCATTCCTATTTGTTGCAAAACTTTTATTTCCAAAAGCATCTTCTTTGAGTATCCAAATGAAATCTGTCTAATATAGAAAAATAAGTTGATTATATTTTCTCTGAAATTTCCATTTTACTTAATAAATACTTTAAAAAGAAGAAATTTATTTTATATAAAATAATTTTCCTTTGTCTGGATACACTCTGATGCGCTGTAAAAATAGTAGCTTATTCACCTGTTTATGTTTGGCTCAGTGCAGAGCTCTCGAGCTATGAAAGGGATGTACACAGCGTTCTTAAGCCTGTGCAGAAATCTGTTATGCACGATGTGTGTTGAGCTGCAGACATTTCTTCTCCTGTCTCTTTGTACAGAGCATCTGATTGTTGATGACAACTGACATTTTTTGTCATAAATTCAACAGTTTAGTCTGAAAACATTCACCATGACTTAGGGAATTTATTTATGTAAGAGAACATGGGTAGGCTGAGCCCAGCTTTGACCTTTAAAAATGAATGTATTAAAGTGAGGGGGGCAGGGCGGGCGGGGGGGGTGAAGAAAAGAAAAAAGCTGTGTTTGCCTTTGAGACAAACAGTTTTGTTGTCTTGCTGACCAGATTGCTACTTTCAGCTGAGCATCAAGATAGACAAGTTTCCTCTAGAGCAGGAAGCTGCTTTTGCAAAATCTTTGCAATGTTATTTTCAAATTTTTTTATGGAGAGAGGACATGCAAACCTGTCATTGTGCAACCTTGGAGAGTTATTTTCCATAATTTTGGGTATGCATTTTTGGAGATGATAGTGTTACGTGCCAGGAAATCAACTCACGTTTCAGATATCCTGCTTGATTCAGTATTCAATAGTTGGTTTACAAAGCCTTTGTTTTCAGTTAATCTTTTTTAATAACTACATACTATTTTTGAAATACGATATAGCTCCATAATGCAATTCACACAAAGAATGTATCATCATTCATTTTAAAATAAGTTTTATGGGATTTCATTCATTCATGAGAAGGCAAAGGTTATGCTAAGAATGAACAGTATTTGCATAATAATAAGCACTTAGTTCCTGTACTCCCAATCATTCAAATAAGGGTCCAGGACAGAGTATTACCATTTCCAGCCTGCGTTTTTGACTTTTTAATCAATTTTTCTCAGTCCAGTGTGAGGCTGGGATACAAGTGCAGAGTACACAAAAGTTCAGACATATTCTTGTGTCCAGAATTCAGACACACAGCAGAAGGTGCGAGGAGGAGGATTAGATGTATTCTATACATGTGAAGAGTGCACAGTGAAAGAAGAAATTCTGAAATAAATTCTAATCTGAAAATAACTGATGCAGAACAGGGTGGAATTCATATGGCCTGATCAAGGTTTTTGGGTAATGCTCAATGCAAACTAGTTTGCATAAGGACAGAGCAGAGCAGGAAGATGAAAGGAACGGCCTCTTGCTTTGGTTCTACTCTTAAAATACCTTGGGCATGACCAGCACTTGGCTAATCTGAGCTGTATCACCCAGCTTCTAAAAGACCTTTTGAGAGTTCATGACCTGGAAGACCATTTTACATGCCACAGCACTGCTGAGTTATGTCACGTTGTCCCACTATAAAACACAGCGATCCTCTCTCATTTCAGAAGAACTTGTTTGGGAATGTAGCAGGTTGCCAAGAAAGTCACAGCATTCATCAACGTATAAGAGAAGCACACGTGAACATAAAGTTTTGGTGCATAAAAAATCCTGAGGAGATATTGTAAGAGTGTTCCCAGAGGTTACTGGTGCTGGATACTCCAGACTGGTAGATTGTTTTAGCTCAAAAACACAAGATGAATTGTTTTGAAGCTGTATACCAAAATAAAAAAAAACCTGTAGATGTGTAAAAAAAACATGCCCTTTTCTCTGAAGACCTGAAATCACTAGTATACAATGGCACATGACTGTCTTTGAAACAGTACAGTTTTAGATGAATGCTGAATTAAGCTACAGAACTAAGTTTTAAGAATAACTTCTACTTTAACACCTGACTTTAGGAACTCCTAGCCACTGAAAACCCAACCTAGAAAGAAACAACCTGACAGCAAGCTTCAGAAACCACAGTCCCTAGGCACTCTTAAAGGACTTTTCTGCAACCCAGAGGCAAAACCTACAATATGTTGAGATGGGTAGAAGTTTTCCTGATGGGAAAAAAAGGGAAGAAGGGCAGAGGTTTCCAGGAGCAAAGACAGATGTCTATTTTGATTTCTTTCTTGCTTACCCCTAAAGGATCTCCACCGATTTTCCTCTGAGCAACAAGAATTAGTAACAGTCAGACTGCAGAGGCTGACATTGACAGAGGCTGAGATGAGGGAACTAACAGCCACTATTGTCACTGAAGAATAGGGACACCAGCTATTGGCACTAAAACTTCATATCACAACATTCCCTGCACAGATACAGGAGAAAGCATGGCCCCACCGTGGTTTCTGTCTCAGCTGATTTTCCACAGAGCAGGTTACAATTCGGCTGAAGAAGCAGTACAAGATGTTATTCTCCAATAACAATGGGAACTAGGAGTTCATCTCCTGATGCTGTGAGGGTCCTGCTTGTGTATACATCTCGTTTACCATAGAGCAGTGGGCAGCACATTTCCACAGCAAGAAACCCCATAGCACGGGATTTGCTTCTTGCAGATGTGTTCTCTGAGTCCAAGTTATAAAGGGCCACCATGGTGTCATACAGTGGCAATACGACTTCCAAAATATGGACTACCAATGAAAGTGGCTCAAGCCACTTAATGAACCTAGGCCTGAACTCAGAATCTTCTATCTAGTTCAGAAAATAATCCCTACTGGATCCCATGGATGAGAAACATCTCCTTTTATAGAATACTATGTGTTTGATGCAATCTCCACAGAAATATAAGACACAGTTTTATGTCGTGTCTCAGACAACCGAGTGATTGGGGGATTTTTAATATTTTTTTTTTTCCTAGAAATAAGAAAAAGAAGGTCTCACATTTACTTTCAGTCATATTTAAGAAAATTTGTGACTGCTTTTTTGTATAGAAACCAGTTCCTTAGTTTTTCTCAGAGAACATTTATTTCAGAGAATGGCCTCAACATGAGGTAGGTTAATAAACATTTCATTATGGAACCTGATTAGGTTTGAAACAAACTTGAGACAGACATGAGATAATCACTGACCTGCAGAACCCTCCTAAGACTCTTAAGTAGCAGATAACAAAGCAGAACTACAGAGATGTAGTGATTTTTGCAACCAAAATGTAAGTTATCTATGAATACAGCTTCATCAGTAGCTGCTCAAGTAATAGTAGCACAGTATTTATTTTCCTTTAAGAATCTAAATGCTATTTACTTTAATTTTTTTCTCTTCCTAGATCTAGATAGGCTGTAATTCTCAGGGGAGAAAGTCCATAACTTTCTTAATGAGTTATGACAAGTTCTGTTCATGTTGCAGTCCCTTTTTCTAGTATATTGAAGCCTAAAGTGAAAAGTTAAATCCTACGTGTTACAGATACAGAGGACGGTATACATTCATTATACAAAAAATATAATACAATGACACCGTAAAATCAACTATAGAGGAATGATCTCTCATAATCCTTTGCCCACTTATGCATTTCACACAAGCGTTTCCAAAGCTACGTGGGCTAATGCACACTTTGAATTCCCTTTGCAGCTCTGGTGTTGACCTGCTGCATGAGCCTATGCAGTTCACTTTTCATTCTTTTGTTCATCTCATTTCTTTAGATCAGAAGCTCTTCAGGGCAAATAAATGATGTACTCATTATGTCTGTAAAAGAGATAAGCTGCTATAGCTTCTCACTTTTCGCTATGCCTTTACAGAAAAAGTCTCTTTCCCTTAGTCAAAATATTGTATTAAAATTGGTCCACAACACCAAAGTAATTTCTCCAGTAGTATCTATGAACTATAGTCTCACAAAGAATTATGTACAAGCTTAATTTCCCGCCCTATGAAAATTCCATTTAGTATGGCAACTTTTCAAGAGAAAACAGTTCCATTTCTACCTGAAATGAAAATTTTTCTAGGAGATCTCTCATTACATAATTTACAAAGAAATAATCACTCTTTGTGAATTTGCAGTGTGGCATTTCATAGCAAAAGCATATGCAACAAATTCAGATTTTGAACAGTGGACTGTTTTAAAGTACAAAATATTTGTAAAAAATGCAAAAGAAATTGACAATTTCAACTGTCATTCATTGACGTTATTACCCAGAATCATGTAGACAAGATTGTAACTGTGTTTCAGGGAAACCACTTCCACTGCATGGTGGCAAAACTGAGCAAACTATAGAGAGAATACACCTGGGAGCATTACTGATAGCTGAGATGTAGAAGGCTATTTATCTGCTGAGTATTTACTTTACTTATACTGAGATAATTTATCTTTATCTTACTGCTGATGATGTGCCAAGCCATCAGAATGTCATTTGTATGGGCACTGCTACGTATTCTACTTCAATTTGCCACTTTAGTTTTAATCTCTACAATACATATAAAGCATCCAATAATACAGGAAATATTAATCGTTTGTCTACTTACATCTATTGCTTTTCATGTTGTTACTGCAGATCTCCTTGCCTGACAAAGGAAACATAAGAGATTGTCAGTGGACTGTAATACGTAATGAGGTAAACATCCCAAACAAAAAGAATAAATTCCAACAAAGTTACAATGACTTTCATAAAATAGGCATTCAGCTTATGTCTGGACAGATTTAAATTACGACTATTACCTACTTGATATTTCCCCTTGGAGCATTTTGTTGATTTCAGGTACTTTTAATGACCTCTATCAGCCTAGGAAATGTGGTGGATCTCTAGATTTTTGTTTGGATTTCATTTTTGAACTGTTGCTGAGGATAATATGAGTCTATCTCCTTAAGGCAGCAGGTTTAGAACTAGAAGCTTAAGAAATCTTTTTTTTTTTCTTTCTTCTTCTTTAGTGAAATATCTTGCAGCATGGAAGGCAATAATGTAAAGTGTTGTTCCAACTCAACATCTGCTTTGCTTTCATAGATTAAAAAAAAAAAGAAGTGGAATGAAAAAAAATAGAAATGCAGAATAGGGCAAAATGTTAAAGATAATTTCAAATTTCATACTTTCATAATGAGGAGCAACAAAAGCCTTTAATATAAACTTGAGTTTCCTACACAGAGCTCTGAACTCAGAGGCAAATCTGGAATTTTCATTTGCGTCCATCTCTATTAAGAAGTGAATCTAGTCAGCCTCATTTTCAGAGGGGATCTTATCAGCTCCATTCTTTATGCACTGTGATATCTCCTTCTCCCAAGCAGATCAGGTTTCAGTAGAATTTGGAGTGATTGTGCAGCCTGACCTTATCGCACTCTTCAGACACCACGTGCATTTGAATAGGGATTTCTGGCAGGTGCACAAATAGGCAAAACAGCAGCAGATTTGCAGAGAACTTCAGACTTATTTAACAGCCATTACAGTAGGTATCTAAGATCACTTTACATTCATGACCTACTAGTATTGACTCAGTATTGCCTGATATTCCTTCTCCCCTCAAGCACCTCTACTTTACACCCAAATGTTTTCTAAATTAATAGTGAGAATGACTGTTTTCTATTGAAGCTGACCTAGACATTAATAATCATAAATTTATTGTTCCTATATTCTTTGCCAGTATGCTGTTATTTTGCTTTGCTCTTTGGAACTAGATGACCTTAACTCTCAAGTAATTTCATCATGGCCAAATTAATTGCCTAATAGTAAGGTGGTATAAAATGCACAAAGTTTGATGTTTGGTACCAATCATCACCAGCAGGTAACGATGTTTAATCATCTTTTTCTTTTTAAATTACTATATCAGCCATAATGAAAAGTTACTGTGCTTTTGTTTATAATTTTGTTTGTTTGTTTGAAACTTACCAAATTCTCAGTTTAATGCTTCTCTTTTTCTTCTGATGATGTCAATGTCATCATCTTTCACTACAACTTGAATTTATGAAGAATAAAATTAACATCCTGGACACATTTCTGAATGACTCTTGCTGAGGTAAAAACAGACACACCTCTTAGTGAACTTCGGTAATTATACAGTTATGCATAGACTAACATAATTTAAAGGACCCATCCCTACTAAAAAAAAGAAGGAAATTGTGTCAAAGTCCTTGTTTAAACTCAGACTGTATTTTTATCTTTTTTCTTTTCCTCAAACATGAGCCTTTCTACTTAAAAAAATATTCCTAAACAAAACCTGAACCTTCCAAACAAAGCAGAAACTAATTGTGTTAAGGATATCTTCCATATTTCATATTCATTCCATATCTTCTTTAACAGTATCTTCCATATATATATATAAACATCTCAACACTTACTCTAAGTGCTATACTTCTTTTCACAATATGATTAAAGGTTGAAGACATATCACTGATTTCAAAATTTTACTTAAAAAAATATTCAGAAGGGACATATGACTTTTTTAAGGAAAAACCCAACATTTTTTACCTTATATGGAAAAAAAAGCCTTCATTAAGTATTATATTCTCCTTTTTCACTATAAGTATGAGAAGGTTTACAAACCATTCACCTAAGGGAAGATTTCTAGCCATTAGTGAATGAAGACCAAACTCAAAGTTCTTCTTTTCTTTTAAGTAGTACAAGGACAAAAAGACTGTGATGATATGCCATTCTCCATAGAAGAAGACACTCTAAAATGTCTATGTTGGTTAATTTTAGTGGCAAAGAAAATATGGGGTGGAGGTTTAGAAAGAGAACTTTTTATGCCTCAGAAAAAAAGAAACTAAATGAATCAATACAAGTAAAAAGATAGAAGAGCCTTCAATAAAGTGTTAGCAGGAAATAAGAGATTGTGGTTGGAATAGGAGAGGGTAGGAAATGATAGAAGTGGGAGTTATATCAACTGCAAAAGTTAAAAGTTTGTGGGTAGTACTAGAACTACCTTTACTATTTGATTTTGTATATTCAGAAAAAAAGAAAAAACTCCAATCTAAATGTAACCACCCTCTACATATAAAAAATCAGTAAATACAGAAGTAGATTTATTTTTTGGGGTTAAAGGAAAAAAAAGGTAGAAGAATTGGGAGGGTAACAATACAAAAGGATAAAAAGGCAACTTCAACCTTCTGTTTTAAGTAATCACTCTGGATGCACAGTTGTCAGGCATAAGCATGTCTGCTTTTACACCCTAAACACCTGCCAGTCTCTGAGCACTACACAAATTATGAACTGTCTCAGAACATTAACACAAGATGAAAAACCATTTAAGTCGCTATATCTTCCAAATATCAGAAAGAATCTACTGTCACATGTTGGGAGCCCTTGATGAAGAGAGCAGAGAAGATAAGAACTAATCCATGGAGAGGCTTGCCAGCATGTCATGGTTTTAAAAATATTTTTATGTATTTAACAATTTTTCTGACATATTCTTTAGGAATTGTGAACCATGAGGCATGGCTACATAAATACCTCACTGGAAGTTACTGCAGCAGCACAGTACTTATATTGTGGTATCTGCCCGTTTGCACGTGCATGATAACTTTCCCTGTGTTAAATTTGTAAGAGTAACTATGTGACATCTGCTGCAGGATAAGCTTGTTCCTGAAAAGTTAATAATAAGAAAATAATTAAGAAAATAACAAGTCTCTAAGTCTACTCTCCAAGTCCTTCTTTATATTTCTGTTTTCAAATAATATTTCTGGATATAAATATAAGTCTATATGAGGATTTTATTATCATATGCTATTTTTTTTTGTCTTAGGTTTTGCCAACATATTAATTATGGATAAACATATAATCTCTAGGCAAGCTTTAGGTTTCTTTGTATCATTTAGATGTTATCTGCTTCAAAATGTTAAGTTTGAATGCAGTTGTACAATGTTTGTCCTCTTGTATTTGGTGTTGGAACTGATATTGAAGGGAAGGGAATTGCAAGTCTTTAAATCCTGAAGACTGATACTTTCCTTCAGATTCAGGATGTCTACGTTTTAGAAGAGAGTACAGACAAACAAGTTTCCAGAGCGCTTCCATATATCCCGTTCTTGAGAGATGAGGTATGATCACAGCATGTGGTAGGGAGCTGTAACTAGCTGCAAACAGCAAGCCAAGCAAACACACACTAGAGAAATTTCCTAAGTAATTTCTCTCCGGGACTCAAAAATACGACTTCATGGATCCGGTGCAGGAGACGTCTTGAGCTTCCAGGAAGCGATTTCACTTAACTTCTGAGTTACGTTTAATTTTGCAGTAGGTACACAAGGTACCCCTCCAGCTCTTAACCTGTTCATGTCTCAGTCTCCTATGAGACTTCAAAATAGAAATCAGCCTCAGACTGTAACTAGGACAAAGACGTATCTGCTGAGATTGCACAGGATGCCAAGGAGAGAAAGTGAAAATTATTATTAGGTCCTATGGAACCCACCCTCTCTTCTTCCTCTTGGTTCCATTAGTAAGATCACACTAATGTACCTGTGGTAACATGTTCCTTTACATAGCAGCACCTTATGGTAAGCAATGGTAAGTAAGGTGGTAAGCACCACCTGGTAAGCAATAAGAATACCTTCACTGTTAATTGAAATGAAAAAGGAAGAGATTTTAAAAGAACAGATCTTTTGTCAAAGCACAAATATCAGAAATTGAAAAGTAAATGCAGAAAAAAAGGTACTGAAGTATAAATCTTATATCTAAATGTTCTCACATTTCAAATATGATCCATTAGATAAGTTTTCTGTTAAAAAATGTTTACCTAAATGAAATTACATTCTGACAACCTTCTTTAACAAATTCTCACCGATATAATATTAACAGTTAATGTTGCAATAATTCTCTTTTAAAATAGTATTACAGCATTCCATCTTGATGAAGTTTCAATTTATCCACAGGTGAACACTTGTGGTATTTACCTTTATAGCTGAAATGACCCACACTTATTGAAATTATCTTTCATAGACATAATGTCAAGAATAGATATATCTATACTATAAGCCAGATACCTTGTTATAGATTTTTACTGCTCTTTTTTATTTCTACTTCTCAGTCTTCACTTACCACATCCAGGATATACAATGTTCTGTGTTAGTACCTAAGACCAGAAAGTCTTCAGTACTTTCAATCCTTGGTAATATGAGACTAAGTTTATTATCAAAACTATGACAACAGAGAGGATCACCTTCACCAAACAATTATAAATCTAAGGTTGAAAGCTCCACCACCTTGGGCATCAACCCAAGATCCACTGCTAATTTGCAGAAGAAAGAGTATATGCTACTTTGCTACTTAAGAATCACAGAATCACGGAATGTCTTGGGTTGGAAGGGACCTTAAAGATCATCTAGTTCCAACCCTCCTACTGAAGCAGAAGCAGGATTTGATTAAAAGAAGTGTTGAATCTGATTGTTTCAAACTGGTGACTCTTTAAGATGCTAAGTGAACTCCTGTCACCCCTTCCTCTTCCAAAAATTATTAAGCAACCTTATAAGTGTATTCCATTCACATGTATCAGGGATTTTCCAAATAGTTTTTATTTTTTTTGAAAAAAGTGATCAAGGTCCATAAAATCATTTTCCATTACTCAAACATATTTCAAATAGCAGGCTGGCATTTAAGATTTGAGTAGATGACATCTTTTATGTTAAAGGTGAGTAAAGAAGCATTTCACATTGCTTAGGGGACAAGTAGTTTGAACTTTAGCGACCTTCAGATGAGGTCTTTTGATAAGTTCATTAAAACTGGCAATCGTCATTTGGGTCATTTAGTATCACTACAGAATTTTTCGAACTGTGGTCCTCTTTAAAAGCAGTTTCAATCAGTTTTAGCAAAGACTAGCAAGTAGAACCCCTTTTTAACATAATTTGTTATTTCTGAACAATCTCTCATTTTCAGGCAATTGAACTTGCCACCATTCTTTTCATGAAGAAGAGAAAAATGGAAAATAAACAAGAGACTCCTGAGAAGACAGCATATTCATTGCAAATATTATTCCAGTTATTCTGATACAGAATCACAGTAATTATTTTAACTATAATTAAAGTTCCAAGCAATAGAAAAAAATAGGGATATAAAAATTTTCAGTGTTGGTAAGAATAAAGCATGACATATTCACTTCTGATCCTCCCATAATCAGCACTAATCACTCTATTCAGAATGTAAAAATCATCTGGTTTCTGTTCTTTCTATTGAAAACTTCCAAGTGTAATGATATGGGACAGGTGACGATATAAAAGTGAAACTTCCAAGTCTTTACATTCTCAAAAACACCTTTATCTTATATTTTGACTGGAACAAGATAGCAAAAGAAACCAAATCTGATAACCAAAGCTCTGCTTTGCCATCTGTATGCAATAATGGAACTTGGAGAACAAGGGGAAGCAAAATGCCAAGGTCTGAAGTTAGGAAATTGTGTACAAGAAACTAGTCTTAAATATGTATCATCTAAATATTCCACTCATACGGACTTCAATGTACGAGTTTAGTGTTATGAGCTGTGTTCACGTTTTTCAATTACTGGTTAAAATACAGTTCCAAATATTTTACTCGCCCACCCTCCTCCCCCCAGAAGATATTGTGATATTTTCAGCTTTTGTTTCAAAGCAGAAGAGCTAGAGAGAAAAGTTGGTGGTGTTAGCTGTGGTTACTCGTGTTCAAATGTTTTTACACATTCAATATTGCTTTCTTGTTGTTGTTGTTTGTTGAATTCTTTGCCCCTCTAAATTGCGGGACACAGCAGCAAAATGAGAAGAGGCAGGGAAGGGAAAGAATGTTACACCTGCACACTGTTGATGCAGGTGCACTGTGCTTCACCCACCATCTGTACTGCAATGTCTTAATAATCACAGACTCTTAGCTCTTCTAGTGTAAGCGCCTTATTCTAGTACATTATTCTTCTGGGAATACATTGCTCTACTCCGTAAAAAAAATATTTCCAGTCTCGTTAGTTATCATCAATCACCTCCTTAGTTCAGGTGGATAAATGTTTGCAATCATTGGAAAATCCTGCTAAATGAAGTCAACAGAGTTAATTTAAAATAAATAAATAAATAAATAAGCAGGTGTGAATATTTCAGGTACCTGAATAGGTTGATTACATTATAGAATAATAGGATGATCTTCCTAGTGCCATAAAATCATTAGGCAGTCATGAGACACAGTCAATACACCAATATATTAGAAAAGGTCTCACTAACACCCCATAGTAGCAGCCAGCCTTAAGTACAATCAAATAAGAACTCAGAAGGTGGCTGTTATCCTAAAGGCGTATCAAAGGAAGATGGAGAAAAGGTGTCAGAGGTTTTAATCTCTCCCAGAGAATATTCTTTCTACCTCCGTCTTCCATAATAAGCAAAATACAAATCAGTGACTTCAATTGCAGCTGTGATCACGAGTCACAAAGACTCTCTTGTACAAAAGTGTCTCAGGCTTTAAATCTCCTTTCAACTGGTACACTCAGTAAAACTCATACTGCACAAAATCAAAGTAGCCCAGGAACCAATAGCAAACAATTCTTTCTTTAAAAGTCTTTATATACTTACCATCCAAGCATTTTAAGTGGGGATTCTGTAAGCAAGTTTCCAAAGTTTAATAGTATTGAAAAATTTTCGTAATGTATTTAGAAAATGAGTGAAAAAAAAACAACCCTTACTGGAATACTACATAATTGTAAGAATAGGCCAATATCAGATTTAATAAGCTGATCTCATCTAAACATGGCAATAAGCAGAAATTGAAGGTCATACATATAAGATGACTGTATTTTAGAAAGTAATGAGTGAGAAAAGGCTGAAAGGTTACAAGGAAAAATAACTGAACATGAGTTCTGTGTACAATGCAGTGCCTACAAGCTGTAAGGCGGTCTATGGATAGCGGTAAGGCAATCCATGGACTTCCAAGTCAAATCACAATTCTGTTGTTGCAAACCTCTTCTTAAAAACATTCACAACCTGGGTAGATGAACCCCTAGCCTTGGGTAAATGCATGGTGCTTTATTTTTGAGCTCTCTTTTGCTTTATGCACACTGCCTGAAGTTGTTTATACCTGGTTTTAAATTTAACTTCAACATTAATACATCTTCTGCTATTTTGTCCTGTCTTGTCTAATGTAATCAACAGCATGGGTCTTTTGTCATTGTCACTTCGTCTCCAGCATGCAGGGAATGCTCAGCAAACAGGCTTCTGGAAACTTGCTTATTGTATATCACCTCTGACTCTAGCTTCTTATAAAACAGAGAGATAATACAAAATTGCAGGGTTTTTTCTTTGTATATTTATCACCAAAAAATGTCAAAATCACCATTGTATTCATACTGCAATTTCCATACTTTCTGTGATTTACAGATTGATATAAGCTCAAAGAATGACTCTTAAGAGAGGTAACTCTTTAAAACACACGGTTCTGTTGACGCTGGATAATGATTCTGTTCCTACATCAATCATCTGTAGAAAGTTTATACCAAAATGTTATGGCACATTGTCATCACTGTAGGATATTAGAATATTTTCAGTTCTTTAAAGTTTAGACAAACTTAAATGTACTAACAATGCACATCACATTTCAAAGTCATCATTTAAACATTGCGGGTGAAACCCTGGGCCCATTTAAAGTCAATGGCAAAGCTCCCACTGACCTCAGGAGAAGTCAGATCCTGTCCTTTATTGCTGCCTTTATTCATTTTTGCCAACCAAATGACAAATTATTAATAAATGCACAGGATGTTACTTAGTCTAAGCAGAGCTGGTAAGAACTAGAAAAGAAGCTTTTCAAATACATTATACATGAATCAAGCTGTTATCTTTTGAACAATTTGTTCTATGAGTTGGCATTCAACCAGAGAGAGAGATGGTCAAATACTGCACAAGACTATTCTTGAATAATTTATTTAATGAATAACAGCTACTTTGAGAGGATAATGTATTCTGTGAGTACTATTCAACAGCTTACAGCCAAAAGTGTTTTATCCAACATTAAATACTCTTGTTTTGTTTTACGGAAGCATAGAAGTATTGAAAGGTTTTGTTTGTTTTGCTTTGATCTTCCATCACTGCACAGTTACCAGCACTTGTGCTATAGTACACAAACAACAACCACCTGACTTTTGTTAAATTTAGTTTCACATTGCTTCACCATGTAGGATTTGTTAACTTTCATCTAAACAAACAAAGTGGTATTTTAACATTCTGTGTATCACCAATTCAAGCAGTAAGTTTTGTGAGATTAAAAACAAAATAGAAAAAAAAAAAGGAAAAAACCTCCAACCTCCAAGCAAGTTGAATACAGATAATGTTTCCTTCCTTACTCATGTTTCCTTCAACAGCTGCCTATTAAGTCCATATTATGATTTTCTAAAAATGTTGATTTTTTTAACTGTATTACGTAATTTACATAAACAGCTGTTATGTTCAATTTCCTATCCTAGGAGGATTCAATTATTGACACAAAAACATGGAAATAAGTCATGTGTAGTTTTATTTCCTTCCTTAGAGAAATTTTTTTCCTTCCTTAGAGAAATTTTAAGCAAGGCTTCATGTCTCTAAGTCAGAGTTATGCTGTTGGCAGTTCCTTAACATTACGGCATCCATGCCCTTGACATCTCTGCTCCACTGGACACAGGCAAGAATTTTGCCAGTCTCATAACTGAGATGTACCATAAGCCGTACATTCCAGCCTTCTTTCAGACCCTGACAGCTAACCTTGATGCACGTAGCTCCTTACACAAAGACTTTAACCGATTGTATCAATACTACATACAAAACACAACCAGCTCATCAAAACCATGAGGAAACAGCAGAAGAACACAAAGAAGTCCAAGAGGAGTGCATTTAGATTTTTTTTTTTTAAAAAAAAGTTGGTTTTGTTGTATAGTAGCAGGATAACCATGAGTGATGAGGTACTCATGTTATTTCTGTCAGATATATGCAATAGTTTTCAGGCTGAGCATATACATCATGTCTACTGGTCTCAGGCTGGAAACATAGTATGTGCCTATGTGGATGCTCATGGGTACATCTGCACTAGCAACAAGGAATGGTACTATTTTAATGAAAGATAACTTGTGATTTGGAAACCTGACTGTCCTCTTCTGTAGCAGAAATATTAGTCTACCTTGAAGTCCCTCCAAGTGAATGAGCCTTCATGGAAGACTAGAGTCAATCGCACGGATGCTGTCCTTGTCCTACACCTGGGTGGGCAATCATTTCATCTTTGCTGGGGAGGTAGGAGTCCAACAGCTGCTGCCTTCCCTCACTGGGAAGTATCCTCATCTAGCTGTTCTCTAAATTAACTGCAAAGTCACAGCCCATAGCTACCGCTTCCCTGCTGAGTCCAGAGATGATCCATCTTCACTCTGCAGCTGGTAGGCAAGTTGTAGCTTCAGCTGTGACGTTCAGCACCACCAGTCATCTACAGCAAGAGCCTGCTCCCCTGAAAGGGAGGAGAGGAAGAAAACCATCAGCAAGTCGCTAGCTGAGACAGCATCTCACTTGCCCTGCCACTGCTCAGGATAAATGAAGCTTGTGGCACAATTAAATAGACTTCTAGCTACAGAGGTATGATAGATCGGTCAATGCTACTCTGCAGCTGAAATTCTTTTTCAGGGTAAAACTTGCTGGGTTTTCTAATAATGTTGATTCATTCTTCGCGTGATTTTTAACAAACAATGATTCAGCTTATTGTAATAAATTTGGAGAAAAATCACATTTGTCTTTCTAGCACACATGCATATATGTGCATTATGACATTATTCAATATCTGTAAGCTTTAAAGCTTTTCAATAACCTAATTACAGGCTTCATTTATTATCTGAAATAACAATTATTTTTTTGTTAGGTTAGAAAGTTCTTGCAAAATACAACTTACACAGATTTTTAAGTAACATAAGTCATTTTTTCACTTTTAGTACACTTTCAAATTGATAGGCTCAGAACCTTATGTACAAATGGAATCTGAAATTTGAAAATACAAAATATTGTCTCAAAGGCTTTTTAACAAAAGCTATTTTAAATGAGCTCTTCATAAATACGCATTATGGTGCACTCTTCAATCATACCAGTTTATTTTTACTTTTTCTCTGACAGACTCCTATCCCTTTCAGTGCACCAATTAAATATAGGGGGTACTAAGTAGTGTGTAAAGCATTGCATTTTAAATGAAACAGTCTTGGATTTGTCATTCATAAAAAACGAAGGATAACAAACTAAATGTTGTTATTTAAAATATCCCTTATGAGTTTTAACTCGCTCCATTTTAGTCACTAGAGTTCTCTGCTCTTGTTTCCAAGACATATATTAAACTATGACTATCTGATTTTTATCATCATTAAAAGGAAAATAAAACAATAAATGTAAAACGTTTCTATCACAATCCCAAAATTAAATGTCTCTTTTGAGAGAAAGTAGCAAAATTGTTCTTAGAATGGTTAATTCTGGTTGCAGCACATTTCTTTTGATAACCCAGATCAAAATATATTAGCTACAAAATTAATTCTGTTTTGGTGAATAAATCAACACAAGTTACACAAGGCAGAATAATTTAGAATAAGGATGGGAAAGTGATTCATTTTGTATTTTCACAGATAACTTGTTTATGAACAAGCACATCTAACTAATTAAAAAAAGAGCAAAGCCTTTGAAAGGAAAAAAATAGTGAGAAATTGTCTAGAGACAGGTAAATTAATTAAAATCACATTAAATCCACTATTTCATTTAGTTCTTTGAGTTATATGTGCATCTCCTCTTCAGGAATAGTTAGTTTAAATGATTTTGGTATTTGACAAGAGAAACTGTTACTATCTTATTTTGCAAAAGAGTTTGAAATATATAACCTCTAAGCAATGTCTATCAAATTTCCTTTTACCCCCAAGCCTGAAGCCTCAGTAATGTCATCACAAAATGTAGCAGCAGTGATCTGCCCTATAGAAAGAAAAGACAAAGGAATTTCAAAAGGTTGTCTTTTTTTTTGATGCTAAATTATTGCTCTTTGTTACCTTACTGTTGTTTGCTTCTGGAAAGGGATGAGATAACAGTCTGAGATAAAATTCAAGTGCTGGATTCAGTTTTTTGATCAAGAGGATAGACTGGAGTAATGAGTTTGTTTCTAGTTTCATAATTTAGAGATGACACCAAGAATTCTTTAAAATGCTTTTATATTTAAGTGGGTTTGTTTATATAAGCAATATTTAAAATATGTAAATTGTTATTCCTCAAAGATCATATAGAATTATTTATAGGTATTCCTTTGTATATTAAATGTGTTCTGTAGACTGTGAAGCAATCCAGTGGTATACAGAATAAATAAAATAGATGTATTATTTTCATTGTTCTTGAAATTAGCACAAAGTTTACTTTAGGGTCATATTTTTTTATCATTATGTGGTCCTGTATTTCATGTGCTAACTACTGAACATACATACTTTCACAACAGAATTCTCCTTTGGGGATTTGTCTATCATATATCTGAATTACAAGTCACAAATATATCAATTAGGTTTGTAAGATTCAGAGGCAAAAAGACATTTCATTTTTATTATGGAAATAAATGGAACAAGAAAAAATTACCAGAATCTGGTCATTAGACTTTCTCATAAAGTTTGCCTTCTCTCTTAAGTCTGGGCCCAACACCTCCCTCAAGACAAAACTTACCTGCAATGGCAAATATACCTGCAGAGGCAAGCAGAAATTCACCCTTTATCTGCAGGGAACTTCAAATTTCTCTGTGGTTTAGCGTGCCAGACAAGGTGTATGCGGGAAGCTACCCGGAAGAAGAAACAGAAAAATAACTATGCTAACAGTTGTCCAGGAAGCTCTTTTCATTAACTCAATTGCGTTTATGAACACTCGGCATTTTTTTGTCAAGGTTTCAGTCAATGGTGGCAGAAGGTGCTTCAGGGTTCCCAAGTGAAATTTGTCATCCTTAGTAGATACAGCCTACGTAGGTGTTGAGGAACTAGGTAACTAAGAATTAGGCTCAATGCAACAGCACTGTTACTTATGCTGAATAGCAAGAAAAAAATAGCTGGAAATAGGTTATTTTGATCTCTCCAATTGCCTGTATTGAAAGGCTGCTCACCAGGGGTGCATGGAGGCTCACTAGGGGTGAACTGGGGGCAGGAGACGGGGGCAGAAATAGAGCACCAAAAGCCTGTAAAAAACAAAGGAAAATGAGTATAAAACAGACAAAATAATGTGTGGGCTTTTTTCCCCTCTCTCTCTGTCTCAGATAAGTGTTCTAATCAGAAGAAACCATGTTCCCTTGCAAGTTTCTTTTCAAAAAACTGAAGGACTTTAAGCCAACACATCTTTTCAAGTTTCTTGGGTTTTTTTCATAGGTTAACTATGAGGTGCCTAAACATGTTTATTTGTGGTTGATTGATTTATTCTATTTCAGTGGAAAAATACAATTTTCCATTTTATTTTGAATGTTTCATAACTCCAAACATCAGGAAAAGTTTTGGATGTTCTATGAAAAGAAATCTGCTGATTATTTCACCCACTAACATCAATTAGTGACTGGTCTGATCTATGCAGGTATGAGAAAAGTGTAGAATTAAGAAATTCAAACCTTTCAACACAGTATTTTATAAAAGTTTTAAATCTAGCTACTATAACGCAAAGTGCTGACTTTTCAAACTTGAGTTTTGTTCTGCTAATTCAATGACAAATTCCTATTTTACTTTAATGACACCCTAACTTCAGTCTTCATTATATGTTCAAAAATATTAATGCAAACAATTTATCTTACCAATCAGCCTACCAGACATGTTTTGTTAATGATCGATTAAATTTTTTAGCAGTGAATCAGCTATAGAATGAATCATTTATTTATCAGGCTGCTACATATAGCAGTTTTTAAGTTTTTCCATAAATACTGAAAAATAACACAAGTTTCTACACAGGGAGAGGGAGAAAACAACCCAACACTATGGGCTGGGTTGCTCTACCAATAATAACAATAATAAGTGAACATGCTCTCTGTTATATGCAGAACTAATGATGTGCATTCAAGTTTATGAAAGTATCTTCAAGTGGTGCTTACAACTTTCTTTTATCAAAGATGCTGGTCAATACTTTATAGCTTCTCTGAGCTTATTTACTCCGATCAAAGTATGGAATATAAAAGATTAAACTCTTCTACTAATTACATGCCTGAAGGCACATTAACAATGCAAGTGTCAAAGCTCTGCTGAAAATTCATTTCGCATTTTTAATAAAAACTGATGCAAGGTTTTGAATGCATCTAACTGGAAAAAAGTAATTTTTGTTTCAGTAGCTTCTTTATGAGCAGAGTGTAGAAGCCCCTAAACCTCACAAACACAAGGGTATACGTAATTTGTGCTCTGAAAATGGACTACTAGAAATCTTCCTGTCAAACAATTCACAGTGAATTTCTCCTTAATAAATTGATGGGACTGAAAAACAACCCAGCACTCGAAATCAGCACTGAATTTTTGATCAAGAGCATAAGTTTCAACACTTTCTAACAATCAAATATTCAAAATGTTACTCTTAGTTTTATGGAGCAGAACTCAACTGTTATCTGTTTCAAAATTTGTAATTTTTTTCCCTACCTTAAATAACTCTGTCATGTTTCTCCAATACTTTTTTTGACTCCTCTCTTTTCCCCTCCTGCAGCAGGCAGTAATTTCCTTAACCGCATTGTGTGAAAACATGAAATAAAAGCATTTTATAGAGTTCCCGAAAATCTTTGTAGTGTAATAGTCTCACATGGAACTTGGACTTCTGAAGGTTAGACTACTACAAAGATGTTTTGCCTTTTGACATAGCTCTTATTTATCATGATTACCTATCAGTTTGTGCTGCATTTTCAGGGAAGCAGGATCATCAGACCTTGCCATCAGTGAAATGAGAGCTTCATGTCTTGAACTCAGCTGTGTCAGGGATGCCAGCTCAATATTCTCTGTCAGTCAGCACAGAGAAGAGAAGCAGCCAAGGTGTAAGACATGATACAGCTTGTGACATTGTTTGTTAGTCCAAGTGAATACAGAAGGGGTCTATTGTGTGTCCATTATTTACCAGAAAACATCCTGAAAAATTAAGCAAAGATGTCACATAAATTCTAGTAAAAATTTCCGATTAGTTCTATCTGAACTACATTTGTAAATAATTGAATGATTGGAGCAAATTTTATTTTTTGAGCTGGAAGTACTGTCCCTTTGGATACCTAATAAGGCAATCCTCGAGTTTCCTAGATTATGGAGATTTTAGTAAATTTTTCTATCAGTATTTGTCATCTGGATGTGAAAACATTACTCCCAAGTGACTTAGGATTATTTGCTTCTTTGACTTTAACATGACTATATTCTAAGCATACTACTGTTGATTTGAGAGGTAATTGTGTGACCTCTGAAGATGGCAATTTATGAGTGATCTATGGAAACCATACAGAGCAGTAATTTACAAAGAAATTTTCATTTGTTTGCTTATAATGGATGTCCAGGCAAGACCTTAGAATTGCTCTTGTATCACAAAGAAGAATAAACAGCTTAATTAATTTGCTATGTAAACATTCATGCCAAAACCTAGAAGATTAAAAAAAAAAAAAAAGAAAAAAGCTATCAATTATGGGCACTAATGTAAATTCTGTGATGATTTTCTGACCCATCTGCCTCTGTGATCAACCTCAACAACAGTTTAATTTGTATATGGAAGCAATAATTTTTAAAAAGGCTTATTATTTTATTTGAGGGGAGAAATAAAAGTTTTTTCAATTGTCTCCTGTATCTTTAATTTTGATAGGTAGAATAAGAGAAGGGAGAAACATAGTAAGAAAAACAACAGATGTTTTCTTATTTAAGAGTTATGTACTAAAAACTTCCCCCAAGGGAATCACCAGCTCTACCAGTTTTGTCAGGCACTGTCACAGAGCCAAAGTGCACCTCAACACGTCTAATCAGCCTGCAGCCTAGGAAACTGAGAAAATCACTTTGCACTTTCCTTCCACAAATCTCCTCAGATGTTACAAAGCAAAGGAGGGGTCATGGAGGGTGATGAAGCCACAATAACAGCAAGTAGAAGTGTTTCAGAAACACCAAGATGATGACTTTCTCTTTAAGTCATCACACACACACACACACATTTTCTTTAGTTCGTTTAAGAAAATTTCTAAACAAATCTCTCTCATATTGTAGCAAAAAAAAAAAAAGACAATATCAAGCCTAATGAAACTTTTGAAACATAAAATAACATTATGGAAGAAACCATTTTATAGCTTGCGTGAAGAAAAGCTTGCATGCAACTTCCCATGCGACCCCCAAACCCCCAGAGGATGAACACATCTACAAATGTTAAGGATCCAATGACATAGTTAGTAGTTTCCCCTTTGACTACAAAAGAAAAAAATCTAGATGCTCCTATACAACTATGAAACAGAATAATAAATACTTGTTATGATGACCCAAGATGTTTCTGTTGCTGGTATTTTGCCAGGAGCGTATATCTAAATCACAGTTTCTGCTAAAAATTATGACAAAAAAAAACCTGTTACCCTGCAATAAGAGTTCAGCTTTCTTGAATTTTGTCAGGATGTTTATAGTTTACATTTTTCTTTCCCTGTTAGGTCAAACTCTGCTATTAACATCTATCTTTCTATTTAGTTCAAATACCTGATACCCAACCAACACTAAGGTAAATAGCAAACAGATAGAAGTTGAGGTATTCAGGATCTAGAATATATTTTTTCATCTGATTATGTGACTTTTTCACATTGAGGATGAGAATATTAGGGAAAGAATCCCTCTCTACCCAACAAAATGCAGTTGAGGTACTGTACCATGCTTCTCACACCACTGATACTATGTTTACTCAAGTAACTCAAGCTGACAGTGAACAAGAGGTGATCAGATCATCTGCATTACAGTGTGGCATATATACTACAGCTGTTGACATAGGTAGCATGGCATACAGTACCGTTGGTTGGCTAAGACTCATCTCATGTGAAAAATTACTGGGGAAAATGCTAAGACATATTTTAATGGCAAAATATTTGTAAAGAGAATCTTAATGAAGAAAGACACCATCAAGACAAACCACAGGTAGAAAGCCTCATAGCACCAAATGAAGTTACCCTATAACTGAGCATCACCAGTTAGGAAAAATAATCACATTCTTCTGTACAACTCTCCACCTTCACCTCCACCTTTTCCCAGGAAGAGTACAGCCACAATAGCACGCTGGGCTCGGGTTCCCGTGATGTCCGAGACTTAGATTGTGTGCTGCAGCCTGTTTTGTCAATTTGTCTCAACACGTTCCTCGTCATACTCACTAAATTTTAAATGCTTTACAATCCCCACGTATTTATGTAGGAGTTGCAGACTGCAATGATACGTGACTTCAATAAGATACACCCTTGAATTTGTAAGGCACAAATTTCTAAATGCTGTTATAAATTGTTTATTTTTACAGTAACCACAGTACCATGAAAGTCAACATATCTGATAATACCATACAAACCAGTTGTTTGATCAACTGATTAAGCATCGATTAATATTAGTACTGCAATTGCAACTGTAGCCTAAAATATTATTATTGATTTACATAGCAAAACATATTCCACAAAATATTCTAAACAGCATGCAATATTTTATATGGTACAACAGATATGTGAAACAAACAGGAACAGAAAGTAGTAAGTGAAGTTACAGCATTGTCTAGTAAGATAATTGGATTTTAAATTTCACCCTGAGAAAACAGATTTCTGATATATCAATAGATATTTTGAACTATTCCTCTTACTAAATTTTTATTTCACAGTGTACAGAAAAATAGGGCATTTGCATAAGGCAACTAAAGGAGGACAAGTTAAGGTAAAATTCAGGAATTTGGAAAATCTCCAGTTATACAATATTTATACTAAAATTTTTGTGTCAGTATGGGCTGAGATTTTACATACTTTTGATTCAGACACTAAAGTTCAGGTAGAATATAATTCACTAAATTCACTGAAAAGAGTATTGTCAAATTTTACCCCTCCCTACTTCTATGTTTCTGGCTTCTGTAGAATGCAGAAAATACCAAATAAAAATATATTCTCATCTTAATAAATTTTAAGGAGACAAATTTTAAAGAATTTGGGGTAAGTCTTCAAGTTTCCAACCTTTGTTTCTATTCTAATTGTCAGTATAGAGAAGTCTTAATGAACCTCACAAAGTCTTTTTTTTACAGTTGCTGAAAATCCTTGTCTCTTTTGTGGAAGTATCATGCTCGGGATGTAAAAATGTGCTAACAATAACAACTCCATCAGGGTTTGTTTGGGATAATAATTTTGCAACAAAAATGATAAAATAAAGACAGTGTCTTAGGTTTGAAAACTCTCTGAGCATAAGTTCATTCTACGTATTTCTCTGGCTATCAAAGCAAGCTTGAGGCAGAGTATTATGAAGTGAACTTTGAATTACACTCTACATCTGTGTGACCTGCTGCGCTGATATTTCTGCCAATTTGCGTACTGCTAATGTTTTAGTTTCAGAACAAAAAAAAGGTTTTTATTATCAGTTATAACAATTACATGCAGACTGCAAAAATAAAGATGACTATGATTGAATACATCAACTTACATTTCGGTCTTCTTTTATTTAAAAGTTGCTTATATAATTGAAGCTGGTGGTTTTGGGATCACTGTCCTGAAATTAACACAGCAGCAGTTTACAAAGACCCTGAAACAAACAAAAACATTTTTCTGCACATATTAAAACTCAATGTGAGTAGTAGCAACATACCTGCAAAAGACCTGTTCAATCATCTTGTCTGTCTGGTGTGGGAATAGCAGCTCCATCTCTATTTTATACAGACCCTTCCCTGGAGATTATATCTGCCTTGTATAATTTCAGACAAAATTAAACTACATCCTGAGTGTTGTTTTAAACATGGGTCAATAGGCCAACGGCTCAACCCATTCAGCTAGCACTAGTTCATTAAGATACAGCAGCTGGGAAGGTACACAAGAATTATCTGTATTTTAAACATCAATAGCAACATTACATTATTCAAATCATAGAAGAGCATTTAAAACACGTTAGCTAAGTGGTTCACTGCAGCTATAACATGCTCTGCAAGGGCACTGGATACACTTTATTTTAATTCAATTCCCTAGAAGATCCAATGTTTGCTGTCTCCAGCCAGCAAACTCCTTTCTAACATGAGGGTTTTCTGAATCATTTTTCTGTGGAGCTTTCAGATGGTCATGGGAGAGCTAAAATACACACTTGGCTTACCTTTTTTTTTTTTTTTTCTTATTGGGTCAAAATTAAAGACTATAAAAGCAGAAGACAAACTCTGCTCTATGGTAAAACTAGCGTCCAGCCCAATATGGGTCAGACTATTCAACATTTTGAATTACAAGACTATTTGTGCCTGCCATAAACCTCACACTAAGGAATATCTTTGAATCCTGCAATCTTTGCTCATTCCTTCTTGGCTCATTACAGTTCTTCGGTTCTGTGCAGCAGGATCATGACATGACATTTTAACATGCAAGGAGTTTGCTTCGAGCATTTTAATTGGTTTAAAACTGTTGGCAGCATCTTTTACTGTATTAATTTATTGCTTCAGTGTTAGTCAACTGAAACCTTTGCCAGATGGCAATACAGCCCCTGAATACTGACAAGGAGAAAGAAAATATTTATATGATGTAAATGTTTGTTCATTCATTAAGTATTCATGAAATGTTTTTTTAGGGTTTGTTTTTATTGGGTTTTTTTTTTCCTCTTTCAGCTGTAATGCAAAAGGAGCCTAAAGGTTCAGATTTACATCTCACAGTAGCATAATTATTAATAATCTATGTCCCTATTATCTGTCTCAAAAATGGGAAAAAAAATACTTTGAAAATTTAGCACAACATTTTTCCTCACTTATATTGAATTCTAAGAGAAGAGAAGAGAAGAGGTATTCTGAAACTTCCAGCAGTTTTTCTTGTGCAGCTCTCTTCCCTTCCCTCCCCAATGGCAAAGAAGCAACACAGAAGAATAAGTAGGGATGACCTCGCTTCACTTCTAAGTACAGCCTTCTCTGCAGAACTCTTTAATACTACTCCCAAATGAACCACAGAGCATTAAAAAATGATGCTAAAGTGTGTTATCTCATGAAATTTGCTCCCTCCGGTACTGAAGGGGCCTTGGGGAAGTCACTTGCAGCCAGACCTATTCCTAATCGCAACCCCATCTGTAGTGTTCAGAAATCACTCGAGCCAATAGCCAAAACCCAGCATCTCTACAATACTCTCTATTTCTGATAAAGGTAGCAAGTGAATTAAATACACAAACAGAAAAGGAATTGGGGATATGCAACGCACTATATTGACTACAGTTGAAAGTACCTTTGTGGTCCAGTGATTCCAGGCACATGAGGAAGGGAGGTTTCCCCTTTTTTCTGCCTTGACCATTAATTTCCTGTCTGTCTTACTGAAAAATCTGTTCCTTGCTGTGTAGTATGTATCTGAATTCAAATTTCCTTTTGGCTCTGAACATTTGAAATCTGTGGCTTTGTACTGAGGCTATTTGCTAATTACAGCATGTCAGATCTACAATACTTGGCAGAATGTGCCTTTAGATTTCTGCTCCTCAGTCTTGACTAAGTTTCCTCCAGAAAGTCCAGCTCTATGAACTAAACCAATAAACTCCTGACTATTAAGTTCCCATTCTCTGCAGAGCATGGCCTTTGGGTTCCAACCTTTCATTAGATTAAGAGCGGGATTGCACAAATCTATATTTAAAGCTTGCTTGTCTTGCCTGTCACTAACCTCTCTTCACAATACACATTGCTTGATATAGCTCTCAGTTGGCTGTTCTTGCCTGGACATTTCAAGCACATGGTTATTTCATGATGTCAGTTCTTAAATCTGTTGGTCTTTCTATTTAAGGAATTTTTAAACAAACTAAATATAATTTAAATTAATTAAATATTAATTAAATTTAACCAATAAATTGAATACATCTATTTTACACAGCTCTCATGGTGTAATAGCTGTAACCTCCTGCGTCACTGGTTCTGGCCATCCTCGGAGTATGCACTGTTTTTTTGCCCGCAGCACTCGATCCTCTTCAGTGCCTTGCTGGATTGCCTGGAGCCTCCCAGATGCGAAGGTAATGTAGCATGTTGATAGACTTTCTCTCTTGTTCCACAGTGCCATCTGTGTTGTGCTCAGGAAGGTATACCCTGTTCAGCATGTCTGCCACCAGTAGTAGCTTTCCTGGGCAGAGCTTTATTTTTGCATCATGGACTGGAGTCTAAATAACGTGCACTGTGATCGTGAGTGTGCACTCAGCAGTGGCTTCTTCATGATACTGGTACCTTGGATCCAGACTTTAACATTCAACTTGTGCCCAAAGATGAATTGATACAACTGTTCTGTTCCAAAACCCCACAGCTAGCAGCTCCATTTCCCTGAGTATGTGCCACTTCTGCATCTGCTGGTGCTCTGCCGGAAGGTGCTGTGAGGTGCTGCATTTTGCTACAGGTTGCTGGCAGGGCTCCTGCACTCTCCTGCTGTGGCCTTAGCTTTTATGCAGCACTGAAACTCTTTAAAACAGATAAGTCTCACTTATGGTTTTGTTGTAATTGCTTATTTGTGAGTCTCTGACCAAAACCAAACCAATCCTTTAAACTCGTGTTTTTCACAAGAATCTAGAGAGATAATTGACAGTATTTTTACATTGCTGACTTTCTTTTGAATTACTTTTGTTCTAGGAGTATCCTTGAAGTCCTAAACAAAATCAGATATCAGAGGTAGATGTCATTTTGGTTTTAGCAGGTCCAATAAAACTCATAGTTTTTGGACTTGTCATCATTTGCTGGATTTTGTCTTGGTATATAAAATTGTCATCACCAACAACACTCAAAGATGCATATTATCTGGTACCTCAGCAAGTATTCGGAGTGGATAAATTTCTGCTTCATCACTTTGCTGCTTCTCTATCTAGCTCTTGCTTTTTGTTTTCTTTTTTGAGTTTGCATTGCTAATAGTTACATTAATTTTCATTGAAGAAAACCCAATTGGAAGAATTAGGAATGGTGAATTTTTCAGTTAAGACAGACCGATACATTCTGCTTTCTGAAGATGTTATTGTAGAGAGACGAGAAGTGAGACATTCAAAGCCTAACGTTAAGATTCATGAAGATCAAATGCCAGAAAGTCATATCACCTAAAAAAACCCCTGGGCCTGATGACACCTGATTCTGAATATACTATGAACTATAAAATTCATACTATAGATGTAAACTAGGTTCACACCTTTCAAACAACTATTTTTTTTCATTTGTTGTTTCTCTGTAAAAGCAAAAAAAAAAAAAAATCACACCAATCATATTTTGCTGAATTTCTTCAGAGATATTTATGAGTACATTCTTCTGCCCACCTGAATTTAGTATGAATTTTCAAGAAAAAGGCTCTCACAATAGTTCCCTGAATGTAAGCAAACAAA
The DNA here is from genome assembly GCF_013368605.1 of Nyctibius grandis. Lineage (NCBI taxonomy): Eukaryota > Metazoa > Chordata > Aves > Nyctibiiformes > Nyctibiidae > Nyctibius > Nyctibius grandis. Next base: position 75,360,436 of record NC_090663.1, on the reverse strand, counting down.
ATCATTAAAATTGTTGTCCATTGCCAGAGTTGAATGAAATATATTAGCAAGACAGATCTGTATTAATTCTTGTGATTTTTTTTTTTTTTTTAACATGATGGTAGTCAAGTGTTTTCTAGGGGAATCAGCAGTCCACATTTGCTTTAGGAACTGAAAGATAAACTACTTGCAGATTATTCTGAAATGTTCCCTTGTCCTGCTCATCGCACTTGGTTTGTGCTTTGGAATGAGATAATCTCTCTATATTCTTGAGGCTGGAATTCATATGAATTGGCTACCCGTTGAATTTATCTTATTATGCTATTATTGGCTATATTAATTTGATAACTGCTGGTTGCTGAGTGTTATAATTGTAGTTAATCTACTGACCCAGTTTGATTTGGTGATTGTATTGTCCAATTCAAGTTAGTTCAACAAAAACTGTAATAGGGCTGTTGCTTTTCATGTTTATTTGTTCTTCTTCAGGTAATTACTTATCATTTGGGTGTGGGAGGTTCTTTCAAAACAGCAATAGAAATCCAAAGATTTTAAATAGAACGCTTACTTTTCTTGAGAACTCTAAACTCTGTTCTCTGTCAAAACTGACATATAAAACTTAGATAGTCTTAAATTCTGAATTTTGTAGTATCTCCAAGTTTTTAACATTTCTGAGTTGCTTGCAAAAGCCCAGCAATTAACAAAAAAAACCCCAGACAAACCAACAAAACTGGAAAAAAATACCCCTCTAGTTCTCTTATAATCTCATGCTGTCTGCAGTGACAGTACTAATTAACAACTTTTATCAGCTTTTTCAGCATGTCAACCTTTATTCCTGGCACTGTTAGCTCCATTTCTTATCCTCTACTTTCCCCCTCCCTCCTGAGATTGTTTAGAAAAATCACACACACATTAAAAAAAAACCATTACCTTCATTTTCTTATCTTTAATACCCAGAGTTACTTCTTGCATCCGCAGTTCCCAAGTCCTGTAATTTTTAATATTTTTCCTTGGAAATTTTGTATTCCCAGTGGCCTGACTCCTATCACAATCCTAAATTTCTTTTTCTTCTGTTTGCTTGTTAAACACAGGTTTCCTTACTAGGGATCTCCTACACTAACAGTCATCTTTTTGTGTACTGCATGCTGGGTAACAAAACACACTTGTAAAGCTAAACTTGTAAAACTAAACTAAAATGAAACTGTAGGACACGCTCACACTTGTAAAACTAAACTGAGGCTTTATAAACAGAATTATTTCCTGAGATGCTCCAGTTCAGCGAGCATCATTCATACACTCTCCAGGCGGGGTTTCTGTACTCCCACCACCCCTGCACTTCCTTATAAGTTCTGAGCAGATTGGCGAGAGATGTGAGTGTCTTCACAGAAATAAAGATGAGAGAGACTAAAAAGCCGATTCCTCCTCTCTAATGTTAACTTTTAAAAAAAAAAAATCTAAAGAGAAGCAATACCATGTGTTAAGCATATTTAAAATATTGCTGATATTGTTGAAAATTTCTTAACTTCTGCCCCCGTGAAAATATACTAAACATACTGTTGCAGCAATGCTGAATCCAGTTTGTTCATTTAGAAAATTATCTGAAATTATTATTTCAGAAAATTTAGTTACTTGCCACTTGGCAAAGTCTGTTTCGTCAATCTGACAAACTCAGATTTTTCATTTCTAATAACGCTACTGACATGGTTCGGTGTGCATAGCTAACAGGGACATAAATGCTGATAAAGAAAAGCAGGAGATCACCTTGATCTTGCCTTGAGCTTGCACATTTTGGAAAAGGAAAGTACTTGTTCCCACCTCATACTTCACATTTTGAAGGAATGAGTAAGAAGAATAACAACTACAAAAAGGTCAGATGCCAGAATGTAAGCACTTAAATTTTTACTTGCACACTGTATATGAAAGCATTCAGGAATGCAGCCTAATTCTCAAAGCTCTTCATACATGCTCCTTCCACATAAATCAGAAGAGGACCATGGGAAACTGTGAAAGTCAGGGTAGCTGGTCTGAATGCTTAACATTTGGCAAAATAACACGTTATAATTTTTAATTCCCCCAATTCAAATATTTGGATCGAACATTGTTTTTTCTCAGTGTGGACGAGTACAGCAGGATTTGTGTGTTATGTCAAGATCGTCTGTCAAAACTATACACACAGGAAAGATCACAGTAGAAAAGTATGTAAGTACAAATATTCTCAGAGTTAGATGATATCTGGAAAAAATGTGGAAGTTTAAAAGCCAATATATTCATAGAAAATTAGCATCAAATTGCCACAGTAATGAATAAAACTGCATTTATTATTAATCAAGTATTTGAAAGATTTTTAAGTGCTGATTAAAAAGTCTAATTTGAGTTTTAATCAACATTTTTGAACTTCTCAAATTTCACTGTCAAATGTTTACATAAAGTTAAATGAAAAGCTAAACAAAGAAAATATTTCTTGTTTGCATAGTTGATGAAAATTGCATAGCTTATTTTCAGTTATCTTCCTTCAAAATGCAAATAATCTAAAAAATTTGTTTTAGTTATTTTTTTAGGACCACGTAAGAAGACAGTGTAAATTGACATAAATCTATACACTAAATTTACTTCTATCAACTAGGAATCTGGCCCAGAGTATCCTCCTACTTCCTATTTACAATAATTTGTAGTACAAATATTACATGTATGCATCCCAACTATGTTGCCTCATCAGGCTAAGTTCATGCCATACTGAACAACATTACAGACTAGTTTCTAAATATATTGCTAAAGCTTTTCTTTGGAATTTATGGTTTTGTTTTCTTCTTTTTCTTCCCTCTTATGAATATCTAGATGTAAATTAAAGGATGAAGGGATTTTTTCCCTTCTGTTTATGCATTTTATAAATAAGATATCATATCCCCTTAATGTAATTTGATAAATAATTTTTATTTTAAACAAAAATAGTTCATGTATTTTTGCTGCTAACTACAATAATTGCCAAGAGATTAGTATTGGGATATTCAGTTAGTCTCTTGACCATTGTAGCTGTTACCCATTTACCTAGGTGTCACATGTTAGAAGACTTCAACATTACAGCAAGATAACTAGAGTGATATTCTTGCCCAATCAAAAATTTAGTCACAACTCATTGGATACGAACAGAAATCTTTGCTTTACACAAAGACCATGACATACTGTAAAACATATAGTATCTATGTGTCCTATAATATGATAATCAAACCTCTGTGAACTTATAATCAAACAAAATGTAAAAGACAAGATGGGTAGGAAAATATATACTATTAAAACAGAAATACCACAATGCACAGGTTGGCAAGGTTTTGATATCAAAATTAAAGAGATTAGTACAAACTCAATACCTTGCATGGCATCTCTGTTATACTCATTTAAATGAATGAAAAGTTAATTACATATTTTGCATTCAGGAAAAACCATATTCCTGGTGGCACAAAATTTTTGTAGTCACTTTTCCAGAAACAACTTGGGGGGTGGGGGGGAGTGGGAGGGAATGTTCTTTGTTTACTTGTGTTTTTTGATGGATATTTTTTTGTTTGTTTGATTGTAAGGAAAATCCTTTATACTATATTTGAGATTTGGACTCTACTCACAGTGATGAAAAACACTACCAGCTATTACTGTTCCTGTTTTTTGTTTATCTTCTGTTAGCATGTGCCCTAACTTTTACTTTTTCATGCATCTGATCCAACTGTTTCCCCAATCCACCTGCCTTCATTTACTTTTAATTTTAGAGATTTGCTAAACTGAATAATGCCAGTCAAGGTGTATTCCATAGATTCTAGCAGTGTTTAACAAAGACTTTAAGTATATTTTCACTGTCTTTTCTATTATCATTAAAGCATTTTAAAATGGGTCTTTTAGATAAGCTAGTTCAGAGAGAGACATCCAGATGTACTTGACATAGTAATCTTCAATGGTCTCCTCTTCAGACAGTTCTGGTACAGGTGCTTCACTTTATCTAAGGTAATTCTGTAGCTCTGCCAATTTTATTTGATACCCAACTCCAGAATGCCAAGATAATGTAGCTGTTGCTAATGCCTGCACTTTCCTGTCTTTTTCTGACAAATTGCTGGGCAAAAGATGTCCACATCCCTTCAGACTAGCAGCAAGCAATCGTGCTCACTCTTCCTCAGTCCAAAGGTTCATTTGGCTTATTATTTCAAACTGGGCATAATAAACTTTCCAAGATGATTTTTCTTCAAAGCTGACTGCTCTCTGACTTGGTCAATTAAACAAATCATCTCTGTAAGCATTTGTCCTGGGTTATCATAGCAAGAAAACTGATGCTGTATTTCTTACTCACAGATAGAACTCTCATTCTTTTCCATACCAGGCATTTTCTTCATGGCTGAAAATGGAAATATGTTGTTAAGGATAAATTGCATTATTTAATACTATAGCTACAATTCTTGCGTACAAACCAACTTTGCTAGTTAAGCTAAACTAAAAAATCACTTCTCATCATATCCCTTAAAAGAATGCTACATATTATGACGACAAAGAAGAAAAAAGCTACTAAATGATGCTATACATTCTTTTCTTAGCTAGGTCATTTGTTGCTTCTGTATCTAAATTTTGTCATCACCTCAATGTGCTCACTTACGCCATACTAGCATGTGAAGTCTCCAATGAGCAGTCCCGTATGTTAGACTACGTACAAAAGCAGGGATATACCTTAGAAAATATACCTGTGGGTAGACTTCAAGACAATAGATTAAATTGTATTAATGTAAGCTTTTCTCATTAGATTTCTATCAGATTCTGTTTACAGTTCTAAGTGAACCTGGAAGGTCCCTTTGCAAAGGAGATCATGTATATACAGGATCGTGAAAGGCCTGCCATTTACAAAAAAAGTTTCATCTGCCTTAAATTTTCAGATCTTTATAGCAATCTCTCACTATACATGTGTATTTGGCTTTCACAACAGCTATATGACTGCAGAACTTTCAAAATATTTTTTTTTAAAGTGTCTTTTCTTTCAGCTGTTAGTTCTTTAAGGCCAATACCTTGTTCAATTCTCCACAGTAGGATTTTAAAGCTTTTTTTTTGTCAAATTAATGAAAAAAAACCCCAACTTTTCCTTCATCTTCAGTCCTTGCTGATTGATAAGCAATTCATCAGAATAATAGCACATCTTTCCTTGATACAATACTTTGATCTCGAACACTTTAAAAATTTTTCATTTTCCTCTGTTTAGTAAATTTCATTGGGCAAATCTTACTGTCATTGCGGATTTAGTATTTTCCTTTGTTAGCTTTCATCTGCTATTTTCTTCTTACATTTGTTAGTTTTTGCATCCCCTTCCACAGATACATAGAATCTATGACACTGGTCAGTGGATGACATCAGTCTTGAAAAATCCCTGTCTCTGAAATCCCACTTTAACCTAAGAATTCCTGCTGTGGGTGGGAAAACATCCATGTTTTCCACATACCTCTAAGGCAAACTCTTTATCAACTTGTATCCCCTTCAAAAACACCAAAGTCTGCAAGTGCTATCCAGTTGAATTTATTTGTTTTGGAAAGCTTTGTTGTTTTTTCAGAATGATGGATCTTTCCATTTAAGAATTAACGGATGTGTATAGTAGTCTCCTTAGTACAATGTTCTTGATGTATGTATCAGTCAATAGTACCCTACTGAAATAGATCTATATGTAAGATTGGTATGCAAATTCTACTATTAATCTGATGAAGTTTTCAAAAGCTCTTCAGTTTTATTAATTGCAAATATTTTTCATCCAGAAAACGGAACAGAAGCTCCAGACCTGATCAGTTGTTTTAAGTGTACTCATTTCCTTGATATGTGCATATTAATAATTTGTCATCTCTTCCTAAATCCCAGTGATGCTATCTGTTTAAGTAAAGCATTTGCTTTGCAGCTTTGGATGGCCTTAATACAATTTAGTTTATTCTAGCTGTTTTGAGGGAGTCTAGTGAAACTGGTGATCCCGTATTTGAAAACCCTTAGGATATATTAGATTTGTACACAACAAAAACTGGACAAAAATAGAAATTATTTATCAAATTACATTAAGGGGATCTGATATCTTATTTATAAAACATATAAACAGAAGGGAGAATCCTCACCTATTCCTGAAAACAAAGCCTACAGAATGCTATGAGACAGACTGTCACGTTGACTAACTAGAAGTATTTTTCTGAAAAATATGAAATGAAGTTCAAAAAAGAAAGATAAGTTAATGTAAGAGATGCCTTGAAGTGTATAATGCAATACAGATAAAGCAGCCACATGGTTAGATTCCCGCACAACTCATAGAATAAATCCCTAAGGGTGAGTATTTAGTAACAATGATGCTGTACTTTAAAATAGGTAATAATTCCTGCTTACATTTTTTTACCCCCATACTTCTCCTGTGTAAGGTAGATTAACACAAATTAAATTTCACACTAATCCATCTATCACACCAAGAATGTCTCATTAAGCTTTTCCAGCTTCAGACAATTCACAGAAATAGTAAAAGCATTGCTATAGTAATTATACTGGATTTTCCAGTATAAGGTGCTAATACGGAGATTTGGCCTACAGAAACGTGTGAGAAGCATTTGAAGCAAGAATAAAAATAGTCACTAAAGAAATTATAGAGAATTAAAATATTTCACCTCTGAAAATTTAATGTGAGCAGACTACCCTGAATATAGTTTCAGATGTATTTGTAACAAGCAGCTTTGTGGCTAATGCTCACACAAAAATGTGAAGAGAATATAGCTGCTTTGCACAAAACTGTGGCTTTTACAATGTCTTCATTGTTATTTATCCAGTTCTTGGCCACTGAGAAGATAGAGCAATTTTCTGATATGTGACATTTATGAAATTTTAATTATCACAGTTTCTAGCAAGTAAATATTAACTTTGTATTGGAATTAAAATGAAAATTATGTACAAATGTCATTTAAGTCACTGACAAGTTTATATTCTTGATTCAAGCTTTTCCACTGCCTCTTACATTTGTTTCAAAAAGACTGACACAAATGTAAAACAGAAACAGGAAACATCATAACTTTTCTTTGGGGTTAATTTACTATATAAATCAATTAAACAATTTAAGGTATAATAGCGACCTGAACAAGAAGAATAGAAAAGGAGAGAGGGAGATGATTAAGTCATTAGCCCTCTTGGACAGAGAGAGAAAGCTAAATATTGATTTTAGAACATTGATGTTTAGTTGGAAGTTGGATGTGAAGAAATTTATGGTATGCCAGAAAACTAACATATCTGCTGAGTCTATAATTTGAAATTTGTTAATCTCTTTTAGATTTATGACTCCAAGGTCAACTTCTGAAGGTAATTTGTAGGTTTCCCTTGGGAATAGGGTCTAAGGGAATGGAGGAGGAATGGTTTTGTAAAGAATGCTACTGATTACAATTTTTTTTTCTTTACTTAGCTTGTGTAAGTGTTTTCTGTTACTTTGTGGCTGAATGCTTTTGCTCACAGAATTTGTGCTACAACATTTGGTTCCCTAGGTAAAATGAATTGCATTCTGTTTGGATGTAGGCTATCTGTTCATGATACATGCTCTTTATTGTACTGTTATTGGAGATTAATTGATAATCTTATATTTGTTATTTTGGCAAGATCTCATACCATGTCATACAGGGAATGCATAGATGACAGAAGACAAGAGCAGGAGTAAATCTCTTAGGGTATAGTCTTCTAGCATTAGTTAAAAAAGCATAATTTTTTTCCATATAGGTTCCAATTAACATGGTTTATGTCAATGACTTATTTAACCAATTTATATCTGAAATACTGTTTGATAACTTCAAGTACCTTATTCCTTAGCAGTTTGCAGCATATGATTTAGTTCAGATAAAGCCAAGTGCTGAGATTTTAAAAAAATTTTCTTTTCATAATTTGAAATCTAAGTCATCAGCAGTTAAAATTCCCTTCACCTTGGCTGTTATCCTGACTGTGAACATGCAGATTTTTATTGCTTTATCATGTTTAAAATCTTTCCATTCACAATGCTAAATTAGTGCAGATACTCACGATAACAGTATGCTGTTTACCTGACTTCAGATTAGACCATTTTCTTAATCACTCTTGTGATCTTAACTACACTTTATTAATTCTTTGAACTTGTGTGTGTACATATATTTAAATCTCAGAGCATACAGCTCAGTCTAAGAGAACAATTCACATTTCTGGTGACATGATCAGGGAAAAAAAGTAAAATAGCAGAGAAGAAGAGGAGAAGCAGAGGAGAAGAAAAAGAGAAGAAAGAAAAATTAAAAAAAACAAAAACAAAAACACCAGGAGAGTTATTAAAGACTTACCCTGTGTTTCAAGTCCACATTAATAGTTCAACCAGGAATGTAAATGAAGGACATGAAAAATTAACATTGGAACACAATGACACCATGGAACACAACAGAGAAATACCTTAGCTACTCATGAAGAGATTAATACATACCTTTCTGTTATCAGCTGCAGAAAAACAAAAGTCCAATCACACAGTTTTACACTCACACTGATTTAAATAATAACAAAATTTCTAACATCCCTATAATCCAGAAGGGTCAGGCTTCACTGCCACAGAGACTTTACTTTTTCCCCATGTATCTCTTACCTTTTTAAACTCTTCTTACCAAGTTGGCACGAAAGGGCAAAGGTGTACACTGGCAACATTTGGGCACATGTTACAGTTACGATGGGACATACAGTGACCATCTGTCATCCAGTCATTGTCTAAAGAATGCCTTGGAGGCAAGAAAAAGCTGGTGTGGTCTTTTTAAAGAACACAATAACACATTCCTAAAAGTTCAATTATTACCAAAAGAACAAAATGAAAAATTACTGAGCAGCAATATTGCAGCTCACTTTAAGAACGACTTTGAACTTACTGTATAAGTTAATGAATTTGTGGGATGAAACAGTAAATGAAAGTTCTAGCAGATAGTCATCTGGTACAGCACTGTCTTCAGCTGAAGCCAGTAGCTGCATACTTAGGATAAAATCCAGTTTTCAAAATTGTGTGTTCTTTCATTTTGATACCCATTGCACTTGTTCCTCACATCATTACATATATGTTTAAGACAACAAGCACATTCTATAAGCATTGCAACCTGTTATCGTCCACATGAAAATGATTTCTTGACATTTTGGGTACATTTTGAGATTGCTGTTAACTTGCACAATATTATAGAACAGCATGTACTTGTATTGCAGGTCTAAATAAGATGTTTGAGAACAGACTATAAGACATTTTCAATTAAAAAAGGAAAGAAAATAGGTTTGGTGTAGTGTGGCACTTGCTGCTTGCCATCAATAAAAGATATTGCTAAACTTTGCACCTCTGAATGAGGAAGAACAAACCCCTGTATGTAGCAGGTCCTTCCCAACTAAAGTGTGTTATAATCCTTGAAAATATCTGAGAGTACAAACAATAAGAAAATAGCACATTCAGACAAATTATACAGGGGCCAATCATTTTCCCCTCATCCTTTTTTTTTCTTTGAACATCTCTTACTATTTTACTTTTTTAGAAATCAGATATTATGCTAGACAACTTTACACAAGGAAAGAGGATATACAAGAGTTCACAAAGATACATTGCTTGTAATATTGTAATGACACAGGGTAAAAAAAAACAAAGCTCCCCCTTCCCCCCATCCTTTTTTTTTTGTTTTGTTTAAGATCAAACCTGGAGAGAAGGGACAGTCCTGCTAAAGTAAGGGAGTGCAACACACTTCAGTCTTTATTCTGTATTTTTTTTCCTGTTTCAATGTTATAATGCAGTTCCAATTTCTTTGGTCCAAAGTTGTTCTGCTATAAATAATAAGCTCTCCACTATATTGAGAGAAAATTTAGTAATTCATTCCAACAAACTGCAATAGCAAAAAGCATTTGAAACGAGGTTAATTTCACTGTACTGTATTTAAACAGAATAAAAGTGTGTTTATAATCCCTAGCTACGTTGCCCCTTGAGGCTGCAGCACACAGTTCAGTTCATCCCTTATTACTCCTCTAGTACAGACTGCTGTTTTGCAGCAGAAGCTGACTGCATAACTTTATAGGACTCTTACGAATGTTATAGCATCTTCGTGTAATTCCTTGAGCCAAAGGACTGCTCAGAAATCAGCGTGCTTAATTCTTTTGCTTTCTTTATCCATCTGGGAAATGATTCTTGTGGTTGAAAACTACTAAGACTATATTACATAAATGTATCTCTGTCTCTAATTTGGTGCTGGGGGCCCATAGAGTATTAGATTTATGGTTGTATTTGTGTTCGAAAAAACAAAACCTGGGAAAATACTATCATATGTTAAATACAGTACCTTCATCTGTCATTGCTACAAGACAAAAGATATAAATACATCCTTTTTGAGGTGGCATCCGTGGATACTGCTTATCTGTGTAAAAACGTACATGGCTAGTATCAGTAATTTTTACCACTGCACAGCATCTAATATAAATGGTCATTTGAACCATCACAAGGGGTTTCTTCAAAACTGCATAAAATCCAATGTGCTAAGAAACAAGCAGCGTAGTGAAAGCAAATGAACTGTTAAAATGCACAGACAATTATTGCTTCAGGCTAAAAGGGAGATCATTGGGCAGATACTTGAAGGAAAGAACTCTTTTCGGTTACTCACTACACACTACTTTGACTAGTCAAATGTCTAAAGCTAACAGTCTGTCAATCAGACTTAAACAGGGATCCAAAGTCTGCCTTTACACCGGAAAGTAAGCTGGGAAAAACCTGAGCACCTTCATCACATCTGTAATTTCTGAAGGTAATAAACAAACCAACACACACCTGATTTCACTATGGTGGGAAAGCATAGAAATATTGCTAAGGAAATAATGTGTACATACTTTCCTATTCTACTTCAAAAACTTTAAGTATAATGTTCTGAGCACTTGTGCAAACCTCAACTTACTATGTGGCCTTTTTGCATTTGATAGGGTTGACCTACTTTAATGGCTAATATCACCTTCATCTAGGATTAATGTACAGTTGTGTTTAAGAATTCTTACCCCCCCACTCAAATATGCCTCTCAAAGAGCTGACAGGTGGAATTTTCTAATATTAGACACAATTCAAAACAAACCTTTGTCTCCAAATACAGCTTCTAAATTTGTTAAAAGAACATAGGGGTCTAGGGTAACCCTTAAGCACAAAATAGAAATCAAGTCAAATACTGAAGAAGGGCTGTAGAATGCAAAATGTAACATGCATATTATAATCTACAGTAAATTTCTGCAATAATTCACCTTCATGTGAAGTGAGGGATTAACAAAAATTGTACATCAATAGATGCCACTAAAAAAAAAGTAGATTCTGTTTAAATTATTAAGTGTGCTACATACAAGCAGAGTTAACATTTCCTGACTACAAGTACAGTTATCATCAAGAACATTGTGTATCAGAAGTATTTTATATAACGAAAGAAGGATACAAGAAGGAAAACGTGCCATGGATCTACCTAACATGAGATCTGTCTGAAGTCATCTGCCTGATTCAGATGATACATGAGTTTTTATTAAAGTCTTCAAGAGCAAATAATTTTTCTGAAACCTAGAAATCCAGGCTCTGAATTTCAAGTGTATTTTGAAATTAATTAGATCAGCTTGAAGTGAAAGGGGATGGCTGGTAGCAATTAGCAGATATTTCTGGTAGCTCAAGACATAGCAAGAATCGTACTTTGTAATTAACAGATTCTTGAGCTTTCTTTCTTGGATTATTTCCCACCAGCACAGCTTTCTCGTAAATCTGAAACCAATTTGCAAATGTCACTAATTTAAAAACATACTTTTATTACAATGACATCTTTACTATGAAAAATTATGATGAAAAATACTTGTATTCCTAGAGTTTCATTCACTATCGTACAGAACACTAAGTCTTCATTATGAATTTATTTCTTCTGTTCCCCAAGTGTTCTTTGATTTTCATTTTGGAAAGTTTGTCTAAAACTCTTTTATAGTGAAGACACAAATCTAAATTGCATTATAGATATACAGATAATAAAGGTCAGATTTTCAAATATATTGTAGCTACACACTATTGTATGTTGTGTAAAATGATTTTCTATAATATTTTGATCATATTAAATGAAATTATTTTAGATACTTAGAGATATTCACACAGAAATTGACAGAGTTTTCCACTGACAGAGAGGAAGAGTCAGAATCAATGTGGAAAAAAAGACACCACCATATATTTCATAGTAGGGTTGATAGAAGTTTCATCAGCTCAAACATATGTATTGTAACAGTATATAGCCTTTTTTTGAGAGAGTAGGCCTAGCACTGAACCTCATGCTTTCAGTCGTGGAGTCCTAGTGTTGTGTTTTTTCTCATAATGATTTTTTCAGCTGCAGAATGTTTTACACATCTGAAGTATTACATTGAAAAAGTTAAGTTCAGTTTCTTTGGTTTCTAAGCTGTATTTGTGAAGGAAATGCTTGTGTAAATTTTGAAGAGCTTTGTGTGCATCCTTCCTAATGGCCCCCACAGCCACTGCAGACACCGTGTGGGAACACAGACTGTGGTGCCTAACAGCCATGGGTTGTACTGACTGACTGGAGGTGGAAGCTGAGAGGACACAAAGAATTGTTGCACTCTTGTCCTTTCATTCAGCTTTTTCACTTACCTTCCATGATGCACAGTGACAGCACCAGTATGGGTCTCTGATAAGCGCAGTTGATCCCTGAGGAATCGAAGAGATGAGATGGCAACAGCCTCTGGCTTTGCAATGATGTACAAAGCAAGCAGGCAAGACCAAAGAGAAAACGAGCACTGGAAATAAATACCTGTGAGGTCCGCAATGTGGTATGGGACTTTTCTTGTTCAGAGAGCTTCCTGTAGAGTTATACTATCCTGCAACACCTACAGTGTGTACAAGTTCCCAGCACCCTTGCTAAGCCTGAGCAAGCAAGCTTATGAGGACACACCACAGACTCCTCCAATGGGATACTGCACAGAAAATTACTGTCACTTTGATAATAACTTTTTGCTTCTGGGGAAATATTTTATTTCATTCTCTTCTCAAGCAGGTGATCACAGCGCTCCAAGGTCACAAAATAGGTTGAGAATATTGCCAACTATTAGTTGCCTGCAGTCAGCAGCAGCTTCAGGTTCCCCAGAGTCATCAGCAATTCAGTTCCTCAAACAATGTGGGAGTTGAGGGTGGAAAATGAGACTGGGCTTTAATTAGTGGCTTCAAGTATTTACACTAGGCAGGAAATATCTATTTAGTTGCTGACTGCAATTGTGTTCCTCTAAACAGAGCAGGGGGATGAGAAAGAAGAGATTGGAAGATGTTCCTCTCAAGACAAAGAGGTTGAACACAAGAATAAGAACGAACGAGAAGGAAGAAGTAAAGCTGCCTGCAACCTACCTCCAGAGGAGCTGAGCTGCTGCCAGCTTGTGAGGTTGCTAACTCATGAGCCAAAATCGTCATTGTGTTCTCTTTAAGAGAACTTTAAGAAACATATGTATGTTTCTTAATATATAAGGACTTCAAGAAACATATATGTTTCAGTGTGTATCTAACAGCCACTATCCAACTGTTTCTCATTACAAAAGGAGACAATTATGTCTTATTAAGGAAGGTTTTCTTCATAACATATGCCACGATGTGTATATTTTGGTGAGGCCTGTCGTAAATGGTTATTACATTATGATTTGTTCACCAATATTTGTAGTTTTATTAATCTATAAGAAGAGGTCAGCTGGCTTTTTGTTGTCACTATTGACAGTAATAGCACTCACTTTGTCGAAGAATGGAAATAACGTATGTGACGAACAATGAGTTTCTCCTAAAAATACAATTCTTACTTGCTGTTTCTCTGTTATTACTTTCCCAAACTGCAAACAACATCAGTCATTGAAGACAAACTGCTGTGCTATGACAGAAAATATATGCTTGCCTTACAGTCATGTTTTTCTTCTTTTATAATGGACATTATTCATAATGGAAATAGTAAATCTTAATGACTGGTTTCAAGAAATTTAGCATCAGACAAGTTCATATTTTATTCAAAGTTTTAAGAATTGTTTTTCAGAAAAAATGCTATAGTAAATCAAACCTCAAGAAAATGATTCATCCATATAGATTCACAACTTACTCAGAGAGGATCATTGTGACCATGAAGGCTGACCTCATGTACACCACAGGCTGCTGAACTTTTCCATTACCAAATTAGAAGTGGGTATCTACAACTACATGACTTAATCAAGCCAATGGTAAATTTGCCTTATATATTTTTCTTTTTTTTTAAAAAATGTTGAAGTAAGGCTAATTATAGGATGGCATTTCATTATTCACTTATGTACTGGCATACCACCCTTTATCACCGTTCTCCTTCCCCCTTTTCTTAACCATTAACAGTTAATGCTATAATGTCAAAACGGAAGCTGATATCTGTTACAAAAGAAAGGACTAACTAGTAGAAAAAGTACAGGACTATTGTGTAGCAGGCTTGTCGACAGACCTTCTTGTTGGTAGGACTGTGTAAGTACGTAGTAGTTTTGAACTCACTAAATGCATAAAATTATAGAGATCATATAAAGCATGTTTAGATTTTTCCCCAAAAGGGCTTTTTAACCCAATATGTTCATCTTTCTCTTCTATTCCTTTTGCTCATTAGTAAGCTGAATGGAGTGTGAGTGCCACACTGGAAATTATGACATTTTTCTTCTGCAAATAACAATATTGTTAGCCAGGGATAAAAGAATATCTTTCCTGCCACATTAAATCATTAAAAAAAAATCCTAAAATGTGAAGTATATAATAATCTAATAGGCCAATGTTATACCCTCAAACAGTGAAAGGAAAACTGATAAAATGACTGGAGTCTGGAGAAAATATATTCTTAAAATTATTAGAGCACTAATAATCCAAGAGAGAAGAGAGGCAGAGGGACTATAACAACATATCTCATATGTACCTGGTCCCTGTAATATATTCGCATCCTTAAACTGGCTTTAGGTTTCTCATCTAATTTATTAGCAGAGTTAGGTGCCTTAAAAGAGGATTAACAAGAGTGAACACAGAGTTGCTGAACCTAACACAGCAGTACAGGTGGTTGTTTAAACTGAATCCCTCTTCAGGACAGTTATACAGAGATACCTTCATAAACCTGGGGTTCAGAGCTGGAATTTGCTGCAACAGCCATAGGCACAAGTGATTTTTATTACAAAGATTATCAGTTATAAGTGTATATATATCCTTTTTATCAGATGGTTTTGTGGTTAAAGCACTTAGAAGTTATTCGGAAACCACAGTTCAATTCTTTTCTCTAAGAGGTTTGAAAACCTTTTACCTTCTACAAACAGAGCACAGAGTCCAGTCTGGCTACTGGCGATGAGACAACCCGCTCACCCTCCTGAAACTCTTCCACTTTGCGCTAAGCGATTGGATGTCTGCTCTTCCAGGAATAGCGCTGCAAAGATTAACAATAAGGTGCTCATCAGAGAAGGTAGACTGCTGATCCTATCCAACAGCATTCAGTACACCTATGAATCATTTTCACAGTCATATTGAACTAGGCTTCCTGAATATAAACTTAATGAATAGTAATGGAAAAGCAATGAAAAGAGCAATAGAATTAACAGATTTGATTTGTGTGGAATATTTTAATGAATATTCCCCCTCCTGCTTTTGAAAATATTTGCATTATATTCTTGATAACAGAAAAATTCATTAAGTATCACTCTATGTGATTCTTGTCACTATGGTATAGGTTTGTTTTGTAGAATGGTTTTAGCCAGCATGGAAGAAAGAAGATTAATTGCACACTAGCATGTTAACAATGGTTCACTATGGTGCTCTGGTCTAGTTAATGCAGTGCTTACATTCCAGCTTTTGCAACTTTACTTACATGGCAATTCCTACTGAACAGATGAAGAAATGATTTCTTGTTTGGTATAAGTCAAGAGAAGCAGCTAGAAGAAAACACATTAACAATGTGACCCTGAAAGAAAGGAACTATCAATAGGATGATCTCTTCATTGTAATCTAAACAGAAAATGAAGAGGACAGATACATCATCATTTGTTAACAAAATTTGAGAAATTACAACAAATAACATATAGAAGAGAAACAGCATTTAAAAGAAAATATTTACCTTAACTGTTCTGCTGAATGTTTATTTTTCATGATATAGGTGAATAAATTAAATTCCAATTTGATTTACTGTAATCTTTGCATGAAGTTATGTTTACAAATTACACTTAAAATTTGAGTCCATTAAGGTGGTTTCAAAAAATTAACTCTTGGATGAATGCAAAAAATCACACAAAGTTTAAAATAAATAGAAAACGTTAGAATATTTATTCACTTCTTTAGCCAAAACAAGGACTGATACTAAGAAAGGTAAGCACTGATTATAACAGTACAGATATGGAATGCAAGCAAGAATCAAACATTAAAATTTAATTTTATTGTATGCACAATAGATTATTTTATTTTTTTAGGTGTCTGTGTCTCTGTAACCAATTTCTGGAAGCATTCTATTAGACTGAATGAGGATCAGGGCTTCAAAAAGAGAATTAAAATGCTTGAGAAACAACTAGAACACAATTTGCTACTTCGAAATTATAAACACATCCACAATTACTTTCTCACTTTTTGCCAAGTAATAACACAGACAATTTAAAAACTAGTCACCACATGTTGCCTCTGAACACATTTATTCAGCATTATTTGATATAAGATGGTTAATAATATAAATTTACCTTTCTGTGAAAATGTAATCAGCTCTGGGTTTGAAAGACTTACACATCCAGCACCTTTGTACGTGAAACTGCCATTCCAAGCCCACTTGTATGTACCTCTCTGTAAAATGTGATTGACCAAATTCTTTCTCGCTTCACTTCAGCAAATTCCCACTTGATGGAAATTCTTCTGCTGAAACTAGCAGAAAATATTTGCCTACAGCTTTTTATGTAAGCATGTCTTCTGTCTAATTACAAGACGTTTGTGAGTTATGGAAGCGTACCATACAATACCTCTTGTACTTATGAGTAACACATCTGCATTGATAATCATTTTTTTTTTGTCCAAAATATCAATGATCATCACAATTTTAAATAAAATCTTAATTTCAAATAGAAACAGTTATTAAACTGCCAACATTTACAAAGACCACCACATCATTGCTACTTTGTGGAAATATAACCTTGGGAGGAACCAGAAAAAAATCTCTCTCCCTTTTTGTCATGTAACGAGCATAGTTCACATAAATGTTGTTCTTGTTAGCAAGTTGCTAATATTAAATAAACAAAATAATGACAAGCTGAAAAACCTCAGAGCTCACACAGTATTATTTACAGATGCATTTTTCAGCAGTATACATATATCTCCTGAACATGAGACCTCTGTGGCAAATTTGAAATATTCCTATATTAAGCAAAGTTCCTGCAGTGCTAAACAATACTGAAAGCTTTCAGGACTGCAGAGACTAACTTGTAGAGGAGGCTCATTCCCATCAAGCATTCTAGAAAATAAAAATTAATTTTGAAAGGAGTGATCAAACAACCCTTCCTTTGAATCACCAAACAAAACAGCAAAATAATCGGCAGGCAGCCAAACCACTCATTGTCTTTATCACCAGAAGAGCAGAGGGAGCCTGAGGGATTACTGGTGATCACCTCAGGTCTCACAGGACAGCAGGGAACTTCACCCAGTTTTCTGTTCAGCAGGAAAACGACATTTTGTAGTTTGGCAGCTCCCTTGCTTAACTCACAGCTAACTTTTCCATGTCAAAATGACTGCAAGTGCTGGAAAGAAAAGAGCAGAAGCAGCTCGGTGCTAACAGTACACGCACAAAAATCCATATGGTTCGGCATTGTAGTTCTTTCATTGTTGTTTCTTTTTATAAACATCACCTATGGATACAAAGCTGACAGGCTTTGGGTCATGGAACAGCATTTTAGAAAACTCTCATGTGACCTCAAATGTTGGGGTTTTTTTTGCATGGAAACTGGCATAAAATACAATCTGCTGACATGCTCCAGGTGCCCTTTGAAAGGGAGAAGCACATCCTAAGACAGCATCCCCAGCTGAGGAACCAAATCTTGCATTGCTTTTCCAGGAGCCACAGATAAAAACAAACAAACAAATCTCCTACCTTCATAACCCCTGTTCAAGCCCTGCTTTAGTAAGCCGTTGTTATGCTTTCGGTTAGTTGTTTCTGAAGACAATACAAACAGCTTCGAAGTAATGATATCTGCATTTCAATTAAGTAGAGATTATAAGCAAGTAAATGATACAAAAATGATTAATTTCCTTTGATTAAATGCCCAAAATTTTGCTTTGCTGAGATGACCTATCCTAGATGGAAAATCATCCTAATAATTTTTCATCTAGTGGATCCGAATGCAGGGAGGATGCTTTTGTTGTAACCCCTATATAACTGAAGATTAACTTTTTTCTTTTTCTATTTTTTTTTTTTTATATAAGGATAAGAGAAATTACCACCAATACATTCTTTGGCACTTGGAAAGACTTTGTTCCTTATGCAAATCGCTATGATCAATTTTTAACAGGAAAAGACAGAAGAAAGGAACAGAAAACCACTGTCAAGTGCTATTAACAGGTATGTAAAGACTCAAGAGACAAGATGAATGAAGATCTGTTTTTCAAAACTGCCTTTGAGAAATTCTGAGTTTGCACTACATGCATCAATCCTGTTTCTACTCTGAAATAACCTCACACACTGATTGTTAAAAAGCCATGCTTAAAATCAGTAAATTTTTGGAAGAACAAGATTTCTAAAGTATTGTTACAAATGAGCAAAATAAAGATCACATGAAACAAACAAACAAAAAACCCCAGAAATTGCTTTAAGGAGCCATTATGGTCCTGACATATGTAGCCTGAAGTTTATAATTTTCCGTAAAATATGGTTCATTTAAAATTGAAATGGAAGAATTAAATATAGAAAAGTAAAAACCATTAATGCATGACAAAATGAAACAAATTAGAAACACAGAAATTAGTATAGACATTCCATCTTTAATTCATTCCAGTTCTTTTGTGTTCCTTTGGTATAACCCACTGTGGACACTATGTTACGTTAATTTTGAATTTACCGGTTTAAAAGGTTTTTGTCAGGATGTTTTCACGAGCTAAACAGAGAAATTTGTGTTGAATTATCACTGCTTTATCTGAAACTTTTTTTAGCATACTCCAAGGCAGTAAATTACTTCAAAAATTTATGTGAGTGTGTTCAACCATAGCAGTGGTATAGGCTATGCAAGAGCAAGAGCACTCTCTATAGGAGGCTCTGTTCCACCATGCTGTGCATTGTAAAGTGAAGCCAAAGTGCATAAACTTAATGGAGAGGAAAGATGATCATGTGCTAATACTTTCCCCTTTCTCAGTATGTAACCATCAACAGTCCTCTTGTAAAAGAAGAAGGAACTGAAGTCAACCCTGTAAGATGAGTTTAGTCATACCTTTATGTGACATAGTCCCGTGAATAATTTATGTATCAGACACAGATCTCGGAGGTGTTAATCTTTCATAGAGCAGTAGTCAGAGCTCACATGGAGACTGTGATCATCATCTTGTGAGCCACATGGCACAGCTGTCCTCCTGCAACCACAGAGGACAACGCAAGGAGTCAGCTTTGCTGCCAGCATTTTCCTGGCACGGGAAGGTGAAGAGGGATGAGAGATGTATTCAGGCAAACGGATTCTCCAGTTTTGGCTCAAGTTCTGCACAACCTGCCTGTCTCCTGTTGATGTCTGTTCATGGCACAGTTGAGATGCCATGTTACCTTCCCTCTTCCATCACAACAAACCAATTATGTATGGGAAATCATACAAGGATAGTTAAAAAAATCAGTTGTCATCTTCACTTTAACAATATTGCTGAATCAATGGAGCTACAGTTTACATTAACACTGTGTCTGGCCACAGACCTTTCTGGGGAAACTATCCAGCTTTCTTGTATTTTCATCTGGAAATCAGACTTACAGCAATTTAGCAGAACAAGTAACGTTCAAAGCTGAATATTCCCCATAAAAATATCTCCCTTTATTTTTTTTTTTTCCCCAGGACAGCTTTCAACTGTTAATATCTGTATAATGAAAGGAATTAGCAGGTTTAAGGAACCATGAAAATGCACTACATGTTGTCAGTCTTTGAGGGAAGGAGTTTCAGGTAGCAAGTAATCTGAAAATCAGTAATACCTCAATGCTACCTAGTACTCATAGTAATTTTGTGCCACTATATAATTATTATGTGGATATTTAATAACATGAATCATTTCACAAGGAAATATTTTTCATAGTTGCATGCCGTGCTGCAAAAAGCACATAATTAGTATGCAATAAGGGCATGTTTCTAGGATGGAATGCTTGTATTTATGAAGCAAATAGATAAGATCATTAGATTTCTGACCTTGAAGAAGAATAGAGAATACATAATTCTTCAGTTATTCTTAAATGTTAATTTCTAGATTAGGAGATTATACTGAGTGTTTTTATGACACAGGGAGGTTACAGTCGTGCTAATTTAAAAAAAAATAATTTAAGAAATTATGACAGAACTATTTAAAACTGTTGCCTTTATATGATTATTCTTTGGTGCAAAATGGTAAGTCTTGGTATTAGGAGTGATGAAAAAGCTTGAAATTAGGTGAGGAAAAGAAAAGCAAACATGAAAATACTCTAACTGGATAAGGAAAATGATTAAATAGGGTGGGCAGTATGAGAGTACTAGCTTAAAGTACAGCAAGCTGGCAATCATCTCTTACCTACAAGAGCACCTTGATTTACGTTATCCAAACTGTGTAGTATTTTTGTGCTTCAGTTGAGAAATACAATGTTACAGCAGAAAAGTGACCTTTGTAAAGCAAGGACAGGTTGAGGATGGCAAGGAATCATCCTTTTGTATAACTATCGCTATTCTGTTCTTTATATTTAAAAATGTCATCTTCACTTACCTAAGCAAACCTGTGAAAGGATATTCCTTGATGTCATCCCAACTGACCATTATCAGAAACTGAACTGGAAGATGTATAATTAAAACACTCCTAATTATACCCCTTCCTGATGACATCTGAGGACTGAACACGTTAGCTAATCCATACCAAAGTTCAGACTGGAACATAAGATCTAAAAAAATCACACCTTTTTCTTGTTGTCAATGAATGTTGGGGAAAACTACTAAACTCTTGAAACAACATTCCATGAATATCTATCCTGAAGTGATATTAGATTAGCATGTACGTCTTGTGAAGTTGTGGGACCTGTGTGCTTCCTTCTCACTTAAAAAGATATCCACTGACTTCTTTTATGTTTGCTTCCGCTTATGTGACACTGAAATAAAAATAAAATAAAAACAAGTAGTAGTACGTGTTGAAAGGTACCAAAATGAATCTTTCACATTATGTGGATACTAACAGCAATAGGAAATATAAAAGCAAAAGTGATATTCAGCATTCAGTTCTCATATCAGCAGACTTATTTTAAAAACTACTAATGTGCAAATATGATGGAAAAGATGATTAATTTTTCTTTTATTTATTTTAGCAAATCATAAAAATAAGCCTGACTCAAATATTTTCACCTTGAATGGTTTCATTTTCCGCTAAGACTCAAAGAGAGGCTTAAAATCTATTCATAGCAACAGAATTATTTAGACAAAGCCGATTAACTAAAATAAGCAATTTGGAAAATAAAAGTCATATTGTGAAGATTAAAAAACTAGAGCCGTTGTTATTTACATTAAATAAATCATCAGGATTAGTAGTGTATTTTAAAAATTTAGTATTTTCTCATAAAATTTATAAACATACAAAAGCAGAGGGTCAATCTGTAATCTAGAAAACATAGAAATATGGTATCTGTTGCTTTTTTTAGTTTTATTTTAAGGTAACATATAGGTCATAGGGTTTATTGCCAATATCATTACTTGGACACAGTGGACATACTACCTGATGCCTGAGCAGCGTTAAAGACTGAGGTCTGAAGAACATTTCCCTTGAAGCACGCACTGTGATGAGCCTTATAGTTGGTATCCTAACTGCAGCAGAGGTGATGCTCAACAGACCCTAACTGAGGTCACAACAGACATAATTTTGATACTAAAACAAACTTTCAGCTGTACTTTAAATCTAATGTTGTTATAACTGCTTCCACAATGTCATGTGGTAACAAATATGCTTTATAGAAGTACCACACAAATATCAGACACAAGGAGAAAATGTTTCCTAAAAGTCATGGTTTTATGCATCAGTACATGGCGTGCATTAACTTCTTATGTTTGATGATAGACTGCCACTTCATTGAATTCATAGAGGTCTGAGATTAAGTATCAGAACCTATACTGAGTCCATAATTCAGAGAGGCAAATTATGCCTATATTGATGCTCCATGCTTGATCTCTTAATGAAAGCCTGTCAGGGTGCCACCAGCAAGGTGATCCGAGTAGGAGCTGAGGGACCTCAAAACAGAAATAACTAAACACCAGGACAGCGTTATGTGTAGTATACTTTCAGATGAATTAATCATGGATTTGGAAGAAGAGAAAGAGGGTTATGGAAGAACTACAGACTTCTCATACTCTACAAGTACGTGAAGTAAACTGAAGCTCTGATGGCAGATATAAATGAATCATTCTGAAAGTAATGACAAATAGATTTCCCTTCTGGTTTGTAAAGGCAGCCACAATTAATGTAAACTCAATACTACTATTTGTTTTCTTTTCTTCTAAAAGCCATTCAAATCTGGGGGCCAAATTCCATTCCTGTTTTTTATGTCACCACTTTTGGAGTACAGTTTTGAATGGGGTCATAGCTATTCTGTTTGTTTGGTTGTTTTTTTTCTCCCGTTTTAAACTATAATTCCTTAATATAAAAATATTAAACACCAATGTGTTTTTCAGCATGAGAAAGATGCAAGGAAATTAATATACTCATTAAACAACTTAATTTAATGAGGGATGAATAGAACTCTGGGTGATCACGAGAGTAATAGTCCTTGCAAGATTCCTGTGGAGCAAAATAGACAGGGACACTTAAGGCGTGCAGGAGATTACATAAATGAAATGGGATGACTGAGCTTCTAAGTTTTATCAAACAGTTTTCAGATCAGACAAGTGAAGAAAAGTAAAACTGACTCTGACATTATGTGCCATCTGTCAAAATATAAGTACACCTTTAAGGTAAATAGATACTATATAAATATTTTTACACACGTATTTACAGATATAGCATTAAGACACAAACATGCACATAGACAACACAGTTTTGAATTCAACGATACTTTTCTGCAAAGCTACCATGAATATATTCACATTTATCAATGAAGGATAAACAAAGTCTTTTTATTTTTTTGTATTTTTACTATATTTAGAGAATGAAATAATTTAATATTACTATATATTCTATCAGGTCTTGATTAACAAATAATAAAAACATATCAAGCCCGCTAATGCTCTCAAAATCCTCTAAAAATGCATATAGAATAGCATGCCTGAATAGTAAAAAACACTGAGATTAAAAAAACTGAAATTACAGCTTGACATTTTTACTCATTCTGTTAATTTACCTCTATAAGGTAGACATTTTTTAATTTGCTGTTCTACATATTTCAGTAGTCATTTGTAGCAAAACCTCAAAAATTGTTTTAACCAAGAATTAAAATGTATTAACCATAAGCAACTATAAAACCAAGTTACCATGGTCATAACATTTTTTGCTCAGACTGTGTTCCATTACAATAGATCTTTACGCTGAAATCAGAATGCTTCTTATAATCAAATAATTTCATTTAGAATCCAATTTCCAAAGGCAAAAATAAAATAAAATAGGAAGAAATAGGCAGATTTGTTGGACCCTAAGTCAATATTTTCAAAACAGTTTTCTTGAACAGCAATTTGATATGGATAATTTCTACAACTTCAGGTTTTATTCGACTCAGAACTGAGGACTGATTTTTGAAGTGTTTATTTCCTTTCCAAGTGGAACATGATGATCCAGCCATACAACTTCTGAGCTCGTTGTTTCCATGGAGTAGCAATTTAACTGAACTGCCACTGTACATTTGGATGCCAAATGCACAACATTAAAATTTATAGCTAGATGAGATTATTTTTTATTTGAAATTTTTATTTCATCTTTCTGAATTTCTTGAGTATTTAAAGATGGGACATTTTACCAACTTTACAAGCTCCATAAAATGTCTTTTATGACCATTATTTAAAAAAAAACAACAACAACAACAAAAAAAAACACCAAACATGCTTTGGAATAAAACAAGAGCAGTTACCCACACATTGGTAGAACATAACTCAACAGTACCTATGTAAATCTGTCAAATGGACAAATTAATGAATTATTATCTATTAAGACAATTTTGTCAAAAAAACACTGACCAGATTCAGAACTGTAGTAAACACATCCACTTCAGACAGTAAACAACGTGATACCAGCTTGCACAAACTCTGGAGCTACTGCATTTTCAGGTAAACATTCATTCGTATAAAAGAAAAAGTAGCTGTCACCTAGTTATGGTCACTTCTAATCCCTGGATGTCTCTAATCTTATTTGGATGTTTGTTTGTCCTACACCTACACTGTGAAAAACTTTTCACTAAATAATACTATCTTGTAAATTAACTTCCTCCTTATTGCTGGCCAGAGAATATATCTTCCATCCTGACTATCTTATGTATTATCAAATCCACAAGCATCATAAATTTTTACCAGTCACTGGACGTGAAAAGATCAGTTTTAAAATGCCTTATTAAGTAGACCTCATAGAACGATGTCTTAGGCAAGTAACTCAACTTAATTAAAGAAGATGTCAGAACAGAGACTTTTATTAGCTCAAAACTTCTCGCAGTTTGTGATGTGCTTTTGCAGTGTCTTCTGAAACAATGTTGCCCTCTAGCTCTCATAGAATGAAAAACAAAATAAAATAATTTTTAAAAGTATATCATGTGACTTGGGAGAGGGCAATCCAACTTGGAAATTGACTGTATATTTCTGATTCAGGTGAAATCCTTGCCCTCACTGGGAGTTTTTAGCTCTAACAGAATCAGCATTTCAGTCAACAGCCCCAGAGGCTAATAAATGAAATAAATTAAATTATTGAAGTCTTCACCAACACAAAAAAGATATTTAGTATGGTATCTGCCTCTACTACTTCTCCAATGACTTTTTTTTCTTCTAAAACATGGTATTTCAACTATGAGGTTAATACATGCTGGATTGTCTCCCATGGTATGAAAACCCAAGTTATGAAGTACATAGAGGAAAAAATTCAGGTCCTTCATAAGTACCTTTGAATTTCAGTGGATTTTAATTATAATCAAAAAGCATGCTGTATCTGAAATGACAAATAATAACTTAAAGACCTGTCAGAATAATATTCCTCTTCTAAGGGGAAAATACTGTCCTTCTCAGACTGATTAAAGGCATCACTGAAGTGATAAAATTGCTGTGGTGCACTTTATAGAAAGAATAGATCTGAGCCAACAGATTAGGACAGTTGACATACTGTTAATTCACATTCCTTAATTCAAGAATAATGTTCTGTGAATTTAAGAATGAGAATTAGTTACACATCTTTTAGTAAACAGATTTTTTGTTTGGTTTTTTTTTTTTTGGTTGGTTGGGGTTTTTTTTGTTTGTTTGTTGGGGTTTTTTTTGTGTGGTTCCCCCCCTCCCAGTGTTTGAACCTGGTTGAAAGCAGAGCAATTTCTTTTGAGCACCTTGTCTCATCTCCTGAATATCTGCTCAGGACATTATTAGTGATGATGAATAAGTAAACTGTTGTAGAACAGATTTAAGAACTTGTCCCGAAGAATGCTAAGGACAGCAAGAACTCAAAAGCCTAGAAGATCAGGCACCAAATCCATTACAACTTGTTCAAGATATTTTCCTAAAGTCACCCTGTGGTAGAGTGACCGAGGCTCTGTGATTGGTTAAGCAGAAGAGGAAAGGAGCCCTGTTCTGCAGGTAGGCACCACAGTGCTGGTAGTTCAGGGTAATCTCTTACCTATGGATAGTAGTCAGATCGTGATGGCACAGAGTTTATCTATTCCCTGACTATATGGCTTCTTGAGAACGTGCCTCCAAGATCAGCTACCCTTCTTCATGGAAAAAGTTGACTTTTTCTTGTTAGAACTTGGCCAAATATACACACATATAATTTCCAGAATATGAACTTAAGAACTTGAAGACATCAGTAAGTTCTTAGTTAAACAAAGTCAGCAGAAGTTACTGGGAGAGTCACCAAATAAATTACAAAGTACAAGTTGTTCTAGTATGAAAGCTGAAGAGTCCTAATTCAGGTTTTAAGTCCATTGTACTGCAAATGGCATAGACTTCTTCATTATCTTATTTGTTGCAAGTGTTTGTTGTTGTCAATGTCAATCATAAAGTTAATGCAAAACAAACTTCTATAGGCTATTAATAAATCTATTTTTAACAGTGTTTAAAACAGAATAAAATTTCTTTTAGTGCCTATACTTATTCCCAAATGGGAAGAGAACCTTCCATTAGGCTCTAATCTTTTCATGTCAGCTGCTTCTTCTTGTCAAGAGAGAAGAGCTTCTTGCTCCTTTGGTCTTTAGAAGAAAAATAAATGTGGTAAACCCGTAATATTAAGAAACATACTGCAAATATACACATCCAGATAACTTGCAGAGATAACAAAGTATTTTTTCTTATTTTTCTATTAGAGAGGAGTATGTGTATTTTAGAATTACAAATAAAAACTATTTGCGTATCAAAGTCAGACTGAAAAAGGAATATACGTTGGCTGACTTCACTTTGTTTTAAGGGTGGGGTTTGGTCTTTTTTATTTATCCATATAATTTTACTTTTTTAAGCTAAACATGTTTAGACATTTTCCTGGCTTCTCTAAATTCCCAGTGTCAGCATTGTCATGACAGCAGGTGTGAAGTATATTATAAGCATTTGTTAACTGTAGTTAGTTTATAAGGAATAAAAAATGAATTTTTGTGTTAAGGCAATTCTATCTTTCACATGTAAAATAAAACAATGCTGAAAACGGAATATTATTTTTTAAAATTATCCAGAAATATTAATGAAGATCTTTATTGTAATAACTCTGAACAACAACTTTAATTTTCTCTAGCTTCCATACTGACTTGACCTTAGAACTCTACAATAGTTTAACATCTCAAATGCCTTTCTATAGATCTGCATTCTTTTCATTGGGTTTTAGTACGGGTCCAAAAGATGATTCCTCTTATTTACTTGAACACAAGAAGTTTCCCCTCCTCCCTGGATAGCTTAATACACCTAGGATTTACATTTTTAACATCTTGCTCATGAGAGTAAGGGAATGCAACAAAAATATGAGGCATCTTTTTTTTCTTAATTCCCCCCCCAGATTTATATAAATTTGCATCTCTACTTAGTTATTCATTGAGCATCTGGGAAAAGTCAAGGAAGTCTGTTAGCTTTCATAAAATCAGACATTCTTCCCTTTATTTTCTCTCTTCAACATCATATACTTATGAAACACTTCAGAGTTTGCTGTAGGCTAGTAAAACTATACGTAGCTGTCCTTTTCACAGTAAAATAGAGTAAAACAACAAAAGAAAAAAACTACCAGAACAGATCTTGTTTACAAAGAATGGAAAAATAAAGCAGGCTTTAAACAGAGACCAAGTAATTCAATAGTAACAGAAATGATGAGAGGAAAAAAAACCCCAAGCAACCAAACAACAACAACAAACAAAAACAAGAAAAAAAACCCCACCACTTTTCTGTGAGACATAACTACCCAGGGAGTGGGAATGCAGTACAAACTTTTAAAATATTTATTTTGCATCTGGGGAATAGTGCATCAAATAAAAACACTTACATTCAATAAGAGCCATTTCCTCTTTACAAGAAATAGTATGCTGTGTTTTTTTCTTTCCAATCATCTGTTATTGTTCTGTCAGAAATAATAATACCAAAAACTATTGACAAAGTGAAGTCTTATACACTGAAGGCGAATGTTATGTAAGTGCGTTGCAAAGTTGATTTCTGTGAATAAATCACCCATCCAGTATGAGAAAGTGATGCTACACTGACCTGGGTGCAGACTCACACCATCTACCTGCCTGCCTGTATACTTTTTTATAGAAATTGTTGAAAAATAGCGTTACATCAAACAGATCCCTGCATGTAGCCACGGAATTTTTAAACAGATGCTACATTCAGGTGTGTTTTATTGTGGACTCCACATTCTTACAAGAGTTTCTCTAATTAAATTTGTAGAATATGTTAAAATGTTTTTTTGTGTGTGTGTGAGTGTTTTTGTTTGTTTTTTTTTGTTTGGTTGGTTTTGTTTTTGTTTTTTCCAGTAGTACTCAATGTTTTTAATTGTTACCTCCAAGCTTGTGCTGAATTCTATCAGAAAGACAAAGAAAAAATACCCCTGTATGGTTGTCATTTATAAGCAATTTCAGACTTGAATATAATTATACACAAACTTCTCAGAACTCTGAGTTCTTGGAATTTAAAGATGATACACATGAATGTGGCTTCTTGCCACAAATGCCAACATTTGTCTAGGGTTGAGCAATGGCAAAAAAACCCTCTTGTGGAATAAAACGTAATTCTTTTCATAAACAAACAGGCAGCATAAATGAAGAAAAAGAAATACAAATCAGCAGGACTGAAATAGCAGTAGGAATTTTTGCTCTCCAGAGAATTCTGGTATTAAAAAACACAGTTGCAAGAGTAAAAGTCTAATATTCTTAAAAAAGAAGAATTTTGAGTGGTGGGAAGAGGCAACTATAATTCAGCACTGCAATAACATAAAAAAGTTTCCCTTGTACTTTCTGTAGTATAATAAATGCTTTATATTCAAATACATAAATCAACATATTGAATATATAAATTTGGACAGTAAGATATTACATATATATTAGCATAAAGTCAATTAAAACCAAACTGTCTCAAAGAGCACAACTGAAAGAAAGTATTTCCACAACGTTGAAACTAAATATCAGAATCTTTCACCTCATGAAAATATTTTGAAATTGAAGTGTTCCTGAAATATTTACTGACTTTGATAAAACAATTTTCTTTTGAAATTTTCTTTGTCTGGTCCCAACAGTCCTATTTCACTTTGCTAAGTAAAAAAAATGGAGAAATATTGGATAATCATTAGTTAGTATCCCATCTTTAAGAAATGTACTTTGAGATCCCTTACTGATAATGGATGCAAATGAACGGTCACTGCATCCCAAATGGAGATATCTACAAAGTGCTCAAACCCAGCTCCTCCAACAAAGCTGTGATGAGAATGTAGGCCAGATATCTTCAGCTGTGTTTCACAGGGAACGGTATGAAATATGCTAGATGACTCTGCTTTAATATGATAGGTGAACGGGATTTGGGGGTCATTTGTAGGTACAGAGGCAGAAAAGACTGCTAGAATGGTGAACTGACCTTGCCTCCTGCCTAGTCATTATTAGCTTGCAGTGTGGTAGGATGATGACAGAAATAGCATCACATTTGGGTATACAAAAGCATAAAATGATGACATGATGGATGGACGACCATGCTTTTGCATAGAGTCAGAGGAACTTCAAACATGCTTTTCAGAACATAGAGAACTGGTGATAACAATGGAGCATCATTGATGTAAATGTGCCCACCTTGTAATGGAAAGGTTAGACATCTGAACAGAGATCAAGTAAAGATAAGTTTGCAGGGCAATGAATACTTGAAATCTGTATGCAAGCAGTTGAAAGAGAAGGAGCAATAGAAGAAGATGAAACAGAGCAACAATCCAGAAAGCTAATTCTAGCAGCATCTTTTTGAATAAGACAGAGGTCACAGCCACCAAGTCTAGGAAGGAAATTACACCACTGAAGATGCAAGATCGTCATGGTTTAGCTGTGAGTTTGCAACTGTGAGCAAGGAAGAAATATCAGATCTTGACATGTCACTGTGAAGTAAATCAGCAAGATATATATATATACACAGATCAAAGCATAGACCAGTCAAAGACGAAATCAAGATATAAGGCTTGAGTGGCCAGAAGGGTAACAGGAAACATCCACAACCTTTCAGAGGGAAGAGGAGAGACCATGAGTGTAAAGCTCAGGATCTCCACCTTGTTGGTAAAAACTTTTGATTGATTAATTGCTATCATGTCAATATTTCTAAAGTATATGACACAACAACCTAGTATGTTATTGCTACTAATACAGTATAGTAAGTTGTGAGGTTACAGATTCAGAGGTCTAGAAACATCAAAGCATGTTAAAATATTGGCTTAATAAAGAAGTCATACAACATATATATAAACAAGCAAATATGTACAATGTTATATCGGTTATATAGTTCCCACACTGTTTAATTACAGGAATAGAAATAGAAAGTTGGTGCAGATATGATAAAATCTACTTACATTAGCAAAACAACTTTAACTTGTGGAGATTGTTCAGTTCCGCAGTCTTGCAATAATTTCTTCTGATTGATTTTTCCTCCTATGAAATACAACTATAATACAAGTGTTGAACACAAGTATAATACAAATAAAACACACAGCAAATCTTGAATTAAAGTGTTGTTCAGGTTTTGCAAAAGTAGCAATTTTTTTTGGTCATTTCAAATTATATCTCATTTATGGTATCTTGTTATCCTATGAGGTGTGGTCATTTTCACTTCATCCGTGCCTTGTATAAGATCTCGTTGCTATGCAATGCAGCATATTTTAATGACATCTTAGAAATTAAATAAATAAAAGTAAATAAATACATGTATTCTCTTTATGGATCTCTCTTTATGGTCAATCTAGTTTCTCAGTATTCATATCTTAATAGGACTTTAAGAGACTTAAAAGACTGAAACAAATTAAGACAATCACCTATAACTATACCAAAGGATATCTCAATGTATGCACATATCAATATAGATATTTTCAGCTTATACAGCTCTAATTAAATTAAAAACAATTTTTATCACCATGCATTTTGGAGTTTGCTGATTCCATTTCTGACCTGAATAAATACATTAATTTTAAATTTTACCATCAAAGCAATTCCTAGTGGAATAATTCGAATATAGCATGCAAATTGTCCTGAGAACCCAGCCAATATAAACGAGAATTAACAGAGAATAAATCCTTTATAATCTTACAAAGAGTGTGTCTATGACCACAGGACCTTAAAGTTCTATCTTTTTTACTTTTTTTTTTTTTTTAATATATTTATATTTGATAGCAAAGTATAAGTAAATATTTCCTAAAAGGAAACAAACACATAGTACACAAAATCTTAACTGGTTATGAATGACTGATCTGTCCCGGTAGAGTTCACATTAACAGCATAATACTGAAGTTATTGAGCACTTTGAAGCCTTGTGAAGCTAGTGGAGAGTGTTAATGCTTAGCATCCCTTAGGCATGATAAAATGGAAGTCAGTTCTTCCAGAGTATACCTTCCCACTAAGTGCCAAAATCAAATATATGCTGTGAAGTTCACATGCATTCAGGATGCCAGCATAGAGTTCTGCACTAGGTAAATCTTGCTTAGTTATTCAAAATAAAGATTTAAACCAGATATTTGAGTGTTCTTCACTCCAGGTGCTGGTCTTTGCAAAAGATTAGTGTATCACCACTGATACTGAAAGTGCTTCTGCAGTACTGGCTCAAGAAGCTCACTAATGATGCAGAAAAGCTACACTTGCCAAAACTTATATAGGATACTGATTTCAAGATCTCTAATATGGACATAGAGTCTGGCAGGTAGACATGAGTGTGCTCTGCCTATGTTCTGAGTAAACCAGATGCTAGCCTTCTTGAAACCAAAAGCAATTAGCCACAGTTAGCACAACATTGAACTAAGAAATTGGAAGTTGAGGCTAGGTATAACTTTTTAACATCTTAGTGGGATGAATAGAACACTATTCCCGATTTTCCTCTCACCATTTGTTTGGAAAAAAGAGTTTGGATCTAGATTTGTGAATTGAAAAGATGGACCTACTCATTAGCTTCCAGTAATTCAAGGGAAGACATCTCAATCTCAGTCTTGTGAGTCCTGATGAACATTGAAGTTCTTTAAGGCAGAAATACAGTCCTTTTCTCTCCATTTCCTTATTTCAGCTCTGCTATGTTTACAGAAAGCTATTAACATATTGGAACATAATTAATTATTCCATCTTGGCTCTAGGATCAAATGATACCTTAAAAATCTTTTCTCTATTTATCAACATAAAAGTCAGAGAAGGTCTGAAGGAGTTAAAGCTTAATCCCTCTTCCAAGTCATAGAAGTCAGCTGAAACTTGGTCTTAAGGCTCCTAAGTCATTCTGAAAAATATGAGCTATATATTTATCAACACATATAACAGACAAATGAAATGCTCAGAAGTCAGACTATATCCAAGCAAACCTGAACGTAGCAGAGATATCTATGTATTTAATAAGGTTTTCTTCTGATATGATAACAAATACAATAAATATTCTGAACTCCCTAGCAGGAGTTGTGCTCAATTGATAAATTATTTTCACTGGGGCAATTAAGAATTGGAGACCTGTTGTTTCACCCACCATATTATGATTTACTTGAGAGAACATGAAAACAGCTTGTGCGCTTCAGTACACAGACCACTCCACCTTGAAAAAAAAAAAAAAAAAGGCAACTTATTCCTCTGAAGATCTTCACATTTCAAATATGCATCAAAGCAAGACAAAGTAACAACTGGATATTTGTTCTAGTAAACCATTTTAAACAGAAAAGTACATTGCAGTTATTTAACTTAATGTATTATGGCTGCATTCACAGGAGTGTATGATCCTACTTGATATCCCTAAGCAATTTTTCTACAGATATTTTAGACATGGTCCTGAATTCCTAATTACCTGGCTAAGCCTGCTGAAGCACTCCGTAAAACTTCTTTTAGGTTAAAGACTGTGAGGTCTGGACACTTTTCTGAGGCAGCTGATTAAAACCTTAATGACACCTACTGCATCAGAGGAAAGGAACAATTAAAGCTGGATACCAGGGTTTTCCAGCACGGCTGTGGACTGCAAGAACTGTAAATAATGTCAGATATAGTATAGTGCTATACAAGAACAATTCATTCCTAGATGTTGTTAGTAGTTATGTATTCAGAGGATAAAAAGAAGGCGGAGTTACTGAATGCCTTCTTTGCCTCTGTCTATACTGTTGGAGGCTGTCCTGAGGAGCCCCGGACCCCTGAGGCCCCAGAAGAAGTCAGGATAGAGGAGGAATCTGTCTTGGTAGATGAGGGCTGGGTCAGGGACCAATTAAGCAACCTGGACGTCCATAAATCCATGGGCCCTGATGGGATGCACCCGCGGGTGCTGAGGGAGATGGCGGAAGTCATTGCTAGGCCACTCTCCATCATCTTTGCTAAGTCGTGGGCAACAGGAGAGGTGCCTGAGGACTGGAGGAAAGCGAATGTCACTCTAGTCTTCAAAAAGGGCAAGAAGGAGGACCCGGGTAACTATAGACCGGTCAGCCTCACCTCCATCCCCGGAAAGGTGATGGAGCAACTTGTTCTTGGTGCTGTCTCTAGGCACATCAAGGATAGGGGGATCATTAGGGGCACTCAGCATGGCTTCACCAAGGGGAAGTCATGCTCAACCAACTTGATAGCCTTTTATGAGGATGTTACCCGGTGGATAGATGATGGTAAAGCTGTGGATGTGGTCTATCTCGATTTCAGTAAAGCGTTTGACACGGTCTCCCACAGCATCCTCGCAGCTAAACTGGGGAAGTGTGGTCTGGATGATCGGGTAGTGAGGTGGATTGTGAACTGGCTGAAGGAAAGAAGCCAGAGAGTGGTGGTCAATGGGACAGAGTCCAGTTGGAGGTTTGTGTCTAGCGGAGTCCCGCAAGGGTCGGTTCTGGGACCAGTTCTAGTCAATATATTCATTAATGACTTGGATGAGGGAATAGAGTGCGCTGTCAGCAAGTTCGCTGATGACACAAAACTGGGAGGAGTGGCTGAGATGCCGGAAGGCTGCGCAGCCATTCAGAGGGACCTGGACAGGCTGGAGAGTTGGGCGGGGAGAAATTTAATGAAATATAACAAGGGCAAGTGTAGAGTCCTGCATCTGGGCAAGAACAACCCCATGTACCAGTACAAGTTGGGGGCAGAGCTGTTGGAGAGCAGCGTAGGGGAAAGGGACCTGGGGGTCCTAGTGGACAACAGGATGACCATGAGCCAGCAGTGTGCCCTTGTGGCCAAGAAGGCCAATGGCATCCTGGGCTGTATTAGAAGGGGTGTGGTTAGCAGGTCAAGAGAGGTTCTCCTCCCCCTCTACTCTGCCCTGGTGAGGCCGCATCTGGAATATTGTGTCCAGTTCTGGGCCCCTCAGTTCAAGAAGGACAGGGAACTGCTAGAGAGAGTCCAGCGCAGAGCCACGAAGATGATTAAGGGAGTGGAACATCTCCCTTATGAGGAGAGGCTGAGGGAGCTGGGTCTCTTAGCTTAGAGAAGAGGAGACTGAGGGGTGACCTCATTAATGTTTATAAATATGTAAAGGGCAAGTGACATGAGGATGGAGCCAGGCTCTTCTCAGTGACATCCCTTGACAGGACAAGGGGCAATGGGTGCAAGCTGGAACACAGGAGGTTCCACTTAAATATGAGGAAAAACTTCTTTACGGTGAGGGTGACTGAACACTGGAACAGGCTGCCCAGAGAGGTTGTGGAGTCTCCTTCTCTGGAGGCATTCAAAACCCGCCTGGACGCGTTCCTGTGTGATACGGTCTAGGCAATCCTGCCCCGGCAGGGGGATTGGACTAGATGATCTTTCGAGGTCCCTTACAATCCCTAACATTCTGTGATTCTGTGATTCCCTGCACATGTCAACGTAAGACTGACATGTAATAGTAGTAGTATACTTACTTATTTTTAAACAAATAAATCTGTATTCTGAGTGAATCTTCCATTAGTGAACCACATAGACAAGATTAAATCATTGATACTGCAGTTATCTACAAGAGTGTTTGATATAAAACAGAGGTATTCCTTTGCAGTCCATGGGACTGTGCATAGGTAAAGAACAAAATGAACCTAAGTATTGACAAGTTTGGATCTTTTTATTGCTTAAAAAAATACCCTTTCAGTACTCTAAAAGAATACTATTTAAAAAAAGTAAAAAAAAAGTAAGAAAAAATATATTTTCATCTTGCTTTAAATGTCACAGGACCAACATAAACCAGCTAGAAAAAGTCTTCAGCCTTGAAAAAGTAAAAGTATAAACTGAATTCCAAGAAAACTCAAGACTGTTCTTCCTTTGTGAATTTCAAGATATGTTTCTCATCCCCAGATAACTTGTTGGCTTTTTTTTTCCTGTTTTCATTGAAAGTAATTTCATCACATCTGAGTTTTTCTCCTTGCCTAATTTTGATTCATATGGTAAATTCTTTTGTTTTTCACAAACACTTCTGCTGTTTTAGATATGAATTCCCTCGAGGGAAAGGACTACTGTCAGGTGATTATCATTTGTTCTGTGAGACATTCTTGATATGATGTCCTTTAAAGCAGATTCAAGAACATAAATTGATTAGTGCTCATTAACATGCATATTGTGATTTGTCATCTGTTTTGTTATCATAACTACTCTAAAGAGTCCCTTTTTTATGGTAGGCTTGCTTTTAGTTTAATATTTATTCTTTAGTCATTCTTTCTCTAGCTCAGAAATGTTATAATACATAACTTAGTATCTTAGTTATATGCATATGAATTTTATGAAGTTCTTTGCATTTTATCTTCTGATAATCATGAGCCATTATCAATTAACTTCCTTAAATCTTATCTAACTATTCTTTTGTTCTTACTGTTTAGTAATACAGACTAAATCTTTGAGGAAGTTTTCTTTTCTGTTCTGTTTTTTAAGATCTTAATTTTCCCACATAAGTGAAATTTAATCTGAATAAAATTGTGATTCAATAAGTAATACAGCATTTTTCTACTTAAGTATTTACATAAAATAGTTATTGAATATGTTCATAAATGTATTAATTAATATGACTAATTAAATGATTTTATTATCTCAACAGCAACTAATTCCATAAATGATAGTCCCATATCCTGGTATTCTCGAGAAAATCTAGCCTTGATAAACAGTCAGCAATACAAATGAATGTACACAGAGCTGATGTCCCTTATTGCTAGAAAAAGAATCTAGCTTATTTTATAATTCTGAGATAAAGTTATTTTATTCTTTTATAAAATGTCTTATTCCTGCTAAAAAAAAACGCACCTTGTTTAATCCGAAGAAACGTGTAGACTTGCTGTAGTTTATAATCAGTGAAGTGTTGGTTTTAAACCTATATAGGAGATTAAAGACACATAACATTAAAGCTGCAGAGATGTAATTCAGAGGCCTTATAAATTAAAAATCTAATATATAAATTACATTATTAGCATGTTAGATTATGCTAAAATGTATTGCTAAATGCAATTGTGTATATGCACTCTAGTTCCCATTTATATGTTAAGAAAAAATCGTTCAAAATACTTTCTTTTTTTCCCCATTCCTCTTACAAAAGAGAATTTTGATCATCTCTGCAGCATTGTGAGAAAGGATAGACAAGACACTAATCAGGAAAGAGAAATTTGGAGAATTCTGGATTCAACTGCTGTCCAAGATTCTCACCTTGTAAATGTGAACTACAGCAGGTGAGATGCCTCAGGAAAGTGGGCTGACAAAATACTGAGCTCATTCTAGAAGTGAGACTCAATCATAAGCAAAAAGTTCAGGAACTGGGAGATTCATCTGGGATATCACAAACTGAAAGGAAGAATAGAAATTATAGGAGTCAGGTTAGACCAGGGAATGTGGATTTAAACTAGTCTGGTTAGATATTTGGAAAGCCATTTACTATGTCCTCTAAAAGGAAAAGTAAACATCTTGATATATTTGGGGATTTCACAAATAGTATTAATCTGAAGTTATTCTCTTTATCCTTCATTTTACATGTCCTACTAGCCTATTTCTGATTTGCAGAAAATATTTATAGTAGTTTTAATATCCTTAGGGAAATTATATTCTTTATAGATAGAAAATAATAAGAGATGGTACTTATTTTGTTATTCATATTTGGATTTCCTTTTTAGGACTAGATTCGAACTATGAACTGAGTTTGGAAAAAATTGCATGAAAAATTTGCAAGGGAGCTGGAGAAGAATTTGTTCTAAAGAAGAAAAAAATACTGAGATGGAATATCTCGAGATCAAAGCACAATATGTATTGCGACTCAGAAAAAGCAGGAATTCTTTAACATGAGAACAGAATTAATATACTAGAGATAATAAACTTCACCATGTGTAAATTTATATTACTTCCTGTAAGGGCTAAACATAAATATATTTTCATTTCTGTGGCATTATCTTGTGCTTTTATTGTCCTCACTGCTTCCAAAATTTTAACAGTTTCCAGTTGGATCTTCTCTTAACCTTTCTATTAGTCCTCCATTCTGTACACACTTAAAACTTTCATTCATTTCAGGAGGAAGTCTTGCATATCACGGATGAAAAAACAGGTCTAAATACCTGTTCCAGTG
Source organism: Nyctibius grandis (assembly GCF_013368605.1). Classification (NCBI taxonomy): domain Eukaryota; kingdom Metazoa; phylum Chordata; class Aves; order Nyctibiiformes; family Nyctibiidae; genus Nyctibius; species Nyctibius grandis. Next base: position 75,322,939 of record NC_090663.1, on the reverse strand, counting down.
GTTTTACCTCATTTCTTCCAGATGTCTCTAGAAGGGATATCTTCTAGATGTCCCTTAAGCCCAAAGTCAGTTCAAGTCCTTCATTTTAAGACCTCTTTTGTTCTCTTAGGATAGAGAGATTACAGGTGACCCACAAGTTATCATATATATATAATATTATTGTTATATCTAACTTTTTTCTTTAAATCCAAAAGATTTGGAGCGCCTCCCAACAGGACAAGTCTCCCTGATATTCTTAGGATGAAAAACATATTTGTGACATCTTGAAGAGTGTATTCATCTAGAGATTAAAATAAAGAAATAAATCTGTGAAAGTGTTTATAATCTTACCCATGTTTTCTGTGTTTAGACAGCTAAAGAACATGTGTAAATATAACTGTTCTCCTATTAAGCAAGCATTCCTTTTTTCTGTGATACACTTTCACTTTGCCAACCTCCTCCTCATTAAAGTCCTTGTAGGATATGATTTCTGAGTCACACATCATCAAGGTTCAGAACAAAGTGCTGTAGCACAAAACTCAGGAATATGGTTCAAAATAAAGCTTGACATTTTGAAAACAAGCAACATGCTACTTTTATAAAGAAAGCAATGACTTAATCATCAAAAGGCAAACATTCTCTAGGACTCAAGAGAACCTGATTTTCTCATGATGTAAATGTAGGGATGGAAATGGGAAAGCCTAATGATGTCAGCAGAGTAACAATACTGTAAAAATCAGTGTTAGATCAAAATGTTTCTCAGATCTGTGCTTCTTTTCATATATTCTAAGAAGATTTTCACATTGCAACCCTCAGTCTGTTTTTGTGTTCCTCAAATTAATGAATTGGAGCAGAATGGAAGGCAATATAGAGATGCAATTAACAGCAAGAAATTGGTCAGGTAGAGAAAATTGGGGAAGAGGAAAAAAAAAAGAGAGAAGATTTGATCTCATTGAAATCTGTCCTTTCTCTTATATGACTTCCTACTCATTTCTGCCTCTAGAATAGCCTGTTTATGCTTTTCTATTGGTTTGATTGTGCAATGTTGCTCTGATGGAGATGAATAAATTATCAAGAGGTTAATGAAAAGTATGTGAACTATTAAAAGTACATTTTAGTGAGAGTAATCTAGTGTAACAGAAATACAGTTCATGAATTATTTTCTTCAATACTTCATACATGAAGACAATATTAAACCATTAAAGGTGGCAGTAACCTTTTTTATTATTACCCATATGAGAAATCATTTAATTGGTCAGGCAAATTAAAAAAAATGAGATTTCTCCCAAGAACAGCTTTTGCATTGGACCAATATCCCAGTCCATCCAACATAGCCATGTCCTAAATTGCATTAACTGTCAAGCTTTATTGTAACTAGTTAGTAAAAAGAGCACAAAAGAACAACCCTGGAAAAGGGAAAAATGTAAGTTCTTATTCTTTCTGACACAGGCAATTATTAGATACCTAGAATAATTCTAAGACATTTTGAAATTATATTTAAAGCATAAGTAAGTGTTTATTTCTAAAGCTTAGCTGAATGACATTGCAAATCTAGTTTAGATATCCTCCAAAAAAGACTTTGGTATAAGTAAGATACTTTTCTCATTCCTACCAAAGTCACCAAGCATAAAGGTATTAACCATTACAAAAATTATTTAAAAACTTGCAGTAAAGAGGGACATTATTCATATAGATTACCACGCTGCTAACACCATTAATTTTGGGTATTCTTAAAAGTGACTGCATTCAACTTCTTAGAGACATAATGTGTCAGTTAAACCTCAAAGAAAAAAACATCACCAGAAGTTGTTTCAAAAATAAAGCCTATACTGAGAAAAAAAGAAATGCACATGCCTGTGTGAACTATATAAATAAATATCAGTAGTCACCAAGAAATCCCCCCCCATCAGATTCTCTTTACATAATTGTCTTTGCTATTACTTAAAATGCTAATGAGTTGAAAATGTGGTAGCACTGTCCACATTCCATGTATAGGGTGATAAAAGATTCTCATCTCAGTCACTAACAAGACTTTTTATGTTAAAATTGCTGAATCTTTTGAAGCAGATTGAATCATTATTCTCCTAAACTCCAGATGGCTACCTTCCCATTAAGGTATTTTTCTTTATCACTCTATTATGCTACAGCATGTACTGGCAGATAATGACTGTTTACCTTTTTCTTTTTTTTTTTTTTTTCAACTTACATTTTTATTATTTCAACTGGTTTTGCTCACAAAAATTTAAATCAATGTCACCTGAACGAATAGTTACTCTAATGGTTATTCTCTCTAATGTAATCTAATGAAAGAAGGCAACTAATCATGAAGACTTTTTCTTAAAGGGATAAAAAACCCCCACCAAAGTCATGATATTATTCAAACAGCAGCATAGTCATCCTTCTGATATCAGTTTTCTCTTCCTAACACAATTGTTGACCTTCTGCCAAGTTTTATTTTGTTCTCCTTGAGGTTCAAGGGGCAAAAAAAATGTGTTTTATGTCTTATCAAGTTATGCGTTATTCCGGACCAGGAACAAAGGCAACCACAAACAGAATGCAAACCATACTGTTTTAGAGGAAGACAACCTTAGCCACCAATGCCTACTTCCACAAAGTCCTTCTATGCCCAAACTAAAAGCCACTGGTCAATGTGCTGTTATAGCTTCTCTCAACTGTAAGGCAAATGGATTATATAGCATTTCCTGAAAAAAAAATTAAACAAATTACATAAGAAGGTCTTGCAAGACTATGTAATAGCACCACCTGCTGACTTCACTCTTGATGATAGGGAGAAAATAACAATCTACATTTTCAACTGCATAGGTACAGACACCCCTTTTTCAACTGCTAATCTCAGTGATCTTTATTTTAACTAAAGTAGCTAATCTTCACTTATGTAAACTGAGTCCAAATATAAACAAGGTTGCAATATTGTAAAAATTCGGCAACAAGAGTCTGAAATAAAGAGTAGGTGCTTGTCTCCAAGATCCTTCTACATGCATGTACCTAGGGATAACAAGACCTTTAGGAAAAAATGGATACTTATGCTTAATGCTGTGACATTTTCCTCACTTGATCTTTGAAAAGAATTAAGGTGATTTATCTGACATAAATTAAGTGCACTAAACAGAAGATCAGTAAATAAAAATATATCAAGGCAAGTACCAAGCTTCCCCTTATTCCCTTGTGTTCCTTCAAATGCCTAAAACTCTGGGATACGTCCTTGTAATGACTTAACTGGCAATCTGCAGGTGGAATTTTAAGAAGGTTCAAATGAGAGGAAGAATTGATTTAGTGCAGAAGAGCTTGGCCTTGTGTCTAAAGAAATGGGATGTTATAGGTTAAGTTCAGAAGACAAATAGCTTTAAAACATTGTCATTATCACTTACTAGTATTGCAGTAACACCTGCATAGCCAAGCCAAAGACTAGGACATATTGTGCTAAGCTAGCACAAACCATTACTAAGAGACAATCCTTGTCCAAATTACCTTATTAAGTGGGCATTCTAGATTCAAAATCCAGGCACACACATACAGCTCCCATCTCATACAGATATACAGCATCAAAATGTATTTATAACACTCTTGTTTGTGTTTCTCTTTTTTTAAAAAAAAATATTTGAACTAGGCTTTAAAAGACAGAAACATTGAAAATAAATGACTGTAATTAGTAAGAAGGAACTATTCACTACATAAATTCTGTGCTATGCAGAACAGCAAAGCAGAATTTAGAAATTACCTTGAACCTTTAGCTGCCAAAACACACAAAATAAGTTTGAAGGTACCAATAATATTGGAAAGTACAAAGTGATATATGAAAGTACAAAATGATGTATGAAAATATCATCAAGACAATGTGTAGTTCAGACTATGTCTGGTTCAGACAAGAGAAACATTCATTTTTCTTTATATTGAGTAACAAATGTATAAGAACATACTTTCTGAGTAGGAGAATTCAGAACTTAATTTTTAACAAGATTTGAAAGTTTACAGAAGGCAAGATTTCTGTCCAAGACAACTTCTCTTTAAAACATTGCTTTGAAAAAAAAAAAAAAAGGATAAAAAATTAGTTTAAAAATTATCTGTTAGCAGCTTTTATAGTATCAGCCACTATGTTTCTACAAAACAGCAATGTTCATAGTAGTAAAACCCGAGCATAGTAATATGAATACTGAACAAGGAAACTATATTCAGATTTTGGGGAAAACGTAAAATATTGGTAGCCATCTGTTGACTTGTCAAAAACTAATTCTATGAGTTAGTAATAGCTGTAAAGTCAGATCTGTGATAGCATAGATTTCTGAGGTTTACAAATAAGAAATATCTTTCATGAAGTATTTTCTTAGATTCCTAAATTTCTGGAGTGTTGAACACCCTATATAGGGGTGGGAGAGGCCAAAGTCTGTTGGTTTGGGTTTTTTTAATTAATTTTTAAACTTATGACTTTGATTTTGTGCACAGAGTGATAGAGAGCTTATGAAAATAGAGACACTGTAGACAAAAAAAAAAATCTGAGAATGAAGGTTTTTATACCAACCTACATATTTTATATGAATCCGGGAAACATTTATTGTCATTTTAGATATCCTAGAGTGTATTCTGCTTGGGCTCTATGTACCCTGCTTGAAGGATGCAGGTTTCTTGTCAGCCCTGTGACATTTTGCCCAGTCTGACATGGATGTCTTGGACAGCCCAGGGCACCTGCAATGACACTCACTACCCATCTATGCTCATGCAACTGAATTCCACCCTAACAAATAGCTGTACTTGACCTAAGGAACCTTTTCTCCCCAAGTGCTTGTAAGTCATGTTTGCTCAGACTGAATATCAGTTGCAGTAGCCTGTCACGTTTCCATTAGTAGGAACAGATCATCATCTGGGTAGTGTATCATTGCTCCAGTGAACTCAATGAAACTTTGACACCATCACCACTAAAAATCTGCCAAGGATGTTTACTGATTTATTATTTACTCTTTCCAGAAATAAGAATTAGGAAATAACGGCATCTCTCAGCTTGTATGATTCTAACATTCAAAAAAAGGGAGCTACATTTAGGCATGATCTCATGGTACTCTATGTGGCAGGGCTTTAAGTAGCACAGGAAAACCTCTCAATCTGAAAACAACAGTTGGGAACACTATCAGATGAACACTAACAACAGGAGAGGCCAGTATTTAAGATATATTAACATGTAAAGACATCTTAATCTAGAACAACTTTTGTCAGAGTGAGGAAAATCAGGAACGTTATATGGCAACCCTGAAAACAGAGATAACCCACAAAGCTTGTACCATTAACTCTTTTCACAGACAAATATGAGAAGCAGGAGCTACTGTGGATGAGATCCATGGTGCAAACATATAATTAATACTCACATACCTGAAGTGTGTCTTGTATCCTCTAGTGTGAAGACACAAGGGATAGCCCATTGAAAGAACATAGTGTTGAGATCCTCTACATAAGGAATAAGTTCCTTATTCACCACAAAGCACGGTGAAACACACTGCTGATAATCCTCTACTGCTTAAGGCAGGGTTTATTAGCTTTGGCACACAGTTTGAATCAGAGATGCCTTTTGTACATACTCTGTGTCACATTGAACAATGGGCTAGTTTGAGAGTCATTGTCATCTTTGAAGTTTCTGATTCTGAAGACAAATTAAAATATATAAAAATAAAATACAAGGTTATGGATAGTAATATGAATAATAATAGCATGACCAGTATGACTAGATCAAAGCAAATGGCAACAACTGCTGCTCTTTCCTTTCATGAAATGCATGAAATGATGAAAAGCTGCCAAAGACTAATTAACTGCCATGGACTACAGACCCAGAGTTCTTGTAGTGACATTTGAATAGTTAACATATTTTACTGAGAGACAAATATGCTCCATGAAGAAAATCTCATTTACCTTCACCTTGGATGGACTTTACCCAGTTCCAGGGTACAGCTAATACAGGTAATATATGCTTTCTGTAGAAAATAGAATTTTTTTAAAAAAAATTTTTTTAAGAAAGAAGATTGTGTTGATTTAATTGAATGCAACTGATGAAATTAGGGAGATTTAACTGTGCTGGATTTCTTGCCAGCTCAAATCACTTCTTGGAGACAGGTATGTGGGGTTCTGGTGTCCTGCTGTACAACTGACAGCCTTGGCTTGTGTTGTCTCCCTGGTGCTGAGAGACTTATATTGCACTTCTGAGGGCTCAGCTCAGGATCTCATCCTTTTTGCTTTAAAAAATGGCAGCGATGTCAAGAGAGGAAGAGTCTGTGAATGCATTATTTTCACTCTCCCGTAAGAGGCAAAATTACTTGCCACTAAAAATTTCTAGCTCTTATTTATTTCTGCCAAATGAAAATACAAAGTTAATAAGTACAAAGGACCTTTTGTATAAAGAGCTTTATCAAGCAACAAACTGGAAATTAAGAGTTCTCCCTTCAAGGAAACACAAATGCATTTCAAGTTCATAAATACTTGCTCATTGCAGAATACAATATACTCCAACAACTAACCTAGAGTGCATTTCGTCAAGACTACTTCCTTTCCAGAAATATGGGGTTTTTTTGTTCTTGGTGCAATTTTGATTCTGACCTGTAATTATAATTTCACTTTGTGATTCTAAGCTACTTTTTAAGTTCACAAGAAAAACAGAAACCTATTATGCCTTCTTTACTTCTGAGTATATCTGTGTTTCTTTCTTATTTAATATTTTCACAAAATTGCACTAGAAGCCTTTGTGGTGTGTTTTTTTTTTACCAACCCAGAATATATATCAGTTGGAACTTGAAAATCTTAGTATTGCTCAAGGGCATCACACAACATTTTCGAATACAGTTGACAATTTATATTTTACCTTAAGACTATATTTTACAAATAAGCAAGGTCTTGAAGACTTCAAAATGTTCCAATGCATCCCTGTTTTGTTCCAGGCTACTTTTCCTCACTATGGAAAAATAATTGTTGTTTTTTGGTTTTAATTTGACTAGTGTCATCTCCCCAAAAGTGGATCATCTACAGATCTTGTTAAGTCTTTTCTTACCCTGTCCCCCATCCCTTGACTCTCAGAAACTTCTTAAAGAAGTTTGCATCCGTAAGGATGTCAACATTTGTGTTTGCTGACCGAGGCTAAACATAACTCTTTGCAATACTAAAGAGATCTAAGCACTTTAGACGGGCACTAAGGTGCTTTTTCCCCCTCCCAGGCTTTAAAGTTTTTTTTTAAAGTTCTCTTTTTAATTTTGCATTCTCATTTCAAAACTGTGAATGTTGGATGTTCATGAACTCTTTAGTAATTGTCTTACCTGTCTTGTACAACGAAGTATCTTTGTCTGCTGTCTTCCATTTGACATGCCCTTGTTTGTACTCCTAAAGGGTATGTTCAGCATCAGCTACATCTTATTTCATAAAATCTATATGTAATAATTATACACATACACATATATATACACATAATGCCCTAAATCACTTCCGTTCTATAACTGTCCCCATCACACAAAAATGACTGCTTGTATTTTTTTAAGATATATGACTTTGACCATATTGTTTAATTGAGTCTATACTACCAAAGAATATTGTTCAGCTGGTACATACTTATTTTTCTTCATTGTCCTACCAAAAACATTACATGTAATTATTTTTATATATTTTGTAAATCAGTGTGGAAGATACTGGATTTATAGGGCTAAGAATAGACTGTTGAAGGATCTAACTGGAAACACATTGTTGGAGGAAGATTTCCTATTATAATACTTATGAAAAATCCACTTAACCTAAGCATATTGATATTCTATAGTGATAATTTTTTAATTAAAATGTCATGCAAGAATAACTCAAATCTCAAATGATTTGCAGAAGTCAACATCTACATTTGCGTCTGTCAACTTACAATCTCATCAAAAAACACTAACAAGTGTGTTAAACAGAAATCACCTCTCCAAACCGTGATAGATATTAATCACATTGATTTCCTTTACTTACTACACCTAAAAAGAGCATTTCCATAATGCTATCCAACAATTCAAGCTAACTGTTCAATCTTTATCAAGATGATCATGTTCAAGCTTTTCTAGTGTATACCAGCACAACAGTGCTTTTACTTGGTCCTCTGACATTTTCCTCAGTGTTTCAAGCTTTGAAAAATATCTCAATCATGTTCAATGGTTTTAATCCACTTGGGAATAGTTTGCCTAATCCCAAAGATTTAAAATGATAAGATTAAATTGTTTAAACTCCTTTCAAGTTACTAATGGAATACAAAGAATACAGAACTTGGACTTCAAATTTACAACTGTTTTCTGCAAGTAACCTTACGTGTGAAGAAAAAGCCAATGATCGTAATGACGTTCAGTCAGCATATGAATCAGCCTATGATATGCTTACTGCAGATAATCTGTAAAGGATTTTTCTCTTTCCATCTTACTTTTATTTTCCTACTATGCTAATATTTATTTCCTATCTTTTTTTTTTTTTTTTTGATTCAAGAAATACTGAATTTCACATTATGAAAGTTCGAACATATATATATATATTAAAAATCTAGAATGTTCTTGCTCAGTATAAGGAATAAAGTACTTGGTTTTAATTTTTATTATGTATTTCATTTCTATATATACTGTGTATATATTGTTGCATATTTTCTTATAGCATTTCATTCTACAATTTTCTTCTACATATTAAGGAGAAAAATACAGATTTCTATATAATAAAAAGCAACACAAATTCTAGCCCATAAATTGAAACAAGTCCAAACTGAACTTTAAAACCTTTGAAAGAAACAAGCAAACCAAGACACTTTTTTAGCAGCCAATTTCCATTTTGCATGCATTTATACTCCCTGACTCAAGCTGAGATTGGAAGCAAAAGTGCTGAAATATCACAACAAAGCTTATGCTTGTAGCTGTTCCAACATGACCTGGAACAGTAGGCACCAACGATTTTGAGAGAGAGTTTATTCTCATGAAATTAGTTCAAGCCAGTTCTCAACATTTAGTAAGCTCATAAAGTTCAGATAAAGGTATTTCTATTTTTCTGAGAGTGTGTCTGAAGCAAATCTTTTAAAGTTTTTATACTCCCAAGATTTATAGGCCTCCTGCTCCAGGGCAATCGGAAATAAGTGTGCAGATGGACAAAGATATTGGGAAATTTTCTTCTCCCAGTGCTTCATCTTCAGTTCTGCAGAAGAGGGCATTCCCACCTGCAGCGTGAATTGGGCATACAACCCTCATAAGGAGGAGTAATTAGGGAGTGTAATTAATCTTTCTTCTTCTGTTCCCTAATAACAAGTGTTACCCTGCCAATTATTTGGAGCTGTGAATATCCAACTTACCCTACCCAGTTCTAACAGCAAACTAGCAACAAAAGGAAGGAGGAGGAAAAAAACAAAACAAAACAAAAAAAACCAAAACCAACAAACCACCCAGCAGTACAGAATGAAGCATCTCCAGCTATCATCATAAGTATTTTAGGAATATCTTCAATGACAGTTTTCCTCTCTTCTTCATATCCGCTATTACTAAAATAGCAAATCTGCAAGGCATGAGATGCAAGAGCAGATGCTCTTGCAATAGCCTGGAAATAGACTGCCTCCCAAAACTCAGCCCAACTGGAAGTGGCTCTAAATCTTGTAATACGGTAAAACACTTTTCTACTCTCATCTTGCCATTTCACACTATCTGAATCAGCTTAAATTAGATCATGACACTGGAGAAAATTACATTCTCATGTTCGTTCAGGCCAAGATTATGCCCATTTGAGACTCTCTGCTGACCACAATTTTTAATCACATAGAATCTTGTTAACATCTATCCCAGTGTCAGCTGTCCTCCCTGAAAGCATGAAGAGTAGGTAGTCAAAGTAATCTGGAGTGCAACACACTCAAGGCATCCTAACAAGAACAATTTAGACAGAGCAACCCTTAAAGGCTAAACTGAGAATGATCAGGAAGAAAGGCTAGAAGAAATATGTAGAAAGATAATGTAAGTGACTTTCAAGTCACCATATGTTTTTCCAGAGTAGTTGAGAGCTTGCTGCTGAATATCCTCCCAGTTTCACTGATAATATTCAGTTTTTCCAGGGTTTGGGGTAGGGATCAGCAGAATGTTGGGGCAGGGGTAGGAGTAGGGAGGACGTAGTCTTTCAGATGATTTTCTTTCAGATAGCCAAGGCTTTTTTCTAAACGGAGAAGTTATTGAGAAATAGGGTAAGGGTGTGATACTGGATTGCATTAAGTATTCCTCACTGACTTCCTATCCAAATGCTCTTAAATTGCATATGGTTAGAATCAGATGCACTGCATGGTGCGTGCCCAGTCTGGCTTGGAGACATGGCTGGAGCGCTTCTGAGGAAGAAGGGAGAAGGAGCACACTTTGAGGTGTGGGGGCACCAGGACACAGCTGTACTACACCACCCTGTGCTGCAAGTCTCCCTCTGGACACAGCTCCATCCAATAGCATGTTGCAAAAACGTTCTAAATAACAAAAGCCAGAAATACTATTGGTGTGAAAGAAGAACTGCTCACCAAAAAAGATAGTAAAGAATAGTTATTTCAGGCATATTTACTCACTGGAACAAAACCTGCAGACTTATGAAGTTATATAAAACAAGTACCTAGGAAAAAAAAAGGCTAAATTGGCAAGCTGTCAGTATATGACTAAATTAATATTTTAACCATAATGGATAAGCTCATTCACTAAAACTTAAATAACTCAGAAAATAAACAACCAATATGCAAATATACAGCACAGAAATAAATACACAATATCACAAGCTGAAAACACTCATCAGATAGTGTCTATGAGTTTGGAAGACACAGGAAAGCAAGAGTAAGATAGGTATTGAGTATTCAGAGCACTACCTGTCAGATAAAAGCAAAATAAACTTGCTTTGGGGACATCTCTAAATTAATGAAGTGAGCTTTTTTAGTTTACCTTAAAAAAAATAAGAGGAAAAAAAATAAAATCTAGTTTCCTCCTCAAACCCATCTGGTCATCACACACAGATTCTGTAAAATCAAAGTACAGATGGTGGTTTATTACAAAATAACATAGGAGGCTTAGAATAGATGATATGTTTAGTCATTTTTGCACATAAACTCCCTGATTAAGTATGAAAAATGTGAACACTTGTTTATCTTGGAAAAACTGCTATTACTTGTCAAGCATGACCAATTAAGTATTTCTAAACTGTTATCCGTATAATTAAGAAATACAGCCATCTGTAAAGTCAGAAGTTTACATCTCTTTCGTGTGTGTTTGGTTGGTGGTTATTTCCCCTCACCCTCTATTATAAATGTAATTTCTCTAGTCTGATTTACTCATAAAACAGTAACAGAAAAAGCACAGAGAATGTTGATTGCAACAGGTCTATGGGAATTTCCTTAATTTTTCCTTCCTTCTCTTTTTTGTTTTCTCCCCTTTTAATGACAGATGTTAGTTGGAAATAAAGAAAGAAAATAAGGTGGCTTCTAAGAAATATATATTTTTCATTCTCTGCTGTGCTTAAGGGATGCACAAGACCTAGATCACCACAAGAAAAAAATGAAAGCTTCTTATATTTTTCACTGTTGCTTGATTGTTTGAGTTTCAAAATTGAGAAACAAAAAATATAATTTACTTCTAGATTCTGTATGGTTAAGGCAAAGTTTAGCCATAGAAATATGGCAAGCAAGATTAACTGCAGTTTAAGTTGAGGTAACTCTCTGTAAAATGCAGGCGGGATCAATAAAAAGACACTTAGACCTTTTTAAAACAGCATCAGAATTAAAGTGTGGGCTAGGGATGCTCTCTCTATATGCCGTTTCACCAACTCAGAAATTCTCTTAAGAAACTTAGGAAAAAAACCCAAACCAACTTGTATCTGAAGATATAATAGGCATTGATATGAGGAAAAAACCTGAAACAGTCTGAATGCTCCAACACCACCCTCTATAACCAGAGCATTCTTATTGGCATTCTTTTCAATCAGTTCAGAGGATGACTTTGATCAGAAGATAGAAAGCTCTAAGAAGAAACTCCATAGTTTTAGAAGGATTTAGTAAGGCTGTGTTAACTGGACATATAGTCACAAATTCACAATTTAGGGTGGAAGGGACCTCTAGATGTCATTTAAGTCATCTCCTTGCTCTGAGGTTGCTCAGATTGCTCAAGGCCATATCCACACAAGTTCTGAGTACTTCCAAGGCTGAAGATTAAAAAACCTGAGCAACCTGTTCCTGTATTTGACAACTGCCTTGGCAAAAAAGAGTAAAACAAATACAAGCACACTAACTACACAAAACACCATCACTCTATTTTCTCTGAAGTTCTTGTGTTTCAGCTTATGTCCATCACCTCCTCTGCACCTCTGTGAAGAGTCTGTCTTTATCTTCTCCACATAGTCCCATCACAAAGGGGTAGACAAAACCAAGATCAGCTCTGAGGCCAAATCTTTCCTAGGCTGAATAAGCCTTGTTCCCACAGGCCCTTCCCATAGGGCAACTGATCAATCTTTTCCATGTCCTTCATCACCAAGTCATCTGCCATCATCAAACAACAAGCCCACATTTTCCTCCACCTTTCTCTTGCAGCTAACATACTTAACAGAGGCAATTTGTTTTGCCCTTCACATCCTTTCCTAGTTTCATAACTTGTAGAATTTTGGCTTTCCTAACTCCATCATTGCATGCTCAGTGTCTCTATACTCTTCCTGGGTAAATGTCCCTGCTTTCACCCTCCGTGTACTTCCTTTTTGTGCCGAAGCTCAGTCTCCTGTTTCCCTGAACATTTATGATTCAAATTATAAACTTATTTTTATCACTTTGACTCAAGATGTTTTTGTTATTTTCTGGACAATTGAAGCTTAACAAGATAGAATAGTCCCATTCTAAGACACTTCAGAAGTTCTACACTTATCCTCTAGAAAAACATCTGCAGACATACAGGCAACTGAGAGTACTACCAATATTTAGGGTTGGAAGATGGTGACTCATTGTAACCTGAGATACTGAAATCTTAAAGAGCCATCAGCTGAGAAGCAAAGAGATTGTTATTAGGAACAGCAATATTAAGTGAGTCAGATTTCAAATAATGTGTGTCTACACATTAAACTTTGTTTTGCAGAGCTCCGAAACAGTTACTTACAGTGTTTGAAGCAGAGGTAGCTTTGATGCCTCATTTCCTTATACTTATTCTCAGAGAAGAACTGATGTAGAGAAGGCCACCTGAGCAATGGAGAACCAATACCAGGGCTTATGCCTTGCAGGGAAAAATAATAAAAATAAATATATATCTCCTCAGGATAGAATTCCTAAGTTTTGAATGTTTCTAGCTGAAAACCATACGTTGTTTTCAATACCTTTATTAACTTTACCACCCAAATGCTATATATAGATATGTCCAATGAGATGCATTTTGATTTTATCATCAGTCTTGTGCGGTTAACATCAAAGAATACAAGCTGCAAGTTTACATAACATGCCTACAATATCTCCTTAAGAGAGAAAAATACAGTCAACTGCATAGTATCAGATCATGGCAATTTTTGTCATGAACTGTCCAAAATAATTTAACCAGTGCTGTTCTCTCCAGGATTCTTATAAATTTATAGAGTGTAAGAAAGAGTCTCAAATTAGTGTGCTTCATTGGCACAGACAATTCCTATGACGCTACAGAAGTTTGAAGAGAGATGTGCCTTTAAATATCCCTCCCTTCTTCCTCGAGAAATTGAGATACAGAGGTTAGAATTTACTATGTATTAAAAGCAGTTCATTAAACAATCCAGAGTAACGGCTTGGAGTTAACTTGGTAGCTATTAGCAATACTGTCTGTGAAACAGCTGCTTGATTTAATTGGCAAACACTAGTTCTTTTCATTTACAGGCAGAATTGGAACCTTTCTGCTTGCCAACAAGCTAAAGATTGTACCCATTCTAAAACAGACACTATTTAACCTGCCTTATAATTAATGCAGAAAAATCCCACCTCACAGGCAGCTTAACCTATATGCGTCAAAAAATGCTCCGCTGAATCTTGGCTAACAGAAACCACTTTGAAATATTTTTCGCACTTTGATTTGTTCCTGTGTCTCATGCTTCTGCTGTATAAAGCGCCAAAAAGTCAGTTGAGTCAAATGTTGAAGATGATAGGTTAAATGGGGTGAATCAATCATGAAGTATTAGGTAACAGGGATGTGAACGATGGCTGACGCAATTCTACCGAATGGTTAGACACACAACCTGAATTTCTTTGTGAGTTTAGTAGTGGTCTTTCTTCCATCCTTCCCTTAGCTGTTCTTATAACTCAATGTTTTCCTCATTAGTGGAGTATTTTCTCTTTGATCCTGCAGATAATGCTGTCATGGTGGTCACTATGTAAAATTTAACCTCTGAAGTGAAGAAATGCTCTACAAAACTTGAGCTAAAAATATCTAAGTCTTGAAACTACGTTGGTGATTTTGGCATATTTGAGAGAGAAAAATACCTATCTACAGTTCTGTTTGGAGTATTAACTTGTCATCAATGAATGACAATGTAGAAACTTGTAAAGAAACATTCCTTTAAAAGATGAAAGATAAAAATGCTTTTAACTTTACAATCAAATTTCTGTTCCTTTAACTACATAAGCAAGTACATATTGTTCTGCATACATATCTACTGTGACCTTGAGGAAAAAAAAAAATAGTATGTACGCACCTAACTAGGCAGCAGCTGCTTAGAGTATGAATACAAGAACAGAGTAAGGATTTAGTGACAGTTCCCCATGTAGAACTATCCAGATGACAACTGAGAGCAGCTTAGGGACTTTGAGCCAGATGTTCCGTTCACTCTTCTTTAGTCTTAAAAAAGGCATACAAAATTAAAACTAGACAATATCTTTCATACATTCTGTTCACTGTTGCCATATCAGGACTTACCTCAAGATATTCACTTCTTAAATGCAGCTTTCCTGAAAGGGAAAAAGTTACTTGGAGCAAGTTATTTATGTATTTTGATAGAATTAATGAATGTTTAAGGAACCATCATGTTCACAGCTCCACAGTAGAAATGATTGCAAATTCTTCAGCCAATTAACACACTACTAATGTACAACATACATAAAGGAACAGTAGATAATACTTTTGTTATTACAATGCCTTTGAAGAGTTGCATCATCATTACAACATGCAGAGATAGTAGCTTTGTGCTACCTTTGTACCTTTGTGTAGGAGGGCAAGTGTCCCAATTCTTCACTAGAGCAAGTCTAGAAACAGTACAGAATAATTCTATTATGAAAACTTCCTCTCTCAAACATACTCATATTAGAAATATCAGTATTTTGTACCCAAGTTTAACCTCCAGGACTCATTACATTGTAAACTTCCTTCTTGAATTAGCTTTAATCTCATGTCTTCAGTGTCCCAAGCTTTTGCCTATTTCTGGGATCAGTGTTTTAGACCTCCTTCCCATTGACAACAGCCTCCAGCCTGGGAGGTTATCAGCAGAGTCTGGCAGGATGGGAATAGAAAGGAAACTCCACATTTAAAACTGAAAATGGAATATAATATTTTCTTTTGAACAGAGTTTACTATGTAATTGAAGAAGCGAATTTCATCTGTGGCTTCTGCTAACTTCTATATAGTTCCCAGGCTTCCATCTGACAGAGTAGACAGCTAAGTTTCCCTGCAGAGCTGCCTACAATCTGAATATGTCAAAAAGACGACCAGGGACCATTTAAACATAGCATTTTCTTTTAAACAGCATTACACTCAAATGTACAAAGAGGCATCTGTCTGTCATTCCTTTCAACATCACTACAGGCCTTAGACTCACACATTTCAAGAACAGTGCTGTCTCCCCTGAGGGCTATTGCATGCTTCAAAATCTATAAAGTAAGACCTAGGTCAGGAAAACAATATTTATTTTAACAAAAAGGGCTTTTTTCTCCCTCTAACATTTTAGATTACTTAGCTGAAAGGCTATACCTACAAATATATTGTTTGCATCATAATCTTTGCAATTAGATTTAATTTCCTTTTAATGCTATTCTGTCAAGCCATGCCTCTTCCTCTCAGAGTTTCAGACTATTGCATAATTGTGCAGGTGTTTACCATGCTCCTCAGTAAGTTACAGACTATTTTCAGAGAAAATTCTGATATTGTTTACAATTATTGATTCAATAGATTCTAAATCAAGTATAATCATGTGTTTAAAAAAGGGTTTAAAATAAAACCAGTTTCCAATGTCACTGTGCTGATACGTACACAGCAGTTGCACCTTGCATTATGCGCTGACGTACAGTTCTAAATGAAAGCCTGCAGGATCTATGAAAAATTACAAGGATTTTCATTTAAAGTATAATTCTACTGGACAGCAAAGTCAGATATTGTGCTTCAAAGGCAGAATTAAAAAGTAGGATAGTAATTCAAATGTATTTAGAAGGACATGAAATATAAACTTTTTCTCTTTTTAATACATGTAAGTTTAGCATGCATTACAATGAATACAAGGATTGCATAATTATTTTGAAAAAGATAAAAATTATTTCACCGCATACCCAAATCTCTCTGGCACGTTGTACACTGATGCTTGCAACATTGCCACTACAATGCATGTAGGTGTGTTTTTATTGGATTATGAACTCCTCTAAAGTCTCAAAATTCCCACCATAGTCTTTAACTATATTAGGATTTATTATAGTTTTCATACTGATAAGTGTTCCTCACATTCCACTTTACCATAACACTTCTGTAAATAAAGTCAGGACTAAGTACCTTCCTGCCTACTTCTATATATTCATATACTGTTTGTCATTTATACCAACAATTTTGAGTCTGGTCTTAGCCCCTGTCACACACCTTTGAAGTCAGAGATGGGCTGCACCCCTGGCATGCATAGTCATGGTCAGATTAAATATTAGAGGGCAGAGGAAAATCTTATTAAAATTATGAATCTTATGATTAATACTCTTAAAATTAATAAATAGTCTTACACGTTAGGGAGCAGTACAGGAACTCAGGAGTTCAGGAGATAGAGAGAAGATCCACAGAGCTTAGAGTACCCAAAGTTGGCAGAAAAGGAAGAAGTGGCTGGGTATACAGAAAATCTGGAATAAAAACTGCAGTTCTTACATAGTGTAATTTCCTATCAGCAAATACTGTCTAGAAACCCCTGACAAAATACATGCCATATCTTCCTCTTGTGGCTGATCTTCATAAAGGGTGTCAATTTGCAACTTCTACTGCTTATAAATCTTGTTAGATGAATAGAAAGAGGCCTGAACTGTTGACTTGACCCCTCTAAATGGTAGCTGCATGGGCCTCTCATACTGTCCTCCCCTGATAGTCATTCTGATTTTCTTTCAATTTACTTTTTAACAAACGTAGCAAGTTACATGCAAAAACTCTGTTAAAAGATCATTAAGTCTGCAAAGTCAAGCACTGAAAAATTAAGAAATGCTAGAATTAACACTGACTGTGCATTTTTAATTCCCTGAAGCCCCTCTGTGTGTATGCATTTTGATACAGTTTTTAATTACTTGATTGCATTTTGTGTAGGATGGACAGTGCTCAAGGGATGAATTAGGGCTGCATAGTGAATGAGTCTGTCATCTGGGGGACTTTTGCCTAAGTTGATACAAAAATTGGAAGGTGGCAACTGAATATACATTCAGTCAGTCATAAGGAGAACAAGTTTTGATAAAGTAATTTAGCATTCAGCCAGGCTGAGTACTATGATGTTGGTCACTATACTGACATGGAGAATATAGCAGAGAGTAACGTCTCATTGCAATCTCTCATCATCTTAAGATGTAACATGAAAATGAGATAAATGGGTTAAGATGGAGGAGGGAGAAACAATAAGATGTAGACAGATGTTAAGCAATGAAGAGCAATAATCATAACCAGACTTTTACAATGCTTGTTTACATGCAGAGAGTCATGATTTTTTGTCTGTAAGAAAATAAAAGTACAATTTGCTAGGACTATTTTGTTCTAGTTTGCCAAAAGCGTTGGAAAGTTAGTGGGGGTTTTTTGAGGGGTGCGGGTGGAGTAAAAGAAGATATTTTAAAAGCATATTTTGACTTCTGAAAACAAGTCTACACCTTCATAGAAGAGAACAGCAATAACTCGGAGAGTAAATTCCAATTACCGTAACTTGTATTCTGAAATCAGAATCTTAACCTTTGCAAAGGTTCATGTGAAACATTTACCAGCTGAACTAATCTTGATACTATGGGAGAACCTCAAAAATTTCAGCATATAACAATGTCTCTGAATTTAATTTTGCAAAACTGACAGAAAGTCTGGGGGCAATAAGATTGTAATACTTACCCATTTCAAAACCCAGCAACTACCAATGTGCCACGAAGACAGAGGCAGAACTTTCAACACACGGGTTGAAGCCAAAATAGAAAGAACTAATTTCAGTTTCCCAGACTGCCAACAAAAACAATAGTTAAAGCTGGAAATAATTTGTGCCATCTTATCTTTATGACTAATAAGCACCTAAGACACCGCAGGATCTCTCAGACTACTATGCAACTCTTACTCAACAACGAATTGCTCTAAGACATACGACAGTAGACGTCTCAACTGCCTAACGCTCCCTTCTTTACTCCACTGTGATGGAGTGCACAGTATGGGATAGTAGACCTTCAAGGAGCAAAGTGGATTTCATGGGTAATGTAAAAACCAAAACAAAACAACTCCCCCAAATCCAGTTATTGCAGGACTAGATGCCTTTCTAATTTCCAACTTGTAATATAGCACAACATAGCTCAAGTCAAATTTGAGCTACATAAAAATGAGGAAAACACATTCATTTGATACTAATATGACATTCAATAACTGATATATATCTAGAATAGTATAAGATGCTCTGTCTTATTTGTCCCATGAGCTTTCAGTAAATAGTGAGCTGCTTCTTGGATACATTCTTTTTTCTTATCATTTTCTCACATTACATGTCAATATATCTCCTAATAGTTTAAAGTAACGTTCTTTATCATAAGAATCAAAGATCTGTATCATTAGCAGATTTATTTTTTTTTTAACCTTAAATCTTCTGCTTTTTTAAACGTTACGATATTCTGAGATTATGGAAAAAATGAGTCATCTGATTATTGATGTTTTTCATAAAGTTTTTCATAAAACCTATGGTAGAAAGTTCTTAGGTAAATTAGGGACTCTGAGCAAAGTTCTTTAGAGTCAATCATGTGAAATGGGGCCAAGCCTCTGAAATGCAAACTTCTATGGCAGAACTATTATTTGGCAGAGTTCGTGAGAAGAGTAAGGATCATTTTCATTTTCTGCAAAGGGAGAAAGGTTAATGGGATATATTTTGTACAACATATGAAGTACTGCACTCAGTTCAAAGTGGCAGTAAAAGAAAAATATTGTGAATAAATGTTAACATTACTCTCATATTTAGAAAAAAATACACAGTCATGAATCTCCTTGATTAATCTCCTAATGATGTTTTTCTTTTCTCCTTGCATCGCTTATTCAAAGTTATTTTTGAGTGCATTTATTATTGCATAGTATTTATTCTTCATAGATATCTCCTTCAAGAGTCTCCTCTCCCTGATTAGTAATTAAGTATTTTATTCTCTTTATATATAGGTGTTATTTTGCTTTGTTTTTTTCCCCTCCTCAAGACAAAGTTTTAGCTTGAAGGAGAAATGAATGAACTTCAGACAAAAACTGAGGAGCTGAATCTATTGTAGCTTTAGAGGATTTGGTTTGTGGATTCTTAATTAGTAGAGTAAAACAGTTTTTCTCCTTTAAAACAATTATTGAAATCCATGATAAAATAGAAGAATGAAGTCAGTATCTCAAGGATGTTCATACTTGTGGCAGACAAGTGTGGAAGGCAATAGAAAGGTGTGGGTAGTAACACAAAATAAAATACAGCTGTACTGATCACCAGGCCAGATCTGTAATGCTGAGAAAATAAATTACCGTTTAGAAACTAGCTAAACTTTGAAGGACCTTGATAAAGGCTACTATGTGAGTGCATGTAGCGTATCTGCATAATGATACAAGTGTGATTTATCTATCCTAAATTAGAAATACAAACTTTTTTTTTTTTTTTTTTTTACAGTGGAGATACTACAGAAACTAGTATATGTTATTACTATAAAGAAAATTTTAAAAAAGCAGCCTACTTTAGTTTTTGATTTACTGGGAATTTAAGGATTTCTACAGAATTATTTTTTCAGTTTGGAATGCAAGAGAAACAAGAAATTCTTATATCATATTATTTGAAAAAATATTGTGAAAAATGGATGTTTTGCTTCAATTCCATCTTTTCCTGACATCTCGAAAAGATGCAGAGTACTTTCAGAATAAGAAGTGGTCTCAAAACACACACAAAAAAATCATTTTAAATTTCAGAACTAGAGGCTTAACTAAATTAACTTATTTTTCCTTTTCTTCTCAAAACAAAAAAACCTCATTGATACTGAGATGCAGGTTTCATTTTTGTAGCATCTTCATCTTTTCATAGAAAGCTATGCATATGTTTATACCCGAGTATTACATTCTGAACATGTCTCCAGTAACTTCTGAAGCTGCTATTACATGAAGTTGAAATTATGTTTCTTGAGTTTACATCCCTAAACATTTCACTATCAAAATTTGTTCCCAGAGCTGAATAAGAAACCTGTACAAAATGAATGACAAAATGAGGAAGAGACATGCATCTCCCCCTAGAAAATGTTGCTACATTATCTGCTACTCAGAGCACACGTACAACACACTGACATTGTCATTCCCATTTCGAAATCAATAGATTTGTACCTGTATCATCAAGGACATGTGCTGGAACCTCTTGCCTCCTCACATTAGCCCTCATCAAGCTGCTTATGGCTGCAAAGATGCCAATCAGTTTCTGCAAGGGAAATTCACTGCGTGCCCATAATAGCTTCACAGGCCAAGTCTGCCAATCAATACAGACATCTCGCCATGCATTTCACTTGACTGTCAATTTATGCTGATACATGGATGAAGATCACTGACCAAGTCTGTGAAAAGAAATAGGGTGGACTTGTTAAAATAGTGCTTTTTAAAAGCCCTTTCACCTTAGCAGATGACATCGTTAATACCCCAGTAACATATGGATGTTTTAATCAACTGAAAGTCATCCATCTCCTTAGTATCATTTTGAAGTTTATTGAAAGTCCTGCTTACTAAAGTCTAGATGTCATCTACAGAGTCAAAAAGTTTTCAAAAGTCCTATCTCTTCTATTAAAAATAGAAGCATACAAAAGTAAAAGCCTTAAACGTTACACTCCTTAAACCACAGTTAAATTATTAACTATGTAACTGAGAAATTGAGCCTTGGCAAACATGACCTCAGGGCTGAGCACAGTTAAATAACTGGACAGGCTTATTTTGCAAGCATTTTACAAAGCAGCAAAACAGATGACAAATCTATTTTGTCACTGAAGGGCTTGCTGGCACTTACGCAAAGTGAGTAGAAAGTATTCCCAAAGCACAACGTATCAGACACTCATTTGCAGAAGGCTACTGCTTAGTAGTCACTTCATGTGGTTAGTATGGGAAAATTCGGTTCAGAGAATTTTCGTATATTCTCTTTTTGTTAATCCAGATTTGTTACCATCCTATTTGCAACACAATAACTAGCCTTTCATGCCACAGGCTATGAAGACCAGATGAGATTGAGGTTTTAAAAAAAAAATATCCTGGGTTTGTATTAATTCTCTTTTTGAAGTCTGAAAAAGCAATAAAGTATAGAAAATGTGAATGTATCCAAAGAGAATGTTCATAAAGAGAATATTTTTCAAACTCATCTGTCAGCTGACAATGACCAATTGTGTGTGCAGGCTGTGATTAGGAATAATCAGTGTTTTCCAAACAACAAATAAAAAAATATTAACAACATAGCATTGCAGTAGCGTAGGTGTACTGAAGGTTTCTGCTCTTCAATTTTTCCTCTCAGGAACGCTGAGTTAGGAAAGAGAGCAGATAGCACCTACAGGCTCTTTTTCCTAGGATATTTGTCTTTCTCCTTGTCTTCTAGAGGCAGACAATGTATTTTTTCAATTGACTAAGGAACCAGCAGGATTCTATTGTTTCTCATAGAGCTCATCTGCTGAGAGGAAGAAGCTCAAGTGAATCTATTTTTCTTTTTTAGTGATTCGAAAGAACATGTTACAAGACCATCTGTTAGCTGCATTGACTATCCAGTCAGCATCTATTTTCAAAACTACTTGTTTGGCAATAGATATCCCAAATACTCTCCTTGTTAATGTTGCACGTCAAAAGCAAAGACGAAGACGGCAGATAGTTCTGCTAAAAAAAATAACTGAACATAAAAATATTCAACTTTGAATGTTTATTATGAACTAGACGTGCAGCATTCAAAAGACATCATGCATAATCTCACCAATCTAAATGGGAGCCTTAAGTAGCAATGGACTCTCAGGTAAGGTGTACTATACTATGATGTGTGTTGCTCTTCTGGTGGCAGCTAAAGTCTAAAAAGACTACAGCTTGCATTCAGAGTGTAGAAAGTAATTTGAAAAAATTAACAATTTCACCAAAAAAAAAGTGTGATGTAGTTGCAATTTCTAATATAGCATCTGGAGTGGAGAAAAAAATTCTTTTCTTCTGTATGAATGAGGGCTGTAACTATAGAAATCAATTCTTACACCTTATTTGTAAGTTGAGGGGTATTTTGAAAAAACATTACCTAGCTGCTGTATTTTCATCAGATCATTCTGAAGAATGTCTTAAAACTACTCTCCCATTCTAATAGTTAAAACTAAACTCTAAAATCCAGTGACAGATAATGTCTTTTACTGAATGTATATGATTATATTAGTCAGAATATAATACAGGGACATATACCCCATATCCTACATATTTCACTAATGGTGTATCTTTTACTCATTTATTTCCTAAAACACTAATATTACCATTTGAACTGCAGATGTATTCACATTCAGTTAAGTCACAAATATAATGTTCTTCTGTCTGCTTTATTCTGCTTGATCTATTTTCTTGATTTTTAAATTACGTGTTTTGCACTGCTTACCATGGATTTTTCTAGGTGTTTTCATCATAAATTCTCTATTTTGTACCCTTCAGAGAAGCAGCACACACATGCAGTGGCAGCTACACATGTAATGTCGATGTTTTCTGTTTCTTACCTAAACTGTTTTCTGGGAAGAATACAACACAAAATTATTCCGTACAGTTGAACACACTGCTAAAAAGAAGAAAGGGGATTTAAATGTCTCCATGAGTCAGAACACGCTTTAACTACACATTACAGTCTATAGCCTCATGACCTCACATTCAACAATAGAATTAGAATAACTGTAGCAGGTGGAAAAAAAAGGATCAAATAAAGTTAATCAATATTCTATTTTTGAGATATGGATTGAATCCTGCAAATACTTCCCATAGTGTCAGAGAAACGATAGACAAAATTGGCTATGTCTAAATTGGAAGATTCAAAATCATTACCCCAGACATGTGCCTGTTCAATCTTCCTTCGATGCGATACACTTATTATATGCTCCCAGGGTGTGGTGCCGATCAGATTAGAATAGCTTTGCTATGTACTGTTCAGCATGACATATGTTTTGTGCTTTATTCTGCCTTCCACATGTTCCTGAAATTTCTATATATTCAGCTGTTCTCCCAACCAGAGAAACTCTTCAGAATTAATAGATTCTGTAACTCTAGAGAGCTTTCCTAATCTTTAAATACTTTACCCAAAGAAGTCTTGAAAGGTGATGGGGTATATCAAAACCATTTATGCCGTGAATCACATACAATGTGACCTTCTATTGCAGTGTAAAAAAATTAAAGTGAAAATTCCTGTTGTCCAACTGCTTTGTAAAGAATTCTGTTTTAGTCTTTACAGCTTGAATTTAATTTGCTTTAAAATATGCATGGTTGTTGTTCAACATTAGTCTAAATTGGCACCACAGGCTCTTGGGAATACAAATAAGATTTTCAAAAAGGTTAAGCTATCACATTTAATAATAGCTGATTTATAATAACTCCCAGCTGAAACATACTGAATTCCTGTAATCTATAGTCTGTAGTATAGGATACAATGACCTTGGTTTACAGCATTCTACTGTGCCTATAGAAAACTAGAAATGGAAATACATTTCCTTGTTACTATTAGCTAAACATTGGCTACCTACATGCTTGAAAAACAGCTTCTTGACCTCCTTACAAGATACTCCCACTGTGAAATGCACACCTTTCAGTCTTTAACTTTGGACTTCTTCCTTAACTAATGCCTGTAAAAATGCACACAAATCAAATAACGTGCTTCTACATAAACAGGTTTAAGAGATTTTGTGTTTTAAAATGATACAAAAATTGGATCTGGATTTTTGCAGATGGACATATGTTGAACATAGATTTTTTACTACTTTACCATATCATACAGCACCAACCAAGTTTCAGAGGTGATTTCTTTAAACCAGTTGTTCAAACACATGTCAAGAGAATCAGATATTCTTTCCATCACTGCAATATTTGTTCTGAAAACAGACACTCACAAGATCCCTTTCTTGTTTTTCATTGAAATATATTACGAATACATAGTATTGGGTTGTTAATGCATTAGCTAGGGTTAATAGTTTACAGTATATTTAGAATGCAATAGTTTGCCTGGCTTTTCCCTCTTACTCCTCCATTTTCCTACAAATACATACATTTTGAACATTGAATAGTTTGTTTCAGGGTTTCTCATCCTTTGAATATTGCTTTTTTCTGGTGTAGGTGTTAGCCTAAACCAGTGATGGCTAAATGGAAATGCGATCAAAGAAGAAGGGAAGACAATTGCACTGAGGTCTAACTTACAGCAGGAATATCCCATTAATTGGTAGGAATATAAGAATACATCTATTTGAAAGGTGGTACTTTCTGCTCCTCCTCTTGGTGCGAGTTCTAACATAAGACACAAATGCAAGAACGCGCATGTACAATGTTTGATTGCAAGCCCACCACCCTGTGACTGTACCTGAAGAACCATATAAGCTTCGAATAAGACTTCCAGAAATATCCACTGAGGAAAATTTTTAAAAGTTAGTTTAGTTTAATAAACAAAAAAAGCACAAGTAGAAAAGAGAAACACAGGAAAAAAAGTGAAAGGAAATAGGAAGACAGAGCAACAACTGTCAGGACAAACAGTCCCAGAGCAGAGGGATCCTAACTGCTTTCACAAAGTTTGCCTTAAGAGAAAACATTGCAAATCACATCTCCTTGACCTAAAAGAACACCAAACTTTTCCCAGGCCCTACACATTGAAAAGATTAAAGTTGTGCAGAACAAACTTTGCTTTTTACAAATCTCTACACACGAGTTATTATATATTTGTCAACCCAAAATAGCCTTTATCTGCCACATCTAGGTACAGAGGCTAGATTTGTGCGAGGTAGCTATCTCAAAGTGTTTTTTTGATACATTTGCTGTCCTCTGAGAAACAGCTGTTTCAGCTTCTTTCACTGACGCACAAGCGATAGGTCAAGGGGCACTACTGGGTTTCTCACTCTAAAAGCCACTAATGCACAGTCTGTGTGTTCAGTGGATGAAAGAGCTGCTACCCAAGACTGCTAATTGCCCCCTGCTCTCACAGCACTGAAACTGGGAATGGGGAGAAAGATGTGGGCAAGGAGCCGGTAATCTGCAGTGAGCCTATGACCTAGAATATTTAATCAGGAAGGGTGTGAAGGAGACAGAGAGAACTGCAATAAATTGAGACAGATGGAGTTCCATTCTATTTCACAAAATAAATATATTTGAAGAGAGTACAAAGGAAAAGCAAGGATGAAATATGCACAGTTATTTGACTAGCTTTGAATTGTCCTATGCAAAGAAACTGACGGGAAACAGCGGTTTCTAGAACAGGAGTTCATAGGATTTGATCCCCACTGACACTATTGATCCACTCCGACCTTTGACAAGTCACTTTATCATTGTATGTTCTGAAAGACAGTTAATAATAGGGCTAATGAATTTCTGTGACACGTTTTGGAAAGCTTTATGAACCGATATTAGTTTCAAAACAGTAATGAAAATGCAATCTTGAAGAAAATTGCCTCAGGATTCAGACATAAGCAAATTGTTTTCCAATTATTATATATTATATTTTTATCTTTCACAAATAAACTGTCTTTCTATACCACGTATCTGAGAAAAGACTTTTCCTTTCATTAATGTGCTCAAAATTTCTAAGAACTCTTTTCTACCAACTTTTTACTTCTACATTTCTGTTTCTACTGCATCTGATCACCAGACAATTAGATTAATTCTATTGGTTACAAAAAAAAAAAAAAAAAGCATTTCATAATACTAGCCCTTGTCTGAGTACACCTGGAAAAGTTTAAATACTTAACTTCATCTCTTCTGAACTACCTGACATTTTAAGTCCCTTCTGTGTGATCTCGCAGCAACAAGATTAATTCATCCTTTCTTCTTGATTGATTTTGTTTTGCTCTAAACATAATGCTTCACCAAATTTCTCTAAGCCTTTTATGAGACACATCTCTACAGTTCCTTTCCCGTGAACAACAATAGAGTTAAACACATTGCTTTCTTGTTTAGCTAGCAAGGGCTTCAAAATGACCCACAAACCTCATTTGGCCTATAGAGCTATAAAATACTGCCCAGCATCGCTAAAATTTATGGACCATGTCCTTAAAAACCCCCATATAAAAATCACTCAGCCCTGTCAGTGAAACCATTTCGATTTAATAACATTTAGGAATTACAGTGTAAGCTTTTTGATGAGTGCCCTCTGTGTATGTGTAGCAGGAAAAGGGGCCATCCAGCCTCGTTCAGCTTGTGCCACTCATCCCTCTGTTCCACACACATCTCAGTGAGGTTTTTTTATTCAGGGTTTTCACATGCATAGATCCTCTGGCAGAACAGATCCCAGCTGTCCAGTGCTTTTCCTTGCTACACGGCCTCTAGTCTGCAAGAGGGAACACAATGTTTTTACAACAGGCAGTTTTAAAAATTATTTTCTTCTTTGGCCGTCTGCTGGCAGTGCAGCATTTTTGTTCTTTATAGTAGGTTTTAAGTCCTTTGGTGGTAAGGAAACTTTTTTTATTTATTTAATAAAAACTGGTTTGATACCAACTTAGGATATAAGCATGACTGGTACCTGTCTCGTTGTCTTCACACATGTAAGCATAATCTTTAGGCAACTAAAAAGTAAACTAGCAGTTCTCTAAAACTGTTACTTCCCTGAATCCTTATGTAAATTCTACAATATGTACTCATACAACTAGAGCATTTTTCATTAATAAATCCTTAACTTTCCTACAAGTGCAGTTCCTTCTAATTATATATTTGTATTGCCCGTGCAATTCTGAACTAATTAGATTGCAACTAAATTTATCTCTTTCATACTTTCTAAACTCAATAATTGTTCTTGCAACAATCAATACACATTTAATTAATAGGAAAATAATTGGCTTATTAAATGAAAATTACTTTCCCATGTTTTGCTGAGTGTTTGCATTGAAACGCCATTTTTCATCTCCTGCAGTACATTTAAATTTGGAGATAAGGAAGATAACTCCCTAGGCCATTTTCCAGGTTTGGAAATCAGCAGAACTTCTGTGCATGCATGAAATTAAACAGTAGGCCAGGATACAAAACATTTAATCACATTCCTCAGATGTAAATCAGTCCATCCCCTGCTTCCCTAAAATCACTGTTACACTTCAGCCTAATTTGGGAGAAATCTCAGTTTTCAAAGGATCTCAGTTTCTACAGATTTGTGGAACATGCAAAAGTATTTTCTCTGGCTTCTGTGTCAAAGGAGTTAAGCTATCAAGAGGAGCTATAAATTTTGTAACGAGGAAGGGAAAATTTCGCAGCATAATAAACATCATAGGGCTCAGTCATGAGGCAAAAATCCCCAGAAACTTAGATTTCACCAGACTGCTTGCTAGTGGAATTGTTCTTAATAAGGAAGCCATCAAGTAGTATGAAATTTTTTTGTGTGTGATGGAAACTAGCAATCTAAGACTACATTACAGGTCTACTTGGTTTCCACAAATATTAACCACACGAGTTTTACTATTAAAATCACATACACCACATAAGCAGTAGGTGGGCTCGAGTAGGCAGATTGTTGTAGGGACCCATACGAGTCCCAAGCATAACAGTAACCTGAGGTAATGCTGCAATATCATTAAGAGATTCAAATTTAATCTTGGTAGGTTTGAAATGTAGTCATATATACTCACTTTTATCCACAAGGGAAGCAGCTGAGAACATGAATTAGGAAACTGCAGTTCTTGACCTTTCCCTGGATTGGTTTCTGGAACTTGTAGGTACATCCTCACACATGTTACTGTTTCTGGCAGAAATGAGATCACCATCATTACTTAATATTGAAAACACAGAAGAATGTTACAAGTGAAAATATGTCCATAATTCAATATCCCAGTTTCATTACTATTACCTTCTTTTTTCCAGTATTTGCACAGATGTTGAAATCAATACTGTTTTTTCCTAATATTAGTTTTCAAATTTTAAGTATTGTAGCAATATTTATCAACTTGGTGCCATTCTGATGTTTTACTTTATATGAAGTCTAGACATGTCAGAAATAAATAAATAATAAATCAATTTTAAAGGTATTTGGCGATATGAATCAATAGCATGCAGTTACTATGTAAGCCTGGCACTGTTCATCAGCCTCCATTGCCTACTTTCAGAGAGGGGACAGGCTGAGTCTTCCTCAGTCTTTCTCAGCCACCAAATCTCATTGTCCATCTTCGGTTCTTCTGTCACTCTACCACCGTCTCTAATATTTTTTCCTTTCTCAGATTAATATTCAGTCTCTCACATTGAGTCCCTAAATCTTCAGTAATTAATTTCTTTGGAGTTACTACACAATACAAGAATTCAGACTCATCTACTCCCTACAACATGAGAGCAAGATATATATACCTTGAAAGGATATACTAATTTAAAAACTTACCTAAGAGATCATTTCAGTATTTCTTGCTACTTAAAACAATTAATTCAAAGGACAAATTATAGTGGAAATTTGTTTAAGAGTTTTACTCAAGGCAATCTAGATTACTTTTGACCTTTAACTCACCATTTTTCAGCACAAATTTTCCAGCTGAGAAGCCAGAAAGGAGGACAATTTGTTTTTCCAAAATAAATTATTTCTAGGCATCCTTTTCTAAAATATATTTAGTCTTTATGACTTTTTGTTCTAGTTTAGGATGAAGTGATAAATAAGAACATATCATTTCAGGATGAGATTTATCAGCCAGCTCTATGAATACAGATATTTTGGAAACTATTATTCAAAGTTTCCTTACATTTCAGTGAAAATGAAACTGGAGTAGGCTTATGGGGAGACAGGCTGAATGACACAGGTGCTTTAAGTGTTGGAGAAATAAGTTGAATTAGAACTGTTTTTCTCTCCCTCAGTAGCAGCAGCTGGTATAAAAGCTAATCCTCTGATCAGTTCCACATGCTTTCTACTAGCACATCCCATAGAGAATAATATCTTTAAACACAAATGAAACAGGCTGCATTCTTGTCTTGTCCATTATTTACATAAAAATAAAACTAGTCCTTGGTATTTTATTTGTTGTGCTAAGCTTCAAAATGGTACTGTTTTTCACAGGCAAGAGATGCGCTCACATTTCCAAGAGATGTGATAACTTGGATCAAGTGACCGTTAAGAGGCACACCACTGCATCAGGCCACACAATGGGGAAACATGCATTTTGGAGGTGTGAGATTAAGATACTGTGAGCATAAGATCAAAGAGTACCTTGGTTCTTATGACAGAAAGATCAGAAGAGAGCCTGCAGCAAGGAAGATTTGTGTTAAATAAAGGTCCTCGATACTAGGCGCACATTTCCTAGCTGCCGTGAAACACTCCCGCTCCTCCTCAGCTCTGGGATGCCGTGCGCCAAATAGAGTTGGATCAGCTTCCCAGCCACTCCTACCAGCACGCAGTATTCTGGGGGAAGGAGAGACGCTGTGAACAGGAGAGTGTGTCCTTTGATCTGCAGGTATTTTGAACCATTCAGCTAGACAATAACTTTGATTACGTATATATATACACACACACATATAACACCATACTTATTTTTTAGCTCTCTAATATCTCTCTTTCTGCAGTTCCTCTTCTTGCTGAGATATTCCTATACAATTGCTAAATAGTGTAAATTAAGAAGAAAAACAACTTACCTTCAGAAGCCTCTAGACATCCATATTTTCAAATGGAAGAAGAATTTTGATTTTATGCTCCCTGCCACAGATCCATCAGTTTTCATAATGCACAGTGATGAAGACATCCAGGTTTCTTCTCTCAAGACAGGCTTTGGAACTGAAGGTCTGGCTGCTGCTATATTCAATTCTCACTGACTGCAAAAGTAGGAATTAGCTAAAATAAATCTGATAGGTACTACTGGTCCATCAAGGTCAAGGCAAATAAGCCAAGCAGGCAAAGCTCATGGAAAGCAGTTTAGGCAAATCAAGAGAAAATAAAATGCACGTTACATCTTTGAATAACATTGCAGGTGGTAATTGCCATAAGGTGCTAAAAAGACCTCGTTTTCCCTATTAAACTTGTTTAGAATAGCTAAAATTCTTAACTCTCTTTATTTAAACTTATTGGAATATTTAGAATTAAGAGTATTTTTTTTATGAAGAGAGGATGCAGCTTTGAAGGCCTCATCCTTCCTGTATTTTTATGCTCCGTTTTTATTTTCTCAGGTAGACGTATTTTACCCAGGATTTACCTAACACTTATTTAAAATGCCTCCATTCATTTATCATTCCTTCATGACTGATGAATGGGTTAATTAAGTGCCCTTTATTATCATCAGCCCACAGGTAATGCCATTCAATATACTCTTATTATTAATAATTATATACAGTATATTTTCTAGGCACTCACTTTAACAAAGTAAATGTTATACACTAATGTAAACCTCTCCAAACTCACTGATTATCTAGTGACCATTTCTTGAATTAATGAAACTTGCACCAATTTTTTTCTTATTTGTGGTTTTGCTCTTCTTACACATACTAAAGATTTGTTTCTTCTATATTTCTTAAGCTGCTTATAGTCAGTACTATTCAACAGCAACAATGATATTGACCATCTCCAAAGAAAAACGCCCTTAGCCTAAGATTTTATAGATTATGATCGGTTATGTGTAATATCAGAAAGCTCACATTTAAGAAAATGTCCTCATTGACTGCCGCTATAACTTTGTATACCCTTCAACAGCTCATTATATTCTGTACAGCTGTGCAAGAACTTAGTCATTATCAGAGAGGAAATAGAAACATATGCCCTGAAGTATGTGCCTTTTATTAAAAACAGTGACATCATCATCTGGCTTTCTTCAGAATTCATCACTTTCCTTGGACATCTGATAAAGGATGTTAAAAAGTATTCAGTTGCTTGGTGATAGAATGCTTTATTAATAAAGCCAGTCTTTATATGCTCAGCTTTAAATATTAGCGTTGTCATCTGTGTACTGCATTCTTCCATATGAAGCAAAGTTTAGAGATGCTAGAATTTGAAGAAATTCAAGTAGATATATTTTAACAATAGTTCATATTTAGACTTACAGACTCCACTCTGTGATAACTATATAAATAATTTTTAAAAAACTTGAATATCTTCCTATTTTGAAGGCAGAGAAAGTAAAGCAGAAACATCATGTTCAAGGCCAGACCTTTTAACTAGTGTCTAAGGCTCCACATCTCAGATCAAAAAGGACAGATACAATCACTTGTATGATAAAGAAAATGTTGTTGCTTACCTTTGGATATTATTAAATGCTAGCCCTCTCATAAATTAAGTGTGGTGGAAGAGGCAGATGGATTAGATTCTCTTCTGGTGTATAGGTCTTATTAACTTCAGTATTGATTTTACACCAACTCAGGATACGACCGAATGCTTTTAAAATAATGCATTACAGTTCAACTGTCAAAATGCATTCTTCTAAACAAAATAACATTCCATTTTGAACAGATGGACAAAGCTTTCTTTTATGTGGAACAAAAGAAAAACTTCAATTAAAATGTTCAGAACTGCAGGCATCAACAAGTAAAGAGACACTTAAAGCTGTTTAGTCTAGTTTTATCTCAAAAGGCATTCATTCTCCAGCAGCTCAGTTCTCACCAGTATGCCAGAAACAAATTGTCTCACCTTGGTTTCAATAGAACAGCACCTTTCTAATTCACACAGGCATAGCAATTATTTCCTCCTACCATCTAAGAGTTTTAAAATGAATAACCCAATTATCCAGAATTATAGGGTAACTTGGTCTGTGGGTTTTCATTCAGCATGCAAACAAACAAACAAAAAGCACACACAAAAAACAAAGCAGCGAGGGGGCACAGGCATGAATCTGCAGTCATGCACAGCTTAAAACTGAAACAGAAGCAAAACTTCTGCCTTTCCTTATCCTTAGCAGGTAGGATAGGAGAAACAAATTATGTATGTCTTGGATATCTTTTCATGCAGTTATTTGGAATGCTTTGAACCTCTGCAGGTAGTTAAATACCTTTAAAAATACAGTTTATGTCAATATTTTGCATGACTGTAGGTATCTAAAAGTCCTCACGTTAGGGGAGCAGCAAATAATTTAGCTAATAGAAAGACTAACTAATCTAAGAACTAGGATAAATATTTTCTACGATAACTCCAAAACTGGTACCTCCTGGCAATAAGAATTACTCATTGATGCATTCCTCGGAGCATGCAGCAGCAAATCCACAGTATTCCACCAGATCCACAAGAACTCGAGAGGAGGGAGGGAAGGGATGGCAGTTTGTATATACATGTATATATACAACCTAACTCTGGTTACCACTGCAGAACATCCAATAACCTCTCAGCAGGGCTTATTATCCTTTAGCTCAGTGCTATACTAACAGAGTCACTCAGAATGATTTTCATTCAGAAGCCAACTAACATCAGCCTGCAATGCGTAGTGTAAACGTAGTGTTTGTTCCCTAAAGTCCAATTAAGTCTCCCAAGCAATTACAGAAGAACATGGGAGCTGAACATTTTTAAGCAGTATATCTTTACTCCTCTCCCAGTTTTTAAACATAAACACAGGTATTTTCAAAGGGTGATTTCCAGCCTCCCTCCCCAGAACTGCCTTTAAAAAAAATGGACAGAGGAATGCAGTGGCATGGGCTGTGTGGCTATTAGAGTGTTTTTAAGGTGTTGACAGGGTTTTTACAGAAAAACAGTTAAATTAAGTCCCTCTTTGCTGTCTACCAACAGGTGGGATTCATTAGATAAAGATTTTTCATTTGTTGGCATTTTAACAAATTGCAATTTCAAGTCTTTTAATTAAAACATTAAAGTAGAAAAAAATAAAATAGCTCTCATGGGAATAACCACATTTCATTATTTATGTAAAACCAGCACTTTTATAAATATTGGATTGGAGCGATACATCCCCATATGTCAAGGTTTTTGTTCATCTGAATAGTCACTAATTATTACTAGAATTAGTTGTGATCTATTTTGATCCTAACAAGAAACAAGGCAATTAATGCCAAAAATTAATTCCAATTGGGATTGATTTACCATAGTGGCTGTAATTTTCAGCCTTAGATCATAATATCAGCTGCAAAAAGGGGAATTCATCAACTTGAAAGATGGTTTATTTTCCCAGTCAGTTTCCTCTTCTGTTTCGCAAACATTCAACAGAGTCATTGATGAAGCAACACTTCTAGCAACCACTGTTTGCTTTCTGCAAGCTGCCTTTGCCAAACAGCACTGATCTGGATTTGCTACCATTAAAGCATGCCCTGGGTGCAGGCACCAAATCTTGTCCAGAGAATTGTCTCTGCTGTTGAAGAGGAGATTTAGGAATCTGTAGGCACCAATATTTTTAATTTAGAGTTCCTAGCTGCCTCAATTCATTATCAGGAGATGCTCAGAAACATCTCAGCCTGAGGAGCTCAGCACCCATCCCATGCCCTGCAAGGCATGAAAAGCCACAGGCTGTACATTCTTCTGCCTACCCCACCTGCAGCACCTGCACCAGTAAGCACTCACACCTGAAACAACACTCCCCTTTAAGCAAGGGTTAGAACAGTACCTCACCTGGAATAAATTTCTCTGTTCAAGGAGATTCAAACCTTTGCTCCAACCCTTTCCGTTTGCTTTATGAAGCAACACCTCATTATGTAATATATACACAGTAATGGACTGACACAGAATGAGTAGGACATTTCTGCTGTGTAAGGCAAGTGACTCCACTAGTAGGTTATGTGGTTGCATTCATTTTCTTTCAGTGCAAATATTAAGAACAGTTCACATGTTCAGACACAGGAATAACTAGGTCCTACTTCTTGGACAAAAGGTAATCTCCTTGCATGTTACTGCAGTAAAGCATCTTGACATGTCAACCACCTCAGAGTTAGCAGAGGTATGTCTAGCCTGGCACTGAGGTGCAAGGTGTAATGGATAAGTGCCTAAGTCTCTCCAGAAACAGTAGACACTGAACTCCAAGTATTTATATACCTAGAAGTTACTTACAATCAAATACTTTCCCTTCCTTGGAAGACCTATCAGTGTGTCCAGCTTTTCAGTCCTGTTATTGCTACAAAATAGCTGAAAATCATTCTTATCTAATAAATAATAGTAGTAATATACACATATATCAAGTTGCACATAAATATCCAGGGAACAATGGCCATTATAGTTCAGGAATAAAATTAAAAAAATACAACATATGCTATGTATAAAACAAGAACCACATGCAAAAAAATATTCATAATTTTCAGATTTCCACTTTAGAGGTTTTGTAGCTAAACTCCAGGGATACAATAACTGATCCCTTCAGACCTATTCAGAAAACTATGAACTATTTCTGAACTGACACTTCAGTATCAGATTTTTTTTATTATTTTTTACAATATATAGTAATTCATTGTCTGAGTCTAAGAGTTTACTGTCCGATTCTAAACCTGAAAAATCAGAGTTCTGGTAGCTGGAAAAAATCATGAATTTCACTGCCTGATACTTGGTTTTCCCTTCTATCTTCACACAAGTTGAAGAGAAAGAAAAAACTCTTATAATTTTTTAGTAGCATTAATAGCTGAGTCTTTTGCAGATAACAGCAGAAAAGGGGTTGGTTTCTTTTTTGGTGTTCTTTCTTCCTTGTTTCCATTTTCATCTTCTGCAACTAAAGCACATGCTTTTATCTACATCAAACTGTTTCCCTACTGTTAGGAAACTCAGGGAACATTTCCAAATTCTTCTCAGCTTCCTTAATGAAACTTGTCAAACGTAGATGAGCATCCCTACGGGAAACAGACATGTCTTTATGCAAGGTTAATATTCTTCTAACTTCCTTCAGAGTCAGTCATGTTGCTACTACCGGCCTCGGCAATTTGAGTGAGGTCTTACTAGCATTGATGGATTACTCCAGCAAAATCCCTTCTAGTTAAAAGCATTTGAAAGACACCCAAGGGGAGAAATAGCATTAAAAGAGATTTATTTATTTATTACTGGGCAGGGACTCCCTCAGAAAGAAGTAAATCAAAGATATCTCACACAGTCTTAGGAAAGATGAAAAGACAATGGAATGACAAATTTCCCATGGCCCTTGAATCACAAAACCCACTAGTTTGAAATAGAAAATCATAGTAGATTATTTACGGATGATCATCACTTCAGGATGCTTGCAGAACAGTGAAAAAGGACCATGTGTATTTGTAAGAGTGACTGCCCTAGAGCCTGTATGTAGACTCTACTCAAGTAAATGTTTAAATACGCTTGCTTAACTTACACAATTATGTACTTGCAGGACAAAGATTATAGTCTAATGCAAAACACCACTACTGTGGAATGTGAAGTTAAATCAAAATAAGCCCCTCTTATTTGTTAAACACAATAAAATAATTACCATAGTAAGTATTTTAGGCTTAGTGAAAATGGTGCTAACTTGACACAATCTGGATTTTAGGAGCATGTTCTTAAATAGGGAGCTTGTACAACTGTAACATTATCCAGACATTGCAGCAAAATATAGTATAATTGGTGGGTTTCAACTAGGCCACATAGTATTTCTCAGGAAGACTTTGTTATGCTATCTAAGCTCCCTGTGAGGTCATTGAAGTCTTTCCATTGATTTCAGTAGGAGATGAAATGGATCCATCTATAATAGCTTTGACCTTTTAGAAGGTTGGGAGCCAGTATTGCACAAGAATAATCCACAGCCAAAGAATATCTATAAATCACTTTTTTCTAATGCAGCCATCTGCTAGAAGGTAACGTTCCTGAATGAAAATGTAAATATGAAATCCTTCTCCCCTCAGAGTTAATAGTAAGAATTTTCTCTTGCAGCAGAACTGGACAAACTCAAGACAGAAATCAAAGCCATAGGTCTCCCATAGCTTACAGGGACTGAGAGGATAGCATGCTAAACATACATCAGTGTCTGTAGCCAGTCTCATACAACTGACTAACACCACATCCATCTGCCTTAGCTTCAACGAGCAGGTCAGTGGATGACTCAGGGTTTGAGCCTGGTTTCTATAACAACTCATCAGCTCTGTCACAGCCTCTAAACATAGTGCCATTAAGCCTCAGACTGAGCATAGTAACTATTTCAAAACACCAGCATTTTCTTCCAGATGGAGACCTCAGTTTTCAGTTTTTCTATACATACATTAAAAAAAAGTCTCTCCTTAAATAGGACTGATTTTTAGAGAAGTCAATAAAATTTCAGTCGCAGACAAGCAGCCCAGAACACTTCTCAAAATTTTGTAAAAAGCTTCAGTTTCCCAAGCAGATTTAAGAAAAAAGAAAAACCCCGTAGAATTGTTAAAATTAAACCTGAACTAATGAACTTATAGTGATGGTGATACCAACAAAGACTGTACTTATTACCAGGTGCACGGTATACTTAGTGTACTTGACTCTGTGCAGTAACTAAATGGCATTGTTTGTTGTGTTCCCTTAAAGACTACAGCTGGGTACCACCTGGAAACACATAGCCATTGAGGGCAACCAAGCATCTGCTCCCATGTGCCACAGATCCAAGGAAATAAAAGGGGACAAGGAGGAAAGGCAGGGAGAGACAGGAAAGGTGTCTAAAGATAAAGCAGGGACCAAAAGCCATATGAGAGGAGCAAGGGAAAGCCAGTCTTTGCAGAGTATGAAAATAAAGTGCAAAGAAGCCAGCATGGAGTGAATAGCAATCTGGAAAGGTTTTAAATTATAGAATGAGAATAAATATGAAACTTGGTGCCCACCAGACAAATCAGCATCGCTATAATGAGATTTACTTACAACTATTTTCAATTTGCTTTTTCCAGAGCTGCAGCTTCTCTGTATAAAAGGATGTCTTCTGTTTTGGTCTACTAGCTTTTCTGAGTCTTTCTGGAATTCCTTTAACTATGCTTATGATATTAAAAAAGGTAGAAATAAACTGGTCTTGCTTCTCTTCAGATTCAGTCCTAGAAAAGCAAACCAGGGAACGTAATCTCTTATTCAATTTACGCTGCTAATTCCTTATGTTGATGCCCTCTGCATCCACTTCCAAAGTGTTACACCTCTTTCCTTTAAATAGCTCATTCGTTTTTACCCCATTTTTAAGTTAAGACAAAAAATCCTGAAGCCAGGACCAGCTTCACAGATCTGTACAGATTGCCTTGGTAATCATATTTATAGGTCGAATGAAGTTTTCAAATAGCTAAAGTATCACTTATATATAATTTTAAGTGCATTTGATGTATGGTAGCCAAAGTAGTTACGGTGAGTTAAAAAGAATCCCTAAGCGCATATCACAGTCCCTTTATCGGATGTTATGAACACCAATTTCCCATAAACTTCAGGGGCTTGCAAATGTCACAACAATCTCATCACATTGAGAGAAAAATTCTGTTGAGACAATGTGTTTGAGTGTCATGATGAAATGAAACAATAACTGTGACAGTCTAGAAACCTGCTCCTACTATATAAGATTACTGCAACAAACCTACTGGAATGGAGTTTTATGTGAACTACTCACTTGAACATCAAAACTAGTTTGAAATTATATAGAAGTATGCAAACCTACAAAATCAAAACTCTACAGCTACTTGCTCTAACAACCACAAACACTTGAACTATTTTTTTCTTTTTTATATATTAAGACAAAAGTCCATCTTGTGATGATAGTAAATATTATCTGCTGTTCAGTCTAACTAGAAAATAATTTTTCATCCATAATGAACTAATGACATTCATATATTTTTGCAGCACCCTTATGTTCAGCTTCAAAACTGAATGTCAGCGTCTACCCAACAAAAACATCACACTTTGTAAACAGATCCCTCTGAAGCAATATATATACACACACACATATATATATCATTCTAGAGGGAAAAAAGCTTACCTAGAAACTGTCAAGTTCTCTAGAAACCAAGCTGTAGAGGAAAGTCCTGGTGTTAGCACGTTCTTCAGTCCAGTGAAGCTCTCCTTAAAGATGGTCTGGTTCTCAGAGAGAGAAAAATTGTACTGCACCTAAAAAAAAGATCCACAGAAAAAAATCTGGGAGGAAGGAAATTCCAACATTAGGTATAACTTTTAAATAAATAAATAAATCCTTTCTCTACTCCCTTAATGAAAAGCAAGGCAACAGGGCTCCTATGACAGCTCTAGAAAGAGTTGCCAGCTGTAAGAAAGAAATTATTATCTCCCCAAACTAATTACTGGCAGTTTCCAGAAGAATTAATAGCTAAATTTTACAGTTACAGCATTCTCTTGCATCTTGTATTTCATCTGTGCCCAAGACAAAAGGATTATTCGAAATGTCAATGTAAATAGCTTTGCCTTTATTTACTTTCACACCAAAATAATCTGAAAAGGGCATGGAAAGAGTGAAACTGCAAGTGAAGAAATATACCTTAGAACAATACTTGGAATCATTAAATTCTGATCACTTTTTCTCTGCTGATCATTCTGAACTGGACCTTAGCTCTTAGAATCGCAGAACAAGAATATTTATTGCTAAGTGTGCCTGTTCTTATTCTGTCTCAAATCATTAAAAGAGTTGTTAAATTTGACTTATGGGTTGAATATATTTATGCCCCTTGTGCGTACTTAACAGGTAGATCCTAGGACAGCATGGAGGATTATAAGTTTCTAAATAATCTTCTCATTTTTCAACTGATAAATTAACATCTAGAAGTCCTTAATAAGCATGGAAAGCCCTCTGTTGTTCTTTGCTTTGAGGGTTTTCTTTTGTTTGGTTTTTTTTTTGGTTTGGTTTGGGTTTTTTTTGATATGGTTTGATTTAACAATTCAGCCCCACCCTTTCATAGCTGCAAAACAAAAGTTCTGAAGAAGCTTGTTTATATACCTCAGCATGCAATTGCTTAGATTTTTTGCCAAAGATTTACTTTATTTTTCTGTAAAGCCAATCTTCCAATTCTACTTGCAAAATACCAAAGTATTTTAAAAGCAATAATGCACAAAACTGAACTCACCTGAGGTTTTTGTCTTGAAATGTTACCCTCTGTTGTATCTGTGTCTATTTTTGATGTTTCCACTTTTATCATCTTCAGTATTAGGAACCAGTTTTCGAAATATGAGAGGTTCTTTTTCTGCTTCATTCGTGAACCTAACTACATGAGTCTACTCACTTATACTGGAGGAACTTCATCCTGCTACATTTATTGGATGCGTACATGTGACACCAGATGCAACTAGCAGAAAAATATTCTTTTTTACTGTACACTAAATGGAAGTGATACTTCATATAAAGACAAGGAGGGGGAAAAAAAAGAAAAGAAAAAATACTTACTTGAGCTGTTGTAATCTTATACTCTCAGATATCATTATTTTCTTTAGAGGCATAATTATTACTAGGACTTTGTTTACAAACACAGCTACTGTCTCAGATAGTTTAAAATCTGATTAGAGATAGTGAGAAAGTGAAAGATAAATTAAAGAATAGAATAACCAGTATACTGTTTCCTTTGAAACATATTTCTGGGGTAAAGAGCACTTGCATGACATGGAATTGTGTTCTCCAGGGAAGATGATGGGAGTTACTTATACCCAACTCAGGATTATTATTACTAGTCAAAGCTTACAATAAGAGAAATCTCAAATTGTTTTCTAGTTCCTAGTGTTTAACCCTATAAACCACAGGAATTAATGGTTGCACTGGTAATTGGAATGGGAGAAAACCTTTAGAACATTAGAATTTTACAGAAACAATGACCTTAAGACCAGAACATTTTCTGGGCATTAGTGCCAGACAGCCACATCTAATTCAATTAAAGCAACCCCCAGTCCAATTAAGTATGATTTATGGGGTTTAATGTATCTATTTTGCATATTTGTATTTTATATATTACTATATTTCAGCAATTAGCATTTTTTTTTTCCAGTTTCCTCTACATATAAATTCTTTTGACATCATCAGAAACAAAAGTCTCAATGGCCCAATGCTCATGCGCCTTTTTACATTGCAACTTAAAGGAACAGAACTTAAAGCCCAGTGGAGTGAAATTAATGTAATTAAATCCGTCTTCAAGATGGATGTAACCCCCATCTTCAAGAAGGGGAAAAAGGAAGACCCTCTGGACTCGCTGCAACAGCTCCATGTCCTTCTTATGTTGGGGGCCCCAGAGCTGGATGCAACACTCCAGGTGGGGTCTCATGAGAGCAGAGTAAAGGGGCAGGAATCACCTCCCTCAACCTGCTGGCCACGCTGCTTTTGATGCAGCCCAGGATGCGGTTGGTCTTCTGGGCTGCAAGCAGGCACTGCCGGCTCATGTTGAGCTTCTCGTCAACCATCACCCCCAAGTCCTTCTCCTCAGGGCTGCTCTCAATCCATTCTCCACCCAGCCTGTATTTGTGCTTGGGATTGCACCAACTCACATGCAGGACCTTGCACTTGGCTGTGTTGAACTTCATGCGGTTTGCACAGGCCCAGATCTCAAGCCTGTCAAGGTCCCTCTGGATGGCATCCCCTCCCTCCAGCATGTCAACCACACCACACAGCTTGGTGGTGTTGGCAAACTTGCTGAAGGCGCACTCAATCCCACTGTCCATGTTGCCGACAAAGATGTTAAACAGGACCGGTCCCAATACCCACCCCTGAGGAATGCCACTCATCACTGGTCTCCACTTGGATATTGAGCCATTGACCGTAACTCTTTGAGTGAGACCATCCAGCCAATTCTTTATCCACCAAGTGGTCCATCCGTCAAGTCCATGTCTCTCCAATTTAGAGACAAGGATGTCGTGAGGGACAGTGTCAAATGCTTTGCACAAGTCCAAGTAGATGACATCAGTTCCTCTTCCCCTATCCACCAGTGCTGTAACCCCGTCGTAGGAGGCCACCAAATTTGTCAGGCATGATTTGCCCTTGGTGAAGCCATGTTGGCTGTCACCAATCACCTCCTTGTTTTCTGTGTGCCTCAGTATAGTTTCCAGGAGGATCTGCTCCATGATCTTGCCAGCCACAGAGGTGAGACTGACTGGCCTGGACTATCAGGAAAATGATCTAAAGTGCGTCTGTCTCATTTTTCTGAATAATTTCAGCATAGGAGTATTTTGAATGTGATGAACACAAAACATTTTATGGAGTGGAAAAATGTAGTTAGTTACAAATTTTCTGTGTTTTTTTTTCCACTATTTATATTTTTTAGTTTATCAGTAGCGAGCAAAGTTCTATCATCAAAAATTGAGTTCTCAGCTCTAAACATACAGCTAGGGAGCTGAAGATTCATAATGTATTTATCATGTACCTTTGCTAATAAAACAGCAGCATTTAAAAAATCCATTATCAAAACAAGAAAAGGGGAAGGGAAAAATAACTGTTTTCATAACAAAATGGATTTAAGCTAAACCCATAAGAAGCCTTATTTTTACAGGGTTTTTTTGGTAGCATTTTAGAGATTAGGACTGAATGCAAGTTTTTATGCAGGATTATATGTAAAGCTGACAATCTCACAAAAATAGTCAGAACTGTTAACATTAAAAATAAGTACTCCGAATAAGAAGTACTCCACAAACATACCCAAAATGCATACAAGTCAAGCCTTTGGCAAAAAAATAATACTGACCTCCTTAATGCAGCGGAAATAAAAGAAAAGGGATCACAGAGAAAAGGAAAACAGAAGGACGACTCATATATGGAAAGGAAAACAACAACCAAAAAATAGAAACTCTGGCCCCACTATCATGTACAATTATAAATACCACCAAAAGCATTAGTATTCTTAATGCATCCTTGCATTATATTCCAAAATTGAATTAAATAAAATTATAAAATAGGTGTTAATAACTGTAAGACTTGCATTCTGTGTTTTTTGATGTATTGTTACATGATAAAAATGCTGTTAGTAAAGCAGAAATAAATCAGGCGAGAGTTTGCTCATATTTCTGTATTTAACTTAGACAATCGTGTACACAGTATAACCTGTCACACATCTGTATGCTCAGTATAAACAGTGTAACGCCTGTTGTGAAGCAACATCACAAACTAATAAGTTGGCAAAGCAAGCAAATCACCATTCAATAGTGCTATGTCCACTGAATTCTTTGGGCATTAATATCTTATTTCCCTATAATTCCTTTTAGTAATTAATACTTTAAAATGGAAGTCTAATTTACTAGTTTTTAAAAGGTGCAAGTAGTTCATTGGCAAAAAGGATTCACAGCCAAACTAAATGGAAAATCTTGCTTCACATTCTGATAATTATCAAAGGAAAATAATCAACTGATGTTACTGTGAACAGGGCTGGACTTCTAGAAAAGTTTAAAAATGTTTCCACTTCCTGGTAGCTTCAAGCAAGACAACAACAAATCAACAACTGTCATGTTAAATAAGTACAAAGATTTTTTTTTTAAGAGTAATCTTATTCTATTGTTCTTCAGTTATTGGAACAATGATAGAATGAATGTCAGGTGAGAAATATTCCATCAACTAATTGTGTGATTTTTATATCTCCACTAGCTGTATTGACAGCCATGAGAGTAATAGCCTATGAAAGAGGGAAGAAATAGTGTTGTTTCATTGATAGGTGGAACTTTAGAAATGTCTACTTTTTAGTTCTATAGCGTGACTCTATTTTTAATCTAAAAATATAGTGCAAGTATCTGCAGTAGCCTTGGCTCTCCAGTACTTGCTAAGGTAGATATTCTTTGTCTTTCAGGAGACATTGCTGAATTGCTAACCTTTTTGGAGGATCACGTTATTTAGGTGTGCAACTCACAGCTCACTGTAGATTTTAAAAAAATTAACTTTAGAGATAAGGTTTGAAAAAGAAATAAGTTTGTTCTAGAGTCTCCTGGAAGGCAACAGGACACAAGTTATTGAGATTAATACATAGGTAACTGAGAGCAATTTTATGGCCCTCTGGCTGTTAAATATGCAGAAGGTCAAATTACACAATCAAAGGACTGCTCAAGCCTTTAAGTACATCAAATATATTAAACTTCCTGAAATGACAGCAGCTTGAGTATTATATATCTCCTTTTGCATTTACAAGATCTTGGAGATATTAAAATGTATATCATCTTTCCTGGAATAAGCCTAAATGTCACTGGGGGAACTCAAATCAGCCCTGGGAACTCTGCAACTTTTTGCTGACCATTTGAAAAGAAGAGTCAAGGGAGTCTGCTACCTGTTATCTGCAGTAAGGTATGAAGAGATTTATGACGTTAGCCTTATAAGAAGTAAGGGCGCACCAGCAAATCAATGAGATGATTGTGAATGGTGCTAAGGCTCCTGGCCCAACACCAAAAAACCACTTCATTACATATGGAGCCTTAAAGCCAAAGGTAGTTTGTTAGGCAAACAGTTACTTAAAAGATAGATTTTCCTAAATTCTTGGCTAGTAGGAAATTCTCATAAGGAATATTACTCCACTTGAAAAGGCCAGGTCACTGAAAGGCTGGATATTAGGGGAAAAAAATAAAAAAAGAAAAAGAAAAAAAAAGAAAAAAAGAAAAAAGCCTGTAAGAGCACCCAGGCTGTGTATTGGAAATATAGACTTTTGAAGTACCCTAGGGAAAAGAGGAGGCTCAGAGGTGACCTTATTGCAGTCTACAACTACCTGAAGGGAGGTTGTAGTGGAGTGGGAGTTGGCTTCTTCTCCCAGGCAACTAGTGATAGGACAAGGGGACATAGACTCAAGCTTTGCCAGGGGAGGTTCAGGTTGGACATTAGGAAGGATTACTTCTCAGAAAGGGTCATTAGACATTAGAATGGGCTGCTCAGGGAAGTGGTGGAGTCACCATCTCTGGATGTGTTTAAGAAAAGACTGGACATGGCACTTAATGCCATGGTCTAGTTGACATGGTGGTGTCAGGGCAATGGTTGGACTTGGTGATCCCAGAGGTCTCTTCCAACCTGATTGATTCTGTGAAACAGGAAAGACTAAGATGGGAGGCTGCAAACAAATAAAATCATGACACCTTTTCCTTAAAAAAAGGACCTGCACACATAGGGGTGTTTCTCTCCAATGAAAAGAAGAGAGAAATAGGGAAGAAAGAGACAAACTCTTTCCTGAGTAGTAAGACCCTGTAGTCAGAACATTGCAATAGCATAGACATGTAAATGCAAGAGCCTCCTCCAAACCAAGCAAATGTTTAGAAATTTTTCTAATTCAAGGATATCTGATGGGATTATTTCACTTTGAATTTTAACAGAATTAATTTCAATAGGTCAAATATATATGAATAACTGTAATAGTATATCATATCTTAAATCAGATAAAAAACCCTTTTCGTTTTGTGCAAGAGCAAAATTTCGATGAGACTATGTTTTTAACAACTTGTTCTGAATGCCTGAGCAGGAAGAAAACAAACAAACAAGAAAACAAACAGTACTTTTTCAGCATCTTTACAGTTCAG
The DNA here is from genome assembly GCF_013368605.1 of Nyctibius grandis. Lineage (NCBI taxonomy): Eukaryota > Metazoa > Chordata > Aves > Nyctibiiformes > Nyctibiidae > Nyctibius > Nyctibius grandis. The sequence goes on along the minus strand of NC_090663.1, from coordinate 75,278,125 downwards.
TAGTTTCAACAGTAATGTTCCAGTTGTTTAAAGTAAACCCTGATTACAAATTCTGTACTATTTAATCCCAAATTATGTCTACTTCACAAATGAACCAAAGTTAATACATTTACTGTTTCACGTGAGCCAAAGCAGCGTCAGATCAGTTTTGTCCCTTTTGATTTCTGCCTTTGACTGCAGAATTATTAACAAATTGCCTTGAGGTATACCTTTCCTTTTAATAACATGCAGAAAATACAAACCTTCAAGTGTAGTTATTGTTCAGTATTATGTAGTAGAAGAGACATAGCACATAGTTATTAAATTGTCAGACATTAAAACATGCACAAATCATAACAAATCTCATAAAATGCTGTGCACCAGCCAAAGTTTACAACTTCAGGATAAGTTCCAGGAGACAGTAACATCTAAATGTCAGAGACCCAATTGATAACCATCTGCGTGCATGAAGATACACACAAAATAACAATAATGAAGGAAATTAGGGAAGGTATCATGTGATCAGTGACAATGTGCAACTTCAAGCATACCTCACAGCAGCTGCAAACGAAATTAGCTATGGACCTAGTAAGAAAGAACAGTTCATCTACCCAGCAAGATTAATCAATTAAAACAATTTAACCTGCTTTAGCAGGTCCTAAAAATAACCTGTTCTTCAAATGTATATGAACATTATATTGCCTTATGCTACCATAAGGAAGGAAATTCTTATCCAGGACAGAGCTTTTGAGCACTATGGACATTAAACGCCACATAGTATAAGCCTGTATACATTATAAAGAAGACATTATACATTATAAGTGTATGCGCATGTATACACAGTAAATAATGTTATAAAGAAATGAAGAGAATACATGCAATAGCTATTTAAGGTTAATTATAAAATACTTTATTCTACTTAATTGTTTCAAAGTATAAGGAATATTCTGGAAAAATTGGAATAATCAAAGCTAAATCCTCAACACAGAGAATCATTTGAGGCATCAGGCAGCAAGTTATGAACATATTCCAGCTTTTACTCAAGCTTCTGGTTGCATATTTCCAGACTTGTCATGCACTACTTTGGACACTCTTTTCAGTCTTTTTTAGGAAAAGACACTGTCTCTTATCAGTGGTACAGAAATTCAAACATTCAAGCAACTCCAATCAAATCTACAAGAGTTTACCATCTAAATTGCTTTATGAATCAATTCTTACGTAATTTAAATTTTACCAAAACATTTTTCATTTATGTTATTCAGGGAAGCAACACTCTGGAAAATGAACAGATACCAGAAAAAATGAGGAAGAGAGCTGTTTGAAATCAGTGTTGCCTCAAAAGCAATAGCCTAGAATATTCTAAAAAAAAACAAAAACAAAAAAACCCCAAAAACTACCTCACCAACATTCAACAACATAATTTAAATAGCAGTTTCCTCATGCGTGTGAAGTGCAGGGGTACTGTGACAATTCCTTCCCAGCTCTTAGCTAAAGCAGGGAATTAGAATACACTTACTTTTTCTGCTAGTCACTGATCTAGCCTACAAGATGTAGCAGTGTCTACTCTTCATTCGCAGTATTTTAATGAGGGTTAACATCCCAGACCCAACAACCATAAGGCCAGGTGAGGGTCACAGAGAAGTACTGTCATTCAGGAACACAGTCTGCTTCTAAACAAAAGACATGTGACAGTGACAAGAGAAATTTTGTCCCTCCCTACATATAACAACTTGTATTGCAGTGTGTGTAGCAATCTTCAGCATCAGAACAATTCACACAGCCAGACACAGACAGCTTCTTTGTCACAATTTGAAAGTTCTAGTTACAAGCAACATTATAAACATTTATGTAGATTTATTTAGATAACTATTATTTTTTTTTTAAAAAAGACAAGTATATAAAAACATGTATTCCTTTGTTCAGAATGTGAATTCTTAAGTTATACACTGACAAAACATTACTTTATCAAAGTACTGAAGAGCCAGGGAAATAAACCACAACGGTCATTGTGCCTCTTTTGACATCAGATTCTTTTAAAGAACCTCCAAACACGTTGACATTACTAAAAAATTTAAAAGGAAAACGTAGAAAACAATCTCAATTGCAAATGGGCGAAGAGGAAAGTTTTAGTCTTCAAATAAAGTGTTTGGACCCAAATATTATTAGCAGTTGGCATTACCAACTCTTAAAAAAAAAATACAATAATGAATTGACCAGCTAAAAATGCACGTCTATGCGTGAGACACCTACCTTGTTGGCTTGTATCATCCCCAAAGATAATGGTACCTGAACTTTGCACAGTCATCTTCCAACAAGGAACAACAATTAAAATATGCTTTTAGATTTAATCCATCTTAACCAACACATTCTGTTAATTAAGTAGACATATATAATTAATTTTTTATGTAGGCAGCCGCTTATTCATACCTTGTTTATAGTGAAGATGGAAATCATGAATATTCAAGTGTTTTAGCTCTTTTTCTGCTTCTTCTGTATTTCAAGTTAATAGTAGTGCACTGTGCAGTACCTACAAATACAAGTAGTCTCATGAACATTTGAAAAATTTATGACCGTGGGCTACATCTAATAAATAAATAAAAACAAGTAATTTTCACAGTTTGCCCCAAATGTATCCACTTATTTTTATGCATGACTTACAGTGTAGATTCTTCCTATAAAGAAAAAGTAAAGCTTAAAAAAAACTACAGATACATGCTGGCATGAGGATAGGACTGAAGAAAACAGATTTATGAAATTTAAGAATTCCAAAACTGTTGTTTTTTCTCACCTTGAGTTATTCACATGCCTATTATCAGTAGGTTATATGGGAAGAGAGGTTTTATTCCATGCCCACTGTTTATTAAGCTATCTCAAACCAGCAGTAATTATAGTTAGCTAGAAAAAACCTGCATGTTATGGAGGTTGTGAAACAGAGCCCTGTCCCAGTATCTGAGCAACTAGCAAGGAAGAAAGAGAATATAGTTCAAGTCCTGCCTGACCCCTCACTATTTTGATGATAAACTTCAGTAGTAAAGGACCACTTTTCTGTGTGAATCACCAGATTTCCCCACTCAATCCCAGGAACTGAATGATATTTTACAAATTTGTATACAGTAAACTACATTTGTCCTTTAAGGTTTTGCACAAATTTCTTTTTCTCAGTTTCTCCATGGTTAAGAAATTGAACAGTAAGATGATCATGATTCTTTTTTTCTAATTTTAAAGCATTTAATAATTGTGTGTTTACAACCATATGGAAGAAAAAATTGCATATGTGGTTAGACATTCACTTTCAACAAAGCTGTCAGCCTGCCTTGCAAAGGTCGAATCACTAATAGGAAATACCAGACAGCAGAGGAAGTCATTGCACGCATCAGTCATCTCATCAAAATAATGATACAAATTGCAATATGTCCATTTTATTATATCACTGTTATTCATTATTAGTACATGTTTTTAAGTTCAGTTGGCAACAGCCTGGGGTTTTTTTACCTTACTATGTTTTCATAGACTGAGAAAAAGCAACCTTATTCTATCTGTAATCACTAGTTTTCTATTTCTTACCAGGGAGACCATAGTCTGCATGTCATTTCTGGGGAAACTGTTTTTTAAACCAGAAAATATGTGTATAAAGAGAGTAGATTCATGCCAAGCCCAGAACACAGAACTCTGTTTAGTTTAAGGCAGCAAGTCCCACAGCAGCAGGAGGTACTGAGCTTATTCCAACACACTTGGAAAAGCTACAAAGATGGAATACGCTTAGTAACTGGCTTTTACAAATCATGTTCAACACAACTACTACACCTCCTTTACTACTCACTGCAATTACTGACTGCAATCATAAGTTTCTCTGTTTTGCACATGGTCCATCTCTTTCAGCATTCAAAATCAAGAACTTTACAGATGTGAGCAGTGGAAGCTAGACCCAAAGCAAAAGTTTTCCAAGCAGTAGCTTTTCTTGTTTCAATCTAATAGAATGCAGCTATTGCTATTTCCATATGTTCCAGTGATTGCCTGCATCCTTTACTAGCAAAAAAAGAATGTTTTCCCATCCCCATATTATGTTTCTTTATTTAAATATGTACTCAACCAAATCCCACAAACAAACAATACATACTTTGGTTTGCAAAGAGCTGATTTTTCTGTGTGAATTATAATAAGGAGTAAGAAAAAAGCAGTCTAAATACAAGTGAACACAATGCAGAGCCAAAAAAAAAAGCTAACATGTTATCTTTTCACTTCTATTTTAATACTGTGTTTTATGCAGGTAATAAAAGGACATACACGAAGTTTGTTTAAATCTAATTAATGTAACATTCTGTTACCTTTGGAACTGCCATTTTAAGGTAAAAACTTATACAAGAAAACTCCAGGGAAAAGGTTTGTCGTTTTAGTAAAGCCATCCCACTGATTTTTTTCATGTTTGTGATGCAAGATTTTTCTCTCTCAAATATCTCTGTAGGCAGTAGCAAACTTGTGAAAAGACAGAGTTTGCAAAAGCTTGACATGGTAGTCTACTCATTCTGATTTAGGTGCCATCTGGTATGCACTTTTCTACCCTTTCTGCAGTTTCATCTTTAAATAGGAGTACCTACAAGAGTAATTCACAAAGAAAGGCTAAAGAGGTAAATACAACTGAAGAAAGGTAATGTCACAGTTTAAAGCTGGGCCGGCTATTAAACCTGTGGCAGACGCTCTCTGTTAACCCTCCTTCCCCACCCGAAGGGAAAGGGAAAAGGGAAAAGGGAGAGAGACTTCCGGGTTGGAAAGTTAAAACAGTTTTAATAAACTATAGTAATGAAAAAGAGTATAATAAGAATAATAGAAATAATCAAATATATACAAATATATACAAAACCAAGATCGAGAGCTTGGAAATCCTCCTCAGGCAGAGTTGCTCCCCCCAGCACAGGTAGAGGGGAAAATGCAGTAGCTCCCCCTGCCATCACACCTGCAGGCTTTTACCTAGAGAATTGGCAAAGCTGGTACCAATCAGTGGAAGACAGGAGGGCCCCTCCCTCCTGGGCCCCACCTCCAGGAGGCAGTGGGTTAGTGATAAATAGGAAAGTGAGAATGACGTGTATGGGATGGAATACCTCGCTGGTCAATCCTGGGTCACCTGCCCCATCCGCTCCTCCCTGCAGGTACGACTCCCCCCCGGCTCCCCACCTGTAAGCAGTGAGGAATTTAGCAGTGACCTTGGTTTCTCTAAGACTAATTGGCCTGGTTTGGGCCAAACCAGGACAGGTAATGACAAGCTTCACTTGGAAAGTACATAAGACATGTTAGATATAGCGAATGAACAGAGAAAGGATGCAGAAACAAAGATAATAAAGTACAAATAATAAGATAAAAATGTAGACCATACTTCAGACAATGCAGAAATGTGCAATAGTCAACTCAGTCTAATTAATAATTGATCATTGCTTTAGGTGTCTGTGAGATAACAGGAGCACAGAAAAGTGCTCCTGAAAACCTTTTTTCTTTTTTTTTTTGCATCAGAATTACATGAAGCATTTACTCTTTTTTATGTATACACACATATCTCTATATAGATATACATACATGTATATAGATTAAATATATTTATATGAAGTCTAAATGGATAACTGCAAGTGCAGTTTTAATTAAGGGACGTGAAGATTCAGTGCATCCATCAGTTTCTAATTGATTTAGTTTCCAGGCTTGTCTGTAGGAGTTATCTAAACTGAAAACTGTCAAAGGGTACCAGGCAAACTAGGTCATTTATTTGATCTAATATGCAATTTCCTACAAATTACTAAATTAATATGAAGATTAAAACTTTCTGGGAATAATATCAACCGTCTCTTCTCATTCTCCACATTTAATGCCTGCCTTCCTGGTTTTTTTTTTTTTCCTTCTCGCTGAAGTTCCATGTCCTGTTTCCCCTCGGTTTCCACTGCCCTCAAAATTTATATTACCCTTCCCTGATCCAAAAAAGGAAAGGTGGATTGATCTCCTTTCTCCCTGCAGGAAATTGCATGTTTTATATAGAAGCTCAAATGAGCAAAACTGGCTGACATAAGAAATCTCTACATAACTTGCATGGGGTTTAATACATACATTGACTGCTCTTACAACATCTTTTTTTTCCTCTGGTGCATGATCTCTAAACAAAAAGTAACAATTTTCAGTTTCCACATCAAACATAAAAATCACGGGCCTTTTTTATTTGTTTGTTTGGGTTTTTTTGCTTTAATCAGTCCTAACCAATTTAGCAATTTGATAGCATCTGGCTTGTGGCTACTTTACCTTGCTGATGGCTTAAAATCTCATTTCAAGGTAATGTTACCCCCAGGACAGCATAAATGCAAAGACTCTGGACTTTGGCCATTCCCTTTGAAAATGTGAAAAATTGACTCTGTAGGTGTGAGATATCAGACTCAATGGACCAACAATGAAAGTTGCTGTCGCTGCTGCCGCTGTCAGCTGTTTGTTCTGGTTTCACCACGTTTAAATCGCCCGCGGTGCCTCCGGCTACGCCCCCTCCTCTCCTGATTCGTTGCCGGAATGTTGCAATGTTTCCCCTTTCACAATTCCATCTTCACAGAGCAGTGAAATGCCCAAATATATTGCAATTCCTCCTCACCCGGCAGCCCCAACACCTCCACAGCCACACGAGACGGCAGGGGGATTGGACTAGATGATCTTTCGAGGTCCCTTCCAATCCCTAACATTCTGTGATTCTGTGAACAATGAGAACAAAGACACAGAATTTCCTCATGACTGCTGCTTTTTGCATCACCCAGTGAGAACTAGACAGTGTTTGTCTTTTCTAACAGCTTATTTTCTTTCACAGGACCAATATTCCCATCATGAATCATTACCACCCTAAACCTTCCATCTCAAGTATTTAGAGATGCTCACTTTGCTGAAAAAGGAAGTGGGCTTTATTAACCCACGAAAATCTATATAAGAAACAAGGCACTATTCGGGGGGGAACTTTTTAGAAGGCTTCATTAATTTGTACGTGAATGCTGTCATTGCTACTACCATGCATAGGAATGGGAGAGAAGAAATTGCAGAGTCAATTTTTTTTCCAATATCAGCTAGTTATAGTGTAGCAATGCAGAGGGGAAAGATATGTTGGAGACATTAATATAAAAACATAAATGGAATAAAACAGGTGAAATATTTGAGGATCACTTATAATAATTACACAGTACATGACATAACAACATAAAATATGATAGGATCTAATGAGGATGAAGTCAATGGTTACTTGTCTCTGCTCACATTGAACAACAGACTGTTATCTTTGTGACTTTTTCTGAAGGACGTCTTTTGTTTCTTAAAACTTAAAATCTTTTCTTGCCACGATTTTAAGTGACATGAAAGAGTTACCACAGCTAAAAATGTTGATCAAGGCAATGTGATAGAGTCTGAAATCACTTCACTCTGTAAAAAGACCAGAATAATGGAGCTAACAGTGTTACTCAATCTTTGGGCCAAAGTTGTCACAAAACATAGCAGCATGCTACACCCAGAGGTACTCTGGGCTGTCACCCGAAAAAGCTACGTGATATGGAACTGCTTTGTGGTATCAAACTTCACCTGACCCAACATAATTTAGAATTTGTTTACTTCTGTCAGGTATTAAGAGACTAGTATTAGAGACAGTTTGATTCAAAGATTAAAACTAAATAAAATAAAACTTGCAGATGTGTTGTCACTTGCAAAACTTGGAAGGATGCAGGTTTTAAAACCATTCAGGGCATGTTTCATGAGCAACTGTATAAGTCCTTCCAAACTATCTGCAACAATGCTCTGGGAAGAAATTAAGTAAGACAAGGGAGAAAAAATATTATTTGTTTCTCATTAACCTGGCAGAGAAGTAGGACTAAAATAACTTTTATAATTCCAGACAACTTTTTCCAGTAAGGATTATATTGTAAAAAAGTTAGGAAATGCCACAATAAGAGTAAATATGTTGGGCCAGAATCTGTGCTTATGTGAACAGGTGCGGACACTCACAATGGCTCTTGTTTTGGTCAGATATAATTAGGTCAGGCTAGAACAGATGGAAGTTGTGTATAACCATGACTTCCCTGAAGCAAAAAAAAGAATTGACTTGGTAACTAATGGCTATGTTCTGCTAGTCACTAACAGGAGTCCAATCAATATTTAGTTACATGATGCAATTAGGTTCAGAAGACACTTCATTCAACATATATTTTGTGTATTAATATTTCATAATTAAAATGTAAATGACTGACATTTACTCCATTCACAAATGTCCAATTCTTCTGGACATTCAAATTTTGCTGAAGCAATTGCTCTTATAATAGTCAATAGTATGCAGCAAAACATGGAACGAGGATTATCACATAGATAAATCTTAAAAAAATAGGCTATGCAAAAGATGCATTCAAGGATTTTACTAACAGAACATTTGAGTTATAGTATTTAAAACAGAATTTGAAGCACTGAGTATACTACTTACAAAATACATATGTAACATGTTAGTTACGTACTACAATGTAAAATAATTGTTCTAAGTCTGACTAATAAGGAAGGCTAACTTATGCATAGACAAGCAGAAGGAATTTCTTCCGTAACTTAAATTTCAAGGCTTTAGATTGAAATCTGCAGGTGGATACATACAAAATAAATATGAGCAAGAACTGCTCGAGAATCAACTGAGCCAAAGCCAATATAAAAAACAAATAAGGTTGCTACTGGGAATGCAGGAAGAACATGGAAAGCCCTCTAAGACAAAGTCTGTTAAATGAAATCTGACAGAAGTCCAGCTAGGGAAGTTATCCAAAAAGGGATCTGAACAGATTTGATCCAGGGCAGATGTGGAGAGGAAATTTTAAAAATGAAAATCTAAAATGCACTAATTCTTTACAACAACAACAATAATAATAATAATAATGTAATTGGGTGTTTTTTTTTTTATTTTCTGGCCACATCAAAATGATTCTGTCCAGAATGAGGTTTCCAATGGCAAATTGACACCACAACATGTATTTTTCACCAGGAATACACTTACTTTCTATTTTTGAATTTGTTTTAAGCTAAATGAATACAAATATTGCATATGTTTATAAATGTATGATTATTCTTTGCATATGGAAAAAAATCCCAAATTTCCAAACAGACCTTTGAAAACTTGAGAAAAATATATTTGAGAAGTCAAAAATGAAAAAATCCAAAATTTATAAATATTCAAATAAACAGTAAGTTTTAAACATTAACTAGGATTTACAATTTGGAGTTAAAAAAAAATCACTGCTGCTAATTATTTCACTGCATTTCCAATCCAAAAATGAACTGTATAAATGTTTTATGTAAAATAAAGTTATTTTGCTAACAGTCTAACTGGTTTCATATTTATGTAGCTCTCAGAGCTGTGATAGTGTAGTTAAAATATGCAGTGTTAAACTAATACTATTGGAATCACATTGTGCCTTTACTTCTCCCTCCGCTGATAATAAAATTGATAGAATCAAGATGAGTTGCTAGAATATGGGCATGATGCCTAATCTATATATACGTCATTATAACTGGATTGAGTGGTTGTACATTGAGATGGAGAAATAGTTAATTCAGCAAGGAATACTTCTTTCATAAATGTACTGTTAAAAACCTAAAAAAAAAAATCAAAATGGGATATTACAGAAGCAATGAAAAGGAACACATGCACAGACTTTTAATGCTATGGCATAATATTTATGTCAAAAAATGTTCCTTCCACATTTAGAAAGTTGAATGTACACACAAAAGTTACTGCTGCTCTTACCTGTGCTCAGCATCAAACTCTAAACTGTAATTTCTGATGTGGCATTTTACGCCCATTATAAATCCCTATTGTACAAGGTTCAGCTGGCCTTATTATTAGAAAAGATGGATTAATAATCAACTTTTTAGTTTCCATTAGGAACCACCTGCCCTCCAGATTTTACAGAAACAGCTGTCTTATTTGAAAATTATTCTGAACCACATCATGTGTCCCATGGTAGCCCCAGACTAGTTTTCTATTATTCTTATTGCTATTATTAAAAAGAACTAATCTTCTCCCCTTGGGAATGGCAGATCAGAATGGCTCTTGCAAACCCTACCAACGTAAGCTAGGCAGGATTTAAAGGTTTGCAGCCAGAGGTTACTGGCAAAAGGCAGAGAAACTCACTAAAAAAAGACAATTTGACCACTTTAATTGCGGCCATTCAAAGCCTGATGTACTAATGTAAATTACCATTGATTTTGCTTAATACACCAGCCTGAATTGTGACAGCTGATGGCTTTGATTCATGATCACTGTCAAAATGAACAGCAGCAGCTGAAGTGGATGCCACTCCCTTTGGTAATAACACACATTTGTCTTGCACAGTGAAGTGCAAATGCAACCAGTTAAAAGGAACTTTTCTAAAGATCTACTTACACATACTGAGAGGGAGGAAAAAAAAAAGTCAGATGTTTATTCCCAGTTTGAGGTAAGACAGATCTAGTGTGCAAGAAGCCTGGGATCTGAGAGCTAACTCTGGACTACTATGCAGTACGCTAGTTTACCATTATTTTGACTAAGAGCCACCTTCCATCCAAAAATATAATAATAATAAGCACATAGCCATTGAGACAAAGAATAAATTACTTCTGAAGATCTTAGTTCTCACATAAATGAAGAATATACAACAAAATACTTCTGAAAACAGCTTGACTTCCTCCCTCCCCCCAGGTACCTGGATAATTCAGAACAGAGGAAGATGTTACAGCTGTCCTATCCTTTCATATAAATCTATATCTATCTGCCTATAGTGAAGATAACTGAAGTCTTCAAATTACTGTGAAAGCGGGTTACTTTGCTTTTTTTTTTTATGGGGCATGACACAGAAAAGGAAGAAGCACAAACACATCTTGAGAACATTTTGCTTAATGGCAGCAACACTTGGAAGGAGTGGTTGAAACAGACATCGTCTTTTAGGTTCCACCTTGCTCCTCCCAAGAACCAACATCTTTTAACTCAGGAGTTACTTTCCCTAAACTAACACCAATGGTTACTCTAAAACCTATTCAGCTATTTTTCTCTCTCATTATCAATAGCTGATATCCACTTCTGGTTAATTTTTAGGCAACTGACATCCACAGTAAGTTCCAACAAAAACTACCTTAAAGTACGGGCAAAGGTGATTTCTAGGCCAGGGACTGATCAAATGGTAAAGACTGAAGGATAAAATAAATTATATTAGAATTAAAATCCTTTAGCCTGTTGGTTGCTTATACCCAGAAAGAGGAGATGAAGCACTGTGGTAGTGGAGGGACTATGAGGCAACTGTAGAGACAGACTGCTGTAGAGCAAGTTAAATACAAAAAAAAACATGTGGAGGCAAAATATCTCAAGACTCTGCTTCCATTCCCATAGGAATAGGCATTTATATCTCAGCTAACTGCAAAGAAATTCACTGAGATATTTTACATGAAGATTGAACTTCTTGGCAATGAGATCAAGAAAACTCCTTGTACAAAGCAGCAAATCTCTCCTGGCATATTACCATGGAAGATTTCTGTATTCACATGCTGTGAATAGAACCACGTTTGTGAACTAGAGTCAGATGTTTAATGGACTATTGCATGAAGGAAACTGAGTAAAAAAAAAAAAAAAATCAACAGGAGATAATATAAGACATATTCTCCAGCTCTCTCACACTGCCCTCTGAGTTTGAACTTACACAAGCCTCGGTCTAGTTAGCCTGTAGGGCCTGCATTAGTTCATGACTTACGGCATACAGACAACAAAGAGCTATTTTTAAGCTGTTAATAATATTTATCATTAAGAAGAGTGCATAGAGGAAACTTCATTAGAGATGAATTTCAAGAGGCATCCTTTATATAATAACAAAAACCTGCTCCTAAAATTCAGGAAGAATTATGCGAGTATTGTCAATCCAGATTTTGCATGACAGAAAATGAGGAAAAAAAGCTAAGAGGAAAATTACATAAAATGTTAAAAATATTTCATAGAATGGCTTCTACAAAGGCGGCAGCTCGAATATCATAACAACAAAATTTCCAAGGGAGCCTTAAACGAAGAGCAGGTACATTTGATCAAAGTAAACAGTATCTACTGCACTCCCTTTATCCACAGAGCAAGTCATCTCATCACCGAAGTCGATCGGGTTGGTCAAGCACTATTTGCACTTGGTAAATTCATGCTGACTACTTCCAGCAGGAGTTATTTGAGAGTTATGACATAAAAGCAGTATAGTGAAAGCTATAGATTTTGCCTGTGGCTCTCTGTTAAGTCCATGGGATACTATTTCATAGCTTTGTTCAGTGTTGCCATATCACAGTACAGACCATCAAATTAGACTTGTCTTCAAGAATGCCTCAAAAATATTTCAAAACATTATGACAAACACTAACAAGACATGAAATAGAAACCTTAAGCATCCAATGGAAAAATAAGTTAGTTTCAGTCATGTAAAACGGAGGAAACAATGATTCACAAAGGTAGCAGAAGTTGCCTCAAAGCAAAATTTGGAAAAGGTGCATTTGACTTGAAATTATTGCAAACAAATCCTGCAAGAGAGCAGGCCTCCGCAGTTTAGCACTTCCATTTCCCACTTTCTCCAAAAGCTTCATATATTATCTACTGTCCATAAAAACCCATGAATTTTCATATAGATGGATTATTATCGTGTACAAAAAGAATACAGAGTTTATAAACTGCCAGTATCCTAGCTTTAAATTTCAATAAGTGAAATATATTTTCTTTTAGGAGGAATAAACTCTCATATCTGTAGCAGTTGTGGGGTTTTTTTTAAAATAACTTCTTATTTAAATGATAGTAAATCATTTAAGTGGGACAAATACATTTAATGAACTGGACCCATTTCCTAGTACAACATCTGCTTAGCAACATTTTTATTTCAGTATCTTCAGTGATTGTAGTACAGAGATAATTAAAGAAAAAACCCACAAAGAATAGAAAACAGCAGGCTCACAAGCTCGCTGAAAAAAAAAAAATAAAATAAAAAAAACCCTACACTGGCTAATACTGATTCCTTAATGGTTCAGTTGCCTCATATTTATTCTCAGCTCTCAAGGATATCCCAAGATTGCCCCGACTTGGTTATCCCCACAATAATCCTTTGCATTTCCTTTTACTAAGACAAGGATAATACCCAGCAGGATGCTCTAAGTTTCCTAGAAAATAACACCATGAAACTTTAATATATTTCTTTAAGATCATTGACTTAAATGTGGTAACTTGCAATTCCATATTTAATAGTCTAACATTGCCTTCTTGTGGGGAAAAAAAAAAAGCTATACCTGACTTCTAAAGAAAACACTGCTGTCACCTTTCTGAACCAAGTCATTATTTGTCCTTACTTACATATATATTTCTCAATAATTGAACTGTCATTTAGTATTTTTATTAATGCATTGCTTTTAAGTCAGTCAATTAGTCTGAAAGCCATTTTATTCTAGAATGATTTACTTTCATTTTTATTGCCTTGTTCTCATCATTTAGAAATACTCGTATTAATTTAAGTATGAAGCGCTATAATAAATACATGAAGCTGAAAAAGTATTCTGTATTTTAATTTCCTGTTTTTAAGGGACAAAAACATCTGTCAAACAAGTTCAACTTTTATCAAAATGTTTACATTTTTATCATAAATTATTGAAAAAAACTTGTGCATAATTTGATTGACAGAAATCATGCTTTAGCACATTCTCTTTCAAGTAAATTCTAGCTTGGCAGTCCTAGAAAATCTCTCATACGATAATCACAGATGCTCTGCATCATTCTGATTCACTGACAGCCAGGAGGAAACAGGTTTGTTACAGCCTGATGAACTAGGTTTAAAACTTGTCTTTCACATGAAGGATAAGATGGCCTGTCTATGTCTGCCTATATCTGACTCCAGGTCAACAGCACTGCTGGAGTTCTTTCATCCAATTACTTCACGAACACCGACATTCATTTATCTGGTCCCTTTCAACATTTACCTTCCTCAACATTCTTTCTGGAGAAATTCCTTTCCAAGTCGTCATTAGTTCAGAAGAGGCACTCGGCACATGGTAAAGCATAAATCCTTTTGGCAAATATATGACTGCAGTTTAGACAAGCGGCAGAAGGAAAGGCCTTTGTAATATTGGTCAAATGACCTTTGTCAAACAGATTTCCCTCTGCTTTCTATTACGACATTCTCCACAAGAAAAAAGCAAGTTGAACAAGAACAGGAGCTTGGAACTGTGCTTTGGAACCAGCACAGGAGAGTTCAGGTGCTTGCTTGTGTCAATGTGGCACCTGTTGGTTTAGTTCTCACTAGCAAAACTCTTCATCAGTCTTTTTTTCTCCCAGACCTTCCAAACAGCATTTCCTCACTGCAGATTTCAGAACACAATCTGAAATCTGTATATAAAAACGCAGCATACAACATTAATCAAAGTGCATTTACTACAGTGAAGAGAAAATTTGTTCTGTGCTTTTAAGACGACAACCAAAACCAAGACAAGGAGAAAGTCTTTGGATTGCTTTTGGTGAGTTGAATACTTGAGAGCATCTTGATTGTTTTTGAGTAGATAATTTGTTAAAGATAGAATGTGCTTCATAAAAGGCAGAAGAAAAAGAAAAGAACAGCCCAATCAAAACTAAGGAGCATATTTCTTTCAACGTGAAATCTTTTATCACACACCTGTGCTTTTATAGTGTTAGCAAAACAAACTTTGCCAACAATATGAATTTCTTATAAATATGCATTACTCATTTCTGAATTTTTATTTTATATTTTAATGTATTTAAACCCACACACACACATATAAAGCAGCAGAGAGAGTATAATCACTGTCACCTTAATGGCAAAAAAGTAATTCAAACATCTGCTGACCTTTGGGGAGAGTCTGGCTGCAGTTCTCTCATGTCAGGATTTCAGACAGGGCTATGATAATTGTGGAAAGCACCTTAAGTATTATATGAAACGATATGTTTAGCATGTTAATCCATAAATAAGAATAAAAGGTAAGATATAAATAGATAGCTATTAATAACAACATCTTCTCTCTGATGATAGCCAACACATCCTAATTAACTTTGATGATTTATTGACCTATTTTTATAGATGTAGTAGCTAAGTGAACAAGCAAAGGCTGAGCTTGAGATAAGTGTCTCAAGGACACATAGGACCCTGTAGTAAGGCCAGAGTCAAATATTCATCTCCTGCTCCTTGCTTCATTCTTTTAAGCAGATTATCTTCTGAACATGCAGCATTAAGACAAGTCTTCCACTTGTCTTTCACTTCAAACACTTATGAACGTTTTGATACGTAAGAAATATGAGGTATAATATAGCTAAGCTCTTACCGCATTCCAGAATTAAGGAATTGCCCCAAGTCAGTGTTGTCCCCTTCATACAAGCACTTCCAGCACAGACGTTTCTCCCTCTGTGATCTGATTAGCCATACCGAGGTAAAAAGGACATGCTGCAAGATAAACAGGAAAGAAAAAAGTAGTGTGTATTGTATATTACATGTCATATTATAATACTTATTATGACTATATACATTATATATGTTGTAACATGTATAAATTATATGTATTTACAGATAGATCTTCATCAACAAGCATATCAGAAGATCCCTTCAAATTTCAGATTAAGCAGCAAAGAATCTGTTCTAAATTATTCTGTAAAACCACTGTAAATTATTTCAAGCTAGAAGGGTCATCCCACAAGTATCAAAAATACGACTTTTTCCTCTATTGCATCACAGGATAATTCAGAGTTGTAGGGCAATGACTAAGTGACAAAAGGTTTCAACTAATTAATTGTGGGTTTTTTAAAAGGTTCACAAGGGAAGGGGCAAGAGAGATTAATTGATTTATTATACAACAATGCTGCTGTTAATTAAATCTTTCATTAACATCTTACAAGAATGGGAGATATCCATCTCTCTCCTTTTATCTCTTGTATTCATTGATAAAAGTAGTAGTATAAGTTTGTGTCTGTGTTCCTCTGTTCCTAATAGTTACAAGAGCCTAGTAGACCTGTTCTGCTCTCCTTTCATCTTACTAAAAATATGAAGATTATAGACAAAATTGAGCAATTTTTAAAAATTACTCCCTTTTTCTTTGAGAGGAAAACATATTTCCAGTTATGCAGACATTTCCACTGACTTCAGTGAGGGCTCTGAGATTTCTGGCAGATGAGTTCTCTTTAGTCCTGATTCTGCTGTCACTGAAGTTCCTCTCTATCTCCTGATCATAGCTGTCTTCTTTTTCAACTCACTGAACATGAAAATCCATCCAAATCAGATCACTGGTGTGGCAGACACTGTTAACCAAAAGGATAGCCCCTGAAGTAGAGAAAAAAACAAAGACAGCTCTAGGAATCTGTTTTCCATGTTCTGGCAGACAAAGGCTTTGAAGACTGTTTACCTGTGTTGACTCACTTTTCCCATTGACATGCCCTTACTTTTTGCTCCCTGAATTATCAGGACTGTGGCAGGGCCCCTGGCAAGCATCTTCATAATATGGTCTGTCATTGTTCTTCAGCATCAGTCTAATTATCCCCTATTTAATTTTCACTATTACTTAAGTTACTGTTTTATAAACCCAGGCAAATGTGAGAAAAAAATCAAACTGTAATAAGATTTTGGAAAAACAATGAAAAATGAATATTTCAAATGGTACATAATCTGATGTATCTCATGAAGGCCTAGAAAAATAAGATTCTTGTCTGTACTTGTAGACACTAACATAACAACTAGAGAACAAAAAATAGAAGTAATAGAAAGCTGCCAAAATAATGGCTTAGGTCAGTGTGATTACAGGAAAAAGAACTTTAAATTGCTTGAAATAACAGTACAAATGCCCATTTCAAAACTGAACGTACTAGGTTATCAGCTTAGAAGAATGCTCTTTAAATTTCTGGTATCATCCCAAGAAAGGCCCAAGTATCTTCAACAATAGAATAAAAATTTACTCTTCATTTTAAAATAACCATCTTCAGCTAGAAGGATAATTTTCTGAACAGGTAAGATTTCTTAAATAAGTGTAAAGATACACTTAGATATTTGTTATTTACAGAAACATATGAAAAGCCTGAACAAATACAAGAAATAAACTAGAAAACAATATGCACATTCAGAAATATATGTCCAGAATGAAAAATTACCAAACTATACTCCATGGAAATTAAATACCTATTATCTTTACATAGTATGTAGGAAACTAAAAAATGTTAAGGATTATTGTTAAAACAGGCTCCAAAGAAAATAATAATTTGTTAAGCTCTCTTTTGGCTTGTTGTTGAAGCAAAAGAAAAATGAGAAAGTGTATTCAAGAGGATTAGTATTGCTTGAAATATTTTCACTTCCCCAAATATATGTATTTCATACACATAAACCTCTAAGTATTTCATGTTTTCTCCCAGGCTCACCTGGGAGAGAAACCTAATCTTTGCTGATTTCAAATGCAAGAGTCTGCCAAGATTTTATTGGGTCAGCTTCAGAAGGAAAACAGTATTCTCAAGGAAAAAGAAAAAATAACTTTTTTAGTGAAAAAACATTTCAGAGAAGTTACTGAACATATTGCTAAATATGAGGATCCAAGCAATCAGGTCAATGTAAAATGAAAAACAAACCTTCATCTAGATAAGATTCATAAAACACTTACTAGGATTGCTAGGCTTTGTACACTTTTGTAATGTTGGATTTCTCCCACTAAAATTAAAGCTTGCACAGTTTGCACTTCACTGTGTCATCATTACAAAACAGGCATGCACAACTTCAATTACAAAGGGAATTTAGGTTTTTCAAAAACTTACACCTGAACATTTCATTCAACCTATTATATTACTGATTACCATCTAGTTCAACTGCTGAAGTGTTCACAGAAATCTCTACATAAACAAGGATAACATAAATCCTTTTCTGGTGTGAATATATACTAGAAATATATAACCCATGAAGAACAAGAGCTAATATTTATAATTTCACTGCATTTATTAGCAGAAATATTAAGAGAAAAGAAGACCTGACTCAGTAACAGGTGTGTCTCCATTTAGCCCACACCAAAGGCTAAACAATAACCAGTTGTTCTATCACCCAATCTCCCCTCCCCAACCAAGAAAGGCAATTGGGAAAAGGAGGGAGACTCAGGGGTTGAAATTTAAACAGATTTAATAAAATAAGAAAACCAATATCGAGACTAAAATACACAAAATTATACTTAGCTCATAGAGTGGTGGCAAGTCCCTCCAGGAATAGTAACTGTTGAGAAGAGAGGAGAAGGAGAAAGAGGGAGAGAAGAGCAGAGCAAAGAGCCCCCCCATTCCCAGCAGCTTTCCCATTTATAGTGAACCTGACATTAATGTTACAGAACACACCTGTGGGCCAGCCTGGGGCAGCTGCCCTGGCTCTCACTGCTAATGGCCTTGATCACCATCCCACAGCTGGCCACAAACTGAAACAAAACATAACAGAAACATAATTCTATAAATTTTATCCCCACCAAACCAGGACAATGAGTCCTTAAGCATACTTTTTCTGCAAAGGCATCTGTGGATTTCCAGCCCTCCTAAATATCTATGCTAATCTTATTTTCCTAATCCCCCAGGCCAGTTACAGTAATTTTTTTTTCCTCCCTCCCTTTAGCAGTCTTCTCCCCTCTACAGGGAAAAAGGCTATTCTAAGGTACTGACCATCTGGATCTCTCAGAAAATTAATCAGTAGTCTCAAAGAAATCAGATGACTATTGGTGAGCATAACACATAAATGATGCAGTATTTTTACTGAAAATTAAATCGCCTCATCTATAGGAGCTTGCCATCACTTACATGTTTTCACCAGATGCACAAAGTACTCTAGAACATGGTGCAATCCTTGAGGTTGTATACTATCCAAAATTGTCAGGAACAAACAACAAAACCCTAAAGAATTGCTTGATCCATTCTGTTCAGACAGAGTATGAATAGGTGTATGTAGATTAATTTTATTTAGATTTGGCTCTGAAAGGCACTTATTATGATAGGCTAATCCAAATGTTTTTACAAAAAGTGTACTGCAGTTAGATTTTCTAAATGCAGAAATCCTTTACTTGCATATATCGAAGCTGATTGGCAGTCTGCACACAGAGAAGAACAGGGAAACTAGAAAACAGGCTTTTTAGTGGCTGTGAGCTCCACCTACATCCCGTTTGCTATTGCAAAAAAAAAAAAAAAAAAAAGAAAGAAAGAAAAGAGCCACCAACACTTCAGAGTGGCTGCAGAGGCACAAAGATCTGCCCAGAGGCCCATGGATTCCAAGGCTCTGAGCCCTGAGGAAACCCTTCTTCACTGCTGCTAAAAAGGACACAAGAAAAACCCTCTGAAAGGGGAAAAAGCCCCAAAGCAGCAAACCTGGTTATTCTGCAGTCTTTGAACACCTTTTTGATCCATAAAATCTGCCTAAGTAGTCTCATTAACATTAAGGTAGACCCCATCCTTCTGTCATTACTCATAACTCATTAACTTCAAGATGGCTCTTTCCTAAGCGATGAATCAGTACAATGTGCCAATATCATAAATTCTCTGTCCTGTAACTTCAGTCTTCTTTTAGTGCTTCTGTACCAGAGAGTTACTTAAAAACAGCATTACATGGTCATGCTGAGTAATTAAAGCTGTAAGATTCATGACTAATATGATTTGTCCTTATTTCCCCTGCCCCTATTCTCTCCTTGTATCCCAGTGGGTTTGAAATAACCAGTCCCTGTTCAGAAAGCATCATAATGTAAAATGAATGTGTGAGCTAAAGCAGTAGTAGTATTTTTCATTTATGGAATTAGTTAACAGTAGTTGTAGATACAACTATTAAGTGATTTCATTCCTAATAAACTTGTCTTGATTTTACTACATAAATAGATAGGACTGGTAGGACATCGAGCTTTTATGTTACATAGCTGACGTTGTTTAATCTTGTTAAAAACAGAGTAAAGTGAATATTCTATACTAAAAATTACTGCAATGTATTAGCCACCTACCTTGTTGCCTTGGACACCATGAATTTTTAAATTACAAACCCTGGTAGAGATCAGATGCTAAAATTCCCTCCTATTTTTTACATTAGCTATCAGGTTACAAACACATACCCATTATTTTCTTACAGTACCATCCCAAAAAACTCATATGTGTCTGTCTTATGTTCTCCTTGTCTTCTGTTTTCTGAAGGGATGGTGTGAATATACATATACACATTTTTGTGTGTGTGCACATTCTGAAATGCACCTAGACTCTTCTTACAGCATCTGTTGGATCCCATTGTGGCTAAATGTATAAAGATCTGTGCATATGTACTATAAATATGTAAATATACATCTATATAATAGGCCCCTTGAGTATTTCATTTCCATTCTCCAAGTTCTCCCATTAAAATTAGGAAAACCTGATTTGAGCTCTCCCCCTTTAAGTGGTTATATTGCCTATCACAGTTTAACAAATACAAATTATGACTTTATTAGCAAGCACAGATGACTGTATGTCAGTGACACAAATGTTTGTCATCTTTTAAGAAGATTAATTTTCTATTGCTCCACAACATTTGATACATAAATAATAATTGGATAGAGTTATTTCATTCACACGTGATATTTTTATATATAGTAATAACTTTGTTGCAAAACTAAATTACACATTCCTTTGTTGTCTGTCCTGTGTTGCATTTCTCCATAGCTTAAGCATCCAGTGGTAACTTGTCATAAAATTAATGTATATGAGAATGTGCAATTTATTGCTTTACTATTTTCTAGAGTGAGAACAGCATTCCTAATCTAAACATCAGTTTTACCACATAGCAGAAAACACATTTAATAAACCATTTTACAGTAGTCTTATGATCAGTTACACTTGTGACATTCTTTTTGTTGATTTACGTGTACATTGTTTAACTCTACAGGTCTTTACATAGAATCATTTAAGTAGAAAGGACGCTTAAGACCAAGTCCCACCATTTTTAACGTAAACTCTCTCAATGAACAAACCAATGAAAATGTACCTCAGGATGCATTTATGCATGGATATATAGGAAATCTCTGACAGGTCTCGGGATTCTGAAATATGTATGTCAAGAATTTACTGAATAAACCTTTACATTTTCCTTTGTCTTAGCTTGATGATTAATTTAAATACAATACTTTCCACGGGCCTTATTCTGATGTCTAACTAATTATTCTTTTCATAGAAATAATTTCAAACAACCAAACAGTTAATATTTGTTGCATTACACTACTATAATTCTCTTCTAATAGAATCAGTTACGGTACATTTAAGGGGAGCAGGGAAAAGAATATTTTACTTGTTTTTGGAAAGGAAACATTTAGAGAAATGTTATTATTAAGAATCCTACAGCTAAAAAACCTCCTTGGTCTGGAATGGCATTCAGTTATGTCAGTGCAAAGCTAAGCAGACTGTTTCAAGTCACTGGTGAAGATGAAAGTCAGTGTACTGCTCTCATACTTTTAATTTTGTGGATGTTAACATACACATACTGAAATGTTTTATTTCAGTGGCTGCTGACTTAAGAGACAACAGCAGCAGGGATACCTGTGACAGGAGACTGACATTGTATGCCTGGTTTTACGAGGTCACTTGCTGAGTACATCTGTTTTCCCACTTACAAAATGTTATTATTTTGTAATATTGTAGAAGTATGGATTACAGAAACAGTACATGGAAGAAGAGGATGTCATTTAATACTAACCACAACTAGTCAAGTCTTACTCTGTTCTGTACTATGGCCTTTGTCTCACTTGCAAATCCACAAGCCTATATATTTTTTGTCACAAATGATTTCACAGATATTGAATGTTAGATCTCTTCTTCCTCTTAGAAATAAAGATTAAAAAGGATGTACTATAGAAACCTGTAGGGAAAGAGTATCTTCAAAAATTAGTAAAATATTCATTTCATTAGTCATGGATGCAATCTGAGCAAGCAAAATGGACTTCTCTCTTCTTAATGGATTTAGAGAGCGTAGGTTTTGCCAAGCTATTAATTAGATCTTAGGAGACAGACAACTCCTTAAAGCTTTGTATGTTCTAAGTATTACATTTTTATAAAAAGCTATTTACATATATTACTTTCACAATTAAATTCTAATGGAAGTACAATTTTAAATGGAAAATATTCAGAATTTATATCTGACAAATATTAGTGCTCTTGTGACAGTGCTAGGATTCAGAGGAATTCTGTCCTGTTTTCTTTATCTCAAGTTTTAGAGTCTTTATCCTTGAAGATTGTCTTTGAGCAGTTAATCAGTGTTGTCAGTCAACTGCCTCCAATTGGATTACCAACTTTTTTTAAATTTTAATTTTTAATCTCAGATCCTTCTGACTGAAATGGTAAGGAAAGGACACACTAAAAGCTTAAAGTTAGCTGTGGGCATATAAATACAATAAAATTAGAGCACAGAAAAGATTTCCAGGGTTTCTTTTAATGTGCATATCTGAACAATATTAAAGGATCAAAGCTCTGTCTATCATTCCATTCCGTATCTTTTTTACCCATTTAAGATTAAATACTCCATCGTTCTCTGAATACACTAGAGAGCCATATTGAAGTTTCTCATTAATTGCATTATTAAAAAGTTTCTGAAGAACTTGTTGAGATACTTGATAAAACATAATAAATCTCTTTGGAAAGTTAGGGGAAGTTAATAAAAAATGCTATAAAATATGAAAATTAAATACATTCTATTGATATTAATTTTAAACAGAAATCAGTAAAATTATTGTTGTATTACATCTGTTGCCAACAGAAGCAATTAAGTTATTTTCAGCCAGCTACACTTGTTTCCCATCTTTCAAAAAAGTTATATTCTTTACAGATCTGTTTGGTGGAACGATACACTTGATCCAACATAATCTTAAAATAAACTTTCAGATGTACAAACTTCACAGTATATTTGATAAGTGAAATCTTCAGCACTGTTTTCAAATCTTCAGCACTGTTTTCAAATCCATTGCTCTTTTGCACAAGAATTTATCCATAC
This sequence comes from Nyctibius grandis, assembly GCF_013368605.1. Classification (NCBI taxonomy): domain Eukaryota; kingdom Metazoa; phylum Chordata; class Aves; order Nyctibiiformes; family Nyctibiidae; genus Nyctibius; species Nyctibius grandis. The sequence goes on along the minus strand of NC_090663.1, from coordinate 75,255,158 downwards.
TCTGAATCATCTGTGCTCAATTTCTTTTTTCAAAAAAGCAATCCTTTGTTAAAAAAATATTATGTTTCTTTTAAAGAATCAACATATCACAGAATCACAGAATGGCTAGGGTTGGAAGGGACCTCTGGAGATCGTCTAATCCAACATGACAGTCAGATTAAATCCTTAGAAACAAACGTGATGGGTGCTTACACTTGAAGATCACTTAGAAATGGACAAAACTTCCGATTTTAAATATGAGCCTAAGGCAAAGTTGTGTATTGCAAATCATAGGAAAGAATATCTGCAACTGATTTTATATATATAGAATAAATATTATATATAATATTTTATACATACATATAAAAAAAAAATCTTAAGCAAGATGCAAGATTTCTTTGCCTCAGTTTATCCATCCACAAGTGCAAAGTCTTCCCTGTGTCCCAGGGCTTTGTAAGGTTTATAGAAAAAAAAAAAAAAACACAACACCCCACACAAAGAAGATTGATATACTTAGATAAAAGGAGTTATGGAAGTACAAACCTGTAACAGAAACATCATGAATTTCAAAGTCTGAAAGAAAACAAGATTTAAGTAAGTAAACAGCAGATGAATTCTTCTGAAATTCTGAAGAACAGTCATATTTTTCTCTACTTGACAACCATAAACTTATTCATAGATATATACTCTTTTCTGTTGGTATAAAGTTCCTAAATAATAATGAAATTTCTGTACTTTAAATATCTATGTCCCATGGTAAAGACAGCAATGAAATTTGAGGTATTTGTTTTTAACTTGTTTATGCTTTCAAATGAGGTTGAAATAAAACAACAAAAAATAAAATTACAAAAAATAAAAATTAACTCTTTCATAAGCTCTTAGCATCTGTGGCTCTGTTCAAGCTTTCTTTAGTTCACTTTTAAAGAGCTCATGGGTATCTAAACTCATTTCAATGGGAATAGCCTCTCTGAATGCTCCAGTAGGGACCAGATGGCAAGTTATTTAGAAATACTTAACTGGTAAAAGACACAAGCATTAAAACCTATAGCAATTTGAAAATGCTTCGAGTTATACCAGAGTAAAAAATTTATCCTAATTGTTTTCTGTTAATAACCTAATCTCAAAGACGACTATTGAAAAACTGGCTTATGCTTTTATGTTAGTGACAGATTTATCACTTCCAAACAGTTACTCTGTCATTGAGTAATAACTTAAAAGAAAATATTTTCTCTGGTGAAGAATTTTCTTGTGCTATTAATCATAAGAAAGTTAGAAGTATATAAAGCAATGAGTTTCACCACAGAAAAAATGCTCTTACCTGTGCTGTTATTGAATGTTTGCACAGTTTGGCAGAGTATGCCACCTTTCTGGAGCAACAGGAAAATCTACACAATAAAATAATAAGATGTTAGTTTTCAGTAAAATACTTAATTAAGGAGAAGGCTCTCCCTAGCCTTCCATAAGAAAGCTGAATCTGTTTTGGCAGTAGCATTGACACAATTGTCTGAAGAGGAAAAAAAAAACCAACATGTAAAAACTCCTCATCTTATAGTCTATAACCTCAAGGAACTCCACCAACGTTCAGATCCCCTCAGAACATGTCCTTTAGGGAATCCATTAAAACTTCACTGATGTAATTTGGACCACAGTGGAACATACTACTTGCTAGACGTGTTTGTCTCCACTGACCTCAGCTGAAATGTTTGAGTTGAAATGCACTGTAGCATTTCAGAGCAGAGATATTCAGAGGAAAGACATCGAGAAAATTATTTTTGTCATGAGTTTCGACAGCCTGAACTTTAATCAATTCATTAGTATTAATTCTTCAAGGCTGTTCAAGTGCTTAAGGGCTATGTTGAACTGGGTCCAAAGGGCTCAGGTCTCGCTGCCCCTCTGCAGCAGAACACATCTTTCAGCAGCTGGTGATGCAGAGGCATCTGCCTTTGCTGTCTTTCACACCTGGATCAGATCCATCATGGGGCAATGCCAGCATCTCATAGGTGCTTGTTGCACCTAAGGATAGTGACAGCAAACAAAGTCCATCAGCAGAAGCTGACAGCACAGGTGTGCCATGAGCAACTGGGGACTGGTCATACTCTTTGGGGAACTACTGCTCACCAGCTCAGTAATCGGACTTGCTTGCCCTTTGGTAAATATACTTAAAGGCATCTGTAATCATGAATAACAGTGACTTTGAACATTGCCAGCTCCAAAATAGACACTTATTTCTGTATAATGGCCACTTATATTTAATGTGAAAAATCACTGATAATTGAAATCCATATCCTCCCAAACCATTTTTTTTTCAAATATTAAAACAGGTTTGACTAAATTATCTGCTTTGTCTGACGTTTTCAATATAGTTTTACAGCTATGACATAACATAACATGGCTTCTTTTCCTTTTTTTTTTTTTTTTTCCTGGGCTAGAGGAACAGGCAGCTGCTGTTTATCTTGGAATTGTAATTTATTCAGGAAAGGAGAGTGGTCATAAAAATAAAAGCAACCTATTACAGAGTACAACACTAAAATGTAAGTGCTTCTCACAAACACTGATTCCCTCTCTGACATTTCACCCTGTCGATCTTTCCTCTGCTACATCCTTACTTTCCCAGTTGGAAAGAAATGCAAGCAATTAGAAAAACGTTCTCCTCTCAAGAGTTGACACAAGAGATATGAACAGAAGTGAGTTTTGGCAAAATTAGCCAGGCTCTCCCCACTGCCCCCCCAACCCCAAGGTCCCTCCTGAAATTCCCATGCAAATTTCACTCTTTTGCCACTTTCTTTTGCTAGGTTTAGCACTGCTAATTACATTGTTCATATTCAGCCTGAGGAAACGCAAGCATAGCAGGGAGAACTTATCCTTTAACCTTCCTTTCCTCTCATGTTGCACAATACAATTTTCATTTTTACTTAAACAAAATTCATTAAAGCATGTAAAAATCTCATTGTGCAATTTAAGTATTTTATCACAGTATAACTTTCTTTAAATATTGAAATTGTACCATAAAAGGCTTTCTAGGGAATATTTATCCATAACTATCCCATCTTTTTGGCCTGTACCATGTCTAGTAACATACAAAAACTTTGGAAGCTGTACTGCATAATGTACATAGAAATGTGTGGATGAAAATCATTGAGTTGACATGCTTTCAAACCAGAATATTGTGTCTCCTGCTTCCTTTCAGCACTTTCCTCCATGTAGCCATTTTAAACAAAGAGAAAACAAGCTATCAAAAGGAATAAAGAAGGCTCTGAGGAACAATTGCCAATGAAACCAGGGCAGCAAGAATTGCAAAGATACTATTATCACAACATTATGGCATAATTTATAAAAGTCTCTTGTACAACACTGCTTCTTACTTTTCTGCACATCAAAAATAATGATGTTTTAATATACATTAGCAAACATAACCTACACAACATACTTTTTATATTTTCTGTATGCATCTTCTATTTAAATAGCTTCATATCGGAGACGTAGGCAAGTAAGCTGATTAGAGCCATAAATGTGTCAAGGATCAATATAAATTTAAGATTAAATTTCACATAGGAAGATCTTTACTGGATTTAGATGCTCTACAAATATTGACAAAATTGGATACTTGATCCCAATCACAGAATAATCTCTAGATATAAGAAAGAAACAGAAAGTAACTTGATAGCTGAAGAAGTAAGGCATTTTCATGTAGAGGTATAACCAGGAGAAAAAAAATCTGTTTCTATTTTAAGGCTATTTATACAATTTTTTAAAAGGTAAAGACATAAGAGAAATTTCTAAGATCTTACAGACACAAAATAATGTATGAAAGTCATCGATCCATATTATAAATTAGGAATTAGAAATAAAACATGCAGAGATTGCTCACTGTATTTTTTTAAATGTATTCAAACAATCTATGTTTAATCCCCAGATTTTACATACAAATACTTCTTTCTTAAGATCTCAGGAGTCCCCAGAGATTAAAGACTATGTAAATACTGAAAAGAATAAGTATGGAAGGCTATAAAGTTGCTCATTTTATTTCTTCTTTCTCTTCAGCTAAGCTAACATTATCACTATTAAAGGGCACCACAGTTTCACAGCATCAGTAATAGGATATTTGTTTGTTTGCTGCTGAAGTGCACAAAGTTTCAATCTGAAAAAGTGCCTGTAAACTGAAGGTCAATACACAGGGTAAACAGAACAATGTGCAAAGCAGTTCAGGGTTTTCCAAGGGCATCACTTGTTGAGTGTGCCACCCTTCTCAGCCCTCACTGAAGGTATCATTTTTCCCCCCTCATCTGTCAGGTGTATCCCCTCCCCTCACTCAACCAGGTATACTCCTTGGCAATGTCTTCCATCCTTTTTAAGCACCTATCGATGCTTGTGGACACAGAGCTCCACAGAGAGATCAGTTGTGATTTTAATGTTAGTCTGGCTTCACAACTCTTTCTATTTATGTTGTATTTCATTCCTGTTCTTGCAAAGGCAGGTTCTCCAAGCATATTGTTTACTTTTCTCTTTAGCTATCCTGTCACTCTTTTCATCCTTACTTTTCGTTCTCCAATATTTTCTCTCAATGTGTACTTGACAGCCAAAGAATTTATTCACTTTCTTTGTTTTTTAAATAGGAATGAGCAACAGATATGCTGTTGAGTAGAAGATAAGAAAAATATCCAGAGTATTTCAAAGCTGTTTTCCTCCTTTGCTTACCACCAAATGATATCACACAAGGAACACAACATCATTTGTGAACCTAATCAAAAGTTCAAGGTGGCTTGAGAAAAAAAGATTCCTAGCAGATCAAGAAATATGGGTGATTAGTTTTGGTTTTCCATCCATAAAATGCTATACAAGACTCAATATTCTATATTTTGGACATATTCAGTATATTTTATATATCTCAATATAATCTCCTACTACAACATGAATATCAGCATAAAGTCATTCTAGTTGTGGGTTCAAGATATTTAGGTAGATAAGTAATTAAAAGTCAGTTACCTAATGACTAAAATTCAGAGGAACTGCTCTTAAGGAGAATGATGAGTCATAACTAAAATGAAAAGACGTGATGTGGTTAGTGGTATTTCCCACAAAATTATCTTACCCGTTGAACTGACTGAATACCTCCACATGTGATACTACATAATTTTAAAAGAAAACTAACACTGACACAGATTTAGGATAAAAAATGGAGACTATCAAACTGGTAGAAAGAGAATAAAAATACACAAGCTTAAAACTGGACATTAAAAGTGGCTGTTGATACATTCCAACCTCTGCTTTTTTTCCAAAGTGCCATTAACGAAAATATGAACAATAGAATATTATTTAGCCTTACAGAATAGCCCTGATAATTTCTAACTTCCTTTTGAAAATGCAGTTTGATTAAGGACGTAAAGAAGTTAATAACTAGAGTTCTAGAGGAAAATGCAGGGAGACATCCCCATTGGGAAAACTACAGCCACCTGTGAATATCCTAACAGTGACCTATGTGAAAAACTGTAGTAACTATATCAGATAAGTATTTCTCTTAACTACCATCATGAGGTTTTCAATATTTCAAGAATTTACATGCCTTACAAGACCTTGCTGTGCACGTCTCTATCAAACATATCATGTAAATGGTAAATTTCTTTTACAGGAATAAGCTTATTGTACATTTAAAGAAGTGAAGTCTATGAATACAACAAAGATTCAGCTATTATATATGATCCTGTTAGCACAAACTTGCCAAATACAAAAAGTTTGGACTTTCTGATCTCAGTATCTAAATCAGAAATAAAAATTAACCAACTTAATCATCACTTTCTCCTGGAACAAGTTGCAAAATCCATTTTTCTCACTCACAGACTAAGAGCATGTATCATACTGATAGATATTGGAGAGCCCTATGATTGCATTATCATGGCTCTGAACCCAAGTTATCAGCACTGTTTCATAACATAGATTGTTAGCTCATATTGGACATTGCTGTTGTGGTCGTATGGCTTCTGGTTATTTTGAACAACGAGCAGATCACACTAACTATAAATAACATGCTGTGAGAAATGAAAGACTTAGCAGATTATTAACTCTCTGTAGCAGTTTATTAAGTCTCTGTATATGGCACTGTGACGTCAGGACCAGTGGCTTGCATAAACCAAATGTCTCATCCCAATCCTAAATATAAAATATGAAGTAACAAAGAAACATCCCATTCCTTTGTAATCCATATTTTCTGCCCTGTTATTCGTACATGATTTCCCAGAAATAATTTTTGGAAATAATTGGTAGGTCCTGCTTTCATTTCACTATGTGTTTCTCTTGAGAGTTTCCTTCACACAGACAGATGCACAGGCCAACAAAATATTTAAGTTTCCCTCTTTAATCAAAAATAAATGGTAAACAAAGACACAAAAATTGTTGGCGTACACTGTTGAAGAGAAATCAGCTCTGGACTATTACAGTCTTGTCTGAACAATGAAAATGTATTTGTTACGCATGCACTCAAGGACTAAAATTCAGGTTTCATTTTAATAGCAGGTTTTTTTATAGCATTCGTCATTCCTCCTAAATTTTCTTTTTTCTTATACTTTGACTTCAAGAAGTCAAAGTAAATATTTCACTGGCAAACTTAATCGTTTGTATTAGCTATGCGGTCATGCAAATTTGCACAATGATTTCTAACTATTAAGAGAAAGTTGTCTCTAATGATGCTTTATTTTTTGCATTAAGGATTTAAATCTGATCTGTAAACTGCCTCATATATTTTCATTTCATGCAGAGAACATACAGGAACCTAGTTTGCTTAATTCAATTTATTTTTTTTGTACAATATAAAGCTTTGAGCCATCATCATTTCAGGATTGAATTACTAGGATAAGAGCTGAGTCCCAATCCACCCATTACTGGAAGAGATTTGTGAAAATAGTTAAATATAAAACATAGCTCATAGAAAAGCGTGAATACTTTTATTCCCAATAAGCACAAATTTTAAGATGTATATATATGTGTGTATATATATTCATAAACACACACTACATTTAGATGTTTTTACTTCATATTCCTGAGTTAATTTCATTTTAATTTCTTGTTAATAAAAGTTATAATGTTAATATTTATATTTATTCCAGCACCCTCATTCCAGGAATAAATCCTATTGACTGGGAAAGAAGTTTAAATAAAGGATTTTGCAGGGTTTTGTTCAGAGCAGCCATAAGGTGAAACATAAAGATTTCCCAGTTTTAAGATGATTATTCTCTAGGTATTTTTTTTTTCCAAGGTGAGAAATGACACAGTTGAACATGAAGGTGCAAATGAAATATGAAGCATCTTAATCTGCTTTTTAGACTGCTGATTACTTCAGATTAAATGTCTTCTGAGCCATGTATGGGTATTCTGGTGAAGTTCCATGGCTAACAGTAACAGGTGCCAGGGTAGATGATTTACTAGTTACTTCTGAGACTATGAGACATTATATTACACAAGCATGGAAGAATCCAAATTGTGAAGGTGACTTATTTTTCAAGCTATGCAATATCTATATATAAAAGCATGATAAAACCAGAGGAATTTAAAGTTCCTTGCTTTATGGTAAAGTATGCCTGCTTATTTTTTAAGTTGCACTCTATGTCACTTATACCACTGAACTGTCATTGAGAGATGTTTCCCTATTTCCCTCCATCCCATTCAGATCAGTTATCTATAAACTTAATACGCTAACTAAATGGACAGCAAAACTAGCACTCCAAGCCAAGGTGATTTCACAGCTTCTCTCAGCAAATTAAAGCAGTACAAAAATAAGCCAGGAATTTGCAATTTAAAATACTGCTGTAGGGAGAGTGAAAAAAAAAATTTCCTGCTTCCACTCTGGATTACTTGTGTGCTCTTAAATCACATCATATACAACACAGTGTAATATAATATGGCAGAAGCTGACCCTAAGTAACCCAAAGAAATAAATAAATCTGACTTTTGCCCTGAGGACAGGAGCCAGGCTGGTCATTTTGTGACATTCACACAGGGTCACAGGATGGCTGAGGTAGGAAGGCACCTCTGGAGCTTATCTTGTCCAACACCCTTGCTCCAACAGAATCACCCAGAACAGGCTGTGCAGGACCACATGCAGGTGGCTTTTGAATATCTCCAAGGGAGGAGACTCCACAAGCTCTCTGGGCAACCTGTGCCAGTGCTCAGTCACCCTCACAGTGAAAAAGTCTTTCCTGATATTTGGAAGGAACCTGCCATATCTCAGTTTGTGCCCATTACCTCTTGCGCTGTCATTAGGCAACATTGGAAAGAGCCTGGTTCCATCCTCTTTGAATCCTCCCTTCAGGTATTTGTACACACTGATGAGATCTCCCTGAGCTTTCTCTTTGTCCAGGTTAAACAGTCCCAGCTCTCTCAGCTTTTCCTTGTATGAGATATGCTGCAGTCTGTTAATCACCTTAGTAGTCCTTTGCTGGGCTCTCTCCGGTATGCCCATGTCTCTCTTGTATGTTTGGCATGAACTTTACATCTATATTCTGTACTGATTGCTTTGGATCACAAACACAGATCAGAAGGGCTATTCCCTGTGCCACATTCCATGTACTCATTTAATCTGCAGCTTCACAAAACTAAAGTCAGTGAGACTTTTGCTACAAAATGCTTCTCAGTTTTGCAAGAAATTTTCATCTCTGTTCTGTCCATATTACTCTAAATCAGGGACATTTTATTGTAATAATGACCTCTAAATCACACATTAAAGATCAGGAAGGTTTTGTTTAGTATTTACAATACCTCATGTATATATTATAAACCTCAATAATAGCCTGTTTTTGAAATAGCAGTGCAGACACTAAGTCAAAGAATACATGCCTTACCATCTGATGAAAATAATTTTGCAAAGATAGGGACAATAAAGTAGAACAGGTATAAGGCTACAAAGTGAGTTTACCTGGCTGGTAATTGGACATAATTTAATTTAAGCAAACAAAATCAGTGCTATCTGATTTGCAGAAAATGCTGTCCATTAATTCACTGACTTCTTAGATTCCAAAAGGGTCACATAGCCAAGAGGTTATGGTCACTTCATCCATATGATAGTCCACCAAGCATGACGATGAGACGAAGGCTTCCTGGCTATGCAGCTGAAGACCAACTTTATAACAATGACACTTCACACCACAGTTAAAGAAGTGCTCTTTCTTTTTTTATAAGAATGTTATTAGATAATTACATTCACTGTAACCAACTATGAAGGAGAAACCCTGTTGGCAATAGATCAGCATAGTACAGGAAGATCTTTACACTTTGCTGTATTGTCAAATATAATGAACTGGCAGAGGACTGAATCACTGAGAGGAGAACAAATAAGAAAATGCTAATTCTTATGTTAAATGTTTCCACAATAGATAATCTTACATACTACTTCTTCTACCCATCATTTCAATGAGATATGTACCTGTGAAAATAGCGAACAGATACGAAGCTGTTCAGCAATAATTTCACACAAAGTACAGATTGCCCCAAATTTGTTACCAAGGTCAACAAAAACAAAAAATTATTAAACTGGAGATCTAACCTTCTTAAATACAAGGACTTCTGTCAGGAAAATGGAGAACAACAATGGCACATCTCCAATCCCCAGGATACCAGATGAGAGCGTGAAGAAGCACTAGATAACAGCTGAAAGGCAGTGTTAAAATTAACCTAGATAACGCCTCTTATCTGGAAGAGTGGGCGAGGCAGTAGACAAGTAGTAGATTTTCCTAATGTTGCTTTTCTTAGGGTGTGTCCGTCCAAGAAGATATTTCATCCAGAAAGTGACTTTTTATTTTCAAATAGATAGATGCCCTGAACTTTAATGAATGCAGATGGTATACATTGCCTCTAGCTGAACACTACAAAACCACTGCTAGCTTCATTTGCATTACCAACTACTCACTTGTTCCATATGTCCACATGATATCTGTGAAAGCTTTGAGGTCTTCATTTTTCTGTCAGAGGCTATAAAAATTAATTAATGTATTTTTTTCTTTCAGCATTAAAAAATATTTCCACATGTAAATTCTTGGTTTATTCAAATTCATAAAGCCAACTACAGAGCTTTTGCTGCTAGAGGTACAGTAAGAGGCAATAATGCCCTGCACTGATTTTTTTTCTGCATGGCCTCAAAATTGATGTTCCTATCACCTCAATGTTTGCTCATCTTGCTGTAAAAGCAGCTGCATGCTTTATAGTAGAGAAGTACAAACACACATTTCCCTTTCTACATTCCTATTGTTTACAATTTTGTTAAAAGCCCTTAAAAAACCTTGTAGGACAACATGGTACAATCAAAAGAGGAAAAAACAAACAACAAACAACAAACAGCTATCAGCAGCCAACCACACGCCTTACTCTCATCTAGCACCATCTTAGTATTGTGATCTGAACGTAGGTTGGTACCTGAAATCTTCAGGAAAACGATGGGAAAAACAGTTTTATGAAGCTAGTAGTATTGCAGACAGGGTAAGAACAGGGGTTTCCAGGTGGGCAAGGATGACAGGTTACCTGTGATTATGGAAACTGCAAGGGACACACTGTGCTTCAGAGCACATGGCAGCAAAGACTGTGGTTGAAACTCCATCCAAAGTTGTGGTCAGGAGGAGTACCTGTGGATTAGGGAGACATTTAGCAAGTTTAGCTTCTCAAACTGTTTTTTTTTCTTTTAATAGCAACTTTGAAAACTGATCTGCAGGCTTTGGCATGGGTGTGGGGGTCTATTTTGGTTTTGTTCCCTTTGGCACATAGTAGGCAGATTCAAAATGTTTATGATATTGGGTAAGTAAAACGGATAATTGTCTTGTTTCTGCATCAATTGAATTTTTAACCAAGTTGTGATTTCACAGCCAAGCATTGCATTCATTTATGTCTCTCCAGGCACTGCTTCAAGGCACTGTAGAATTTATCAGGCAAGCTTTAGTTTTTACTATGTTTCTAATTTAAAAAAAAAAAAACACAACCCGAACACGCCAAAAAAGCCAACTCACTAACCAAAGAAAAAAAACCCAGCCAAAACCAAGTTGTATCTTGGAAGAAAACCAGCTTGACACTCCAAACTGGGATGAATTTTTGATGTGAAAGAACAATATAAAACAATTAATAAATGAATAATACTAATAAAAGAACAAACCCAAAACAAAAATAAGAACACTTCTTTTTTCTGACAGGCAGAAACTTCTCATTTTTTTTTAAGTATTCTACTTCCTATTTTGGAATCCTTAAATTAGTGTTTCTTAGAATCTGATTGCTATGAATCTGTGCTAAACACCTACTTAATACATGTGTAAAACTCCATAGTTTCTAAGTAATGCATACTTATATTGTTATATCTTTTATATATGTACGTACGTGTGTAAGTATACCATTATAAAATATCTTCACTTTTTGAAATCCAATAGAATTCTAGTTTTCCCATGCCTATAGCAAACTTTCATACTAGACAAGGCCAAAATGCACATAAATGGATTGTGAAACCCAGAGGCATCTGATTCTGTTGAAAAGATCTTTGATGAGGATAAACTATAAAAAGAAGTTCCCTTTTTTCCAACAGCCCCTGGTTTCAAGGCATTTTCAGATTCTGCTTTTCTGATAAGCTGAAATTCACACCAAAAAATAGAGTAGACTCCAGTGTGACAGCATCTATTTAGCAATAAGCATGAGGCAGCTGAATAAAATGCTCTTAAGTTCTGAAAACTTACTTCACTGAGCCAGCAGAGAAGAATAATATTAAATTACGTTTACCATTGTGTACCTAATCTATTAAAAACCACTTCTGATAACTAATCAAAGTATTCAGTATAGTCTAAGATTCATATACAGGAAAATATATAGAGTACAAAAGTGTTATTCATTTTATTATTATTATCAAACTGCCACTTGAATTAAACATTACATTTTGACATGAGAAGTCATTAGAAAAAACTTAGTTTCTGTATTAACCTGCTACTTATTTTGGCATGTGCTGCACAGAGTTACAAGAAATGAAAAATACAAACAGGTGAGATAAGCATTTAGACAGTCTAAATTATCCATGAACTTTTTTATATTGTCATAGCCAACGGGTGCATTGGCCATCTGTCCTAAATCACGCTACCAAAATCTTCCTGCATAAACACTAATTATAAACTTGCTACCCTCCCTCTGAATAAGTCTCAGGAGTAGAACATAACTCCATTACTACATATGATTTAATTAATAGCTTTCCTGTGGTCTGCCTTACCACCCTAGCTATAAGTGAAAACCAAGAACATGCTAAGACATACCCGAAAAAAAAGATGAGAGATTCACTGATACTTGGACAGAGTTGAATGGCCAACTTAGTCTTTATTTATCTTTTTATAGATTTGGGGTACATATGAACACTGACAGTGGGGATACTCTATATTACACAGAAAAATCTACCTTGAATTTGAACCTTGTCATATTAAAAAAAAGTCTAGTTGTCAAGGGGAGAGAGGAAATACTCTTCCACCCTGGTATCTGTGGTCAGATAGGGAAATGCTGAAATGATTCATTCTAGCCAGAATGAACCATCTTACAATATAGAAGCAATTGGTTTTAACATTTCAAGAATGTTTTTATTATTATTGTTTTGGCCAATATGATCTGGCAAAATCTATTCAAATTCATGAATTGTTATGTATTCTCAGAAGTGGAAGCTTTAGTAAAATAAAAATAAAATACATGTTTTTACAGGCTAAGTCAGGAGTTTGCTAGCTGCTATTCCACTTTAGAGTCTCAAGCAGTACAGGACTCTTTTATAAGATCTTAAAAAGTGTAGGACTTTAAGAAAATGGTGTAAAAATAAAAAGGCTTCTCTATAGAATTTTGAAGGGAAGAGTAAGTCACTAGAGATGTTGAAACGTGTGGAAAAGAGTGCATTTCTAGTATGATATAAAAATACTGGAAAGGACTGAGAAAGAGTTTTAAAGAACAAAAATATTATAAAGGGAAGGTAAACCAGTTCAGATGAAACATGAGCTTTTCTGCAGAGAGCAAGTAATTGTTTCATTTTCAGGCTCCACTTGAAGTTGCAAGACCAATCTTTCACTACAACAGCTTTTTGAGAAAAAAGAAATCCAAGATTTAGCTATGTAGTAGTTCAACGAGTATGAAAACGTGCCAGCAATTTAATCCATTTCACATTCAGAATCTCCTGAAGTTTGAGAGCACATTTGGTCACATCTATATTTAAATTTGTTAGACTTAGTCGTAATTTCTAAACATACTCTCCATAAGTCCTTTTTTTCTTGAAAGAAACATTTGCTGTAGAATAATGAATATGAATTATGCAAAGAAAATCTTTAAAGAAATTCTTCGTGCATATTTTAAACCTGTTAAAAAGTTGAGTTTGAAAGACTGTCATCCAGAGAGATTCATTTCTTTTTATAATAAGAAAAATCATCACAAAATTGTCATACAGAACACGTCAGTTAAGTTACTCTAGGGAGAGAAATTTGTGCCACAACTGTTCTTTTGGATTTTTGTAAGGCTAGAAACCTTACACTATTCGTATTGTAGAAAGTAAAAATATTTTTTAATTCAGTGCCTTACCATCAGCTTGAAGTTAAGACAAAAAAAGAGCTTAAAGTTACCTATCTGACAAAGCTTTTCACATTTAAGATGGAAGTTAACTTAGAAAAGTGATTCAGCCATGGAAGATGGAAGTCTGCTGCCAGCCTCAGGATTCAGAACCACTAAATTCAGCAGCAGCTCCTACAGGAACTACTGGCAACTCTAAATTAAGCTCTTCCCCAGGAGGTCAGTTAGAAAAGGGATAGATACAGAAATGAACAAAGCTATGCCAACTCATTACACCTTTCAATCCCAATGCAAAAAATTCCTGCCATGCCTAGACTTGGGTTTTGCTTACTTTGTCAAAGTGAATCCCCTCCTGGATGCAGACATGAACACTGATCCAGAAGCTAGCTTTAGCTTGGTGACCTATTTCTCCTTCTAAATGTACTTTGTAGGCTACAAGTAACATCAAGTCTTAAAATCTGCTTAAAACTCCCCTTCTAAATCTAGCTATAAAATAATCCTTGCTTTCAAGTTTGGACTCTCTTACCAAGTCTAGCCTGGTAATCCTTAGCAGACACACAGACAAACCAACCAATGTCCAGCAAGTTCTCTGAATCAAGAACTAAGCTTAGTTCAACTGAGCTTCCCAGAAATTCAGCCCTAAATAAAAATTCAACCCTAGCCTTGCTTGATCTTAGTCCAAGGGTTGTGTTGGGTAGGACCTGATTAAAATTGTAGGAGATGGTAGCACTTATTCTGGAATCCATCTTGCATCCATATCCAGCCCTTTTTCTGACCCAAACAACTACTTAACTGCCATGTTTAGGTTGTACTCCCGAACTGTTGCTCACCCATGCTGGTAGATTCTTCTTGACTTACTGTATGTTTGTTTGGTCGTGGGGGTTTTTTTCCTCTCTTTTAAGCATCAACTTTGCACTTGCAAACTCAAATTCAGTTAACATCCTACACACAGTACAATTTCTCTTAGACTCAGTCGCCATCTGGACAGACACCCAAACTTAAAGTTCACAAAAGGATAGTAATCATTGCCAGAACCAGACCTAGAACCTTACTTTAATCATTTTACTTCTTTTAGCTTAACATCTGGTCTTGCCTTCTGACAGAGCTGTCCACAAAGGCGATCCAGTAAACATACTGACAGAGAAGGACATCTCTTAGCTGAAGTCCAGACACATCCCTGATAAACTCAGCCAAAACTTCTTTGATGGGAAGTATTTTGCAGGACAAAGAAACTTTGATGGGTGCGGGACAAAGAAACCCTGTTAACAAACTGACCTTCCAGGAAAACAAGAGTCAGCAACAACTAATGTCCTACACCCACTTACGTATCTACACCAAAAAAAAATAACTTGTTACCTACCCAAAAGAAGCATCTCTGCAAGAGCCTCTCTGTACAAGATCTCCCAGACAGACAGGACCGTGGCTGGGGATGCTTGGCTGACTCCAGCTTCTGTGACAGAGATAATCTATAAGTGAGACTTTTCTGTCATCGATCAGACCCACTCCTGGGAGCAGCTTAGTGCTCAAGTGGCAGTAAAGCCAGAAACTGTTGTGAGCTACAGAGAACATCTAATAGTGGGAAATGAAGGAAGTTCCCTTGGATTTTTTTTCTTTTTTTTTTTTTAACTTTATACTTAATGGCTGCTATATAGTGTCTCAAGTCTGCCTCAATATCCCAAGTACTTGGCACTTAATAAAAGAATGTGCTACTCATTTATTATCTGTTTTTTCTATTTTGTAATAGCCTTAACAAAAAACTACACAAAGCAGCTCTCCTTTTGTTCTATTCTTTCAGTCTATAAGGCTATGTTAGCTGGAAGAGTGGTTTTTTAGATGCCATTTTAGCACACAGGAAAATGACACTTGTCTCCCAGAAGAACTACAAGTAAAGTTTTTATCCCCTCTTTTTACATTATCTTCGAGAGGCACTTTCATCCCATAAGCTTTGCTGGTTTTGTACATGTTGAGATCCTTCAGACTACAAATGAATTTGTATATTATAAAATTAATTAACATAGAAGTACCCTTTCAATTTTATAAATTTTTTGGTCTACAGTCATAATCAGGAACTTTGAAAACTGATTGAATTTAAGGTTATTTTTATCATTTCATAGACAAAAGTGATTAACTTTTTTTGTCTTAAGCATCTTTAGGTATCAATATGCATTTTGGTACTGACTCAAGTCTCACAATTTTGAATACTTAACGTGTAATAACATTTCAGTAAGATTAAAGGAATTTATCAAAAAACATCCTCTTCCCGCTTAAGACCTTCCTGTCAGCACTGCACGTCATTCTTCCACATGCTGTTATTCCTGAACATTTCAAAGTTGGCAAACACAAAGGCAAAGAATAAAGTATATCTGTCCTGAAAGAGATCTACTGATTCGATAGTTAACAGCAAAAGCACTTCAGAACAGTTGTTGCAGAGTCCTAGTGAAACCAACCAGACCTGTAATCCACTAAAGAAGTCCGATAACTTAAAGAATCTTCCCTAACTTGCATTCTGTGCTGTTACATGCATGGAGTTGCTGTTAGCAGTGATCCCAGGAGCAGGAGGAAAAATGGGCTGTGAAATTCAGCTCCTCATTAACAATAGCAGACTGTTGGGTAAGAGTTCCTTTAATCTAAAGTCCAACTACAGTTCATTAAGTAAGAATATCCACCTGTCTGCCATAAATTGACATATTTGAAAACAGTTACTCAAAAGTAGGTTATAGTTCTGAATCAACTGAAATTTGTACATTAGAAACATAACTCCTGATAACATTCATAGAATTGGATAAACAAATAAAATATTGTTCTAGCAATTTACAAGCTTTTCCTACACAGAAAAAAAAAAATAGTTAAAAAAAACCCAAAACACTCTGTCCTTTACCAAATCATTTTTAAAATGTTTCTCAGTCATGCGTTCTTCACACATACCTGTGCAGAATGGGGCTTTTTCATTAGCATTGCTTGCTTTTGTCGTATTACCATTTGTGGTTTTTCCCACTCTAGAGAAACTATTTTCAGGATTAAACATTTAAGGAGCTAATTTTCTTTAGAGATGTAGACCCTACAGGTCAAATCTTAGTCATATTATAAGCATAGAAACTTTGTTCTTAAAAGGTTATTTACTTAGAAGGCAAAAGGACTATCATTTATTAATGATAAGCCAAAATGAAAAATCTAAAATATTTATCAAGCGTCCTGCTGATTCTGTAGACAATTTTTTCCAACTGTACCAGGCCTCATAGAAGCTGAAGAAAAAGTCTTTACTACAAGCAGTACTGCCAAATAGTCTACTGCTGCAGGTTAGCATTATTGTATAAGTATCACAATGGTCAGCGACTTAAGTTCAAGGGGGGGGAAAAAAAAAAAAAAAACAAGACATAGATGTAATCATAAACTATTCTTAAGGTTTTCTTAAGCAGTCCGGATTCATGAGACTTTGTGTAACATTTATCATCCTATTTTTCCACCTCAGCCTGCCTGCATTGCTAGCAAAGTAAATGTCTTTAGTGACATTCAGTTGTCATTAGCAACTAATCACACATAGTGTTTTCTTTTCTCATAACTAATAATTATTAGTTGTACTAAGCAGATAGAAAGCATGATGTAGAATTCATTCAGATTGGAGGACTTGTTCGTATCTTCTGTGGAACAAGGACACTTCATTTCCTCTGCACTCATACATCTATCAAAGTATCTGTAGGATGCCCTGAAATAATGGGATCCTGATTTTGCAAACATATACACTGATTTTTAATTTATTAATTCACTGAACTTATTGAAGCTAATCACATAGATAGGCATGCATATATCTAAAGGACTGGGAGTATTTGGCTTGGAAAAATGGATTTCTGTTATAGATAAGTTAAATGGTGATTCTTAATAACATTTAGAAAGCACAGTAATGGATGAAAACAGATAATCCTAACAATTTTTGGAAAATAAATACAAGTATATGCAGTATTAGTTCTATTTTGACAGTCTCAGTAACAGATAACCTACAATACTATAATATACACTCCCAGTTACTAAGAAGAGAATAACAATTTTAAATTTCACTACTTAAAATTAAAACTACTAAACCACATTGAAAACTGTAAATCTCTACGATAGTGCATGAATAAGGATAATCCAAATTTCAGCCATTCCGTGTTGATATTCTTTATATCAAAGAAAGCTATATACTTAAAGCAAATACTTTAAAAAGATGACATTTATGTCCATAAATATAAGTAAGCTGAAGTAACCACTCTTTCATCTCTTCAGAGCTAGTTGTGAAAGTACAAAATTGGGAATAAATTGCTCCACTACGACCTGTGTGATCACAGCTAATTCAAATAGTTTATCTGTGCTTCAAATCCCATATGCAAAGCTGACTTTGCAGATGATACTTGCCCTCACAATGAAATGAAGAAAAAATAACAACGTTAAAATTCAGAATAAAATTACTTTAAAATAAACAGTATTGTTTCAGATACTAGAAACAGATTTTAGTCAAGTATAAGAAACCAACAAACTGTGTAATGCACAGGTCTTAGAAGGACCGACCTCTGAGAGTATAGGACTTTTTGTCAGGCTTATTTGTTACAGGGCGATATGGATTAATGATAATTAAATACATTTCATTCATCCTCCATGCACTATTTAGTTCTGATACGATATTTGATTTTTAATATATCAATATATATGTCTGAAAGAACAAATCTTAGGCATATTCGAAAGAATGAGAACAAGACCATCTCACCAAGAATGGACAAAGATGATGAAAAAAAAGGCCAAGAGTTAAATAAAGCCTCCAGATTAGGACTGAGACACAACAACAAGGTATTCAGGAAGGGTGAAAGAGGAAGCCTGCTTTCCATTGCCTGTTCTTAGTGTGATCTGTCTGGAGGTTTAGTTATCAGAGGGATGTTCAAAGAACTGCTGCTTACTTGGAAGAATGGAACAATCTTCTTTAAAAACATTTGTAAAAGGAATATTTTTACATAAAATAAAAAGGATAAAGGTTAATTGGTATTGATTCTATCCTGAGAAAGTCATGTGATGACATAGTAACCTTTATGCTTATGAAGGACCAGAGCTACCACAAAACACTACCAAAAATTCCATGCAGTCTTTAGACAAGAGAAAGCACAAAAAAGCTCAAGAGAGACTAACTATCATCAGTGTGGTCTCTCACTCTCTCCCAGACAATTCCAGAGAACAACTGTGTCCTGTTCTAGAAGAGAAAACCAACAAACCACCACCTAAGAGTCACTGTAACCCAGGAGGTAGTTTTATTCATAGCCCATACATACACGCCTCTGCACTTTTTTCCCCATTAATTCTATTTCTACTATTTCAGCCAACAAAATCATCCTGTTTCTGTAAAGTGATTTGGTGCTCATGACAAATAAGTTTCCTGTGCTGCATTTTTATGTTTTAGTGTGATAAATTAAAGCGAATAACATGAAATACACTAGACCCTGAAGAAGAAAAGCATAAACTTTCTCTTAGCATCTAGCCGAATATACTAGTGTTTGTCTACTTCAAATTAAGTTGACTTGTAAAAGTTCAGATTAGTGTAGCTGGAAAGCAGCCAGAAAACTTCCATTCTTGTAAATATAAAGGACATTTTCTCATGGCTTGCTATAAATTCCTCTTTCTTCTTTTTCTGGCTGAGCCAAAGAGTATCTTTTAAAAGCTGTGTCTTTAAAATTGGGGAACAGTAGGAAAACTAGTGAGAAGGGAGTCTTGGATGTCTTTATCTGGTGTCATTTATGCCTTGCACTTGCAGGAGCAGAAGTTCCTAAAAAGTATATTTGCAAATTCCTGGCTTTTTTCTGCTGAGAAAAAAAAGAAAGAAAGAAAAAAAAGGGCTCAAGGCAAATTCTACTGTAGTAAATACAGAAAGAACGCAATTAATGTTAAACCAAATTCCACAGAAATACAATGCACAGGGAAAGGACTAGAGAGGTACTTTTAGAGCAATACAAGGGTGATCTTTTCTTTTCACATGTTTTCTATTCCTTGGACAGATAATAGAGTAAATAACCATAACGTTTACAGAACAGTTAACATGAGAAAAGGGTGCATAATATATCAATAAGGGAAATATTTTTTTCTTGGGTGTCTAATGGGTTATTCCATTATAAATAACAATAAGTACACAGCTTACTCCAGACAATATGCATTTACCACAGTAATAAACATTCCTAAAGGCACCTTAGCTAGCTAGTAAGATTGCAAAGTAATCTGTTCTCCTTTTATTCTTCTATTTGAACTTCCTACACAAGGAAGAATAATTTACACGATCCTTTGTGGTAATGCGTTGTTAAAGGTAACAATATGCTACAGCAATCTGTATCTGCCTTTCTTTCCTTTGCACATTTAAGGCTGCACAAGCCAGACTCTAAGCTCTCTTAATTCAGTAGCTGAAAGCATTTCTTGCTCTTTCACATAATCAGATCCCAGCAAGTCAAAAATTACTTCGACAAAGAGCCTGCACACTTTCCCCAGCACTAACTGTAGTGTTACAGGGGAAAGTTGGCTTTTGAAAGCTCATGTTTAAACTAATACATGCAAATAAAATTATATGTGTGTATGTGACAACAGTATGCAACTTGAAACTTGAAATCAAAGTTCAAAATTTAATATAAATGAGAAAGGTTTTGCAATCAAGCAAAACAGTAGGGGTATGGAGATACTAAGTTGAACAACATACTAAAGTTATTTACATTAGACATTTTTTATTTATTCACCATTTTTCCTGCAAACAAGTGAGTTTAATAACCTTTCTCTGCACACCACACACACCCCCCTGCCCATACTGCAAGCAAACAGATCTGTGGAGAGTATATGCAAAAGTATGTGAGTCTGAAAGACTTTGATATTTCTGGTGTTTCCTACTTCATGACATGTGTCTACTTTCACGAGAAAGAAGGAGATTCAGGGATGAGCTCAAATCATTTCAGTAATTGGTACTCATGCATGCTGGTTCAGATGGATTATAGTTAGTATGATAGGCAGCTGACATTAAATGTCAAATTAACATGAAATATAAAGATGGCAATATGTTGAAATTTGTATAATATACATTGGAATGAAAAGACTATTCAAAATTGATCCTCCAGCACTAATAATATATAGTACTTAACATAAAATTTTCTTTCATGCCAAAAATCTAATTTTACAAATGTAAACTGGAGATCTGCTACTGAGTAAAATATTGCACACAACAGTAAATATGGACCAGAAAGACTTACTACACAAGAGGTATCACCAAACATATCAGAAACTGAATATCATGAACATATAAGGAAAAATGCAAAACTTATCTGGCTATTCACTTTCCTCAAGCTGTTTCCTAAATATATGGCATTTACCAGCGCATAAAAATCAATAGCAGTAAATTAATCTCAGAATCTACCAACAAGGTGTTTGTTGCAATAAAGCAAAATATGCTTCCATTAAAGCTTTTGTAGACCGAATAGATACTGCGAGAAAAGTCTTCTGAAGGAACATGAGAAGAGAACCTCTGGAAGATGGTATTTGCAGCGGTTTTTATTTTATCATTATTTTTATTATTATTTTGAGATTTGCCATTGGAGAGACTTGTTTGTTCCAAGTCATGAATTGCTACAGATGGAAAAGGTTTTCAACAAAATACACTTGCTAGGAAAAAAAATTCTGGATAAATGTTTTTAAAAGAATAAAAGTTCTGAACCAGAAAAGAAGCTCCTCAGCCAGCACAGGAAGTCCAAAATAGATTAGTAGCTCTGGCTCCCACATACTATACAAAAGATCAAATTTAACAGATGGAAGCAAAGAATATCCCACGCTGGAGGCAAATATCATTATCACAAGGCTACTTAATTGTTTGGGATATGGCAAGGCTTATTCTCTGACCCAACTACCAGCTATTCCAGTTAATTTCTATTTCACTGCCAATTAAAATTATATTCCTAAAATTAAAAAAAAAACAAACACAAAAACACAACAAAAAAAACACAAAAAATGAAATCTAAAAAATTAGTTTGAAGGAAAAATTATTTTCTCTCTCTCAGTAAAGAATATCATTTTGGTTACAGATACAAAAGCAGTTAATATATGCACACAAAACTTAATTGCTCAACTACTGATGGCAAGAAAACCAGAAAATTTATGAGCATCACTTTTTCAGAGAGGATTAGTTTTCCAGTTTGAGTAAATCATTGCAAAATTTCTTTCTGTCCTGAGCTGGACATACATGTAGCTATATACCATAGTTTATCTATGAAAAATATATTGGTTTGTTTACCCCATTTAAAAAAGATTAGGGCTTTTGTCATAGATTTAAAATCCAGATAAAATGTAATGTACTGCTAAAAGTATTTCTGAACTGGTGTCATTCAAACTGCAAAATAAACATTTGATAATTGATAATAATACCAGAAGGAAACATTTTCATTTTAATTATTGTTTGTGGTTGATTTTAGGTATTTACATATTAAGAATTAAAAAAAAATTTGAAACTATATGGCAAGATTAATTCTAAATTACTGTTTTCATTCTATGTTCTCTTTCATATAGTTTACCTTGTTTATACCATACTTAAGTTAGGTCAAAGGCTATTTGTATAAGTAATCAGGCCTATTTTCGCCAGCATCAATCATGGTTTGTCATTGTCAATGAGTTCTCTGCTTAAGATTTGTTTCTATGGAAACCATCACTGATATTGCTGACATTTAACTTTTTTTTTTTTTAAGTATGTGACTCTTGTTCTCATTGTTTATTTTCTCTGTACAACTTTTTTGTTTTATTTTGCACACCTTAGGAATGTGGCAAAACCCAGTAACAAGATCCTGCATCATCTATTAAGATGTCATAGTTCTCAGAGGTCTGATCTACTGCAAAAATAAAGAGTATATATGGTAAATGATTTCTCAGGAAAACATTTTGCTTTTGGAAGTGGCATCAATAATAGGAAGTATGACAACAGCAATAGTTTAAAGAAACCAACTCGCAGCTAGAACACAGTCAAATCACACTCTATGGCACAATAAGCAAGATGTCAAGAACGACAAAAAGAATTTAAGATGCACAATTACAATACAATATATAGAGAACCTAACTACTAATAGATAGTATTACTTGGCTAATAGATGGTATTACATTGCTGAAAATGTGCCAGATTTGCAGAAATATCAGAAGAGATTGTTTAAATTCACTAAACCAGCTGCAAAAGAAACTAGACTACGTTGGCTGTGTAATCACCAGAGATGGTACGGTGCCAAATGCATCAAAAATGCAAGCTATTACATAAATGACTACAGTAGAAAGCATAAAGCAACTGGAATAATTCCTAGGATTTGTCAATTGCTTAGCAAATTCTTTCCAAGCCTTGTTCAAGCTACAATAAAATGCTGTTTCAACCTCTGAAGACAGGAGTTCCAGAAGAACTGTCATAACAACATTTTTTTTCCCCCATAAAAGTACTCTCCTAGATTATTTAGGAGCTTCCATAGAAAAATTCAGGACAGATTTTTTGATACCTAATAGGAATATGTGGTAGTAACCTGTTCTCAAGCTTTGTATCAAGGTCAATAAGACAACAGCAAACCAGGAAAATTTATTCCTTGGAGCTATATGGCAATTGCTGGCGACTCAAGTTCAATAGTGCAGTTTAAGAGAAAGAGCATCATATAAGAAAGCACTAGAAAGACTGAGCAGAAAATTGTTCCATTAAAGCGTTGATGGGCATATCTGCTGAGACTGGGAATAAAAATTACAGAATATTGCAAAACAAGGAAATATACCACTAGAAAGGAAACAGCAACTGTAGATGCATTGACAAACTACATATAGTCTCAGGATTTCATGGAATACACCACTGATAAGTAACATACCTTCCCTATGGACTCAACAGTGACTTATTTCAAGCAACTGTAAAAACAAATATAGATGCCAATCACAATTATTATTAGAATCTGACCAATATATTAACTACCAGGTGGTCTGACAAAGAAAAGAATTGTAGACAATGCCCTTAAATACTCCAACTGCAAAAGGATATACAATCTGAAGTATGTGGTATTACACTGGAATGAAGTAAAACTGTAAAGAAACCTTAAAATACTTGACAAAAAAATTTAGAATGCTATCATGAAGCCATGAAAGAAAAGGCTTATCCTTCCAAGCAAATTTGGTTTTGTTCCTTTAGCTACACATCTAAAAAAAACAACAACTAAGCATACATCCCACCAAGGTATCACTTGTTCTCAAAAAAAGCTGAAGTGAAAAAAAAACAGATTAGGCCTACTGAACAGAAAAGATGTTCACAGAAGTGTGGATCACATCAATTACTATTTGAAATGCAGAAGACTACTAAAGCCTATGCCCTTTTTCCCCATCCCCTAAGGGAGTTGCTGTATAAACTTACCTACTCATTACTTAGGTAGGACATTCAGAATTTATGGTAGACCTCAACCTGTAAAGAAAAAAAATAAACTAATACACTTCCAATTAAAATGTAAGAAGAAAAGATCACATCCAGCCCATTCTCATTCTACTTTCCAAACAAAAAGTATGAAATTCCAAGAATTTATAGAAAAATCTCAAGACTTCGATATAATTTTTAATGTGGCTATTTTCTTACACATGCATATAGCTGAGTACATATAGGGCTTGCACAGCTGTTAATGAACAGAAGGCGAAAAACAACTCCAACTCCGGAAAAGACAATGGAGGTTCTGCCAGCTGTCTTGGCACAAGATTGATACTTGAATTTATTGCTAGAGGCTTTAAGAGTTTTGTTAAGGCATCCCTTCTTAACTTGATATAAACACAAAGGAATAAAGATAAATAGTAGAAAGTCCACATTACGCAGAAAGTGTAAAAGAGAAGAAAAAGATATTTCCCAAAGATACTAGGGAGATTCTACTACAGGAATAAATCCAGGTTCAAGAAATAGAAATAGTATAGCTAACCCATCTGAACAGCAATGTTCCAGATGAAACAGACCAACCATATCAAATCAAATCAGCAGTTTAGCTGCTCATCACATCAGGACTGCATCAGATATGATCCTCTGCAGAACAGCTAAAGGAAACAAACAAAAAGAGATAGTAATTCCAACCTGTAAGTGTACCTGAAACCTTGCTAACAGCCTATACTGTTGACAACTTTACTAGGCTTGAATGAAGCAGACACATTTTCTTATCAAATCTCAGCAATACACCTTTTCAAGATAAACATCAAGTTAGGCTTTTCCTCATCACTTCAAAGGATTTGCACATTTTGGATAAGTTTTCATTGATACCCTTATTTGTAACTTAAGCCATTTTTCATTCCTACTATATTTCTTTCATTTCCTGAAGATAAATTCGTATTACAATTGCAATATCACTTAATATCAGATAAACAGTACATAACTTAATAACTTTATTATTCATTGTGCATCATACCAGTTTTGGTTCATATGCAGATTAAAACAGTATTCTCAACATGAAAAAACACATTAATGCAATTTGTCAGATGCTATTACATCTCTGTGCAAGCCTTACAGAAGTTTCCATTTCTTCTCCTCATAATGCAAAAGGCTTGACCACATTTACTTTCAATACAGTGTATATAGTCAATACAGCTCGATTCCAGAAAAATTACAGTTTCACTTGCTGGGTGCTAGTAGCTAGACCACATGGTTTTATTCCTTTGATAGGTGAAACAAAATAACCCTTTCTTAAAGTATTCCCTACAAATCCTAGCTTGAACTATACCTCACACAGTCCCTCTTGTGGCATGTAATGTGTATACATATTTATATATGTTCACACATACACTTCACAAGTCTCTTGGGTAAATGATATATAGAATTAATATTATGAGAACCATAATTGATTGAATAATATATATACATAAATCTATCATTTAATAAATTCTCCCGTTATTAAGGGCCTTCTTATTTTACTTCTAAGCAATTATACTGGAATTTGATTTACTTGATATAAGAATGGAAAATACAAGAAAAAACTGTATTTATATTTCTATTAATATGAAAAACAATGAAATATTCAAGCAAAGAATTAGTTTTGAGAATATTAATACTTAACAGCAGCCTAACTCACAAACAATAAGACCTGGAGAAGCCAGATCTCCAGAGCAACATAGTTTCAGGAGATGCAATTGTTTACTGAGGTATACTCCTTCAAGGTATGGCAACATCTGAACAAACTAGACAATAACAGAACACATCTGCTGAAAAACTTAGCAGGGTTGTTTTTTTTTTCTTAACTCAAAATCTTCCAAAGCAAAGGTTACAAACCCAGAAACTTTCACCCTGACTGAACAGATATAAACGCAATAGATGTGACAGAAGGGACGTTAACATTTACAGAAAGTCAGGATAGTGAGCTGCTGTTTTTAGTTTTTATTAGCTTTCTCAGTTCAGCAAAGGGACAACTCGCTTTTCATTGCTCTATAAGAAATATATGGATAAAAATGAATTTAGACAGACCATGGGCTTCTTGTAGTCTCCATAGTCACACCTCACATGTTATCTCTGCTGGTAATTAAGTTAGCTATTTTATCACACTGATTTAGAAAAATAGTTTAAACGGCATCCGTTTTATTATTTTGATTGCACTCAAATAACTTACCAGCAATGTTATACTGGAATTATTTGTTCTCCACTTATCCCAAACAATATAAGCTCTGAACTAGACTGAGGAACTCACTGTAGTTCTGCATCAAATCCTAGATTATTTTTCAAGCATCTTCAGAATGAGTGTGTGCATGTGCACAAACATGTACATATGTACATCTACTTAACAGAAGTTGATTTTATATAATGAGACCCCAAACAATTTTCATAATACATCATGACTGATACCAAAATGAACTCTTGCCAGAATCAGAAAGCGGTTGCACAGGTAAACAATTATGCACTTTCCTCAAACATATACAAACTGACTTAATTTGAATCATCACCTATCTAGCTTTAGTTTGCATTAAACAAAGGAGAACTAATGAGTAATTCCTGTTGCCTCTTATTTATACTCCCCTTTAGTTGCCAGATTCAATGAGTAGACTACAAAAATGTTTAGACTGTTGTATTAGGATAGACACAGCCTCCGGCACTGCTACTCATTATGTTGATCTAAGTCATAGTGTGCCTTAATGATGGGTTGGAAAATCCATCTTGTTTGAAGTGCACAACCTGAGGTTATATTTAACAGGATTCATTCCAATGTACTCTGCCTCTGCTTGGTATTGGTTTTCTTGGGAGGTGGAGGTTTTCACTAGAGGGAAAAATAACACTGAAGAGGGACAACAGGAGACTAAACCCTATTCCATAAAGAGGGAAAGGCATGCTATCACTTTTAAACACATCAGGTGCTTAGGAGAGCCAGTTTCATGTCTTAGCAAAATAGGATTGTGGCATATATCTGTATTTTCCAGGGTTCGGCTTTGGACTTGATGCGAGATCCAGCCTAGAATGATTAAGCAGGATTCTTTTAGGCAGTTTTCTTACATATCTTGAGCTGCATTAGTTTTCTACAAATAGCACAAAATACTGTTACACACGTGTAAGATATGAAGACCGAACAAGAGTGTTCTGCCCAAAGATACATTGATTTCAATTAAATCACTTAATATATCCACTATACTTTTTTTCTTCTTTTAATTGTCTTGCTTTTCTGCTTCCATTCACACTACTACAATGTTTCCTCTCCTGCCTACTCTTCAATTCTATTTACGTCCTCATTTTCTCTAAATGTCTTTGAGGTCAATCCTTTCTCAAGCCTTTTTAAAAGGAATGCTTCCTTTCAGACCCAGCATGCATTTCTAGAAACATTTTCATGATCTGTGACCACTGTATCCTATAACATGTATTCTAAGAAGAGTTAAACTTGAAGCATGCTAGCATTAAAAATCCATTAAAATTGCTAATTTTAAGGATGGTTGCAAAAAAGTATTTGCAAAAATTCTAAAGCAAGTCACCTCCCCAAAGCCATCTATTATCACTGAGAAGTGTGTTATAATCAAGCTTACTTAGAGTATCTGAACCCTAGTCTCACTCTCCTCCGCCCCCCATCCCCTATATGCCCATCTCCTCTTGTTTTCCATTCTTTTAGGATTTCATTTTCCTAAATCTTTCACAGTCTAATTTTGGACTTCTGGACCAGTGCAAAGTCAATGCCCGTTTTTTTTTGTGCATATATGAAAATAGTGCCAATTCACGCAAGAATGAAGGTCATACAGCAGTAATATTAGCAATACAGAATACACTCAAAGTTGAATTTTATTTAAATTACTTAAAAATAAGAGTCTACTCTGTACTTTTACTTCTCTGGCATTACTGCAGGTAACACTATCAAACAATTTTTTTAAATTATGGTTGTCTGATTTGCCGTGAAATTTAACATAAGAAAACAAATAGCACTCACAAATTACCTGTTTTAGGAAAATGCTCTTCCATTAGTACAGATGGCTAAGATTTCCGTTTATGTTAAGAGAGATTACATGAGTTCTGTGAAAGAAAATCTTCCCTTAGAATTCTTAATGTACTTTTCTTAGCAGAATACAATCCTCAGGATAACAGTTTTTCCTCTGATGAACTAGAATTAGCATGCTCCTGTAACCACAGCAAGCACCAAGTCTACAGCTTTTCCCCTCCCTGCAACTTAAACCACAGCTATTTCTATATCTTTGAATGTATAATATACATTTACACTGTTTATGTATCTACATTTTACATTAATATTTTCAGATAAAGTCAGCATCATATCTCACCTAGAGTCCAGCCATGTTTCCTAGGTAATTTATACATTTTTTTTGTCCAATAAAGTGCTGAGCTAACTAGTCCACCATTTCAGGAACATTTAAAGAGATGGCAACTGCTGTGATCATATACGATGGTCTCTAGAGATACAGTCAGGCAACAAATGCAATAGCTCTGCTATTTTGACAGACACCTTTATGACTACAGACTAAAGGCTTTGCATGTGCAAGCATAGGATATTTTGTGTACTTTTCAATGATGTCATGTATGTTTAACAGCATTTGAATGCCCAGGGTGCAAAAAAATAAAAGCTCTACTCACTTCTTCCATAAAGTTCTAAAAAATCCCTTCATGATAATCTCACACACAGCATTACAGAACAAGTATCAGGAGAACAGTGGGCAACTGGAAACAGAGTAGAGAAACATGAACTGACATGCAAATAATTCAAAAAAGCTACTAACCACAGTTAAGGATCTAGTTAAAACTTTTATTTAAGATAATGGTTTCTGTGTTGAACCCATTTATGAATTGCAGCTCTCTCTTTCCTTCTATTGATCCACATTGCTCCAGCATGTAGATTAAAAGCTTATTAAAATTTACTTTTCTGTAAGTTATTATTGAAAATAACTAGCGAAGGTTGGTTTTGTATCATGCTTCATGGATATCAAGCTATGGCAGACCTTTATAGCTGTGTATTCTTTAAAAAGAAAGATAAAGAGATCTGAAAATTTGTTCCGAGTTTGCAGAAGGACTTTTGGTACATGACTGTGTGAGATGAAGGATAGTAGCTGCTCATTGGTTACAATCTTAATTGTCCTTATCAGTAAGCTAAGCAAATATTCAAAACCAGTCTTTATTAATTTTGAAAATTGTAAAACATTATTTTTTCCAGCGGAATGGATTATTGAACGATTGCATAAAGCATGAAAAACACATTTTATAGCCCAAAAGCCAAGACGGAAACCAATCAAAAAGCGTTCAAAGAATCAGAGCTCCTGTAAAAGCCCTTTAAGTCACCTGGCAAGTCAGACATCCAGCTATGGAGCGTCAGGCACACAGACTGCAACGTTTGAGTAAATAACCTAAATTCAGTAAAAGACAAAAAGAGAATTGTTGTGAGTTGGAGTTTCTTTTATTAAAACAAACCCAAAACAAGCAAACAAATAAAAAAAGAAACCTTTTGGAGTACATCCATTAGAAAATTTCATTTCATAAAAGCAGTCCCAATCCACATCCTAAAGTGTATTGTGTTATTAAAAATAGAGTAGTTCTAGATAAAAGATAAGACCTAGAGTTAACCTTACATGTTAAGCCACTGAACTGAAGCAAAGACACTTTTACATGATACTTGTTATCTCTGAATATCCCATATCCCAGATACTGACTATTTCAAGATGTACAAATTCATGTATTGCCTCAAGTAATCTTCAATTTGCATAAATAAGATATTAGTTCATCATTATCTTTTTACTTAACCTGATATTAGACAGTCTATGGTACAAGCACCTTCACAGAATATCCATCTTAGATTGGACTACAAGAAAACTTTAAAATAAAACAAACCAAACAAGAAAAAACCTCTCCTAAATCGTTGTTAACAAGGGAATTAGCACAAACAGAAAGCACCTACATGAGAAGAATATTTTACAGTTCTGTCACCTCCTCTGAATTAAAACATGACACTTGCCATTTTCTCAGATTTCCTTTCCCTTTCTTTCATTTGTATTTGCTTTAAAGGTGAATGGAAGGTAAGAATGAAAAAAGGCACCAGAGTGGAAAATGGAAAATTGAAAGCAGACACGACAATTCTTTTCTAAGCTTGATAAAATGAGGAAGAACACTGTACACAAAGGCATAAAAAAGAAGTTCTCGTTTCTTCCCTACATCACTGTGATAAAGTACATTGCATGACTCTGTTCTGCCCTTTCCTCCTCTTTTGAGGAGAGGAGGCTCACTCTCTTCTGCACTCAGGGCAGAGCAAGAAGTTGTCAACTGGTTTTGAGACATTTAAAACAATAGAATTAAAAGACATTTTATGTTTTTTGACAACAGCCCGACAAACTGAAGGTAAATTCAGACTACAGTCAACCTTTTGTCTCTAACGGGAGCACTGTGCTGCTGTCTGCCTTTAATTAAGCCAGTACACAGAATTTTTCCTTTCATTGGAAGGAATGTAAGACCTCTTAAATTAGTTACCTCTGTTATATTCATAAGCTGGGCCTTAAAGGTGTGAAACATCACCTAATGATTCGGACTAAAGACAGCAGAAGAGGCTACAGTAGTGGCATAGCTCTTCAACATGGAAATCAAATATACATAATTCTAGTGCTAGCAAACTTATCCTTTGTTTCATTTTATTGTATCTGAAATGAATGCATAACTGTTTACACACAAGAACACAAAACTAAGTAACCTCATAAAACAAGATTACCAAATACGGGGAAGGAGAAAGATGAAGAGCTACGCTTGATAGATTTTGTAGACAGCGTTTAATGGCCAGTATGAAGCCACTCATACATTCGATAACCACAGTTAGCAGAATTACAGGAATAAAAATAGGTAAATTCTTCATTTATTGAAAAATGTGATGCAAGCTAGAATATACATAACATATTATCTTGTGGTCTTCACTTCCCCCCCATCAGCATACTATCTTTTAATTAAGCAAAAGAATTTAGTTTGCCATGGTTATGCCATTTTATGGGAAAGTTTGAGTTAGAGAGTTACAGGGCCTCTTCTGCAAACATTCACAAACCCTGAATTAAAATAACATGATTATAATTATAGAAAGTAGGAGACTATAAAAAGGGAGAATGAAATATTAACAACTGCAAGTCAGTATTAAAAACCAAAGCAACAATGTAAAACCAATTCTGAAAATCCTAAGTCTGCCCTTCACTTCGTGAGTATTCGTAACTACCGTTATGGCTATTCTAAGGAGCAAACTGATTACCTACATATAACAGAGACTGCTAAAAACAAAATAAATCAAAACTTTAACTTTGAGTCTTGGAGTGTTGGTATGAGGTGGGAAAAAACCCCACACTACTGCACACTGAGACAAAAACCAATAATTCTTTAATCTAGACAGACAGTGATTTTGACTAAACCCATGTCAGGTTGTCTATTTTGAACATGTTGAACTTTCATTTTATGTTTCTCCCTCCCTCTCCCTCAACGGTGATGAGACCTGCTAGTCTTTCCTCTAATATCCAACAATATCACATAAAACGTTTTCGTCATGGAGAGATCAACACAGGCTGCTAGACTCCAAGATAGAGGGGAAAGAAAATAGATGGGATTAAAAAAAAAAAAAGGGCTCAAAGCTCATAAACATTAGCCATTAATGCATCAGTATTTGGTACATTGTTCACATACCTGTTCATCTCTCTTGCTTGAAAAAGAAAACAACATGCAAGGTTTTCTTTCATCAAGTTTCTACAAACTTTTTTATTTAAAAAATATTTTAAAAAATTTTAACTGTAGTCAAGTTCTTTCAAATGTTTTAGGACAGAGCTACTCTGATTTATTTTGATTGACAGTCCTGTAGGATAGTAGAATGGTACTTCAGAACAATAAAACATTCTGTAGACCTGTAGAAATATGTAGGATACTCTTTAAAAAAAGAAGTCATATCCTGTTGGCATACTGAAATATACACCTGAAGTCCAGACTTTTCCCTCCTAGGAATTTAATTAATTTACTGAAGACAATTCACTAAAATGAAAGTGCACTTGTCTCTAGAGAAGAGAGATTTATTTACAAACATTTTTACTTTGTGTAGAAAAACTGGGAGTTGCTGGAGAAGTGGGGTTTTTTTGTGGTTTTTGTTGTTGTTTGGTTGAGGTTTTTTTTAACTTTTGAAAGCTCTTCTTACCTTAAGATCCATTTAGCTTCAGAAAGTAATACTCTGAAGTTTATTTAAAAATCAAAATTGATTATACCTGTTAAATTAATTCAAAAAAGCTTCCCTTGTTCAATGGGCACTTTACCAAAAAGACATCTTATGCTGGCTTTCTCCTTAATTAAGCAACATTGGTAGCTTTTGTAGAACTACTACTGCTATAACTATTTTGCCAAGAAAAGAACTGTGTACCACCATAAAAAACAAACAAAAAAAACCCAAAAAAACAACTCACCTTCCCCTCAGAAGAGAAGGATCATTTCTCATCTTGGATACCCCACTCCACAGGTAAGACACACTTGAAGGGGCCTTGCTAGCAGTAGACTGCCAGAAACCTGGAACCGAAAAATGTGCCCTGTAAGCAGTAGAAAGCAGGAGGGACACAGCATTTCACTTCCCAGCTACCCCATATAAACTTCTTTCAGTTTCCTGACATGTTTGCAAAAGAAAATCTGGTGAAGCTATATGTACTTACTTTCTTCCAAAAATTTTCCGACATATACCTTCAACTGTTTCAGTAGTTAGTTTTCTTATTCATTCATAGTGTTCTCTACTGAACAACTTTCCTTCTTCCTTAAAATAGCCTATCCCCTACTTAGCAGACAATATTCTTTTACATCTACTCTCCTATTCTGACAAAACTTATTTTGTCTTGAATAATTTATCATCAATTCTGAAACAAATCTACATTATTCAAGCCATATGTTGTCAAATTCCATTTCACAGCTTCGTTCACACATTCTTTTCCTATTTCAACACTACAAACTGAATAGTTTTCCTCCCTTTTCCTATTTCCTCTCCTTTTCTCCGTTGTTTGCTCAGAGTTGCCAGCACCCTTTTCAGCAGGGTTTCTTTTTTGTTACCTGCAATAGCAGTCTTATCTATTCCCTTTTTGCTGTCTGCATGACACTTCACAGATTAACTTTATTACTGAAACCTAGAAAACTTTCAGTGTTGTGCCACTAACAATAATGCTTGAAACAGATTTCTATTCTGCTGCTCTCAAAAACAGATACCTGAGCAGTGACACTGAAAGACAGTGAACTGGCTACTATTGATGTAATCATTTCAACAAACTGCAGCCACTACAGGTAACTTTATTATTAGATATTACACCTTGTGAAAGACTCCTATATCCTTCCTTAAATACACAAGAACATTTCTGTTTATCTCCAATATTTTGCAAATTCATATGCAATTATCCTTAAGACAAGGCTGTACAAGCCAAGAGGAAGCATTTGATGGAAGCCAACATGAGTTTCAGGCAGCCCAAAGCTTCTACATGAGCTTTCAAAGCACAGAACTGACTCTCCATAACCAGACAAAACCTCTCACCGGCCAGCCACACTTGGCTACACTCAGAAGTGACTGGTCTGAAGCAGCAAGAGAAAGTAAGGATTTAATCTAAATACCTTTGGATGAAGCGTTTCCATTAGCTTGAAAGATCTTTGTACAAATTACAAGAAAGAAATTTTAGGAACATGTCACAAAAATGATCATTCACGTGTGTAACTGTTTATATGAGTACTCAAACATAACTGAAATATAGTCATAGCAAATACATATATATAAACATGAAATATTACAGGATTAGGATATTAAACAGGTATTAAATGGCCAATATTTTTGCTATACTCTTTTTGTTTCTTGCGTTGCATGGCACATTTAACAGGTCCTGGAAGGCTCTGGGTAAGTAAAATCAGCCATCTTACTAGTAGTGCTATTGTAGCCTACAAAACAACAGAGGAACTCTTATGTTTTTTTTATTTTCCTAAAGCAGAGCAAACATATGTCTATACGTACTGTAGAAGCTACCTTTATCCCATCACAGAGGCTTTTTGTGACTCCAAGTGCGACTAATGAGCAGGAGAAGAACACTTAGGAGTTAATTTACAGACTTGTGAAATGATTTTAGTGAAGCAACAGAATCAGTGAGACTTTGGTCTCTAAGTTTCACAGAATGTCTACACCTCCAGGAATGTACTTAAACTGACATTTTCCTTAGAAAGGATGCTGTTGTATAACTTCCCTTTTTGATATTCTGGTTACAGTATTTCAGATAAAAACTGCCCGGCTTATTTTGAGTTTGTCAGAATTTGCAAGTGAAAATTATTTTATACATTTTTGTACCAACTGATTGATCTGAAAGACCCTCTGCATTACAAACAAAGGATTTGAGGATTTCAGGGGCAGGAAAAGAGCAGTCATTAGACAAGTTCACTTTTGTGCAAATATTCTTTCTATAAAATACATATTACATAAGTTTATGTAGTTTTTCCAATTATTATAATTTATAATATATAGTAATCATTTTTGTATGTGTATAAATAAAAATAAAACCAATCTACTTCATGATGATGTATTTTTCTTGAAGGTTACTTAATGTGATATAGGAAGCTGTTAAGAAAGTCCTTAAAAGAAGTTTTCAGTACACTCTTCATTTATTCATTTTACAAAAGGGGCCTGATTTTCCATTCATGTCTATGGATTTACAGAAGTAAATCTTTTCTAAATAGAAAGGACATAGCCAGATCTGCAACTCCATTATTCTTTTCCATTTGTTCTTTGCATTAGCCATCTTCAAATATGCATAAGTCATGCTCAATCTAATTACTTGTGTGTCAAGTACTCAAACTTTCAGGTTCTAATAGATTTACATCTAACTTTTTTTTTATCTGTAATTTTTTTTAAAAAAAAGCAAAACTGGAATTTCCTTTCCAAGCAGACCAGAGAGACAATAGTTCTTCAGGCAGTCCATTGTGTTTCACTGTGCACCTTGTCCCTGAACAAATCACTAATATTGTTTCCAATACAATATTACGACCTTTATTACAGTGAAAAATATGGAGCAGTACTAAGAGCTGTTAAACACATTGCACCATCAGTGAAATAAGTTACGAGTACTGCAATAAAAGAATTATTTTTGTGGAGGGACAGAGAAAAGAGTTCTTGTGGACTTTTTTTTTTTAAATATAGTTGTTCTCAAGATTCTGAACCTGATGACCTAGGTGATTGTTTCCAGTTCTTTGCAACACATAAATAAAGCACTTTACATACTGAGTGATAAAATCTTCAAGGACAAAACCAGTGTCTTTGTTAGCATCTAAAAAATACATGGCACAGTAATGTTCTTACTATAGCTAATTATGACAACATTAATACAACAAAATTTTGTAAGGGCAAAGTCTGACCTGAACCCAAAGATGAAGAGTAAAATATCGCTATCTTAATCTTTATTGCAATGTGGACAGAAACATGGGACAGAAAGAATATTCCACACAACGTTAATGTTTTACACTCAGGTATCTGCTGAAAGTAATATGAAGAAATGTTTCTTTAAAGCTTTAGGGTTTATGTTTAACAAACTGAGGAGAAAAAAACAATCCTTAAGTAAGTCCTTTATTAACTTGTTAAGTGCTACATAGACCACAAACTCTTTTGTAAATAAATCTTTTATCCTAAAGAATCATCATCACATTGCATTTTCGTAAAACCAGAAATTTATAATTATAATATTAAAAGACCAATCACTACACAGTGAGATGGACCTACAGTGTAATGAATCTACAAAAATATTTTGTAACATTGTTTCATGTATTGTAAAATTTAACTGAACATCTT
This sequence comes from Nyctibius grandis, assembly GCF_013368605.1. NCBI lineage: Eukaryota > Metazoa > Chordata > Aves > Nyctibiiformes > Nyctibiidae > Nyctibius > Nyctibius grandis. Next base: position 75,219,384 of record NC_090663.1, on the reverse strand, counting down.
TCAAACATATTAAACATGCGTAAACTCCAGATAATTCTCTCATTAGTTTTACTAATATTCTCACTATAACAAAGCAAGCCATTTATTATTTGCAATTTTTTAATCAACTAATAAATTAACTATGGTTTTGCATCATATTTGTATTTAATCTCTCAGCCTTTCCAACACCATTCACCCTTTTTAGGGATTTCCTTCTGTGTCACTTGGTTGACTACTCCAAAACAGCATATTATCAATACATATAACTACTGAAAGCACAAACGTAGTTTGTAATAGGTTAAAAAGTTAGAATTTGTGGTGTGGTGAAGCAATGGGGTGCCAGTTACACACTCACAGGTTGCAGAAATCATAATGAGACATAGACAATTAAAAAAAAAAAAAATGTAGTTTTTAAAGCATTCTCATACCATCTGTTTCTATTGGTATCCATTTTAATTATGAATACCTTCACTTGCTCATTACCTCATATTATTCAGACACACAAAGCTGTTTCTTCCAAATTCCATTCCTTTTGTACCTGTTAGGCCTCCTGTGTGACAAGTCTGAAGACATGACAAGTAATAGTTAATTTGGGCACACACGTGCTTTACAAACACAAGAAAAAGCTGGGCATTTGCTATGTGCCAGGATTACATTTATGTTTCTGTAATGTTTCCTTTTCGAGAGAAATGGAATATCATATAGTTGTGCCTTCACTTCAAATTCTTCAAATACTGTGGTATTAAAGAAAGACTCTCTGTATAATTTATTTCCAGAAATACTTTGTTTTTTGTTTTGTTTTTGATGTGTCTGGGCAATTCTGGTCTGCTAAGGCAATAAGTACTCAGAGTTACATTCAAGAGCTATAGGATGAAAGAAGTGTGCATAAGGAAAATGAGCAAGAAAAAAGTAGAAAGGAAAATAGGCTTTATATTAGCAGTCATTTTGTATCAAAATCTGACAGCAGATAATTTCTTACACAAAACATCATGAAGTTACAGTGAATAAAGAGACTTTCTAGCTTTAAGAGTATCCAAATCAAAACCATAGAGAAGCATACCATTTTATGAGAGAAAATGATTGATGAAACGCCACACAATGACGAAAGACCCTTTTGCAATGTACTTCCCTGCATACACACAGTTCCCCCCTACATAAGAAACTCCATACTGGGAGCAATGATCAAAAAATTCAATTTGCAGAGGATTAACTGTATACAACAAACTCTAGAGGCTTAATGCTACAAACAATGGGAGGAAATATATGCTTAATTCAATGAATTTGATAGGAGAAGCAGCTTACGATTACTTGAAAAATAAAGATAAGATTAAGAGCAAGGTGCATTTTAGAAAACAAAGCTATCTAAATGCTCTCCAGAACAAAGATAGAGCCTGTGCCTACGCTCTCCTGTCCCCATTTTCAGAGGGGAAAAAAATAAAAGAAGTCGGTTGACTGGCTCCTCAGGCAGTCCTTTGACTTCAGCAGCTATCTAGACCTTCATTATTTTCCCTAAAGTAGTCCTCATAATTCCTCCTTAAAGAAAAGAGGTATTGGCTTATTTTATACTTAACTTCTACTTATTCTACTGGTCATTTCCATAATCATAATAGACCCTGATCACTGGCTGTCTTTTGTGACATAGTAATAATGTGAAAGAGTCTTAAGGCTGCCTTAGGCAACAATCTAGGGATATTAGCATATATCAGGTGCCCTGCGCTCACCACTTTAGAAGTATGCAGTAATATCATGTGAAGACAAAGCAATAGGCAGTTATGAGATAACTTGTCCCCAGGGAAAGTTTTATTCCAGCTTTCAATAGATGCTGGTTTGTGCCCTGGAAGAAAAGAGTTATATTCCTTCTAAAAATCTATATATATTGTTTTCTGTACAATTTTTGTTTAATATTATAACTCTATGCTCTTGTTATTCAAATAAATGGATGTATCTATTGTGAAAAAGCTGAGGTGTCAGTAATAGCAAGCTAGTTGAGGAGCTTCTAGATTTATACTATAATAATGTGAGGATTGCACCTGTGTTTCCCCAACTCTCTGTTGGAACTTGGTACTTCTCATAAGAACTGAAAAGACAAGACTACAAGAGTGTCCAATCATCCTCATTGAAATGCTGAAAATGCAAAGCCTTATAATACTAGAAGTCCAATATTATAATCAGTAATGAAGTATTAGCACTGCAGAGTTACCATAGGTGGTATTATGACAGATGAAGGAAGCGTACATGTCACTTTCTAACAGATGATTAGATATCCCTGAAATAGGCAAGATAGGGAAATAATAGGTACTGTTAATATAGCATTAAGGGTCAGGGAAGGTAAAATACATTACTGGATCATTTTAATTGGTTTCATAAATTGTAATGTAAAAAGTTAATTCCTAAGCTTTCCGAGACTGTTAAAATACAGACATTCAGACTACAACCCACAAAAAATATGCAGTTTTATCTTATATTAGTACCACTGGGAAGGGAATAACATCATTAAGAACAGCTCAGAAGTTGGAACTCTCTTCAAGAAATTCAGACTTAACTTAATTCTTTCTTTTGCAACTCCCACTGTATTTTACTTCATTACCTCACTGTGGATTTTCCTCTTCTGACCACTCACTGACACATCTGCATATTTTAACTGTAAGGATATAGGGAATGTAAGGGTACATATGTATCTGGAGCATAAGGATATCTCATTTATGAGCATAAAAACCAAAGACAAGCAATATATCACAGATAGATATATAAACCCCAAGAACAGGAGATAATTAAAACTATAATGAAGACCACAACCAAGACCACCACTGATGGCTGCTTGCTAAAGGAACCGGCCAGAGCTTTGTAACTGATAGCAAGGTAGGGAGCAAAATGATACGTGTCTCATGGGAGAAAGTAAACTTATAGAGTGTTTGAGGGAGTTGGTGGGCTCATGTAAAATGTTATCGAATGGTTTAAGGTGATTGTGGGAATGTATACAACTTACTATAGCGTGTTTAAGAGACGGGCCAGAGACAGGGAAAGGGGAAATGACAGTGAATGGGTAGGGAACAAGCATGGGAAAATGGAGGGAAAAAAGATAAAAGAAGAAATGTTACACCTAAAGAAGCTGCTGGTCAGCACACTTACCTGGCTAAGCCCCGCACCTGACCAATTCAGTCTTTACCAGCTGTTAAACTTTAATCCTAGCCAATTTCTGTGACAAATACCTGTTCTCTATGCATGTGATTCACTAGAGCAAGCTTTAACTGGAGTAGCCAGAAGGAGACTAGCACTTGGAAAGACCCAGTGTTTGAGCTGGAGACTGGGTAAGCAGGGCCAGCATCTGTCTATCAACTCTGGAGAGCCTGAAGGTCCAAGAGGTTGCAGAGAACAGGAGAGTGATTGTCAGAGACGTGTGTGTACATATGCACACATCTCCTAGTGAGCTTCAGCCCTCGTCAAGCCAGTGAGAAGGAGCAGGACTGGGATGTGCTATTCATGTGCTGTCAGCGTTTTCATGCGGGTGTCACGAAAGGCTGTGTTGCTCTGTGAAGTCATCCACATATGTGCTTGTGCCTACCAGGTATTATACGTGCTGCAAATACAGTCCTGCTCCTGCCTGGAGATGCAGAAGCACAGCCAGCTGGGCTGTGTCAGTGAGTACCTTCGACTCCCTAGCAGTCAAGGAAAGCCCACAGGATTCAACTACACTTGAAATTAACTTTTTTTAGCAGCCTACATATTTACATACTATTTCCTTACTTCAGCTCTGACAACTAGATAGTGAAGGCAGAGGACATCTTTTGTCAGGTTAGAGTGCTATCCTCGTTCTATTGCAAATACGGTCAGGCAGAGACAGCTCTGAGAGGGATGAGGTTTTCCAAGGCATTACTCCTTAGCACTGTCATTCAGTGTTTCTCTTGCTATGAAGGAATGATATTTTGTCTATGATTACCAAGGTAAAATGAATGTCCTCACAGAAACAAAGTAGTAGTGCAACTGCAAACCTTTGGTGAACATTAATAATAAAGGATGTCTGAAGCATCCACATCATTAAAATTAGCAGAAGCATAATATTCCAGTCTGACATATGGCACTAAATTTCTTCAAACATCCATGTTAATCCAATATTATTTCTTTGGCCTGTTGAACTATGAGAAAAGCCATATCATATCAAGCTAGAGTATGACAATTATTCAGTATAGGGTTTTTTTATTGTTATTGGAAAGAATGTACTAGGCAACAAGCTTAGTCCTCTAATATTACCATGTGATATTACATAGACTCCAGGTGTTAGGGTGGCAATAAAAAACTGCTGAACCTGCTTTCTTTCACATTAACCTGCATGCAAAAAACCCCATGTTTGTATTTTTTAATGGGAGTGTATGTGCAACTTATAGACTAAAATCATAAAGAAAATAATTCAAAAACCAAGAACTCTTTTCATACCTTGTTACAGATAGTGGAAAATACAAAAAATCAGACTTATCTAACCAGAGTCTGTCAGTGCTCTTTACATGTAACTCTGTAAACTAATATGCATGACTTCTTTGGTAGCCACTGTCTTAAATCTGTACTAACAGCACATATCAGTATCCTAAGAAAAAATAAGCTTGAGTTTCTGAGGATAATGTTTGTGGAGGACAAATTTATTTCACTACCAAGACAGGAATTGCCATGATTCCTTTTGTCTCTGTGTGTATCGGCCTTGTGCTTTTCATTACTCTCTATAGAAAAAAGAAAAACCAAAATAAAACCAAAAACCACACACACCACACCATGACATCAGCAAGCAGATTCAACTTGGAATCACTTAACATTTCCTGACGCTGCCGTTTGAAACAATTATTCTCTGGCTTGTACAGTACAGTAAGAACAGCCCTTGGCTGTTCTGCAAGTTTCTCTTACACAAGTATAATTACTTCAGGGGGATTGAGTACATGGAACTAATTGATGTTTAACATTTAAGAAATGTAACAAAATTTTATGCCTGTGTAAAAATGTCAAAAGTAATTCATAGGATTTGAAGAAATTTCACTGTTGGCAGAATCAATAGCTACACATGGGAAATTATCCTAAATAGGAATGCCACATCTAATATAAAACTGTTACCAAAAAAGTAAACTTTGTGGGTGATACCGATACAGCTATGTGGTGACAGCTGAGATAACAACCGAGATCTAGAAGAATACTCCTACATTTAAAGAAAACACATGCGTGCCTGTTGACAAATTAAAATTATTTTTGCTTCCCTTTGTTCTTTTCAGCACAGAAATCACTTTGAATACGAACAGATTAGTATATAAATAATGCAGGTGTAATGTCAACCCAAGAAGAAACATGAAGTTTAATCAACAAGTACATTCATGACACACATCGCAATTTGGAGTTAATAAAAAGTTCATAACAAAAAACGGATATAATTCAGATTCTGTAGTCCCCAAACTATAACACATCTTTGAACTAAAGAACATTTCTTACTTTTGGCAAAGAACAGTCATGCATATACCAACGAAATGAATCCTAGGCAAGGTAACAACATTTCCTGTTTCTGCATATATGACCACTAGAAACATGAATACAATACCAATAGAATCAACCTTGTATGATGAAAAAATATTTTTAAAAATACTCCAAGTGTTATGCTAAAGGGCATATCATCAGAACGAATTCTGAAATTTCATCATGTAAGAAATTCCAGCACTCGTTAGGGAGGAAGACAAACAGAATTTTATTTCATTTATTCTTTGAATAAGAAATTCTGAATGGTGTCACTTCAGGTACATTTGTGTATTTTGTGTGAAAACATTAAGACCATTTCCATTAATCCACAGTCAGATGCATATTGTGTTTCAACAGTTTATCATACCCTTTCTGTTCCAAATATGCATGTACAAGTTGAAGAATGTCTAGTTTAGTTTCAAAGCTTAAAGTTATGATTTTTCCTCAGGTCCAAAAATGATCTTGTAAGCTGAACCTTCATAAGCATTTGTAATGGAAATGTTTCTATTGACTTCCATAAGGCTAAGATTCTCTAAGGGTATGTTTGTTACTAGTCAGCCCTTATGAGCAGCCTTGCAAAGTAAAGCAGCACAGATTTTTCTTGATTCTAGGGGGAGTAATCACTGACTTAAAATTAAGGATAGCATCATGATTGTTCCGATACTTAGAATTGTCTTGTGAGGATGGCTTCAGAGAGCTCAGCAGCTTGCAAACATCAAACTCAATGGGGCACAGTGAATAATAGAACACGGACATAAAAGTAATATGGGATCTTTAGATCTGCTTTTGCTCTGGGCCAAATTATGTTTACACAAATTAACACCTTTGATTTATTATTTGTAAACATAAGAAATCTACATTTACGTCAGTGGAGCACTGCTAATTTCAGCTTCAATAGACAGAAGAGCATAGGTAGTGAATCAGACAGGGAACCAGAGTTTCCCATGCCTGTTCACCACGATCTTTGAGACTGCAGCAAATGAATGAGGGAGGTATTCACTCATTAAACAGTGAAAATAAAAATAAATATTGAACAGCTGCATCATTAACTGTGTGCAGTTCAATCTGCATGCTAAATGAGGCAAAGATCCCATGGAAATAACACTATGTCATGTAATTAATAACCATATTGTAACATTTATGCACGTGTACTAGAGATAGTATGGCACAGGTGACTATGTCTTTGACTTTTATTTTTTTAATTCTTCATTTTTTTTCAGAACTGGTCCTATACAGATATTGTAGGAAACAGTACTTAAGGACATAAAGGTAAAAATTTTTTATTAAGCTGAGGCTGGGATGAGTAAACTGCTTACAAAAAGCAACATTATCATCTAAGATAAAATAACAAGTGGTTAAAATGATATTAACTGCCATGGTAGACAGAAGATAGCATTTCAGAAATGATTTTTCAAAATATGTTTTTGAAATTGTATATATATTTTATCAGTATTAATATGATTAAGCTTCCTCATGAAATGATATAATTCATAACTCTTCTTTTTGAGCAAAACCAAGTATCCCGTATTACAGATGTACATTTTTAAGAGCGTAATGATTTATTGTTAATTTCGTAAATACTTTGAGTGATAAAACCAGGACAGTTTAGACATGTAAATCACTAACACTCTTGGCATTTCACAATATCTGACCGGTGCTAGTTTGTCACCAATGTTAGCAATGCAAGAAAACTTTTGTTTTGAAAATCAGTTTTTACAGTCTCTTGTTTCAAATGGGACTTGTCATTCATTTATTCTTGTATAATTTTGCTAAGAAAAATCCAGGGATTATTATCATGAGACAATCGCCAATTACTGGGATGCAGTTTTGGCCAATAAATATGTATATGTCCTGATTAATAAGACTACCATCATCCTATTCCATTAAGAGATACCTGTGCTTCCCTGTCCTAAGTACTATAGAATCCAATGTTTAAAAAAATATAATAAGATTAGATTAAAATCTCTGAAAAACACAGCAGACCAAATAAGCAGTATATGATTACAGACCTGGAAGAAATCACTATACAATTCAACATATACTTTGACCGGTATGGAAGACAAAGACAGGGCAGGGAAGAGAGAACAGTGGATTTCAAGAAGGGAAACAGAATAAAATCAAAATAAAGTAAGACAAATGGAAGTTAATCATAAAGGAGATTGACACAACATTCAGATCTGTGAGTCCAAAAAGCTCAAGATATTTATTACACAAACTAGAAATAAATAGTACGAAATTACTTAGTCTATCCACAAAAATGAAGTTAGGCTGCTACCCCTTTTCTTTGTACAGGAAGAAACAGACCATTCGAAATAGGCTGTAGACTGTATGATCATTTGTCCATAAACAATTATAAAAAAGGGTAACCTTCTAGAAACTATGCGTATTATATCGGGGATTTTTATCTGGTTACAGATTAGTATTACTTTTCCTGCAGAGTTCAGATGCCTTTGAGATTTACCTACACCTAAATGACACCCTAGGAAAGCACTAAATTATTTTCATAGCTTGAGCTGGTACACAAGATATGCACAGATTCTAATATTTCTGTGATAAGGGGAAATGTAAAATTTGAGATACTAGACAACTCAACCTATTTTTCAAATATCTTCAGGTATGTACCTTTGACAAAAATTTAAGCTATAATTAAATTTATATAAAACTATGGTCCTTAATATGGATATACTACCCCATCAAAGCTGACAAATTTTTTCCTTTCGCCCTAACTTCCAGCACCCCAAAAAAGAGCAAGAAATCTAAAGCTTTAATCACAGTTATTTCTGTCCAGCCTTTTCTTTTTCTGCCCTTTATCCAGTGATAGTCTTATATGCACATACCAAGCTCAGTACTGGCTTTGAAAATTAATATATTAACTTCTGTGGTTTCTCCAACGGGTAAGTAATACTGACGTGGTTGTGGAAGAACTCTGTCCACTGCAAGGCTCCTGGGAATACGGGACACAGTTATTAACTCAGCCATCTCTTCTTGATGTGAGCTGACTTTATACAATAAATTTCAGATGAACTACAACAACTTGCAGAAAAAAAATTCAGAGAATCATGGAAATTGAGTTATGCCATATGTTACACTGAAGAAATATTTTGAGTTAGTATTGTTAGCACTGCTTTCAAGTGAATGCAGATTTTAGCAGGCTGTTAGCAGCTATATATGAAGTCTTGCTGTACCTATCATATAGAAGATAGGTTTTGTGGGGTTTTTTTTTTTAGTAGTTTTTTTTTTCTTGGTGTTTTGTTGTTGGTTTTGGTTTGGGTTTTTTTTGTTGTTGTGTTTTTCTTCCTTTTTTTGAGGCATTTATGTACATAACAGATGGTAAAACACAAAATGAGAGGAAAAGTGAAAAAAAGAAGTAATAACACCAACAAAAAGGCCCATGTGAAAAACTTGATACCACAAGGTAAAACTGCCTTCAATATTTGGCATAAAAATGCTATACTGGCATTTAAATTGGCATAAAGTTAAGAGTTCCTTATTTTTACATTGTAAGAGCATCATTTGTTTTCAAAACAAATAAAGGGGCTATGGTGTTAAAATTACTTTTCTAAGAAGAAAATTGCACAAGACTGAAGCTATTTTTCAAAGTGCAGGTAACAGTTTGAAACACTCCATTGTACAAAAGAAAAGGGGAATGAACCCATAATCCATTTTACACCAGTTTATAAGTAAAAGTCTTCCTTTAAAGGCAATGACCTAGCTTCCTTCCCTCATGCATGCCTACAGGCTGCAGTTTTTGAAGGTTGAGTCAGGGAGGTGTTTGTTTTGTCTTTAAGAAGAATTTTTTGACTACAGATTAAAAACAGAAAGCCCAATCGCTGCTGCCAAGGATAAAACCCATTTTTCATATAAGAGCTCGAACTGATACCTCTCAAGTATAATCCATCTATGACTGCTAATATCAGGAAGTAACATATTTTTAAATGTTTATTATCTAGACTTTGCAGAACACTATTTCTATCAATGACAGCAAGCAAAAAAGTTCTGAAACATCACTAACAGCAGTAAACTTCCTTGAAAATAAGTGTTTTATCTGAAATAGTAGGACCTTTAAGTATCACTGCCACAAAGAATTTCAAGGCAGCCTGATATCTCTGCTCCTTCCCAGTGAGTTTCCAACATATCGCACAAAGAAGTAGAAAAAAAGTGGAATCTAAAAATGTCACCATTCAGCCTGTCATTTTCATGCCAAACCTGGAACTTGTTAACAAAAGGGATTGCAGCAATGTTTATTGACTCGACGAAACAATCAATATCTTCTGAAAACTCTCCTATGCATCAAGAAAGCTTTTTTTTTTTCCAGTTTGAAGCAGCAAGTGTAAATGTATGTTATTTGTCTTGAGCAACTAATTATACTGCCAGATAACTTTTCCAAAGTAAAATTTAGGGGTAAAATTGCAGCTTCAGGAGGGTCAGGTAAATTAATTAAAAAAAAAAAAATCATAAAACCTACAAACAGAAAATTAAGAAAACTCATCATGCTTAAGAGTAAATCTTCCAACGAGTTTTTGCAGTAACTCTCATAAGATCACAATCAAAAGATTTCTCCCACACATGTTGTTTTGTTCTTCTGTGACTGAAATTGTTGCTATTTTATACTAGTAATCAATGGCTTACATAGGTGAAAAACACATATAAAATGTTTAATGGGATTTGCAAACAGATCTAAAATTGTTGAGAACTTAATATGCTCAACTCTGACTATGTACGTGGAACCTGCATAGATCAACAATCTGGATTTCATATAAAAGTCTTGAAGCAAACCTACTCAAAGAAATTACTGTTTAGAACTAAAACATCAGCCATCACTAACAATCTTTTCTCATCATTCAAATCAAGACAAGAAAAACATTGTTAAAGTCAACAATGTCACATTATGTGGGAGGCCACAGAAAGTTTTAGGTCTTTTGGGATACAATTATGTTTTGCAAATTCAAAAATAAGCGATTCAGAATATTTCAGAGAAAATATAGGTGTGCTATATTTTCCACTTGATATTACAGAATTTTCTGAGGCTAATTAAAAAGCTGCTGGGGGGGGGGTGTGTGTGAAGTTTCTTATGTCTTGAAATGCATAACCCACAGGCATAAAAACACATTGAGTATTGATTTTTTCTTTTTATTTTGTTGGTTTTGGAGTTGTGTTGCTGTGGGTTTTTTTAGTGCATCAAATCAAACTGTATTTTTTATACAAGGTGACATTTGCCAAATTATAAACAAACTTTCAAGTCCCTTGTTAACAAAAGAATTCTTAATCATTTCATGCCTGGTCCTGTTAAAACATTCCACAATAACATTAAAAACTGAAGAAGAGATTTGTGGACATTATTATTATAGACAATATTCTAATGCCTGCAGCTCCAGTCAACAAAAAAAAAAGTATAAACAGGAACAATGTTTAGCAAAAATAATTAATGGCTTTGACCTCTTAATATTTTCAACAGAAGACAGATCTTATGTTGTTTTCCTCATGAACAACCTCAACATATGAATACATTCATACATCTGAATTTCCATTAGAGGCATGATAATGGAAATGAGGTAATTTGTGTGGATTATAACTAAACCCCACTTCAGGTCATTTACTGCACCAGCCAGGTACTTGCTGGTGCTTGCTAAGCCTGAACTCTTTACCGCTTTCCCTTCGTTTACCCTTCCTTCTTTTCATTATTTATCTAAGAAGGTTTCATGTTATTTTTTCCTTAAAAAGAATGACCATAAGTTACAACCTCAATGAATCTGCCGTTTTCAACTGAAAATGATTTACAGTGAAAGTAGCTGACCAGACATGCTGCATCAACTGCATGTCCATAGCACAACACTTCTACCCATCTAAAAAAAAGGAAGGCATAAGATTAATTGAAAAACCAATCTAATGTATCTAAATCAAATCCAATGCAAAACCTGAATTAAAGATGCTACAACATTTGACTACTATTTGACATATATACCATTGCTGCACAGGCAGTTTTATCACTCATCTTGTGTTTTCATAAAAGTGTTTTGTAAATACATACTAGAACATCAGAAGGCAATGATTGAAAGGTTACTTTGGTTTATTCAGCGTTGCATTAAATTTTTTTTTGCCTATAGAAGATACTCAGGGAGGCTAATTTCTTTTCTTCTGTCACTCCTTGGTTGTGTGCACTATGAGACTGACTACTTTTAAACAGTTTTAAAAATTGTTGGCAAGTATTCATATGCAAAATGTATAAAAATAAGCAGAAAGTAATGTCACAAATGCATAAGTTGTGGACAATTGATGAGTAACATGTGTTTCCTACTCTAAACTATGTTTGTTAGGCAAATTAAAATATTATGTCATGCCCAATAATTTAATGAAGGAACTTGAACTTATAAATATCAGAAAGAAATCCTAATACAGATGTCAGGATTTATTTTGCAATTGTAAGGCTATTTTAATACATTTAACTAAATAAACACATGCAGAAATAATGAGATGTATTTATACAACTAGAATTTAAAAAAAATAGAAAAATAATGTTTTCAATCAGTGAGAACTGCTGTATCATCCTACATTTTAGCTAATAAGAACTGAAAATAACAGATTTATTCCTGTTGAACTTTGATGTTACTGATAGCAAGTTCATTTGGTTTGAAGATAAATTTGACGTCATTAGTTATTAGTAAGTGAAACTCTGAGGGAGGCTAAAGTTTTTGATTTTACTTTAACTTCTGCAGGAAGTTAAAGTCATCTTTAATAAAACAGAAAACTAAGACTTCCAAGTCTCTTGGGAAAGTGTTAATAAGTATACAGGAAATAATTGTCAAAAAAAGATACCATTGAAAACTCTGTCAGTGCAGCGGAAATGAAGCCTCAGCTTTGGAGGTCAATTTATTATGTCAGATTTTAAAAGTTAGTGTTATGTAAAGTAACCATAGTACTTTTTTTATACAAGCAGCAACTAAAGTCTATCTTTTAAATCTATTTTTAAATCCACATTTGAACACCATTTGACCTTGAAAAACCATGACCTTAGAGTTCTACTTGGGTCACTCAATCCGTTGCCTTAAAGCTATATAATACTCTGATTAAGTCTTATATCTCTCTTTGAATGCCAGAGTATCAGAACAGCAGTCTTGCAGTAGGACAGAAACAGAGGTTTGGAAAGAAAAGCTAAGAGCGAGAGGGAAAAATAATTCAAGTAGTAAGAACTTCTAGAGAAATTTTAAAACTGAGCTTTCTGATTGCCTATTCAGCCACTTCTTAGCTTCTGAATGCCTTGTGGTTCAGTCTTCATTTATGCTCAGTTTTTGCCTTTTTTCTCTTGGGTTCATGTTTTGTTTGAAGATAACAGCTGATAAAACAATATAGCTACTCCTATTGCTTTCTTCTCCCTCATTTCAAAGGCTGGATTTCAGTCATCCAGAACACTTGTTTCTTTAACCAATTTTTATAGCTACAGAAGTTATCAAATTTAGACAAATTAGATGTCTTTAAAGTTATCCAAAAGTACTGATATCTCCAAATCTGTACTTTTTTTTTTTGCTTCAACTTTTAACATTTACTACATACCTGTAGTAATTCCAGATGTTACCCATAAAACTATCAATAAAAAATGAAATCATAACTGACTACATATTTAGATGACACAGAAATAAAGTCATTTTTAATTGACTTATTAAAATAAAATTGTACTGAGCTAGAGAGTGCTCACTCTTGTGTGAAAAGTAAATAAAGAACAATGGATCTAAGTGTACAAGATTTTCCTAGTGACTGAGCACACATTCCAGTGACATGACAATGTAACTGTACTTAATGGTGATACCACTCTGTAAATATTTGTCGACTACAACTGGAGAGAAAAAAAAAAAAAAAAGGGTATCACCTCAAACACAATTGATCGTGCTTGTAGAATTTATGTTGCAGCAAAAGTGCTGACTCTTTCTAGAAAGGATATTGCAAGAAAAACACTGACAAAACCAAGAGTTCATATTACTGGAAAAATGATTAAATTCTTTGGGGAAATGATTGATGTACAAATATATTTCATTCAGTCAAATGTGCACGTTCAGTATTAAAGCCAGTTCATAGCTTACAGAGAAATGAGTGATTATTATGCAATTATAAGTAGAGCTAAAATACAGATCTCAAATCATTATTAGCATATTCATAGTTTTTTGTTAAAGTAAACACAAAATACTTTGTTTTGCTAGTTAACGCCCAAATTAAAAAGAAAAAAAAAAATCAAACAAGAAACAAACAGTTTCTCTATGGGTGCAAAAATAATTTCCATTTAGCTACTGAAATTTGAAACATGTGAATCAGTTGTCCATTTATATAATTTTTCATATGATTTACACATGTAAACAAGAAACACTGCATTTTACACAATGAAGCGAGACCTGAAGTACGTCTAAATATATTTGCAAGCCCTTAAGTGTGAATACTGAAAGGGACAAAACTGTTTCACTCGTATACAGCCTTTATTCCAGATTTACTAAGCATCAGCAAACAGAACCGTAACATTGTACTAATCTAGTGAAGAGGAACGAGCCAGAGCCAATTCCAGAAACATCACCCGTTCCACCATAGGTAAACCCTGAGAAAGACTGGCTCTCATGAACTTCCCTCTATTCTATGTTGTTTTGAAATTGGCCAAGCATCAACCACACACATCCACACAAAGTAACACCCAATAAGTAGCAGTGGGGCTACGCAGGAATTTTAGTCCTATTTTGAAGAAAAAGTGTTTGGAGAGCAATTGGCTTAGTCTCACTCTCCTGAGCGTTCAAGGAAGCCAAGGCACTGAAGGTTGTCTCCATTCACTGTGAGAGGATTCTCAGAATCCCGCAGCCCCCTGGACCACACCGTGTGGCTCTGGCAGTGCTGGCAGGTACTGTTGCAGACGGATGGCAGAGCAAAGGGACAAACACTACTCACTGACACTATAAGTTAATTGAAATTTTCTGGTTCCTTAATTACAAATATACAGTTCACAGTTGTGAAATGCTGGAATTTTACCCCTTCTGAAGGGCAAATTAAAATGCACGACCAACTTCTGCAATGCTCAGCTTCAGAAGATCCATAATATCACACTTTATGAGTGTAAAGTGCTGCTTCAAAGCTATTCATTCCAGTGTACTATATATATATGTTTTAGAATAGCATGCATCAAAAGACAGACCAAATAATTTTATGGTTTAAGATATATATATAATCAAGATATAGTTCTTTCTAGACAGATTAATTACAAAAAGTAAAAATAAAAAAAACCTCAAATAATGCAAAAAACCTCTTGGTTTGAGATACTAAGTAGGTTACAAGAATGTTACATAAGATTTATGTAGGGGTTTTTAATGACAGTAAAATTATTTTTAATTAGGAAAAAATTTAGTAGGAAAACAAACTCAAATCCCTCTATAAATTATTTTCTGCAGGTGTGCTCGGTTTAGTATCAAAATCTGTTTTTAAGTAAACTCAGGGGTAATCTGAGATGCTATTGAATTTGAGAGTACTGTAATCACCTACTAAAAAAAAAGGTATGGTCCAATGTCTCATCTGGAACTTCATTTTCTCTTTGTAAAAGCTTCTCTGGATTGGTATCTGGGATCCTATGACCTCTTCAGTCATTCATTGGAAGAAAAGCTTGAAACTGACAGCTGAACTTTACATTAACATCACGATTCAGGATTCAAAGTTAAGCTTAAGCATAAAAGGCAACTAAAATGGCCAAATCAATGGATAATTACGCTTCCCTACTGAAGAGAAACATATTATACTTTGTGACAAATTAAATTCCATTACAAATCCAGGTAGGATTGTTTATCCTACAGGTGATTTAACACTAAAGAAGGGTAATGGGAATACAGTTGAAACAGAAAAGCGCTCTGTGTTTATCACTTACCTTGCATAAAACCTCTCTAACAAATCCCTGTGTTTTTCTTAATATGCTGACCTTTTATCCGTCAAAGGTTTTTGGCTACTAAAAACCACAGTTTGAAATAAGCAATTTCTACCTCTAAAACATAATGGCCAGAGGTTTCTTTTTCTCCTTTCTCATGAGAAAGAAACATGATTCATCACTGGAAGTTACTATAACCAGGAAACAATGCTTAAGAATTTGAGGTATCTAAACTGAATCTTAAGGCACAAGATAAATTTTTGTATTATTTACTGTTTTATAATTTTTCAAGAAGCAATGAAAAGGGAAGGAAAGGAGGGGGTTTTTTTGTGAGTTGGTTTTTTTTTTTTTGGAAAGAATCCTCCTTTCCCCTGCATCTTCCACATTTGAGTTACTCCTTTTCCTCAGGTTTCCCCCCTGCCCCTTTTTTCTTTTTCTTCGATTTGACTGAAAAATATTCCGTCAGAGATTACAATCCTTTAGTAACCAGATCACCTATTAGTGGCTCACCTGTATGTAATCAGATAAACATTTTCAATAACTCACGAGGTTTAAGTTGCATAGACTTATATCTTAAAATAAAGGAGAACTTAAAATTTAATAACAAGTTATTTAAAGCATAATTCACAAAGCACATGAAGAAATAAATGGCTTTTAAGGACTATTAAGCAAAATAAAACTCAAATGTTTCATAACTCCAAAAGCTTTCTCCTGCAAGTATA
Source organism: Nyctibius grandis (assembly GCF_013368605.1). NCBI lineage: Eukaryota > Metazoa > Chordata > Aves > Nyctibiiformes > Nyctibiidae > Nyctibius > Nyctibius grandis. Next base: position 75,203,322 of record NC_090663.1, on the reverse strand, counting down.
CTCAACATTAAGAACATTATTATTATGAATACCTTGAAATGATATTCTGTTTGTCCCCTTATAATTCCTGTTTCAGCATCCATGAAAGATGTTGGTCTAAGAAAAGCCTCTGTTTATTACTTGTGGATATTCCACCAATGGGTGATTGCAAGAGACCAGTTTATTTTCTCTGATTTTGTACTCACATATGTAATGCAGCATGTAAATGAAAAATTGTATTTACCATGCTTTAGTAAGGCTTTTAAATATGCTAAAAGTCTCTACCGTTCTAACAACTGAATTGCAATATAAAGCTTAGAAATAAAGATTTCATGTTAGTATCAATCTTTTTGAAATTTTTAATGCAACTTATAACCTCAAAATAATGATTCAAGTTAACCTGAGTATAACTAATTTTTTTAAGTGCACATTGTTCTTTACCTGTATGATTTCCAGAATTTACCGAGGAGGGCCTTCCTCATTTTCAAGTCATTTTTGCCATTTCAAGGCCTTTTGGCAATTTAAACAATTCAGACTGCTGTCTGACACTCAGTTTGCAGATTAGATAACATTCAAGGCAAGAAAAAATAAAATTTCAAAAGGAACATTTGCTATCAAAGATGAAAGAAAATCTATTTCATTGATGTAACCTGCATATAGTCATAAGACCATAATTTAAAGTCACAGTGTGAAACAGATAAGGCACAAACATTTTGGAATCAATAGTATGAGAAACTAAGGGGAACCTTTTCTTTCAGTCCTTGTTCTATAGAAAGAACTTGTCTGCTACTTTATTTCCCAATAGATACGTATCCACAAGGATACTTCATCATTTACTTGTATCCAAAACCACCTTCCATATTCAGAAATTAAAATTAAATACAGAATTCCTAGATGTTTTATTTCTTGATTACCTTTTTAAAGAAAACTTTGAAAAACTTCTCTCGCTAAAAATTAATATTTCAAGATCAATGTTATCCTTTTCTTTAGGGAAAAGGAAAAATACAACTACTATTTTCTGCTTTTCATACCAACTAGAACGTATGTGATGGAGATTCCTCTATAGGACAGAGAGTACCATGAGCAAAAATTATCCATGTTTTTTCACTCCACAAAGAGTGAATTATAACTCTCATTTTGGAAAACATTATGGTCTGAGTCTACAACTCAAACGTAGTAATTTTTAAGTAATATCAAACTATCTTTATAGTGTTTTACAACAAGAGCACATCTGAGTTTACAGATGTGCTGCAAGACTAAGAATATCTCCAAGTAATATAAATTACTTGGATTCTGAAGTTTCTTCACATACAGTTTTGGCACAAAGAACATTAAAAGTTCTGTTGACTTTCAGTAAGATTTAAGCTCCTAAATATCTGAATGTCTGACTTTCACTTACCTAAAATCTTTACAAAGAGGCAAGACCTAAATTAGTAGTTCTCTTTCCTTTCTTAAAAGGCACTTCATTTAGGGTATATTCTCAAAGAACCTGCCATGGGATAAAGTGTTCTTCACCACAATTATGATCATCATAAAGACTGTTTTTATAAAAACCAAGCATTATTAAACAACATTCACCATGCTTTGCAGTAATAATGAGCACATCATAAAAACCACTAACAAAGAGTCAACTTCAGCTACTGCTGAAGGCCATGCTCTATTTGACTCTTTACAGTCATACTCTCTGACTTGCTGTGAAAGCTTCTCCCTCAGACAATATTTTCGCTTAGAATATAAGCTTTGAAAAGGAAATATAGAGGAGAACATTGGTTTCTGTGGAAAAAAAAAAAAAAGGAAAAAAAGAGTCCATTAAAGAACAAATATTCCTTGAAGATGCTGGCTTGATTGCATGTTTAACATTGAGGTCACTTGTAAGTACTTGCTAACACCACTAAAACAAAGCAAAGCAAAAAACCAGCCCTCAAAAAACAACAAAAAAGGGAATGTCAACAAGTCCAGGCATGCAAACATGCTTGTTTGGATTAGTTTCACCATTCTGTTTCAGTGCAGATACATGTCTAATTTCCCTTCAGTGGGAAACTAGCAAAATCTAGGTTGATTTTTCAAATATCTGAAAAGACCCTATTATAATCTAAGTCTTAACATCAGGATAAAAATACATTTTCTCTGAAGGGGCAAATTTTGACATAACCAAGACATTTCAGATACTTAAGAGGCAATGGCAAATGTAAAATGAAGTTAGATTGCTGATTAAATGTTCACTAAAATCTTTGACATTATCCTGGGAACAATGGCTTTGAGAAAGCTAAGAGTAAGTCATATTTGGTCTAAACAAAATTGTTTATTGCAGAAACAATAAATTACAGATGAAGGCAGTGGCTGCAAAGCATATAAATCGGCTCAAGAGTGATCTAGATGTATTTCTGGAGGGAATGATTGAAGGAATAGTAAAAAAGCTGAAAAATGGATTGAGATCAGCAATAACAAAAAGAGGCATGCTGTGTAGATAACATTTTCATGTTCTTAATGTTTCTGATATTCTTATCTTGGCGCAGCAGGACTACATTGCACTTAATTGAATTCTGAAGACTTGCCAAAAAGGTGCGTGCAACAAATGTGCATTGAATTTCTGTTAAGTAAGGGAAATAGAATAGAACAATTCAGTTGGAAGGGATCTACAAGGATTATCTAGTCCAACTCCAACTGAAACACCTTTCCTCTCTTACCTTATTTCTTCACATGATTATATTTATAAGTATCCTTCTCCTTTGAGTGCTTGATTCAGTAGCATTATTTTTCGCTCTTAACATGCACTCTTAGTATATGTTACAATCTGAAATACCTTGGGCATACATCATCTCCTCAAGGTTTATTTGCACTGGCATTGTGCCAGTATCATTGTCTTAGTGTCAATGTCCCCCTTTGCATTTTTCTCATACCTATAGGTGCTATCTATCTATTCACATACTGAAGACAGTTCCTGAACTGGCAGACCAGCTAGAGTTTTAGTCTATCAACTCACTCTTGCACTTCTCCTGTGTTGCACTTTATTTTTTTTGTGGATTTAAGGCAGTAGTTTGAGAGTTCGGTTCCCCCGCACCCCCAGCAAAAAGGAGCTATAAAGGAATATTTGGATTCAGAAGACAGAGCAGAAAATACTCAAAAGGTCACCGGGTCTCTCTAGAAGTATGGGAAGAATGAGAAGACTGAGCAAGCAACTAATCCGTATATGGTTTAAATAAAAAAAAAAATTACAATTAGTAACTAGAAAAAGCCTAATACAGTCCATATCCAAAGTTGGAAGTGCTTCTGTAGCAGCTCCTTAAGGTTTAAGTTAAGGCAGAAAGTAGCACCGTATAAGTTTAAACACGTGGTCTCCCATTCCAGCAGACTGATACTCTGCCTATGCTAGTCTGTAACTACTTATGAGAGACTCAGATATCAGTTTTGTAGCAGCATAGCTAATACACACAGCATGCTTCCATCTGTGTCCTCCACTTTGAGTTAGCCTGAACTGCATCATTACCAATAAAGCCCTTTCAAGCGCACCTACATTTCTTTCAGAAAAAAAAATATGCTACAGTTCTATCAAAAAACTTGCTCTGTAACAGATTTACTTTTCCTTTGTTTCTATACAACAGTGACAGCAGTGCAGAACTTGGGTAAGTGCTGATATGTCACTTGAATAAGCGCTTTGGAAAGGAGGTCTAGCAAGAGAGACTTGTTACAGGCTGGCAATCTTTTTCATTTGCTCCCATGGTTAGCTACTAGAATGTCTAACAAACACTGTGTAAGCAGAAATTGGATTTATTTGTGTTGCCTCGCTATGTTTCTTTTATGAAACATCAGTGTCTCTATCCAAACTCATTTAGCTTGCACAGGTGGTTCAAATTTTGCCTCTTCTGATTGTTCGTTGATCTTCCCACATCTTTCCTTTAACCAAGTTTAAAGAAGTCAGGTCCAGCGTGCCCTCTGTGGCTGCAAGGCCTAATTAGGAAGGAATGCCCTTCAAAAAAGTAATACTGCCTGAATTCGTAGGGCTTAATTCATCATGTATCTTTCCACTCACTTCTTAAGAGCAGTAGTGATCAAACTGTGCAGCTCCATCATGAAGCCCTCAGTCAGAAGGAAGAAACAAATCCACAGTGAAAATATGGCAGCACAGAATTTTATAAGGAAGATGCATGACTTCCGAGTGTTAATAAGGACCAGATATTGCAGGAGAGTAAGGGAATACAACTGCCATTTCCGTAGGAAAGCTTATGTTATCTACAACAGAAAACGTATAAAAAGCTTACTTCACAATATTTCTCCCCCAAAAAGGTCTGTAGTATCCGTCTTTGTAAAAATTGCAGGAGAAAAAAGAGGAGATGGGTGTGCCCAAGTCTTAAGCACAAGATGATCAGCAAAAACAACAACAACAAAAAAAAAGGCTTGTTTTAAGCTTTCAGATAAGGATTGTTAGAAAATTTGCTGTGGGGAAAAACATGCCCAAAGGCAAGGCATTAAAATCTCATCTTTAGCTGTATACTAAAACAAGAAGAATCTCAGAAAGCAGTAGTAAAAGTCTGCAGATGTTTTATTTATGGTGGGAATACACCTGAGGTTCAAACACTACTTTTACCACCAGAATGGCCACTTCAGTTATAACCACCAATAACAGTTACATATGAGAAAAGTCATACTAAAGGAGAGGTCCAGAGTTTTTGCTTTGCACCATGGAAACCACAAAGTAGTAACATCTTACTGAGATCCTAATTCACAGATTCCCTTGGGTCCAGTGGCCTCCAGATCAGTATTGAACAAGATCTATCACAGATATAACGCATGCTAGACAAAGGTTTTTTTATCTTCCTAATAAAAAGCCAGGATATAGATGCACTAGCCTGTTGTATATACAGCTCTGCCTCAGTTTTTGTGTTCTCATTTGGGATCAAACTTCTATAAGTAAATGGAATTAATTATTAACTATTTTTGCCAAGAAAAACTGCTTTTGTTCAGGTTTAAAAGACAGCAGTGTGGGTTTATTCATGCTCCATCTGTTGTTCTATTTTCTCCAATGGCAACTTCAAAGCACTTTAGCATTAGAGTGTTTGCGAAGGAATGGCAGCACAATAGTCCTCCCTCAGAGAGAAAAAAAAAAATCAGAAGAGTTCAAAAGTGAAAGAAATTCTTAGTCACTCAGTTGACTGTTTAATCCACTATTTAATTGTATGTGTATTTATTTCCATTGATTTTTTTTTTAAAGACTGATGGAGAGAAAATAACTTGCAGCTTTCTTAACACAGGAACAATTACAGCAGGAGCCCATATCCTTTACCAAATGAACAATGCTATTCATAAACGATGAAAATTTCAAAGGCTTGTTTCCTGCTGCTAATTTTACTAGTGAGGTGAATTAGCAGGGCACTGCTGGGAGCAGCAGGAGATCTTTATGATACTTTTTCAGAAAGGGAAAGATCTGATGACTGGTGTTAATCATTGGAAAGCAGTTATTGTAGGTGTCAAAAAAAGATCCGAAATCAGATTCTCTCCCAGCCTTCCCTCGCTACCCTCTTAAAAATTCAGCTGTAGGTAACTTAAAAAAAAAAACAAACAAAAAACAAAAAAACCCACACAAACCTGGGTGATTTAAAACATGGTCTTGCATATTGATTAGAAGTTCCCTTTAAAATTACATTGCACATGACTTGAACGAAACAAGACCAGCAGATTTTTCCCTCCCTCACACTGTCTTCACCCTGGCTGTTAAGCCATCTCAGTCCTCTCTTTTTTGGTTTCTCAAATCTGTCTGATTATAAGCATTAACAAATAAATCTGCAGATTTCAGTCTACTGTAGGAAAATGTTTAATCTTGCTTGACGCTTTACACAAGTCCTCATAGAGGAGCTGTTAAGGAGCTTAGTTCAGAACTGTGTTTCACAGCTTTTCTGGAAAGTTTTGAAGTGACCTCATTTCCAACCTTGCATTCCTTCACATTCAGATTTTAATTCAGATTTGTTGTATAACTAATTTTTAATTTTTTTTTTTTTTTTGACATCACACTTTAGAACTGTACAATACTCCTAAGATTGTTTTGTTGCTGCTGAGCGGTGAACATGGCTAAAGACTTTCCTGTCCTGGTCACTCATACCTGCCCCTAAAGTTGTGCTAATACAGCTATGAACAGGAACATGCTATAAACCAGGTCATCAGAAATAATCATGCGGTGGAGAAAACAGACTTCAAAAACATTGTCATTAAATATCTGTACTGTGAAAAATTGATGTTTCACAAGCAATAAAGTCAGCGCAACTGAAGTAACAGGGAAAACTCTCAGTAAGACCTTTTTAATGATGGTTTTACCCTAAAAAATTCCCAAACATACCACAGACTATACCTTAAATACACCTGTGTTTACTAGGAAGTTCATTTACACACATTCACATGCCCACAGCAGTAATTAAAAAAAGTAATTAAAAAGCTGTATAATAAAAGTATATGAGTACTCTATATATAATAAAAGTACTGTTTATACCATGCGTGGGTTAGGATTTATAGGGAGAATGCAGAAAGGGAGGTTGGCTTTGGTTGTTTGTTGGGTTTGATTTTGGTGGTGTTTGGTTTGTTGGTTTTTGGGAGTTTTTGGACCCAAAAGCCAGCAACAGAAATATAAAACCAAAACAAAAAAAAACACCACCAAGCCACCTTGAGGAGAAAGTGTTAAAACTAGAATGCTTTTAGTTACTCCTTAAGGTAGAGTAAGGCTCCCCACTGCTAGAGAGATACCTGCCAAAGGCAGCTGAGATACCAGATGTCACAGTTAAGATCAAGAGGAAACAGTGTTGTGACCTGGCCAGCACCAGCTTAATGACAAACTCACATGCGGAATTGAAGAGGAGAGGGTTTGGCTATTAAGCCAAACTGAAACTTCCCGAAGTGGCACCTTCTCATGCTTCCCCTGACACTGTTTCATTTCAATCCTAAATGGACAACCTGCAGTACACAGTGTCTTTCCCCCTCAGTGTGTGGTGGAAGAAAGTGGCAAAATAAAAATCAGTGTTTCCTTCAATCGTGAACAACCCTGTGGCATATGTCATGTACTGTTTTCTTCATGCCAGCCAAGTATCCTGGAATTAGGAGCTACTAGGCTGACAGTGTGGTAGAGATTACTTCAGTAACAGGTATGTTTTTAGATCTGCAGCTGTGAAAATTCTGCCTAGAGTTTTCCTTCAATCTGAGTTACAATACGTGATGTCTGTACCCCTTAGGCTGTTTTCGATGGGTTAGGGACTAACAAGCAAATCTGACTGCTGACCCACTCCTATATTCTAATTAGTTCTGACAGAAAAAATCATGATGCAATCATACTACTACACAACATTATTTAAAAAAAAAAATCTTTAAACTCTAATCTGTACAATACAGTGACACTAACAGCTGCTGATTCCTGGAGCAAGCTGTGGCATTTTAATGTACTATGATAAAAAGAAGTCAGAATCCTTCATGAAGGAGCTAGAGGTAATGCACCAAAGGTCTTGATGGCCCTTTTCAGTAGCTAGACAGTAAAAATCAAAACATATTCATGTCAAAATATCACTTTTTCAGGGTATGTTTTTGTTTTGTTGTTGTTTTTAACCAAAAAGACACCCTTAATTAGTAAGTAAGTATCTAGTCAGCATCTGGAGACTACTTTTAATGTCACAAACAGTTTACAGCAACAAGGAAGAGCACTTTTGCCAGACCACTCCACCATATGCCTTCTCACCAATAAATACATTTCACCTTCATTTTGTATCATACTGCCTCAAATGCCTGGGTGCCTTGACTAAGATCAAAGAAAATACTAGGCACGTGCAATTATTACCCACAAAATAAGAAAACCCTCATTTCGGAGAGATTTCAGTCAAGTAACTATTTTTGCCCATATGACCCGTAGTTTAACCAAAGCTAAAACACACATAAAAAACCCCTTTCATCCAGCGGTACAATTTATATACAGGAGTAATAGAGAGTCTCTTCCCCTTCAGCTGTTTCATGCTAAGACATCTCTTGTACACTTCTGAACTACAGAGACAGGACTGTCCTCCCCCGACTGTTCAATTCTTTGCTTGTTACTGCTTAATTCAGTTGTCAAATTACTACATATGCACAACAACTGAATATAATGTTAAGCACTTAACACTTCTCTAATTTTCTCTCTCTCAGCACTTGCTCTCTAGGGCAGGGTGAGTGACCCATACTGATAAGAAGAGGAGAGCTGCAGTGGGGTACTGACAGATTGATGTTCAGCAGTCTCTACCAAACAAAATAGCATCTCTGGGGCAAGGTCCTCCAGGATCATTGAGGTAATCAACAGATCACTGCCACAGGACGTCTCACTCCTGCTCTTTCTTCACTCCCAGATGCATGGTTTTGCTTTCTCCCTTAGGAGCAGTATGACACTTACTGCTCAAATGACTCAGGTCACTTCTGCCACAGAATAGCGCATCTAAATTTTGCCTTTCCTTGCACTCCCAGGTTAGTGTGCTGAATCAGCTCACAAAGCTCCAGTGAATGCCAGACCTGATGCTGGGTAAACAGTGAGAGCACCCAGCCAAAGCAGAAAGCAAAGCCAGCATATCAACACAAGCCTAATTCATCCTCACGGACTGCAATCAGAAACAGCACAGCTGTGGACATAGATTATTGTTTTCAAAACAAGAAAAAAAAAAAGTGGAGGTTGTACAACTACAGGAGATAATCAGTAGTACAATAATTCGCACTTTGGGGCTTGTAACACTAGGCAAGAATTCAAAATTTCTTCAAAACACTCCAATAGTTTACCTTCATACCATTGAGATTTTTGCAGATCTTCCTCCCATATAAAACAAATTGGACACATTTACTCTAAAATCCATACAAGTGTGACTGATTTATTGGAGATGGGATTACAAGACTAGTCTGCCAAGTGTACAACCTCATCAGCAAAAGAATTATAACTCTAAAGTCACTAAAACTGAGGTCAGCCTCTCAGAAGCTATTGTGGTTATTCCTGATCACTGACAAAACTTCATTTCTAGAGAAAGAGAACAGGGGAGTATGAAATCAGTATATCCATATTATCCAGCATGCACTGTATACCTTCATTTCTCATGTCAGGCAGTGAGTTTGTGCAACATTTGGAGTCAAATTCATGTTCAAGATTTTTGTGTAGCTTACAAGGTTTTCAAATATATTTGTCATTAACCCCAGGTTCTAAAAGCCTACCGTGTTCCCAATTCTTTTTGCTACAGCTGGCTCCCGTACAGGTTGACTTTCATTCAAGAAAGTGTGCCCTTTATTCCTAGACACTGATGGCTTCTTAGGCACTGCCATTCTGTCAAACAAAAAACTAAAGGAAATGGACATTATGGGCTCTGCATTGACTTCAGACACACTTAACTAGATTATCTGGGTCTTCTACTGACTCTATTAGGGATAGCATATTGCACAGAGCACCTATCAGCAAACCACTCATCACAGTATTGATTTCACACTCAGTTAGCACTTAATTGACATTTGGTTTTGACTTTGAAACAATGAGGGCTAGAAACGTATTTTAAGGGATTCTGCTACTCTTTGGTAAGTTATTCAAGGGAGAAGAACTTCTTACATGCACCAGATACATGAATTCATACAAAAGGAGGAAAAATTGCATCATCTTTACCACTCTTCTTTCTCTTATACCACCCCATTCATGTCTGGATCTTGAATAGAGGAAGACTATAGACTCCTTAGGGTCTGCTTCATGTTCATGAGGCCCAAAGCAAGTCTGGGTCCTTAGTATGAGAGGTTATATTTCCTCTCAGCTATTCCTAACTTCATGTTAACAAAGTCTTTATCTTATTTTTGTATTTTAAAAAATTGCTTCCTTATTTTAAACATGTCTCATTGTTCCTCCTTTCTTTTCACAAGCATATTTTCATAAAACATAGAGAGGATATCACTCCATTAGATCAGGATTATTCCAGCTCTTCTCTTATAGTAAAATGGCAGCATTTTTATTTTGATACACAACTTTAAATGTTTCCATTTTTTATTCTTATGGAATTACTTGGCAATGCTTGCAGAATGTCATTAATTTTATGTGGTCTTATAAAAACAAATTTGCGCTGAGGGGGGCAAGTTAACCTTCTAAAATATTTGGATAAAAATAAGCACTCCCCAGAAAGTTTGTATACCATGCTTATAGTTTGCCATCTCCCATAATGAGCATTACTATGCACTGTAAGCCAGGATAAATTACACAAACCTGCCCACTAATCTTTATTTTGAAACAGGTCACATGGCAAACCCAAGTTATTTTGGGTTTGGATTACACTACTAAAACTTAACAACTTCAGTACGTACATCATAAAGCAGTAGGAACTATTCTTCTTCTGGAAAAAGAACAAAAACAATTTTGTCATTAGCCCTTTGACAAAACTATCCAAAAGAGTAATAAATGCACATAAATCTGTAAGTTTTAAAAATACTGTGTTATCTCAAACAAGAAAGGAGTCTCCATTCATGATATTGAATGGTACTTTCAATATAATAAAAATAAATATAATAAAAATAAAAATAAATATAATAAAAACAAATGTGAAAAAGGTTACATTTGTTGTACACAAACCAAGCAAGTATCCCAGTGCTACTACATCAAAAAGATCCTGTGCATATGCAAAAGGAATCCAACAAGTGTTAGTCTACAGCGTATCACCAACTAGTTGTCAGGGACCTTAAAAAGCATAATCCTTTTCTTAGAAAGGCATTCTTTCTTGGTTTAGGTTTTTAATTTCGTGCACTGCAGCCATACCTTTTCCCCTCCTCATCTCTCAATTCTATTTCCTTTATCTAACTTTTACTGCATTACTAATGAAATAACTGCTTCTTCTCTCATCTGCTACTGGGTTGGCAATGAAGAGAGTTCCCATTTCCAAAACAGTAGTTGTTCTGTGAATAGACAAAAACCCCAAAGAATTATCTGGTACAAGATATCTGAAAATATTCTTACAATGCATTCCACTCCTCAAAGCTTCCTAGACATTGAGCAATTGTTAATCCCAAGGCAAAACTTAACTCTGATCACAGTTCAGTGGTTTTCTACCAATTGTTAAAGGAATAGTGATTATTCCTTACTGGTTCTTGTGTTTATTACCAATTCTTCAAGCTACCATTGTGCCAGAGAAGCTTTTATCTTGCAAAACCATGAAGACACAACAGACCTTCAGTTCCAATAAACTCAACTAACTCTTGAATATAGGTCTGGGTAAAAAGACTTCAGTCTTACAACGCAAAAAGCACTTGGAAATGCAGTAGACATGTGAGTCTTGATTTTTAATGCAAGGTGTATACATAAGTCCTACAGAGTTTAATCTCCTGTTGAGCTTGTGAGATTCAGAGCACTGAAGCCCGGACTTTGGACTGTCTCTGCAGGGTAGAAGCCAAAGGTTTAATTTGCACTTTCCACTGAACACCTAAATGGAATTCAGATTGACTGGGAGGCTTGAATTGGATTGAATTCAATATTGTAATTTGCAGCTACACTAGGAAAAACAGGAACTGTGGTGGGTCTATATACAAGGATTGTAGCTGTACAAAATAACCGGTTAATAAATACAATAACATATGCAGCATACTGTATGCCATGAGCAGTGGCCACAAAAGATTCAAGCTGTAGTAGCATCTTCTCTCTACTGTCAAGAGATTGCACACATGTGCAAATATAGCCAGACTGGGCATCTGGCTGAATGTAGTCATGGGTGCAGCATGTTCACCTGCATCATTTGGAGACCAGGTGAAGTAGCATCTACTTTGCTCAGTGTTTAACACTGAAAATGGACACGAGGATCATTCCTTATCTACAGCTTCACTCTGAAAGGTCTGTCAACCTTTCTTATTGTTATTTCCACATCTGGGAAACTGGAACAATGACCTCTAGATAAGATTAAATGTGGCCGTACTGCATACAATATATTAAGAAAGTACATACTACTATACAATTTCTGTTACACTGTTGGTATTTATGAACCAATATATTTTGGCCTTGACTACATCAAGGAGACAGTCTATTACCATTTGCTCTTCTGAATAAATATCTATAAATACTGAAGAAAAAACAGAAGTAGATCTGTTGGAACATATAGTATCAAGATATTTAGAAGAGTCATGCTGTTCTTTTTTGTACCTCTATCTATAAATTACAGACTCATGTTGATTCTTAGGACTGAATTTCTTTGTGTTAAGGTTAGTATACAAAAATCAAATGGCTTACTAGATCCATCGCCAACCAGAATCCCCAGGAAAACATAATGAAAAACAGAAGTCAACCCAAAACCTAAACTACAGCAGCAAATTCTGTAAGCATACAGGAGTTATACTGGCCTACTTGTAAGGTAGTTAACCAGAAAGAGGTAGAAAAGAAATCTTAAAATATATTCTGTCTCCATATTTCTCTCTGCCTTCACTCATGGAGACCTATGAAACGTTGTGTCTTTACATCTCCACAATAAGCTTATCTTTTAGTCATTAAATATAGCTTAATCCAAACCATTTACAGCTTTAAAACATCATATCATGTGTCTTCTATCAGATAACCTGTGTGAAGTGAAGATTTTGTAGCTTTTGATGTATTTGTCAATTATGCTTAAAAAAAAAAACAGGCATGGGCTATGAAAATTTATCATAAAACTACCCACTCTCACCAATTAACTGCTAATAAAAAGCTGGTTTACAAGCTAAGAAGATCACTATATGCCAGAACACAATTTAAAGCTAATGGTTTTATAGGCCAAAGCCACTAGGCAGGGCATCCTTATCCTGCAGTGTGAGTAGGATTATGCCTGCAAACATTCCCATAACATGGAATTAAGCAGTCAAGTTTACTTTGCTGCTGCATGGGCGTATGCACAAAATGAACACAAGTTCAGGTCAAGTGTAATACTGCTCTACTACTATACATTGCTCATAAGGCAAGATAAACAGAAGGAGGAGAAATACGTCAAGAACTGAATTGCTGCTAACACTATTAGTCTTAAACAAAATTACTGGATCATGCTGAAAAGATAGTGACAACCATTTAAATGAAGCTTTCTTTAAAAATATATATTGCACTTTAAGCTCCTCAAGCATCCTTAATTTCAAATCTTTCTCATTTTATTCCCAGAATTACTGTCACAAACATGTTTGCTTTTTTACTTAATTATAGAAATCTATTAATGTTGGTCTAAAAATACATTAAATTACAACTGGAATAAGTTGAATATTCATGAATTCCCTGTTACACTTCCACAGAAACAGTCACAAAGTAGGTTACCTTTTTTCCCCCCCCACACACAGTAGTTATACACATGCACATGAGCAGCCTCAAGGGATTACCCCCCCTCTACATCTGCAAAGGTGTCTACCTTTGTCTAACACTGTTTGCCTGTTGGAATTAAAAAAAGAAAGGACTATTATCACTTTGTTAACGTAAGTAGAATACTATATTGAAACAGAGGAAGACTCAATCACATAAAATAACATCTGTAAAATCACAGGCAGCACAGAGACTCACCAAGCATGAGTAATTTACTCTTTTCCAATATAAGTAAGGCACCAAAACCAACCATCAGGAAACAGTACCACAAACACCAGAAAAGTTTTTGCAATGCATAATTAAACCAAGGAGAAACTTGCCTTATTGATGCCAAAAGGCCAGTCTCTCTTAAACATTGTGTAAACATGTTTACAAGGAAAAAATACAGCTGAGGTTATTGAAAACACAGAAATCTGTCAAGACTGCCCTGAGCAGCAAGTAGCTGGAGACTGGAAGGATACTAGGGAGAAAACATCATATATGCCTCATCCTATTCCTATATTCTCTTACATAGATAGCGTTGATTTCCTAGTCTCTAGGCAGTTGGAAGAGAGTTAAAGTAGCCTAAATTAATTTTATGTTCTCTTTGATGTGAAAAACCAAAGCAAACTGCATTATGTATCAAAGAAAGTGTTCTCTGTTAAATTTCAGGATTTTTTTGGGGGGGAGGAGGGTATTATTTTCAACAGCTATTCTCTATTTGAATAGTTACAAAATGCAAATATAAACAGGAACAATTTAAACAATAAATCCATCTTAAGTGATTACACAAGAAAAAACATTTTCACAATACATTCTTGTACAAAAATAAATCTAGTTCTAATTATAACCAAACTTATACAAAGTTTAGAATGTGAGCTTTTATACATTGGGAATATCTTAACAAGGAACATTATGGGAATAAATGAATGCTACATCAGGCTCTCAGTTACATAGCTATAGTTTTCTAATTATATATCAAAAACAAGAAAAGATGCCTTCAAATGTTTAAAAAGTTACGTAGCACTATTTGAGAGCGAAACAACTTACCTGATCAGCAGAAACTTCTTAATGCTTTCTTATACATTACCCATCAGATCACAAATTGTAACACAGAACTACTGCTTTAAGTACATATTTTCCTTACAAAAAAAAGTGTTGCCAAAAATTATTTCCCATTTGTTCCCTTTGAGATGCCCCACATAATTTCTTTAATCAAAAATATTTTCTATTTTGAAAAATTTTATCTCTTCTTTACTAAATACTAATATGTTCTAGAACATTTTATCTCTTCAAAAGAAGATTAAACCCACTGATTTTACATAATCATATTACTTATAAGCATTACTGAATGTTACTAAAACAACATTTTGCAGCTTATATTTTACAGGTACCTTAACATCAAAGCACGTGACTAACAGCTAAATAAAAAGTGACTTAAATACAGCAAAACAATATATACAAATAAAAGACACAAAATGACCAAAGTAGCTTCCCACTCTATGAAGAAAACACCTATCAACATATCAAGTTATAATATCAGAATATATAAAACTAGTCAAACTATACTCAAAATTGGAAAAAAGAAGAGTGGTAAATTTTGTTCATACTCATATCAGCCTAAGGTTTCAGCTTCATTGCCAATGCACAGGTCCAAATTAGATTTTTAATCAATTACAACATAAATGAGCAAGACTAAAGAAAAACAATAGACTTGTGCACAATTTCATATTGGAACCTGTTTACAGTCATACCAGTAAAACCGCTGAAAATTACTAAACCAGAATTTTCCATAAAGCACATCATAAAGATGTGCATTATTCATTTTATCAACTATGTTGAAGTAACAACATAACTTTGTTACGACACACACACACCCCTTTTCATTTAATAAATATTATCATTTGTGTATTTATTTTCACCACTTCCAACTCCATTCCATGCTTATCCCATTCAATGTATGCAAGCAAAATATGGTGATACCTGTTGCTCAGTACACACACAGCATTTAGAAACATTTTTCAATAGATAACAATAGATCACACCTGAGATCTGTTCAACAGGTCAGCAAATAGGTCAGATCTTGGCCCAGAAATCCTCGTTGTCTCTGAAACTTTTAAGACACATGTTATTGCACATGTCTATAAAAGGAATCAGAACTGACTTTCTATTTCAGGTGATCAAAGTTGCCTTGAAGACCACTTGAATTTTTCAGGAGGCAAGTGGTTTTAACTATACAGACCCCCAGAAAATACAAAAGTATCCATATAATACCTGTTCAAAGTTGTAATGAGAGACTCCAAACTGCTTCTTGAATTTTATAGCCCATTTATCACAACTGCTTTTACAAAACCAGGCTGCATCAGATGCCATGTCTTGTCAGAAGTTATCGTCAAAAACATTCTTGCTATTTCCAAAGTACAACAGACCTGAGAGCATACAAGATACATTGTAGTGTTTGGACACAGCATTTATAGTGCTGCCTATAAATACATCAGACCTGGAAGCCTTTGCACCCCTATTCACCTGATAGAAGCTATAAAAAGTAGCAAAGTCCATTCTGGACATTAGGACTTTTCCATAAACCTGAAACCACCACCATGCAGGCATGTCACCCTAGCAGCTTCTCATAGTGAGAATTTCTACCTGGATAACAGAATAAGGTACAAGGTATTCACCAAGTTGTCACTATTTCTAAAATTGTTCCAGAGCCTTTCAACAAGGCAAACTTGATAAACTGCTAAACAGTGGTACCGTGCCAAGACATATGAGTTACGTCCCTTAACTTTCCTGGTCCTTTCCTCAAACAGAGCAGCCCTGTTCAGTGGAATAATTTATATCAATAAATATACTGTAACTCATTGCCACAGCTGAACATCGTCCTGCTAAAACCAGGTAAACTCCTTCTGTGGGTCTGTGCAACCAATTGCTGTTTTTTTTATTAAATATTCTGTCTTCTTCCAAGATATTTTATCAGTAATGAGCTCCTAGTGACAAAGCAAGTGAATTTTTCTAGTGAGTTGTATTTGAATTGACAACTTGTGCAATATTGACTTCAACTTATGATGCACTTCAAGCATAGCTAGTGAAATGGTGAAGTGCTCAGTAGCCATGTCTTTCCACTGCTGCCATCTTAGAACCCACATTCACTTCATTTGATAAGCTTGCCAGACCTACCTAATAATAATCTAGGTTTCAGTTGTCCTTATTTCTGGAATATAAGACTTCCACTGCAGTTAGTCTGAAGCAGATGTATGTATCGACCAAAGGACAATCCAATGGAATCCGTATGGTCTACCTCTATATTACCGCGCTCAATATACACTGATCCCACATCTACCACCAAAATGCTTTACCTTTAAAGCAGTAGAATAGGTAAGAAGCACATCCAATCTCCTATCAGTTTTTTCCGTATTTTATCCAACAGCAAAGATATTCTTGCTGAATGATCGTCTTCACTAGAATGGAATTTTCAGTTCCACTCTGAGCATGCTGGCACTGGCTATACACTTTGTGTCAAAGGCTCTACAACTTAGCAATCAAGTTATATTCATTTCTGTTGCCTCCAGTCTTCCTGAAACTGTTATTACTGGTCAAGGTCTAGAGTAGATTTCTGGAAAAATCTGAACTACTGATTATGGCTCCTCTCTTAAATCAAACTGGTTGAGGGTCTAAGAATGTAAACTTTTGTCAGAAAGAATGCCATAGCATGAGCAGATATTTAAATACTAATACAATTATTCTGTAACTCTTATACTACTTAATCTCTTAAGTATTTTACTTTTTATTATAATTTATTCTTTTTGTATTAGCTAATCACAGTAATACTAATGATGAGGAAAACATGGCTCAAGAAAAGCGGATTACTGTTCTAATGCATGTAATCATTGGTCATTTTGCACCTTGTATTACACTTAAAAGGTAGCTCTCGGTTTGGCATGTTAACTGTCTTGTGATGTGCCTGTTAAACAAAAAATTCCTTGCCAATGAAATTGGCTGGTTTTTTAGAATTAAGGCTAAGATTTCTCTTTAGTTCCTAGGCCATTATTTAATCACATGTTCATCACAATGAAGTTCATATTTGCACTTTAACAGTTTCAGAGACCATCATTTAGAGCACAATAGGATATGTACAGGTTTTCCGCAGTCCACGCTTCTCACAAAATACAAATCTTTGGTCAATATGGATACCTACTTCCACAAACAGTTCCTCACTATCAAAACAAAGTATCACTTCACAAATATTTTCCATTATATTCGTCCTAGATTACATAACAATATTCGTAAATTCAACATTTTCAGAGAAAACACTTTCAACAGCTCCTTTATTAGAATCTGCTTTTCTGTCTAAATGTGATGTTGTATACAGCAGAGTACTTAAGATAAAGGTGTTCACACTCAAACGAAAGGATATGGCATTCTACTAATACTAGAATTAAGCCCCAATGTAACTAGTGTTCCAGTAAAGTTTCATCATGTATGATTTATTCATGTTAGTTTTAGTAAAACATTTATTCCATAACATACTTAAGGGAAAGTTGTTATGTTCACAGAATGTAATTTACAGAAGACATTACTTCATTTTGATCTATTCTGTCAAAGGCTTGTCTTTGTGAAAGGAAAAAAAACCACACATGTGGCACCTAGAAACAATATTTGTTAAGAGATCTGCAATATAAGGCTTCACTTTAAATCAAATTTCACACCATGGAAGGGATTCACAATAGCATTAAAAAATATTTTTTTTTCAACTGCCAGCGATGCAGAAAAGTGGATAACATGCTGTTTGATAACAGATGTATTATTTTATGTAAATGGAATATAGATTCAAAATTGACAGATTCATAAAACAAAAGCCTCCTAAAAAGATGCCTTTGAGGCATTTCATTAAAACTGTCCAGAGCAACAAGTTTAAGGGGATAAGATCGATAACAAGCCTAAAATATTACCTGAGTTCTCTGAAGAAATAAGCTTATGCTCTCTAAAAAGCTCTGTGCTAGCCATATATACACACGTAAACACAGTTTTGAAAACAAGACGAGTGAAGTCAAACAAATGGGTGGTTGAGGGGGGAATGAAGATATAAAGAAAGCCACTAATAATGTAGAAAACCACAAAAAAATCTACTGTTAAGAAAAGCTGAAAGTGTTACGAGGAAGCTATTAAAAAGGAAAGACTAGTACAAAGAGTACAAAAAACTGAAGATTTTTGAAGTTTTTCTGAAGAGCTTTCCCATACACTTAAAGTCATTGTTAGCTTTCTGTTATGAGGCACTTTTAACAAGACTTTTAGCAGGTAATTAGGAAGTCAAATTACTTGTTTTTGATGGCATACTTCACACTATCTACAATATTGTTCACCATTATATTACACATATGCATACTGATAATTTTCAGTGAGACTGCCTCCAAGTTCCCCTGTGATTGAAATGCAAATTAAAAGTTCAGTTTGTTTGATTTTCATTGCACACCTCTGGCATACTTTGGCATCCAGTCAGTACTGACAGGAAGAACCTGGCAACTACTAATCTAGAGCCCCACATGTTTGTTTCTTTATTAGAGGATTTCATAACATTTTAGTGGTTACATATTTAATTTCTTCCTAATATGCACGATACTATAACATAGTAAAATTTCACTCAGTATACTGAAGTGGGTGACCATTTGTCACCAAACCATTTTGTAATAACATAGAAGCTACTGTGCTCCTAACTTATTTTATGGGATCCGAAGTACTTAAAAACCTCTGATTTTAATAATTGGAGGCTCCTTAAATGCAGGTTTGCATTGAATAATTTATATGATATTCTTAATTATAACATCCCTATAACATACAAAATGCATTCAGCTAAAGGCTTTCAGGATGTAAAGACAAAATTAAAAATTAACTTTGAAATTAGTTCCTCTCAAAACATATAATTCCCACCTTGCCTTCAAGGAAAGACTTTCTCAAAGACTTCAGAAGATCATAAACCTTTTGAATGGATTAGAATTTACATTACTACTTTACCGAAAATGTTTTCCCTTTATCTTTGCAACAGAAACAGTAAAATTGAACATTTCTGCTTTTCCGAAGTTGCCAACACGGTTTACAAAGAGTCAGGCCTGAAAGAGTCTAACAAACAATTCCCATAGATCAACATCAATAAATTCAGCTGACACCAAAACAGGACACTGAAGGTTATAGAAATGCAAGAACTCAATTTTGTTTCAATAAGATTATTAGACAAGGCATCACTCATCATAAATGCACAGTTTAGGCCTTAGAAGTAATTTTCAGAAGCTTTAGAGAACTGTTTAAAGCATCTAATGCAGTTCTAGAAGTAAAGTAAAACCACAGTAAAGTCTAAAAGAGTGAGCTAAAATATTAAACTGAATATTTTTTCCCCAAGTCATTGCTTTCAATACGACTATCATAGCGTATTTTTTGCAGCATCAATTAAGCTATTTTCCTTTGCATCTGGTATATAAATTCAATTCATATTTAGATTTTGGTACATCCCATATATTGAAATCTTTACCCAAGTATCAGGAGGTCAGAGTAAAACAAAAATAAAAAACCCACCACAATTCCCCCAGTATCAAGTTATAAAGAAAAAGCAGAACATTTTTTCCTAGTATTTTCCTCATCATTCCCAGAAAAGTAGAAGGGTATAAAACTCTAACCATGACAATTAAGGAAAGTTACTTTGATGTTTGTTTGGTTTGAGGAAAGACGACTGCAGGAATCAAACTATATCTCAGAAGGACACAGAAGTATTACCCCATAAGTCCACAACTGCTGTTTCAGTGACTCTTCTGTGATAGCAGTAACAACATATACTATGCAGAAGAAAATGTATAGAAGGACTTAGTAACTGTACTTATGTATTTTCTTAATCAGCTATCACAATTAACAACTGCATCTATTGAACAGACCCTAACAATCACTCTGTAGGAATTTGTTTTATCCATCCCAAAGATAAGCAGATTGTGTCACACTTTTCTGCCTTCTCTCAGAGGATGGCTAAGAACAAGAACAAAAGTATTTAAACTAGGAGTGGATAACGTTCACACTCTTTTCTCATTGCCTTTACAGTGTTAATTTATCATAGCAAACTGAAAAGAGGTTTTCACTTTTAAATTGATTATATTTTACTAAATAACTAGTTTAATTTTACTCCATTTTATTAAAATACCATGAACTTAAGAGGTCTAAAAAGCATTAGATGCTTCCCACGTATTTCCCCCTTCCAAAATAAATTCAGTTTCACTGACTGAAAGTAACGCTTCGTACCTTCTTGAGATCCACTGAAAGCCATATGCCTTCCCCAAAAAGACCTTGTTTCAATGATCATTTGCTCCTGCCAGCTGAGGCCAGAGCGCTGAACCCTGTCCTGTCTCAAACTCCTCCTGTGGCACATGACACCAATATTTTTCACATCTCCCTCCTGCACCCCACTTCCCTCCAACAGTACACAGTGAAGGCTGTAGGTTGTTCCATCTCTCCTACTGAGACTGTCCTGCTTTTGGCAAAGACTTTGAAAGCTGGAGCAAGGTTGGGACCCAGATGTTGTCCCTCACACTGTTACTACATCCTGGTGTTGAGTCATTTTCTTTCAGACCCACAGGAGACTCAAGTCTCTTCCAGCATGTCTCACCTTGTGTAAAGCAGCATAAGCAATCCATGGGAAGTATCACTTCCCAAACATTGCTGCAGGCTCCAAAGCAACCCAGGCAGATATTTGCCAAGCAAGAAATTGAGAAAAAGCACCTTGGAATGAGAAGATGGTATAACCTAAACATAACCTAGCTCAGTGACAAGCTGAACTGAATTAGGGCAGTAAAATAACTTCAACTTGGAAGAACAACAGAACAAACATCCACCATCCCTAACGTGCGATGAAGCCTCTGACTCCATGTAAGAAATTGGAACTACATAGCAGCTTGAAGCCTTTAAAAAGTCTGACAGATGGGGGTCAGGCTGGAGGAGAAAACAGGAAGGAAAGTCCTGCCTGAATGAAATCTTAAAACACAGGTGTGCAAAAAGCCACACAAGGTCTGATCAATCTCACTGAACCACAGTTGTGTATCAGCAGTAAGTAAACTCAGCACATCCTGTAGCTGTTGGTACTAAAGGCACACACAGCATGACCAGTGACAAGGTGTCAATCATGTTGTGCTTTAGAGCCTTGCAGCTCGCCAAGGAGCTGTCTGCCCTTCCTGCTACACCTTGGGGACAGAGGTTTTCCCTTATTCTGCTAGCTTGGCTTGTGAGCAGCAGTGACATTCAGCTGGCATTTAACAGAGACATAAGTACAGTGAATAGAAGTGTCAGCAGGACAGAGCTCTTCCATGTCACCTCCAGCCTGGTAGTGAGCTACTGGTATGATAAACAAAGCAAGAAAGGATAGCCTCAGATGTTTTAGATAAGTACTGGGCTCCTGAAAACTTTAGGAAAGATATTTTTCTGTCATTCCTGATACTGTCTCTTTTGCAAGCTGCAAAGGTGGCTGAATATATAGTTTTCAGGCCCACCTAGGCTGGATGTACGGTTTTCACCCTCCTAATTTTTATTTTATGGGTAAACGGAAATACTGACATTGTTTCTATTCTAGTCTTGGCTCTATTTTTATGCTGTATAATGCAAGTGAAAGACTCAGGAACATGCATTCTCTACAACTCCACTAAGGTACACAATACACCTCTTCCTGAGTGTAACGATGACATATCAGTTACCTTGGCTTATTTATCTGTTATCCTTACACAGCCATTATAGTAGCATAGTCAGCTCATGAGCATCCAACATAGCAGTGCATAGGCAACCAGAATTTCACTGCCCTAGTATTTACATACGGAATGCTGAAAGGGTCTTTATGTATTTAACTCCTGTACTCAGGACATTTTTAGAGATAACTCATTTTGAATAACAGAAAATGAAATCGGTTTAAATAAGTTCTTATTTTCTGCAAGTTTTCCAGCGTAATTATCTTTCTAAGCCTAAATACATCAGTTCTTTCCAGGGAAAAGAGCATATTCCTCTTTCTCCAATGAATTTAGGGTTTGAGTCAAGGTTTCTAGATATTTAACAAAGTATTTGTATTGGCTTCTTAAGATAAATGCTTACAAGTAATGTTTCTGAGACCCTTATTTAAATAGTACCATATAATAAAGTTTCTGGTCTTATGCATTTTATTTAAAAGATGTACACGAGAATATGACAAGAAACATTTCACAGCTATCCATTTCTATGATATTACATTAATAGTTTAAAGAATAGCAATTTCAGAAAGGCTTTTCATAACGCAACCTCAACTATGAAACATTTATTACAAAGAGGAGGAAAAAAAAGACTAGAAGGCTTAGTTTCCATCGACTTGCCAAATGTAGTGCTCTGTGTACATCCATCTTTGAGGTCTTAGCAAGTTCTCTTTATGATTGTTTTCTATTGTCTCCAGATTACTTCCAGATAT
The DNA here is from genome assembly GCF_013368605.1 of Nyctibius grandis. NCBI lineage: Eukaryota > Metazoa > Chordata > Aves > Nyctibiiformes > Nyctibiidae > Nyctibius > Nyctibius grandis. Next base: position 75,180,613 of record NC_090663.1, on the reverse strand, counting down.
TATTCAGGACCTCATAAAAAGAAAGAATCCATTTTTAAACAACCTAAATGTTAATTTAGTTGATAAGAAGGAAAGAGTAAATATGGAGAATATTATTATCTGAACAATGGATGTGAAAGTTCTGAAAGTTTCTTCTTTGCATAGGTTTGTCTTCATCATCATCATCCTTGCATTAATCAATTCACAAAATCAAACAGTATTAATGCAATTCTTCAATCGTATTTTTTACTAGTCAAGTAGATCACACTTGCAAGCCACTGCAACAAAAGCTTCAGAAACAGTGCTTCTACCACTGTTACATGATGGAAGCAATAGATATTTCTTTCTGTGTTGACATGGAAAACCGGCTTCATAAAGCCATGATTTTGTTGTTTAAGGTACCAGGAGGGTGTTTAGATTGAAACTGGAAGTATAGTTTTTCTATTTGTTTTGTCAGGAAATACCTACAAATTTGAACTTCAAGAAAGCTTTTAAGAATATGCTGAGCTATAAATTATGCAGACCTAAGTATTACTATGCTTTATAGACTTCTCAGTGTCAGGGAAAGGGAAAACTGATTTTTTCAACTATTTATCTCTTAGAAAAAAGTTTATCAATTTCCACACAACCCCTCCTTCTAAACTCATGTTAAATAGAAGCAAGCAGCACATCACTCCTGGCCCAATTGTCAGGAGAGTTAACATTAACTTATCCTAGTAAGGACAGTAAACTATGAGCTACAAATGATTTAGTAATTTGGTCCAAATATCATACAAATACATGTGCATAATCAAAGCAGAGTTCAAGTTCCTGGATAACATTTGAATCATCTCAGAGCTTCTCATGCCTATTAATAGCACATTAGCAAAATCACTTTGGCATTCCTGTGCCACTTTCACAGATTGCTTTACTGAATTTCTTAATTTCATCTGTTTTGTTTTTCAAAACAGACTATAATGATAATCACTTTAGGTACAGCCTGCAGTAACACTATTACAAACAGTGTTACTACTTCAAAAAATTCCAAAAGTTTTAAAAAAAGCCTCCTTCAATGGCAACCAAGACACCTATAGTTATAAAATGGGGATTCTACTGTACTTATCACCTTGAACCAAGCCTCCCAATTTACTGTATTGAGTAAATAGTTTCCTTCATTTTTGATAACTCAGAGAACATCTCAAAGAAGAAGATACTGTTTGTCAGCGTTTTACATATAGAGAAAAACCCCACATGAAAGGAAAATAAACAAGACTAGTTTCCTGGTTAAATCCTTTGGTGTTGAATGCCAAAAGGTTTGAATCCCACTTTCATGACAGAATCCCTGGGTTATCTCAGCAGGTTTTCTCTCTACACAAGATACAAGGAAGCAGTTATTACCGTAAAAAAGAAAGGGGTGGTGTCAGTGCAGTGATACTGATCCTGCTTCTGTGGAATTGTCACTGTATGACAAAATAAGTAAACAGTGGGGAGATTACCTGATATGCCAACACCATGTAACCATTTCTTCTTTCCCTCATGTGAGAAATGCACCACTGATTGCTGGAATACATTGATGTAGCCTGTTCTTGAAACAAGGTAACACACAAAGGTTATAGTAGAGATTTAATTTCTATTTCACATAAAATTTCTCTTTCATGCTCTGTGAACATGTAAGGGAGAAGCTGAGTATATATATATATACACATATTCAGTACATTCTTCCACGGTAAACAACATCTCTTAAGAACAGCTATGGGGAAAATGTCAGAGCAGCAGATATATCACTCAGTAAGTACTCCATACAAACTTCTCATAAGCTATTTCTCACCTACTCCTTCCCTAGTTATTCACCATATAAGTCCCCCCAGTGACTAAATTGGCAGTACAACCCTTGGGGACCAGGGGCCAACAACAACTCCCTTATTACTACGAAGCCTCAGGTGGTCCTGCCATCTAGAGGAAAATTGGCTGCATGGTTTCAGAACAGCACTGTCTCCTCAGAGGAGTCATTCAGAGGAACATTCAGCAGCACTGGGGAACCCACTGGGCAGGGAGAGGAAGAAAAGTCCGAGTTCCTTTGAAGACGCTTTTTCATGGAAATTTTAAACTTTAGGTGATACCTATCGATTGCACCAAGAATTTGCCTTGGTCCGATTTCCCATTCCAACTTTGACAGATGACAGAAACATTAAACAAAAAAGTCTGTCTTAAAGCCGTTAGCAATAAAAGAAAACAGTTACTGTTGTCAAATAAGTTTCCATATCACCTGCCTCCTGTGTTTAAATGTATTATATCTATTTACACACAGAAAGAAGATTTAGGTAGAATTCATTTAATCTTTAAATTCTGGAAAGTAGTAGGAGGTGCTGAGTAGGAAAGACTGATTCAGCAAGCAGCGGAGACTTAAAACTTCCTTGGAAAAACTTGATGTAGCCTAGCTCTGCTTTGCCCTTTCAACAGTTTTTGTGGACTGCCCCATTAGGTAGATGACCTGAGACTCTGGTTCTATTGAACTCATGCTGCAAGGGAACAGTAAAATAGGAAGAATAGAGGAAAAACTAAGAAAACCTAGTGTATGCTTCAACAACTGCTGGAGTATTTATTAATTTCAGTGTAATAGATCAATTAATAGTTTAAGAGATTAAAGACTCCAGGGAAAAAAAGTTATTCTATACTTTAGAGAAGTCCAGGTGTGCTTGTCCTCATGGCTGTTATTCTTAACATATTCAAGAATTAGAAACTGAGCCTATTTTTCAGTTTTAGCCACAGAGATGGGTGAAAAAGTGACATTTGCAACTATTGCTGTTGCACAGTATTGAAGACAGCATTTACAAACTGATCAATTATTTGTTATTATTTGTGGGTGGTAAGGTGTGCATGCAGATACCATCCCATATATACTAAGCATCTTGTCTAAATTTCAAACCATATGAAAATTTGTAATATTAAATAGCAATATATTTAAAAAATCCTTGCAAATCAGGCTGTCAAGAGACATTTGTTTAATACATTATTAGCCCAGTCTTGCAACTGAACTGGCATTACTCATTCTTGAGTGCAGTGCTGCACACTGCAGTTACCCTCTGGCTGTGCAGATATAGGAAGCCAGTTCTTTGCTTTAAGGTGCTATGATGAAATACTAGTAGTGCTGGGTTTCTGGCAGGGAAGCAGAAACCAGAGTCTTTAGCTTCTTGTCGACAGAAACCCGGTGCCCTGAAGTCCACTATCACGCCAGCACTACTGTTTTTTAGAAAGCCAGTCTTCCATCACCATTGCAATGGCCCACAACAGCTTCCACACAGCTGAACTACACCAGATCCAAAACCTGAGGTACACTGGTTCAGCTCCAGGCTGGACGCCATCTCCTTCCCTGCTCGTGCCTACACTTTGTCATTCCTCACCATGCTGGAGATAGCTTCCCAGATGAGTCTGGAGAAACCTTATGACTTAAGGCCCTTAGGAAAAGGATTGTTCACATTAATATTCTCCAAGTACATAGTGCACAAGAATCTGAGACTATTTTTCCCTCTATAAACTGCTCTCATAATAACAATCGAGAACCTTCCTTAGTGTTTCATTTCTAAATTCAGCATTTCAAAAGGCCACTTGGAGCTCTGCTTCCTTAGATAATCCTCATCAATCAAGGTAACTGGCTTTGAATTTGCTTCTCTCATTTGTACATATAGAGACTACCTCACACTATCATAGGTGTCGATTTTGTTGAACTAGAGTTGATTTGCATATTCTAAACCTTATTTCTTTATTTTTTCTTCTCTTGAAATATCAGTTAACAGTTTTCATGCATACTGTTACCTTCGCATGACTTCCTCATAACAAAAATAAATAATTTTCCTTTTAAGCCTTGCACATAAGAAAATATCAGGCTTATTATCAGGTTTGTGAGGTTTAAGTAAACACAGAAGGAAACCAAACATTTTCTCTGCTGCAGCTTGTCCCACTGGGAAGGCCGCCTACTACTCAAAAACATGCTGTCAGGACTGACAGTCAGGTACAACCACTACCACTGATGAATCAGAATGTAGGAATCAAACCAGAAAGCAGCCTCGCCACCTTAAATTTTGGGGGCTGAACAATAGGCTCAGCCTTCTCAGTGTCACAGCCTTAGGGACATCACACTAGTTTTTCAACCCCTCCCAGAGCAAGATCCTTCCTGCCAGCCTTGCCAGGCTTTGCGCATCCCTGGAGTCCCCTGCACACAGTGCCCAGGGCTGAAAGCAGTATTGTGCAGTGTGCGTGTGTGAGACATGCTCTTACAAGCAGCTCACTTTGCTTCTTCACTTGCACAATAGGGTAACACCTCCTTGGAGTCTAAATCCAAACAGAAAGTCCTCCAGGACTACTTCTGCTATTGAACTGTTCCTTCAGATGCTTTGCATTTTCTAAATTTGTTTTGTGTGCATGTTGCATTCATTGTTTCAGTACTGAATCAAGAATAAAATCCCTGCAGATCTGTTTATAGAGCAACAAAAATGAAGAAAAAAAACCAAAACCCCACTTCTAAAGTTTAAAAAAAAAAAACAAACCAACCTGAACTTACAAAAAATCTTTTACATATTTAAATATAAAATATACTACAGCAGGATGGCTCCTGAGTATGAATAAGATGTATATGAGTAGAGGCCCGTAAGTAACACAGGAGATGGGTATCAGCCGGCTGCAGCCGGAGGACCCAGCTGCTCTGAACAAGCACAGAGCGATGCTACCACCTCCTGGAGAAACAGCGGCAGCCGCTGCTCCGCTCAAAGGCGACTCCGCTTTACACAGAAAGAGCAAGGAGATACACTTAACGTAACAGACGATATCGTTAAACCTTCAATACAAGAAAACACGCTCCGATTGTATTGTATTAGCAGACAAAATTATTTTAACTCACCTGTCTCGTTCAGTGAGCTCAAAGAGGTTCTTCATTTACCACGCGTTATCAATTAATTTGTCACACTACGTTACAAGGAAAGCGCATTTACAGGTTAATTCTGAAGGAGTTTGGGAGTTTATACGATTCACCAAAACACATATGCCCATTTTTAGACGCTTATGATTTTGTGCAGAGATGAGGCTACGACATTAGTTGCTCACTGTAGTAGATCACTGCCTTTCTGCAGGCACATCGTAACATAGCAGCCTAATGCAGCACTGTGGAATTTCAAAACATCTGTTGCTAAGATTTCTGCAGAGACATGAAGGAGTTAGTTGTCAAAGTAGTTATCCTCTACTGCTCTGAAAAAAAAAAAATAAATAGACAAACTGGAAAGGAACCTGTACAAGTATTTCCATGCCATGAAGAAGTAGCAAAGACAGACACATTCCTGCAATAATTTTTCCTGTTTGCAATATTGCTGTCCTTTGACAATGTATTTGTTCTGCAGAACAGAAACAAACATAAAAAAGGAAATACTACAGACTTTAAGAAAAATATTTTCTAACTTCCAGATAGAGTATAAAAACAAAAGAGTAAAAGATGAATTTTAAATTCTCTAAGCTACCATGACTGCTTTATAAAGAACATACACTTCCAGTTATATACTGCAAAAAGCTTAATGGCAAACCACAAAGCAAGCTATGATTACATTGAACTATATTTCTCTACTTGGTAAAAAAAAGAGAGAAATATTCCCTCTTAGATAGAAGCTATTCACCACAAAACAACTGTGTTCGGGACATGACTGTCATTGAGTGAGCTATTCATACACATCAAGAGAGGAATATAACCTTCAACACGTGTGATGGATGGTATAATTTGAATCCAATGTACACTTCCAACAAGCAAATCCAATTCTTCTATTCCAAAGTTTGGGGTTTGTGTGCAGATTCTGAATGACTTGCGGATCACAGAAGTAAAGTTTTGCACCTCTTTGGTTTTTTTTTTTGTCTATTTTTGACCCTCATACTTTTTAAGTGGCATTTTAGGTGACTTACAAGCACTTTTTCCCAGGCAAAAATAGAGAAACGGCACTGAAAAGCAGTGTTACAAGTTTCTCCCAGGTAAGCTGACGCAAAAAAAAAAAAGTACAAAATTATTTTTTTTATGCTACATCAGGAATAGTAGTCCTAAAAATTTTAAATTTGAGATGAAAAACAACACTGGAGTGTATCTTCATGTTGAGCATTTCTAGTCATTTTTCCCCTATACATTTATTTTGCTTTTCTTCCCATTGCTTAAATTCCATTGTCTACTTCCTTCCTTGTATCTTTATTGTCTTCCATCAGCCTTCCAACAGCTTATGGGTAACTTACTTCCCCTTGTGCCTTCTTTCTCTCTTGCATCCCATCACATTGAAACACCCCAAAAGCTTTCTGGCTTCTGTCCAAACATATTTAATTACAGATTTCCAAAAGAACATAAGTCTATTCTTATGAGCACCCTATCTGAACAGATTCTCAGCAGGACACAAAGTGCGTAGGATAGCAAATTCTTTAATCTGCTGGTATTTGGCACATCATGTACTCATCGCATTCCAAATAATCTAGTATATGAATCACCATAAAGAAAAAATAAAAATAAAAATATATAGCAGGAGTTAGAAATGAGCTGGAAGCACTTCTCAAAGGGGACCGTGAACCAGTCAGCATATGATATGCAAATGCAAGGCTAATGAAGCATTTGTGTAGTCAAATTTCAAAAATCATATACTATAAAATACCTCCAAGATTATAACTAAATCATCATGAGAGGAGGGCAAAAGGAATCCAGGTTACCTATCTGAATCATTAACCGGGGCGGGGGGGGGGCGGGAACTGTTTAAAGGTTGGTCTCAGATCTAAAGGGATAAGCTTTCTGGTTTTGTTTTTAACTAGTTTGACAGGTTACTTTTCTAGAGAATTACTACAGAAAACTAAATTTTGTTAATAAAATTGTTGAAGCAGGGCCAAGTATACATATCATGAGGAATCATTATTAAACAAAAAGTAGCAAGAACTTTGAAAAATGCTGTTTGTTATGTTTTCAACTTATCCAAAAAGGTTATTAGATACTAAAAGAAATATAGGTATTTTACAACAGAAGCCTAGAAGATTTCAAAACAATAAACTAAAGACTAAAAGATTTTGCCTCTCTAAATTCCTTTGAAAAATAATATTTAGGAAGTGGAAAGTCTTAGGAAGGGGTAAAAGCATGTAGGAACTGGAAGTAGTAAATTAAGATTAGAAATTGGAAGGTGATTTCTGTCCTAGGAGGGAGGATCTAGAGCAGTGAGAGAAACTGTATCGAAACGTTGGTTTACATTAAGTAGGAAGGTAAGTTTTTGTTAACACAACATCAATTTCTACAACAGAAGATATGATCTAGACTTGTTACCCAGCAAGTCTTTCCCTGTAAACTCACTTACTGCAACTAGGGAGGTCTTACAATGCCAAGTTACAACCTCAGCCTTTCAAGCACTGACATATATTTGGAGAAGTTATGTTTTTTTCCAGACATCTTACAGTCTTTAGAGGCAAATAGTTGTAAATGTTGCTCATTTTTAAGTAGAAGTTATATTTAGAATAAAGGATACTCATGAATAGCGAATCACTGTCTTCATCTCAAGACCACAGCTCCTCTCTAAGGGGTTTAACACTTAAAGATAGGAAAGAACTATCATAGGAATACACAATATATTCCATAAGCTGGAAGAGTAGCCCATTACTCCAATTTCTGCATGTTGGTCACTGTCCTCTAGAAATGGCATAACTGCATCCAGTACATAATCTCAGTTAATAGGAGAAAACATAGTTAACATTTGCCTTCTCATGCAAGAAGTTCTTTGCCTTTTCATTTTTCTGCCACAATACTTCGGGTAAAGCAAAAGCATGTGCTGGGAAGAGGGCAGAGGTAAGCATTGCTTAATCTAAAGTCATAGTTAAAATTCAGTTTGACAAAGAAGTACAAAGTTATTATACAGTGCAGTCAGAACCTTGGTTTAGGTCTCTGTGATTTAGTAATTTGAGATCAGTTCTAAGTCACCTCAGTGACAGTGCTCAAATTCACCACCAGCATAATCTTGAAATATTTAAAATTCAGCGCGAAACACATGCAGAACCAAGGGAATGACTACGTTTAATTAAATCAGCATGAAACACGTAAACATTCCATTTGCTCATATATTTAATTTCAGTAAGAATTAAATGCACATTTATAATTTTCTAATAATGAAATTCAAGATGTTATTGCATTTTTTGAAGTATTATTTGTTAGACAGTAGATTCATTATAAGGCATTGACTGAACTTTAATTCCACAGCAGGGAACTTGTTCAAAGATTCAGTATTGTATTCAGAAGTAATAATAGATTTGCAAGAAATCCAATAAGATGAAATGCTCTGTTGAATCCTAAAATACAAAAATGAAGTAGTCACTACACAGACTTATTTGTAATTATATTACATTTCAACTTTAATTATTAAAACAATTAGTAAGAAATTTAAGCAATATTTGGCACACAAACTCATGACATTGCTAGCATCATGAAGGAATACATTCTCCTTCAGTCTTGATTCATCAAATTTCAAATAGTTATTTGAATTTTAATTGTTTTCAGGCTGCATTCAATTCTAAAACTGTTCAATAACAAAGTTAGATAGCCAACATTTTTAAGAAAAGATTTTATTCTTTCTATTTTTCCATAGCATCCTCATTCATAAACTAAACTGAGGAAGGAGGTCAAGGGTAAATGGAAAATTTCCATGGTAAATTGAAGACTTAAGAGTCAGAGCACCATTTTATTACTAGAGCAGATTTTATGCAGGATTGATACTCTGGATATAATTACACATAGCTCTAAAACACCTGGTTTCTATTTTGTTGTAGGAAAAGGAACAAAGTTGACAGCCATAAAACTGATGCAGATGAAACCAAAATATGTAGGCTAGAGTGCTCCTTCCCATATCTCAATCACTTAAAAAATGGGCATCTCCATGTAGTTTACTGATGGTTCATAAAAACAAACTAAAATAGAAAGGATGGAGGAAAAAACTCAGGAAGGGAGAAAACTTGTGAAACCTGGTTATTTTAAACATTGTTCCTCACAATTTCAGTACTGCTCATCTAGTCTTAATGTCTCGCATTTTCCTGGAAAAAGTCTCAAGCAACAATTTCATCTTTGAGCTGCAAGCTGAAACAAAATAGATATTGACAGCTTTAACTAGAAGATTTGAGTTAAAACTTTCCTAGCAGGTGCTTACAAGAAAGTTGTTCTAGAGTTTTCTTATATCATCTTTGGCTCTAAATCATGAAAGCATGTAAGCATGAAAGCACACTCAGATTTCATTGATTTAATTTTAAAAACAGCAAAGGCTGTAGCACTTGAAGTATTTCCTCATTTTAATCACCCTTCTAATTCAACAAAAACAAATAAGTTTTGAAAATGGGTTTCTTTAACATACATAATTGGATTTTTAAAATTTGTTTAAACAGTGCTTTTAATTTACTTCTGAATGAAACTGAACTATTTCTCCTAATGCGCCTTTTAAATTGCTAACAAGGACAATATACTACAACAGAAAAAATATTCACTAATCACTACTATTAATTACATGAACATCAAAAAGAAGAGAACTGGTAGAGAAATGCTTTTATTTAGTAATTAGATTGCTGTTTGATACAGAACTGTTATAAACTATAAAGGCACTGTTGCAGAGAAATCGGGCTTTAAAAGTTACAAATATAGGTATGTATATGAAAACAGTGTCAATAAACACTGTCAATATTATATCCTAATATACAAAGATATATCACTGAAATTAAGAATACGGTGGGGTTGCTTTTTTAAAGGATTTTGTAATGTCTGCAGAGCAAACAAAAAGTAGAGTGTAAATGAAATAGCCTGATTGAGGCTGTGATATTTTTAAACCAGCACTTTCATTAGTCTCATTGTCATTCCAGGATTTTTTGCTCAGATTAGTAACAGATAGTTTAACTGTTACCTTTCTTTTCTTTCATTTTACAGACAGAATTATACTTCAATAAGCCTAACTGACGATTTCATTTAGAATGTGAGGTCCTTTTGGTTTTGTTTTGTGTTAGCTGGGGGTGGGGGGCGCAGCGTTTCATTATTATTTCTTAAAAATATCAAGACATTGAAAAGCTCATAAAAGTTGAAGGACAGGCTAACATTATTTCTATTCAGCTTTTCAATGATCTTGAGCTACACAAGTCACAAAAAAAAATATTTAATGTAAAAAAAACTCTCTCATTACATACATATATTCCAAATAAATAGGTGTCCCTTAATAAGAGGAGAAATCCAATAAAGGATTTTGCTATTTGATACTTCAGACGATAATGGAATTGAGTGGCCCTTAGGTCTAGTGAAGGCATGTTAAGAAAGCATATGCATACTTCTCAGAAATTGCTACTCAACAATACTGGCCATACTAGAACCTGTAAAAAGTGACATTTATTTGAGTTTATGTGTATAGTTTACTTCCCTCCAAAAGCTACTTCAGTTATGCCTCCTGAACTTTTTGAAAGGGAGTACATTTGTGTAAACCAAAATAATTCCAACTGAAAAGACACTCCCTATTAAATTACGCTTGAATTTTCGTGGGGTTTTCACCTGAAAGTTTCCATTTTAAACGGTTATGCTGTCCACATCCACTACCTACATAGCTGAAGACAAACGTCTACTTCTGAGATGATTTGACCTTTCCTTTTAAAAATTATGTTCAGAGGAAAAAAAAAAAAACACCAAACAAAACAGATTTAAAGAAGAGGAATTTCAAATCCTCTTTACTTCGTACAGTTTCAGCACTGTGCCTCTTGACAATCTAGGCAAATTTTCCAACTATAATGAGACCAAAACTGACTTACTTTATCTCAGTCTCTAATTCTACGGAAGCAGTAAAGTATCTACCTTTAAGCACGAGATTAGCCTCATTAAAATGAGCAGATACTCTCTCCCTTAATGTTGAGAACGTGCTTCAGTGTTCTGTCAAATGAATGGACTTCTGACTAGTTTAGAGCCTTAACACCACCACCATGTAAGGGAAACACCATAGTCCCACTCAAGTCAATGTAGATTTTACCATCAACTTCAGCAGAGCTGGAATGTCACCCTGGGGTGACTTAGCCTTTATGCTAAGTTTTTCAAAGCCGCTTAAGGGATTTAAAATTAATGGAAATTGGGCATTCAGAATGCTTAGGCAGCTTTTGAAATTTCAGACCTATGTTTAAGCAATTAATTTAAAGAAAAAAAAAAATCAAAGTAAAATTATTCTTAGAAGTTTCTTAGCAACTTTTAGGCAAAAAAAAGCAGGTAATGGGTATAAGTTACATACAAGTACAAAACAAAGAAGCATTTCTGTTACACAGCTACATTTACCCAGTGCTAAATCGTTGCTGGAAAAGAAAAAACAAGGACTATTAGACAAATAGGAAAGAACTAGAGTTTCAGGCCTTCACATAGGTCTAAACCCATATGTTTAGGTTGACATCAATTATATTGGGAAAACGTCAATTATATAAAAGCCTAGAACAGTTGTGGGGTGGGTTTTTTTAATTAAGTCTAACGCTATCACAGAAAAATCTTGACAGCAGAAGCTATATTTGCCAATCCCAACAAAAATTTACTTCAGCATTGTATGTACGTCTACATACAATTTGGATTCATTTGACTAGTTAAGATACCTTAAGCTGACATCTCTCACCACCGTATTAGAATACAAGTTAAATGGTAAAAGACAAAAAAAATCCAAAGAATTAGTACACATAACCTCTGAAAAAAAGATTGCTTCATTTAGAAAAAGATATGAATGAAACTTAATTAACTTTAACTACAATCTATGAGGAAGTACAACAATCTGCCCAAGTGGCAGTGCTGTACATGTAATATGTCACACCACCACATTGATTTGACTTCTACATGCTTATGTCCTAAGTTTCCAATTAATGAAATGTTCCTATATAGGACACTTAGGAAACTGAAGGCCAGTCTTACTGAAGCTATGGATCAGCAGGAATAATCTCTTCACAGAACGTTCAAATAATTTTTTTCCTGGTTTAAGTTTTAACAAAAATATTGAGACTTTCTCTCCACCTTCCCATTATTTTGAAGTTCAGTAAGACTTAATCTTAGCAACTATCAGAACAGCAAAAGAATCTCAGCTTAGTTTACCAAAAAGATCTCATAGTGATAATCACATTGAGGAACTTGAGACAGTAACAGAAGTTGCCAACTTGTTCCCCCGTCTTTGGGCATAGATCCTTCCTGTATTTGCAGTTATGAATAAGTCACATCTGTAAAATGCACTCACATCTTCATAAGTGCTGTAACCCAAAATCATCCAACTGCTCTGTTCAATGGACAATACTTCCATGACATCAGAGATCTGATATTCCTTACAAAAGAGATGAACTGCTGAAAAACCAGTTACTTCGTTGGTACAAAGACCTCAGAGAAAAAGTGGTATTAAGATGCTGACAGAGATAGTGACACAGACACTGAAAAAGACATGAAGATCTACAATGCCAGGGGTATGTTCTGCCCCTCTTCAACCACAGTGACAAAACTGCACTTGAAATTAAGAAAGGCTTAGCAAAGGCTTAAAGACAAAGGAGAGAAACAGCTGTGGTGACTGGAATTTAGCCAGAGCAGCTAGAGCATAGACCTTTAAAGACCTGACTACAAAACACAGAATTCAACCATTAGTTAACAGGAGATGAATCTTAATTGAACATTGGACCTCTGCCATCATATTTATGTCAAAAGCTGAATTAAACACCAGACTTATGAAGGAATAATCATAAGATGAAATGAGAAAATGTGCCTTCGCAGTAGTAATTAATTCAGGTTGTGCAGAACACAAGGCAGAACACTGGAACGGGTGCACATTTTGCCACCTGTGGCAGTTAAGTGCTAGGTCTTATTATAAAAATAAAGCAGTACTCTGGATACATTTCAGCAGGCAAAAGAAAATACTAACCCAAAAGCTAGTAATTTGGCACAATTCTCTCTCATTGGCACTTTCCAGTCACAAAAGACCAGCAATAGAAAAGCGGGTTATTCCAGGTCAGCACTGAAATATAGTAGAGCAATCTGCAAAATCTTGCCATTTATTTCTTGGTTTTTTGATTAATAAATTTACTAATTTATCAAAGCTACAAAAAAGCACACCTATCCTCTAAATCAATTTTTAAAAGTATTACCTTTACATTTATATAGCCTTCTAAGTCAAAAGTAGAACATAGAACTGAAACATACTTCATAGTTTCCATATTAAAATTGTTATCTTTCTCCCTTTTTGTATAAGCTCTTTAGAACAGTAATTAGTAGTTCTTTTAATTCTGTCTCTCTATTACAACAGAAATTCCAGCTTTTTGACCATTCAGTTCAGATGGTCTACTTACTTGTTTCCAAAACAACCCCTCAAAACTTCTTGACTTGAACTTAAACCAGAAACCTAAGAAATTTGTGGGCTATACCGACTGCAGCTCCAAAAGTTGTAAAGTTATCAGGGTGGGGGTACGTGTAAACGGGCACAACATCAAGTTTATCTAAATACTTTAATACTTTTTGCAAGTCCGTCTAAATATTTTAACCACTTGGATTACAAAAAAAATCTGGCTTCATGAGAGTTACCTGGCCCTTGGTTTTTGGCAACTTGCTCTGTGGGATTCCATCCCAGTTCAGAAGTAGAATCTTGCCAGGAAAAAAAAAAAAGAGGAAACAACGTTTTTTGTTATTATTATTAGGGAAAAGTGTTTGAAAACAATTAAAAGAATTCCTAGGAAATCCACAGAAAGCTACAAGTCTTAATGAATTTACATAATAGTTGTTATGCATAATATCCTTTCAAGATTTTACAGTTCTGACAGCCACGCAGCCAGATAGTAAACAGTGGGCAAGCACAAGAGAAGTGATCTTGAAAAAGGCGTAAGGAAGGGTAGATCACCACAAGTAGCAGTGAAAATGGGTCCTGTAAAAATATATACTTTTACTCTCTCGTAGAGCCAGTAAATTCAAAGAGTGAACTCTGACTGTATTCCTAGGTGTATCAGTCAAACACAAGGGTGATGCATTCCCAAATGAGCAGTTGAAGATGCTCACTGTTCAGTGCTACTAGTTTGTTATTCTGAGAATAAAATATGGTACTCCTTCATCCTTGGAACCTAGGCTGCATGTTTTATGTGTACTACATAAAAGTAATTTAGAGGAATTTGGCTAGGAAAAGCATCAAGCATCTTATCGGTGTTACTTCCTCTTCTTTCTAGAGATGTGTTCTTTTCACATTTTCCCCCTACCTCTTCAAGAGTTTTATTCAATCTTAACTACACGTATACTTGCATTTTTTCATTCCACCCCCACTCCCCAGGATACTTCTCATAGCTTGGGATACTACACATTTGTCCATTATGTCATGCTCTCAGAGCTCTACATCTACTGTTCAAACTGTTAGTCCATCTATAAATCACCATAAGAAAATCTGGCCCTTAGTCCACATACAGAGGGTACTGTACCAAACTATACTTGTCTCATGAAGAAGTGGAAGAAAATGGAACACAACTGAAACATTTCAGAGCTACAGACAAAATTAGAATAAGCTGTTTTAGAATTCCTGGCATCATCTTCAAGCACAGTCAGCAATAAGCTTTTAGAAGGGCACATCAGAATTACAATGAACAATTTAAACAGCTTTTGCTAGTGGCCAGTGCTCTTAGCCATTCATATTGAATGGCTGAAATAGCAGCTCTGGTAGCAGCAGCGAGGTCGTGATCAAAATTAATAATGATACACATATATTAATTTCTTTTTTTAGACATTGGAGTCAGTTATAATTGTTAGTTGCAGTGAAACACTAGCATAGCCACATGCATTATTTGCATACTTGCACAGTTAGTTATCCTGTGTATATGCTTGTGCAGTCATTTGCTTGACCTACAGAAGTGTAATGACTATATGAGTATTCAGTTAGGAAATTGATCATTCCTTGTATATATGTATGCACATATTAGTTGTATAAGATACTGTAAAACTACATTACAGCAGATCACAATTATCTTAATGACATCCAGACAAAAACAGATCCTAAGATGCATGAAAAAAAATACATAAAGAGCAAATAAATGACAAACTGCATCCTGAACAGCCCACCATCTAGACTGATAACATGGAAAACCCAAAATTGTGACCATTATCACCTGTCATTATGAGAACAAAGAACAACAAGGTTATCTCAGACATCATTGCCTTCCTCCGTTTTCTAAGAAACTGATCGAGCTAGACACAGGACACTTAAGATGAAAGAAAAGAGTGTAGTAAGTGAACATGTCTTTCATAAAGACAATTGTGATCCCACACACATACACCAAATCCCATCAGAAGCATGAACTGGGGAACAGTTTGGATATATATTTCAGATCTATTTAACACTAGCTAAGTCAGGACAAAGATTAAACATCCTTCCCATAACAGTTCCATAGATTACATATTTCATATACAGTTTGAAAGCTGCAGCAAATTGAAGAAAGCACAACGCCTAGAACCCAAGAAAATTTATTATAAAGTTAAAATGTTTGGTTATGTTCATTGTTTCTAAGAATTTCCTATAGAAAAAATAAGCTTGCCTAAAATTTCTGAAAACAAGATCTTTTCCTTGGAAAAGCCACTTGCAAAAACAAAAACAACAAATCCAAGCACTCCAGGCAGTCTAGATCTTACATTCATCTGCCAACACATTATACCAAAGCAAAACATGTTTTAAACGAAGAATTACTGCAATCTTTATTTACAGCAGTGATTTGATCATGAAATAGCATATAAGTATCCTGCAGAAGTCTGTCCACACAGTGTCAATGGAAACATACAAGGAACAAGAGGAAAGTTACCACTAGACACACAACTCTTCCAAATGAAGCATGGATCTAGTCCTCTCAGAATTTTGAAGCTACTTAGGAACGAAAATACTAAGGAAGCATTTAACCTTCTTTCTATCAAATAAATTACTTCATAGTGAAATGGAGCTATTTTGCTTGTTTTTTTGCTGATACCCATGCTATAACAACTTTTTTAAAAATACAGTTTCTAACCAAATAAGTAGCAAGTTTCCCAATACAAACCTAGGTTAATCAATGTACAAAGTAGTAGCAACTGCTTCTGTAGGGGGATACACAGAACAAAAACAGAGGGTAAGGGAAAAGGTCCATGCATGTCCTTTAGTAACACACATTCACAGTCACCAAGTGTAAATTGGAACTCTTACACTTTACAGTTTCATGTGAAGAAATCCTTTAAGCAACATCTTATGAAGCCCTCCTGCATTATAACTATTTAAGAAAAACAGTTAAGTTGGTTCAGTAACTGACTAGTAAAAATACTGACCAAAACAGGACAAACTGCCTATGTTCTGTATCTGAATTGTGTTTTTGAAATGGTGGGAGCAAGACAAGCAAGGAACTACGGACCGAGTTTTTTCCAGGTTTGTCTTGCCAGTCCCCTTAGTACTATTGGTGAAGTAGTGTTGACTTCTCATGTTACACATCTTACAGAAAGTTTACAGTCTTTTGATTGAGAAGTGAAAGTTATTTATATTTCAAGAGAAATTACTGTATACCTGTCTCACTGTTACAATGTCCCAAATATAAGCAGTATATTCCAGCAGTCCAATAGAGAAAAAACCCCACAACTAAATAAAAATCAGTCTATGCTGTGCTACAGTACAAATATGACAAGATTTAAAAAAGAAGGCCCAGATATTTGTCACAACCCTATTTAGTTGCTATATTTATAGTTCAGAAGTAAACTTATTTCACAAATATTCAGCTTAGTAGTCCAGAAGAATACAGAAAGGACCTACTTTTAAAAGCATTTGTAGAAATACCATATTTCTCCAAACAGAAAGTCTGCAGGATCTCGTAACAAATATTCAATATCTACAAGTTAAGCAAAACAACAACAAAACTGGGCAATCCTAGAACTGCTATGTTAAAAAAAATAAAAGAGAAATTTCCTCTTTCTTGTGAAACAAAGAGAATATAGTGTATGTCATAGACGTGGCTAGTGGAAAGTAAGGCCACTTTAGTGTAGAACTGCAGACCAGTTCTTTATAAAGAACTTAGTATCAATCAAAACTAGTTTTTCTTACAAAAGGCAAGGTTTAGGTTTTAATTTTCTCTTCCTTCTCCACATCTGAAGTTTAATGCAAGTAAAAACACAAGGGTTTTTTGACAGACAATATTGACAATGATAAGCAACAGTTTTGCCTGGCCTACAGAACTTAGTAATTTTCTAACAGCATGCAAAGTAGGAACAAACATTGGTTTAGCCCTAAGTCCAAGTTTACCAGCAATTCAAAAAGATATATAAATTCAGCACACCATGAGCTGAAATTCAAGGATCAGTAGGTGATACATACGATTTATTACTTTCTACACTAGTAGGTTTGCACATTGGAAGCGGATATGAACAAAAAAAAAAAAATACCACCACAAACAGGTAAGATTAAAATACTTGTTCTCCATATCTTTTAGAAAAAGACCTTTTTCACACCCACTGTGTGGAGATATGGTTCATTTTGAAGTGTTGGAAATTCTAGTAAGCAGGTTGGCTCTATTCATTGCTTTAAAATGCCCACAAATTTATTTCTCCTTGATACCTCCCCCAGAAAGAAATCTGCATTTTATCATATATCATGACCTGATGTGACTCCATTGGGTAATGAAAACCCCTGTTAAACTTACTTTATATTCTCTCCAAGAGCAAGCTCAAAGCAAGGCACATTGAAGTTGATTCATAGACGTGCTGATGTGGAACATATTATTCATAGACCTGAGTATGCAAGGGAGGGGGAAGAGGTCACCAGCTCCACAACGGTATGCTGAGCAGAACACTTGATTGCTTTTCTGTGAATAAAAAAAGCTAGCTTTAAGCAACTAGATGGTTTTCACAGAGATACTTAGACCTGCTTACAACAGATTATCCAAACAAAAAACTGCAGAACACTAATAACCAAAGTGGAAAACACCAAGTATCATCTTAAGTATTTATTTTACACAAAACTAAAAAGATAACTATCTTTCAAGCTATTAGTCAAGTATTAGAAAATTCTTAATTTTTCATTTTGCCATATTCTTGTGTTAGTTTTGACAGAAAGCATTGAATACATTGAAATCAAGTGTTCTATAACACATATACAAGCTTTTTGCAACAAAAATTACAAATCATTATGAAATAGTCATGATTTTGTAACAGTTTTCTAGAGGAGACTGACTTTTTTACCTCTACGCTCTTGAAGGACACTTGAGTTTCACACAAATTGTGTTAATAAGCAGAATGTGCTGTTTTAATTCATTTTTGGGAAAAGGAAGATTCAGTCTCTTAACAGTAGGGACAATGATAACAAACATATAGACAACTGCTGAGATTAGCTTCATCCAAAAACTCAATGCATAATTTCCATATAAAGTTAATAGGCAAGAATAAAAATTAAACTTAATTTTGCCAGCTTTGAAAATGAATGCTGGAAGTAAAGTTGCACTGTTTTGGGTTTGCTTGGGTTTTTTCCTGGCTGAATGGTTTTTGTTATACAAGTGTCTTCATAATAACATTTCAAAAGAACAGTTTACAAGTTATTTAATTATCTGAAATACGTACAACTTCGTAATACTGAAGAGCATTCAGTTTTAGTATAGTAGAAATCTGTGTCAACAAGTACTTTTGAGTTATATCTAGTCTTGTTTGTGTATGGCTACAATGAGGTCATTCTTTCATAGCATTAACATGTATAATGCCCAAAGAAAAACAGTAGCATGAAGAATAGCTTCATCACATTCTTGTAACCATTTTGGTTGTTATCTGTGACAGAACTCAGAAATTTTGCTTTTATGAATTTTTATTTTGTCTCTGCCTCCAAACCAAAGAACAGGTTTAAGTGTCCTGTGAGATCAAACATCTCTCAGGAGGGAAGGGAAGTGAGGACTTCTTAGACTTTTTTGTCTAACTTTTTTTTTTGGAGGCAGGGAAGAGGATGGGAAAGAATAAGACTGGAAATTGGTACTGGGATTTAAAAGTTTTTTCTATAATTCAGTCACACCTTGTTCTTCAGTGTCAGCCAAGAAATAAACATTATGAAGAGTTCTAGTTCCGTGGAAACTAAATATTCACCTGACATTTTCTATAGCAACATTAGAATACATTAAGTTGACTTAACTACATAGAAAGACTGAAAGTATCACTTTACTGGTTGACAAATTAGTTTTGCTAACTGATCTGAGCCTCGGGGACGGGGCTCAAACAATCTGTTCACATGTTCCGAAACCCAAGATTTCTGGACAGCACAAATACCACCATATCCTTGAAACAATGACATAGTGTTTACCACCACACCTCGTTAGCCAGGTAGGTAATTAAGAGCACTGAGGATAGCAAGTCAAGTCAGAAATGACCTACAGATAAAGTAAAAGCTATGTGGAAACACAATGCTTGCCTACTACAGGATGGATGTTCAGTTGAAGACCAGAGACCTGAATAGCAAGTGTTTCTTTATCAGGACTGACAAACACAGATACTTCTGTAACAGCGCTTACCTAGTGTGAAGGAAACTCACTGTGAGCTGCTGCTTTTTTAAAAGAAAGTGCCAGAAACTCACTGGAAGTTGCGGTGTTTTTTTGTTTGGTTTTGTTATTCACAAGGGTAAATAAAGCTTTCAAAAACATTCTTGTGGTGGTGAAAGCGTGAACATTCTGAACATTTTTAAATTGTCTGGAAAAGCACTGTTCACCTACTTCTATTCCCAAAACCATAAGCCCTGCAACATGGATAAGTCAGAGTTAAGATAGAAACTTTGAACTTTAGACTGATTATTTATCAAAATGTCTGAGATCTGAATAAGAGATCTCAAGAGTAACAAAGATAGCTGAAGAGAAGTGCTGATTAGAGAGTTGAGAGAGAAAGCTGGGGTGGGGGGTAAGGGAAGAATATCTGTGAATAGGAATCTACTCTCTCTACCATCTCCTATTTGTTTGCCATAAATCTGGCCGTGCTTTGGAGATTAAGCATTTTCTAAATTTTCCTGAAGAAAAAAAACCCGCTAGACAGATTTTAGAATTATACCTGTGCTGACAAAATTCTAACTAACCACCACAAGTAAAGCTCATTTCAAAATCCAAAACAAGACCTACAAATTTCAGATGCAACTTTTGTGTAGTGACCGTGCCACATACTGGCTGTAGGAGGGAGGCCATGGCCTTTGCTGCATTTTCCTTGCCTTTGTCTGTCCCCTGTTGACAAAGGTTAATGTTCACAACCTATATCCTACAGTAGCCTTAACCACAGTTTACAACCCCATACGTTATAAACCACTACATTCCAACACTCCATTCTTAATACAATTATGCATCATTCTAATGGGACAGACTAATCAATGTATGCCTTTATTATGCATGCAGATATCGTTCTTAAAAGAAAAGTGTATAAAAATAAACAAGAACATGCAAAAAAAGTCAACAGATAGAGTGACATCTTTCAAATACCCATCTTCTTGCATTTCTAAGTAGACCAATATTTTAGCTTCACCCTGTGCTTCTCTTAACAATTCTTAGGGCAACTTTTTAAATGTTTTTTCTTCTCTGTTGGTTCTTTACACATCCTTACTCTACCAAAGAGTTTACGAGAAAGGCAGTATCAGGAAATACTAAACAATAACATTAGGAAAGATTCCTCTGAAATACAGAGAGGCTATTACTTCAAGAATTAGCTTCAGAGTTTTGTTGTTCTGTTCCAATTAATAGAACATGAGAAGTCAGGCCCCAGCAAGAATTCAGACAACTGGATTCAAACTTAGTTTAGTCATGGCTTCCTGTGTTCTACCTCCTCTGTTGAAAAGTTTTCCTTCTAAAGAATACCCTCCATCCACAAAGACTAAAAATCATTTTTGTTCAACTGCAGCCTATTCACAGGAGATATTACATGTCCTCAGTTTTTGTTTTCTGTTCTATAAGTATCTATTACAGGTCACAGACTGATTGTTCTTTTTATATGAAAAGAAAGAGTGTGGTCTGCACACCTTCAATGCTTGTAAAAATAAAAAGTTCAAACACAAAGTGGTGGAGTGGTCTTCTACATAAAAAAACTACTACACAGCTAAAACACATATTTATGGAGAAGAGATAGAGTCTTGTGTAAGAGCATATCTAGGTGTGAAACAGAATACCATAATTGGATTAAAAATACAGTAGGAATTGATAATATTAGTAAATATGAGTGCATCTCATACAGTCTTGAAGCATGTTGGGAAACAAGCCATTGTTGGCTGGTTTACTTAGTTAGCATTCTTCTTGTGGTTGTGGGTTTTTTGTTTGTTTGTTTGTTTTTGTTTGTTTGTTTGGGTTTTTTTGTTTGTTTGGGTGTTTTTTTTATGATTCACTATCCAAGAAACAAGCATGCTAAAAAAGTTACTACAGAGATGTTAACCTGCTACTATCGTCTTCATAATGGATAAATCCCACATAATACCACATTTGGACACAGAAAAATTTTTAGCAAGGAAAAAGCAAGCAACCAGATGCCATGCTGCAGGTTTTCACAGTAGTAGTAAACTCATAACTGTCTGACTTTGGCAAGGACCTGTTGCAGAATTCAAGTGACATGCTGTTGCCAGAAGTGACAGGAACTGGATTACTAGGGACAGTTTCTCACCTATTTGCCACTGCCATGTACAAATTCGAGGCATTAGCAATACTTCTATGTGTTTGACACTTCCCAGTCACTAGAGCTTCAAGACTTTGTCCCTCTCATCCATGGAAAGATCTCATCTTAGATGAGAAAATTAGACCAAGAAATTCTCATTGGTCAAAGTCATAGAGCATTAAACAATGTCTTTTAAAAGAAAGTTGATTCTCCACTGCAAAACTACAGTATCAATGTTAGCTCTAATCAAAAAGTAGATTAGACCAAGAGAAGTTGCTTGACAGCATAATCTACTGATCCCAGTACCTAAACACACTTCTCCAGAAACACCCCAAGAGTTTAAATTTCACTGCACCCATTGACTTCATTACAAAACGAGGCTGATTATCACGCAATTCCTGTAATTACAAATGCTTTCCTTCAGTGGAAAGGAAAGCCTTCTTTTCCACATTTCCAGTTCCCCATAAGGTGCTAACCTGATATGCTCAAACCAAATGGAAATTTTATTAGTATTTGTTGGTTTGAAAAAAGTTTTGGAGTACAAAGTCTGATCATCAGAAAGGAGTTGTCTGAAAAATATATATATATTGTCACTCTACCCAAGAAATATGAAACTCTACAGACAGATTGTGTCTTACAGAGGTCAATAATGCAAAGTCACAAGATTTTCTGCACTCACAGAATTTGTCCCTACAAAACTATCTGACCTTATCCTGTAATAGATATGAAAGTCATGGAGCCTTAAAAAATGATGAAACATTTTGAACATCATATATGAATGAACATTTAGAGGGACTGCTTCATTGCACTAGGCATCATAACAGAGTTTCTTGAAGTAAGTGATTGTTAGTATAGATTGAGAGAATTTCTATAGACAATTCTCAACGCACTCTGCAAGGAAAATGGGAAGGAAAAGGGAAAAGTATTGAAAGATAGCCAACTTAAATTACAGTTATTTGAACCAAAACTTTAAAAGACCGTTAGACTTTAAAAATGGCAATAAAAGATCAGTTAGACTCAGGAGTGGGGTCATTCCTTCAATACAGGAATATGCTACCTATGGAAAAGTAACAGAGCTAAGAAACTGGACCTGCTTCTCATCCACATGTGTAGGTTGACAAAACATCTGCTTATACAGCCACTTCTCTTTTACATCTTTTATCCTAAACCCAACTATTTATTCTTTTTAAAAAGCATTTGCATTGCAGTAGTCACTGCTCCTAAAAAAACAGAGTTCTTCAACAACTTCAATTCAATATCAACTTACAAGAACTGAGTTGCTAAGTAGAAAACCTGATGTTAGGGACATCAGCCTTACCTGATAGATCACAGCCTGGAGGTCTGAGAAATTACTCTCTGCAAGTCAGAGGCATTTGAATCTCTAAGTTGTGTCAGGAAATTTTACTTTTAAATAAATAACCTTCATTAGGAGTTTGTTAAGTCACTTTAATTCTCACTTATCAAAAGTTATTACCTGTTACATTTTCCCTTCCACTTTAGAGTCTTGGCGACATTTTTCAAAACATTACAATACATACAACAAAGAAGCGTTTCAAAGCCATCTTGATCCCCCCACCCCTTTCCCAGAGTAATAAAAACACACAGCTAAAAAAAATAATGGTTTCTGTGTAAATGTGGCTATATTGCAAGTCTCTCACCCAAAAGGAAAATTCAAAATAAGTTTACTGTTCTTCAAAAACAGATTACCTGTGCAATACTAGGATATGTAACACAAAATGTCTACATCAGTAATATGGGACCGTTTTTCTTCTCCCCTCCCCTCCAATAACATTACAGTATCTATAGCCCTATGCTATAAATCTCACATGAACAAAAATTGTCCTGTGTCAACTTTCAAACCTGCACAGATTACTAAATACTTCCAATACATCTGGAAAGTCTAAACCAAGTTATTTTCACATATTAGTATTGCAAAAGCCAGCTTCTCAAATCTACTTAGCTCATCAAGCACAAGAAATTAGGTAAAAAAACCCAAAACTTAGGTGACAGAAGCTAGAAAGTGAAAATATGTTCTCAGTTTAAAATAGAATCTTTTTCAGCTAAGAAATAATGGTTTTTCCTGTCGAATTTCTAGATCCTGCTGAAATACCAGTCTGCCAATACCCAGAACTCAGTGTTGGTGTTACTCATTACTTAAACTTGCTACTTTCAACTAAATTACAGGAAGGACAGAAGTGGTACTACCATTCTAATATACTCAGTTGCTGAACAAATCTGTCCAGCCTCCAAAACAAATGAGTTTGGATCAAGTTTTTGTTTAAAGTACCTGCTGCAAAGATCAGAAGGATGTTCTCTATTTTTTGTAGGTTATTTATTTTTTTTATTACTAAATATTGAAGATAGTGGCAAAAGGAACAGACAAGCTTACCTGACTGGAAGTAGTACTATTTTGTGACTTAAAGTTTAATAAGCATCTTTGAACATCAAGTTTTTGGGGTTTTTTTTTTTTTTTGAGTTTGGTTTCCCCTGCTAATTTAAATTGGCTCCTCCCACCAATACTACAACCCTTTTACCCCACTTATACCAGACCTATTTCAGTAGTGTAGTGCTATTGATTTGAGTACAATTCCACTCAGAATGCTGTGCATTTTAGTATTTTGCAGAGCTTGAGTCTAAAATAACTAAATACCTAGACAGAAATTCTTCTCTATGACAAGATAGAACACTACACGTCATATTCACTCCTTCCTCTACTTTGCTGTCTCTGAAGTAATGAAATCAGAACCCAGATGTTTTGACTGCACACAGATCACCATTCACACTACATTTTCTTTCCCCCTTTGTTCGTGAAGAGTACTACTCTTAAGAAAAGAGACAGACATATGTATATGCACACACTCACATATGCAGCACATATAGAAAAATCTTTCTCTGCCAAAAAGGTTTTCCCTTTGGCCAACAATTAATCAGTTGATTTAAATGGTTGCCACAGAGTTAAGTCACTAAGAAGAAAGATAGGAACAATTCTAACTACATGGGGAATGTGCCAAGAAACCTTTGTAGCCACAAGTATCATCCTTTTGTCTTGAAGGAGATATTTCCCTTATTTAGCCTAAAGGCAACCTGCAGGCTATGAAAAACACAGATATTAAGAATCGATAAGGGGCAGAGAGCATTGAAGTGGTGACTGAAGCTTAGCAAACAATTTATGCATCTGATTCAGCCACATTGTAAGTGCCCACAAAAATAAATAAATTTTTTTTTAATACATTAGAATTCAGTGATAACAGTATTTCAAAGTTTTGGTATTAAAAAAGCATGAATAACCACTCATATCAGCAATTCAGACTATGCAGTTCATTGCAATTGGTCAGATAAGCTTCAAAATATTTCTTAAATGTTCTCAAATCAAACTAGGATGCAAGCATTCCCATCACTAAATACTTACAGGTGATCTGCATTACTGTGTCACTTGTAAACAGTCCTGAAAAATCCCAGTCTCAAAGCTTGGGCAGTATAGCTTGAAAAAATAGATTAGTGGGCATGATAGAAAAAGAATAAATTTCTGCTGGTGTTTAGAAATTAAGGGGTTTGTGCTATTTTCCAAAAAGTCAGAATGACTAAAGCTGGGAACTCACAGACTGAATTGGCACCCTCAATCTGATTTTGGGCAAAATTCCCATATTCAACACTAGCAACTCCCTTGACAGACAGACCAATAAACCTACAAAACAACTAATCTGTCCTCACATAACAATATTTGGTTTGTATTTTATTCCACTCAGAACAGATGGTTTGTTACATCACTGAGAAATTCTGATGCATCTACTTTTTTTTTTTTCCAAAGAATACCTTTCTGATATAATTAACTACTGCCAGGAAAAGGGGGAAAAAAAAACCTCACAAAACCAAAATAAACCACTTGGGATGGCATAACGTTGTACATTTTATGGGAGAAATGGAAATCAGTTCTTCCATTCATTTGCAAGGCAAGAACTCCTATCACTCAGAGATCAGCACAGCAGGATTTACAAAGAGACATTTTAAAAAAAAAAAAAGACAACCATACCTGTGTGTTTAGAAAAGTCAAAAGACAGCAGGTGGGTCATCATTGCGGTAAATACATAATTAATTAGATGCAGAAGTTAATGATTTCAAGGTGCAGAGCATGTTAAAGCTGTGGCACTTCATACAATTCATAAGAAAGTAACAGAATGCTTGTCAACATTGAAATCAATGTATTTGTATGAAGCTTTATGGTACTTATCTTTTAGCTTTAATACCATGAAGCCAGTCAGCAAATATAATTTTAATTTATTGGAACTGTTTCATCATTTAGATAACATATTCAAATACTTACTTGCCGAGAAGCTTAAAATTATCAAAGCCTGGAGGACGTTTACAAAACATTTATAATTATCTTTTTAGTTATGAAAAATTGTTTTAGAGAAAGCTAAGGTCTGTTTTAAAGAATTTGCAAACAGCTAAATTCAAAGAAGCAATTCAGTTTGACTACCCTAAACTCAGGGTGCCACGATCTACCTGACAGTTCTTTCCTCCTCCTCCTTCACACTGCCCCACACCTCCCCCCCCACACCTGCTTTTTCTTTTTCCTTAAATACAGGAAACTTTGGTAAAGATATGCACTGAGAGCACGATGATCTAGTCTGAACATAGAAGACTCATTAGTACATCCATAGTTTGCACTTTAGGCCAAAGCCAATAATACTACTTTAGTCACTTTTAAACATAGTTTTCTACTAAACCTGTAGATGATTTCAATGTGCCTGAAGTAAGACACTTGATTTTTCACTGCTAATTCAACACATAGCTTCAATCTATTCTTTGTTTCACGTTTATACATAGACCGAGAAACATGAAAGCTTTGCAATTTAAAAACATGCACTTAGTTCAAAGAAAAAAAAAATCCAAGATGTGAAATTTCGTATCATGACAGAAGTTCCACTCACAACCATGAGCCTCTGAAACGTCAATCATTCAGAAAACCTACCACTAGTTTTATAACAAAGTCAATCATTTGAGTGAAAGTCATTGATTTAGTGTCTAATTTCAGAGGCCTCTCCAGTTAACCGTCAGCTGAATCACAACCCTGAATGATGACTTCAGTAGATGTTTGATAATACTGCAGAGAATGTTCTAAGTTACCAGGTGGAGCAAACTTACTTTACTTAAAATTTCAGAAAACATTAAAATTTCCTGTTTATACTGGAACTTTCTTACCTTATACAGTCAGACAAGAGAGGGACTATGCTTTATAGCACTGGACAATGTCAACATGTCTTAACACACAAATTGTATTTCCATTATCTTAAGTTTTAAATAGGCATAGCTCTGATATAGTTAGCTATCAGAATGCAGCTACCAGGATGCTCTTCTTCATTTTGATAAGAAGTTCTCTCATTTCCAGAATATTCCATAGAGAAAAACATTTAAGGTAAGGTTTTCAGCCCTTCTCCATGTATGAATTACACTGTGCACGTCTTACATAGAAAAGCAAGACCTTTCTTTTTACTCAACCAGTACCGGGGGCTGAGAACAATTCAGCCTACTTGAGCCTAGACTGGTTCTTGCTGGTTTGAAGCTATATTGGACATATCAAGAGCAATTAATTTGTCTTTGGTGTTGTGGCAAATCTTCTGAATACTCATTTAAGTAGGTCATACCCTATTCCATTAACAAATGGAAAATTGCTGCACCCATTGATCTATTTTGTCCTTCAGTCACCATCTTGACCTAACCAGATACATGCAAGTAGTGGAAAAGAAACAAATGCACAAAAACCAAAACCATTTACAGTTTTGTTTTGAATAAAAAGTAACATGCATAATTGCAACTATTATTCAAATATTACCACCTGCACACACCATCTATTGTAGCACACCTACAATAAATTAGGCAATGATGCCAAAGTAGTTGTGATTTAACCTATTCTTAGTCAGAATGGCTTTCCAGTGAATAGTTTATGAAACTACCCAAAGAAAGGGGGACAGTTTTCAAAATTTGGGTTTCATTGTCATCATATGCAGTGTGAAAGGAAATTGTATTCACGTTCATTTAAGTAGGTGCCTGAAGTATAGCTACATCTGTGAGTACTATTAACACCGGCTACAGGTAAATTAAAAACCCAGTAAAAATAATCTATAGAGGGACTTTTCCAGGGGTAAAAGTGTAAGTTCCCCTTTCCTCTGTAAATTACAACTACTTCCCTTTCACCTTTAGCTGTGCTTTCCACCTTTGCAGAAATATGTTAGTCAGAATGGCAATTGGTTAGCCACAGGGGTAAACCTTCAATAACCAAGTAGTTTCATGGGTTACTTAGCACATGTCTCCTCAGGCATGCAAAAAACCCAAACTCCTCTATCCTCTGCCCAGCTCACTGAGAACTAGTCATTCCTCATAGTGTTTTTAGAAGAAAGGAACATAGAAGAGGGTTCGTTTGTTGGTCCCTGAAGCAGCACACACTGCTAAGATGTTGACTGTAGGGATTCATCCAGCAGTAACACATTCACAACTGTACTAAATGCCATACTACTAAATATCATGTACTGCAAGTTTAGCAACAACTCTTCACTGCTTCTATCTAATGATGTGGGTTTCCTTTGATTTTATTCTGTTTTTTTATTGTAGTGTCATGCTACAACAAGTGGGTGTTTCCCTGTGTGAAATGTGAAACCACTGACAAATCCAGATGTCAGGTTATTCCCGATATATCAGAGTAAATATTGGTTTCCATGGCACCAGTATGTGCTGGGAGTTCTCTCTTGTTTTAAATACTCCAGGGATTTTATGCATCATCTTCAGTGTCAAGAGACAATTGCTACTAATATTTGACTGTCATAAGAAAAATGCAGTGATAACCAATGGCAATCAAAGTATTAAAATAAACCACCATCTTAGTTTATTTTTAATTGAAATCATTTTGAAAGTCACTGTTTAAGTTATCTCTCTGTTTTAATTAAACTAACATTCAAAAAGTCTTAGTAAGGGATGGAGAAAAAGATATAGTCCCTCCTGAGGAGATTGGAAAGATTATTTTTCTTTTAAATGCCTGTTGAGTGACACCAACACAGTGCAGAGCATACTTTCAGAACTCTTCTGGGAATATTGACATCCCTCCAGCTGTGAATAATGTCACAATTTTAACCTTGAGTTGAATACTAAAAGTAAGCCTATATATGTTAAGGAGTGAGAAAAGAGCTTCACAAACTCAATATTAATTCACCAGTTTGTTTCTAAACATATTCTTTTATCAGATACAGCTTAGAACATATATCTCTACAGACAGTTTTCCACTGCAGAAAGAAATATTTGTGTGCTATAGTTGTTACAGTAAACTAAACATCTCCGCTTATAACTTTTGTGTTTGTCATTCATAAGAGTTTTTCTCTCTTTCTTTCTTCCCCAATGCTTCCCTGCTTCAGTTAATTCTTTCACATTTTGTTGGTAATATGAAAATACAGGTTTACAGTTAATTAGACACAATCAATCAATGATGCCATACTGAACTGAAACAAAAACAGATTTACCTTGCATCCAGATACTACTGCAACAAGCATGGCACTTGACTTCTTCACTTGAATTTTCATCATACATCCAGTACACTGTAAAGATGAAAGATGTGCACAAAATTAACATTTTATGTCAGATTAAAGGAAATTACACAGTTACATCTCTATATAAATACCATAAAGATACATCAAAAGCTACCAAATTCAGCTAAGGCATAAATTTAATTCCTAGTGGAAGAAAAAACTCTCCCTCAAGAAAGTAACTCAATTATCCCGTCTCCCTCAGTGATCCCCAACACAATACATCCGCTAGAAAGCTTTAAATTAGGCAGAGCAACAGACAAAGTTAATTTTTAAAAAAAAAAGCAGGTTGCAAAAAACATAGCATTCCAATTTTTTTAAGTGGAGGAATAGAGGAATATTTTCCCCCCTATTTATACTGTTCAGTATATTGTATTTATGTATTATATTACAAAGCAGTATTGTTACTACCTTATACACACATCTATATTACCAAAATCTTGCAAAAGGACCATTTTGAATATTCAACCAGCTTTTAAGTTCTGGCCACTTTCAATGCCAGCCCTTGGATTTTTGAGGAGCCCAAATTCAGCTACTGGAGTACATCATCTGTCCTCAGTGATTCAATAGATGTTTATCTATTTAGCCAAAAAATCTTCTTGGGATGAGTGTATACACATCACCAAAACGCAACACAGCACCAGTTTCCAATTAGGCCTCACAGAAATAAGCGCCCTCAGTTAGTGAGCTATCATCATAAAAATAATTGTGGAGACTTATCTCTGAGGGAGTTCTCCATTCTTGCATTAGCTCCCTGGCTAAAGGAAAAAAGCTTTCTCTGTCTTCTGAAAACCTCTACCTTAGCTGAAAGCTTCATCTTCCAAGGCTTGAAAAAGCCTCATGTAAACAATAATAATACAACTCCAAAAAGTCCATAGAAGCCCTTGTTCTTCCTGTAGCTTGCTGGGTTATTGGAAACATTAATCTACCTACAAAATTGATTGAAAGCTTTAAAATACTTATGTTCATTGCTTATTGGTATTAGGTAACAACCACACATCCTCATACTTATTGTGACATTTCAAATATGTACACTTCAGAATATTCCTTTGAAATGAAACAATGTTGTACTGAAGTTCTGCCTCATAGTACATTTATAAACTAGAAAGACAAAGATATGTAGATACATATACACACATACAAACATATCAGCATAGAAGCTAAGAAGTATCAAAGCAAAAAAAAAAACCCAACTCCGTGAAAAGCTTTTCTAGCTTCACCTCAATTTTTTCAATGCTTTACCAACATAACTTTTTTTTTTTTTTTCCCATTATTCATTCTTCAGAATTCAGCTTAATTCCTTAGTTTTATCACTACTAACTCTTTTGAGCTATCAGACCTACCTTACAGGATGCTTCCCAGTAAGCTTAGAACTTCGTTGTTGTTGACTGGTTGCTTGCCCAACAAACACAAGAGCCTTCTTTCTCACTAAGCTATTTCCTACAAAAACTTTTGAGGGTCTATTTAAATTAGCTGCCTGATCTGCTAATTATCCTGTTCAGGTGACCCAACTCAAAGCACCTGTGCTAGATACACTGAGGGGAGGGTGGAAAAAACAGATTGCCATTAGGGATATTTCCTACATTAGGACCTATGCATTTGGCATCCAAAAGATTGTATTATAACACAATCTTTTGGATGCTAAATTTTTCCATGCCTTATTTCCTTCTGTCAATAAAAATAATCCAGTTATTACTCTACAGACAAAATGAGCAGGGCAACAGCTGGTCCTTTTTGGTTTTGTCCCCCACAGACTTCATTCCTCCCATGCCAGAAGGATTACAGCATCTAATCTGTCATTTCACCCCTTGCTCACCCTCCTAGGCATTGTACGTATTCACAGTCCTTTCCAATATCGTATTAGGAACATCTGTGTCTACCTTCACCTCTATTACCTTTCTGTTCCAGTGCTGTCCCTTTTCCCTCAAGAGAGATTTGACATACTTTATTTACATTTCTTGCTCTTATTCAATTTTCCCTACATTTTTCTCCATCTAGATTCCTTTTTTCTGTTCTGAGAAAATAGGTAACAATAGTTTAAATTCTATATGGAGAATGGGCAGGGAGAAGTTTTGGGTGGCTGCTCTACAAGGAGAAATAGAGGTTGAATAGGCAGTAACTGAATAGTATTCTACAAATGAAAGAGACCACGTAGACCATTTTTTGAGGTCCCAGAAGTTCAGCAATTTACACAGAATAGCTCTAACTGAACAAGTAGTGAAGTAAGAAAACTGGAAATACATTGCACAGATAGACAGAATAAATCTTATTGACAAATAATGCATCACACCAGAGAAATCTTGAAGCGCATCCCATAATAGTGCAACTAAGAATTGATGCTCCAGCCCTATGTTGATGGCAGATACTCTTTTCAGCACCCTGGCTCTGCCCATTGAGCTTAAACCCAGGAGCTGCACCCTGGCTCCTAGCTCCCTCCCGGCATGGAGCAGCCCTGCTCCAGCTGTGCAGCAGGCTGATGAAGAACCAGTTGCATCCGAGGTAAAACTAATTTCTCAGACAGCTCAGGTGTTCAAGCAGAGCATGCAGACTTCAATTCCACATGTATAGTAAGGCTCCACTTAATTCTAAAATGTTAACAACTGTTTCTGATGTTGGAAAAAGGCATATAAATACACAATTAACTTGAAGTCATGTTAAAACATAAATGAACATATATGATATTTTTTTCTGCTTAAAAGAACATACTGGAGAAAATTGCTACCTTTTTTTAATGTTTACTTTTATAAAGAAATTTTTCAGTGAGAAGGAGTTATTTCTGAAAAAAAAAAGTTACTTTTACTTTTAGAGGATATCCTACCTGGATTTCTGCATAGAAAAAACCCAAACATTTTTTTTTTTTCTTTTTAAACACTTTCTAAAATAAAAAGCATTACAGTATTCATATAAATAAGCAAGACAAAACCTTTTTACTTACTTTAATTAAATATTATTTAATAATTAGAATACTACTGGAATACACTAATAATTTTCTGGACGATACTAATTGTTTTCAACCCTGTTAAATAAGATTTGAAAGTACATGGTTTCATTTGCTTTATCATCCGTCAACCACCTTCACTTCTTTAGACTTGTAATCATATATACTAGTCCTGACATTTATTACCTAAAATACCTGTGTATTAACTAATCAAGTACAGTTATCAAATGTCAAGATGTTGGACAGCTTTTAAGCGGTACATACAGCGGAAATGGCAGCTGACCTCCGCGCTATGATACTGCTGGATTCCATATAACCTGCTTAGTCTCCTTATTCAAAAAAACTCTCTTCGGTTTGCAAGATGATTCTTATTCTTCCTTCTGATGGAAGCAATCGATTACACAACAGTGTAATTTTTCCCTATTTAGTCCTTGACTAAAAAAATCTAAAAATTAATTTTGACTTAACACTGAAGTAGCATCTTTCAGAATTTCTCACCTCAAAGGAATGGGAGTTAAACACTTGATTTGCAGAATTTTAATTGAAAATGAGCAGCAGGGTTTAAAAATCTTCAAATGGCAGCAGAGAGAGATATGAAATAACACACCCCCAGAGAAAAGGACAGGACAGTTAACTTGCAAAAGGAGACCTAAATTCATGTTTGTCTGCTTACTTGCTTCACAACATAAATTGAGGTCTGTCACTTTACTGCTGAGTGTTAATGGGCTATAAGGTATTCTGCATGAGCTCTGTATTGCAAAAGGTGTTTTATTACTAAGTAAATGTAAAAAAGACCCCAGGGTTTCACCTCTCGCATAGGTGCCCTAAAAAATGGCTACAAAGTCATCTTCTCTGTCTCAGTTAATATTCATTTAAGTAAAACAGTTTTCACAGGAGAGACAGAAAAACACACTAATATTCTGTATAGCCAAATAAATAAGACAGTTATTATGGAAGAGTAAAAATCTTGATTCTATTTTCTTCTCCAATAAAATAGAAGGAAGATTTGAAACTCTCTCTCCCAAGATCTAAGTATTGGAAATGGTAAATAAAATAATTTTTAAATTGCCAGAGACCAGCTATTTTCAAACAGACAGGGACCACAGAGTTTTCTCTACCTTGGCAATGATATTTCCTGACTTCTTACAAGATTTCAGTCTCTAGCTGAGAGTATCTCTGGAAGTCCTTGAACAACTTATACAGTTTCTATGTCTGCAACAAGACGTGGCTGACAGAGGGCTTAACCAGCTATAGTCCTTATCCTTTTATGGCTCTTTCCATTGTCCTTGTTTTCTGATTTGTTCAAAATGTGTCCTTTCTTTTTTTTTCCCTGGGGGACACTGGTTATTTTTTGATGACACAAGCCCCTGTTGCCATATCAACTGAAGTCAAAAACAATGCCTTACTCAAGCACGTCATCGTTACAAGTAGGAGCTATATTTACGTGAACTTCCCTCACAAAACCCCAGTGAGCTCAAGGAAACATCATCACAACTCTCAAACAAGTAGAAAATACTATCAAGTTGATAACCTTCAGGATATTTATAAACTCATAGTTACTGATTCTTTCACTGTGGCTTATGAAAAAGTATGCAAAAGGATGTCCAAAAAGAATTCAAAACAGCTAGCATCAGTGGATCAAAAAGAATTTAATAGAGGTTACTGTAACAAGTTTATTTAAATTTGGAGGTGTTCACTGGGCAAAATGAAGGGAAAAAAATAACAAAGAATTTCTACTTTGGAAATTATTTCCAGTGTACATAAAAATATCTCTGGAAAAAAGTCGCATATGGCTTTGTTTATCCTAGTATACATGGTTATTTGAAAGATGCTTCTCTACAGCACAGTTGGAAAGTGAGTTTGGTGTTAACTAATGTGGACCTTTCGTAATTAAGTTTGAATTACAGTCTTATAGTTAACATCAGTAAGAAAGGGCATAGATTTGTGGGGGGAAAAAAGACTGAAAAGGAATTAATAAAAATTATTCTGTCTGAAAAAACATGATTACACAATTTAAACCCTGTTATTTAATTCAATATAGAACTGAGTAAGAATTCAATATGGCAAGATCATAACTTACCTGGCATCATGGCTGAGAAGACTAAAACAAAATTCAGCTCCTGAGATATAGCATTTGCACAGATTAACAAGTGGGGTTTTTTTACTCAAAAGGAAGCTCACAGAAACTATCAATATTTCTTCATAGACCTCCACAAATATAGTTTCCTAGTCCCTTACTAGGAAAAAAAAAAAAAAATAAACAAAAAAGTCTTGAAAATAATCTTATGTCTGTGAAAAGAACGGCATTGACACACAGGAGCCTTTTCAGCCATGGGAAACGTGTCCTCTGGCCATCAGCATCTTCCTGACATTTCTGCAAGTCTCAACCCTACCTGTCAGGAAAACTCTAAGGGGAAAAGACAGCTCAGTCTCCACACACTTTGTCAGTTGCCCTTTTTCTTGTGAAAGCAAGTGACTGTCAACCTGTGTCAACTATCATGCTAGCTCTTGCAATCCAGCCACCAACCCTGTAGTAACAGGACCGGGACTGTTTTAAGTAAGCATCCAGGAATCCTTTAACATTAATAGGTTCATAAGCAAGGTCCCATCTTTGCTCATTTGACACAGCAAACAATGATAAACTCAGCTAAGCCCATAATATTTAGGAAGCATAATACAATTAGGAAACAGTATCACCTTAGAAATCAAATGAAATATGGATAATTGAGAGGCATCACTGTCTATAGTACTCTGATTAGTTCAAGATCCTTTAAATTCGTTCATTTTTATTTTCTCTTATACACAAACACATTGGAAGGTATGCACTACAACTTAAAGAGTGAAGACTTAGATATAATACGTGACACAGTTACAATCAAAGTGTGTAATGGGAAGAGGTAGGAAGGAGAGATTAACTGCATACGGACTTGGATAAAAGCTACATAGCTATATATTGTTTTAGAATCAATACAATGGTGAGCACATCCACATGTATTGGTTATTTTTAGAGCATTTAAAACTTGATTGAATGAGAAAAAAAAACCCACAAACTTTTGAGAGAAAGTAAAGAGAAAGGTTTTGAAGAAAATTATGTAGGCTGGTGAAAAAAAACAAGCCATGTTTTCAAGACATAGAGCAAATACAAGCAATTATAAGCTATTTGTGAATTACAGACATTTTTCCATTAAAGTTTACACATATTCCACTCATTCAGTTTTCAGTGAGGTAAGAGGCAAAAAAGAGGTAAAAGCTCTTCTCCCTCCAAAATGCAGAGAGAATTCATCCAGCTAATAACTCAACAAGTAACTAGGAGAAGAGTTGCTAAAGATGTATGAATCTTTTCATGCACACTTGTGGTAGAAGATCTACTTTATCCAGATTGGTGAAATAAAAATTATGTGCTTGAATTAATCCTTACCTTCTCTAGTCTACTGGTTTTGGAGACTCTCCATTATAAATGTAGAAGCCATATGGATATGTTCTCAAATTTGCTGCTGATATAAGTGGGCACAACTCCACTTGTATTTAATGAAATCATGTCAGCTTATTCCAACACTGATTCTGGCCCCCCATATCTCAGTTGGAAGCAGCCCTAACTCATACAGCTTTATATGCCAATGGCAAGCCTCCAATTTTTCTTGCTTCAGACATAAAAATAACTGGTATAGCTTTATTGTATAGGGTCATTGATATTCTCTGGATCTAGCAGCAAATTGTCTATTAAATAAAAAATTTTCCATTTGTGAATTGACTGAAAATAAGCTGAAGATGTCCACAGATAAATTATTGATCCAAAACGTAACCATGCATAAGTTTTAAAGCAAAAAAAGGTCAAGTAGTGTTTTAAGGGATTAAATTCTTTAGGGAAAAGTTTAGTGGATTTTCTTAGAAGTATGTCTTGTAGAAAATTGCATAAACTTGCTTCTATGAGGAATATAAAAACATCATTACAGGCTTAGCAGAATCTCTAAAGTTCTGAACTTAAGTCTAAATGTAGTGTTTAACCCACCAGTCAGCAGTTGCTGCTAGACTCCCTTAATAAATAAAGGCAATAAGTGAAACAAGACTGGCCAACATTCTGCAAGAAAACCACACCTAATGTATCTTTTATTTTTTCCAGGATGTAAATAACGTCAGCTACAAAGAGTTTAGTGCAGGTTGGTGGATTGAGAAATGTTGTTTCAATACGGAATCTTGGGCACTGCTTTCAGTAACTGCAAAATAAATCTCATGTTTCTTTAAAAGGCTACATTAAAAGTCTCTCCTCTTAGATTTTGTCATACCCTAAAACTGTGAATAAATCTTATTTGAAAACATCACATTTTGCATGGATTCAATGTGAAGCACAAGCTCTTTCCAGGAACTTGTAAAGGTTCTGGAAACAGACTGATATTTATTCAAAATGTTTGAGCCTTCAATCAAATTTTGCAGAAGCAATTGAGTTCCAAATTAAAAAAAAAAAAAAAAAAAAAAATCAGGAAGCTTTGCAACTGGTGGCTTCACAGATGTCTGGAGATGTTTCAGTGTTTCATACAGTACTTGCTAGCTTGTTGTGAATTGTTTACATTATGGCTCTAGAGAATTTAAATTCTGACAACCTGATTAAAACTGGTGACAGTCTCCGATAGACTAATTAAGTCTGGCACAAATGTCATCTGCATAACATAAGTAAAACATATGTTGTCTAACAAGCTGAAAATAATTATATGATACATCAGGATCTTGTGAAGAAGCCACCTCATCTACAACCCCTTTCCTGCTCTCACTTTTTTCCTTCTTTTAGCTCTTCCATTCCTCACCCCCAGTTCACTTCTAATGAACCTTCTGCCATCGTGTTGTAACCTGCTCTCTCAGGATACAATGCAAGATTTGCAACCTCCGTTCTGCTTTACACTTCACTGCATTCATCTTCTATTCTGTATCAACACAATTGTATATCATCCTCCGTATCGGATTCAAACAGTATCAGAGCCTTGAATAACAATGCCAATGATGATGGAAGGGTGGTCACAAACATCACAAGTTAGAAAACTAGGAAACAACCCCAAACAAAGTACTGGTGAACCAATTTCTACAACTGATATATAATTAAATAAATAGAGCAAAATTTCCCTCACTGAGTAAAATAGCTGATAGTGAACAGTTATGCACTTATATTCCCAAGACAGGTGAAGAAGGGAGGA
The DNA here is from genome assembly GCF_013368605.1 of Nyctibius grandis. Taxonomy (NCBI): domain Eukaryota; kingdom Metazoa; phylum Chordata; class Aves; order Nyctibiiformes; family Nyctibiidae; genus Nyctibius; species Nyctibius grandis. The sequence continues at coordinate 75,143,347 of NC_090663.1, read as the reverse complement.
AAGTAGAATTCATAAAGTAATAGCCTGAACTAGAGAAAAACCCACCATAACAGAGCAATCCTTTTGCATTTTTCATATATTATTTTCACTAAAATAACCAGGGAACATTTTCTGAACACTGAGATTTGAACATGTGACTTCTCAGCATGGCAGTCAAGCACATTAACCAGAGAAGGTGTGGATGCTCCATCCCCAGAATTGTTGAAAGTCGGGTTGGATAGGCCTTTGAGCAACCTGATCTACTGAAAGATGTCCCAGCCCATGGCAGGTGGGTCGGACTAGATGAACTTCAATGGTCCCAACCCAAACCATTCTGTGATTCTATGATCATGGTAACATCATCCAGTCTCTGTAGCATATTTGTAAAAATGATCTTTTATGACAGACTGTTTCTCTTCCAATGAGATTTCAAGTTGGAGAAGCTATTTGAGCATTTTTCACACATGAAAGACGTGAAGATTAAAAATCAGGGTAGGACCGTCCTGATGTCAAAGGACCCTAACTATAATAAAATTACCAAGTCAAAGGAGTCAGATGAGATCTATCCAGCTGGTGAAAAATTATCTTAGAAAGTGAAGCAGAAATAATCACTTGAAAACAATAACCCTTTCAGTATGGTTCTCAGATACGGAGTCTTGTATGCCTCTCCTGTATGATGAATTGAAAAGAAAAAAATCCTACAAACTGATTTTTCAAAGACTTTAGTATCATCAAATTAAAATGATCATTTTTTGCCCTCATGCAGAAATGAATATATAGCATCATTAACACACTTGCATTTGGAATGATCAATGACAGAACGCTTTAAGCAACTTTGTAAAAGAAAAATAGCTTAGCCTTTGAATGTTTTATTAATAAGGACTATAAGCAGAACTTCCTGTTTCCCTTCTCCATAATTTCTGTCAATGTACATTCTTACATTTGAATTTCATAGGTAACATGGAGACCAATTTTTTGATAAATGTTGTGAAGTTTATGCCTTTGGCAGGTGAAATAAAAGCCTAGCTTTCTAAGTGAGCAACCTGTTAGGCTGGGAGTTTTTTGACGGAAGAACCTAAACCTTTCTCCATTTCTATTAAAAAAAAAATGCTATTCCTTTAATTAAGATTTTCCTGCCTTTGAGATTAGGAACATGATGAAGAAGCGTAATTAGCATGCCACAAAGACTTGTAAACTAGTTTGAATATAGGGGTACCCTAGATAGCTAGTTGTTTAAAGAGAAGCTACTAAATATCAAAGCTGTGTTTTTAATGATCTTAAGCATCCTTTCTACATACACCCAGAAACTGCAACAAAGAAACTGTACCCTTTATGCAGCACATATATATGAAGTTCACCTCTTTTCACTAAGACCTAAGGTTTCTATGAAAGTAATAATCAGACACTAAAATATCTTGATTCAAATTTTAACATATACAAGCGACTGTGTGGTTTTCTTTCCCTAATGTAATAGGGAGAATTAAATGTTTTATTTATTGCATTTATAGCTCAAATCTCTCTTGTTAATTTCTGCTTCACTCTATAGCTTGTTGTTTTCTAACTGCTTTTTATCATCTGTCTTTTTTGCATAATAAACTGGTGTTCAAGCAACTGAAACTAGATCTGGCAGAATTAAACTAAACATTGCAAAGCCAGACACTTCCAGTATCATAGGCAATATAGACACTAACATATTGTGAATAAAAAATGACATATTTGCTCTCATTTAGAGTCTTAATGAAAATTCTGAGCTCAGAGAAGGGTTTTGAAGGAAGATGCAAGGAGTGGTATTAAAGACATAGAGTCTCCTTTTATATATTTTAGAAGGAAAATTCTAATATGATACAGAATAAAACCATAAAAGGAAGACTGAAACTAGAAATTTTCTTTCCTTTCCAGCTACTCTGAGAATCTTACAGGAGAATTGCTTTATAATATTTCTAACAGCATATACAGATTTGGTCCATTTACTGCGCTAATTTACTATAGCTCCATAAACCCAATGTCTTACATTTAATTTCTGGTGAAAGCTAAACAACTTTTAGCCTGTGTTATGGTCTAAATTCCTTCTCCTGTCTTTTCTATTCTCATTTCTTTCACTCTGCAAAAAAAAAAAAGCTTTTGCCTCCTTTTCTATCTCATTCTTCTCATCTTTCTCTTTTTCTCCTTTTAAACTTTGTTCCCAGTTGCATCTGACACAAATGTACCCTCTCTTATACACAGTTATTCATTCATACACTGATCAGGATATAAAAGTATCTTAAATTATCTTGTTAGTGAAGTAATAAATAGAGAGATGGCTAGACTGACCAACGTAGTGCAAACTGGGAAACTAAGTACAAAGGGGGTTTGACTCCACTGGTCTGGTTTGGAAGAAGCGGGCCATTTTTTTTGCAAGTGCTAATTCCAGTAATTTTGCTAGAGAGAAGACTGAAAATTTGATGTTTCACTCAGTTTACTATGCAGCGTACAGCATCATAAGATGAAACAGCAGACTGAGCCTTATGTCATAGCTATGAAAATGAGAAAAAGGGATAAAAACATTCTCTAAAGGAAATACCGTTCCAGGATCATCAATGGTATTTCGACATTAAGGGGAAATGCTGCTGAGTGTTCAGTAAAATTCCTCGCACTGAGGAAAGCTTAATGCTGTTACTGGATAATATTTGTGTGTTGTGCCTTGAGAAGGTGGGTTGGGGTCAGCCCAATAGACATGAACCTGGAAGACACTACTACTGTAAAGGACAGATTGATGAGCTTCTCTTGCATACATCCTGCTCTTAATTGTTTTCAGGTTTGTCCCTGACGTGGTCCCTGGAACAGGCAGGGGAGAATATATGGAAAACATGCTGTAAACCTAATACATATATAACTAGAACAGAGGCATTTAAAATAGTAAATAGGAGTTCTATACTGATAAAATCACAGACTGCTGAAATAGAAAGGTGAAACGGTGGGAATATGAACTGAAAAAGCAACTTGCCCAGGTCTTGTAAAGCTGTTGTCCCCAAAAGCTGCCAGCCGTTCTAAAATGGACTTGACCCTTTACTAGATATCGTACCAACTACATAGTACTCAGCATATATCTGCTAATTTAAGGGTTATTTCTGCAGCAGTCACAGTAAGCTTGCTTTTAACTGAAACGGGGTGTAATATGTTAGTCGTCTTTATTATTATTGTAATATTGAGATTATATAGGAACCATCTGTATTGATCCTGACCGAGAGACCACTGCACGTTTAGGAGTCCGTGATCCACATAACGGTTAACCCGAGTAGGAGCAAGCCTCTGTGTGTGTGCTGCACAAATCCTTTGGCCGCAGGACAACGTCAACCAACTCCTTGTAGCAGAGGAGCCCGCGGGCAGCTCTCACTCACTGGGTACCAGCCATCACACCGCCGGCCTGGCCTTGCCTTGCCCTGCCTTCATCTAGAAGTGCAGCAAGAAGTTCTCATAAGAACATCCTTAAGGAACGGGGTTACTTTCTTTTAAGGAAATACTATATTATCTCGAAGGACCAAAACGGGTGAGCTTTTCTCCACAGACAGGATCTGCCCTGGTCTGCACGCTGTGGGAAAATCCACCCGGGCTCTGTCCAGAGCTGCACGAACACAGGGTGCCCAGCATCTAAAGGGACATAACATTTACTCACTGTCTGTATCCCTTTTCTTATTCTATCTTATCAAATCAGCTATCTTATTAAGCCATTTGGTTTTAGGCCTTTCCTATTGAGATCCGGAAAGAACCCTGCACCATCTCTCTCTCTCCCCCTCCGCCCCCATCCCAGTGCAGAACACCACCTAACAAGTCACCTCACAAATAAAGAAGAAAATAAATAAATAAATGACATCATAAAGGTTAACGATGCTGTTCTTAACCGCCTTAAGCACTAAACTACGCAGAACAACTCTAGTGGCTATGAAACAAATCATCAGAGGTCAACCAAAGCTGGTCATGGTGAATTCCCAGCTTTATGTTCTGACTTTTGCAGAGCAGGCTCTATTTACCCCAAAATGGAAAACAATTTACATGGTACAATAACCATAAAACGGATGAAGGTTTTTCAGGGATATTGGAGGTTAGCAAGCATCGGGTTTTATTCTTAATGAAATATTCTTTTATAAAGATCACAGTTTCTACAGAAAATAATGACAGAATTTAGTATCAAAGATGTCAGGAATGAAGACCACATGGTTATTGTGAGAAATAACATTTAACCTTTCTCTTGTGGCTGATGGAAGCCAATGCAGTATTTTATTATCAACATTGGCAGGTGATTTATTACCACTGTTTCTACTCCAGTAAAACCACATTAGCTGTGCTTGATGTATCATTTGTTATCTTCAAACTCCCTATACACTTTCTGCATGCATAATCTCTTTCTTGTAACACACTTCAAAAGAAAATGGTAAATATTTAAGTCATGATTCCAGATTCATCAAAAGCATAGGGATTCATATACAGTAGCTAAATGGGTTGTGCCAGACAATACTTGATGCCAGGATAAAGCTTACGTCTTACAAAGAGTGATGTAATACACCTGAAACATCAGCCATGCATACTAGTGCATTAAGGTAGATTCAGGAGTGACAGAAAATAAATTATTAACAGGCTTCAAAGAAGAACAGAACTTTATGGAATAAATTCAGGTCAGCTATCACAATGCCGTTTGCTTGTGCAACAGTAAACTTTACATCAAGAAATCTATGAAATAACTTTTCAGATACAACTATAGTAGAATTTGTACCTGAAGTCCATGGAGCACAAAGAGAATAATGGCAAAACTTCCATCAACTTTGATAGGGCCAAGTATTTATGTTGTATTTAATAGTCAAAGTTGTTACTCGGGTATTAATGGAAATACAAAGTTGTCCAGCTAACTTTTCTGTCCTGTTCTGGTGATTACCCCAATACTCTTCAGAAACTCACTCAAAACAGTTCCTAATTTTATAATAAAATAAAAAAGAATTACAGGAGGCTATCAGGAACAGAGCATGAATACTGCTCGTTGCTAGAGATACACCTTTTTTGACATTCAGCATTCTGCCTATTAGGCACAAAAGGATAAAACAAGAATTCTGGCAATTTTTGCATCACTATTTCCACTTGATTTGACTTTCACCAAATTGCATCGTTACATTTCCCTGCATTTCATAGATGAGGACGTACCACAAACATTTTAATCAGTGCAAGCAGAAGAGTATAGAAAACTTGTTTTTACTGTTGCAACTTTGTTGCAAGAGCTTTGCTTTTAGCAGCTTAATGTAACATAAACAGTAAATTATGGTTTTTTCCTGATTATAAAAACTGTTTTGTTTTTGATAAAGTTTTGTCTGTTACACATCTGAATTGTAAATCCATCTGAGTACACTTGACTTCAGTGAAAGCTTGGATCAGAATCAACGCTGACACCCATCCTCATTTAGGAAATGAAATGAATATTAGAAATGTTAAAATATGCATATTTATCTAAACAGCTACTTGTAGGATTTGTATAGATCTCAGACTGAAAGTTCAGTCACATTGCCCATACATATATTGCATTAAATATCATGGCAATTCAAAGGTGACTGTCATTACAATGCCTCCTTTTCTTACGAGGAAGTTCAAGAGTCAAAATAAGGCAGCAAAAAAAACCTCAACATCTTTTAATCAAAGACATTTCTTATTTTGTCTAAATTTCATTGTTGGATATGCAATGGAAAAGGCCAAGCTCTCCAAATGAAAATGTAGAAAGGTCTATATTAATACAATGCAGATCTCACAGAGGTTTCTTATTTCTCTAGATCTTCAGGATGAATTCTTTACCACATCTGTGGGAAGAACTGCATCCATGCAGATCATCACTAAAGAAACTGAATATTACAAGTAAATATATAAAATTAAATTGGATAGCAAGAGGCCATAAGATAATCCTATAACTGAAAGGGATTTATCGATACATAAAAGCTTTACAAATAATACCTTGTGTCTGTTGCTCTGAAGAGAAGTGTGATGCAAAAGGTTGAGACCCAGGTGTAGAACACAGGAGAACCTTTTAACTTGGGGGACAAAAACCCTGTATGAAGTATGTGAAGAACAAAAGTCCTGATAGTAATGTAGATCTACATTGCAGATGATAATATTGCTTCACCAAGTGTTTCATCTGATTGAATCCTTATAAAAGCCATCACATTTGTTTGGAGATTTTTAATCTTGTTTCTTACAGAAACAAGGTTTATACAACTGCTCTGTCTCTTCTCTGCCCAATAACTTTTCAATCATCTGTTGGACAATTTTCTCTTGAGAGATGGAAACAGATTGGTAGTTACACCAAGGAAAATTTGCAGCATGTTACACACACATTTTCCTGTATGTCTGCAAAGTGAGGTCAGGTATATTATTAAAACTATACATGGAAGAGAGAGATTAGGAATACCTCACTGAACAGAGTTCATCTCTTATTAGATATAGCATAACCCAACCATGAGACACAAGGCAAACCCATCTTCTAAAAATTTCATTGCTCAGTCAACTACTTGTCTAGTCATGTCTATCCCAGGAAAGTCAAATGAAGTATTTCTTAGTTTTGCTTGAAAATGTGTAATCTATCATCTTGAGACTTAAGCTTTTTGTCACTACAGTTAAGAAAGATGAACTTAAACAAATAAAACCCAATGAATATTGTATAGTCTAAGTAATAAATCCTTCAGATTTCATTTTGAAGTGTTTTATCTCTTCAGATAACAAAAATTAACTAGCTGTCTCATTAACATAAAGTCTTCCTTGATAATCAAGATGTATCTTTTTATATGTAAAAACAACAATTAAAATATTTGATAATGTCAGCCAAAAATCTTTATTAGACTCCCATGTTATGAAAAAAAAAATTAATGAAGACATTCCTCTTTTAACTTTCACAAATTAAAAAAAAACCCTCTTACTTTATTAGAAAAATATTTGGGGACCAGAAGAAGGTGTCTGACTTTCTTTATGGTAAGGAATTAACTTTGTTTGCAGTTTTGTTTTTTTTGTCTTCCTTCCAAAGGCTGCTAAGGATATACATTGTTCAATAACAAGAAAACTTTAAAACAGAATAGTCTCTTTTACACTTGTCTAACAGTTCATGCTACACCACACGCATGTGCTAGGCTTTGCATGGAAGTCTCATTAGATATGTATGAGTTCATAGTTTAGCAAACTGTTGAAATATCTTTTTCCAAAGTTCTGCTATGCAGTGTGATATTTGACTAAACAAGTCAATTAAACTGAAGAAGATAAATTACATTCCGAAAGAAAGGTCCTGTTAGATAACTACTGCATATTCCTAGCAATTCATTAGAGTGCTCCTGAGTTTATCTTTCCCAATTTAGTATGCAAGGAAACGGTGATACTAATGAAAACAACAAAGATTATTTATTCACTTAATCAATCAGTGACTTTTGAGTGACAAGTTTACTTAAGTTAATCGAACGTATAACTTTGTCAAATCCAAGCCTAGTGTAAGCACAGTCAAATCCTACCATTCTGCAGTGCAGCACACGAAGAAGCACTGCCACATATGATGCTGGTTCTAAGAAAGGCTTTTCTCATGACAGTCTGTCACGGTTTAAAGCTGGGCCAGCTATTAAACCTGTGGCAGATGCCCTCTGTTATCCCCCCCCTCCCCCCAAAGGGAAAGGGAAAGGGAAAAGGGAGAGAGACTTCTGGGTTGGAAAGTTAAAACCAGGCCACAATCAGAAACAAGCTACTTCATTATTAAAAGACAGACCATTACCATATCCTCCTGCCTGTCCTACTGTATTGAAAGGTAAGTATTATGGTAAACAGAAAATATATGCAGTCACATTTTGAAATTCAGAAGAAAACAGTCTCAACTTCAAAAAAGTACAGCTTCATTTCTTAACATTAACTTACTGCTGTGTGGAAAGAGCTTTCTTTCAACTTCTGTTGTTTTTAACTGTTTTAAATAATGGGTGAGTTTTTGAAGTAAAACAAATCAGTCACATGCAATAATCTTGAAATAACTCGACCCTCTTTTTTTGGAGAAAAAATAGCCAAATTATCTGCAAATTAATTCAGCAACTGAAAAATTTGTTCACTACTATTTAATATTAGGTGAAAAAAGGAGAAAGCAAATTGGTGTAGAGTCCAGTTCAGCCATTGTGTAGGTGTCTGTACACATCAGACTAACTCTGACCACCTCACTTGTTATCTATCAAGAACAAAAGCTGGGGGAAAAAATGAGTACAGAGGAAAATCTTGTTCATTTTGGTTGGTATAAAGATTCATAACCATTTCTCATGTGTTCTTGGTGGCCTGTGTATGTCCTGTGTTTCAGCTATAAAACACCACAGCTGAGTGTTTGTGATCCTAGCTATCCTTGAATTATTCTTCATATCTGTATTATTTTTCTACAGCTTTGAATACTTCAGTGATTTTAAAGCTGTTTATTTTATTTTATTTTATTGTCTGTAGCTGTAAATTCCAGCACTTCTGTAGATTTCATCAGCAGTGACGCTGCTGGAGAGATCCATGTAAATGTCACCCTTAGGTGGTGGCCCTTGCAGGATCAGGGCTATAATTTACAGTTCAAGTTTTATGGAGAAGACTGATTATGCCTGATATAATTCTGTAATAATTTCATCAAGTTCAGTAACAAAATCATGCTTTGAATTTCTTGTCTATTGCCACATTAAAATACAGAAAATAATTTCTCAGAGAAATAAGAATTTCAGATTTCCCAGCAGCATGCAATACTTTACAAGATGCACTGTCTGTCACACCGTTAATATTTAGCTGCATGGCATGAGTTCTACTTAAACAGAATACAAATGGAAGGGAACATGATCAAATGGGACTTGGCTCAGTCACATAAAATAGATTGTATTGCTGCCTTTGAATAATTCAGATCCGTTCCATGAATTAAAAACAAAACCAAACCCCCCAAAACCTCAACAACAACAACAACCACCAAAAAGCCAGCAAGGGAGAGAAAAGATAATGATTCTACAGGTTGTTATTTCTTACTGGATATCTAGTACTAGAGCTGAGATTATCAGATGAGTCGGTCTCTCATTATGACAATATATATTCACAGTACATAGGGATTGAATAGACTGCAAGTAATGACAGCTACTGCAGTGATTCACAGCGGTCTGCTTTCAATATAAAATTTGGAAACCAGATAATCACTTGGTTAGGAATCCCCTTTGCTGATGAATATGCTGCTTAGTTCACTTCCCTGCTGAGTTATTATTAGATGGCACAGTGTTATCAAATAAATAGTTCACTTTTCAGCAGGAACTGTCTATCATTGTCATATGAATCATGAATCAGTGAAATTCTCCTTTTACTCATATCCTCCCAAACAAAAAGGAAATACTGACTGTCAAAGTGCAGGGTTTCCGAGTTCCTGCTGTGCACAATTTCCCCCTCTATTAGGTAGGGACAGTAGGAGACAATAACACATAAATGAGAGGAAGAATATATTGGGGAACAACAGAAATAGGCTGATGTCTACCTGAACCATCTGCCTGTCCCAGTTACCTCTGCATATTGAGCAGTAAGATAGATCTTTTGGTGCAAGAGCCATGCAAAACTACTTACCTTGCATTGTAAGTGCAACATACACCATTAATATCAGCTGACCAAGTGTTCTTTCTTCTCTCTTGCTAGTCAAATATGCATCTGTGTGTCAGACACAGAAATGCCGCAAGATAGCGTCTGCACAATGACATATATTTCCATAAACTGTCTTCCTCTTCTCATAAAGTACAGTGATATTTGCATACCATTCAATTTTAAAGTTCATGAAACTTAAAAGAATAATTTTAATATGGCAAAAATAGACCCTGATTGTGTCAGAGGAACTGAAATTTTAAAAAAGGTATTTTGTTGATTATAATGAAAGTAATATGGAAGAATTCAAAGTTATAGTTCGAAGCCCTTTTACCAAACTTAGTCTTACTCAGTCCTGCTTTGGGATAATTAAAATTGAAACCTTTTGCAGTAGTTTAAGGTTACTTAGTTTGAAATGATTAACAGGCTAGAGAACCTGCCCTGTGAGAAGAGACTGAAGGAGTGAGGTCTCTTCTCCCTGGAGAAAAGAAGGCACAGGAGAAACCTCATCACAGTATTCCAGTACTTAAAGGATGGCTATAAAGAGGATGGAGACTGTCTCTTCACAAACAGGCTCATGAAGAATACAAGGGGCAACAGGTACAAGTTGCACTGGGAGAGGTTTCATCTTGATATAAGAAAGACATTTTTTACAGTGAGAGTAATCATTCACTGGAACAACTGCCCCAGGGACATGGTAGAGTCCCCACTACTGGAGGTTTTCAAGATGTGACTAGGCTTTCTTTCCCATCAAAAGTTCGACCAGATGATCTTTCAAGGTCCCTTCCAACCTGGGCTATTCTATGCTTCTATAAGATTTATCTATGTTCCAAGCTGTACTGGATGCTAACTTGGATAACATCTAACTAAAGAGGCAAGACTCCACTCTGCTAAACACAGGCTTGATCGCTTTACACACACACAGTTGGGCAGATTTTAGGGGTGGTACAAGATACACTAAGTCTCGCTTTTGCATCATAAAAGTATCAGAACACATCCACTAATTCAGACCAAAGGTCTATTCCTATATCATTCCCAAACATTCCCAAAAGAAAATATCTAGGAAAGAGTAAGAAGGCAGCAAGAATATATGATACCTCCCCTCTGATGTTCTCCTAACCTCCAATCATCTTCATCCCTAGGAATCTGATGATCCTATTTTTGTTTTTTTCCATTTAGAAACCCATTTCTAAGTGACTGCCCATTCTCCTCCTGAAGCCATATACACTTTTTTGCATTGACAACTGCTTTGGCAAGGAGTACCAGAAGTCTGTAATCTGCTGCTCAAAGGACAAAACTCTCTTTGTTTATCGTGAAGCTTCCTTTATTTATTACCAGTGGAGGCCTCAAACACCAAAGGTGTTGAGAAATCCCATGTTTTCACTCCTACATAGGAAAATAGTTTAGTATAAAGTGACCCATTTATGCCTTCTGTCTCTCTTCCTCCTACTAATCCTCTTTCAACTTCATACCTCAAATGAAAACTCCGAGTATGGGGGGCTTTTTCGTTGTTTTTTTTGTTTTGTTTTTTTTTTTAAATCACTCTTATAGGACTGAATGGTTTTTAACTCTTACTAAAAAGATTGCAAAAGCATACACTTATAGTAGATCACTCATTCAAAAGTAATATTGACTTTACAACTCTAGTAATAATCAGTCATGTGTTTGAATTACTTTGGAAAAATGATAATTTTCCTACCTTTAGAGTGATGCAAAATGTTGTATGAATCCCCCCCCAAATCATAATTATTTATATCATCCTGGGTCAGCAGAAACCAGACATCTCTCAGCACTCTTTCCAGAGCTTTAAAAGTAATTTAAACAAAAGAATTGTCATAAATACAGTATTATTAATAACAGATAATAAAATGGATTTTTGGTAATGAGATTTGGAGGTGGAAATTTGGAACAGTTGCCCAGGTAACTTTTTGTAGTTTTTTTTTTTTTAACAAAACCATAAATATATTAATAACTGTATGTGATCGTCAAATTGCTGGTTTTGTGAGAATCACTGTTTTCTCCCTGTGCTTCAGTTGCACCAGTCGATATCTGCTTTCTACTCTATCACACCTGAGACTGGCTCCAACTCATAACTCTCATACACCTTTACTTAAGTGTGTCCTCTGTATATGCTTCCTTTTAAAATTTACCCAGGTAACGCATAGAAAAACTTCTGTCCTTCACTAGCAACAGTTAATATCTCATCTATCTGTTACCCACGCAAAATACTAAGAGGACTTTGAAATTCTCTGCTACTGCTGTAGCATTTTCTTTCTCGTCCTTAAATTTTCTAATAGCGATGTTTGTATAGGTGGGCTCATGATGAATAGCTGACATGAACATATAAAAATATGGATTAAAAAAAACTTGAGCATGTGACAGCCTTATATGCTTTGAAGGTTTTACTGGAAATATCTTGGTCTGCCTTAAATTGGCTTACGGCTCTGCCAACACGGTTGGAGTGTTGTGCCCAGGCAAGTTGGGTGCTGATAAAAGCACATTATGCATAGATACGAGCCTCATTGTGTGTGCTCATTTTCCTTAAAAAGGTGTTAAGTTACCTTTATAGAACTGTTATGATAGCAGAACAGAATATTACAGCAACCTCAGTTTTTATCTGCTGATTAGTTTCATAGTACACTTTCCCATTTCGTAGTCATTTAAGAGTTGCGTGTAAGTTATGAGCAGTCAGAAAACATTAAGTATAAAGTATTTTATGACCACGTATAAATATCTATAACGAACATATGGTATTACTTTGATTTATCAAGCTATGATTAAATATTAGACTTTTATAGCTTCATCCTCCATACAGCATAAATTGTACATCATATTCTATGTACGTTACACTGTAATTTCAGATAAGAAATATTATGAAGTGGGTAATTTTGCTGTTGAAGAATTGTCAGCAGAACTAATCAAAGTATTCCAAGATATTACAGAATAACTTGGTTTCTTTTTTTAAAAAAAAATGTTGTTATAATAAACCCTGTTCCCCAGATAGAAAGACAAGTTAAACATGATCTGTGTGTTCTTAATCTTGAACTACATACCATTTGTATTAAACACCTATAAATTCAACAAAAGCTGTGAATAGGTCTTCCCAACTCCTAGAAACCTGGTGTAATCATTAATCGTCAGAGGAGGAAGAGCTGTTTTATATACAATCTAGACACCACTTCCTGGACTTACAGTTTGGAATATACATACCTTCCTTGAGAATGCTTAACTTAGGAAAGGTAAGATGGAAGGTATTATTACTGATCCTCCTTTTGACTTAATGGCTAGCTGCACTCTGGCAGCAAAAAGTGTGGAATTACTCTGTAAAGTTAAAGTGTCTTGGATTAAATCAAGAGCTAGGCTCAGATTCAAGCTGGTTTAAATTTTGTCCACATTTCATGGAAAGGAAGAAGATAGTGTGGAGTTTGAAGGGGTACATGCACAATATTTTTTGTGTGAGAGAAAAAGTAAAATAGTTTGTGGAGAGAAGGAAGAACAGAGGACAGTCTGCTAATATGCATTTACATGCCACAAATTTCCATGCCAAAATTACATATGCTCTAGAAGCTTTGAATGACCATGTTTGTTTCCAATTGTTTGATGATGGCAGAAAATATTATATACTGAGTAATCATACTCAGTATGGCTCATACTGAGTATGATTAGAGACATACATACATACATGTGTCTCTTGGTATGGGTCTCCTATGTGACTTCACAGGACACTGGCACACTACAATACCAGAGTATTTACAGTTGTTCAAGTATGAGAAAATAGTGTGTTATGGACTATTTTAGTATTAATGTTGGCTGCGAAGAAAATTAGGAAAATTACTAAATCCCAATTCAACAATCAGACGAATCAGAGTTCAGATTCACGTTCTTCAGACTATGGAAACAAATCAATATTAGATAAATTTTCAAGTTATTTCTGTAAGTGCTCTCATTATTAATTAAAAGGCTAAGGAAAAGAAATCTGTTTCGGATGAAAGCTTGTTATCATTAAATGAATAATATAAGATTCACTGGAATTTTTCTACTTATATGTTTGCTTACATTTGTATGTCTGTTATCAAGATAGGAAAATGAAATGGTACCACGTGGTAGCTGAAGGTCCCCAGAGAAACACAGAAAGTCTATGGATATTGACAGCTCTGGTGGCTGAGATTCTTTGAGTTTTAGAAACTGACTGTGTGGAAGAAAAGAGAGGTAGTACACCATGAGACATTGGAAAGATGAGAGTACTAGATATTTAAGTAATGAAAAGGAAATAATTTGGAGATAACTATGTTTGACATTCTCCAAAAGGCCAACTGTACTCTTACTTTTTTTCAAAACAGTATTGTTTGCATCTTACAGGTCTGTGTCTTTTTACAGATTATGCAACAGGTATGTTAAGTTATTGCTACAATGTCTAGCAGTTGGAAGAATTTCATCTGGGAGGTTTGGGGAGTAAAACTAACACTGCCAAGAATAAAACATTATTAAATTCTTGAGGGTCTTTTTAAGAGTCCTGTCTCAGAGAGGAAAATGAACCTGAATGTTTCTTTCCAATGGAATGGGACGTGAAGAAAGACAGAATGCTTGATGGCAATACCAGACAAGTCACTGAAAGGCTCTAGATTCCTCATTTCACAAAAAGAAATACCAATCTGGGCCTTCAACCAGCGACTAGATTCACTGACATTTCCATCCTCTCCTGAGTTCCACAGGCCTGGGCATCAAACAGCTGGCTGCTCCTACTTGGTTTGGAGAAAACAAACTCTCAGCATGCATTTTTCATTCTGTTTTCATCCTGTATGCTTCTTCCTGAACAAAACACTTCTTTAAATTTCGAGATTGCTTTGCTAACTTATGGTAGGGTTTTTATACAGCAAAAGATTGGGATATCCTACTTCTAAAACACTGTTTGCTATCTGGAGCCAAACTTCTGACAATTTTCAAAATAATCAGCAAGTAACTAGCCTATGTTTTCCACTTGTCAGATACAGTCTTAGGAAAACTTAATGATGAGATTTAATTGCACAATACCAATTATTTCTGTATCAATTTGCTGAAATAAACCTGGAGTCTTAGTGCTTCCATGTGCAATAGCTAATAAGTACAGTATCCTGACTTTACCTGGTGGGTAAGCAGCTCCTTAAAAAGAGATAGACTGATAATTACGTCAATGTCATTCTTTCATCTCTTAGAAGCCTTCTGAAAAGAAAAGTCTAATTAGGATGACAAATAAGGAAAGGCCATAATGGAAAGATGCCCTTGTGCAGAGCTAATTGTTGATAAGGATGCTGAAAGCAATTGAGTTTGTATGAAAAGATAATTCTCATTAGCAAGTAGAGAAAAGGTCTCATTATTTTCATTCCAGTAGAGCCCTAACAAAACAGGTAAATAAACAATAGAAAATACACTACTTTATTTTACAGTAATTAAAAAAATGACCTAAGAGTATTAAATATTGTATTGAATTACCTTAATGTCAGTACAGTTCTGGTTTTAGTTTGTGGTGTGGTTTGTTTTTTTTTTGCTGCTGCTAATGGACAGAGGTGCTTGAAACTTGCTAGCTGAGGGGACTACAAGTTTACAGTTAATTCTCCAACCTCAAAATGACTGCCATTGTGTCACTCATGATAGTGGGTTTGTGCAATAAGCGGTCATCTAAAAGTCACTTTCTAATCCTTAGTCAGAGTGAAGCTTATGTTTTTAACTGACCTTAAGCCCACAGGAAAAATTCACAGTACTCAATAATCTATTGCAAACAATGTGGGTGCTCAACAGACTGTTCTGTGTGTTGTAGATCTCCCTGTGGAGCGGTGTTGAAGAACATGGCTATAATTCGTCGCAAGTATTGATTACAATTGACTCATTAAGAAGGAAATCAATTCCTCTGAAGTGTATAAATTGAAAAGTGGGAAACAAAAGCGACTGGAGATAGTGTTTTGGTATTCATGGAACACTTTCAATGACAGGTTCTGAAGAATGAAACTAAAATGTTTTGCACTAGAAAAAGACATGCTTATTCTTAGTGCCCATGATTCCTGTAATGCTGGCATCTGTCTCTGTACTAAAAAGAAATGCAGAATGTGTAGTAAACAGAAATATTATGCTTTGTACTCTGTCGTACTATTTCAACATATTTACAGTGCTATGAATGCCTCTCTCCTTTAAAAATCCTTATCAACCCGTAGCAGTAAATATTTTGCATTCTGGTTTTTACACACAACATGAAACACAACACTTCAGCTATATTTGCGATGTTTAAATTAAGCCATTTGGCAATCCCCCACTCCGTACTTTATATTCCATGCAAATGCATGATGTAATGAAGTGAAATACCATTACAACACCCTTTACTTAATTGTAAGCTATTATTTGGAATGATCATAAAATGGAGAATGGGAGAAAGACATTTCTAGCAAGAAATAACATGAACTTTTTATTTTCAAGAGATATTTTCTATATAATCTCTAAAATATTCTGCTTCCATGTTTTGAGAACTTTGATTCTACTATCTTTATTCTTCTATATGGAAACACTTCATTTTATGTAAATGCATAATAAAGAAACAATTAATTAAACTATAAAATAAAAAAAATATTTTGTTGCACCCTTAATTTTGATGAAATCTTGTTTCTAGGGGAAAAAAGTATTTGGGGTTTCCAAGTTAACTTTGGAGCCTTTTTGCTAAGATTTTCTAAAGCTAAATTCAACTTGTTCCTCATCATCTTATAATTGACATGCTTATCAGTGTTTTCTCCAGTTCAATTAATTAGTCTCCAGTTCAATTAATTAACCTACGCTGATTCTGCCAGAAGTCATCTGGGCTGTGGAGGGGTGCACAGAGGTGGTTCATTCAGATCTAGCTGTGATGCTAAGGCCTAGTCATCTTTACAAAGAAATGGAAAGAACCAGTTCTCTGGTTTTTAAGCCTGCTAGTGGACATACAGTTTTGGTCCCCCATGTGACTGACTGCTAAATGCTTCTGGATAACTATTGGAAAACATTGAATAGCTGGGGTGAGGGGACAGGATGACATACAGTAATGCAAAAACAGATTTGCTTTGGGTAGGCAGAAAGTATTAGAGATTTTATCCACCACCATTAGTCTTTAAAAGCTTCAAATATCTCCACAGCCACTCAGCAGACACCTGACAGACAACTCTTTACCCTTAGGAAGCCCTTTCATAGAGGGTGTAGAAAAGCATTTGGAAGGAATTCCAATAAAGTGAGTGCCTGGAAAGAGAATTAATGTTAGACATCCATCCTATGCAGTAAGTTTGGAATTTTAGACTTAAGCACATTTTATTTCTTCCAATCAAATTAAGTTGGTCACTCTCGTGGCAGAATGAATGATACCTGTAATGCAAATGCAATCTATATTTATAGCATTTTTCATCCCACTTTTCTTACTCAGTTTCTCTAGGCTTTTTATTTGACATTTTCATTCTCTTCTGTCTTCCAGCTTTGTGTCATTAGTAAATTTCATTTACACCATCCTTCTTGTTGTGCGCCAAGATAACTAATTAAATGACTTAAGATTTATTCCGGTAACATTCTTGCAGCCCGATACTCTCCCCTTTCAACACAACCAGTTGCTATGTCTGATTCATCCAGTTCCTTACAACCTTACAATTAATATGCCAATCAGTGTTTTCTCCACTTCACTTAATTTCTCCCTTGTGACTATTAAACATTTCTGGGTTACTACTGCAGAACACTGAAGAACCATGCATGGAAGTGCACAGATTTAGAAGCATCTGCTTCTCGCTAGTCACACACGACTCAATAATTTTCATCAACCCAGTTTTTTGTCATGAGGAATTGACTTGTAAGACACAGTAAAAGTCCACAGCTATGTAATATTATGTGGACAACTCTAGTGCACACAATTATGTTTAATTTCTGATTTGTTTGCTTGTTTGTATTTCAAATGGCATCAAATCTGACTGCCATGGGAGTAATGGATTTCTGTATGCTGAAGTTATTCTTTTGGAACAAAATAAACCAAAATAACCCTTGGAGGACCACTCCATACTTTGTGACAGAATTTTATATCGAAGAGAAATATACAAAAGGCTTATCCAAAAGAAAACATCTATGCCAGTCTGTATCTGCAAAGCAATCTCCAGCAACTTCTGCCAAAAGAGCACAATAGCATTTCACTGGGGCATATCCACCGGAGTGATTCTCCATTGACACCCATCTTATGTTTCCATTTACGTTTTTGCAAATACTTAAACGCTATAATTTTCCTGAAGACTGGCTTGTGCATTCACTTTACAATACTGTAAGCAACATGGATCGCTCCTCAAGCAGCCCTGCTAACAGAAGTAGGTCATATTTCCATCAACCCTTACATCCTTGTCTTGCTAGTTTATCCAAAACAAACGCGATCATCTTTTGCTGTAGTGTGGCACTGCAAGCAGTTATGTTTGTCTTAGGGGATGGCCACTGTGAGCATAAGTCTAAGGAGGACACAATAGTACAAGTATGTAGCAGGTACTTTCAGCAATTGCTGTGTCTTACACTTGCAGAATGTGTGCAACTCAAGAGGTACAGGTCCAAGGCAGTGAGGAGCATCCAAGCTGTGTCTGCCATACTGCTGTTACATAAGGCCTTACAGATCTCTCTTAATTTTTGTTGGTACCAGTATGCTTAATATATGACAAGAAGTATTTTTTTTAGAGTTAGTTTCAAACTGAACAGGCTCATTTTGTGGCCAGTGTTGACGAAAAAATTATGAAGTGAAACAGGAGTGGAGGTAGAAAAATGGGGAGAAATTGCATTGTGCTGTGGCCGACAAGGTAGCTTGCATTCTGCAGCTTAGTCTCTGAAAGTCTTTATCTTGGGGTTTTGGAGCTGCTGTAAAATAGTTGATGTTAAAAAGCTCCTGACCTTCAATCCATAAGACTACAACTTATGTTTTTACCTGCTGATGCCTTGCCTTTATACGTTTGCTTGTAGGTTAGGATGCATTGCTTGGGACAACTGCTAGCACAACGAAGTAGTAGAGCTGAACTCACTGCTATGTTCTATCAACAATGTAATTCCATTTACCTCAGGTACATTTGCAATACAGTCAACTCAAACATTTAAGATATTTGCCTAAAATTTCACTGCAAATATTTAACTTCTTTCATTTTAAATTCTTAAGACCTTGTGAAGTCATGAAGGTCAGTGAATCTGTTTCTGAATAAAATGCAATACAACAGCAATAAATCTTGTGCAAGTCAGAAATATTGCAACAAAGCACTTCTTCCTTGAAAAGATGGCTTTCCTTAAATTGAGAACTGAGGCCTCTTAGAGATGCTAAATGTAAATATAGCATAATGGTTACCTGAGACATGGGAGATTTTTATTTATTTTCCTCTTCCAGAGCTTTATAGAAATAACAGATTTATAGAAACCTAGTTCAGAATCACCAAGAGACTACTATTATAATATGATGCCATAGAATGCTAACATTACCCTGACTCTTCTGAAGATAAATATGTTTGGGATGGGGATGAGGAAGAACACCTTCTACCTTAGCTCAGCAGTTATGGTTTTAATCCCAGATGTGCCAGCAGCCTAAAGAGGTAACAATTTCATAGTCAGTGCATCAACTATTTTCATTTTGACTTTGCACATAGGTGTTAGTAGGTTTACACAGTGCTAGCTCATTCATCGAATTTCATTCTCAAAAACTGGACAACCAATACAAGTAATCAGTCAATTTTATTCTGATGAAGTTCCAGAAGTCAATGGACTCCATGAATTTAAGGTATTAATCTATAAAACTTAAAATAATATTTTCCCTCTATCTACAGCTTTTTACTGAACAACTTCCTGATGCTCAGGAAGTCAGTTTTTTTATTCTTACTTCAATAAAATAAGATCTTTTAGTTAACTTCTAAATTAAGTAAAATCTGTACAATACATTATAAGCCACATAGAAAAGTTGAAGACATGGGGTGGCAAAAAAGAGTGTTGTGGCCTCCCTGGACAGAGACACATGATCGATGGTAGTGGCAGTAGAAATATTTGCCTTTTACATAGTAGACTTTGGACTAAAAGGCCTTCCTTCTTCCCCCACCTTGCATTTTTTGTCACATTTTCTCCAATGTCTGTCTAATGTGAAAATTGTAAAGAATGGATCAGGAGTGCAGCCTCTTTCAGTTTTGACTGATCCTACCAGTAGACTTTAGAGGCATACTTCTGTTGCTCTCTGTTCATAAACCCTTGCACCACTTTATCATAGTGTGCTCCCTTTCTGATCTCCCACTCTGCCAGCATAGCCTGGTGATTAGGATGCTCTCCTCTCTCCTTATACTAGTGATTCTGAAGAAACTTAGGAAAAAGACAGATGCACAGATCAGTTCAGGTGCTCCTGCATGCATGCATGTCCAAGCCACCTAGAGAAGCAGAGAGTGACTTGGTTAAATACTGATCTCCAGATTACCCTACCAGTACTATGCATTATTTACAGTTTGGGTCTTACTCAAACAACCACATAAGGTATAAGATCAAGACTAAACAAGGAAGTGAGACTCCTACCCAGTTCTTCCTAACCTACACAGGACTTTCTTGACAAAGACTCAGAAGTGCAGTAGATACTTTAGTCCCTTCACAAAGTGCAACCAGGACTTTCAACCTCAGTACTGTATTTTCAAGAATGAAGAAGAAAAGATATTGTCTTAAAATACTTTAAAACAGTGACCTGAAAACCTGGAGAAAATGGGACAGATGAGCTCAATTTCTTTTTTTCTTATTTTTAGTTGCAAAATTTTTATCTGCTTGGGATGTTCTCATCTGCCAGATGAGATGTTCAGAGCACCCAGCAGGATATCCCCAGTGTAACTATTGTAAAGACTTGACATAGACAGTAACTGATCCTGAACTGAAATCTGTCAAAAATTCATTGGGTTCATTCATTTATTTTTTTTAATTTTTTTTTTTCAGGATGATGAGTATTTAGATTTTTTTCTTAACTTTCTCACTAGTTATTTTTTTTAAACTCATCTTTTTTTTAACTCAATATCTATTCCTGACAATTATTAACTCTGAAGAATCCACTGAAACAAAACGAACTCCACAATCCAATTTTTTTTTTGCTTTAAGAAAAGCCATTTAATAACCATACTTTAGAGCTACTAGATTTTTTATTTTTATACCATAGACCTTCAGATTTCATAAAAGCTCACTCCAGGATATAAAAGTATCTGTTCAGCAGATATCTTACTTCCCTACTCTGAAGTCGGAACTCTTGCCTGTTTTTAGCTTATACAAACGAAGACCCAAAAAAGATGGTTTGATGGCAGGTGAAGAGGGAGGCTGGAAATCAATTCCTCTTATTCCCACAGTGCATCTTTTGTTAACTTTATGGGAAAAGTAAAAAACATAGGGTCATACGGTTAGACTTTAAAAAAAAAAAAAGAAATGTTTAAGCCCCAGTGCATCTAATTAAAGTTCACTACAGGTGAAACCATAGATGAACACAAGAACTGACAGGTAGTGATGCACCAACCACCAAATCAGTACTTAGATGAAAATGTGCAAAATAATGAGCACATTTTTCAGTACCTCTAGTTGGGTGTTCAAAGCAAAGCTAAGTCAATGCACCTTACAATTAATCACTACAAGCCTGTCTCCAACGCTCTAGTTTCTCTCCTGAAGGACAGTGCTGCTGTTCATGAAGACTGGTAGCATGAAATGAGTGTTCTCAGACAAGTGACCCTGAAAGTTTGGATGTCAGTACACACACAATTTCTTGAAATGCTTTTTGAAAGCCTATGAAAATTACCTCTACATTTGTAGTGTCTACATACACCCATCCTGAGGCAGATCGCCTCCATGAAGTAACTTCCAGCCTGCCCTCAGCAAGGCTTAAATCTTCTGAGAGAAAAAGGTCCACTGAACTCTAACAAACTATTTTAGACATAGTCCAGCAGATTAGTTTCCCTCCCACATATTGTATTTTATTGCCAACATTTATTTGGCAAGTTCATTTTTTAGGTAGGTTTCTTTGAGATACGTTTTAGAAATTCTGTTCATATTGGGAATTTGAGGATAGATTAATAGATCTGCTTCTTATTTCTTCTATTTTTTTAGACAAAAAGAGAAAGTCTAATTCACAGAGTGCTAAGTATCAAAAAGTGAAATTCTGCTTTTGTTATAAAATTTTAAGAACAAGACCTTTATTTTCCCAAGCTCTCTTGGACATTCTTTAGACATTCATACTGACTTCTTTAGTAAATGTAGAATCCTTGGCTTAAAAACACATGTAATAGCCTGAAGGACAGAGTTTCAAGGAATAAACTTTTAAAGTTTCATTGTAGGTATAACGCAATCACAGACATTACAGACATTAGACATGCACATGATAGCTTTAATGCATATGGCGAAAGTGGCAAAAATAGTAGCTGTTATATGGAAAACATTACAGATCCCAAACCAAAACTCATTTCCAGAGTTGGAATTTCGGCTTATGCTACTTGGCCTGCTTTCATATTTTCAACAGTTATCTTTGTTTATTTTGATGTAGTCACCAGTTTTCCATGCTAGCAATCAAAATTTCTTGAGACAGGGGCAGGTCCATGAAGTAACATTAGCAAAACATAAGCTTATCAAATATTTTAGACCTGAAAAGCCAGACAGAGATGCCTGATAGCATTTGGCTATCATTTAATTCTAAAATTAACTCTGCTTTTCTGCATACTTTGTATAATTTGGCTTACTCAATTCCACTTTTGGGCAAGGACTTTAAAAAATTGAATGCAGCAACACTCTGTGTTGAAATAATTAGGATCTGGGTTTGGATCTATATTATGGTCTTTCAACAACCAGCAAAACCACAGTTTTCTCTGTACCTTGTCTCTACAGAATCAGAACTTTGAAATGCCAAATACTTGGTATTATTGGTATATCCACAATCAAGGCCTAAGAAAAAACCTAGAGGATACATTGTCACAACTGTGTGAAAGACCACTTGGGGTCAAAGATTATTGCCAAAGATACGTTGTCTGTTTCTAAGTCAAATTCCCTGTGCTCAGACAGACATAAAAAAAGGACCTACTGAAGCGATGACTTCAATACAGCACATAGCTGAGAACTTGGAGAAATTGAATACCACTGTAACACACAGAAGCAGCAACGCAGAGGTTAAGCTGTAGCTATAGTTGCAAGCTTCATTGTACCTCAAGGTGAGCACATTTTTCCATGGTCAAACATATCAAGAGCTGCTCACTGAGAAAATAAATGAGGTAACACCTTGGTCTGAATTATAAACATGGCTAATGACAATCCTGCAAAGGTCTCTCTCAGAGTTGTAATTAGCTCCGAACTCAGCCGGAACCTTGTGGCATCTCTCAGACAATGTTAAGAGATGCAGCCTCTAAACAGGCTTCAGGCAAATGAAAAACAATCACAGTCTTATATATCAATGGGTTCACAAATGAATTCCAAATTTCAGGAGCTCGCAGCATAGTAATTGAAGTCACAGCTATTTTAAAGATTCTGTTATTTAACGTTGTATTTTTACAGAAGGAAAACATCTAATGCATTTATGGTTTGCATTTTTTTAAATCATAATAATAGTATATTTTACCTTTGTTGACTACCTTTGAAAAAAATAAGCTAAACTATATCACTTTTAAGAACACGACTTTTACCACACAGATTAAAGCAGTCTGAATGTTACCTTGTTCTCTTCATAATCTGCTTTATAGCTCCCCAAGTGATTTCATTACTACACACCACTGCACTATACCTGCATGTCATTAGGTGTAGTTTAGCTTTCCAGTCTCTAGAGGTCTCTGCATATCACGTTTTAGCTCGGTGACATCTGCAGGAATTGCATTTTGAAGGTGAGACTCAAGAACTGCATGAGAAAGGTCTGCTCGCAATTCAATTCCCACTAAAGTGATTGTTCCAGCAAAGATGTTGTCAGAAGAATCTAAAAGGTGTTGCATTGTATAACAAGATTTTATCAGGTTTTATTTATGTGCAATCACTTCTTCTCATTGTGATAGATGCTGTAAGTGTATACAACTCTGCCAATAATCCTTGCTCAAAGGTTTCCAAGGCAAAGAGGTTGATATCTGTACTGACCCTCTGAACAGAGCATTGGCTAGTTTGTGGGGAGGAAAGTGGGTGGGATATACTTATTTTTAATAATTGAATCATAGTAACTGTGATGTGTCCTGAATTATGATTTGAGATTAGAGAAGAAAGCAACCCTTTGGATTGCTTTCAGGGAATTCCCAAAACAGAAGACAGCAATGAGGAAGGAGACTCAAGTGCATTTTAGGAGGCAGGAGTGAATCTGGGAGCACTGGTAGAGTAGAAAAACCCAGCAAACTGCTTTAAAAAAAATGGAAGACAAATGCAGAGGCAGGATCCAGAAATTTGATATAAACTATTTCAGGAAGGCATTATGATCCATTAAGAGCAAAGAGATCATCCATCACCTTTTTTTTTTAAAAAAAAACAGATATACTTAATCTAGAACATATGGCATAAGGGATGATGTTGCCATGAAGAACATCAGGGAGAGCTTGAGTATGAAGGCAATAATACCTAGTTGCTTGAAGAGATCAGGACAACTGATATGTTTAAAGATATCTTGTCCATCTCTGCACTGTTGGAACATTAGACCATAGTTTCTTTGTGCAAGGATTGCCTGTTACTATATGGCTGTAGAGTGATTAATAGCATAAGCCTTTGGGATGTTACACAGTAGAAATAATTCTTACACTTCCTATTGTAGGAATGCTTCAATTATCACAAAAGAGTGCAGTCTTCATTAGTGACTTGTTAATGTAGGGATTTTTGGCTGTCTGCATGTTTTTCCTTACATTCAGAAATGCTTTGTAAATTATACTACATAAACTGAAGTAAATTTGAATATGTGGTACACAGGTCATCAGCAGTATTTGGATTATGAGCTTTATTATTTGGCTGAGGAAGTAATTCAAGAGGTCCAAGGTTATCAATCTTATGTTCTGTCCAACTTCAGGAGAGAAAGATATTTCCTGGAGGGATTCTCTGAATAGTTAGCTATTTTTGTTCCCTTAGCCATACCCATGTAAATCACATATATTCCTCTCCTCGGTAAATGTGCAATACCAGTTCTGAAAAATAAGAAGCCAATAAAGCCATCAGTAATGACCGTGGATTTCTTCCCTAGTTGGAGAAAGTAAAATATTTTCATGGCTCTCCCAGTACAGAAGAAAAATAAGATCCAACCATTAAAGACCAGTAAGGAAAAAACTAACCTACTAAAGGACTTGGGGAAGATATAGCCTAGGAAACAAAAGTTAAGGCTCTTGTGGTATAGTCTGAACTGAAGAGCTGGAGAGCAAATGTTAGACTTAATATGTACAAAGTTAATGAATTAACATATTTGTGCAATGAAAAAGCAAAAAAAAACCCTAACCCAGCACACTAGCCAGAAAACAAGTATCTGTTGCAGAGAAGGGGTATGGAACAAGGGGCAAGAATCACTTTAGTCAGTCTGTTCATTTGGATGAACTGGCAATACAAGAGCTGACATGCTTTGGTGGGTAACGGAACAAGTTTAAAAAAGAAAAGGTGAAAAATGCAATATGCATGAAAAGTCTAACTTCTAAAAGAAATATTGAAGGGTCAAGGGAACCAAGTAATGTTACAATTAATTACTCAGCACTCAAATAAATTATAGCATTTATAATAAAAGTCCATTCTTTTGAGAATCCGACAAAGAATCTGTTGATAGCTATCCTTCAGAGGTCAGGAGATAAAATAGACCGAGAGCAGTAACTCCCAGGATATACAGGATAAAATTTTGGAATAGAGAGGCAAGGGCCAAAAGATAGCACTACAACCTCCAAAACCCAACATACACAAAAGTAATCAGTGCTTGATAAAATGTGCCCAAGAAAGATCATCTGTGAGTCTGTAAGAAGCACTGTAGTCCATATACCTCAGTCAAATACTAGCACTCATATGACTGTAAGAAAATTATATTTAAAGGAAAAAAAAAAGTAATAGTAAGGGCCTTTGGGTTATGAAGTTGATTATATGACTATTTATACATATCAATAAGTAGCAATCAGGCATACTGTCAGTTCAGTCATCTTTTGTTCCACAAACCTTCATATAAATAAAGAAATGCACATTTTAGCTACTCACCAAGAATTTGTGTCACAATACTATTCAGGGGTTAGTAAATTACTTAGAATATGTTTAGTTTTAAAGAGGCTTAATGCATTGTAAGTAGTGCAAGGCTCTTCTGAAGATAACTAAAATCATCTTTACCTAAAATGATTCTTTATTTGGCTCATTGAGCTTGTGCTTTCTCATTTTACCCGGTATTTTCTTAGTAGCATCAGTTACATTCAGCGTTGTAAAGTGCTGTCCCCTATCGCCAGCAAAGAGGTTGTTCTTTGAAAATATTAAATAATTTTTAGTTCTCACAATTTACCATGGCATTAAGTTGCTTGATATTCTCAGTTTTTGACCAGAGCCTAATTTAGAGATGAGGAAAATCCTATTTTGTGTAGCGGGAAGTACATTGCAAAATTTGTCTCAACAGTAACAAAGAACATTTGAGTTTGTTTGTACACCATGCTTAGTATTTAATAACATTATCTGATGAGTTGCTTTTCAAGTTTCCTCTCACACAGGTGGCAAATAATTGTCCTAAGTGATAAAACAAAATACATTAAAAATTTCTCTTTGTAGTACTGATCTACTGTAGAACAGACACAATCTCAAACTTCATCATCTAAATATCCTCTAAATTCTTCACCTCTGATGGTGGAAAAACATATTTCATTAGTGGAGAAATACATTTCATCAATGTATTTCTCCTCACACTCAAATAGATTTAATTTACAATAGAAAAAGAATCCCCTGCTCATGAGTTTTTTTACTGCTCAAGTCATAAATCCCACAAGATTTTTTTTTTTCTTTTAGGTAATACATAATAAGGAAACCGTTGAAGCATTTCCCAGAGTTATAAAGTTGTCGGTACTTTAGGATAGCTGTTTCCATCTGGAAAAACCATGGCCCCAGCAGTAGTAACCTCCTACCATTGGAGGGAGCCAACAGCACTTGTTCAGAAATTCT
Organism: Nyctibius grandis; assembly: GCF_013368605.1. Classification (NCBI taxonomy): domain Eukaryota; kingdom Metazoa; phylum Chordata; class Aves; order Nyctibiiformes; family Nyctibiidae; genus Nyctibius; species Nyctibius grandis. The sequence continues at coordinate 75,116,683 of NC_090663.1, read as the reverse complement.
CTTTCTTAAGTCTCTCGTTTGAAGCCAACTTTTTCAGCACTTCAGTAGTCGAATTGTGTACTGAAATGCTGCAGCACTCTCCACTTTTCATAATAAAGAGGAATTCTAAAAAATAATGGCCTATTCCTTATGATACCCTCTAGCTACCCTTATTTTGACATATCAAAGAACATGCTTTAAGCGTAGAGCAAGCTATATTTGGTGCTTATTTTGAGGTTTGTATAATAAGCAATAAGTTTTACTTTATAAAGCTGTCACATATGCTTTTTATTTTTTTAAACTAAGACACAAAAAGTATTTGTTAAATACTAATAAAATGTTTTTAAAGGTTTTAAAATAAAACCACATTCTGCCTCACCATCTTATTTAACTCTACATTTAAAAGAGAGTAGAAGTAGGAAGAAAGTAATATAGAAACGTGTTGCATTATATTTGGATTTTTTAAGTGTTGTTTTACTTGAGCACCAAGATGGTGTATGAACCAAGATTTTACCTTTTGTGTGGTTATCCAGAAACAGAGAACAAGATACAACAGTATTGGCTGTACCTTCAAATTAAATACTAGGTTCTGAACTGTCGGAAGATCCGTTGAGGACCTGCAATGCCCATATCCAACATTTAGAAATGTTTTCTTATTTTTTGTCTTAGAGTGTAATTTCACTTACAGCTAACCACCACATAGGTAAATGAGGCCAGGAAAACCAGAAAATATGTTAACATAAGAACCCACCAAGGCTTTACTCTAAATAAAATGCAATTGTTGAGTTAAACACTAGTCAGAACCAGAAGGGAAAAATAAATTAATCCATTTTGTATTCCATCTTGTAAATATTTATCCTCTATAACTCAAAATAAGTGTGTATGACTTTCACAGCCTTTTTTATTTTTAAAGTGTTCTCCGTTCACAGATTGATAGATTATAGCCTGGCCTGTGCTTGCACATAGAGAAATAAGGAAGACTAAAGCCTCTGTAAGGTTTCTGGGCATATTGAAAAGGCACAAAAGTGTGGGAAATTGGCATGAGGTATTTACTCTCCCTTACTCCTGTCCTGAGGTAACTTTGGATGATATGGCTATGACGATAGCCATGCTATTGCTGAGTCATAATTCCAGCACAATATGAACTACCTTAATATGTAGCTTATTTCCCATGTCACCAAGTTATCATTATAGCAACACTACAAAGTCTCAAATGACTCAGACTAGGATTACCTCAGCCAAAATCCCTCTGTTGTGGAAGAAGCCCTTTTTCTCTGTGATAAAGAGATCCATTGAAGTTCTGGGTTGGCTGCATCAGCTTCCCTGAAAATCAGACCAAGCGAGACATTACGCTTATTTCATTACTTTTGTACTTTGTGTTTGGAAAATCGGGGTATTCTAGTTAGTTAAAGGAGTAACAGCTGACACTTCTGGTTGCAATTGTTGGTGATCCCCGAACTATCAAGGTAGTCTATAGTAGAGAGATTCGCTGCAATCAGATGACAACTATTCTTTTGTAACATTCCAGGCTTAAGGGTATAAAATGGACATCTTGTTTTCTTCTATATTTTAAGACAACAGTATATTCTAAGAAGCTAAACTATTAGTCACTGTGCCTAACTTGCTAGCAAAGTTATCATGTGTCTTCTCACAGAAGACATCTGTGAGGACAGACTGTTGCTGTTCTTGATGTGCTTTAAGATATACGATATGCAAACTACAGACACATGCAAGACTGTTTATAATACCATCTCTGCCTTTCATCAGGTCTCACTCTTTCAAAATGTTCTGGTTTAAAGGTGTAGCCTAAATAAGAAGATTTAGCAAAGGAAGTTTAGGACTGAAAATTTTCAGTTGTCATATTCTCAGCATTCAACCCATCTGACTCATTTTAAAAAAGTCTTAGCATCATAGGATAATTCAAATTGGAAGGAACCTCAGGAGGTGTCTACTCCAACCTCCTGCTCACAGCAGGGTCACCATTGAGGTCAGACCAGGTTCCTCATGGCTTTATCTTGTAAACCCCAAATGACAGAGACTGCACAAGCTGTCTGGGCAGCCTGCTACACTGCTTGGCTGTACGCAAGGTGAGAAAGCTTTTCCTTCTATCCCGTCCGAATGCCTGTTTTTTCAGTTCTTGTCTGCATGCACTATGTGGGTATGTATCTATGCCTGTACCTGTACAGCTATATACTCACTGAAAATGCATGATGGCAATGTCAAAATGTGACAGTTCTTAATAAAAATATCAGATTGCCACAGATTGTTACCTTCCTAACATCTGCACTGGTGGGAACTGAGCTGGGGTTTTTTGTTTGTTTGCTTAATCCTTCTGTAAAAATTAAGAGATTTTGAAGGGTTATGGAAGGGTTGAAGGGTTATTGATTCTGTAGTTTTGCAGTGAAATAGAAGTTGTCACTGGATTGTAAAAGTAGTCTTATGTAGCCTAGTATCATTAATGTTGACCTAATAAGCCCTTCACTTCCTCTAAGAGGCACTTGCTTCTCTCTGCTTCAAACTTGACTACAATACTGCAAATTTGTGTGTATCCAGCATAGTGCTATGATTTCTTTTTCCTCCAAGATCACATATATGTGGCATCGTTTATCAACTGAAAAATGAAGAAGCATTTGAAGGATTATGAAATCTCAGGTTTCATAAGATGTTGCAGTGAGTTTGTTTCATTTTTCATATACATATCAGTATATTACATATACATATCAGTAAAACGCATATCATGTGTTTTAAGCTTTTCAAATTAAGTAACACATGCACAATTCACTTAAAAAAACACAAAGTGTATATACCCACAATTATGCTAAAAAAAGATACTATTGTATTGGTATTGCACACTATCACTTATGGTTTTCCAGGAAGTTTCCTGGAGCCTGCATTTCTCAGAGCTACCACACATGGACTGCCCTTTGACCATGGTTCCTAGAAGCCTGTCTCACAAGTCAACAAGCCCTTAGCTCTGCATCCATCCACCTAGAAACATGGGGAAGCCTGTCTCTAGCTGCACTTTGGCTTCCAAAGACCCTTACAGCAAAACTGGGAAATATCCTTTGGTTAAAAGTAGGGTTACAAAGGGCCCCAAGAGAAGGATTTTGGAACTTCAGTGTGGCATGCCTGGTCTGCTACAGAGCTGCTGACCTCTGAGTCCCACTAGAGAGGTTTCTATAGAGCTCTTGCAGTTTGTTTGCACCAGGGACAGGTTTTCCAGATGTATAGCCAAGCTCCGAAGTCCATCTCTTATGTAAAGTGGCCATAGGCTAATCCAGAGTCCTACTCTGTGTAACACAAGCCATTTTGCAGAATTCTGTAGAGTTGGGGTAGCTGAAAAGGAATTTTAGGTGGAATTAAACTAACCCTATGATATTTCAAATTAAATTGGAGAAGTAGCAATTCCTGAGTTCTTTTTTTAGCAAAATTATAATATTTGATTGCTTTTTTCCTCCTGTTTAATATAGTAAAATAATAAAATAATTACTGTGATGCAAACTTTAAATTGTGGATTGTTTTTTTGTTTCCTCAGTGGTTTTAAACATTCAAAATAATTTCAGAGTGGCCAGAAGCCAGAGTGACTCTAAATAGGGACATGCATCATGTTACACACTGCCCAACACTGCCCATTCAAGCAGCTAAGAGCAGAAATAGTGTTTGTATGATCAACCATACCTTGTCAGTTGAATATTAAATATAAACAGATATATATAAATGCTGTAAAGAGAATCATACAATTAGACTACAGTACAAAAGTGAGACCTTTGTCAAAACTAAAGCACACAAACTTTTTTAAATAGCAAGTCGGTCTCTCAAAATAGGATAACGTAGAAAACATCAGATAATCCATTTATTTTGAACAATTTTCCATTGTCCTAAAATGCTACTCAAACATTTTAAAATTTTAGCATTGCTTTATGTTAATAAGTGATAGTTATTGTAATAAGGAACAGATGCTATCTGTTCATAGTAATATCTGTAGTGCTGGATGTTTTGAGTTTTCAGAATAAAAAAAAACTAATGCTTTACTAAGAGTGATAAGAACGAACAGCATTTGCTGTCATTGACTTCAAATGTGAGGGAGACACTTTTGAAGATAAAGTAACCAGATCCTCTGGAGGCAACCATTTGTTCATCTTGGAAGAAGTGAAGAGGTTGCAAGCTTTTGTCAGGAAAAATATAAAAGACCAAATGGTTAATTTCCACTGTTGCTGGTCAGGAGTGCTTTAATGCTTGCCAGAGGCAAGTCTGTTAGCAACACTGGCACTTTGCACTGTGAACTTTCCTTCGCACCACTTTCATTGTAGTTGTCAAAACACTGCACACAGTTTACCGGAGCTGCAATCTGCCTTTGAGATAAATTTTATCCACCGATTTCCTCTCCCTGAGACTGAGACCAATATGGGAAAAGCTTATGCTTATTTGCTTATATTATTCCTGATTCCTTTCAGATCTCACACATCTCAAGAGCTTTCTGTAATTCTTAACTATGATTATCAGGTTGATCAGTTCCGTATGTCTTTTATAAGAGTGCTAATCTGTAAAGATGGTACAAAAAGCTACTATCACCAGTCTCTAACCAGATCTGAATTTTAACTTGGATAGACAGTATACAAAGTATTACTAATTTTCAACACAACCCTTCAGGATGGTCTGACACTTGACTATGAACCATTATATTTCTATCCATTTTGAATTAAATTTCCTTTGCCAAATAGGAGGAAATGTTGCTGTAGAGCCTCCAGGAGAAGTGACTTTGCCTGCAGAACAAGCTTTTTTTTTTTTTTCTAATAATTTATGTCTGCAAATGTTATAGCCTCATTGACATAACAGTATCCTGCCACAAAATGTTACAAAACTTTATATATACTTGATTGTCAGATACTGATCATAACTGGGAGAAAAGAATTTTGTTATTCCATGGTGGTATTTACAGTATGGAACTGTAAACACCACGGGTGAGTCTGCGCCCCACACACCTGCAGTAGAAAGAATCATGCAAAGCAGAAAAAGTAACTGGGTTTGAGCTCTCTTGTTCCAAATATTTCATATTCCCATTGTTTGGGGTTTTTTTTGTTTTGACGTTTGTTTTTTTCTGGTCAATGAACTATCAGCCTATGAAATAACATGCTCCGCAGAGAAAAGATAAGTTGTGCGATACAGCAAAAGCAATTTAGCTATCTTTTACTACGTTGGAATCACATATTTAGGCAACCCAACTTTTCTGTTCTGCTGTTTTGTTCATATGGCACTTGAAAAGCTCCTACAGGACACTCCATAAGAATTTTCCAAAACGATGAGAATCTTCAGGATAAAGACCAAGACCTTTTCCTGGTTTCTTCAGCAGAACCCACTTTCTGAATGAAGTTCGGTGCAGTACTACATACCAATCTTTGAACATAAAAGGATTGCCAACCACAGCTGTAAAGAAAAAGGGCAAAACATTGCTCCCATGTGATCAGTGACTACTCTCAATGACTAATATGAATGACCCAGTATCTCCATGTAGCATCGTGATCACTTGAACTACACCTATTGTTATTCTTATTTTTTTTGACTCTACATAAACTTTTAATCAAGATAGGGAAGATTTTTTTTCAATCAGGTAGATTAACAGACATAACTAAGAAAGACTAAAAAAGCTGTAGACCAATTGTTTGGAAAACAAACAAAAAACCTACCTAATCATGATGAGTAAGGTTGTGTATACACATTTGACCTTGTATAAATTTCCCAAGAAAACAATTGAGGTAAGCATTGATTCACAGTCTATATTCAGTTGGTTGCCCCCCTCCACCCCGAGTCTAACATTTTAGAGCTGTGTGTAGTGAAGAAAAAGCTTTGAAGTCTGAAGTACCTGGTTATCTAACAGTATGTGATATCTGAAGACATTTTAAAAATTTTAAATAAATCTTAATGTCTGCTATTTTTTTAAAAGCCAATACAACTACCAGTGAAGGCAATGTTAGCAAGCCAAAGACCAATTGCTATAATCTATTCCTTGAATATTACATGACAACACACTGTGGTTATATGAAAGCATACAAGCTTTAGGCAAATGGTTTCTTTAATAATTTAAAGATTTTTTCAAATTACTATATCCATGTGGTACCTCTGAGTATATAAAGTAAAAAAGATAATGAAAACATGCTTAACTTACAATGTTATTTCTCCAACCGAATCTCTCTTTTGAACAAACCCATTCAAAGAAAAAAAAGAAATTTAATCAAGGGTGGTTTTTTGTCAAATTATTACTTTCCCCCAAGACTTATTGAATTTTAATTATGTAATAATGTGCTTAATAACAAGAACTGGGTGTTAATGAAAATCTTGTCAGAAAAAAGGCTTTAAGGAGGATCTTTGAGTTCTTTTTAATACCAAATATAGATATAGTATTTAATGCAGTTGTACTTTGTAGCCCTTAGCAAAAGAATGTTACTCTACTGCTTCTCATTTTCTTTCCATAAAAGACTCTTGCATTTGAAAGATTGACACTGCTGTGCTTGTAAGAATTCTCTTATGCAGCTAAAGAAAAAAAGTAATTGCCATATTACACATAACCGAGAAATTCCAAGTGCGTTTCATTTGTTACTTCTCATGGTGTCTGATACCTTCTTCCCCCTTTCCCGCACATATGTCACAGTTATTTTCCATGGAGTGTAAGAATCTCTGTTCCTACATAAGCGTTAGCAGAAAAACCCTTAGAAAGACTCCATTTGAAGGTATTAAATGGCTTAGGTGTTTGGATTCTATGGTAATGGAGCAGGCTGAGAACCTGAGTAGAATAGGGGAAAATACTTAATGCATCTTACGTACCAGGGCAGGGGGAGACGCAGGGGGGGAGGCTGACAATTTACGCCAGTTGCAGTAGTAAAAGCTATACAGGAAGAATCTTTCCACACCACAATATTGCTGGAAAATCAAGCAGCTGGTTCAAGTCAGGGTTTGGTGGAACACAAAGGGACACAGAATCAGTGTCACTTTCCATCATGCTCTGAAACTGGACATAAGGAGAGATGAGCTGGAGGGTGTGACATTGGATGATCGAGAGTAAACTCCACAGCTTATGCAGATGGCCTCTCACAGCTGGCTAGACAGGCTCGAATGAATGATGATACTCTTTGCTACCTTACAAGTTTAGTGTACTCAACTTGGATTTACAAAAACTGCCATGCAGACAGAGCACTTGCAACTGAGCAAAGAGACAATACAAAAGTATTGAAAAGCAATAGTGGTGGACTTGAGAACAAGTCAATTTTCACGTGTGTTTAGGAAACTTGATCAGTGTTGACAGTTCCATCAGGGATGAGATAAAAAGAAGATAAGCCTCAGGCGCAAGCACACACAAAAGAAAAGATGAAGTAATGGACAGATAAAAGCATTATGTTTAGTACTCAAGTCCAATTTTCTCAAACTAACCTGCCAACAGGATTTTTCTTCGGACTGAGACCTTAACAAATTTAGTAAAAGCCAAATATATATCAGCCCTTCCCCTCTGCCCCTTTCTGCTTTCCACATTCTCAATTCTGCAATGCCAAGTATGTTTTAAAAGGTAGAAAATCTCAAAAAAATCCCTAAAATAAAAACCCCCAAAAGGAAAAAAAAAAGATAATATTTTTTCTGTAATTCTGTGTTTTCTAATTCTTTCCTCTCACACTGTTAAAAACAAACAAAAAAAAACACCCAAAACAACCGAGACTTGTATCTACTGATTCCAGCAGCACAGTAGTCCAGAAAATTTACATACAGATTACTTCACATACATACACTTTCCTGTAAGTAACTGTGGATGGAAGATAACATAACTTCATGGCAAGAACTCTGTAGACTGAAGGCTTTCAGTAAAAACACTTATCCTCCCTGACAAAGAATTCTCTAATGGGAAGAGTAACTCCAATGCCTACATTTCCACAGCATTTTTACACATTCCTTAAAGCTGGAAGGTTAAGAAATAATTTTAGTGAAAATTATCAGAGACTTCAATGTACCTATAAGGTAGACGCATTTATATGAATGAAAGCATAGGTTCTGACTTTTCCTCTGTCTCTAATTCTTTTCAGTTTTCCCTTCCTCAAATGTCCCCTTCATTCCATCCTGATTTCCAGCCTCAAGTCTCTTATGTCTTTTGCTGGATCCCCAGCCTGGCCTCAATGACAGTTTTAATAATCGATAAATGAACTATTCTTCTAACTCACTTTAAATGAATTAGACAAGAGAAATCATTTGCGTGAAGAAGAAAAAGGGGCTTCAAAATTTGTAATTCTGAAGTACGGGTAGAACAGATTTTACTTGTGAGAAAATATGTTTTTCAGCATTCTAGGTTTTTATATTATTTGAGATAATAAATCAGTGTGAACATTGACTGTTTACTTGTCAACAACAATCTTTATATAAGCTGTACGTCTCTCACCTGTGAGAATATGACAGACATCTTTCAAAAGCCAGGTGTTTTGGAAAATCTACCCTTCAATGTGATTGAGCAGTGATTACAGACCACCCCACCTGGCACTAATAAGGCAACTAACACCCAGGCTCCTTTCCTGTAAATGTGTATTTAACCCTGTCACAATGAGCCTTTGTCAAGGAGTTTGGTATTCAAGATCAATAATATTTTAATATTGTGTTCACATTATTATTTAATTGGCTGGAAACTGTGGTATGTTTATACTAAGCACTTTTACCTACATACAAAAGGAAGCCAGGTAGGTAGCTGTAATGCCTGAAGAGGTGTTTCTGTCAACCACAATTGCACTGAAATTATTATATATTCTTCTCTTTCCCAATCTCAATGATTCCAAGGGGCTGCATATATAAAAGTTCTGTATACTTCAAGTAGTATATGCCGTGTTTCAGACATTTAAACTCTTGGATTATTTTGAAAACAGGAAATGTAGACATTTAAAACATAGATATAAGAAAAAATAGAATATAAATGCTTTTTTATAGAAAAATCTATAGACTTCTTGTGCTGAATAGTTCCATTATATCAGTGCAAGATTTCTATAGCTTTTTCTCTGGTTGTCCTCATTCCTTGATGAAAAATCCCTGCCACTAGATACTTAAATGCCATACAGTATCTGATTTGAAATGTTATCAGTAGGCACAGTGCAGCCAATGCTGAATTATTGCATCTTTACTATCAAGATACCAGATGATACTATCATTCACTGTGCACTCAAATTATTCAGGCCTGTTGAATGTCGTATTTCCCATTTGCAATATGGCCCTTGTGATTGCACTACCATTTCAGTATCTATTTTCTCTCTATATACGTATTCTGGTACATTACATTAAAAATCACAATTGCTGTGCATCAGTCCCCTATGTCCTTCTCTGACTTCCTGAAACATCCTACCAAAATAAATCAGAATTTTCCACGGAATAAATAATTCCTGTATGCCTTCTGCAGATTTGGTATCAAACTGGAGAGATGAAGGGAATCAGATTCCTCTTTTGTCCCAATAACTAAATGCACGCTACTGTGCAAGCAGTGTCTGATATAAGGACAAAAATCTCAAAAATACTCAAGCAAAATTGAATTTACAGTGTTTGTAAACTTTCTGTTTTTAAAGAAGCATCAGTACTCTACATTCTTCAACTCTGTAGCTTCTGTAATAATAAAAGCTACATGCACCAACATAAGGCTAATTTGTGGTATACTTAATACTTATTAGAGCTTTTATCAAGGAATTTTCTGTAGTTTCCACAGTTACACTGAAAATATTATTGTATAATCCCTAAGAAAATTTTTAGATATGTTTATAAAGATTTGATAACTATAAGATATAGAATTTTGTGGTGGTACTTAAGGCTTTCCAGAACAGCAAAATCAAAAATGTTTAAACTTCAAAAAAAAACAGGAATTATAAAGTGAAAATGTATCAAACCAAGTAGCTGAGAATCAAGCTTATATCAAACTAATCTCTCCACAGCTCATGTCCTACACAAGGTTTAGTGTGGCCGTTCTGTCCCACTAGTTGGTTTGCTCTACGTCTCAGTTACCGCTAGTCCACTGTACACAGCTTCAGTCTGACTTTATACCTCTTCAATTGCACTCTTCATAAAAAGCATCTTTCCACAAGTTTACTTCATTACCATATTCAATACTGTGCCCACTGTAGTTATGGCATACTATGACATATGGCCATAACTACATAACTGCTGAGAGAAGGCCCAGTCAGAGCATTTGTCTCAAAACAAAACAAAAAAATTAAACAGTGTTAGTCCTAAAAATGCTCTGTTGTAGAGGTTTGGTTGAGTGAGAAGGGGCACGATCTTGTGCCACTGAGCAGTCTGAGCAACCCAGGCTTTGAGCAAGGGTTAAGCCCAGAGCTAGCGACCTTGGACTCCCCTTGCACGGTGCAAAACAAAGAACCCCGTGGTGCCTGCTTAGGCCGGAAGCAGATCTGCGTCGGGGGGTGGGGGGGGGTGGTCACGGCTCTGAATATGTAAACGTATGGACCAATCACAAGTGCAATCGGGGCGTGTGATTAACATATGCATAGTCTATATAACCACTGCTTTCTTTGTTAATAAACGAGAAGCTTCCATACTCACATTGAGATTGTGAAGTTTACTCCGGACCGTTCCCCAGCACCCGTGAGCGCGCCTCCCCCGGTTTTCCCCGTACTACACTCTGTGTCTCTGTATAATTATGTATCCAATAGGTGAAATGAATGAATGTATAGATCTCAAAATATTCCTAGAGAATAAGGATTTACTTGGAACTGAGTGGTAGCAGTTTTAACAAATAATGATGAAAACACAAAGAATGACTGGTGAAAAGACAAATCAATTTCCACAGCATAGCCTGTACACCTGTAATGTCTCACATTTTTACTGATTTTAGAACTACTGCCAGTTCATTACTCAGTAAAAGAAGCAGAAAGCCATCATGACACACCCTATACTGATAAACTTCATTCCAAACTCAACCACAATACCCAACTCTCACATTACATGCCAACATCCACGGACATAAATGATGTCATTACATAACATCATTCTACATGTATCTAATACAAAATTACCATACACTACTTCTAAAAACTGAAGGGCTAGTAAGGTGCTACCACCTATATAGAGCAAAAGATTTGTTGTATCCTTGTGAAATCCAGCCCCTTAGAGCACAATAATTGTGTACTAGAGATGTTGCATTCTACCAGGATAAATAACATCAGATGTAATATAAAATACATGAGCCCATGGGACCAGATGGGATGCATCTGAATGTGTTAAGTGAGCTGGTCAATGTTATTGTCACGCTTTTCTCTATCATTTTTGAAAGGTCATGGTGATGGGGAGTCCTGAGGATGGGGGAAGGGCAAGAAAGAGGATTCAGGGATCTACAGGGGAATCAGCCTCGCCTTAGTCCCCTGGATATTTACAGGGAAAATCTGAAAGTCATTTCCAAGCACATGCAGGAAAAACGGTGGTTCAGAACAGCCAACATGGATTTACCAAGGTTAAATGTTGCCTGACCCTTTTGATGAGACAAGTGGTTTTGTGGATAAGGGGCATGCAACATGCATATTGTTTACAATGACAATAGTGAGGCTTTTGCCACTGTCTTCCATACTATCTTCATAGCCGAATTGGTGAATTGCAGATGATTTGGATGTTAAAGTTGTCATGAAGGCAATAAATAAATGAATAAATATTTTTAAAAGCAAGCAGAATAAAAGAAAAAAAAAAACAAAACAGTAACTAGCTGTTTGGAGAATATGTTTGGAGAAAATAATTTCTTGACATTTAGTTGCATTGGTCTCAGGTTTGGTCAATATGCTTCAATACAATGAAATCTTATCTGCTTCCCCAGGAACAACTACAACTGTCTTGTAATTCTTTTATCACACAGCCTCTGTCCTCCCCTTGTCTAAAATTTTATTAATATAGAAAAAATAATTTACAAAATGTACTTTTACAAAGTGTTGTTATTTGTATTTTAATGTGTTATTAAGCTGTACTGCTGCATTTTCTGAACACTTCTTAACACAACACAACCATTACACAAAAGACATTTCACTCAAGAAATACTTGAGCCTGATTCATAGTATTCCTAGATGGTTGTCTACTGAAATGTTAAAATCTTCAGCTGAAATATATACCTCAATTAACAAATTATGTAAAATAGCACTAGCCAAATACTTCAGACTAGCCTCTTGATCAGTTAAGTATGTGATATTTTCAGAGAGAAGCATCTGAAAATTCAACTATTGAAATATTCTAGTTGCTTTTTAAATAACTCAGAGTCAAAAGCTGAAATAAAGAAATCAATCTATAAGAATGAAAACCAAGCCTTAAAAAATGGAGCTAAATCAGCAAAGTACACTGAGAAGATAAACCTTATACCTGGTTAGTTAACAAGACACTCAATCTCATCAACAAGTTACAAACAGCAAGCCATTTTGAAAAGCAGTACTAGTAAGTGATATATATTGCTCAATCAGCAAGCTATGCAATCAAATCATAAAGCTGTAAGAAACACAAACTGCTTAAGTATAAAGTTCTACCACAGAAAAGGAAAAAAGCTCCCTTAGCTAAAAGCATATTTACCTATGACATATTTCCTGTAAAATGGCATTTGAAATCTCTTCCTACAGTTTCAAGAAAAATAGTAAAAATAAGCTAGATTATTAAAACATATAAAAATATAAGAAAATTGGAGTGTGTACTACAACCTGATGTTACGGAGCATTATTTTCTGATGTTCTTTCTTAGGCTGTCCTGAATGAAACTGCTGGCTGGTCTTTCAAACTCAAGGTAAGTAAAAAGGGTGGATACTAGCTAAAGAGGCCTCTTTAAAGCCACTCAGCATTCTCAGGTCTCACTGATAGGCTGTAATCAAAGTGATTTGAAAAGACTGTGCCTTTCATTCTTGACCTTCAGAAAAGGAAACGTTTAAAAAAAAAAAGACAGCGCAACTCAGAGAATCTACCCTTTTACCAGGTTAACTTGCAGGAGAGCAGAATGCATGCTCATTAAATGCAAACACTGTAATTTGGCAAATAAAAAGTAGGTTCTAAAGTGGTCTTACATTTCATTTCTGCATGCTTGATCTGATTAGCCAGTCAATATTTGTATAGCTGTTAACCACCCAAAGTACATGCTTGCCCAGACCCACAAATAAGGAACATCAAGAGAAGAACAGTGGGTAATTGGAGCCATAATAATAAACAGAAAAAGAGGCTTGCTTGCTTTTATTGATCATGTCCTTATTGGGTAAGACTTTTCCCCACAGAGATTATTATTTCTCAAGGTAAAGAAATAAGTATTACTACTCCTCTCTAGTTGTTTTCTAGTTTCAAATTCATGAATAGTTCATCAGCTGTAAGTAGGGTTAATAACCTACTGTGATATTTTTACATTGAGTGTCAAAATTCTAAGCTTTTCCTGTGTGCTTACTAGAAGACACAAATTCCTATGAAATCTATTATATGATATATAACAAGACAGTTATTTGTTACTGCATACTTTTATGTCATTTCATGTTTGCTCAATATATAAACTTTGCATGCATTATTTACCAAGAACACTGCTGTTAAATCACTCTAAAACAAAGGCATTCAGATATTCATTAAGGCACAGGTAGGAACAAGCATGAATGTGAATGAAGTATTACTTCATGGTTTGGGTGATACGTTTGCCATGACTGACAAAAATTAGACACCTGATTTGATATCTACAAAACAGTTTTAATCCAGGCCTCCTGTGATCTGTAATCATGTCCTCTTCACACCGATACTCATTTTGTAACAACTGCAATTTATGATTCCACTACATAATATTCCAAAACATACCAGGAGCCTGGGCTGCAATCCCTTGATGTAATTTGCCTGCTACTTTCCTTGAGGAAAGATTACTCTGTCTCCTGATAAAGCTTTAAGAACTCTGCTATTGGTAGCAAGTAGTGGCGGCTGGAAATGCCTTCAGGCTACAGAAACCCCTTTTCTTACCAGCATTTCCAGAGATTAAAATTTGTCATACTCCTTTTTTTGTTCATGATCTTCATCAAAAATGTACCCCCATGTCAGAACAATCAATAGGGGGATCATAAAGCCAGTTACTGCTGTAGCAGCTGGAACTCAGACCTTCAGCAGTAAAAACAGCAGCCACATGGTGCAACAACAACATCAAAGACATGATTATGGCATCCTATAGTAAACAAAATAAAGCATATGCACAGTGACAGAAGATTTTAAATTAAATCTGGCATTTCCTAACTTTCTAGTTTTTCATTTCCCAATCTAATAAATCTTTTAACTTTTGGTGGTGACAGTGGCATGTCCTAGATACCTGGAGGAAGTCAGCTATCTATGCAAACTCAGACACATAACTTCCCTTTGCATTTGAAGCTAACTTTTAAGTTTGGTCCTGTTTGTGAGATCTAGACCTGTCTTTTATGGCATAATGGATCATATTTGATACTGGAACAATGGACAGGAGAGATTAGAAATCAAAACATGAGCTTTAGGACTGATCTTATGCAGCACCGTATAATCTTCTGGTGAGCAGGAAAAGACCAAATGAAAGAATCACACGATCTTAACATGTTAGCAGCATCCTCTAAATGTTTTCCAGTTTCAAACATCCTCTGGCAATCTGTATTTCACCATCAACTGTAAAAACTTTCTTAAAATGCCTATGCAAACCTGTTTTAGCAATGCTACTTTCCACAGTAACTGCAGCTCTGCTCAGTCAGATGAACTCTCTTTGCCCCTTCTATATTTTATGCAGAACCATATCAGTCAGAGCAAGGAATAAATCATCATTTTATCCAAAGGCTGATGTATCAGGTGAACATGAGCCAGCAATATGCCCTTGTGGCAGAAAAAAAGCTGTTTGTCTATCTCTGCCCAATTATGGTTCTCAGTGCTTCTTTTGAACAGCACCAAAGTTTCTTTAGATTTTGTGTTTATGTTTGTGTGCGCATAAAAAGGCAAGGGAGAAAGGATATAACCTGTGCAATGCTTACGCAGTTTAAAATCAGATCAAAGTACATTTGTTTGTACAAAGTATGTTTTGAAGTATGTTTTCAGAAGAATACTCAAAAGCTGGGACTATCATTTTCTAAATAATAATATTTTACTGGAAATACTGTTTTGTAGATCTACCTCCATAGTAAGAGGAACCATAGCATACCTTCTGACATAAGAAATTTTAGTTCTTTTGTGGTTAGGTTAGTCTCACTGTTCTGCCCCAGTTTATCAACTGGGAATACACTTCTGAAGCCGAATACCATTTGTTTATTAGCTGAACAGTGGTTTAATGATGGTAGAAACCTGCAAAAATGAGCTGGTTGCCATCAGCTATGTGGGGTCATAGCGTGTAAAAGTTTTTTGTGCCTTTGAATTCATGCACTAGCAAGAGCTTCCAACTTTGTTTTATCTTTAAAGCTCAAACCAAGCTCATCTGTCTAGCTCTGTCTGAAGGTAAATAGTGATTTCTTAGATAATTTTTCTAGCAGTATTTACCTACTTTCAATTATTATTACAATAAAATTTGAAATACAAATCAAATCAATTTTTTTTAAAAAAATTGTAGAGAAGTCATGTTTCCTTAAGCTTTCCTGGTGCTTCTTGCAAACCCTTTTTTTTTTCCCCTCAGTTATTAAGGATATTCAATCTGTAAGACTGACATATTTTTTCCTGTCAATCTTCCTCTTATCACTATAGTTGTTCTGTCAGGGGTAATGTTACTGCAAAAAAAAATTATACTTTCTGTTTAAAATAAACTGCATAAGTAGGTTTAAAAAGTAGTACAGCAATTTTAAATTTAAAATTATGATCATGAAAGTACAATGATGACAGCAAAAAAAAAAATCTTTTCTCTTCGTCAGCTCATGGTTTTGTCTAAAAGAATTAAAATGATGTTGCAAGAATGAATCAGTGCAATATGCAAACTAAACCTTTTGTGCTTCTTGTGTTTCTCGGTAAGAACATTACTCTTCAATTCTTTATACTGAAAATAGTATTTTGGTGTCAATAATAATTCGTTATCTTTGAAAATAGGTATCCATCCATTTTCAACATGCTTTTACTGCAAATTTTGTGGAAGCCTAGATCTGCAGTGAAAGAGAACAGTCATGATGTTCTGTAGATGATACGCTGTGTCCATCTATGAAATAGCTGAAGCAGCTGAAACAGCTACTTAAAAATCAGAGAAGAGACTCAGACTCTCCATTCTAACTACAGAATGGCATACCTTTATATCTATAATCTGTGAAGAAAAACATGATTCCAAGAAAAGAAAAAATGAGATTCTAATTTTTAAAAACAAAGATAATTTTATGAAGTTAATAAATCAACTCAGCTAATGTGGATCAGAATTATGAAATAATTTTCTGTTTTTTCTTTATTTTATAGTTTCAGTCAGATGTATTATTCCCTTAACATAAAATTAGAAGCTATTTATATAATTTCACAACATCAGCTTAGGTGTGTTGAAACATCTAATTCCTATTTCTGTCACCTCTCTCCCCTGCTCATGTATAGACACATACACAGACTCTTTATGTCTTCTTGGGTAACATTCTACAGGTTTCTGTAAAGTAGAGCAGAATTTGACACTTGTTACTTGCTGCCGATGTCCTATGGAATCTAACAGCAAGAATTCTCTGTCTCACTGTTTTCCCAGTTCCTACGCAGACAGTTTGCCAACAAGCATGAAAGCCAGAGAACTTGAGTGATATATCTGTCACTCATGGGATGTGTTGACAGCTGCCACAAACACGTTGAATAGCTAGACTCAACTGCCCATTCTTAAACCTTAAATTACTAAGCTGTTAAGGGCTATTGTATAGACTATGACTTAGAATTAAATTAGTTAATTAGTTGTCTTACTTCAAAAGAAGTAAAATATACAAACATGTTTTTTATTAAGTTGAACCAGAATCCTTTTACAAGGCAGAAATATAGATAGCCCTGTAAGATAGCAGAGAGTTCCCTAGTCAGTTAAAATGTTGCCTGAAGCCAAAAAAAAAAAATTGTAACTGTGTCGTGAATATTATTTTTCTGGCACTTCTCAGTTCCTGATCCTGCAATTCAAAATGCAAACAAGAAAAGCTGACATGAAAAATGGGGGCTTTTGAAAGCTGCACTTATCAGTTGTACCTTCTTAACAATCTGAAGTGATATTATCAATGCAGCATTCTCAGTGAAACTTTGCAAAGATCAAGAAAATAAAAAAGGGAATTAGTAGCCATCTGAAGAGATGTTTCAAAGATGATACAATTCTATTACTCAGAGCTTTTTTTAAAGCTGTGATAAATATCTCCTCACAATACCTTTGCCTTAAAAAAAAACCAAATCTATCACTGTCATAATTACAAATAGAAGAAAAATTTTAAAAAGAGCAATTGATCTGAACAGTTTTTATACTGTCATACTTTCAACTGAAAGAAAAAAATTACTGATATCAATTTCATTGTCAGCTTCTGAAAGAGTGAATAACTCAGAATGAAAGCATATTAAGATAAAAAGATGCAAAACAAGGAGAAATTACTGAAACTGTACCCAAAAGTTGAGACATTTCAATTATCATCTTCTATATTTTTACTTATTGTATGTAATCTTTCCAAATACTATAAGGAAATATAAGATTCAGTATTTAATATTTTGTTACAGTTCACACACTCCAGAAGTAAGGTGAATAGATTCATCATAGGCAAATGAACATTCAGTGTCTGGATGTTATAAAATCTAATTCAAAAAAATGTTTGGCACTTCTATTTAAAAGACCACGTATAACGAATATCTTGAGTAGAAAAATAATTTCTTGTGTTAGTTTTCCCACTTAATTATATTTATTTTATTTAGTCCCATGTGAGCCTCTAGAAAGGACGAATTGCTTGTGGTTACAGAAACAAAGGGTCTAGATACCACAGTTGGGAAACATTGAGAATGCATTAGAACAACAGTGTGGGAGGATCTTGCGAATGTGAGAGAGTATAAAGAAAAGAAAATGGGAGGAAAATAATTTATGAGGCTACCCTGCTAACCAAGGGTTTCTCTTCTCCCTGAAGGAACTGGAATGTCTTGTTGCAGTCCCCAAGAAAAGAACCGACGTGCTGAATCTCAGCTTTCTAAAACGAGGTCAGAAACAGTTTTCTGCATAGTGGAATGAGCATTCAGAATGAAATACCAACCCAGATCAGTACTGAATCCTGAAGATAAGTTGTGTTCTTAACTCTACATTCTTTTCACAGAATCACAGAATCAACCAGGTTGGAAGAGACCTCAGGGATCATCGAGTCCAACCGTTGCCCTGACACCACCCTGTCAACTAGACCATGGCACTAAGTGCCATGTCCAGTCTTTTCTTAAACACATCCAGAGATGGTGACTCCACCACCTCCCTGGGCAGCCCATTCCAATGTCTAATAACCCTTTCTGAAAAGAAATTCTTCCTAATGTCCAACCTGAACCTCCCCTGGCAAAGCTTGAGGCTGTGTCCTCTTGTCCTATCACTAGTTGCCCGGGAGAAGAGGCCAACTCCCACTTCACTACAACCTCCCTTCAGGTAGTTGTAGACTGCAATAAGGTCACCTCGGAGCCTCCTCTTCTCCAGGCTAAACAAACCCAGCTCCCTCAGCCGTTCCTCGTAGGTCAGACCCTCCAGACCCTTCACCAGCTTGGTCACCCTCCTCTGGACTCGCTCCAACACCTCAACATCTTCCTTGAAGTGCGGGGCCCAGAACTGAACACAGTACTCAAGATGCGGCCTCACCAGTGCCGAGTACAGAGGGACGATTGCTTCCCTAGACCGGCTGGCTACACTATTCCTAATAGAGGCCAGGATGCCATTGGCCTTCTTGGCCACCTGGGCACACTGCTGGCTCATGTTTAGCCGGCTGTCGATCAGCACCCCCAGGTCTCTTTCCACCGGGCCGCTTTCTAACCACTCTTCCCCCAGCCTGTAGAGCTGCATGGGGTTGTTGTGGCCGAAGTGTAAGACCCGGCACTTGTTCTTGTTGAACCTCATGCCGTTGGTCTCAGCCCATCTATCTAACCTGTCTAGATCCCTCTGTAGGGCCTTCCTACCCTCCAGCAGATCGACACTCCTACCCAGCTTCGTGTCATCTGCAAATTTGCTGAGGGTGCACTCAATCCCTATGTCTAGATCATCTATAAAGATATTGAACAGCACAGGCCCCAGAACTGAGCCCTGGGGAACACCGCTAGTGACCGGCCACCAGTTGGACTTTGCCCCATTCATCACCACTCTTTATGCCTACTTTTGTGTAGGTAGTATAGCGAATGACCAGATGTGAAGGTAAGAAGTAAAAAGTTTTCCTGTTCATGCGACAGTTCAATTTTCCTGAATCAATCATTCTGCACAGTAGGTATAAGGTGAAGAGATATAATGGAAGCAATAACGATGCTTTGCAGAGTGGAACATCTTCATTAGAGTAAAACTAGAGAGCTGGTGTCAGCACCTATCTGGCTGTCTTGCAGCTGAGCAAACCTTAGAAAAAGGGTCTCAAGATTTTTTAACGACAGAAGCAATCAGTGCTTTCCAAATAATGCACACATAGGATTTCCTGTTCTGTGCTATGTGTATCACTTTGCATGTTCTGAAGTGAATATGATAAGCTTCTGGAGCAGCAGCCAGCTCAATACTCAAAAGGCAAAACGCATTCTTTGTAGTCGCTATTTAGCATAACCAGAGAATGAGTACAAAGCAATATAAGTGTATTTAGAAATACAGGCTTAGCAGGAGCTTTCTGTCTCTTAATAAACAGTACCTTATTATCTCAGGTAATGCACCGTGTAAACCTTTTCAAAAACACATCAACTTTATGTTAAAACTAATAAGTGGATTTTTTCCCCTAACTGCTCTACTGAAAGACTGCATTGTACCTGGTTGTATTGATGGTTAGGAATACCATTACAGTATCTTCTAATTGTGAGCCTAAATATGTTCAAAAAATATCTACACATATTTCTGACAACATCGTGCTTCCCAGGTATAAGTTTTATGGTATATTTACAGTGAGCCAGTCTCTCTTCTTAGTTATCATTTTGCTGAACTGTGCAACTGGAGATGGAGCTGGTAATAGTCATGAATATATGTTTCAGAAATAAAGTCAGTGCTAAGAAGAATTCTTTTTCTACTTCTGCATTTTTCAAAATAAACTCCACTAATAACTGAAACCATTTCTATCACAAAAAAACACACACAGAGAAAAAAACAACCTTCTTGAAAGGCTGGAGCTTCTTAGATTGTATAGTAAGTTGACAAAGTATTAAAAATGAGAATGAATCCAGAGATAAGTACTTTTTTTTTCCAGTTTTCATTAATATCAATTTTCTCTCTGCTCACAACTAAAAAAAAATCCCCAAGATTGGAACATATCTATAAAACAGGTTGTTTTTCATGCTGGAGCTAAAACTCTTATATGTAAGCGTCAATCTTTTCCTACTGAAATGAATCTGAGCCTGAATCTCAATGAGCTACTCCAGGGCAAAAAGTCCTGCAAAATATATTCCAAGAAACTACAGCATCTCACCTACAGAAAGGGAGATTAATACAGCAAACTATAAGAGAAATGAAGAGAAATGAAATGTCTGTATTTACCAAGTGCTACACCTGACTTTCATGACACTTTGAGGAAAGAATTACAGTGGTTGCATCACAAAATATTTTGTTTATTCTTTTAGTTAAGGTAACTCAGAATTGGCTGAAGCTTTAGATTTAAAAGAAACAGTTATATGTAGTTTAGTCCTTCAAAAGACCTTATGAAATCTCCACTAATGCTAAACTGCCCGTGGCACTAAACCCTAGCCCTAACGTGCCTTCCCTATTTAAATCAGAGACATTCTGAGCTTTAACTTCAGTGAAGCTTTTTTAAATTCACATTCTTAACATTACAAGACAGTAAAATAAAGACTAACCAAAGACATAAGGCCAAAGTCAGCTTCTGAGTGACAGGAATATTCAACATGTTAGGCTGCTAGGAACTTTCAGCCATTTGGAAGCAAAGCCAAATTTTCATTGTCCCAGACTCCCATGGTAATTCTGAATGATGAAATTTTTTCCTGTTTTTATAATGGGCCTTTGCTGCACAGTTCTCAGATTCAAACCTTTTCTACCTCTGAATCTAATCAGGCTGTTGGATCATCTGAAGCCATGTGTCTCATGAGCTTCTTTATTGTAACTTAAGTTCTATCTTAACTTTTTCATTCTCCATATCATTCTTTGATTCCCTCTAAATACTCCCCTAAATGGTGGCCACAGTACATATTTGAAGATCCCTACGCTTGCCTGATAGAAACCGAAAGGGTTTCTTAGCTCATATCACAGAAATTAAGTGTCTTAGAAGTAAACATATTTTTTTCTCCTTCTTTATATGAATGGTATTTATTTCCTTCACCTAATATTTTTCCTTGTGGTATTTTCAAAACAAGCACTCAACACATATGCCCAGGAATATGTACCAATTGTTCAAAAGTATTTTTGGCCAGATTTCAACAAATTAGTCTCTGAGATGTGAGCTTCCAAGCTGATAACTGAAGATACCTCTTTTCAGAAAAGATCTGTTATTTCTGAGCATTTTGGACAGTGATTTTTCTTCCCCATATCTACTTATTCCAGAATTGCAGACTAAATGAAAAATATGCCTTTTTTCTTTTTTTGAGCATCCAAAGCATCAGAGATATGCATGATACATTCTGAAGCTCTCAAAAGTGCTCCTCTTTATAGTGAGGTATCATTCTTTTAAAGGTTTGCAAATGAAGAACTTTGCATATTTTACAGAATAGATTTCTGGCTCAGAATCACATCAAATATGCTAATAAATGAAAACAGCAACAGACCCTTGCAAAACCTTTTAGGAAACAGATGTTAAAATTGTAAATGTGAAACAGTAGGTGTATAGTATTTGAGCTTTTACAGGAAAAATAACACAGCAGAGCAAACATTGTGTTCCTATACACGGATGGTTGTAAATAGCACATCTTATAAAGCACTCTTAGATTAATTTCTTTAATATTTTTGTAATAAACTTTTTTTTTTTATAGCTTAGCATGACTTGTGGTTTTAAAAGTTGTTGTAAGGGAAGATGATAAAATTTAGAATGAGACAAAGTCTCATTGCGAGTAAGCAACTTCATACAGCGCTGTAAAATCCCATGGTTTGTTTAACAATGGCTCTAGCAGGTGGCATATGGCTAATACCAAGTCTGTCATTATCTCCAGGGTGCCAGACATTCCTCAAATTTTCTGTGAGAGGAATTTTTTGGTAGATTTGGATTGTAAAGGCACGTGAGCATCTGCTGCCTGCTCAGTCTCATTATCAGAGTTAACTCCTACAGCTCTCAAGCAGACAGAGCCGGAAGCTCAATTTTGCTTTCACCATGAGCAGTGAATTTGAGAATCTGTCTTGAAAAAATGCTCCATTTGAATACAAAAGAAGATTTTTGTTGTAAAGTAAATGCAGCTTTTTGAAGCTATATTATAAATTATAAACCAAATAATTTAATATGATTTCCTGAGAAATATTATTACTATTTTTAAGTTGAAATCTTAAATTGGGATTAAAAAAATTTTCATTATCTTTTCTTTCCAATTGTTTAAAAGAAAACTGAGACCTGAAACAAAACATTTAATCCAAATTTATCTCAAGTTGGAAACATCTAAAATATTTACCTGTTACATTGAGTTTTATATTACCATCAATCACCACAGCATTTAAATTACTTTCAAGTAAAATCAAGTACAATAAAGTCCATAATGAGCTCTGACTCTGGAATTTTCTCTGTTTTCTACTTTAGACAGGTCTTTTGATTTTATAGACTGATATTCCTTTTTCTTCCTCTTACTATTAAATCACTGACAGCTTTAAAACAGAAATGTGAAAGGCATTGGAGAAATAAAGGAAACATTTGTGTCCACTTACCTTTGTGTACTATAACTGCTTTTCTTGGGGACTATTTAACCTCAGTATCTCCCCATAAATACACACCCATCTTTTACCACTGGTGAATTAGAACAAATAAAAGTTTCCTAATGATGAGAAACGGCTATTGAGGGCTTCTGATAAGACGCTTGCTGAAAATAGTGGAAAAAAGTCAGGTGACATTTTGCAGTAAACTTCTGGGTATAAGCTTAGGCTCTCAAACCAGAAACTGGGTGGAATATGATGCTTTAGGTCTACAATCCCTCCATTTTTCACTGCTTAAGGTCTCCAGGCACCAAAGAGTTTTGAAATGTGGAGCACTGGTAGACAAATGCATCACATCTTTGGCCAGTCCTTGACTCTTTGATGCCTACAAGATACCAAGCTTGACTCCTGAAAGATAATCTTCTTACCCTTTGTTATCTCTTCTATAATCCCTCTATATACAGCATAAAATTCAAGCCAGATTCACAACTTGAAAGAAGTCTTCAACATGTGTCCCAAAAACACGCTTGCATAAAGAGCAAAGACTCTGGAAATGTTCTGTCTAAATAGCTTTACAAACAAAATGCAAAGCATGGTGTAATGGCAATGTTTTTCTTCTCATGCTAGTACGCCATTTTAATTTTAATGTACAGGAATTGTTCAGCTCTGGCATTGCTCCACTGCTGCAGGATGAGGCCACTAAAAATCGCTGACACTGACATGAAGAATTTCAAATGGGGACAGCAAATTGTCAATGCTGAATGCTTTCAGGATCTCACTGTGCATTCTCAAACACATAACATAGCTAATAAAACTTGTTAGCACAACAGAAATGGAATCTACTCATGTCTCCGTGAGTGAAATTGCTGTTTATGAGGTTTTTACTAAAATTATTGCTATAATTTGTGCACAGATAATGATGGCAGGTCATCAGCCATTAGCGGTAAGGGTACCTCCATGAGGTACTTGCTTGTCCAGGCATGGTGAGGGCTAATAATGTCCTGCAGTAGTGGGAGCAGTGGCCAGGGCTATGCAGCCCTCCACAGAGCAGGACCATCGGGCCAGGCAGCCTACCTACCTGCCCACCCACCCCATGGCTGGAGGCATGGGACCAGGCTCTGGACCCAGCCGAGAGGTGAGGGTCATTGCTGGGGCCGCACCACAGCCAAAAGCAGCCCCATGGCCTGGCAGTGCCCCCAGGCTGCAACCTCCTTGCTATGAGAGGCATACTCAGCCCAGGGGTAGTGGCAGGATGGGGCTGTTGATGACTGCATGGACTCCCGATTGGTCCCATCAACACAATGGCTAAAATTTTGAAACGATGCTTGAGATGCCGTGTGCAACTGCAGACTACCTCAACAAACCATATCTCCAGTGATGTAAATACCAATATGCCATGCTTTAAGATGGCTAATCCTGTTAAACAACAACAAAAACAACATGGGGAGGGAAATAGTCATTTGGAAAAAGCTAAGTTTTCTCTGTAGCAGCTTCTGGTTTGGAGGATAGGAAAACCAGTCCCTCTAGGTTAGGTACCAAGTCCAGATGTTATTACCTGTAGGATACTTTAAGTGAAACACTGTTATGGGCTGGGAAGTGCCATCTCCAGGACAGCTGCAAGTGCTGCCCAGAGATCCGGCATATGAGCAGGAAAGCTGTTGCTAATTTTTAAATAGCTGGAGGGGCAGAGAAATCTCTCTTTAGAATCAAGTAATCCGCTATTTGCTTTTATGACAGATCAAACTCGTGCTAGTACCCTACCTATAGGAGGAAAAACATGACTTTTCTCCAAAAGCATTTATGGAAGAAAAGCTTTCACAGAGAAAGAAGCTTTGTTTATTTGCTTGTTTTATTAAAAAAAAAAAACAAAAAAACAAACAAACAACAAAACAAACAAACACAAAAAATCCAAAACCCACTTTCATGCACAATTCCCTTTGCTGGGAGCAAGCCAGATGCATCCAGTATAGCGGGTTTTCATATTTTTCTTTGTGACAAAATGTTGATAGTGACATCTATTAAAAACTTCAAAAATAAATGCACACATACTTAAAACGTGTAAATGCTTTCAAGTACCATATGTGCCAAGGATTAATCTCAGATGTTGCATTACAAACCTAATGACTAACAACAGCACTTTTAATGAGCCTTTTGAGGGAGGACCAGTTGAAGGAGAGTAACCTGAATGTATGCAGGCCAGAGCCAGAACTAATAACGTGCACTTGGTTGCACCTCCACTTCCATGGGCATTTTGGAACATCTGAAAAGAGTTGCCTGGGGAAAAGGATAGCAGTTTACCCTTACTGGCCCTTGGCATGAAACACTGGATGCTGTTTATGGAGTCCCAACAAAGACTAGCATAATAACTCAAAAAATTGTAGGAAAATCCTTACAATATTAATTCCAAAGTATAAAATTTGTCAAAGGACTTGCCATTGGTCTCACAAGCAACGCAATAGTTACAGAGTCAAAACCTTGAGAATCTTCTGTTCAGCATGGTGGCCAGAGGCAGACACCTTATTTTCAACTGGCCAGACCAAGAAACACAGTGGCTGCATGTGGAGTACAAACTTATCTTCAGGTTTGGATTAACTAGGCATACATTTAGACACACAATACTGAGCATGTAAACGTCTGATCAAACCTCTCATGAAGCATCCTGTCACTTTACTTCTACAATACACGTGAATCACGGTTCTCTCTTCTGTTTATAGTTTACAAACAAAATGAGAAAGCCTAAGAAAAACATTAAATGAAACAGACCATATGTAGATTAAGAAAATACTTATACTTAAAAGAATGCAATACTTATATTAATAACTAAAGGTTCAGTCATGTGGAATACGCCTGTTACAGAGGTCTTCGTTAGCATGCACAGTGTTGTAGAACTCATGTAGAAGAAACTATGTTGTTTCCCACAGAAGTTTTATATTTAAGACTTTTTTTTAATTGAATTCAGGAAACAAGTCAGAGGAACACTGGAGCTTTCAACCATTTGCCCTAGGACAAAACACATTCTTCATGAAGTAAATCTGAACAACCAGCCTTGACTTGTAGGTTTTCCTAAAATCATGGATCCTGAGGCCCTGAATTTCCTAATGTTCTTACTCTGAGGAGTTGCTCTGTAAATCATGCAGTAAGAGAAAACTACACTGACAGGGTTTTCTTTCAAAGGCCACGGAGAATTAGGCAAACAACCTAAAGAGACAGTCAGGCATGAAGCCAAAAACCTCTTTATTCACAAGCACATTGTAATGTAACCCTGCGTAGCTTCTGCCATTACTTCAATGGTATCACTGTCATAAAAACATTCAATTTTGATGACTGAGCAAAGTTCAAATGTTGTTTTTTTTTCTAAATGTCTCTCAAAGCGCTTAGTACCAGAGGGTGATTTTTCTAACATTGGTTAAGATATATGGTTCTTTGTTTTACATATTTTTTTTTGTAATCTGTGTGTGGAAGGCAAATAGTGTGCTATTAATCATGTGTGTGACAGTTTTATATCTTTAACATCTTGTGTTAGAAATGAGAAAATGTTAGACAAGGGAATAAATCCTAGGTATTCTGTATGCTTGTCTTACCTTCCTGCTCTACTTCTACATTTGGTGTCAATGTAGTAACAGAGTATGTGGTATACAGTATATGTATAGTGTATAGTTCATTGCAGGTGTAGAAAGCAATTATTCCTATTTTCCATGTCTAATATTAACGATTAAAAAAAATCTTGCTAAATGTATCACAAAAAATGTCTCTATAGACATCTGGTTTTGTTGGCTTTTGAAAGTCACCTACACTATGCTACTAATATCAAATTTTAGAACTATTTTTATACTATCTGTTCTTGTAGTGAAATAGCAAAAAGGACACACTAGTTAAGGTCCTCTTGATTCATGATGCAGCATTTGCAAGAATTAGCCCTTGGGGAGCCGCCCTGTCCTAGAGTATATCTGCATGTCTGCAATATAGGTCTGAATCACAGTGTATCTCAAACATCTTCCCAATGCACAGAAGAAAACAACCCTTCAAGGATGCCATCTTATCCTCCAAATCCTTCAAAAGCTCAAGACTAGACCCATTCTGGCATTCAAGTTTCTTCCTACCCATATACCATACTTCAGTCTCCAGGTACCTTGACGATATGTCTTATCTAAAACTAAAGGCATCTTAAGTCATCATTTAGAGTTTAGGACACTTTCAGATATGGCCAGACACTATCAAATATGCACATATGCAATCATATATTGCAAGTACTGAACCTGTTATAAAACACTCAAATAACATATTGTTTAATTGTCTTCCTGAAACATGCATGATATCATCTTTTTTGAGCCAAAATCTTCCTTGTTTTCAAAGTTAGCTATGCTGCTGAGGGTGTCTTCTGTAATTTGCTAACTACATCCAAACCAGTCATATACTGCATACAAAAGATATGTTCAAATTTTATGTAGCTGCATTTGACTCTTCTGTCATTTCTACACTTCCTTTCCTACATTGCACAATTACCACAGCAATTCTTTGATTTCACTTTTTTCTTCCTCCCTCCCAAAAGCTCATAAATCCTCTATTATTCCAATTTCATACTCCACTTCTAACAAAAATATTTCCCCAAATGCGAGACTGCTTACACGTTGCTGACGTCTTCAGCAATTCAAGCTACCAACCTACTCGTACTCACAAAACACAAAGATATTCAGCTTGCCAGAATACACAGGCAGCTTGTTTATGACTTCCTTTTTATCCCCTAGCAGCTGTGCATAAATATCTTGCTTATGAAAATGATCTTAATGTCATCCTGGGATTAAAAACATGCTTAATGTCCTGCATCAAATTTCAGCATTATAAATGAATCTAGTTTGACAATTAGACCTATTAACAACTCTGCATATGTGTTGTAAGTGGAAGAAGAGACTTGCCTCAAGTTTCCAGAGCTTCTCTGTTCCAGGAAAGTAGAGGAAGAGAGAGCAAAAGTCTCACATTTTGGACACACATTTACTGCACCATGTACAAGTGGTTAAAGCTACTGTTGGACTGAACAAACTGTGCACTGAGCTTTCCCCTCACTCTTTAAGCCAGCCAACCACTTTTGGTACACAGAAGGCACCACTGGCACGTGTCTTTAATGCTGAGAAAACACAAGGCAGAGAGGTAGAGACAAGGGAATATGCCATGCCCACATCAGGATGTGCGACTCAAAGATGTTGCTCTCAGGCAGGTTTGGGTCTATAGTAGTGCCGGAAGAAGAAATATCATAGGGGACTTCTCTTGGAACAGGTTGGTAGGCAGTGAACTGAGAATTGCTTTTGAAAGGAGCATGTAATACTTGTTTTTATGGCAAGGCACAAAATGTGTTAATGAAAACCACTGCTGAGGGCTCTACAAAAGACATACAATATCAAGCAAAACTAGTTGCAGTCCTTGAAATTAAATATTTCTTGTCTTTAAGGAGGAGCAAACCCCACCAATTAAAGTTTTACCCCATATTATCTTGCTACATCAGTAATTATGGCAGTCACGAGAGCTGCTGGACTAGGCAGTTCAACAATTGCTTTATATGGAACAGCACAGATTTTACAGTGAAAGCTACAAATAAACCAGCACAGTCAAACTTTTTAGAACCTGTCTTGAACTGGCAACATAGCTTGCTAATATGCCACTTACTTCTGTCCAAGAGAATAGTCTTCTAAGTAACTGGATTAGATTATGAAGTTGACAGGCATTAATCTTCCCTCTTGGCTTGGTCTCGTATCACTCCCTGAAATTAGATAACAAAACTGAGACATGGGCGTATGACTGAAGCAGTTTTAAAGTTGCAGGCAACCATTTTGTAAAAGATTTCAGTCTTTGTCAAACCCAAAGAGAAAGCCTGATCAAAAGCAGGTACATTACAAAACTCTAGAAATACTCTGAGGCAGTGGCAACGTGTGTTCCTACAAGATATCTAACTTTTCAGCATAGTGAATTCTGTTACTTAAACAAGCTGTCATATAGGGTACAGTTTCATTCTAAATATCATCTCTTCCGTAATTCCAGGCATAAACGTAAGTTATTTTCATGGGACCATTAGGCAGTATAAAATACTGGGTAAAAGGGTAAGCAGAAAGCAAAGCTAATTTGCACCTTCATGTGCTAGAAATACTGGAGTTATCTCAGTCTCACACACTGGCTTGAAGGCAATTCCTCTTGAAAACGCTGTATTAGTTTGTGTGTTTTTATTTCATGATCATAACCAAAATATTTTTATGTGAATAACGTTTTGTTTTGAAACTAGAGTGGCAGCCTGCACCTTCCTATACATTTTTCTCCTTATTTATGTAAAATCCCAAAGAGGAAGAATACTCTGTATATAAACATTGAAGTCCCACATTAGCTGCTTGATATGCAAGAGATTGTATACTTTTGGTGTGGGATATAGTAATGAAACTATAAGTCTCTATTATCAAGATAATCTCAATTATATAATAATCATCGTTTAGCCTCCTAACATAATGCATGAACAGAATTTTTCCTTGAACAAAAGAAAAACCTGGACATTTTCTGCAATTTAAAATATGCCTTATTATTACTACACCACAGATGAACAGATACAGTGAAATTTGTACTCTTGAAATGTTGAAAAGTAAGAATATTTCCCTTAAGAATTTAACTAATCAAATTCTTTTCAGTTTTCTTAAGTGATTTTTTAAATAAAAATTCAATTTGGCCCCCATTTTTTGACATCTTAGTAGACTTTTTGGGGGTTGGTTTTTCAAAAACAAAATTTATTTATGCAATTTTTCTTATTTAAGGTGTTCCTTTTTTTATGTTTTGATGCAACTTCCCTAGAAGTTTGCCTTGTATAATTTTGCTTACCAATTGTACCATTGAAATCTCTAGTTTTCAAAGCTTCAGAAGTCTACTGAAAATAATATATAGGTCACAGTAAAAACTCTTTCAGTGAACACAGAATTATCTGAGAAGTTTTCTTTGTTTAGCCTGCACCTGGGGCTAAACAATAACAATTTTTCTCTCACCCAATGTCCTTTCCCCAGCTGAGGAAGGGAATTAGGAAAAGGAGGGAGACTCATGGGTTAAAGTTGAACAGATTTAATAAAATCAAAATCAAGAAACCAATATCAACGATAACACAAAACACACAAAATTATCCTTAGCTACAGGGCTGCAGCATGTTGTTCCAGGAATACCAATCATTGGGAATGAGAAAGAGGGACGCTAGAAGAGCAGAGAGCAAAAAGAGCCCCCCCTCCTCCCCAGCAAGCTTTGCCTTTTGTAGTGAACTTGATGTTATTGATATAGAATACAACTGTGGGCCAGCCTGGGTCAGCTGCCCCACGTTTAGCTGCTAATGGCCCTGATCACCACGGCTGGCCACAAACTGAAACAAAAATCTAAGAGAAACTTGATTCTATAAGTTTTATCCCATGAAACCAGGACAGAAGTCTGCAAGTGTTAACCAGAAGTGAAAGGTGGAAAAAAGCATTCAAACCTTTTCAAGAAAATGTGTACATAAATAAAGTATTCACAGCTGTATAGTAAAGACAAATAACATACTTACAGATTATTACTAAAAGAGACTGTAACGTCTCTTTTGTAGTCTTGATAGATTCCTTGCTTTTCTCTCCTTTTTGATATTGGAAAGATTTATAGTTACTTCTCTGTTCAGGCAGTAGATAGAAAGGTCTTATAACTCTGTGTTCATCAGTAAACACCATGTTCACTATTTCAATCCATTGCTGCTGAAGTCTGAAAGAGTCCAGTGTCTTTTCATTTCCTGAAGAAAAATAACTTTCATTATTTCAGGAAGAACACCCGTACCATGTGCAATGTTTAGAATAATTAAACATCACTCTGACTTTTCCATGCTAGCCTGAAAGTTTGATTAGGTCACATTGTCTAGCTGTTTGATAAATGTCTGGTTAGTGTTATGAATTAACAGGACTCTGTTTTGGAGCAGACAAATATGTGCATGGTAGCTTAAATAGCAACGCAGGGATGACTAGCACGAGAACTACTAGCTGGGCAGGGACTTCATGGAGAACCTTAAGTCAAAAGGCCTTATTTACCATTTGGCTTTTCTGCCCTTTCTAACATAAAGAGACTACTTGTCTGCTTTTCCCTACTCACCAAGGACACAGGGAAAGACAGCTCAGGGCCCTGCAGGCACCAGCAGGCCGTAAAGGTGCCCAGCCTCACCAGGCCTCGCCCCTGCTTCCACCAGCCTGAAGCCCCTGGCAGGACCACCGGCCTTCCCACCCCCTCACAGTGCCAGGGGCCATTGTGGGCCCCATTACAGACCCCTGTCTCTGCTCACTGTGTGTAGGAGCCATGGGACAGCGGGTGAAGGCACAGCAGGTGAGGGCATAGCCTGCGCTGGCGTCAGCCTCGTCTCCCAGCTCATTTTCCCCTCACAGAGTGGCCCTGCAGCACTGACAGGCAGAGTAGAGTAAAACGCTATTTTGTCCAGCATCTTTCTTTGCAAATTGTACCAATTTGGCAGAAGAACAGAGAAAATGCTTTAAAATTAAGAAGAAAGAATGAAAAAAAGGAGGAGCCAGGAAAACTGAGGGCATTAATTGTCTTCATTTGCTATGTGCTAGCTAGCAGTCCCTCACCTGTTGCGGTTCCCCCAAACCAAAATGGCGGGAAGAGGCGGCTGCATCGCTCAAAGTTACTGTGGAGAAGACAACACAGCAACTGTCCTTTGAAACTCTGAGGAAACTACACTTTCAAGCCTGTGAGTACATGGCCCTTTGTTTTACACTCTAAAAAGTAGTTTTCACGTGTTTCCAATAAGCAGCACGATGGTGGCACTGTCAATAGAGTCACACGGGCAATTCCTTCCACTTAATAGTACGGTTCCCCATGGAAAAGTAGAGTCACAGTCCCATGGGTTATCGTGGCCTTTATTTCATCAGCAAACCTTCACTGCCATGAACATACTCCTGGGAAACGTCTTTTTCAAACTAGTATTTTCTAGCAGAAAAAATGAGGCTGTTCTGATAACGATCTTACAGCACTGCTCTCAAAAGTCAAAAGACAAACAGCAACATTAAAATCTCACGGGTGAGAGCCATTTAATTAATGCTCTTGTGCCCTTTAGCAACCAGTATCTGAATAAAGGGCACAGAGAAAGAATACAGACTTCTGGAATTAAAAAAAAAAAAAAAAAAGCCATACTCACTGTTACTTTCTGGTAAAGATCTTCTTAAACAACAGGTAAGTCTAGGACATAGTGTGATACCAGTTTGTATGTGCTGAGAATAGAGTTACTTGATTATATTAGTTAAATCCAGATGTTGACTTTATTTTCCTCTCCTTTTGGGGAAAAAAAATGCTATTAATGTTTCTATCACATTATCTCATGCAAAAGTGACAAAGTGTCGTACTTCTGCAGTTTTTTTCATAAGGAAAAGTGACCATGTATATAAACAACAGATAGTGTAAAAGGTAACATGCTCTTTCTGGTCTTATTACAGTGCTATATAGATGCCCTGATTCAAGGCAGATAACAATGGTGGTATCTTTGGTTCCATTATACACTAAAAGTGGCTATCTTGTAGTAACTGCATATGTTATTGTTTTTCTAAAAACTGTCCCAGGCAGGAATATAAATGCCATTGATATTTTAGTTCTGAATCTGAGCAGGATTTTGTAAAGGGCTTGCGAACTGATTCAAGATTTTAGATCCTGAACCTACTGATGTCTGTAATAAAGTAACCTAATTCTTAATATATCATATGAAAAACTTCTCTTCTTGGGTGGCATAAAAAGATAAGGTTATTTAAAGTGAATACAAGCTTTCTGATTAGAATAAAACTGGTTTAGAATTTACTCTATCATTTCTGTAACTAGAAACTCTGCACAAATGAGTGGCAATGCACGGATATATTCTTGATGTACTCACATGAGAATTTCTCTTATTTCAGAACAAAAAAGTGCTCACACGATATTTACAGAAGAAGGAGCTACAAGAAAAGGTAATGTTTCTATAGCAACAAAACTTTCTCGTGTCTTGTTCCTATTCACACTAATTGTTTTTCTCCAAGCCAGTTCTGGCTTTTTTGCAACCAAAAAAAAAGGACAGCAAAAATTGCTCACTGCATTTGTGCACTTAACTCATCAAATGTGCCTACCAGGCTGGAACTTGCTTCAAAGGCACTCAATTAATGATCACAGAATACCTGCCAGGGCAGAAATGGTGTTATAACAATTTTCTGCTTTTACCACAATCTTTATATTGCTGGAAAACTGAATACAGATTAAATTCAAATCAATACACAGAAAAAAAGTCCTTTGGAAAATATATTTTGAAATCAGAAGTATTAGAAATATGGGAAAAAGTAATTTTTATATTTGAATATCACTTTTTTTCCTTATTCATATAGCTATTAACCTTTCAGATCAGCTTCACATTGAATTTCTATTCATTAAATTACCTCTTTTCTGACTTGGATAAAAATCTGCTTATACCTATTCAAAATGAATGGATATTTTATTCTGGCTTATTCCTGGGAAGTACTCCTAAATATCCACACAGCTATCCCTTTTATATTACTTCATGTTCTTCTATGGTATAACGTAAGTAAAGTTTCTACAGTACATGGTATAGAAGTCTTCACTGGTGCCTGATCTTTTTGCAAGATGAAAAGCAATTTATTTTTATAGCCTACTACTTAGTAACATACATTTTGTGATACCAGTGCAAAGCTATCCAGCTGTCAACATCAGTTCTGGCAG
This sequence comes from Nyctibius grandis, assembly GCF_013368605.1. NCBI lineage: Eukaryota > Metazoa > Chordata > Aves > Nyctibiiformes > Nyctibiidae > Nyctibius > Nyctibius grandis. The sequence continues at coordinate 75,083,086 of NC_090663.1, read as the reverse complement.
TATAATGAAGGCTATAATTGAAGAACGCTTTTAAAATAGTGTTAAGAGTTACAAGGGAAATCCACAAGGAAGAACAGATTCAGTTTTTATGCCCAGCATTAAAGGAAGGAAATTAGTTTGGTGGGTTTTTTTATTTGAGTTGTTTTCTTTTTTAAATTCATCACTGGGAAAACCAAATCTAAAATGTGGGATTTGTTGTCCAAGTATGATAAATTCCTTCTATCAAGGTTATTTGAAACTGGCTCAAACATCAAGCATAACCTTCCTGCTTAATTATCTTAAATAATGCTGAAATAGCTAACATTCACATATTGTAGCAGAGTGAAAATGGGGAGATGATTAAAGTTCAACTCATGCTCTGAACTACTTGGCCCCAAACTGGAACTTACACTTGTGCAGCAGGAAACATGTACCAACAATAAAAAGTTTGTAGTAAGAGTATGAGACTTCCATACAGAGAAGAATAATATGGATATTATTTTATTAATAGGCAAATGGTGTATTTATTTCTGTGTCTAAAAAAAATAATGGCTTTTCCTTAGGAAAAGGGGAATTTCTGAGACTGAGATTTAAGAGCCATGCAGCACTGATAAAATATATGAAGAGCTCTCAAAATTATGTCAAAGCTTTTTAGCTGCCTCAAAATGCAGCAAAGTCCCCAAATGTGAATAGATTTATGAAGTATCTCTATTAATCTTAAAATTCCTTGCTTCTTTTAGAGACTTACAGCACAATAAATTGTATGAAATATCAATAGGAGCTGGTGCAGACCTGTGTGCCTTTTAAAGTCTTTCCAAACATATGTAATCAGCAAAACCTTGTCAGCAACGTTATGCATACATTGAGTATTTTAGAAACTCCTGCCTTTAAAAAGTTGAACAAAATTTAATAAGACAAGGTTTATCTTGAAACTGTTTTATATAGCCCCAAAGTAATTTACCATAAAGTTATTACATCTCCTAACATAAAAGGACAAAGCTTTTATTGATAAATGTGTCCTTTACCACATAAAGTAATTTCCCTCTTCCTTATTCCTTCCCTCCCCTATTTCAAACCATTCATAATCAAACTCCTTTAGTTCAAAGCTGAATTAATCTAAAATGTTACAATTCTTCAAAAATAAAATGGCTTAAAATGAAAAATAAGTAGAGTCAGGGGACTTCACACAGCCTCCGTCTTAATGAGCACTTAGTATTATATTCTTAGTGTCTTTTAGGGAGGAAATAGTAGACCTATTTTCAAGTTTAAGAAACAGTCTTTCCAGTGAACATATATAATTTGAGAAGAGAGGTGCTCTGCAAAGGAAAATTACTTCTAAAGCTTCTCCCACCACCTGAAGAACTAAGAAGACGTGTTTTCATGTCACCACCCTCTTTATTTGGGCTTCCAGCAGTCATGCCTCTTCTGGGCTTCCACAGCCACTGGTTTATACTTTTTTATAAGATATTGGCACTTACTAGCTAGTATTTCAAGGAAAAAAGTGAGTTTGAATTAATTAACTAAGCACTACATAAGCTCTTGTTTAGGTGAAAGGAGAACTCATCTGTCACTTAACTTAGATTTTGTCTCATTCACAGGCCAAAATGTGTTTTAGTAAAGTATAAAGGTTCTATTAACAGTGATAAACATTCACTGTGTAATTTACACTACACATTAAAAACAAATACTTAGTAGCAAAAATATTTGTGTTGTTGAAAGATACTATTCACAATCTATTACGTATGCATAACAAAGTTAGTGATTTTGAGAAATACTAATCTGCAAAGTAGTTTCATAAATGAAGTTTCATGTACCTCAATCATATTCTTAAGACTGCATGCAAGAAGTGATACAGAACACCTCTGGTCTGTTCCAACACTTTCAGTCCAATCTAATTTTAATAGCATTCATTTTTGCCAATTTTTCTACAAAGGAACCATTTTACTAAACAAGTGTGTATGGAGGTAAAGGTGGGAAAAAATAAGCATCTTGCCCCCAGATGCGAAGTGAAGACAGAAGCATTTAGCTGGATCTATTTTCTAGGCATATCCCAGAAGCCTATAGGAGGCAGGTTTGACCTTAAAACCCTTTAACCATGCACACTGCTAGACAAACAGTTCTGTAATGAAAGAGGACCTTGTATTATGGTGAAAGTAGTGTACTTTCTTCAGGATATATCATCAGCTGTAGAACTTCTGTGTGAATGCCATTCAGGTCTAGCAATTTGTAACTAATCATTTCTCAGTTTCTCCTGTTTCTACTGATACTGCTGAGAAATAATGGTTCTGATTTTTTTTTTGAGACAGACACTATATCCAGATGACTGTTTAATAGCCCTTGATTAGCATGTTTTCCCATGAATTTTGACTAGGCACTGTTTGAATCCATTTATATTTTTGGTGACCGCAGCGTTCTTTGCCAATGACAATTTAATTACGTCTGTTTTGTTTGTACAGAATATCTCCCCAGTAATTCACTTGCTGCATCCCCCTGGACAGCCTGCATGACACCTGCAAAAACTAACTGCTTTAGACTATTCTTTAATATTCTGTTCATAAACACCCTTGTTAGTTTCCATTTTTACTTGGCATCATTATTAGGTGGACTTTTTTGCTTCTGAAAAAGTGTTGAATTTGAATACTTTGCAACCACACTTAGAGTGGCTTTGCATTAGTATATCTTCACCCAGGTCTTAAACAAGAAATGCTTTCCTGGTTTTGAATTCTCTCATTAGTTGCTCATAACATACAAGTTTGACACATAAAAGTGTTACCCTATGTGTTATATTCTTTCCTAACACTGTCCTAGTCTACTTACACTTAGCTGAAGTCACCTTTTATATGGAAATAATATAACACTATTTTCCTCTGATTTGCCATACTTTTCAGTACCTCTTACAAAATTAGTTGGAAAGCCCCAGTGCTATTCCAACACCCTCCCAGTGCATGACATTCCAGTCTGAAGTGATTTTTGTAGTATTTTAATGACATAGTAAATATATTTGTTCACCTTGCTTTCTACATCTATCTCTTAAATACAAGAATACGAGTATATTTGGTCTTTGCTCATTGTATATTTTTTTAGCCCTGTTTAGTGAGTAGTTTTAGACCTCAAAGTATTTGGTTTATCATTTTAGAAAGACTGGGAAGAGTGTGTATGCATTAGACAATTTATAATCAATTACAGAATAAAATAGTTAATTTATACAAGTAGAAAGTGACTCTGAAAAAGCTCAATATTTCTCTTAGAAGGCACTAATAGATGCTAACATCAGTCTTCAATTTCAATTACTCATTTGCTGTTGAATTTCTGTATCACTAGGGGAAACACAGTGGAAACTTTCTCTACAAAAAACTAAGAATACATGGGAGCAAGTAGTCCAGAACAGACAGCACTTTAGCAAATGCTAAACGGTTCATTAGTTTGTAGCCTAGTTTGTTTATGGTTTCTGACTGAAGTTTGCTTGTGCCTGGTCAGATTAGCGTTAGTTGCCTACGCCTTATCGCACAGGAAGTATAAAAACTATATTATTGAACTACCACCATAGGTTTTAAGTCTAAAAATATTCTTAAATAATGTTCATCTTCAGTGTGTTCTTAAAGGTCTGATTTTGTGTCTGCCTCATTGCTCAGTGCTTTCAGTACTATTTAATATTTGTTAATGTTTATTATCTATGCAGCTAGCTCATAGACATATCCTGTAGGATAGTTAAACTTAGCTTTCGTCAGCTACCATGGCCAAGGGAACTTGATTACATTGCAGCTCCCATAAATGCTAATTGCAATGAAAAGAACATTTTTTGATACATGGGGGAAGCTGCATTTGTGAATGGTACGGTAAGCTAAATTGCAAGTTGTTTAGGTCAACCAGAAAAAGAGGTGTTGTTCAGAACCAGAACTTCAGACACCTGGTGACATTTCTGACAAAACTCAAACAACTACACAGATAAGGAATTTCAGCTTTTGGATGGTGATTGGATGGGAGCTCAAAGAATAGAAGTTTGGGAGTGGGGCATACGTACAAGAGAGAGTGCCATGTACTTAAGGTGTGTTTGTATGTAAAAAGGTCAAACCACTGCCAGTCCATCAACTGGACAGGTAAGAACTCTCCAGACTACAGAATGTTATAGGTTTTCCCTTCAACAAATAGATGTGATCTACACTGTAATTGCTGAAAGAGAGAAATAAACGGTAATCACTCAGATTCAGTTCAGCTCTTTTGGCTAGTAACTCTCCACCAGGAAGGATTTTGTGCACCTCAGCACACCTGCATTTTTCTGTACAAGATTGTGCCTCCATATGCTCAGTTACTATTTTAGCATTCAGTTCATCACTGGATTAGCGTTTTCCTGGGAGTTTCAAGTTCCTAGTTTACCATAAATCTCAATTTGATATCACCCAAGGTCCAGAGACAAAACTTGTAAAAGCTGTGAGGGTATCGCCCACTATTGCTACAAAATCACTTCAGCTAAATATATTTATGTACTAATCAATGTGACCAACATACCATAAACGTCAATACACCTTAGCAAAAACTGCAGTAACAAAACTTAATGAAAATTCATTTCCAAATACCCTTCCTAGTTTTCTTTGTTTCTCAATAATATGTTAAACTTTGCAAAAAGATTTGGTTTTACATCTTATTAAAGATATTACCAATTGAAATAGTTCATTAGCTTGCTTCAGAGCAATTTCTATGTAGTGCTACTTTGCATAAGTACTGGCTACTAGTATTTAGTGTTAATTGACCTGATTTGGGGAACCCCAATAACATTCAGACTGATACTTTCTTGACAATCTCTAATCTTTTCACCAACTTTTATGACTGAGGATAGAGAAATGTATTTCTCCACTGTAAGAAGACTGAATAAGTAGCAGCCAGCAAAACTGAGATAGCCCCATCCTGTCTGTCACATCACTAATGACCAATAGCTAGAACTAGATCGATAAATACTTCAGAATATTTTCTATTAAAAGTTTTCATATTCCCATGACTCTTAATTTTTGATTTCATAAATCTATTCTGTTGAACATGTTTGACAGCAGCAACACTCATTAGAATGGGAAACCACCTACAAAAAGCAGTGTGTTTTTAATTAAAAGTAATTTATCATTAACAACCTGAAGTTCTACCTTGTTTCCAAATTATTGTTAAAACATAAAACCCACCTCATTCACAAATGTTATATGATAAAGATTTGAAGTTTCACCAGCTTTAAAACCTTCATAGATACACTTCCAATTGACATTTTCCCCATTACTGCCCTCAGAGTCCTGTCCCGAGTTTTGCATATGTATCAAACACACCTGGATTTCTGAAAACCCAGGAGAGCAGAAGACAAACATGCTTTCCAAGAGCCAAGCAAAAAGGAGAATTTGGCTGGCTACAAAGGCCACAGGAAGAAGTGCCCATGCAGAGAGTATTGCTAGCAAAAGGCTGAAGGAATAACAGCTACACACAGCCAGCAAGAACAGGAGGAAGCAAATAACTGTAGCAGGTGTGGAAACTGTAAGCTGAGAAAGGATGTGATTAGAGTGGGAGGAAATACAGGACAAAAATATGGGAAGGAAGTGCTGAAGAGGGAAGGGAGCTTTAAGAGCTTGCAAGTGGGCTGGTGAGAAGGAAGTCTGAGATGGGAAAATTTGTGTGGGAAGGTGCTGGAATGAGGACAAGAAAGAAGGTGTAACAGGGGACAGGGAGGATAGGAAATACTGGGGTGGTTTGAGCCCTGAGGTAAAGGGAGAGAATTGGGATTTGGGACACAAACAGTATGAGACTAGGAGGGGGATTTGCAGCTTCACTGCCTCAGTCCCTGCTTTTCTGTATGAGAATTTAAGTAATTATTTTAGTCTTATATAGAGCCTTTATAGAAAGAGGTTCAGAGTCTGCAATGGGCTAGCTGGAGATAGATTCCTAAAGTCAAAATCCTGAGACATTGAAACTGAAGAACTTAATTTGAGATGTGGGTTATGATACACAACCTCCATTGTAAAGCTCAGAGCCACGTTCACCATCAGCATGATCTCGTTATAACGGCTTAGAAAAAACACAAGGCAGAAAGCATCCGATGTATTTACTTCGTTTCAGGCTGGTGATAATGGAGAATTCTCTCTCGGTATTTTCTGGGTGTGTTTAAAAGCGGAAAGAACACACTCTAACCGCACCCAGGAGAGCGTCAGGGACACAGCTAAAAGTGACAGTAAATATTGCAAGTTTGTTGAAGAGGGCAGCTTCGGAATCAGCAAAATCATTGTTAAATTCAGATTGGAGAACTACTTCAGTTCAAAAACACGTGTATACAAACCCAAAAAGACTTCTACTTTGACAACTTAATTTTTTTTTTCTTTCTGAGTGGTCCTTTCAATTTTTAGTTGCACTATTTTTTTAAAAAAAATATAACTTTTTCTGAAACGGTTGTTAATAAACACTTCAAGTTGAAGAAATCGTTTCGAGACAGAAAGCTTCCCTCCGCCTTTCAAAAAGGCTTAAGATGTCTTTTGTTTTGGCTACTGAACTGCAAATGCGGCTATTTGCAAATGCATAGGTGGAACGGAGCTGGTAGCAAAGCCATGTGCTTTAGGGACAGTCTGACGCGCCTCCCCCGCTACCACCCCCGCCCCACAGCCTTCTCAGGCCTTATACCCACACACACAAAAAAATAACTTTTACAAGTTCTGAAACGATTTAGGATGCTCATATTTGCTCCAACACGGACTTGGCTGTTTGGTTGCAGAGGTGACTACCTCTGATGAGTTACCTGTCGTGTCAGGGCAGCGGGAACGGGGCAGCTCGGAGCGGGGAAGGAGCCGGGAACCCGCCGGCCTCCGCCTGCACCCCCGGGGCAGAGCCCAGCGTCCATCAGCAGCCCCTGACGCAGCAAGGGACGGAGAAAGGTCCTTTCACGGGGGCCAGGCAGGCAGGAAAGGAGCTGGAGCCAGAGACGAGCTACAGTGTCTCGAGAGACGCACACAGGAGGGAAGCTACCTGCAGTACGGGTCCAGGGACCATCCAGGAGGCAGGGCTAGAGACCAACACTGCTACAGCATAGGCTGAGCTTAAATAGGGCTCCTGGGCGCATGGGCAGAGCGGGGGCCTGCAGGCATCCCAGGTGAGGCTGGTCAGGGCCAGTAAGTCCTATTAGCACCCTCAGGGCTCTGACATTGTTACGCAACAGATGACTTGTGATTAATCATATGCTTTTTTTTCTAGCTCCCAGCACATGTAATATAGTGTGTTCTAACTTAAATAACAGTAAAAGAGGCTAATGTTTCTTACTTAAAATTTGTGACATGCTAACAGTATGCATAAGCCATATGTCTAAAATCACATATGGCAATTTTTTATTTAATTGGATTTGAGACTGAACCCTTAGCTAGGCTATCAAGTACAAGATACTAACAGGTATTTGTGTGCTGTAAGATTAAAAGGCATTGGTGTGTGTAAAAGCAAACAGATTATTTGAAAATTCCATAAGGGTATATTAGAGGAATACAATGTGTAGCCATTTTAAAAGCCAGCTTGGCTGCTATATGCACAGTTAGGACTGGATTAGTAAAGCTTTGTTTAAATGTCTGCAAACAAAGATATACCACAAAATAAAAAGAAAAATGCCTAAGCACCTTATATCCTTTAGGAGCTGCCTTTATAGATCGTTTTGAAAAACTCACCCAGCAACTGAATCTGTCAGTATCATCAAAAATTGGCCATAAGTGCAGAAGTTACTTTTGAAAAAATAGACTCATTTTCTTTAGACATTTATGTTCCTCTGTATCTTTGCTTAAATGCAGGATGATTTTCAAAATATTGCCAATAAGCAAATATTTCACTATTCCAAACATTAAGAACCTTCCTGGAAACTTGTCAAAGAACCCTCACAAAACTGGTGTTTTTTTCTTTTACTTCACACTGCTGCAGTTTGAAGTCTCAGGTTAAACTCATAAACAATAATCATATATTACTTCTATATAGTTGTCAGTGTTCGTGGCCCAAAGAAGCAGGGAAGATACTTCTTTGTCCTTCTGTTTTATTTCACAGGAGGGTTTTTTTGATCCTGTCTTTTCCGTCTGCTTTTTTTCCAGTCCAAGTCTCTTGACTGGGTTAAATACATGATCCAAATAACAGCTTATTTATCATGCTGTTTGGTGATGGATGCTTGGTGATTGCCTCCTATTCTTTTCCGACTGTAAAACTGAATTAGATTCTACACCGTGCAAATGTACACAATACACATTGTAATGGCAGCTGGTGGAGTGCCGCTGTAGCCAATTCTGAGTCTTTTTCCAGTCACAACTTCTGTTTCTTGTCTTCTGTGCGTAGTTCTCCACCAAACCCCCTCCCAACCAGCACCCTAAAGAAAATGTGAAAAGTACCAGGCAATGGCACCAGCTGGTCCTATTTTCTGTCCACAGATATTCATGGTCTCTGATTGGAGTCATGGTCCCCTAAAAGCCACATTTGCACAGTAGAAGAAAAAAAAAAAAAACCACTGTACCTTTTTGTCACAAAATGTTAAACACTTTAGAAAACAGGCTCATGTGGTTCCTGTTCCAGAGATGGTCTTCCTTTAAATAATAAAATGTCAGCTTCTTCAAAATATGAACGCACAAGCGTATAAACACAGTATAAGTACGTAGCAGCATGACTTCAGTATCTTTTCCACTTAAGTGTGTTTTCCTGAAAGGAATGAGCTGCTGCCTGTTTGTAACTAAGAGAGGTTTAAACTTAGAAATACTCTTATTATTATCTTTTAACACCAGAGGTGTTCTTACTAGTTATGGACATTTGTTGTACAGGAAGGAATCACAAGACTAGCAGTCCCATAAAATTTGTGAGTGAAACATAAAGGAATACAAAAAACGTAACTTCAATACATCCTCCTTTTTTTGTTTTGTTTATTTAGATTTGTCTCTGCTTTCTTCATTTGTTTGTTTTAAAAAAATTCAAGAGGTCTCTAAACAAAGGCATGCAGGCTTTTAGTTTTAGGCCCCTGATTGTTTTTTCATTCGTATTAAGAGGTAGTGATCTGAGCCGATACATGCAGGTTTTGATTTTTGATTTCCCAGTACAATACAATTCCATGTAAGCCTACGGTTGGTCAATATATGACAATATGTATCTTGATGTGGCTACATAAGTGATGGGCCAAAGGCATTTTGCAGACTGCTGCAAGGTGACTAACCATGATTGATTAATGTACTGTTCAATGGTGTAACTGTTAGATAGATCCTCTCTTTTCAGCTGCCAGTTTCTTACAGTTATTGAGACAGCAGCTGAGCTACTTCTCTTCCCCTTTCTCCTTGGTTAAAGTGAATTATCTCTTTATTTAAACTGCAAAAATGTTGTTTATTTCTGAAATTCTGTGATAAGTGTCATGTCTGCTTCACTGCAAGTATAAGGGTAGATTTTACTTTCTCCATATATTTATCATTCTTAGTGTAAAGAAGTTCTTCAAGAACACTTTTAATGCCTAGGGGTTTTAAACCTAAATTAATTTGTGTTTCCCTGTCTAGCAGCTTATTATCTGCCTATGCACTTTCTCATTATGTAGAATACAGAAACTTATACCTGAATCCCCATTCTGATTAACTTCTCTTCGTGGCCTTTTTAATTTTCATGGATTTATATTTACGTTTTTGGAGTTGGAATGAACATGATTTTTTTTTTAATGCACATTGATTTTAATAAATAAACTTTTTTTTTAACGTTTTTGTACTTTAAGAAAGTTTCAGCTTAAAAGAAATCCCCCAAAACAGGCAATATCATTCTTTTTCTAGATATTGTTTTGCTTTCCTTGATACAAGAATAAGGAAAAGAAAGGAAGGAGTATGAATTTGAACATGTAACTCATACTGTTGGTTGTCTGAGACCATCCCTTGCCATACAGCCCTGGAACTTCCATGCAGTACCATGCTCCTCAATGTTTTTTTTCCTTTTGTTATCTCTTTTCATCCCCGAGATACAAGAGCTTCTGACACAGTCACCTTCACCAGCTTTGTAATCGTTCCCCTACCCACTGGGAATTTTGCAGTACTGCTCCCTGACTGCTTTAGTTCCATGTTATAGAAAATCTTGTGCTAAATGAATTTGTTAAACTGAAGAATCCAGCCTATACACCTTTTTTTTTTTCTAAAGTTCCCACATAACTCCATTTTCTGATATATTATCTGTTTATTTCACTGGCTCCCTGTTTGTAACCTTTATAAGGAACAGAGTTATACAGTCTATTGCATTAAGCATCATATTTCATCAATATGTTTCACAAAAGAAAATGCTTGGTAAAAACTGGTCCAAGATGCAGAGATAGGTTTGTATTCAAACCTAATGATCAGATAGATTTTCTTGTGTTATCATACCAGACCTATTTACGGTGTCATGCTGAACTGTCCTTATCATTTAGCACTAACAGCTTCCAATTAGTGTACCAATGGTTTTAATTTCCTGCCCTCTATCACCCACTGAACCTTTCCCTGGTGGTTGCTTTTCATCAGATTCATTGTTTGGTAACTTCAGTCAGTACCAAGTTTCATAATACCGTATATCATGGTTTGTGTGTAAGCTCCATAAATGTCCAGACTTCCTGGCTTTTTGTGAAATACATGATGACTACAGCAAGAACAAATCATACACCGAAAAAATAATTTACTGGTCTCATTTGTCTGGAACGCTTCTCTCCCTGATCGTTTTATGATCTTCACAAATATTTGCAAAGGTAAAGCATGAAATCCAGTGAAAGGGTTGGAGAGGATATAAAAAGAACAAATTTGTCAGTTTAAAGCCCCACATCCAACAATGTGCTGTAAGCTGTCTGCACCATGTTTAAAATTGAAAGCAAGGGAGCAAAACATTCAGAACATACAGATAATAAAGAACAAAAGAGACTACAAACAGGAGACAGCTGCAGACAGCAATTCTGAAACTATAATCTTCCTTAAGTATATCTAAAACAGAGCAATCATTTCTCTTCGTTGACATTAGCAAAGCATAACTGATTCACTGAAAATTCAGACTTTGTTCCGATCTTCTGTATGTAGGATTTAGTCCTTAGTGACACTGAAACTACCGATCGCATTAAAAATCAAATAGACAGTTATTCTGCACGTGATATCAGAGGGTACTGAGGATAAACAAAAGTATCTGACCTATAAAAAGTGAAATGGAGGAGGAATGTTATCTGCATTATAACAGGAATAATTAGTTAGGAGATGTCGTAGAAGTAGATCATCCTTGTCAGACATAGGAAAAAAAATCCTCCCAACTTGGCTTCAGCTTGTGTTTCCTCAGAAAAACTTACTGAGCCCTGTTCTGATCATCTTTGCATGCATATTAACTGTACTGAGTTGAGTAGAGTTATCCTGGTGTATTCTACCATAAATATATCTGAATGGTCCTATGTGAACCTGAAAATCGAATGAGAAATGAGTTGGAAAAAAGACAGCGAGATGACCCATTTTAGGGAGAACTGTGCTGGAATCTCCAGACTGCAAAACACTCACGGCGGTTCAGCATCATTGAAGACGGTATGGTAACTCAAGCCTAAGTCCAAGGCTCAGCGGCAGGAGGCATATTCGCTGAATACTGCAGAGCAGATTCCATTCCTACAGATATGAAAACAGAAAGGAAACATGAAGCAGAAAAATGTGGGGTATGCAGATGGTATAAGGCATTTTACTCGGTAAAATGAGAGAGACTGATCTTTCAATATGTGCAAGAAACAATCTTATCAGAACATACTTTTACCAAAGCATAAAGCATCAAGCTTTTGATCTCTAGGTAAGAATATTAGGATGGTTTTATTCTGCCAGAAAACTATATTTACTAAAATCCCATAAGTGCACTTTTTTTTATTGTATATACCTTAAAGAACACACATTTACATCTCTATCTTGTCTTGATATAATTGATCTATGAGCAGGAAAGCAAAAGACACTTAAAAACAATGGTTCTATACTAAATTACTAAAAAAATTACAAATTTATACTCTCGCTATAAATTTTATAGCTACAAAAATGACAGGGTACCACTCAGTGTTTATAGAAATCTAGAGGAATCTATAAACTTGGGGTTATATAGGGCATTTCTTCAGCTCCATCTGTCCCTGCAGAATGTCCTGGAGTCATGATTACCAGGCCACTTGAGGATTCAAGTGCTCTTGCATTAAAAGCTATACTTCACAGTCCTTGCTTGATAGGGTGAGAAGTTACATCAGCAAATCATCTTTCTGATTTACATTGAGAACTCAACTGATTTGCCTAAACATGGAAGCCTACCACCATTTGAGGTATTTCAAGGTGCCTAAGACTTCTGCATGGAACTGGCAGAGATGATACAGGGTATACAGGTGACCAGTGTCCTCTTGGTCTCAGATTTCACTAGATCCCTATATGTGGGCAACTGAATAAAGCCATGGGCAGCACCCAGAGAAGTCTACCTCTACTCAGGTTCCTCCTATCTTCCTTTAGGCATGGCTCAACCAGATGCAGCCCTGAAAGTTCTTCAGAACATTAATATTAAGGAATAAACATTTAACATTAAAAAAAAAAAAAAGAAAACTCTCTCACATTTTCATTATCAGAATTAAAACACATGAATATTAAAAATTGAATTATTGAAAATATCCAGCTGTATGTATCACCAAACAAGAGAAAAAAACGTGTTTTATATATGGACATACAAAATTTAAGACTCAGAGATCCACAGCATCCAGCCACTAGCCAAACATATATGTAAGTCTAGACTTCAACATATATCATAATGCAAGCACTTTGTGAGGACAAAATGTGAATATAGTATCTCTTTACACAAATCAAATTATGATTTTGTGCAGTCAGTAGTTCCTTGTAGGCTTTGTAGATGGAACTTAAATAGACAGATTTGAAACCTTTGCCCCAAACGTTTTCCACCAAGGAAAGGTGAAGGAAGTATAGGGTACATTTAGGTCTGATTTCTTTGATTTTACTGATAAACCATTCATTTTTTGCAAAATACTTCAAATTCTATGTATGCTTTGGAATCTGACTTCTTGGTCATAACATGCTTGGGTACCTCCAACATTTGAAGACACTCCATCCATTTATGGTGCGTGCATGTATGTATATATGTATACATATAAGCACATGAAACTACACAAACATGTTAGACTCTAATTTGATCTCTGGCAGCTAGTGAACAGAATTAGCAGTTAGGGTTTTCCTAGAGCTAAAATTGATTTTTTTTCTCCCAACTCACCTAAGAAAACAAAGCAGACTGAGAAATGTCCAATTAAAAATATAAGGAATTGTAATAATTTTACTTTTCATACTGCCTGTTCCTATCGTTTATCCTCCTGTGTGCAAGTTATACATTCTGCAATTATTATACTGTCTCCCTCCTCACAGACTGATTTCTTGCTGGTTGATTTATTCACCAAGAAATTATACACCAGATTTTGTACCTGTAAAATATTTTACCAAAAGTGTCTTATCTTCAAATCATGACTCTGGGCTGCAGAAATGCCAGACGAAGTAGAAGACAAGCAGATTTGGAATAAAACAGATGTAGAATTAATTGACAAAATGTTTCAGAGAAATAAGAGAATCTCCACCCCCTGATGCACAGACCACTATAGCATAATTCTAAAATTTCATCTTTGACATGCAATACAAGTATATATGCAAGCAGAATCAATCACATTATTTTCATATAATGCTTTAAAAGTGAGATGTGAGAGTGAATTTTAGTATCCCAATTCTAAGACAATGAAGCTTCCCTGAACTTGGTCACAGCAAAACCATTCTTGGAGTAAGTGACATTGATTTTCATAGCCTTGTATTTTTCTATACAAGTACCTCAAAAAATACTCAGGGAAACTGAGACATAGATGTGTGACTCAGCGCCATCACTTCTGTTTCATCAAAATATTAATACTACTGTAAATTTAAAAAAAAAAAAAAAAAAAGAGAAATCCTACTTGGTATAAGATTAGATTTATTTTAAATGTCTGAAAAGCAACAGCAAGAGATAGAGCCAGACTTCAATCCAGTAGAAATTTTTAAAAATTGGGTAATTATACCTCAAATATGTATACTTTTTTCCTACTTAATTTTTAAAACATCACTAATAAAGTTGGTGAGTAGAACTGGGCCTAAAAACCGCTGTCTCTGCTTACGTAAAAAGAAACAGGGTTAAGATGAAGCTTCACCTCCTTTGATGCAGATATGGACACGGCTCAAGCTCAGGCAGAGTGAAGCTGTGTGTGAATACATGAACACAGGAGCATGACTGAGATGAAAGAGTTTGAAAGATGGGAATTAACAAAGAGAACAGAGGGAGAGAGGAAAAGAAAACCATAAATTAAGTAAATAAAAAAAATATTCTAGATACTGTTGTAGTTACAGACTCTGCTTCTTGGACTGACAGTTCTTTAGTTTTCCATCTTGCATGTTGTTGTCTTTTGAGGGCATTTGGGGGTATTTGAGGTCATTTCTGAGGCAAAATTTTAGAACTGACACTTCATTGTAATTAGGGCCCTTTCACATTTCTGTAATGCAATGAGTCAGGGTTATCAACAAGTTTCTTTTTCCTCTTCTAGTTGCAGATGAGCAGCTAATGATGGATTACTACTCTTAGTTAGGTACTTTAATTACTATAAGGCATAGCCATTGTGTTTTGAAGAGATTTTGGAATTAAAAACAGCGATGAGGAAATAAAAACAATTAAGACTAAGACAACATAAAAAGAAAACATTTTCTTTGCTCTTTAAAAGCAGAAACAATACAAGTTGTCTCTAAATAATTCACATGTGGTGCTGGGCCAGCTTCTCAAAAAGCAACATTTCCATTTTCATTTACAAGTTTCCCCAAATGTTTCATTAAAATTCAAAGGCTGTGCTGGAAAACAAACTAAAGTACTTTCAGGTATAGAGGTTTTGGGTTTGTGGGGTTGTTTTTTTTCAGTTTTAAACAGGTTACCGTCTTCCCTTATCTTCTTCAGCAGCTGGCACTTATATATGAAACAATTTTTTAAAACTGCTGAATTCCAAAATTCTGATCACTTAATAAAGGCTGGTGAGATGTGACACTGGTACATTCTGTTTTCCCGTGGCCTTTCCTCTACTGTTCTGCCTTCTCTCCAGCTCAGTCTGTGGCACTTCATTGCAGAGCCTGATTTTTCTGGTGATGAAGAGATAATGGACCCTCTGAGAAATAAGGCACCACATAATAACGGTCTGCTCTACAGAAGTAGTCCATTTTAATTTCATGGTTGTTGCATTATCCCACGTGTTTTCTCACAAGACATTACAGCAGGATCACAATAATGCCACCGCTGGTATGTACATAAAACAAAGTTAACTTTAAAAATGTTGTTGTTTCGAGTACTTTCTTTCTCTAGGCTGTATAAAGCATTAATTCGTAATGATTGAGTCTCCCCTTTTGTTCCCTTTTTCTGGTACAAAAACATATTTATCCTATATACATGTATACTCAAAGCTAAAGCTGAGGGGGTTTGTTTCAGCATAAGGAAGGGACCTGAGACCAAGTACACAATATTCAGTGGCTAAAATTCAATAGCAAAATATTTTGAAAGAATGACATTGAAAAGAGAAGGATATTCATGCAAGAAAGAAAGGAAAAAAATAGATTATTTTTTTTTTTAGTAGTTTTTAGTAGGGTTTTTTTTTCCTTAAAACACTTGAAATATGTTATATTTCTTTAGTTGTTTCAGGAACTTTGTGACTGCAAATAGTTGATACAGGCTTTTGTTCAGATGACGCAGCTAAAATTTTGATTAGACTTAAAAAACTCTTAATATTTTTATTATCTTTATGTATATGTAATTATGATAATGGCTTGTGCACAAAATGATATCTGCCTTAAAAATACACAGATGCCTACTGCTGTTGTAAGCCTATGAAAACGTGTCATGAAACTTTTTTAAAGATCTTTTTTGACATTACTAGTGTCTTGGTGGCTGTATTTTGATTTCCAACAGAACTCTAAAACAAAAGACTCTTTTCAGGATGAACATAGCCCCTCGCTGTACTTGAAACATTTGTCTCTTTCTGTGTGTTTTCCAGTTGTAGAAGAATTTTGAATGTGCTGGTATATGAGCTCACTTTAGTTATTGAACAGTATTACGAGTTATTGAGCAGTATTATGAGGTATTAAGGTCTCAGGAAAAAAAAAAAACCAACAACAAAACACCACCACAAATACTTAATAGCTGACTGTAAATAAATCATCAAAAATATCAGTTACCCAAAGCTCAATCTGAACATGCATGTATTTGACTTAATGCCATGTCTCTGGCAGTGGCCAGGAGCAGGTGCTTATCGAATACTAGAACAATGCTCCTCTAAGATACCATCCCCCTTTCCAGGGAGTTAAAGACTGTGGACTTCCCAAATTTGAGTTGGAGTCATATATTCATTAAGAGTTCTTGATAGACTTTCATTATTTTTTTCTAAATACTCTACTTTCAAGGGTTTTTGAACTTCAAAGATACAAGAACCTGCACGACTGAGCTATGTATTCGCTTTTCTAATCTCACAATATTACCGACAATACTTTTAGCAATATCTATTATGTAGAAAATACGGCAAACACAAGTAAATATGTGGCATAATCTCAATGAGAGACATTCTATGAACAGAAGTAAAAGATATGCCAATAATTTCACACATACTGTACTAGTCAATAGCATGAAGGCAAGGACTTTCATAACTAGGGTATACAAATAAATGTTGTAAGGACATTATTCTTATTGTAGATTCCTTGTGAAACCCACTGGTTCAGCCTGAGTGACTCTTCCTAGTGACTGACATAGTGGAGAGAGGGGAAAAAAAAGCACAAAGCCTACTGCTGTCAGCAAGGAAATGTTGTGACTTGAGTGGTAAAGTCTTGTAGCCAATTTTAAGGTTTAATTAGTTGCTTATATGGTGAAAAGTTCATTGATTTTGTTTGTGACTTTTTCATTTACTGTAATAAAAACGTCTACATTTTTTCAAGCATTGATTCCCTCTATCGCCCCATGCCTTGTCTTCCCCTTATTTTCAACACCCTCCACTGTTGGGCATTTACAAATCATAAAAGACAAGAGAATTATTTTTTTACATTTCTCCTACTGCTTTGTGATCTAATACCTCCCAGAGGTTTAGCTGGTACAGGAACTATTCACATCCTCCATTCATTTAAATTTTCCAGGTCCATTAAACATCAAATTCTCAAGAGATTAAAAAGACAAGACTTTTAAAGCAGGCTTCAGTTATGACCACAAATCCCTCTGTCAGTGAAGGAGAAAAGGGGTTTAAACTTGAGGCTAATTCAGAAACCTGCCTCGAATGGTCAGTCCATTTCTGGTTAAATCTTTTGATGTGACAGTTGCATCAGAAGCAAAGGTCAAATCATGGTTTTTCTGTTTGCTGATACTGGCAGATCATCTGTCAGCGGGCCAGATGTGCCACCTCTCCAGATGCATACTGGGCTCTAAATGTAGGCCTGTAAGAGGAAGAGCTCAGGCAATTTTTATCTTCTCATTCAACCCAAGGAGACGAAGATATTCGTAGTGCAAAATGCACACTTTCAACTGCATTATAAAGCACATTTGAACATATAAATTCCTTCAGAACTAGCCTTTCATAACACACTCTTAAATTTTAGATTTTCTGGGATTTTTAGGGACTTTCCAGTAGTCTGCAGCATGGAATCCCTACAACTTCAGCTAAAATGATGGGGGCTTTGAGTGTCAGGCCATTTGCTTAAGTGACATTGAGACTGTTTCCTCCTCTCACCAGGTACACAGCAAGAGATTTCCTGTGAACATCCAGTAAAAACAGTGCAGTGGATAAACATAAGCAACTGAAGTCTAGTGAAAAACACCCCTGTGGTTCCACTAGACCTCCACTTCCAAAGTACTTTCTATGTTGACTTAGTATACTGAGATTAAAAATAAACCTAGCAGAAGTGAGGAAAGATGACGAGAGTTGCTCACTGATCAAATCAACCTACATGCAAAGTGGTACAAGAGCCATTAAAAATTAAAAAATAAATAAAAGCAGTCACCTCTACCCAGGACATTGCTGGTGTGGGCATTCAAGTTTTCCATCCATACTGTTCTTACCTACTGCAGGTTCTATCCAAAAGCTTATTCATCCAACCCTCATATAGTCTTATCTCTCCTCCATACACACATACTTTTTCCCCTTTCTGTGTACACTAGACAGAGATTTACAATAAGCCAGACACAATAATTCCTGGATCCATTTTTCTAATTTCCATCCAGGTGTATTAGGATTTCAAATTAATCCTTTACATGCATATTGTCTAATATTTTTAAGCAGAAACTAGTAAGTTTTTCTTAGATCTTGGTTTGTTACCTTGTCCTGAAACCCTTTAGTTTTACTTGATTTGAATAAGCCTAAATAGTTCTATATAATCTATACATTTTACCTCTTCAGAGCTTGTCTGTACTTAGAGCTCTAGTTTTATTAGAGAACATCTTGAATTTGTACATCAGTCCTTCAACTCACTAAAATGGGCATAAACAAATTGTGATACTTTGATAAAATAAAAAGGCGTGTGGGAGGAGTTAGAACTGTATCTCTCTTTTTGTAGACAGTGGCATTAAATGTTTATCAACAGTGTAATCCTATCACTTCATTTTTTTTTGTGATAGTCTTTCTGTAAAATTATAAAACCAACAACAACAAAGTTAGTGAGATTGAACTAGTTAAAAAGGCCTAGATGACAGTAAATTTGAGGGTTGATATGTCGCTAGAAGGGTAATGCCTCAATATTTTGTCTTGTATCCCACTTTTGAAAATAGCTTCCAAGTGAGGGTCTAGGTCTTGCAATACCAATAGGCATCTGATCTCCTGGCACCTGAAGCCCAGCACAGATACCACAACTCTCATTTAGGTATCTATATGAAACACAGAGCAGGGAGATGTAGAGTGTGATTAGATTAGCCCTTCTGGACACTACTGCGGTTGAGGTTGGAACCTGCATCTCACTCTTGTGTTCAACAGCTCCACTGTAGTCCTGCCGAGGTAGAAGTAAGTAACTGCTCCTGCATTAAGGTGTGTTGATTACACTGTTTTAAATTTTTCCTCTAGTATTTTTTGTTTTGGCTTCCATTTTAACCTTGATAATTTTGTAGAATTAGAAAAAAAAAAAGCGCTTAATTCAGCACAACTGCTCTAAAGCTGAGTTTTTCTAGTCATACCTTTAAGCTTTTTTTGTGTTGGGCTCTACCAAATAAAAAGTGTTTATACATACAGCAAGTAATATTGTAGGTGCTTCTGCTGAAGTCTAGTGCCTATGATCTTCTGTTCAAAAAACAGGAGCAGTTTCCTTTAAAATATCACAGCCAGAAAGTGTAGTAGTGGTGTTTTTCCCATTCCTACACTTACATCCACTTTTGTTTTATTCATTCGCTAAAGTATTCCAGTGGGGTCAAGAGCCCCATATACAATGTTCTCTTTTGACATAGCAGAACTCAAACCCACACCTCCAAGGAACAGCTATAATTGCTGCAAGGAAGCACTTTCTATTCCTCCTGTTGAGGCTGTCACACTTTGCATAAGAGAAATAATTAACTGGAGCATGAATGTCTAGGAAACTCTTTTGAGAGCAGATCTTACACTCCCCTTCCTCCTCTGTGCAAGTTCTGTGTTTCTTGCAGTGATTAATGTAAAAAACATCCAGGCAGGAGAGTCTGGTATCCAAAAATCCTTACCCTCTCCCTCCTTCCTCTTGTCTGGAATGTTTTAACCATATAGTCATGATGAAGCAATTTTGTTTTCTTGCTGGTCCAAAGTGTTAATTTTATGTGCCCAATGGAAGTTTTGGCTGCTCATCATTTTGCTTAGTCTAAAATTAGTGAGAATTTTTCCTCCAGGTAGGGAGTGTTATTTTAACTTTCCCCCAGAAAACTGAATGTTTGATTCTAGTCCATGTGTGGTCTTCAGATAGGCACAATATCTAACACTTCACCCTGAGGTGCTGAGTTGTGCAAGCAATGGAGCTTGAGGACTGTTGATGTCTGAAAATGAAGGACCTACAGTGAGAGGGTTTCAGAATTAGGCAGCAGCTGAAAAGCATTTTGAGAATTGGTGTTTGGGATTAAACACACAAGTAGCACCTAAGTATACCACAAATGATCCTTTCCATACTAGAGGGAGCCAGGTAGGATTTGGTGTGCTCCCTTCTTTCTCTAAAACAGCTGGTGGGACTTGTTTTCATACTCTTTCCTTTTCATTGTTGTTTTTACTGTGATATTAAACTGAAGATTAAACTGAACACATGAACTTTATGTTCTGTTTTGAAAACAGTGAAAGCTGTAACCACACTTCTTGTCATTCATTTAGAAGGGAATTCTGTAATCTGGAGGAAGATACTCACAAAATTATCTCCTTCTCTTGTGTTTCACCCTTGAAGCTGGCAGCTCTGTTGTTTCTGAAGAAAGCTGACACAAAAGAAAGTTTTAACAATCAAAACCAGTGGTTTATGGCTGGGGCCATGCCCAGTCTTCCCATACCGAATATTATAAACATACATTCAACCTTGATCATCCTGTCTCCTTTTTCATTCCTGCTCCTTAAGGCATAAGGAACATCAAAGAAAACTTTGAATGAATGAGGACTACATAAAAAATTATTTCTAACTTTTGTTTATTGATGATGGACAAAGACTTGTAAATGTTATTAGTAGTAGATTGTTGTTATGACTAACATTTGCCATAGATTTTGTCCTTTCATTCATGAATGGACTCTGATTTTATCAGAGTTGCTTTCAGATTTTTAACAAAATCCATGCATAATTATCAAGGTATGGATTATTCCTTGCTAGTCACAGTATGTCCCTTGTTCTATGAATGACAAAAGTATTATTTAATAAGAATGTGATGAATAAGCCAGTTCTTGTCTGAAATTTCAGAAGTTTACAATAATATCTGTGCATAAGTGAAAATGTTCATGAGTACTCTGCAGCTGACAGAGCATTTGTGACACAGCTCCAAGCTTCAAAGCAATCAAACCTTGGTCCAACACTCTAGGCACTACTGTAGTGCAAAATATTTTGGTAGCAAGAAGCTATTTGCATCAGTGTCAGCCCGAGTAAAAAAGTTTTAGTAAAACTATGACTTGGATCATTTCCTTAGCCAGAAACAAAGATAGTCTATTCCTCATCACACTTCTTAGTTATCAAAAGAGTGCATCTTACAGATGCCTAACAAGTACTAGAAAATAAGTTAAAGTGGAAGTCTTCCTGGAAGATCTCTTCACATAATCACGGTATAAAACTTAAAGACAAGGCTTGCACCTGCACGGGGTCTCCAAATGGACTTACCAGCCCACACGCCCAGGATTTGGCTCACCTGTACATGATATCCTGCCCACTTCTTCCCTGTACCCTGTTTTTGATTGGCTTTTCACCCATGGAAAATGTGGGTGTGTAAGCTAAAAGAAAAAAGTGCAGTGGGCTTTGGATAGATATTCAAACTGAAGAGAGGAACAGAAACCTGGTACAGACCGCCGTATACAACTGCAAGGCAGATGCTTGCCTATTTTTTTCTCCCTGTCATCAACAGGGCTGAGTGCCTTATACGTTCAGGAAAGGAGGAATGAAAAGACTCCATTTTGCAAATGGAGACTAGAAAAACTAACACTTTCAGCATAGAAATGTAGAGACAGCGATTAAACCCCACTCTTGCAAATCATTACCTTAATGTTTAAGTTCTGCAGGAATTTATCAGCAGACATGTACAACTGTCAGTACAGCATGTAACAGGTATTAGTGAGTTTGTTTACTTGAAAGGTTTGAAAATGGAAAAGATTGACAGCATATTATTTTGCTCAGGAATATTTTCATACACAAATATATTCACTTGAGAAACAGCACACACCAAACATCTACAAGAACAAAACTCAGTACAGAGAGAAACTATTGTATCAAAAAGGTCTTAAAAACAGTTAAACCAAAACACTGTTCTGAACATGACTGAACTAACTGTAGAATCTGTGCACCTAATTCTTGATTAAGCAAGATTTTGGATCTTTTACCCACTCTTGAGTTTATTGAAACCAAAGGGTCAAAGTTACCTCCATGAAGTTAATCATTTACTGTATACTTTCTTGAACAGGATCTTGAGAGCAAACCTCAAAATATAGACAAATCTTCCTGTATACAATGGAAACTCTTAAAGCCACCTCTTCACTTACATCCACTTTAAAATTAAAAGATAGTGGGGAATGAGGAAGCAAATTCATTAAAGTGGTTAGATTAAAGTAAGAGATGTTTTATGTTTTTAACTTTGTACAATCTACAGTTAGAAAAGCAGAATTTGCTTAAATCCAGATTGAGTTGTGCTATTTATACCAGGGGGATGTAAGCCTGGTGTAGTAAGTGTCTCTAGTTTAGCTAATACACAGCACATGCTGCACTGTGTTTCTTTTAAAGACTTTATTTAGTGTTTCATAAACCAAGGACCCACAGTAGAATAACCAAAGAATTGACATACCAAGCTTCTTTCTCTCAAATACATTTTTGGTTTGTTTTTAAAGCAATTATATGAAGTGCTCTAATTGCTACTTACTTTAGGAAAGGTTTAGCTCTGCAAAAATGCAGACTAGACCAAAGATATTTTGAGAGATTTTTAAAAAAATATACAGTGATGCCAAACTGTTGCACCTATGTAGCATTTGGGGTTTCATGGTTTTTACCTCTTGCAGACAAGGGGGAAAATAGAAGTCTGCAACCTTGGCAGTTGTTTCACTTTAGATGATGCATTCAATTTCATAAAAATTTGTTACAGTAGTTAAGCAAAACAATAGTGCTTCTATTTTCAAAATATGTTATTTTTTAACATGTACCAGAGCTGTCATGCAGGCAGCCTGTTTGCCTGCTCTGCAAGAAGGTTTTATATTCCAAAAGACTTCCACCCCCTGCTCCCTAATGGTGAAAATAAATCAATTTCATCTGCTGGTAGTCTCATTTCTCCATGCCCACCCCCCCCCCCCCCCCCTTTTTTTTTTTTTTTTTTTTTTCCATTTCCCTCTCCTTCCTTTCTGGGCCCCTTTCCACAATGCCATATGGCAGCTGAAGGAAGGGTAGAGCAATGATCTGCATTTTGAGCTCCTAACAAAAGATGCAATAGTGTCAAAGAGGCTCATGAATGCATGAGACATACATGTATAGAGAAGTGCCTCCAGTCCTGTCAGGAAGGACTAAAGAGAAGCCTGATAAACCTGACATCGCTTTAGTGCGGAGAAAGGCAGCAGTGCTTCTCTCAGTAGTTCATCTCGCTCCCATCCGTCTCCCCCAACCCCCCTTCTCCCCTCCCACCCCTTTGGTTCCATGCCAAAATCCCATTAGCTCTATTAATGACATGTGGTTCGAAGCAAAAGCATGTGGCAGAACAAGAAAGGCACAAGATCAACATGCTATCTATTCATTTTTGATACATGTATCACGAGATAGAAGTATTTCAGCAGGGGCTGTGTCAGCTTGGCTACGTGAACAGCAAAGAGGAAAAAATGCAGCAAGAGGCTGTAATCAGTTTCTCAGCTGTCCTAATTCATCTCCCTAAAGTCTTAACATATGAATAGATGAAACTTAATTTTAAAATGCTGACAAAGTTTTCTGCGTTCGCATTCAAAATGCAGCTTGGGCTTTGTCTGCCCCTTGCCCTCCCCAAGACTTTAAGCCGTTTAAATACGCTCCCGATTGGCATTGTGTGGCAGAGCGACTACACCCTGTACCATTTCAACCACTTACTTAGGACTCCCTTAGTTAAACAAAAAAGGCACAACCGCATTCTTCTGTAAGAGTCCAGAGCCCCAAAGCTTAGAGACATGGCATTTCAATACGCAAAAGGTGTTTCCTCCTGGAGTATGTTTAAGGGCTGCCTACAATAAGCCTTGCTGCACTTCTTAATTATTTAGACCTAGCATGCTTGTAACTTGATTTGCCCATATTATGTTTCTAAAAGCAGGCATTTTAAAGAGAGAAAAAAAAAGTAATTTGTTTTCAAACTGAAATAAATCCTAACTTTGGCAAGCAAGGTGGTGTCTGTGATATTTATAAGGCAACACCTTATTTTATTACAACAAAGTTGTAGAGAAGTACAGGAGTATTGATTGGCTTTATAATAAACATCCTGTTTTGTTCCTTGTGCCTCAGGATACTTCTGCTTAGTCCACTGAAAGTCAGCAAACAGTCAAATTTCATTCAGAAGCCAGTGAGATTTGCCATTGTCTCAGTGCCATTTTAAATAATAATAAATTTTAATGAAAATATATTTTTAAAAGCACCTGAATCAGTTCCAGAGGTATAAATTCAGTCTTTCAACATCTGCACATGCTTTTCTGATTAGCCCCAAATAACTCAGAAAATAACTATCGACCTGTAGCCGTCTCTAGGGCAAAAGTGTGAAGTTGAGAGTTTCTATTGGATTTAGCTGCACTTAAAGCCTGGCTGGATTTGCTGGTCATGGCAACCACCCTTTAAACCTGTAACTGTCGGTCTGAGCAGAACTGCGACAAAATAAGTCAGCTATTCAATACCTCCTTTTTTCTTTAAGAACATCTGTTTACGTAGCTGATGTCCACTCAACAGGGTGTGGATATTTTTTCAGTAACACAGAGGCTGCTTGGTGATCCAGAAATCTGTCGTGCTTTTTCTTTTTTCCCTTAAACATTTGTATTGCATGTAATTTTTAACTATCATTCTTGCACAGTTTCCTTTCAAGTTTTTTTTAAAAATCAAGTTATGGTGAATCTAAGCATGATTTCAAGCACAATATGAAGCAAACACCCCTTCCCCCCAGAAAAAACCTCCACAGAATCCTGGATACGAAGCTATTTAGTATTTTGATTGGAATTGCCAATAATCCCTGCAATTTTAAAGATCCAAATGACTTTGGACTATATAATCATCAGTGCTCTTGTGGACAACAGCCATGTATTACTGATTTCATCTTGAATTCTGCCAAAATCTAAGTATCTCTCCAAAAATTGGCAATGTTTCCTTGTTCCTATATCTGGACTTCATTCAGGTAAAGACTGATAATTTTTCTGGGATGTGAAGCTGCTTGTTCTCAGTTATACCAGTTCAATGACATTGGGTGCATCATTGTATATGTCACAGGGAAGAGAGGAGTAGACCCTTCTAAGCAAGGATACCAAGACCATGCAGTTAACACATACAATTTCTATTCTGATATTGTTGGACAGAGTGCTTACAAATGAAAATATATGAGCACTCTGGGATATGTGATTATGGGCACATCTCCAGCTGTAAGACAACCATGAGCCGATTACATGCTTTTTCCCCATCAGTGCTTCTTCCTTCCTAGCGTGATAGCCTTTGCTCATCTGGATGTTGTTCTGAGGCAGTGCTTGGCACTGTGCAGTCCTTAGACTGTCCTCAGCCCATAGCCCATCCCAGTTATCCCTCAGCTGTATCAGAAGCTAAGGTCCTGCAATGTTTGCAGATGTAACTTGGTCGATATTATGTCTGGTATGTGCAGACTGTGGCAGCACATCCATTTTGGCACAGGGTCTTCAGGCAATACTCTTAGCTTTACACATTTACGTCTTTGTGGGCACATCAGTCATAGTGACTCACTGGCTGCTGACTAGAAATTTCTATACTCATCACAGTGAACTCACCTGTGGTTTGGGATTTAGCCCATACCTTCCTTCATTGCCTGCTTTGTTCTATATAAATCGAATAAACCAGCACATTTTGGGAAATGTCTATATCCATTTTTCAAGAGCACAGAGGAGAACTTGTACTTACCTTTGCTTTTACCAGACGTCATAATTGAAGACCATTATTTGGGAATACAGGGAAAAAAAATGCAGTTTTGGAGATTATATGCAGAAAAAAAACCCTTTATATATATTTGTTTCCTATAAGCACTGGTTAAAAGTGGAAATATTTTGATGGAGAGGTAGCCATTCTCTTGACCTACCATAGGCATGCTAATACATCCTGTCACCACAACAGCGACATCTCTTTTGGATTAGAGGTATTGTTTTAACATCCAAAATACCAAGACTACTGGTATAAACCAAAAAGGCGTGTTATTTTTCTGATGGAAGTTACTTATTTCCTGTGCTGATCAAACCAGAAAAACTCATGCCAGTCTTTGCAATATAGAATAATGTTCCTTTTGATAACATGCAACTTTGTCTGATCAGAGACAGACAAAAGACATTAAGGTCAACAGAAAGCAGATTCAACATTTCCCTGATAATCTGTGTAGTGATGAATCTAAGCGGTTCATCCAAGTGACACCTAAGGAGGGCGTTTTTCTTTTTTTTTAATTCTTCACAATACATCAAGTCTTCAGATTTGGTCCCAGAGGGTAAAATGCTTTCTGCCAAGCTGTAGGAGGGAAGCATGAAATGTCTAACTTCTTCCTCACTGCATGGATTAGGTGAGCTAGACTGAGGCTTGAGCGTGAAGTGACTTAAAAGAGAGGTTCATTGCCTGATCTAATAGCCACTTGATGGGAACTATCAGCAAAAGAGTAAGATGGGGCAAATCACAGGGGGTTTAAATTCTGGATTAGAAGAACTTTCTTTCAATATATTTTCCATCCTCTTAGTCAGAATTTCATCTACCATGCTTGAAATTGCAAGTATGACACCTCGGGTCTGTCTGGCTGTAGCAGTTTTTTCCTAGCTAGTAACAGATTCGTTTCTGCTAAAATTCTATTACTCACAGCTATTTCTCTCAAGGATTGTAACAGTTCTTCTGAAAACAGATCAGCAGCTTTGGTATAATCTAACTCCTTATAACTGGAACAAGGTCTGCTTCTAGTAAATCCTGCAACTAGATGTGACAAGAATAGAAAACTTCTTTTCATTTGGTCCCTGCTACCCAGCCAGGTAGTAATGAAAGCCATTTTGAAGCTTTCTGATTCCAGACACAGTGTTAAGTGCCAGCCCTCAGTGAAAGAATGCAGCTAATGTTATAAACATTTTTCCCTACAGCTTTGACATTAGGCAGGGACAGCACAGGAGGGGTCATTTCTCATGTGTGAGGCTGACAAAGGAAGTTAGTGTGGAATAAACATGTAGACTCTAACAGATTAATTAAAAGGGCATTTTCATTGTCTTTGATGTTTATGAAATAGAACTTGTGTTTAGATAAATTAAAACTGTGGTATATACTATAAATTATATGGATAGACTTCAGATGTTATGCATATAGAATTGAAAGAAAAATTTACATGGGCTCCATAATTTCATCTCAAAGCCCCTAATGCTGCATTTTTTTTTTTTTCTATATTTAGGTGGATTCAGTTTTACGCATAACCACATGTGTAATGAGCAAGATTAAAACTAAAGGCCTCATTCTGTTTGAGGAATGTTTTGCAACATTTTTTAACTTACATGAATTTGGCTGTGGGCATTTTCATTTTTATTAAATCTGTGGACTGCAAAGAAGCATTTGTTGTGAGCATCTGACTTTGAAATGTTTAATATTTCAGCTTGCTTTGTTGAGTGTGACCGTTCATACAGGTTATGTGGAGTTTTGTTTTCCTTTGATTACACAAGTAAGAATTAGAATAAGAGGAAGTAATTTGGGTTCTGAATCTGTGTTGTCAGGCAGAATCTCTGGAGTAGTAATACATCTTAAAGAACATGAAGCAGCTCTGTTCTGAACTATGAGGAATTTGTTGTTAGCTAAAATTTCATAGGAACAAATTATTAATCTATATTATTTGCAGAGTTTAATTTTCTCTGATCACGTTCACGCAAAGCAACTGTCTATGGATGCATTGTCCCAGCTGTAACGGGTATTTTCAGATCCTTTCCCAGATCAATTTTTTTTCCTGCTCATGGCTCTGATGAAAAGCTGTTGAAAACAATATTGTATTTCATGTTACATAGTATTGGGAACATTTTAGCTGATGAGCCTAAAATTCACCATCTCTGAGCAAATGTGTGCCAGCAAAAATGTCTCTGGACATTCAAGTGTTCAGAAAATTGATACAAGTGGTGGAAAGAAGCAGAAGCAAGTCAACACCAAATTAATTTTTAAATGTGTATTAATTATTTTTATATCAAAATAGATTGTATTCAGTAGGAACTAGTTTATAAAGATGAGAAATTTGCAAAGTTCAATCTATACAGACCAAAGTAAGGTAATTTACTGGGAACTAGAAATATATCAGAAGCCTTAACAGTGGCTATTTTGAATAGAAATTGTTAGTTGTTAGAATATTTCATGCAGATGTAAGTGCAGGGCAGGGTGCTTTTAGTTTAAGGAGGAAGGTGGACTGTCCCTAGATAAAAGGGGCAGCTGAAGGATTCTGCTAATGGATGTGCAAATCTCATCCACCAGATCCATCAGACTACAACCAAGGACTTCTGAAAAGAACAAATGCCACAGGCCAATAGTTTTTGCAGACATTAAGGATCTTCTGAAACTCTGTAAAAAGAACATCGTGATAGCTCAGTCAGCAGTTGCTGGGGCTGAATCTAAGGCAGAAGAAAGAAAGAAATCCACAGCAATGTCTAAATAGAAGGGCAGGTATGCTCTGCTCTCAGCCAAGGCTCTCCCTCTAAACCTAGCCCAGGTATCAACCTGGGACACAAAGCATGTGTACCTAGATTCAGAAGGTGTGATGTGATCCCAGCTCCTGCCCTTGAGACATAATGCAGCTCCTGGGGTGCTGCAGGATCTCTGGAACATGGAAGGGTTCCAAGAGTCTGCGTTTGGTACAGCTCCTTGGCAGAGTGATGTTCAGGCAACCCAAGAGAAATCTGTTGCTGCAGACTGATACGGCCAATGAATCTCCAGGTATCCTACCTTGGAATAATAGTGCCATAAAAGATTCTCAGAAGGACATCAGTTATACACTTAACTGTAGAGTTAAAGGAATCCAGAGAAGTTTCAGGGGCAGAGGAGCAGAGGAAACAACGTTATTTTTGGGGCCACATCCCAAACCACCTCACAAAATTTCTGTTTTCAGAGAGTTTTGCAGTCAATTTGGACTACTTAACTCCTGAAGGTGAAATCGGAGAATGTTTCTTTGAGCCATTTTTGCAAATTAACATACTTCCTGGACACCATCACTGAAAAGTATTTTAAAATGCCACAGAAACCCTGAGAATCACCTTCATAGTTCTTTTCTCAACTCAGAGTTACAAAGTGCTCCCTGCCATACTATCCCAATTATTCACAAGTAGTATGTATTTAGCTAGAAATAAAGCACAGGAAGTTTCTGCAGTGTCAGATCTTTACCTGTTTTCTTAGGAAGCACCTCAGAAATACAAAACTTGTAAGTTCCAGACAATGCAGCAGAGGAAAAAGGATTAGAAGTAATGTATTTAAAATTTTATCCTGATGAACTGGAAAAACAAGCAAAACCAAGCAGCTTGAATGTTGTCTCGAATGCTGTTAGACTTGCAGCACATGACAAGTTATGTATACATACAGATATGTACAAAGATGCACATTCTTAGCAAATTGTCATAGCTCCATTGAAGATAAGGAAATTAGGAGAGTTTATAAAGACAAGGAACTACTGTTTAGTATTTAGCTGCTCTGTCAAAGCTATGTTTTGGGACAAGTGCACAGGTTTTAGAGAAAAGCAGGAAATGTTCTTACTTGCACATTTAGTAGAATTTACAGAGAAAAGTGCTGTGCAGTCTTGTTTGCCCAATTTTCCTGAGATATGAGGCTGTCTGCTGCAGCAGTGTTAGTGCTGACACAGGTATCACTAATCACCCAGAAATAAACGCATGACGTTTTTGAATTTGGTGCACTAATCATCTCCTTAGAAGCCAAGATGTTGCTAGCACAGTGACAGGACTTAATTTATTTTCTCTTCCCAGAGAACAATAGAATTTTATCTGAATATTACATGGGGAGGTAAGTTCTTTCCCATTAGCTGGGCAGTAGCTAATGGAATGGATGGCAAGTTTGTTGTAGCCGATTTGAAAATGGGTATGATATAACGTACGATAAAATGTAAAGGATATATCTGATAAGCCTTTGTGATCTTACCAGCCAGTCATCTTTTCCAGAAGACATTAGAACTCCTAGGGGTGTAATAAATCTTTTCACTTTAGCATGTCATATACAAAGTTGTCAAGGTTCAAAGTTCAGAGAAGGTGCAAGGGAAGGACCTTGGTAGCAAAAGGCGGATGTGGGACCAGTCCTGGTGAAAAAGCAAATTAGAGAAGAAGAAGGAGACACTGGAATGGAGACTAGTTAATGTTAGCACATTACTAGCAGTTATTTAGATTTCATTTATTATATCCATATTTAGCCAGCTATGGAGACCATCACCATATGAGCTTCAGGAAACACTTCCTTCCAAAAGTGGGTGGTAACTTAAAGATAATGCAGAGACAAGTGCAAATCAGAACTCCAAATACCAGTGTTTCTGAGCTTTGGCAATTTGGATGAAGTACCACATTCTAATTGTTACTCTTCGTTATCCCCAAACGAGATTGTTAGGAAAATTAATTGGAAAGACACCAGAAAACTGCATTCAGGAGATGCAAATTCAAATTTGGGATTACTTTATGTCTCTAGATCTTACTGGTTTTCTTGGTTTGAAATAAAATGGCTTTTGGCAGAAGACCAAACTGTGGTGAGAGATGATGCTCTGAGGTGTTTAAACCCGTGAACAGGAAGAAGAGTCTGATTATTGTAGCATTATTTTTTTGACTTGGATGAGAATCACATGACCTATTTTGTCACAGTTTGCCTTTGTGATTTTGGGGGACCAGCTTCTCTAGCTAAGATTACAGGAGGACAAAGCCTCTTATGTGTTTTATGGGAGGAAGTTAGAGGCACTATGGCTATAGATTTCGCTATGAAATTAGGTGTCTATACAAAAAAAGCAGGGTATTAATATACATAGGAGCAATTTATCTCCCTAAACATAGGTATTTAGTGTTGGTTAAGATGCGTTAGCCTCTTTTAGACCTCTGTATGGTGGAAAACATGCCAGAGAATCAGGAGACTCATCTCTGGAACAGCATCTGGCAGCCAGGTGGAATACCTTGAGACATCTAAAATGGTACTAGAAACCTATATCTACAAACTTAAACACTTATGACAACAGTGTCAGGAGGTGCTGCTCCTGTGTTGTTTCGCACTAACATTTTTTTCAGTGGTAGAGCCTGTTCTGTCAAAAGACCTTCCTGCATAATACAATTAATTTAAAACTTGCAATTGGCTAGACCTTTTTATCCCATACCAGTCCTAGCAGAAACTCTATTTCTCAGTAACCTAGGCCAATTCAGTCAATCTCCTGATGCTTGAGTCATTATTTAGTACCTGTAACACTGGAAGGAAAGGTACAAGTTAATGTAATAAGGTAGTGCATCTTAAATAAGCCATCCTCAGTGCATATTATCTATTTTACTAACCCTTTATGTTTCAGTGTATTTGTTTACACCAGTGAAGTAAGGGAAGGTCTGTCTTAAGTAGCAGAGGACACCAGGAAAGATCCAGAACAAACACAGAGAAAGAATTTTAAAAGTAATAAGAACAAGGTAATAGGAATTTAGGATCTTCTAAAGCACCAACATCGTCAGTAATGCCAAGATACTATTGCAAACCATGGATTTCATGGGCATCTGAAGCTAGTGACAGAATAGAATAAAATATAACTAATATTCTTATTAGAATCTGTGGTATGTTTTGGTATTGCACTGTTATATTTTACAAACAAGGGAAGTAACCTGTACTAGGGAATAATGAAAGTAATGTTACTGAAAGGCCAGCAGTAAATAAAACCCAGAATGTAAAGTCATATCAATAGTTGTGTGCCTTATGTACACAAGGTACATATAAGGCAAATCCATTTTTTCTAGTCTCTGAAGGAAGTGGCTTTTCTGATTTGAATGGAAACCCTAAGTGCTTGTATTTCAGATTTGAGTCTAAAAAAAAGATTTTTCATCTTCTTCGTTTGAGATCAATTGAAACATGCCATTATGAGTTAACTTTGTATCATCTGCATGTTTTGTTTCAATTGTTAGTTTTACATCTTGTTATGTTTATAATAAAAGCACAAAGAACATTCGGAAGGAAGAAAAATTTTCTAATTTAAAAAACCTGAAACATTCTATTCTGAAAATATTAACGTGGTATGAAAAATCATAAGAAGTCAAAAGTAATTTAGTCAAAGCCAGCAGTTTCCAATAATATTTCAGATGAGTAGGAATGAGATGTTTTCCCTTTGGGGTGTAAAGCTTATGTATTTATGGAATAGCAGAACTCCAAAACTATTGCTAGAGATCAAAATAAATATTAACAAAATATGTCCCAAATCTATCTTTGTGTAGTTTGTCTTTTGTTAGATATTTGAACAAGTTTTGTGGTGCATGTCAGAGGAGTAAGAGATTTTCATCCATTTTCTGTGCCACATGGCCTCCTCTAAAAATAGTTTTCATTTTTAACCTTGGTAGAGTGGGAGGATGTTTTCTCTGAAAACAAAATCTAAAAAAGAAAACAGAAATCAAACAATCTAGGTGGTATTTGGCTGAATAATAAAATGAAGGTATCTGTGTGTGCACCAAGCATGTAGCTGCAGTTAGAACGAGCAGGTGCTGAGGGCAGGATTTAGCTGCCTGCATGCAGGTAGCTGGTCCCACCTGAGCTGATACAAGGCATCCCACCTGGTCTCTGACACCCCAGAAGGGTACAAATCTATCAAAGGTCTTGTGTCATATCTACCAGTACTTCACAGTCATTGTGAATACCTTTGGACACCTCACACGGCACAAGCCATGTACATTTAGGTCATCATAATATAATTAAGCCCCTCTAAATGAGCAAAGGAGCCAAGCTCATCCTAAAGCAAACACCTGTGCTTGGACAGTTGAGTCATGCCCTGTACTCTGCAGCTGTACTGACAATACCACCACTGACATAGCAGGAGCTTGGGCAGTTATAAGTGGATACCTAAATTTAGGTTTCTATTGTGAATTGAAACCCACCTCCATTATTCTAAAATTTGGACTTTTTTTTTATTTGTTGAATTCATTGAAAAGCTCAAAAGCTTTTAGTAGGCCAAAGACAAAAATCAATCTTTAAGTTAGTAAGCCAATTCCTATTGTTTGTTTGTGTTTTAAAAAAACCCAAACAAACACCACAAAACTCAAAAAAACTTTTACTTTTTGAAGTCATTGGAGAGCTAAAAATTTATCATTTGCCCAGCTAAAGTTTGGCAGCCACACTTGAGGAAACTGATGTTGGCTGAGAAATTATTTCCCTAAATCTTGTGCTGCATAGTGCAGTCCTAATTTGCCATAACATTTGTCCTTGTGTTTTCACATATATTGCAATGTTAGGCTTCCCTAAAGGTATTTTGCTTACTTCCCATTGTGTGACCATCTTTAGCTAGCAACTTACAAATTATTACTTTGGAGTACTAAAACCCACTAGTAAAGCAGGAAAGAAATAATTCACTCTTTAGCCTGTGACTTTTTTTGATCCAGTTTTATGCAGTATAATCCTGCGTGCATCTACATACAATCCATAATTTTAAAAATCAACATCAACTGTTCTACACTGAAAAATTTCCTGTAATTACAAATATTTTGTATTTATGGGAAATAATTACAAATTGTTACAAGTCTTTAAAGTTTAAGTAACTTTTTTCCAATAACATCCTTGCAGTCTAATTTGAATTCTTCCCAAGGAAATTGGCAGTGTAAGATTGAATTATAGCAATAACAATTGAATTTAAATTGCTTATCTGGGTAATCATGATTAGGTCCCCTTGTGTTCATGGCTATATGATATGCAATGTCACCAGGTTTTTCTTACAGTCAGCTTTATTTAATATGTATTTTAGCAAGAGCTAGGAAAACCGAAAAGAGGGCATTTTACATAGAACAACTTAATGCTTACTGTAAACCCACAGAAGAGAAATGTTTCTGTGTCCTAATCAAACAAATATTTAGATCCTCTGAACACATTTTGGATTGTACTGTGGTCAATACAACCCCCTTTGAAGTCAGTGGCAAGAGGCCCAATTAAAATTCCATAAAACCTAACTTTTCCACTGCAATAAAACCCACATGTTCGAACTAATTTTCTGTTCCATTCTAAAAGCAAACAGTTGCTTTAAAAATGTGTTTTCCTTGAAAGAAAATGTTTATTCCCAAACAAATGTTTCCAGTTCCTCAGCATGTTGTTCAAATTCATTATTTTTAATTTCTCTAGAAGTATTTCTCTGATGGGACACTTCTAAATGGGCTTTTCTTCTACCCCAAAAGGAATATAGAGCCTTACCAATAGGATTCATTAGGTTGCAATTTATGTTTCTTTCCTAAGGCCAGTTATTTTGATGCAATACCATTTTACCTCCTTTTTATAAGTCTTGAACTTCTGTCAACGTTTACACAAAAAGAAAGCCAACAGAGCATCAGTTCCAATATTAGTTTCAGTGCTCTGATAAATCTCATTTATATGGATACTGCTGTAAGTCAGACATTTTCTGTACTAATCTTTGGTGATACAGTTATTACAATGGAAACTCTGGAAAGGAAATAATTTGCATTCTTATCCAGTGAGGTGAACCGACAAAGAAAGCAAAAAAGCAGATCTCCTGAGCTTCCTATGTCATGAAAAGCAAAGTCGTGAACTTTCAATCTCTGGTGTGTCGATGTGTTACACGCCTCCTGACAGACATTACATTGACCCAATAACTGCTGAAGTCTTTATAGGCAGCGCTTGAAAATAATTTCCTTCAAGGAAAGCTTTAGCTCAGGTTAAAGAAAAGTCCATTGCTCATTCTTAGCATGTGCATACTGCATGTGGCTATTTCTGTAGCTCAAGAGGCTGCATTACAGCCCACAATTCCTTTTTAACCCTGCCATAGTCCTGCTGCCATGGAAACTCTAGGTGGCTTTGACAGACAAGCAGTGAAGTTTTCTCTTATCATTTTCTGCTATTTCTTCTAACAAGCCTTGCCCACTGCCAAGCTTGCTGGAAGGACTCACAAGTTACTTGAAAATATAGGTTTAAATCATTGCAAAAGCCCAAATATTACATGAGTTCGAACTAAACACTCTGATAAGCAACACAACTTGCAGATAGTACATCTATAGTTATTTCCAGGTAAGTGATCAATATTTGTTTTCCACTGGGCAATAGAGGAAGCTGAAAGGAATTTGACATTAACTGCATCTGTTTTAGTAAGATTGGAAATAAAGAAAAAACTTGGCCCCAAATCTGTTTTGAGAACACTTGTTCATTTTTACTTCTGGCTGAGTGGTGTTTACTATTATGGTGGCATATTTAGAGAGACTGTATTTAAATATTTTGCTTTTTTTTCTTTAGAGAAACCGATACTCTGTTGCTGATGAAATAGTTTTCTTCTTCATTGCAACCTGTTCTCAGTTATTTTGGGATAGTAATGTGCTCTATTAGTCAGTTTGCTGTTGAATTTTCTGTGCTTCCAGCTCATAATTTGCATCTGATCCAACTTTCACACTGCACATCTTGCCTCACACCTCTAAAATGAAGAGAAGCTAAATTCAAGCTTGTTTCAACTCCAATGATTTTTGTGAATTTCAACACAAGAACTACACATCATGAAACCATGAAAATGTCATATTAAGCAACAATTCCAATCTTTCATCTGCAAACCCCTTTGATTCAGGCAAACTTTGGTAATCCTACAGGCTAAGTCCCTGGTCAGTAAATGGGATCAAGCCTGTTTAGCCCAGTAAATGTCCTGTTCAGCCACAGCATGGCTCCAGCTTTCCCAGCTCTGTTTTTCCAGCTTTATGATGCTGGAGGAACAGACTCACCCACAGTGCCAGGCTTGCTTTTACAGAAGACACTAAGTAGAGATACACACCCCCACCCCGCTTTCAATTCTCTTAAGGCCTTTTGTAATTTGCAGCTATTACATCAGAGACCCACTGGGACCTCTGTAGACAACATACAACTTTTTCATTACAATACAGGGCAGAAGGAATGTGAATTGGCTGCCTCCTTTCATATTACTGTGACATTTAAAAAAAAAAAAATCTAATTTCAAAACAATTTTTTCCCTCCCTCCCCCCAGGTTGCATCATTCAATTCCTACTCATCCTTACAAGTCAGCTGGAATTCATGATCTTGCACAGTAAGTTAACAGGTTTTGGTTGCTTGGTAACTATAACCTCTTGGTGATTTATTAGAAGCCAAGTGTTGACAGGAAAGAGGTGAATATTCTAATTTGCAATATATTTGGGACCATTTCTTTGCAGGTTTATGTTGTGTGCTCGTAGTATGTGCACCCTTTCTCATTTGTGCAAATGTTAATGCTTCCTTATCCCAGTGTGACAGCTGTGCATCTTTCTCCACTGCTTGCATGAGTAAGCTCCTATTTATGCTCATACAGGTAGATTTTTCTGCAGCTCATCTAGAAGCCTCTGAAAATATATCTCTTGAAGTAAATGAATGTGTAAGGGTAAGCAGAATGTGGGTATGCCTTTTAGATGTTAATTTTTTATTCTCATTTCTGAGAGTCAGGAAAAAAAAAAATGGTCAAATTTCCGTATTCCTAGCTGTATTGAGTGATAACTCATGTTAGTAAAGAGCTGTTATCAAGTGATAGATTTCCAACTTTTAGGCCTTTTAAAGTAAAAAAATCTATATTCTATGTGTTGCCAATGTATTTTGCTTTCTCATCTACATAAATTACAATAGCAGCCAATGAACATTGTGGGACTGTATGAACACAGCTCCAAAGATAAGATTAAACAGAAGCAAATGGCTAAATACAACACTAGCATTCCTGTCAAATTATTAAATCACTAATTCATTAAACCACAGAGCCAAATTAGAAAAGCTGCCCATTTGTGCATGTAGACACACTGTAGTTAGGATAATTGGGACCAGCTGCTGTACTGTTTTGCTTCTGGAAGGGATCCAAAACTATTTGAAGGCAACACCACAACATGGAGGCAGGCTGCAGAGTGATGATAGTGTTTCTGCTTGCACCCTTCAAGCCCTTTTTCCTCAGTTTATCTGACAGCTACGATGACTCAAGATCTGTCCAGCTCATCTAGCAATCATAAACCAGCTGGAATGATTGAACCCAGAATTAGCTGGTGAAAAACACATGATTGAAACCTCTCCCAGTAATCCATTATGAAGAGTTTTGCCATCCCAAAATGTATACCCACTTTCTTATGCTATTACATTAGGACTGAAAAAAAAAAAACCACCTTTACCTAGATTAAAAAGGCAAAATAGGATGAAAAGTAAGCTTTTTAATTAGATATGTTCAAATTTTTAGTCCCAAATGTTTTCCACAGGGAAGAACAAACTATTGCAAAATCTCGGTTTTAAACTTGGCAATTTAGGTATTATTGCATAGCACAGTATGAGGGCTTACATAAATGCAATCTATAAAGGGTACTGCAAGAGTGTCTGAAAGACTGCGCATTAAGTAATCTTTTATTCCATGACATATATTTGGGTCAAAACAAAAAAGGATTTAAGTAAAATATTACAAATCCTACAGTAATAGGTATACATTTGTGAATTATATTCTCATTTCGAAACAAAAAAAAAAAAATCTAAGTAGTAACAGTAAAAGTGTCATCTTGCTTATATGCTCTATGTCAATTTACAAAATATGCACTCTTCTGTCCTTTATAACAACATTTTGTCTAAGGGGAAAAAAAAATATCTAATCTAATAGAATTACAGCAGATCTGTGGCATTTTAACTGAGATTCAAAGGTATAAGGAACTTCAAGTA
Source organism: Nyctibius grandis (assembly GCF_013368605.1). NCBI lineage: Eukaryota > Metazoa > Chordata > Aves > Nyctibiiformes > Nyctibiidae > Nyctibius > Nyctibius grandis. The sequence goes on along the minus strand of NC_090663.1, from coordinate 75,045,392 downwards.
TCTCTGTCCTACAATTTTTTCTTAATATGTTGCAGACAGAGTGGGCAGTAAGCACCTGGCTCTACTTTTTCACCTGTCTCAAGCAACAGATTAAGGTGCTAAAGTTGTTGGTATTTTTCTACTTTTTAAAGGACCAGAACCGAATGAAAACTTCCAGAAGGGAACCACATTTTTTTGGGGGTGGGGGGAATAAATAAATACAACAAAAACCCCAAACAAATACACCAAAACTTAAAACTAAGATAATTCTCAAATTTAATTTTAAAAAAAAAAAAAAAAATCTACTTGTGCATTTAAATTTTTTCCCCTTGATTGAAAAGTTTTTATTTTTCAGCTAAACCTGACACTTGTTTATTAAATCCCTATCTGTTCTTTTGATCACTAATCATCTCTAACAAAAACTTGCAGAAGATAAGAGGAGATGGATATACCAGCTCTAGACTATAACACACAATATTATGTTCTGCAAAGACTGATGCTCTATCCCTCAAACCAGAATCATTGCACATTAACACAGAGCTGTACAGCACCTGAGCTGCTTATTCCTATTTAAAGTCTGGAATTGTTAATTCAGGCTTTACACAACTTTGATAAATCAGGCTAATATCTTCTTGGCACAGTGCTGTGTCCTATGGAAGCACCAGCTCAGGTTAGTGCTAGCTTGGGGATCACTGCTGAAAAGATGGTGTATGAGTGTTCACATGCACGTATATAGGGAAAACATTGCCTCAGAAAGTAGCATTCTGCTGTATGAATATTTCACAGCTTATCTAGGGAGGCATCAAATTATCTTCACTGCAAATTAAGTCTCTGGTATTCCTTTTGTCTTCTAAATAAATTTCTGAGGACAGCTAAAAAGGTTTTTCCTTGATTAAGTACTCCAAATCCACCCATAACTTATAACTGAAGGCATTCTCCTCTGAATAGACTAAAACCCACACAACAAAAGAGGCAGCATTAATACCACTGCATCTGTCAGGTACAGTCTATTGTTGAGGTTGTGTTGAGTCACATGTGAGGGTCATCTGAATTAAATGACTTAAGCATAAACACACTTCAGAGAAAATGAATGTAAATTATTAAAATTATAATTTTCATTCCTATAACTAAACCCCTAGTCACTGCCAAAGATGTTTTCCTCACCAAAAGAATTCTCAGGATTATAATCTGAAATACGTACCAAGGATCAACATAAATCACATTACTGCAAGGTGTAACTCAGCAATTCAGAGCAGACAACTCACTAACATTACAATCAATCTTCCAGTTTCCTCAGTTCCTTTTATCTTAGAAAATAAGCAGGAAAATAACACAATGAATACCTGTAACTCAAATATTTCCTTCAAAAAAGGACAGCCTTTCTTGTAAGTGTAAATAAAATTCAGGAGCCATCAGACTTAAAAGGTAACATTGAAAAGTCTCAAGCCATATAAATTACAAGGCAAATACCAGTTACATAGATATATTTAGCCTGTTTTAGCAAGCAGAATTATGTGTGACAAATAACAGAAATGCTATGCCAATATCATCTGCCCTTTTTTGAAGAGGAGCACCACAACGCTCCAAGAGCAAGCCAAGAAGCCCTTTGCAACTCAGCGATCACCAAATGAGGCCCTGACACATTCTCTCCAGGAACAATAAAAACACTAGGCCTTTATTAAGCTCTGAATACACTGCTGCTGGAATAACCCAGCTATAGCAGTCATGCTCTTCCAAAAAAACAGTTGTGTGTTCACCACCCTTCTCCTGCCCATCTTTCAGAGAAGTGTCATCCCTCTCATTGCCTGTTGTCAGCCACAGCCCTGTTGGTCAGTGCAACAGAGAGCGCATTTGTTTTCTGCCAGTGCTGCAGGCACAGCAGGAAGGGGTTTGTCTTTTCCACCACTGGGTGTTTAACCTGAACATATAAAATGAGCTTTCTGAATACTACATTTCTTCTAACACGAAATATCTCACATTTTAGGCGTATGGCAGAAAAATAACTTATGCTTAAAGATCATATTTTGTAATGATCATTCTTATCATTCATTTCATATGAGAAGCTAATTTAAACTTCTGTTACACATTTTAAAGCATGGATTTATTCTGTATTACTAATTAAAAATCACAAGGTCTGCATAGTTAAATGTGTTAAAGATTAAGGATGAAAGCACTGATCACTGGCTCAATATATCAGGTTACAAATGCTTACGTGATACTAAATTCCTAGACACAGAAAACACGCTCCAAAGCATGTATGTTAGTATTCAGGTAAGCAGAGAGGTGTTTACAGAGAAAGCAGACAGCAGTGTACAGAATTTCATTAGATAACCTCCAGAACTTGCACTGGTCATTCGACAGCTTGAGCAAAGGCCATGGCCAACAAGATGCCCAGAGAGGAGAATAAGGGGTTGTGGCACTTTCTGACGTTCGAAGAGAAGGAAGTTCTCTGTAAGGTCTCCTATGTCAGGATGAGACAAGAAGTTCCTTTCACCCTGGAAATGAGGCAGTCGATTTGAGCATGTGTTGTAGAATAGAGCAGCCAGTGGTACTTTCCTACTGCAGTAAGGAAAAAAGCAAAGTCAAAACAACTGTTTCCCCCTGTTTCTGGAAGAGACTTTCTGAATGATCGCAATTTACAAGAATCTCTGAGTGTTTTTCAAGACTTAGGAGCTGCCAATTTAAGAAGATTTCCACATGCAAATCTCAAAACAGTGTATAAGCTTTTAATTCCCTCTGCCCCCTCCCTATCCTCCCCCCCCCTCTTTTTTTTTTTTTTTAACTCATGCATTAGTTCTAATATCTGGGCACATGCCTCTCTGCTTAATGTCTGTTCAAGTATATGGTGAGATATTCAGCAAAGCAACCAGTTATTTCCCTTGGGTTTGTGAGGGACTTTGCATAAGGGTAGACTAGGAGCTCCTGTAACTTCAGAGGCAGAGCATCAATCCTTTTTCCATTCAGTGATTCTACTGTCAGGATAAGCACAGAGTTTGAGAAGGATTTATCCCTCTACCCTGAGTCACAGGAGAAAAAATGATGGAAAGAAGGTGTAGAGGAAATAGGTGTAAATGCGTACAGATACTCACTGGGTCATCTGGCAATCTGGGTACGGAGTTCAGACCTGACACCCAGGTAAGTGCTCTATACACCAAACAGGCCTGGCTTCCCAAACATCTAGTGTAGATTCACTTTCTACCCCAGTGACCATCTCATACAGAGCTCAACACACTGTGGAGTCTCTACAGCAGCCTTTTGCAATCTCAGATGCAAGAGAGAAATTGTGGCAAGGAGGTGCTGAACCTGGTATCCCCATAGAGGCAAGGCTGCCACTGTTCCTGGGTCCAGGCAGTAGCAAGGCTGAGCATGTATTCCCTATAAATACAGACACAAACACATTTATAACACATGCATATACACACAACCGACCACAGAGATCAAACACTCAGCACTCATAAGCACAAACATCACCTATGGCCTCAGCCTGTCCACCTCTCTGGCAGTTCAGGGTGAAGGTCTGAGTTGGAAACACACACATATATTTGCATTGCTGCAGTAGCTGGGCTTAAGACAACTTAGTCCATCCAGTAGCTGCTCCTGGATCCCCAGTTTCTGGCACCTCAACACGCGAGCCCCAAGGCCCACAGCCCCACGCAAGCCACTGGTACACACCTCACACATACCAACACACAGATCCACACAGCTGACCCCTCCAGTAACTGGCCTTATGCTCAGCCTAGTCACTCTCCAGCCCTTGCATCCTCTCATCTCTAGTCCCTCACACCCAGAGGGAGGTGCACACAAGAAGGTGTCAAGCAGTCTCCAGACTCCATGGTCTTTCTGGGAGCTAGCTCCTGCAGATGCCTCATTCCCAAACACACACCCTGGGCTCCCAACCCACTTGTTCCACTTACCAACTACCCCAGCTTGATATTTGCTAGCAATCACATTGGCATACAGACCCTCACCTGCTCCAGTTGCTGACACCACATACCTGTGCCTCATTATCTCACCCCAATGTTTTTCCCTTGCGTTCCATGATGAGTCCCAAACCCTTTTCAGGCAGCACCCTCCTCAGCCCAAAAGGTGCTCTGGAGGGCCTTTCCTTTAAATCATCATGATGGGCGTTGCCCCCCAACCATAGGGCTGACCACTCTCCTGGGACAGCCTCAGAAGGAGGCAAATCAGGGTGCTCGTCCATCTGCCAAGGTTATGGGGGCTACCCCACCCACCTTTGCTCCTCTGCACTCCTTTGCCTGCATGAATAGGAGCCTTTTGTCACATAACCGAACAATAACTGTTGTGAAGAAGGGAAGAGTTTGTGAGAGAAATCCAATTACCAGGATATGATTAGGGTTTTCAGACAGGTTCATTAGTGGACTGAGCAACCATAAAGTTACTCCACATGGAAGTCAAATAATGTATCAGTTAAGCTCTCCAAGCCACAGATTCAGTTCAAGCTGAATCTGAGCATACCAAAATAAAGTGAATTTCTGTGACACTGCATACTCTCTGAACCATGAAAGTAATCTCATTGCAAAGTATTTGTAATCATTTTTGGACTCTGTTAAATTTTGTAGAAAGCAAATTAGTTACAGTTGTAGAAAAAAATCTGAAATGTCAACAATGCAAGCTTTTTGTTGATTGCAAAAGACATTTTCCATCTGGTCCCAAGCATGAAAATATCCTGAAGTGACCTGCATATGCCAGAGCTCAGCTGAACTGAATGATAATGTAATCCTGCAAAAGTCTCCAAACAGGGAAAAGCCTTTTCAGTTAGGGCTAGACCCTTCTTCCACTGAGGTCAATAACAGAACTTCCAGTGACTCATTTGGCAGGACAGGTCTTAAAGTGACCCAGTATAATCACTTTCGATATGCAGACAGATACACACATAGAAACTATAGGCTACATACATTTGGGGCAAACAATTAGCATAGATAAAGAAATCTAGAATGACATTCCATCCCGTTGATATTTGAGCTTTACAGACAGAATACAGCTAAGAAAATAGTGCACTGAAACAGTTTATATGAACTACAGTTAATGAAAAGGATTATTTTCCAATTGCAGGGAGAAGGAGGAAGGGAGTTAGAGAGCAGTTGCAGTCTTAATGATACACATTTTTCCCCTCATTATAGCTTAAATTATGTGAAATCACAATATATTGCCTCCTACAACATACACACAGTAAAAGCCAATTACAATAAGTCTTTACAAAAATGCTCAAACAGACTTGTGGCTCTCCAAATGGATCTTGTAACGTATACAAAAAATGGATATGAAAATCTTGCTATCTGCCATTGCACAAAGGGACTGTAATAGGGGCTAAATTAGCCATAATAATATAACACAATATATTTAGATATTAAAATGAGAAAATGAATATTAATTACTATAAATAGTAAGGCGATAAATCTCAGTAATGGTGATGTAGTGAGCTACAGTCTTTGTTTTATTTATTCATCTTGGGTAATACTTGGAATAAAATTTTACATTTTTCAGCTCCAGCTTGCTGATTTCCTTGCCCATGTCTAATTTCTCCAATTTGCTAAGTTATTTTCTAAGTGCTTTGTAGATCTGCACAGAGGACACAGCAGATGGTTTAGGAGAACACACTGGTTCTGAACAGGAAGAAACAGTAGATTTCTTCCCATCATCAGCAATGCATGATTATTTTCAAAGTATACTAAAACATACAGATGTGCTTTTGATGTTCATTTGAATGCAGTATTTTCTTCCAAATTATTTTCTACTAAACTTAAAGTACCGGGTTCCATCCTTTTAAATTTAGTTCTTTTCCACAGTTATGTTAGAAGCTGTGTGTTCAGAGGCTTAAGTACCTGTAGTTTCATAGACTAACTCCACACTGCCAAAGGCTGAATCACACCAAAGAGACAGTAACTCATACGCATTACTTGTTTACATATACTTAACTGAAGAAACAAGAGCCAAACAAACCTTCTGACCACTCAGATGAGAAAGGTTGTTTATCATCCAGGAAAAACGGAAAATTAAGTGACTATCAAAATATTTATCTCAGCTATTACAACAGTATTTTAATGAATTGCTAATTGCCAAGTAATAAACTATCTCTGCAGGCCTAGCCTTTGGAAGGATGTGGGACATGTGCACAGTGTCTTGGGAGAAAAGAAACACAGCACCCACTGGCTTAGTCAGCCAAGCCACATACCCCTGAGGACTCCCTTATTGTTTTGGAAGGACCAGGAGAAGAAACCCAGCAGCACTTTCTGAATTACTGCTCTTTACTATCCAACATATTTCCATGCACATGGGCTGACACACAGAAAGGCAAAATAAACTCCCCACTTCTCCTCCTGCATTTGATTTTGAGAAGAATCCAAGTGTTTGACATTGCCAACACTCATGTCAGGTCCCAGCACTAAGGTCAGGGTAATTCTTCCATGGCTGCGTGGAGGGCGAATTTTTCCTCCCTTCAGAGTCAGTCACAGTTAAGTTCTAAATTCATAACTGGAACATAATTCACACAGCAATTTACATGCACCAAGAGATTATGTGGCCTCACTCTGGAATGCTGCACCACAAAGGAAGTTTCTATAGTTATTTAAAGCAAGCAAGCCTTTCCCCAGCTATTAAAGAAATTTAATCTTCTTATCCCTATATGGAAGCAGTCTTTGTTTATATATTTAAAAAATCCCCTTGCAATGCCCTATCCCCTGACCATTAATTTTTCTGTTCTTTTTTGCTTTGGCAAAGAAATTGTGAAGGAATGAGAAAAACTTTTATTAGGCATTTATTATCAATTACCAGATAATGAAAAACAGCAAAGTTAATGGAAAAAAAAAGTTATCACTGGATTTTGGTTTAGATTCTCCTTTTCTCACGGGAAACCCTGTAAGAGAAGACAAAGAGGAAGCAATCTGTGAGGTTTCTCAGATGGTTCCAGCAAGGCTGACAGATGGACAGAGATATTTTTTCACCCCCCTCCCTTGCTGAACAATTAGGGGATCTGACCCCTATATCTTGTAAGCTGCACTAATGTCGCAGAGATTCAGGTGTCTTCTTCAGGAGAAGAACTAGTTCAAGCTTATAGGGCTTCCTCCACTAGCAGCTCATGAAAACCAAAGCATAGGCAAGACTATCATGTTAGTCTGGCCACCAGTGTCACAGGCAGCAAACTGTAGAGGCTACTGGTTCCTGCTAAATTCCTCCTTTGGTAAATGGGTGAGAAGGGTGTTAACAGAGGAAGAACTGCATAGATTAAAGGCTTCATCCCCAAAAAGTTTCCTTGTGAGGTCTTTTATATTGGTTTCTCAAAGAATTTGAGAGCTAGATTGCAAGTTATTAAATCTGAATATCTCTCAGATGTTTTGCTAGGCGTTGTCCTAAACACTGTGTGTGTGTGTGCACAGTGTCCTAACCAGTGTTCCCATTACTGTAAAGACAGCTACAGGAAAAAGAATTGGGCATCTCTCCCACAAGACCAAATCACATCCTTCAAATACATCATTCTTTGTTCATGCATCTCATCTTGGAGATTCTTGTGATACCCCAGCACAATTTAAAGGAGAAAACAAACACCTTCTGCGCAGATGAAAGGATATATGATTTGTAATAAAATTCTAACATTGCAGAACACTCAAAAAATGTCACAATAACTATTAGTCCAAATTGCTTGTGAACAGCCATATGACTACAAGTGTATTACCAAGTTATGTACAATACTAAAGCTGATACAAAAATATAATCTCTTTCATCAGAAAGTTTCACCTTCAGTCAATTGGGGTTTTTATATTAAATAATTATAATCCAAGAATCCTGTGTAAGAACAGAATGTGTTTTAGAGTTTTATGTAAGGTAGAATAAGAAGCAGAGAAACCAAGATCAAGCTCAATTGACACTGACACCTTCACACACACAGAAGGTTAAATCTGATACTAATTGTTAGGCATGCCAAGGGGGAAATAGCAATGTTGAATTATTATTACATTGTGTGGACATTTTCATTCACATGCCAAGGTTTGAGCACAGTTGAGCTCCCTGATGTAAAAGTATCTAGAAGGCATATTTTCCTTCCCAATAGTTTTATTACAGGCAATAAAAATTTTAGCTTGATATCCAAATGGCATTTTATTTTTAGAAGTCGTAAGCAGTCCATATGTATTCCTTATCATATTCATATCCAGCATTATTGCCCTAGGGGTGAAGGGGCACAAGCCATCATTAAAAACAAAACGTCACCCCAAACTTCTAATGTCTACAAGTCATCAATAAGTGATCTTTCATCATGGGTTTCCTCAGCTATAGTAACATAAGCTATGTATTTATTTTTTTTACCCTTTATTCCAGTCTCTGCAGTTCAGAAAACTTACTTCTCTGCTGTTTTTCATGGCCTGGTCAACCATTAATCAAGTCAACTGACATTAGTAGAAATAAACCATCTCTATTCTAGACTTTTGGGGAACTCACCTGATCTCAGTTTGATAAAGAAACAAAAAAGACTAATCTCATTCATCCAAACTTTCCCTCTTCCATCCCACTTGGAAAGTGTATCCCTTTGCATATTTCCATCAGCCCTGACTGGCTACTTCTTCATTGGCCATTTGGATTGGAAGAAAGCCTGTTTAAGTCCTATCTAATGAGAACTGAATGGTAACAAGAAAGAAAAGAAAAGCAGATATGGAGGGGAAAGGGTAAGGCAGTTAAGTGATTGTCATTGGGTGCTAAATTGCGAGTTTCAGTAACTTGAAAGGCTATAGTATCAGACTTGTGAGGAAGTGGGGGGAATCACAGCCCTGGTGGGTGGTACTGGGAAGCTGGGAATACCAGGAACCAGAGCTCTGGTAGGAGGCCGGTGCGTGGGTTGGCATGATCAAAGGCACTTGGTTCCCCCTGCAAGTGCCCCAACAGGAAGCAGCTGGGGCTGGGAACACTGCTGGAGGAAGTCTGCTCACAATGAGAGTGCTTTGGTGACCAAAGAAGGCATCTCATGGTCCCTGGTGAGCCTCTAGCACTTGCTGGGGAAAGGAAGTGTAGTGGATACTCTCCACCAGCCTTGGCTGTTCATTACATCTGTTATCAGTGGCTTTATTTCCACTTCTATTTGTACAGTTTTCTCCAAGACAGCTAATTTAAACTTTGCCTTTTTTTTTTTTTGTTAGATTCTTGCACAAAGAAAGTTCATTCACCACTAAATTTCTAAGGAGATGTGCTTTCAGTCACCTCGAAAAACTTTCTCAGTTCTCCTACATTAAGTTTTATATTTCACAAGTAACTATACCCCTCCTTAACTCAAGTTTTCTGTAGTCATTAATAGCAGTGGTTTGGATGCGTTTGGCATCTGTAGATGCTAGCACTGGGAAAAGTGAAGAGTATCAAACTCAACCAGTTTCAGTAATTTAAGGCACCTACTGTTGCACTCGTTAAAGATTACAGACTCAACATCCCATTTCCAAAACTCATTCTTACTCTCACGAAAGTCCAAGGGTACTGAGCACATTTCCCCACTTCCAACAAACCAGGCGTTTTTTGCAGGTAGGCAGGGGCAACCAAGCCCCCCAGTGAAACAGTGAGGAAATCACTTACCTGCTTTCAGGTGGCCACAAGCACAGGGCAGTTCTTCTAGGGAAGTCAGGGGACAGAGGTCCCACCAACCCTCCAGTGAGCATCAAGCAAGCACAAGAAAACAAGGCAGAGCTAATATCCAGAAAAAACAAAAAACAGCTCAGGGCAAGAGCTGGAGGTTTAATAGGTCTCCAGGCCAATGTCCAGGGGTGTGGGTGGGGGCCCCAGGTGGGGCTGGTTAGGGACAGTAACACCTGTTAGTGCCTCTCAGCCCCTGACACTTGCAACTGTAAAAGGAAATCTGGTGTGAAGTTTCACAGCACATGGTGTGTCTGGAAAAATCTGATCTGAGCAAACTGGCATTCTTGGTCCTAACTTTTAACCAAAAATAAGCACCAGGAGAGTTACCTGTCAATGTTTTAAGAAACAGCATGTTCAAAATCCAAAGCAAAGAAGTAACAAATCAGAAGACTGGGTGAAAAAAAACTAAAACAAAACAACCCCTTCCCATCAGATCGTATCATACCTTAAAAATCACGTATTACTTAATTCTTCCAAAAAAGGCAATCAATGTTGTATTTATAACATCTTATATAGGTATAAATTTCTAGATAGACCTATTAGGTAAATAATATTAGGTATTTTTATTAGGGAAAATGTTTTCCAGCTTTTATACATTATGAGGAATGATCACAGGAGTATCAAAGGTTTTGATGTGACATAATACAAATATGGGCCATTTGTAAACTTGGATACTACTTGCTTTCATTGCTGTGTTGCAAAGTTCATCACAATCAGTTTCAGCACTGACCCTTCTTAAATCACAGTGGAATATAGAAAACACAGTGAGACCTTGAAATGTCAGATTGGGTTAAATCTGGTTCAATTTGGGTGACTCAGTCTTCAAAATTTTATTTTCATATACTTGAAAATGTTAGCAGTACAACTCATAACTATCTCCATATTTGGGGTTTCAGAACAAATTCCCTTTCTCACATATGTCTCTAAAGGCAATGGTTCAGCTTGGCAATACGGCATACTTTTTTAGATTAACAAGTTACTTCTAATGAGGATAACAATCAGCCACCTCTTTTGCCCATTCAAAGTGCCATGGAGTTCAACCATCATTTCAGACACCATTTCAGACATTTCAAACACCACTTCATGCTCCAAAACTAGGTACATCTGTATATCCCAGACCTCTATTAGAAATAGTATTCATAAAGAGTGATAAGTCACAAAATATTAACCTCCTCAGTTTTGGAAAACTAAAAAAGATTACACAATTTTAGTTAAAAACAATAATAAAATTAAAATATTCATCTGAGTCTTGATTTAATTTCTATTTCTTTCAAATCTGGGGTAAAATACAGGTTTAATTTTAAAGGAGCGCTTTTCTTACAAATTTTGTAGTGATCATACATGTCTAATTGATTGCAAACAAAAAACATATAAAAGAAATGAAGTTCCGTAGTAGCTTTTGGGGGCTAGATTAGATCTCAAGATAAACAAATAATAATAATAATGAAATAGAAATGCTAAGTATCTTTCATTATACTTCCTTCATTGTCAAATTAATGAGAGTGCTGATTTTTGCGTAGTTTAGAGATCTTTCTTCAGGTAAGAAAATAGTTTTTTATCAAAAACACCTCTATTAAAATCTAGAGCTGTAATTACAAACACAAATTCAATTAAGAACGTACAATTAAATTGATGGATGCTGTCTAGGTACAACTCTAACTCTTCATCTCAGCTGTACCTGGAAGACACAATTCTTAACTGAACTAATCTAGACTATTTCTAACCCGGGAGATCTTTCCAGAGAGAAAGAGTCCCTCCCAAAACCCTAACCTCACTAGAGGAGCATGCCTATTGCTGCGGACAAGCTGCAGCCCTGTTGCTGGTGCCAACCCTTCTATTTGATGTGATGTATTCATGTGCTTGTCAAACCTATAGTCACTGCTTAAAACACTTGGGTACTGTAACAGTGTGGCAATGTCATGGCAGCTACAACAACCCCATATCTGGGAAGTAAAATTATCAAAATACATGTATATAATGGGCCAAATTCACAGTGCATAAAAATATGTAGCAATATGTTAAATGAGAATGTTTCCCAGTGTTGTAGTGCAGCATGTGTTTATGGTTTTGGACGCCTGTCCAGTTTTATGCCTTGCATATTTATTTATTCCTTTCATTCCTTTTGTTTTTCCCAGTTAGAAGCAAAGGGAAGAAATAGTATCATGTAACCAATTAGCTCCTTGTGGACCATAAGCAAAAGTCCCACAGACAGTTTGCAGGCTGCTATATGTTATGTTCTTTCCACTCCACAGATCAGCGTCACAGTGTCCCTTTGCACACACAAGAGGTAGAAAGTTCCCAGGGAGCTTTCAGGAGTGTTGTTTTCACATGGCGTGTTCCCTGTGCCAAAAACACGAACATGAAGATGTGTAGATGTGGTGCTTAGGGATATGGTTTAGTGGTGGACTTGACAGTGCTGAGTTAAGGGTTGGACTTGATGATCTTAAAGGTCCTTCCCAACCGAAATGATTCTATGATTCTGATTCTATGAACATGGCATGTTTGCTCTGCCACTCGCTGCTCCGTCCCCTCTCAGAATACAGGAGATGCAAAACGCCATGGATGCCAGCAGAGCGCCATCCCGCATCCAGAGCCTGGGACCAAGCACTGCAGGTCACTGGTACACACGACTCTGCAGACAGATCGGGAGCTTGCTGGATGCATACATACAGCCTTTTATGACTCCCCTACACTTGTGATATATACCCTTGTCTTGTGCCTTCTTTTTATTTTAGTTATGGAGGCATCAATACAGAAGCTGACTTAGCACATTTCCTTTGAGGATATACTGCTAAGAGTCCCATACTACATTTTTATCTCCCAGCAGGCTTGTACCCATTACACAATGAGCTACGTGAAGTAATATGGGGAGATGTTAGCGCTTACCTCCATTTCAGTTCAGTGTGACTTTGCCAGCTACTTATAGCGAGTGATCAAAGAGTTCAAGGTCAGAAAAGGTATCTGTAGCACATCAAATATAAATCTATTAAAAGTGAGACAAATCTTGTGTCATCAATTCAACATATGCAAATGGAGAAAGGAAAAGTAATTTCTGGCCATTTCTGAAGAGAAGCAGCCTTCAAGTTTGAGGGTAGTGTGCTTTCCACATCGCTCTTCAAAAGGAGAAGATGGCAGAAGAGCAGGATCAAAGATTTGCATAGCTATTGCTCAGAATCGTCATGGAATGACTGTCTCCTCTACCTGCAGATTCCACTGTACCCAGGGAGGAAGCCAGCACTTCAAAACCATCAAGTTTTCTCATTTATTGATTTCACTCAGGTCAAAATTTGTCTTTATAAAATCAAAATTTCAGTTTGTTTCTATACCTGACTTAGTTTTCTTTAATAGCATTATCCTACCCTTCTCTCTCACAAGTAAAAATAATCTGAAAAATATTTGCAGTCCCACTGCAAGAGCTATTGTTTTAGCTCTCAGATGTCTAATCAGTATTCCTAAAAGTGCAGAGACATTGTGCATAGATGTATTATAAAATGAGCCAGTCTTTCAAGGGAAAGATGTCAGGATTTGACATGTACAAACATGGGAATTTTCAAAGCTGTGTGTTGGGTTTGGTTTTTTTTTGCTTTAAGCTGGCTTCTGTCACCATTTCATCCTGCACACAGTTCTTGGGTAAGCCACCTTTTTGTTGTTTTTTGTTCCTCAGAAAGAAAATCTATGTACCTATCAATCTATGCACAGTATCTATTTAATCTATGGCAACGATTCAACTTTTTTGTACACAGCTTTCGGTTATTCACTGCTTGCTGTCAAGACTAATGCATGCCTATCAGTTTCTATCAATGCACAGTGGATGAATATGACATTGCATTTTTTCCCGATGTCACCAGGTTCAGTATGTAATAAAAGCTCAGAGTTTAGGCTAAATCATAGTACCCTGGACTCAGATTTACATGAAGCTGCTTGGGGGGTAGGATTCAGGGGTTCTTTCGTAGCACTGCCATAGCATGCTGCGTGTGCTTTATGCCTTGGACACAAAGAAAAGTTTTGGTGTGTTTATTTGGGGCCCATAGGACCCAGGTAGAGTGCTTTGGTGTAAAGGGTGACAATCCTGTTTTCTCCATCTCTAAACAGTCCAGGACAGAGGGGCAAGTGCCATATGCTGGGTATGCTTTGTTCTAGCTCTGCCACAGGAGCAACATTTCGCTTAAACCTGATGCCTTATTCTTCTGCTAAGATACTTCTTACAAGTTAATTCACAGGGCTTTTGTATCTCTACAGTAAACCCATTCTGCTGACTTGCAGCAAGCGATGACCTTTTTGTCAGTTGCAGAGATCATAATTAAATTAACATTAAATTCCTCTTTTAGGAAATCCCTCCAGTTCAGCCTTATTATACTGGGCCAGGATAGCTTGAGGATACTCACACAGGTGCAACTTCAAACAAAAACCTATCAATATATTGATGTTCCTTCATTATTTGTGTAATATTTCACTACACTCAGTAAAACAATATGGATTACAGAGATTATCACTGCTGACTATGTTGATAATTTCTTTAATAAAAGGTGTAAAGTTTAATAACTGTCATTCCAAGCATAAATTATTCCTATTTTTTGACATGCGTCAAGCAAAGATTATATCTCAGACTGGCCTTATTTATTTATTTGTCGCTTTGCTTTGGTTCTTTCTTTTTTATTTTTATTTATGCTCCCCAGAAAAATCAGGAAAGTCATCACACTAATTGAGAAGAATCATTTGGAAAAATACTGTAGGGAATTCTGATAGAACATTTAATTACACATAATTAAAATAAAGATGGTAAAACTCGTTTGGTTGTAGCTCATGTAGTATTTAAGCTATGGAAAGCATAGACCATAAAGAGTAACCTTTCTTTTTGCTGTATTTCTAACCAAAGTCCATGGGACTCACTGCTCAGCAACTAGCATAGGTCAGGTAGAAACAAGAAGGTAAAACAATAAGACCTATGGCCACCTCCAATTTGAAAATAAGATATATTAACTACCACTTGATGCAATACAGAACAGGACTTCTAAGGTTGAATCTCAACAATTCAGGCCGCTTTTGTTCTAACTATAGAGAATGGTGGATGCCATATAAAATAGCTTAAAGGATAATATATAGGGAAAAGCTGATGGCAGATTTTCCTGCTTCCAGACATTCTTGTTTAGTCGGTACTAAGCCTTGGCGCTTGCTCACACTGGCAGATGTATGCGAAGATGGTCATAGCAAAGGCAGTTCTGGAGTATAGAGTACTTGAACAGTTACATCAAGTGACTATACTGTTAGACTATTCGGTACCACAGAGAAATTAAATGAGCAGAAATTCATCCATTGTCATGAATGTCATGCTTTAATATCATTCCTATAGCCAAATCAATTTTGTGATGTAAATAAAAAATACTTATTAAGTGTATCGTGATGTGGCATGGGTTCATTCAAGATCTGACACAATGCACTCAAACCTAGTCTTCATGAATATGGACACTGTGAATGCACTGTGCTTTATAATAATGGGGCCTTGTATGCTATAGATTTGAAAGCTTGCTTTGAACTCCTTGAGTTTATATAGTGTGAGACAGATTATTACGAAAGCAGTAATGAGTACAAGAGCAAAAGGGGGAAAATAGGATCTTCTGGCAGGATTCAGCAGCAGTTACTTTGGCTTCTCAGTCTGTGTTTTCTCAAGATTATGTTTTTAAAACCAACCTTTCCTAATCTGGGTTCTTAAGGGGTTTTTTTTTTGCACTTCTCTTACATAGAGAGTTTCCTCCTTTGTGTTTACAGCTTATTTTTTAATGCAGATCTCTTTCACAGTATGAACTTTGCCAGTCAAAGCTCCATAACTCATTTTTGTAATTCTATGCCTATCTCACGCACATCCCATATAGATGTTCCCAGGGTACTTAAACCAGCTATAGGACTCAAAGTTGCCTTCAGGCTAAATCTACTCTAACACAAATTTCATGGAAAAACTACTAGTACTTTTCACAGGCTATGAAACTATCATGACTATTAGAGTCTCAAAATCAGAATAGCAAATAAGCGGAAATTCTCATTTCCTTATCTCCAGCCCAAAAAGAACAACAAAAAAAGCCCCCAAAGAAAAAAAAAAGGAAAACAAAAACAAAAACTGCATGCATATATCACTATGTGTCTAGCTTAGGAAATTTAATGTTAAAAAGACAAAAGATATGAACAGTATGTTTTATAACAGAATTTTCCTTTAGATTAGTAAACTATTTTTTTTCTATTTGTTGAAGTGATTCACCCTTGGGGAAAAAGGAAAAAATGGTTTTAACTGGCAGGAGGAAATAACATTGGTCCAGTCCACGTTCATAATATTAGTTTCACAGATGCAAATTAGTTTGAGAATTGCAAAACTGAGAATTTTCCGTCTTTTTGACGTGTTCTGTACAACAATTACAACTTTGACACAACCAAGTATTTAAATGTAAATGCTACTATATCTATTAGTAGCTGGGTCAAATGTTCATCTATGTTTTAAATGCCCAAAGTTAGAACACTGTTGATCACCTCTCTTAATTCAAAGCCAAGATATTTTAATGAAATTTCTGTTATTTTCCAGTAACAACAGGCTTAATTTAGTATAATTTTTTTCTAACATGAAAGCATACATTTTGTAATTAAGTTTTCACTACCTAATTATAATTTCCATGAAATTGTCTGTGAAATTAGTAGGCATAAAATACTTTCTACTGTGCCTGAGTGGCTTAGAAGAGTACATCTCAGTTTCAGAGGAGATTGAAGAGCTCATATTGAATTTCTGTAGGACAGAGACTTCTAAGTCACTTGGGCATTTTCGTCAATAGCAGATGATTCAGTGTAGAAAACAAAATTACTGCCTTGTTTATTGAAGAAGTTACTGTATACCATTGAGCTTTAGATTAGGCTCATCCATGTATTGAAATAACACATTTATAAGTGGTCTGATCATTTTTGTTCTTTTGACAGCTGAAAACAAGCACTGCTCTTTTGACACCAAACGCTAATCAACAGCATACATTACTCTTATAAAATGACATCACACGGTGTCTAAATGTATACATACACAGATACAAGAAAAGCTTAAGAGAATATATAAAATCAACCCCAGTATGAGCATATGTAAGCAATACCATGAGGGGAAGGCAATAACTATGGCAACGCAATTGAGACCACTCAAAGGACTAAGAGACTGAGTCATGTCAGAGGAACATGGCCGTAATCGCCTCTCTCAGCCACTTCTGAGCTGATCATGACCCATATTTATTTGGCTGTTACCATTCTGAAATACAGTTATTTTAGTAGTGGCTTTATCCTTGTACCTTATCAAGGTAGAAAAAGATGATGAAACTTAATGTTAGAACTGGAGTTCACATTACTCTTTGGCAGTAGGTACCTTGTGAGATTCTTTACCTGAAGTGATTTAAATTGGTTTAAACCTAGTTCTGTTCAGATTAGACAGTTCTCAGTCCTAAGTTTTTGCATCCCAGTTTCGTGTATTGACGATTCCATCTTGCCATTGCCACCGCAAGCTCAGACTAAAATAATAAGTAAATACTTGAATATCTGGAGAAATGGAAAAAGAAGAGGATCTTCTGGCACTTTACAAAGTTTATAAGCAAATAATTTGTGAATTGGTCATATCACTGCTGACAGACAATATCTCTGTATACAGCAATGTTACTTGTGTTGAGACAAAGGCTGAGTTACTTATTACAGGGGTGATCATGCTGATCTTGAAATGACTTTACAGCTGTTTGTAAAATTTAGGTAGCAACTGAAATCAAATATGGCTTTAATTATTCAACTTTCTGGCATGTTGATGCAGTACAAACAGTTCAAGTGATTTATATAAAGTATACAAAGTGATTATATACATTTTATGTGATATTTTCATAAAATAACTATTGACTTGTGTGAGGCAATTATTAACATGGATAAATGACGGATAAATAAAAACTTCAGAGTTAATTATTTTATCATGGTCCACAGCTGAGTGCTAAGTGTTCATTTTAACTTAGACTTTATAAAGATGTCTGCTTTCATGTGTGTCTGCATTGAAATAGACAGAGTTCAGCTGCTCATACCAGAACTCTGAATGATTTAGTTATATGGATCATTTATAAATCTAATCATATAATTTTTGCATCTAGATCTTTCCTCTTTTTTTTTTCTTCACATAAAAAAAAGATTTTTGACAAAGTGTTTTTCACAGAAAATGTTTGCTTTTCTTAGAAACCTGGAATTTGCATTGAAAAAATCAGATACATGTGCACATGCACACACACCCACCTACACAAGAGTATTTTTATTGTCACAAAGAATGTCCAGGCACAGTTACTCTCTTATATGCTTGGCTCAAAGTGTAGATAGTGTATAAATCAAATTCAGTTTTCATGGTAGATGCATCCATGCAGAATCAATGTAGCTGTGATACAGCTCTCCCTGTAGATATGAATTAGTGGTGGAAATGCTGGCACATCATTAATGATAATATCCCCTCTACTCCCATTCCCAAGATCATAAAAATGTGTTTCTCTCTTATTCCCATGCAGGAAGCTCATCAAACCTCAAGAGACCCAAGTTGGAGAAATTCACTAAACAGATTCCAGGCTTGTTTTTTTAAAGCCCCATATCAGGGTTCCTGAATAGTTTGAGTATGGTCTTGAATAATTAATTCCCAAACCTTTGTTGTTTCATCAGATAGTAGATTTCCAAAGAAGTCTGTCTCTGTTCCTCAGCTGGCTAACATTATGTTTTGCACATTCCCATCCCAGAAATATGTTTCTAATTAAACCACATAATAAGAGTTTCCTGTGCAGGGGAAGAGATGAGGAAAACAAATAGTTTTGAAAGTGGAAGTTTTATTCCATTTAGGCCTGTTAGACTCAAGCCTCACTCTGTTTAAAATAATGAATACAGAAAAAGAAAAAAAAACAACATATATTTGTTCTGCAACGTGATCTGTAGACTTATTTGTGGCAAGGAACAGAATCCTGCTTCCTGAAATAAAATAGAAGACCTTCCACCAGTGAAATTTATTTTCTGCCACTGGTGGATAGGAAAAAGACTAGAAAAGTTTCTCAAATGGAGCTTCCTCGCCTGCGGGCTATGAAAGCTTATACTGGAGCGTTAAGTTAGAAAGTAGATTGTTGTTTCATTATTCCATCCTTACAGCAGCCCTTAAGGGTGGAAACACAAGAAGTCTGTTGAGTATGAATTCCTATCCTCTGGGCCTTTTGAAAAGAAGTTGACTCTAAATCAGCTTTCTAATATCCTTCTGGTTTTGCCACCTTCTAGTCACCTACTAACTGTTAATAGGTTTTTACTTTCCTCATCCTTTGAAACGCATTTCTTAAGCAAATCAGCAGATGCCAGCCCTACTAGAAAAAAAAAAAAAAGGAAAAAAGAAACCATAAAGATGTCCCAATGCCTCAGGATCTTTTTTGCAGTACATGCAGCGTGATCTCTTTTACTCTTTCTTCTTTTTTTTTTTTTCATTTCCTCAATAACAGTGTTTGTTAACTAAAAATGTTTCTATCATGTTAGACTCGGTTTGGGATTTACCACAGACAGAAAGTTCATTCAAATCTGTGGTTAGTCTGACAGTGTTTGGAATAGGAAGTTAAAGGACAACATAAGTTGTTGCAGTTGTTTTCTCAATCAAAAGGAAAGCTAACGGAACTTGCTCATTGCTCATGTGTTCATGAATAACTTATTCAGAACACTGTGTTACTGGAAAAATACCCTCTGGGCTGACACATATCCACATGTCACTGTTGAGCCAGAAGCTGACAATGTCAAAATGAAAATACCTCTCTTTCTAAAATATTTATTTTTAAAGGAGGAATATTTTTATTTTCATAAGTACTTTATGATCCTAACAACATTGGCACAAAATACACACACATCCTTTTTTGAGGGGGTGATTTTGTTTGGATTTTTTTTTTTTTGTATACTTGTTCCTTGAATCAAGTGCCAAATTTGTGCCTTGTGATCAGTAAAACCAGTATTTTAGGTACATTTTGCATAGTGTTACAAGTTGATTCAAAAAAGTTTGTACAGGATAACTCAGTGCCCTGCCAAATTCATGTCACCTATTTCATATTCCAGGTAAACTGTAGACTGTTTCTCATGAGCTGCTCATCAAAATGTTCTGACATGCAAGAACTTGTGCCAGTGAACCCTATGCCTTGCCCCTCAATGATTTCATTGTGTTACGATGAATAAATTAACTGTTACAAGATACAGCCAAGTACAAAAAGAAATTTAATGTTAGGGCTTAGAAATTTGGATGGAAGTTGCAATAAATATTGTCATCAGAAATTGTTACAACAGGGACAGTGTATTTACTTCTTGTTGGTAAGATACAACTTTAGTATCATGCAGTAGATAATACCTCTTATTTGGCCAACTAAAAAAACTTAAAAAGAAAAGACAGACTCTCAAGCGTGCAAGCTTTTTTTCAGGTAGGAAATAGAAATAGCATTATTCAAAGCTAAGTACAAGTGGTGAACAATCACTTGAGTTTGACTTGATAATATTACACAGAGCATCGGAGAAAAACATTCATCTTTCCAGAGAGTCTTACATTTCTAACTAACTGCTTGTTATAAGGACTGTTTTCTTTCGTGGTTGTTTTTGTGGTTTTTCTTTTTCTTTTTTTTTTTTTCCCCCTCTAATCATCTTCAAAGGATAGGGGAAAATGTCCCAAATAGTTCTTCATCCTCTTTGATATGGCCAGGATACATACCCTTAAACAAGGTCTACCTTAGGTAAGTAATCCCCTGAGATAGGCTATCGCTTTCCATTGTCTTCAAAGCTCCTATTTTAAATTTGAGGTACTTTGCAAATATAGAGCAATATGAAAGAAAGGATTCTAAAGGGTAGAAAAATAATTTTTAAAAGTATCTTGTACTCAGAGGTAGTATTACCTATATCAGGGCTACCATTCTGAGCATGAAAGAGCAGAAAAAGGCTTTGAGCTATATTCAGCAATAGATGTCATCCTGTCCTTTGCCTTCAGTGATAGGAAATAATTAATCTTGCACCTTTTTCTATTGCTCCACTAGACAGAAGTTATTTTGTTTTTTTACAAAATAACTTTTGAACATGTGCAAAGAAGATAATTGGTATTCCAATCTTTTGTGTGGTTCTTCCAGAAAGCTGAAATGTACTCCTAGGTATTCCCATAGCCTGTCTTCCTTCCTTAATACTGGAGTGCTATCAGACTAATCATGGGTGATGATCTTGGATCTTGGAAGGGAACAGAAGGACATTCAATATGCAAATACAGCTACAACAGACAATGCTGTGCCTACAATTCTGAATGTAAGAGCAGACCAAGACTCCATTAAATACTAAGTACAGCTGTCATATTTTTCCATAAGGTCAGCTTTCATTACAGCACACCCCCCACCAAACCTGTATTTTACTTCGTATTTTAGGAGGGACTAGGTCTTACTTTCCCTTTAATCCAATCTTCACAAGAGGCAGACAATTCCCTCCTATGTAATCAACAGTGTAATCAATTATAAGCATTCGTTAGGCATCCCCCATCTAAAAGATGGTGTTTATGAGTCTGGACTGGTATTCAGCAAAAGGTAGACTGACTGCAGACAGTGAGATGGAATAGGATAGATGCACTAGCATGAAGTATTGATAGGTGGCTTATATCTATCACAGCTGGATATTAAAAGCAGATGTATGTAATAGGGGGGATAAAATGTCAAAATGTAAGTTTAGCTAACCTAAAGAGCTCATTTCTTTGCAGTGTACTTTAAAGATTTTTTTGACTCAGAGAAATTAACTTAAACCACATTTCTATTCTAGGCAGAAGAAGACAAGCTATTTGTAGGCAGTGAGAATGCACAGTATTTCTTTGATATATGTAGTTTACCGAGTATATATGCATATAAAGTCAGATTTTTGGTGGCAAGTCTCCCAAGACCATGAACAAAACCAACAAAGGAATTGATGAAACCTATGCTGAATCCACTGCCGTGTTCTGAACCAACTGGGAAAACAAACACGATGTCTTTTCTGACAATTTGTTGCTACAGAAAACATTAAGGACACACTTCTGTTTAAAATAAAATTCATCTAGGCAGAGTCATCAGTGTTTAATTAGAGAGCATGAATTATTGAACATGTGCTGCTGTTCTCTTCAAGCTTTAAAACTAGAGCCATGTAGACTCCAATCATGGCATGACAAAAGGGCATGTTGCTCTGAATTATTTTCTAATGTTCTTTTTCTCTTTTTGACTGCAACCTTTCAGCAGTAAAATCAACTGAAGATGCTAAAAGCAAAAATATTAAAGGTGAATCTCCTTATATATGTGCAGGATAAAACATTTTAACCAAACCAAACCTAAACAATAAACCCTTATCAAGTCAAGTTTTGCCATGGTTAGTCTAATTTTCACCAGTTCCTTTGCTTGCAACTACAGCATCTGTCTGATCTTACAAAGTACTTTTAGATTTTAATACATGTGCCCACTTGTCAGTAAAAGGTAGCTTCCATATGCATAGTTCGAGTACGTTTTTATCTCTGGTCATGTCTGTCCTAGGAGAGGTCTTGTCAAGAGAGAACTTACTAAGCCCAGTCAGGCATTGCCTGAGGTAACTTCAATTTGCAGCTCTCCAAATCCCTGGTAAGGGAGCAGTCTACTTTGACCATATGTATATGAACCTTTTAACAACAGATCTCTGGGTTATTGTTGCACAGATTATTTGGTACAGTTGTTAAATAGGAGAGCATTTCAAATAAGAGAAAAGCTTAGTCTTGCCAGGCTGTTAAGTTTTCTGCTTATATTTGTAAAGCAAGCCTCTCTAGCTATTTTAGCTATTTCTTCCTTAATAAAAATAATTCTTTTGTTTTAGATAAAGAGATACACCACTAGGTACTGTATGTTACTGGTCTCTTTTTTCCCTGGTTCTAGATCACCGCCTGTTTGATAAACAGAATTTCTCTGGGCATGCTGTACTCCCGGGCTGGCTTTCCAAACAGGCACAGCATCCCTAAATGCTTACATTTAGCCAAATTTTTTTTCTGATTCTGTTCCCAGGAGAGATAGATTGTTCCTTATGAGTGTGTTACGAGAAGTCCCATTGTAGTCACGACTCTGCTAGATCCCACTGCAGAGCTGGAGTTCTATATATCATAGAAATATGAAGATATCAAGTGAGGGGTAAAGCCTTGTACTGCTGAAGTCAACAGCAAAACTCCAGGGCAGTATCCAGCATTTGGTTTTGAATGTTTATGAGCAACATGAGATTTGTATGTAAGATTCCTTAGTACGGTCTAGCTCTAACAGCTGGGAAGTGCTACCTGTCTGTGAGGTCAAGCTCATTTCTTTTATTACAGAAAGTTGCTCTTGTCCTTTTTCATATGATTCTATATTGCATATAGTAGCAAATAGAATCATTCTGTAATAAGGCTAAAATTAAAATTTTACAGTATGAAAAATACATGATATAGAAAAATACAGTGAAATTGTATAAAATATAATGAACAGGCCCTCGGTGAACACAGATTGCATCTGAACTAAACTACCCTTGGCAAAATCAATTTCAAAAGTATCTGGAAAGAAATACGCACTCTATTAATTTTGCATTTTGATGAACATGTTTTATGCATTCATTAAAATATCTTTTAGACTAAGTAACATTTTAAAGACCAAAAAGAGAAGTAAATATTTTATTCAAACCAGTTGTGTCTAACATCCAAAGTTTGTTGTATGTGCTGTGGGTAAGTGATTTAAAATTCATAAAGCTGCTGTGGTTTGTAGAAGAATGCAATTTTGCTTTATACAGAGAAACTTACTCTAAAAAGTAAAACTAAGCATTTTGTCAGAAAAATACCTTAAAACTGATATATTGTCTGTAACAACAGGTATGGCTTTCTTTTCTATTTTCTTTTGTATTTTTTTCAATCACAGTTAAGCTGTGGATATTTGCCAGAATTTCACTGAGAGCCTTCTGTGCTTACCTCAAGCTAAAGAGATTTGGCTGCAAATCTGTTTCAGGGATGCCAAGCCTTTACTGGGAGATTTACCTCTGCAGGTTTTCCTTCATTTTGTTTTAAAGAGTTTACTAAGACCTACAACTTTTCTTTTGCTATATAGTTAGTAACAATCATTAATATTTCTTCACAAAGAGCACCATTGTGAGAGCCCACAAGGTATAACGCAGGAGTAAAGAAAACATCCTTCAGAACATCCTGAATAAAGGCTTGGTAAAGCATAACAAGGAAGCAATACAGAACCATTGCTCCTGTACCTATATATCATCCACAATATTTCTTTCTACTTGACACACTGAATGTCAAATGAGTATTTTGCATAATTTTCTAATATCTCTTACAAGGCAGTTAAGTCACTGAGAACCTGTTATGTTACACAGTATTTAAACTGTTGTACAGTTATACTACAGTCAGATGCTAATTGTTTCCTTCTAACCTTCAGGTACAGCAGGGAGCAATGTTCAAACCCTTGCTGGTGGAACTGGATAGAAAGAGAAGGGTTATGGTGAGGCTGGACTCTGGGAAACAGTAATTAGGGCCCAGCAGAAAGACTAAATCTGAGGCTGATATTTTTTTAAAGTCCTTCTGTGTTATCAGTAGGTTTTGTCCAGAAAAAGGATGTGTGCATCAACAAAAACATGTAGAGGAGAGGAATGCGCCAATACCTGAGAGGCCATTCATGCCCCTTCTCTTTAGAAGCTATTAAAGCCATTCAGCTGTTTCACATCTGCTGCTGAAAATTCAGAAGTTAGAGCTAATTTAGGCTCTGGATACAGTTATCTTAAATCAGCTAAATACTGTCTTTACTGAGACTATAGAGCGAGAATTCCTGTCTGAGCCCTTTTCTACTCTGTTTCCCCTTCCTCTCATCATCCACCGCTCCACCTCCCTGCTCCCTCAAGTCTCCATCAGGACATGCCATTATCTCTCAATACTAGTGCAGAGCAACACAGTGCTGGTGGACATAGGTTTTAACCTGTATAAAGGATCTTTATTTCCATTAGGACCACTTTAATAGGATTCAATGCTATTTTCTATGGTGCACCACTGAATTTGATATATATGAGGAAAAAAAGAGGAGCTGACATTCTTACCGGCTTGTTTTTTGCACTACTTTAAACAATGCTGAACTTAAGAGTGACTTGTTCCTAAATGACTTAGAGTTTTGCAGTCTTTGTAAGATATGTTTTCGAGGTTTCTATTCATAACTGTGTTACACAATATAAATGTGCACACATGCACACGTACTTCTATGTATATGTTGTGTGTGTATATATATATAGCTTATACATTCTATACATGAAGGTAGGTGAAAATGGAAGTTAAAGAGGGAGAGGGAACTGAATTCTCATTTACAGTTTCATGGAGGATGAAGAAATGTATGCCTTGGAGGGAATACAAGCAAAGAACTAGCAATGAGAGGGTTGTGTGGGATGGGCACACCTATGGAAGAGGGAGACATGAAAAAATTCTTATATGCTCTGTATAAATGAAAAAGAATGGCAGCATTTTGTAATATGTGCGTCATTTGTTTAAATCTGCATTAGCTAGTCATAGCTGTCTGAAAGTTTTCCCTCCAGCAGCAACTAAAACTGGTATTAAGACTAATAGCTCATATCCACCAGGCAAAAATCAGGACTACCATTTTTATGCAAAATGTCTCCTCCCTTGCAAAAAAAAAACAAACCCAGAACTAAAGTTTGGCTATCTCTATTTCTGACCTTTGTCTTTTTCAACAAAAAGCAGTGTTTACGTCAACACAAATCTTCAGGAATTTTACTTTTGTCATGCATTGTTTCAGATTTTTCCTAAAGAGCTTTTGCTCTATTTAAAATTATATCAGCTGTAAGAGTTTTGCCTGCCTTAAAATCAAAGATCATGTTTATTGTACGTAGAGTTGTAAGCCACTTGCCAGTCCAAACAGGGAAATAGCACAGGGCAAGTCAGTCAAAGACTGAGAAAGGCAATGATAGACAAGGAATAAGCAAGTATTTTAGCACCTTACCTTCCCAGTGCTCACCAGATGAAATTTCTTTGCCATTAATAACTGCTGCTAGTTTTGTTCTATAACCCAACATCTATCTACATCTTAATGAAGACCTAGGTTGTGTCTTTTTTTTTTTTCTTTGCAAAGAAAGATCTCATTTTATATGCATTGAGGTTGATTGAATCCTAATTCCAGACAACTAAAGGTCATGAGTTGGGTTTTTAGGATTAACTAGGCAACCCAAGGCCCTCTTAGCACATGTGCTACCAACATTCAGCTGTGGCTGGTTAGGTCCTGCCTGCCCTGTGCACATGCATCCTTCTTAGGCGAGGAAATTATCCACATAAGGACAAGCTCATGCCTACCTCACATCTGAACATGAAGTCAGGAAGCAGCCAGGTGTTCTCAACTTCTGCAGCTTCACCATAGCCTTTGTGGTGCCACGTCTTAGATCTGCTGAAGTTCACATCAGAATTTAAATTATGTTGTTACTTTACATTATGAACAGTGAGGAGAACTGTCAGCACTATAGACTGATGCCAAGTGCTAGCTCAACTGCAAATGTAAATTTTACATGGTTTGTTTCTGCCGTTTAAAGAATTTATAGTAAAGATACTTTAAAATTAATACTCCATACTCCAGTTCCCAATAATGTGGCAATTTCTTCAATAAAGGAATAGCTTTTTTTTTTTAATAGGAATCTTATTATGGATTTTGCTTAATTTCAAAGGACTTTTTCAGTCTCTCCTGATGTTTTTTTTAATGTTGCACCTGGTCAAATGAAACATTGTTTTGATCAAAATGAAACAGCACATTACATTTTTACTATGTTAGATTATAGGTTAATTTAATCAACATTTCAAAAACAAGTATTGTTTCAGAACAAAGACTTTGAATGTAATCATCCTGTTTGTTCCTGTTTTATTTATAAATATATTTATAAATAACAATACACAGATGTTTTTTCCTCAGAATGTTTTAGTTTCAGTGAAAAGGTGTTTTCCAATTAAAAATAAAAATCTCACTTTGGGAAATTTTTGAGCATTGATCCACAGGGAATGATTTGCTCAGTCTTCTTCTATACCAAGCTCTGGTTCTATGATAGCTTAGTGGTTTAATGGATCAATGATGGTGCATAAGTCAAATACACTCACAAGGCAATTTTGTCAGAATATCGCAAAGGCTGTCTTTTTTTTTTTTTTTTGGAGGTGCGGGAGGAATATATATGTAGGGTACAAGACGGGTCTTTTTTTTTTTTTTTTGAAAAAAAAAAAACACGACAAACTTGTTCACAGTCTCCAGACACCCACAAGCCGCTAAGTACATTTTTTTTCTTTTGTAAAGCAGACCCAGTTCAACCTTCCAGCAGGTTTAAGAAATATCCATTTTTGCAGTTACAGTGATAAAACTTTGAACCTTTCCCCCCCACTCCCCCAAAAGAGATTACAAGGCTTACTCCCACTTGCTGTGCTGTTTATGAGCCTGGGGAGATGGTTACTGTGTGTAGCCCCATTGGTGCAGTCCCCAAAATGAAGGTTTAAGATTACAGAACAAAACCCGACTATAAAGGAGTAAAGGGTTCCCACATGACATAAAACTTTCACGTCGAGTGTCGACGTTTTTAGCGATGGGAAAGCACAAAGTGGGAGTAAGTGACACTATCCCTTTCCATCTGGTGAAGCCGCTCCCCAGAGCCCACAGTGGGAGCAGGGCTGGCTCCTCCGAAACACGCGGCCCTGTGTTTGGGGGCCTCCCCAATTAGTCCTGTAATTTACTGTCACTTAATAAGACGGACCGAGAAACTTGTGCCAGTAGGGATGGAAAAAAATCCTGGCCTCCAGCTGGGGTGGGTGTTCTCGGAGTTAGCCCAGCTCTCAGGCAGGTACAAAAGGCACCCACAGCTGAAGCTGGGGACGCAGAAAGGAAACCTTCAGCCTCCGATGAATTACACACCAGCGCGAGGCCCCAGGAACAGCAGATCAGCTCTCACTTTCAAGGATAAATCAAAGCTTTAATCGGGCCTGTCAGTAAAGCAGGTGTTTTGACTGCCTTTATGGTTCATTTTTATGCAAAAGGGTTGTGGGGATACAGAAATCATGGGGGATTGAAAATAAATGGCACTGACAGCACTGATCCCACCAGGCGAGGGGGCCAAAATCGGTCTGTCTTTTCATATTATGAAATATACCTAACGGCAGGCTCTTTAAACCCCGCTTACACAATGCGCTGTCTGTGCGCCCAGGCCCTTCCTTTCTCTCGCTTTCCTCCCTTCCTCCCCCACTCTTTTTTTTTTTTTTTTTTTTATTTGATATGCCAGGGGCCCTTTTCTATTCTCTGGTGATGAACTGCCCCAGCAGCCACAGCAGGTTCAGAATGTTAAAGAGCCGCAGCTCACCCGACCCGACAAAAGGATCCCCTTTTA
This sequence comes from Nyctibius grandis, assembly GCF_013368605.1. NCBI lineage: Eukaryota > Metazoa > Chordata > Aves > Nyctibiiformes > Nyctibiidae > Nyctibius > Nyctibius grandis. The sequence goes on along the minus strand of NC_090663.1, from coordinate 75,017,369 downwards.
AAGGGCTTAAAGGACACTGTAGACACTACCCACAGCCCCGTTTTAGGATAATGTCTTTTTCATCTTGGTTTTCATCATTCAACAACAGCCACAAATAAAACATCATAAAAATGTGTCAATGCAAATTTTCTAGCATGGGTTGGGGTGAGGGGGGAGCATCATTAGGATAGAGGCTTACGCAGCAGAGCCACAGGGCCCGTGCTGCTCCCTTGTAGAGGCTGTTTCATGGGCTGAAAGTGGGCACCCACAGCTACCCAGATTACCACTTTAGTATTAAGATTTAACTTGCTTAATTCCCAAGTCTCCATATTAATAGCAGCCTAATTTTTAAAGTTATTTAAATAAAATGTTCAAACACTCTGAAGTTGAACCATTGTAGCATCCTGTATTATTTAAATGGTGGTTGAGGAATGTTCTAACGTAGCACACTTTTCCAGAAAGCAAAAAAATGAGGGCCTTTTTCTTTGGTTCTGCTATAATTCAATACGTTTTACAGTGTATCCTGTAACATAATTTGAAATATTACTGCAGCGCATCGCTAGTAAATTTCATTTATCATTTACAAGCCATAAAGTAGGCAAGGAAAAAAAAAAGGCAAGTGCTTCCCCTCCTGTAGTTTCACACACAGTTATTCATGTCTAGTGCCTCACCACTCATAAACGACAGTTTTTCACCAGCTTTACTAAGGAATTGATTCTTTTCTCTTTCCATATAAATTAAAAAATATATTTTAAAAAGCACTGTCCAGCTGGCATATCCTTAGGGCAGATTGCCAGAGCACAACTTTTTCAAAACTTTTCAGGGATTAAGAAATTCATTATGCTTGATTGTGATCATTCATACTGCTGTGTCTAGACAGAAAATGGTATCTTTGTAAAAAAAAAAAAAGATGCATTTTATGACTTTTTGCATAGAAATGCATAGAAAATTATATTACTATCCCTTTTTTTCAAGGTAGGTTGATGCCCTCAGTCTCTATGCTCTCAGCCTCTATAAATGGTTATGTATCTTTGATTTTTGACCCACTGAACTACTCCATGAATTCCAAAGGAAATTTAACTAGTACATAAAAGTCACCATACTTTCACCAAAAAAAAAGTATTTACAGGCTACTTGCAAGTAATTTAGACTCTGATTTTCCAAACACACATTTTTATCATTAACCATATAATAATTCAATTTAAAATAGTAAGATTATTATAGTTATAAAATATGTACTTTCTACTCAAGGCCTAGGTATTGCATATTAGCACTGGCACTCATGTTGCTTTTTGACCAAACTTAATTTCAGTATAATTTCTTATGCCAATAAAGTTATTCCATGCCAATAAAATTCCATACATGCTTGCAGTATTGAGCCTTGAAACCCCAATTTTCTCAAATATTTCAAGGCCTCAGTTTATGCAAGCTTTGAAAATGAACTGCTTCCAATAATTTGCTTGAAGAAAGATGATACAAGTCATTAATCATGGCAAATATATTTAGTTACTGAGGATGTTAGCTGAAAATTCATTAACTTTTCTCTCTGGAAGAGCTGCTATGTTCAATAATATTTTTGGATGTTTAGATCATAAGGTAATTCCAACATTTTGATTAACAGTCTCTTCAGAAGAAAGCCTAACAAAATTTAACAAGAATTAAAAGTCTAATTCAACTTTGCCAAGTCACTGTTCCTGATCACCTGTTTAACACTCTTGCTGTGAGTCCACTAGTTGTTAATCTAGGCATAATACAATAAACAGTAATTAATAAATAATACAACATTATTTGCATTCATCTTCCATAGAGTTGCAATGACTTTTCTAATGAAGCACATTACTGGGGTCTGGTTTACAGACCAACCTACAAGTGGCTGCATTGTCCCGAGTAGAGGGGATTTTTTTTTTTAATAAGAAAATGTTTAAATAACTAAACCTTTTGATATGCACTGTTAGCAAATGCCTTAGCTCTGAACATTGCCCACACCACTTGTGGGAGTACAATCAAACATTCCCATTTTTTAATTTCAGGTCCATTGTTTCTAATTAGTCTGCCATTGGCAAAACTCAGATTTCTGTTTTCTGTTAGAACTTTATCTTACTCATGAGTAATTTTGGTATTGACAGTTTCTCATCTACCTCAAATATCAAAATGTCAAATCTTTCCATCATTTGTTGTCTCAAATAATTTGAGATATGACCTAACATGACTCACATATACCAAAATGCTAACATATGCGTGAATAGAAGGTGAATATATTGCAAAATTGTAAATCAGCTGGGCAATATTTCATCATAAATCTTGAAAGTTCAGTCTTGAAGATTTCTGTAAATGTGCACTGGTGGGTAGCAACCCTCATCATTTCTGGCTAGAGCTGTCTTTTGTCCTCACTACCCTCAGTCCAAAGACAGCCAGCTTCCACCCATTTCCTACCCAGCGGCACGATGTGGCAAGAGTTTATTTTTATCATGTGTTTGTATCGCTCCTTTTACAGTGGGATTTCAGTCCACAGTGGGACATCTAGACACTGCTGAAATACAAATAACAACAAACAATAGTGCCTTCAAGCTAAAGATTCAGTCCCTAGATATTCTTGGAATCACTCAGAACTGCAAATACTGAACAGCTCATGCAACATCAGATAAACCACAAAAAAGAAAACAGTGTCAGATAGAAAGAGGAGGACAGGGGTTGAAAAAATTTCGTTAGTGAAGATAGCGTTTGTTTGGTTGGTTTGGTTTTTTTTTTTTCTTTTTAAGCCTCATAGACTAATTCTAATGTTCATTGCTTTCAGGTTTCTAAATGGATTATGAATGTTGGGTTTGATTTAGGCATATTTAAATGGACAGACAGCCTACTTTTAGAAGGCTGTCTCAACTGACAGGTAATACATAATGTAGTTGTCATGATCATGCTGTGACCACATGCCCCTTCTTTTAATGAAAAACAGACGTGGGTGTACTTGCATTAGTCTGTTCTTTTACTTAGTTAAGGAATCAGGGGAATCTAAGCCACATATATAGGCATACAAGCCCAGAAGCTCTGGTCTTCATTTTTAGTTTAACATTCACATCAAACTTGATGCATTTAGCACTGATTTGTGAAGGTATAGGATGGAAATAATGATGAGTAGCACGTTCTCCCCCAGGCTTCTCAGGCCTTTGGGGCTGCTCTTTTTCAATGGGGTCTTCCCTGGTAGCTTGAGACTGTTAAATATCTAGATATGTTGTAAGACCAGCTTTTCCATCTCTGTCTAAAAATAGTTGGAAGATTAGCAACAGTAATTTAAAATGGACTTTGTGAAGACAGATTAATTATAGTTCACATTCCTTTAGTGTCATTTCATGGGATGTGTTTACATGCTGATGAATACGGAAGGAGTAGTGGAGAGTTTGCAGATGTTTGGTTATGCTTAGACTGTAGTTTGAACAGAGATTAAACTTGCATGAGAGCGTAAGAGTTATGGAGAATGTCAACAGCTCTTTGACACCCTCAAATGGTCAGAACCTCAGCTCCTCCTCCCATCACGTAGTCATGATACCTTGCTCAAACAGAAGTTATAGGAAACTACAATTGAATCTTCATGACCAGAATAATTGCCTGAAATTCTTTTATATATTCCCTAAAACTGCTCATCCAAGTATAGTCCTAACCCAAAGATCTTCAGCTTATTACGTACTATTACCAATGTTAGTGAGTTACTCTTTAATCTGTGACTAATGTGCTAAAACCGATTTGAATTTTAAGCCCCTCAGTATAACACATGTTCTAGCCTGAGTGAAAAGTTCCTTTGGAACATTACTTTGAACGGCTATTCCTGTCCTCAATGGTAATGTTTAAATCTTGTCCCTAATATGCTGTACTTAAAGTTACAAGACTGGTACTATTTGCATTACACAAGACATAAATAAAAATATTTTTAGTAACTCAATAACTTGATTAATTACTTAAACTGTTACTATTAAGATTAGACAGGATATGAATAAAAGAACAATCTTTTTCAGTAATTCAATTAGTAATGATTGATTTGTACATAAATTTTCTTTTATATTCACACTTGCTTAAACAGTGTTGGCCTTTCAATTTTAAAAACATATTGAAATATAAAATGCAAATCAAGTGTTTTGTTGTCTTTCAAATAATATAACGCCTCTCAAAATTGCTAAAATTATTCCTCTTAAACAATATATAATTAAGCAGTAGAACTTACTGACATAAAAATACTGCCTTTATGTCAGAAAGCTTATAGACATTTTTAACGTGAAAAGTAAGAAGATAATGGACAGTCAATACAATATATATATTTTTAAAAAACATTACTTATGGAAGCATCATTTAGATTATCGTGAAATAGGGCATAGTGTATTTAATTATGAAAAAAGGTTGTATTTTATTTGCCAGAAAAAAAGGATGTTTCAGGGGTATATATTAAGAGTCGTAAAAAAATTAAGTCATGAAAAAAATAAAAAATCTTTAGTTATCCTGCTTTAACTTCATACTTTCTTTATAAATATTAAAACAATATGGTTAGGTAAATTCATAGGTTTTTTTATCAGAAAAATATATCAAAAATGTAAAGCCTAACCTCTTATTTGCTATTTGTAAAAGAAAATATTACAAAATTCCAAGGGCTTTTGTAATTCAAAGCAGTTTTGAAATTGTGAATATGGATTTTTTTCCAGTGGAAAAAATCTTTATGTATGTCACTGAATTTTATTACATACTTTTATGTTTATGAGCATAAACAAACACTAATTGACAAAAAACGTACATGTAGGCCACTTCATAATTCTCTCTCACCTTCTGTTCTCAGCTCTATCAAAACACATTCTTAGAAAGAGTGACTGATTTACTGTGTCACTGCCTATGAAAATATGCATAAAAATTTTATACTATCCAAATTTTTGCCAGTTTGCCAGTTTCTGCTAATGTTGCATTTACAGAAAATATTGTTCAGTTTATACGATGGTGAGTATCACCCTTTCTAGCAGTACAATTATAACACTATTCTTAATAGTCTGGTTCATATCTATACATTTCTCTCCCACATAGTCCATCTTGTTTTCATTTTTTTTGCCCTTTTATCTCCTTCTGTCTAATAAACCAGCTGGCAAACTTTTGGGAGAAAAATCAACAGGTATTTAAACCTTTCATTATTTGGCAGTAAATAATTAAATCAATATTGGTGACTTACAGTTGAATACTCATCGAGTGTTTAAATAGAATGAAACCATAATACTTATTTGGTTGAGTTTCTAGTTTAACAGTTTACAATTCCAATTCACATTTTACAGGCTAAACAAATTTCTCCTTATTTTCCAATGGTAAAGGAAGATATAAATATAAAGAAAAAGTGCTAGCTGATAAGCATTTATTTTTAATGGCCTTTCCTCACGTGATTGTGAGAATATTTATGTCCATCTCCTATTTTCCCAAGACCTCTTCTCTCCTGTCCCCATTAGGAGGGTTTTAAAGTGGCCCCAACTGGAGCCAGGGTAACAGTAAGGAAGAATAACCCACAATATGAATTTTATTTTTCAGAATATTTTTATCTGGATATTAAACAGCTATTTCCATTAGGCTGTTCATATTACTTTTAATGACAGTTGTATTCTACAGATATAGGGTTGGGATTTTATTTTTGTTTGTTTTTTGTTTGTGTTTTTAACCCCAGGAGGTAGAACAGTCTCATTTATCTGATATAGTTCAAACTATGTCAGTTTTGATTATATTCTTCCCCTTCTGCCCATCGCTGCTCAAGGGAAAGGCTAATGGTAGCTACTCATCTCCTGTGGTTAAGAAGGTGACCATGAGCTTCCCTGGACTTCTCCATCAGATTGCGAGCACCAACCTAATTCAGACACCAACAATATAAACCTCTTTTGGGATCTCCCCTAGCTTCACACAGGAAAGCACTTGTAGAGTATAAAACCTTGAATTATGCACTGGGCTGTCCTTTCATTCAAAAGCATCAGAGATCAAAGGCAAGCCTTCCCCAAAACACAGTAATAATCAATTAATCAGTTTGGCCAGATATTGTAGCTGATATAAATCTGCTCAGCTATTATAACTTCAAAGGACATAGCCATTTTGACACCACAAAGATCAGACCCACACTACCTCATAACCTGGTGACTCTCAGACCTTGCAGACCTCGTATGGTAACAATTGCAAAAACATTTGTTGTCCAGAGTAGCAAGAATAGACCATCTTTGCTATTAAAAGACAACTCCAGCAGTTTGTCTTACTTCACCCCCACCATGTCACATTTCAAGATGCCAGAATAATTCTTGTACCAAAACAAAAAAACAAAAAGGTTTCATCAATCTTTAAAGCTGATAACTAGTTCGCTTCAGACTTTTCACATGCAAGGGTGAATAATTTGCACTTTTAAACATTTTTTGTGTCTGTTTCTTTCTCCTACACAAGTGTGCATACTGCACATTATTTACAGCAACTGTATGACTCTGCTTGGGACTGCATTTTAAAGAGTCACTCCAGCAAACACCCTCAGCAAAAAGCGATGGAGTGTAAGTATAACTGTGCTTTCAAAAAATTAAACAAAACAAAAACCCAGTCAGCTGGCTTCAGACTAATCTGCCAACATTTTAAAAATATGCAATTAAAAAAAAAAATGAAACCCAGATAAACTACTTGAACAAAATTCCACAGGGGGAAAAAAAACAAATCAAAAAAACCCACTTGGATTCTTTTCTGGCAGCCGTAGTTACATCTGTAGTTGGGTGATTGAAAAAGGCTCACAAAATTACTCAGTCTTGAATTACTACCAACGTGACCTGGCTTTGGTGGTAGTGGTTACAGGAATTGAACTTCAAAAACAGAATAAAAAAAGAGCGCACAGCTGAACAGGAAACAGAGAAGCAGATTAATTTAGTTTAAAATTCTGTTATTTTTAGCTGTCAGCTCCTTAAGGCAAGTCAAAAGGACTTCTCCCCTTTTACAATGCAACTTTGATATCGCTTTTGTCATTTTCTGGCTACCAGGTCAAAAGACCTCAAGTCCCATGATTTTTTTTTTTTTTCAGTTGCAAAATTTCCAAATTGCTGTCAAATGTCCCCTTTGGCACATCAGCCGTTGTCCATCAGAAACAATCTCGGGGTACCATAGGCACACCTCCAGCATGGGAGCAGTACAGCCCCCGAGGAGGACGGCCGAAGGGAAGGTTTTGGTGTGTGAGGATGAAGAAAGAATAGCTCTTACAGCAAACCAGATTACCATCGCAGCATTCGGTCACTTCCTATACCAATAAATTCAATAAAAGTACTTCAGGTGACAAAGTAAAGGGGTTTCCCATCTCTACAAGCATCCCCCAAATTTCCCCTCACCTCTCCCATCGTTTTGCATGTGGTGAAGTTCCTCTGGCTAAAAGTGACTGGGTGGGGCTCCCTCCAGAGTTTATTCATGTCATTTCCAAATATAGCCAGAGACGACATGAGAGTGTGACATGAGATGTACTTTCCACTTCTTTCCTTCTCTGCTAGCACTGAGAAACAGCCTGCATAACCTAATAAGTATTTTCTGTCTCTAATTTCCATCCTGTTATGCTTTGCAGGAACTGAATGAACTGATTGCGTAGAGCTCCTTGCCAGTCTCTGAACTAAAAGAAATGTTCTGTTCTTTCACTTAGGTCCCTCGTTTCTGCCATATTTTTTCCCTTTTTAAAAACAACTGTATCATTCATTTTACTCTCTTTTGCAGTCCTGCAGTTCCTATAAGTTCCTGTTTCTTGTAGAACTTTCTTGAAAGTCCTGAAATCCTAAATCAAGCTGAAAGTCTACATTTAAATTTAAACATGCATCTCTGTTACTTATCACTTTAGTCCCCAATAGCCTCCAGCTAAACAAACACACTCAGTGCTATGAGAAGACAAGATTACCGTAATACGGAATAATACAGGAGATACCGTGGAGATACTTCCTTCTCCCTAATGTTTCCCCAGCCCTCAACTAATTTCTTCTAATGATGGTCACTAAGGCTACTACTCATGATCCTGCTCCATGATGCTTGCTAGATACCTGCTGTGAAGAGTTGTGCTCTGTTTTCTAACTGACCAAAATGGTCCTAAGCACTTCTCACGGACAACCAGCTGCTGATACTCCAGTCTTTTCTCTTAATCATGTTCCACATTAATGAGTCACTTTAAAAATAAACTCAGATGTGGAAGCAGGATGAAGACATGCATTTTCCATTTGTAATATTTTGGAGATCAGGTTTCATGCTCAGTAAACCAGGTACCATTTCTTCGTTAATGTCCTTCTTGAATTAGATCCAGGACACATCCTCCTCATTGTCTCTCAGCTTTGCTTTTACTCTTATAGATGGGAGACGGGTCTTTTAATATGTCTGTTTTCTGGTTTAGGGAACCAGATAACTTTTTATAAACTGCATCTCATTAGAGAATAGAGAAAAGGAGGGACCTAAAACCCAGCTATATGAAGAGTTATATTAAGAGTATGCTCATTGTCTTAAATGATTAAGCATTTTCACTATCCAACAGAAAATTTAATTATTCTGTCAACAAACCAGCTAAGAGATAGCCTTCCAGTGTTAAACTCTTGCAGATATCAAGGTGATATTTTCTTTAAGGTATAGTAGAATCTGCCCCATTTCAGAAAAGACTTTTTAAAAGGGAGATATTTGTCCACCCTGGAGTTTAAAGTGCTGGGATATACTGCACTTGGCAAGCTTTTGCTGGAAAACACCAGTCCAACAATATCAAATTACTTTACTAATACACATAAGTTTGAGCAAAAAGGAATTGTGCTTTTCCAGAAAGCCTTAAGAGAACATTTACCACAATTTCCATTACCAGTGACACTGCTTAGCCTGAACTGCCCTTCTGTAAGTTTTGTTGTGTCTTTGTACAATAGACTTTTCCACCAATACAACAGAATTAGTTGGAAGGGACCCATAAGGATCATCGAGTCCAACTCTCTGCTCCTTGCAGGACTACCTAGAACTAAATCATATGACTAAGAGACTTGTCCAGATGCTCCTTGAACTCTGACAGGCTTAGTGCCATGACCTCTTCCCTGGGGAGTCTGTTCCAGTGAAGAACCTGTTCCTAATGTCCAATCTGAGTGGCACCCTTCTCCACACACTCATACGTTTAAATAACCACTGTAGTCCCTAATTGAGTGCCTTTTAAAGTAATTGCATTTGGAAAAAACACATATCCTTTTTGTAAAGTTAAGAAAGCAGCCATACCAGCACATCAGAATACTGATAATCACTTTATGAAAACCTCTTTAAACACTTTTGTATCCAGTTATAGTTTGTTTGTCCTCAAGCCAATTCAATTCACCTGGGACATAAGTCTTTCTGATTTTATTTTTGGTATTTAACATATTCTACATTGATCTCCTCAAAATGCAATGAAAACAAACAAACAAAAACCCCATTCCCATACCAAGAGAACACACGAAAATAATTTAGAGAATAGTCCTCTTGGTTGAACAGATTGAGCCCAAGTATTTTGCTAAATTTCCTGCTGTGTTATAAGATAAATTCGAGTCCCAGCAATATATATTCTAGGTTATTAGCCCAGTAGATTAAACAATCATAAATATTGAGAGATTCAACTGAGCAGCCAGCCCTGGCTGGAGTGAACAGCATGTTAACAGATACTGTAGCTCTAGGAGACACTAGAAAATTGTGCCTAAGTAAGCTTGCTAAATTAAGTTTACCAAATGCTATTTTTCTAAATACTTAAATTACGTATTTTACTACGGGCTCACCTGAGAGTTTTCCAATATGATTAAAACCCCTCATGGATCACAGATTAATTTACTAGAGCTATGGAGAGGAATACTGGGAGGGGCAAGGAGCCCTTACAGGCAGACAGGACCAGACATCCATCCTCAGGCAGGTTGAAATAAGGCAGGAAAATCACTTCCTATCATGCTGCAAGTGCAATCTCTCTCTCATCAATAATTTTTTCTGAAATAAGTATTCTAAACTGTGAGGTAAAAAAAGCAAAGATAATTATGTTGTGTCCAACAGTGCTCACAAAAAATGTTTACATTTTTATGGACTTGGAGAGATGCTTCAGCATACTGTCCCTTATTTCTGCTTTCAGGTATTGTTCCCTCAAAGTATGCTTTATGGGAAGGTAGCATTTAAACTACGTAACATTACTAAACATATAACATTGCTGCTAATGTTCTTTAGAAGTAATCTATCATATCTCATTTAATTTCACTGGTCTTGTACAATGAGTCCCAGGCTCAACATTTAACTAAATTGCCCAAAGACACTCTTCCAACCATATGTAATGTACAGTAAGTAACTCTTCTGTAAATTGCCTGGGAACATACTGCATAACAATTCTCAAGAGAAAAACTAGGGCTGAAATATTTTCTCATGCACCTTCCATCCCAGTGACATTCCTCTCTCATTGCAGATTTGCCCCCAGCACAACTGAACGGATGCTACCCTTTTGCACCCGTGTTTGTCTCCTGTTGATATTTATGAGAGCTGTTTCCAATACCCTTGCAGTATCATCTTAATTTTGGCAGAGGTTTCTGTGTGTTCAGGTTCCAAGGGAGATGGAGAGAACACAAGCTGTCTCCAAATTGAAGGAATCAATTTTCATTTCTGAAGTGAGACGGGCTTTCATTTATTGCCTATTGACTCCATAGAGAGATAATAATAATGTTGCTGCTTTCAGTGAAAAAGACCATTACCGAGGACAAAGCACTCAGTCAAGAAAGACGCCAGATCTCCTCTTCCCCAGACCACTCTTCACTTCCCGAGTTACAAGCTGGGCTCTCTCCAGAAGCACCATTTGCTACCTGGCCAGCTCAGAGCCCCAGGGCGTAAAGAGGGTATGAATCTTTTTGGACACCGGTCCAACAAGCAGAGAGAAAATGAGAGAGTGCGCACAAAACTTCTCCAGAGGCCCACCACATCAGCGGGTGGAGGAGCTGGCAGAGCCAGCTGCTGCTCTAGTCCCGCCAGCCCGAGGAGTCACCATATGTTTGGCTGCCATCCATGCAGCCAACAGCCCTTGGAATGAGGCACTGAATTCATTCAGACTCCTCTTGCTAGTGCTGACGGACATCCAGCCTTTTCAGGCCTCAGCCAAGCTTTAAACAGATCATGCTGGAACTGCTGGGCTTGATGAATCAGCTCTGCATTAACAGAGTCTACCCCAGTTCTCATCAGCCTCAGCCAAATCATACTCAGTAAGGCAACAGACACCTGACAAGATTTACCAGTCACAAATTACTAGGTCCAGCACAGCACCTGACCCAGAGGATTTATCCAGAAAGACATGTTTGACATCGAGCTAAGTGTCCCCAAACAAGCTCAGTACCTTCTCTGAGGCACTTAAACCCTGGAGCACAGTTAGGGCAGAGCACTCTTGCTCTCCAAGGACTGTCCAGGTCTTTTCCCTTCCCTTCCTTTTTCCTTGGAAATCTGGGATGAGAAGCAGCATAGGAAGTGAAGGAGAATAAGTATCTTTCTATGTGCTCAGTTTTATAAAACAAGTTGTTAAAATAATAAGAGAGCCTTTTGGGGGGCTTCCCTTGAGTTTCAGGGAAATAGGATCTATTCTTAGTCTTTCACATGCTAATTAAAGTTGATACTGATGATACATGGTTTGTCATTCTACTGAGTTTCATTTTCAGTGAAACACTACCATTAAAAACTTACTCTTAACACAACAGTCTTTCAGAAGTTCTTCTAGTCATGGCAATGATACCAAAGATGGGTTGTAAGTAGATGAAATAAATACAAACACTCAAAACCCTACACAATTTTTTTGCCATATCTGACCTTTAGTCTTTTAGTAAAGCTTAGGTGTCTGCACTCAGTTGTGCCCAACCCAGAAAGAGCAGTATCTCCAATACTTATGAATGTTTTCTCTTTCAGTATGTTTATATTTCAATTAAAAAAAAAAAAAATCACTACATTTACTTGCAAAACGATAATCCATTCCACATACAGGTTCTCATTTTATATTTGAATTTACATACTTCTCAGAAATTAAGCCATCTAAAAACCCCATAGCATGCACAGTCAATCACAAGAACATGATCTTTATTTTTGTTTGTGGTTTTTTTTTCAGTTCTCAGTCGAGTAAAGTCTACATGGATACAAGTGGCTTTGCTTCCTATTTTAACTTTTGAAGTTTCATTCTAATTTAATTGCCAAACAATCATGTCAGGTCCTTTCTGACACATTTTTAATACATGCTTTCTTTTGCCTAAATCTTGTATTTTAAGACTGCAGTTAATAACACACACACACCTTTTCCATAAAGCAGGTTCCCTGTGGTATGAAGGAATGAGGTAATTTACTCTAATACATGCAAAAATGCAGAACTACTTATGCTGACAAATCTTCGCTGTTGCTCTGCACAGTTAACTTGAACTGCTGCATATTCTCGAGGAGTTTTTTGTTGTAGACTTTTGTAAACGATGCTGAAGAAACCTGTCTTGAGTAACACAGAGCATCAGAACGTACTATTGCTGTCCACCCACGCTGGCAGAAAGCCACTGAGTTCTCAGTTGTTTACAAATGTTTTCAATGATAAATCTCTTTGCTATTTCCCATATGAAGTTATGCACTCAAAACACATGCAGCATATACTTTGCTGCTCTCCAGTGAGACAAGAACCATCAGAGAGACCTGAATTTTGGTTGCCCTTCAACATACACGTCTACACTTGTGGTTTTGTTTCACAGATTTTTAAGATCTTAAGGCATGACTGTAACAGCATAACTTGGTTCCTTAAAGCAGTGTAAACGCCATTCACCCATTGCACCTCTGAAACTGTAATGCCCAAATTATATTATCTTTTTAAAAGACTTTAAAAGTTTAAATTATAGGACTCTCCATGGAGTCAGGTCAGACATAAGCTTCCACAACAAAAAAAAAAAAAAACAAAAACAAAAATCCAAACCTGAGGATGTATAAGGATTTTAATATCACCCACTGATATTTTGAGAAGATAAATAGATCACTTCACCACAAACATTTTTTTAGTCTGGATACAAATCAACATGTTCTTTTTAGACAGGTGACCTAATTATCCTAAGAATTTAAGAAAGCCAGATGGGTCAAAATAAGCCCAGGTGGCCTGAAGCCTGCCAATTTACCAAGCTTATGTTTTCATTTTATTTGAATAAAAAAATGTCCATCATTCTTTGTCAGAGGTGCACTAAGCTGCTGTGGTTGTTTGTCATCATTTATATAAAAGCCAACCAGGTTACCTGTCAGTTTGCAAATATTGTGGATAATAGGCATTACTTGAAGCAGCACAGCCCTGATTAACAAGAAAATTGGATTTTTTTAACCTATTCCTTTCCTTTTCTTTTTGCACAGTACTACATTAATTTGGAAATGGATTTTTTCCACGCACTCTCTCACACACCGGCAGTAGCTTCAGCTCATTAGCCCACACAATTCTTACAATTAGCTTTTTCCAGGGCATCAGCAATCAGCTGCCTTACTACCCATCAAGTATTAAATAGTCTGTCCATGACCCGTCCGTACATGTAAATCGACTACCAGGCTCACATGTGCCTCCCTTTCCCTTTCACCCATGTTTTATAGCAATGCACTTTTAAACATGTACAAAAATCTGTTTATGTGTAGAGAGAGCAACCATTTTATTTCAAGACCAGCTGGAGCCTGTGGAAAGGAAACACAAACACAATCCTCTCTCATCTAGACTTTGCTTATTTTCCTTGTCTTAGCTATTTTTTTTCTGTACATAATAGTAATTGGGTAGTCTGAATTCTCCTTCTGAGATCTAAATATAATCATTGATGAAGTCTTATCTTTTTACAAGATAAAGACACTAAGTTACGCCAAGTTATTATAGCCACAGTACCATATGTGAGAGACTCTTTCATTTTCCATACACAGCAGAAAGAACACTTCCTTTTAAGGCATAATTCATGGTTTCTACTTAACATCGCCATGGTGACCCTAGGACACTGCCCTACCAGCTGGAAAGGAATCTTGCCAAGTGGGTAAATATTGCGACTCAAAAATACCGTTTTGCACTGAATAACTTAGCATAAAAAAAAAAATCAAAAATATTACTATCCATATTTGCTGTAAAAACTCTGTGGACTTTACATGCAGAGAGCTCTCCTAGACCACACAGGACAGCACTGGCTTCCCAGTCCCTTTACTCCCTCCTGCTAGTTTCCCCCCACCCCTCCCCCGAAAAAAAAAAAAGTCATTCAGTGTTTCAATGAGATGAAGGTATTAGTACCCAAACCAATGAGGGAGGGGACAAAACAATGAAGGAATTATTTGAACTAAACAAACAGGAGGTAGGCTTCCTCTCACACTAATTTTCTAAGGCTAAATGCACAAAGAATATATGTACCTTTCAACATAGCGGGATCTATAGCACTCACATGTTTTCTGTGCAATACACTGGGAGAACCTTGCACTTGACAGGGAATGTCACACCTGAACCAGCCAGTAAAAAAAGCAGACGATGGCAGTATGGATTAAGTCACCAGTCTACAGGGAGAGACGACCCTCCACAGCCATGTCTGAATCATTTAGGTTGTGTGTTACCGGCAGAGCAGCCCCAAAGCACTGAGTTCAGAGTCCGTCACCCAAACAGATCCTGCAGCCTGGCCTGTGCTCCGTGCTCTCACAGCTGCTTTCTTAGCAACGCTCAAACTACAACAGTTGCATGAGTTGCATGCTTACCAGTGACCAAGAGCAGAGTTCTGTGGCAACCGATGCCACCCAAAGCCCAGGCTACTCTATAGTCAGGACCCACCTCTGCAGCAGCACAAACCGTCATGAGCAAGCCACTAGTTTGCAGCCAGATCAACTCCTTGAGCTGTTCCACGCTATCCTTGTTCCAGCAGCAAAGAGCACAGGCAGGAATGCCCAGGGGCTGTTGCAGGGAGAAGATGGGAGGGCAGCATACTCGACTGATGTTAAAGGCAAAAGTTTTTTTTTTAAAAAAAAAGTTAAAGCTAAAAGTTTTTTTAAAAAAAACAAAACAAGCAACCCACCATGATCAATCCTGTCTTCAGGGCAAGAGCTTACAACAATTCTCCCTCGCAAAATACAAGTATATGAAAGTATAGTGAGTGCTTTAATCATTACCAGAGCTATGAGAAACTTCAGCTTCAAATCCCTTTCTCTTCCCAGGAAGCTTCAGCTTCTTGTCCAAACCACCAGCCTATCATACAATTTCAATTTTTCCCATTAAAGCTGCTGTCTTTCTTTAATGTTTCAAACACATTTTCATCTACAGAAAGAAAATAAACAAATGAGAGTTGAGGGGTGACCACGTGGAAGAGCAGACAATCGCTTTCCAGTGCCTGTCGCAGTGTGCAGCTCTTTTTCCCCTTCCTGTATTTTCTCTGGAGTCTGGTCTTGCATGTTCAGATAGACAAACCTCCACAGCACTGAGGCCCTGACACGAGTCAGGCAATGGATTGCTTGCCTCCCACGCACTTGGGCATTGACAGACTTTGGTGTGACCAGGCACAGATATTTCCCACACGTAGAGAATTTAATGTAGTATTTACATGGGAACATATACAGCAAATCACCTACATGTCAGGAGTCATTGGCAATGCTATAATTCATCGACATAAAATCAATCAACAAGTAGACATCCATGTTTTGAGATTCTATATTTAGGATTTAGATGAGTAAAAGTACGCTAGATGAATTTACGGTTACTTAAGAGATTTTGTAGCTCTAACCCTTAGTATGCTTAAGAATGTTTTTCTTCACAAATACGTGAAGTCTCCCTTGAGTTCTGCAGCTTGCTTCTGTGACTGTGAACTTCTGAACTTTACCTGGCATTCGTTGTGTGTGGTCATTACAAGGATAAAAGTCCCTCAAGGAATAGCTAGGCTATGTATAAGGGGTGCTGTTGATTCATTACGTAGTGCTTTCTTCTCTTGAATTAGTACTAAACCAAAGTCATGCGATGAAATTGGATGCATGGTGATGCTTTAAATGCTTCACGTAAGCTGCAAAATAGTTTGCATGGTCATTTCTCACTGTATTTCCCACAGTGCTATTTGGGCAAGTGGTGGAAGAATGTGTGCGCTGGTCAAATTTCAGCTTAGGTTATTACCCATTTCTGTCAGAGTCTCCCTTCAGGTTTAATTAAACAAGTTATTATTTACCAATTCTGTTGTAAATAGTTTTTACGGTACGGTTTAAACTGTTCCTGTGCATCTGTTCAGAGAGGCTCTTTTTTCAGTAGTGGGTTAAATGATCCCAGAATATTTTTTTTAAAGTGCTCAGTCATTTATGGTTCTACAGCTCTGAGGATGTAAAGTGCAACGGGGTTGCTAATTATGAATATTTTTTATTGATTGTAGTTACAATATTATCACTTCCTTTTTTTATTTATACAAACTGCGTTACAGAATATGTTGCAGGACAAGTTTTGTGGGCAGATAGAGTCTGACCCTGGGTTACACTTCCAGGCACAATTTCACTCCTTTCTGTAACAGTCTGCATTGTTGAAAGAAAATAGACACATACCATAGTCTCTTAGTATCTAAACTGAGATCCCGTGTTAACCTAATAGTAACTAAACAAAAGAGACATCTTTTTGCATGTGTTCTTTAAAGCAACTTGGACTAACTGCCACGTGTTGTCCTTCCTGACAAAGTTTAAACATAAGATTTTCTTCACAAATCCAGCCTTTTTTACTGCTTGCAGGCAAACTTTGGCTGCTTATCCTAGTCTAGGTGCTGCAGCATGGAAAGTTTCTGTTTCAAATATGCAGTTCACAATCGAGGTTTTGAAGTCTTCTAATCTTTGGAAACATTGGATGTTCTCTGCAGGTTGCAGAGAAGAGGAGGAAATTAAATTTCCTGGCATTTTCTATGAATTTCAAGTTTGCATTAAAAAAAAGATAGGAAACCGTAAAGGTTAAATATTTTGTGGTAGCTTTTGTTTGCATTCTGTTGCTGTTCTTAAACCAAGGAACTATAAACATGACCAGGGTGTAGAATGCAACAAAGACATTATTGACAGCCACATCCTCCACATCCTCTCAATGTGTTTATCCTAATGGACATCGAAGAGTAAAGTGCGAGGCAGTGGTTACAGAAATACTTTAAACACAAATTAAGTAAGTGGTCAAACAACCCAGTATCTCTGATCATTATTTCGGTACATTTTTGAGTTTATCCATTTCAGAAGTGACTATAAAAGAAAACATACATGGAGTCTAGAGAAACATAGTGGTTGAGTGTCCATTAATTAAGCTTTGCATTTGTTCAAAAGTCTTACTAATTTCATCTATGGTAGCAATGACAGAACCACCAGAGCATAGTAATAACCAGTATTTTGGTAATTAACATTTGCTTGACTTTCATGATATTTTCTATCATTATGATACCAAGGAGGAAAAGGTTTTGGCTTCAAGGATAAAACTGTGCCAAGCATTTATAGAAGTGATAGCAACCTAGTGTTCTGGACAGGATAATCATGCTCATGTTTGGTGTTCAAAACACACCATCAACCCCCAACCCTCTATTAGTTGTCAAAATGTAGAAAATCCAGATTATTTTTTTTTTTAAATCTATGTAATATCAGTTTTCCCTGTTCTTCACATAGAAAAGATTTGGTGCTAGGGTTTTTATATATATATATATATGCATGTTTATACAAGTATATATATATATAAAAATATATATAATTTCTCTCTTTTATAAGGGAAGCCTGAGAAAAAGAGGAACTCTAAACAGAGTAGGATTAAGACAGATTTTTCCCTCATTTACCACAATCTACAGATCTTTTAGCAAGCTTCCTATTGATAATAAACACAGCTCAAACTCCAATGCCTTTCAGATACAATCCAAGTACACATTTTTCCTCCTGGAGACTGGTCTTATAACTGCTCTCTTTACATGATATGATTCTTGCAGCAATGCACATACCAAATACTGTGTGTTGGTATAGAAATCCCCCCTAGGAACACCTCACGTATTTTATGATATTTGGATGCCTGGTGCTACCAGAGAAATTCATTGCAATCTATTTTTGCTGGAAAGCCCCCTCTGCAAACAACGGCTCTTTAAATCATTGAGACTATCCATGTGACATGGGCCAGTGGGCATAAACTGATGTAAGGATTTTAAATTTAAAACAGGTTAGTAATCCCTGTTGGATGATGTGACTGTGACAATGGAGCTTATCAAGCTGCCCTGCAAGTCTATAGACAGCACAAACCAATCGAAGCCTGAAGGTCTAATATTTCCTCTTCTAGAAATGGGAAGCAATATCTATCTGCATTTATTTGTGAAGGAGGGATCTGCACCACTTGAAGGGGAGTTTCATTCTCAGCTTCTGATTTCATAACAGACAGCAATGTTTTACCCAGGTCAATAGAAAACTAATTTCCAAGTTTAATAGCTATTGTCAAACTACCATCATGTACACTTTTAACATAACCGCCAGTCCCCCCGTACACCTCGCACACCACGTGTGCCCAGGCTGGAATCAAATAACCAGTGATTTCTGAAGCAGGCATGAGTTTTGCCTTGGGAGTTGCTCTGCCTGAGCCTCCCTCTCTCATCCTGCTCCTGTTCAGAGTCAGCAGCACAGAGGTACAGCCAGACACATCAGCCCTTGCCACCCGCTACGGTCACCCGATGAAAGGCATCGCGTGTGGGGGAATTCATGAAGCGAGTGGAGCTCACAATGACACATGAAAAATTAGGGCAAGAGAGGATTTGAGGAAGGTGTTAACTTGACCCAGCTGAAGAGGTAGAAACTGGGAATTTCAGTCATGGGCAATGTTACTTGGACACTAAGAACTTTGTAAACACAAGAGTAGAGGCATGGGCTGTGCAGGATTAGTACACGGGTAAGACTGACTTAAGGGAAGCATCATCAGAGAGCTGAAAAGGAAGGAGAATGAGGTGAGGGAACTTGGAGAGCAGGACCAAAACTGGATACTGATGAAGAGGGCAACTGAAAGGGTGGGCTGAGACAAGAGAGAAACATCCTAGCTAAGGAGGAAGCCATGCCCTTGTGAACTTCAGGACTTGGCAGGACTGCTACAGCATCTAGACTGGTTTCAGAGTCAACCTGACTTTGCAGATAAAGAGGCAAGACTAGGGATGAATATGGGGCACAGGATACTGTCAGGGAGCACCAAGAGCAGGGCTGCTCCGGGGAGGAGGGCAGGAGACAGGCCAGGAGCTAAGAGCAATCCCAACACAGGCAGTACCCTCCCTGACAAAGTACCACCCTACAGTACCTGAATGCAGCAGGTTGAGCCAGGTGCTGGTAATGGGACCCATCAACAGCCCCCAACATGGCAAGGTGACAAACCAGGATGAAGGTCCGTCCAAGGACTCCTGTCAGCAGCAGCTGGATATGAGGTTGGAGACACTGCTGTAAAGTAAGTCCCAGGTCCATCCAGGAAGCAAGCGTAGGGAACAACACTCATACAACAGCTGAATGCCCCACTCTGAGCTTAATGAGCTCCTGAGTCCTTGGTGTGAGGGGAAGCGTGAGGGTAGGACCCAGGTGAGGCTCATTGGGGCCATTAAGGCCTATTTGTGGGAAGGAAGGCAAAAAACAGGGAAGAGGTTTTCAAATATTTAATAAATGAGATGTTACGACTTCCTCCTTTCAGTAACAGGCATTAGCTCAATGAGACTGAGGCCTTGTTGGCATTCAAAGGGGCTATAACAACTCTCCAAAACAGAAACAAAGCGTCCACTGTTAGAGGACCTTCTTGTACCAGTACGGATAAGCCAGTTCCCTTAAATGTGTAAGTCACATTGACAAATTCACACTTTGGTAGCTTCATCTGCCAATACAGATACTTGGTTAGAAATCTGAGGTCCCGGTATTTCTAACCAGCATGGCTATACTCATGAACTCCTGAAGTGTAAACAAGTTGAGAATCTCTCCATTATTCAGGTGTCAACAAATGTCTACGTGTCTACAAATGTCACATCTACAGCACTGAGACCAACAATGATACAAAAGTTTCCTTACACACAGATCTAACAAATAAAGATTATGCACAAAACAAAATTCTGCCTTTTTTAGGTAACACTAAAAAGGATTTTTCTGTATCTACCTTGAAAAAAATATTCTATAGGGTACTTTACAAGTGCAATTCTCCAGAACAAAGATATGTGCCAGTTTTTATGCCCAGGTTCACTTGGATTATTTCAAGTTTTTCACACTTCTGCTAAAAAATATACCCTATAAAAAATTTGAATCTGCAGCTCTGAATGAAAGCCCAAAATACCAGTTTTTCTGGCCATCTCTTAATAACTTGACACTCTGCTGACATGAGCATCAGGAGTCCAGAACACACCCACGTTTCTCAACTATAAAATCAGTTTGTTTACTATTACAAAAATCTCCCTGTGTGTGACAGGCTAACCAAAAACTGTTTTGAAAAAAAAAAGGAACTAAAGGAACCACATTGACTTTTATCTGAGAAATACTAGTGACATCACCCCCCCACTGGTGATGGCACCATGGTATAAATCACTGTTTTCATTGAGGTAGCTTCAGTACAGGGAAAAGCCCCACGATGGAAGGATGGGATTCAGTGGGAGCCTATGTACCTGCAGGATAGCTCTTTTCTAGGAAGTTCAAGTATTTCTGTACCACTTTGCAAATACAAGGCAGGCACACTTACAACAGAGGCAGAACACAGCTATAATCAGCTGCTGTCCTGGGAGATGCAACATTCCTTTTATTTTGGTGTCATTTACAAGGATAAAGCAGTCAATTGCAATTTTTTATTTACATACATTGAGAATTCAGCTTGAGGTCAGAAAAGCTGATGTTATTGCTGTTTTTCAAGTATACACTGCTCACTTCAACCCGCTTTGCAGCATAACAATGGCAGAAGAAATTTACCTTTCTTTGCAGAGATAACATTGGAAGTCCCATCACTGAATTCTATGATTTGTTCACTTGGGAAAACACTTGTAAAAGAGAGGAAGACCCCAGCCTGCAATAATTCATTAATTAAATGAGAAAATGACTCTGTAGATCAAAAGCATCAAAATAAAAAGGACATTTTAGGTTTCATGGGAGTTGACAACTCTTTATTCTAAGAATGAAACATTGCAACAAGGTGTTGGATCATTTACTGAAACTAATGTTTGCATAACTTTTCAGTGGTTTGAATTCGTATTTGTAACATTTGAGACTTAAAAGAAATAACAAGGGAAAGCAATAACCCTCCTTTTTTTTTTTTAACGTGCCTGTGTGGCAAGAACACTGGAAGATTGACAAGGGTGGTACCATCTATGTACATTTAGGAAAACATGCTTGCTGTGGGTGTACAAAAATAAAATTTATTTGTTAAATTACACATAAATATAAGGTACAAATGTATTTTTAAAATACAGATAAAGATAATCACACTTGCATTGTGTACATATGAAAATACAGTATTTTAATATTCAACATACACAGACACATTTATGATAAATGCAACTAGTTGGCAAGGCCAGTTCTTCTCAGTCTGTTTTTTGTTCTTTATTTTTTTTTCCCTTCCAGTTTTCCATAAATATGGAAAAAAAGGCTTTTGAAACAATTAGTTCTGCCGGACATCTTGCAGCAGCTTGTTAATTTCTGCCACCAGCTCACTGGCATCCATGAGTTCGTGTTTGCCATCGCTGAGGTGGTTGAGCACATTGTCAAAATCATCTTCTTCGTAATTCTCTGGGATCTCCTCCATGGCTGGCAGCCATTTAGAGGAAGGCTGCGCGCTCGAGTGAGTCCCCAGCGCGGGCCCGTTGTTGGCAGGGTTTTGGAAATGTGTGCTGGCTGCCCAGGCTGCCACCCCCTGCGGATAATTTACAGTCTTGGCTGGCAAATGTCCCTTCCTGCGCTCCAACGAGCTGGAGCGATCCATCTCGTTGCACTCTGTGTAGGCATCCAGCGAGGGAGGCAGCAGGCGCTGGAAGACGCTGCTCATTTCAGAGAGGAGAGAGGAGGTGCAGGTGTCCCCCGACTCCTCCTCGCTCTGGCAGTCTTTACCAAACGTTGAAAAGCTCTTCTTCTTCTCACTGGCGTCAGCAGGCTGTGGATCCTCCTCGAGGCCCTGCTGCTGCTGCAGCTGCTGCTGCTGGGGAGACTGGAACTCCTCCCCAGGGATGAACATGTTACTTCTGTAATCGGAGGAGGGAGAGGGCAACGGCGGCATCCAGCACTGGTCGGAGTGCCCCAGAACCCTGCACTCCTCCGTGCACAGCCGCATCGCTGCAAGAGAGAACAGAGGAGAGTGAGAATCCCCCTCCTGCTGCAGATACCACTTACATTCGCAGGGACTAACACAAGGGCTGAACTTCTCCAAAGATGTTCAAATCTGGCGTTTGGGTTCACCTTCTGTGTGCAGGAAGGTGGCACCTGCAGATGGTCTGGTTCTAAATGCACTTCCATTTCCAAATGGCCTCAAAAAATGAAAATGATAAATGCAGAACATGTAAGACAGTAATGGGATCTCTTAATCAGGGCTGAAGATATGCATGTAAATCCCAGGTGGAAAACAAGCACTTGTGACTTAACACCATTTGTTCCCTTTGTACAGTGCTGTTTCATTTAAAAAAAAAAAAAAAAAAAAAAAATTGAAGGTGTTTCTACCTCCAAGTATTTACTTAAGTTTTAGTGAGGTCTTCCATGTGCTATTAGAGAAGCATAACAGAGTAATAAAGTGGGAATAAATGGACAGGGGAAATAAAGAAGAAAGAACACGCAGAAGGATCTTCCTCTTCATTAACACACCTCCTTTTGATCTGACAAGGAGATGTATGTTGAATACGAGGTGATCCACTGCCTTATTACCTTTTTAACTGAAACAGTTACATTTTAATCCAGTACCAGAATACCTAGGGCTTAATTCACACCCCGTGTGACTCCAGTGTTTCCACTGGAGTTACTTTGAGGTGCACTTGCAGCTCTGTAGCTCAGGTTACTGGACCATGTTGGCTCAGGCATTGGCACAAGGTGGGCTCTAACCCTTGAGGTGGGGATCCAGGCCAGCCAGGAGGGCTGAAGAGCAGAAGACAACACAGCCGCTCTTTCGGCTGCTTGGGTTTAGTGGTGTCTGTCAGGGAGAAGCAATACGATGGGGCAAGTGACTGCATCCCTGGGAGCTATGCTGGTCTGAACTGGCCCATGGAAGGGCACTGCAAGAGTCCTCCGCAAACACCTGAAGAGGTCTGGGAATGATCCCTGGAAGCGGAGATGGGCAAAGCCCTATTTGATAGACCTGCAACGAGAGATGTGCCAGGAGAGAGGCCAAATTTTCCTCTCCAAAGGGAACCGACTCTCTAGGACATGAAGCCTCGGCTCAGGCTGGGCACTGCCTGGGTGCCTCGCAGACCTGCTGGAAAAGACCTGGGTGCTGCCGGGGCCGCTAACTTGAATTTGAGTCCCATACTTCAGAAGAAAGTTTTCAGAAATGCCAGACTCTTCGCATTACACATATTTTGACTGTAAGAAGCTTTTGCCCTAATTCTGTATCATTTAATGGTTAGATTAGCCCACACAGAATAGAGTTTCTTTTCCTTTCTCTCTTTACTTATTGAATCCATAAGAAATGTTTGCAGTCATGCCCTGTAAGTTTTCCTCGCTTTCTCATCACGTCTCCCATCTGGCTCTGGATCCACTCAGTTTACCAAAAAATCTTTTTACCACGGTGTAAGCAGCACTGAACAGGGTTATTTCAGCTTAGGACGTACCAGTGATTGATAAAGTCCTACTCTCATCCTGTCAGCATTATTAATCTCTGTGCTTTACACAGCTTATCATATTGTTTGCTTTCATAATGCCCTTTCCGTTCCTCTGAGTATAAACTTTCTCTGTCTTACATGTGAGAGTATGAATTTCTTCAAGAATACAGGTTCAGGCCGCAGGCTGGATAGTGCACAAGCTATTGCAAATGGCTTGCTGATGAGTGAGCTTCAAACAAAAAAAAGCAACCTAGAAAACAGCAGTGCCTGAAGTTTTGATACGAGTGACTGAAATGCCTTCTCAAGTGCTTTGTTCCCATGTATGAAAAGCACACATCTGCTGTTTTACAGAAAATGCCTAAGAGTTGGAGAAAATATATCTAAGTGATCCATGGAGCCTGGACCAGCTCTCAACTCCTCCCAGAAGGTGAGGATTACTCCTCTAATTAAGACGATCCCTGTAAATTAATGGGAGACTTTCAATGGTCTAGCATTTCATTAGCAGGGAGGGTCATTTTAGGGTGAGTTTTGTTACTGATGTTATCAGGATTGATTTTGGTATAAAATAATAAATTGCTAAGAAACAAGTTACCCAGAGAAGCTGTGGATGCCCCCTCCCTGGCAGTGTTCAAGGCCAGGTTGGATGGGGCTTTGAGCAACCTGGTCTAGTGGAAGGTGTCCCTGTCCATGGCAGGGGGGTTGGAACTAGATGATCTTTAAGGTCCCTTCCAACCCAAACCATTCTATGGTTCTGTGATATGATTCTATGAAATTCTGACATTCCTGAGCATAAGGTTGAAAGATACTCTGAGGAAATGGAATGCTGTCACAGTCTGCCCTTAAATCAGCAATAAATAAAAAAAAAAAACAGATGTACAACAGCTTGCTTTTTTTTTTTGCCAGAACTTAAAGCTTATTGGTGAGGATTTAAAAAGTGAGAGAGAAAGAAACAAGTCTTTCCAGGACAGTTATTGAACTTTCTGATCATGTCCTTTTTGAAGTTTCGAGGGACTGGTTCTGTTCCTTTCCAGTTCCACCTTACAACGACAAACGGAAAGGATTTTCTCACAGCATTTTGAAAGGTTTCCAGACTGACAATGCACAAACCTTTCAAAATGGAGAACAGAAAATCTCCAGGAATTTTTCTTTTCTTTTTTTATTTCTTTGGACTGCAGATCAATTCAGGTCTCATCTGAACAGGTTCAGCATACTCATCTGATGGGTTAAGACCATGTATAGCGGCAAATGGACATCTGGGCGAGATTAAATGCTCATCTTGATAGCCCAACCCAGTTCTGCCTGTACTCAGCGGGAATTTTCCTTACTTTCAATGTGATTAGTGTTGGGCGAAGGCACTTTTGGAAATCCTACCCTTTGGCTTCCTGTTTAGAGCCCGAACTGCAAGAGCTGAAAATGAGTCATGGGCATTTCAGCCAGCCAAGAGGGTAACTGCTCCCACCCGTCAGCAGCCCCCAGCTCCCCGGGAAGGGGACAGCTCTTCCTTGGCAGCGGCGGGGCTCAATGCCAGGGCAAACATCATTTGAAGTTCCCCTGGCAACTGAGAGCTCCAGCAGATCTCTCCCTGCCTCCTTGCTAACCACAGCAGGGAATGAGACATGCCTCATGCTAGCTGGCAGAGGAATGAGTAGCAGGAGCTGGAGGAGATGAGGATAAAAATATATTAGGAGTCCAGATTTAGATTAAAGATTCTGAAAAACTAGTAACTTCTCAAGGCCTCCAGTTTTGAAACATTGGGTTCATAAGACTAGTTTGAGGAGGCAGGTGAATGCCTGGATAGCTGATACAAGATCTAGTCTGGAGCAAAACAGACAAAGGAAAATTTAAAGTTAAAATGTATAAGAAGAACAAATTAAACTTTTGGGCTTTACTCTTGCCTAGCATCAGGGTAAAACACACCAAGGGCAGGTACAACCCTGGTATTTTCCGTGGCAGCAGACGGAAGGAGCCACAGCACTGCAGCTCCTCTCCTCCAGCCCTGGGCAGTACGTGGGGGGTCACTTTAGGAGGGAATACGTGCTGCACCACCCCACAAAGCAATGTGCCCCCGTGTATAAAATAACTTTACTAAACTTTTAAGTTTACACTCTTGGTTCAGTGAACCATACTGAAACTATCTGGCCCTGTCGGCTATTCAGAGAAAATACGATCTGAAATAAGCACAAGATCTAGGGTACAACCACTGGCTGTGTAATTATGAAAGTTAATTACAAAACTCTCATATCTGTATTTCACGTGATTCCCCATAGCTTCTTTTATTCAACTTATAACTGGGCATAAATTTAAAAGTGGTACCTCATATGCATGAATATGTACGTGTGTGTTTATCTTACTTTCACTCACCGTTTTCTAGCTTTTCTCTTTTCTGCCCTCTGCCCCTGAATTGTACCTCTTAAGCTCTTTCTTCTAGACATTAGGGTTGCAAGATTTAAAATCTGGGACACATTTAGATCCTTCCCTTGCCTCTCAAGTTCATTTTTCAGTGGGAAAAAAATACACTTTTCTTTCTTCTCCATCCATATTTCTAGACCACTTTCACAATCCGTTTCTGAATGGCAGAAGTTTGTATTGTATGGATCAAACCCACTGTGGAAAATGTATCTCCCAAATTACAGTTCAGGGTATTTTTAACAAACCGCAACTGCCTGGGCTTTGCAAAAACATCCACCCAGTCATTAAAAGTCTAAGGCCATGGAGCAGATCTTGCTTTTGGGGGGAATTTGGAGCCAGCTCACGATGATGTGAATAATATAAAAAAGTAGGCATTGCTCTGGGCAGATTTTCAGCTGTGTCTGAGGTTTCATTTTTCTAGATATGTGACGGCTTCAGCTCAGTATTTATCATGAAGCAGAGTAAAAAGGAAGGAAACACAGGACTTGAAAGCTAAAGAATTTTTGCTTTCTCAGTAGTAGCTTTATCAAAGTGACAGCCAGGCAGGACTGCAAATAAACTGTTCAGCTTCCATTGTGCTCTTACCTGCAGGAATTCTCCCGTCTGTAAGGAAAAGGTCACTGAATCCTTCCCCAAGAAGTCTGTCAATTGGAGACTCTCTCCCCAAATCATAATCACTGTCTCCAGCTTCGCTGTCACCCCGGCCACTGTCCTTCAAGCTGAATTTATCCATATCTTGTAGGGCATATCTGTGAAGAGAATTGTGGTGATGGTGGAATTAAATTATCTCACGTACGTTATATTCCACTTTTTGATTAAAAATACATGCCTGTATTTTCTGATACATGTACGTGCATATGTAGCAGAACAGTCCAGATCCTTACCTGTAGCTTCTGGAATACTTGTTTCCTCGAAAACTTGGCCTTGGTTGATACTGGCCCTGGTGAAGCATCGAGAGAAGCTGAGAAACCTGCTAAAGAAAAGATGAAAAGACTGATTCCTTGAAATGAAAGCTCAAATTCCTAGTTGTAAAACCATTAATTCACTTCTCAGGTTTGTTTGTTGGGTGTTTTTTTTTTTCCTTTAAAGTTTAATTAATCAAATTCCTGCACATATATAATGCAGTACAACAGACTATTTCATAGTATAGTGTCTGCCACAGGAAACATCTGAGGACCTTGTACAATGAGGAAATGCACTGCTGTTCATTAGCCTCTGAACTCATAATAATTAATTCATTAACAAGTAAAACAAGTAATTAAACAGAGGTGGAATTTTGTTTTAATAGATTAGAATCAACCCCTTAGCATTCCAGGATCCTAATTCAAAATAAAATGTCATTGCTCTAAATGTAAAGAGTTACCAGGACACAGGTCTCATTTGAAAACTGTAGTCTCAAAGTTTGAGATACCACGATCATCTGTTACAACAGCTGTACTTAAACTGTGTCAGTGTTTAACCTTTTAGCTCTCCATCCCCACTAATGAAAGCATTTCCTGTACTGTTTCTGTACATAACTACTCTGGCACTCTTTCTTAAACAGGGCTATACGGAGGGAAAGGGAAGGCAAGGAAGCAAGAAAGAGTGAGCAGTAAACCAGAGCAGAGTACTGTCTATGTTACACTCCATTGTTTTGACCTTACAGAGAAGAACCAAGAAATAATGCTATTAATAATAGATTTACTCCTGTTCCCCATGGTAATGGATTCAGTTGATATTGGAGTAAAACTGCAAAGCTGTGTCATCTAAAGAGAAATCCATAACACATTCTCATTAGGCATAGACCTAATTGCCTATTGCTCTCACAGGTTGCATGCAGAGAACCTCCATGCACCCAAGTGAATGTATGAGTGAATGGATGTGCAAAACGAGGTATGGACCTTACCTCAACAGCCGGAGTAGCATGGGTGAGCTCCAGTGAGAAATTTTCAGGCACGTGGTTAGAGGAGATTGTCACCAGGCTGTTCAGTGATTGGTGGCTGTGGTGGCTCTGCCGGCTGCTCATTTGTCCCCTTTCCAGGGTTGGAGATGATGATGGAGAAGCTCTGTGGTGAGATCTGATGGGTAAAGTGCCATTAACCGTTGGCACTAACGTAATGTCCCCTTTGTGAATCTGTCTTGAGGGTCGTTTTGGGTGGTGCTGGTAGGTCGATTCCGCCACGCGACAGTTGTAGGACCTGGTGTCCTTTTTCTCTCGATTACATCTTGTAGCAAAGATAACCATAATGACCAACAACACAGCACATATTGATCCTAAGGATATAATTGTTATCATGGAGACATCCAGGGAGGGTTGGCTTACCAAAGTTGCTTCTGTGCTTGAAAATGAATAAACATACTCAAAAATGGTACATTTGAGAAGTGCTTTAGTACTAAGCTGAGGACTGCCTTTATCCTGGACTATCACAAAAAACTCCCACTGTTTTGCTGGAACTGATTCAACACTCACATTGATAGAGATGTCACAAGTTTTAGGATCCATCACGAAGATGCTGCTTTCCTTGTCAGCTGCTATGGAGCAGCTGAGTTCAGAGTTCATACCAGAGTCTCTATCTGTAGCCCTTATCCTGGTGACCAGAAAGCCAATTCCAGCATCTTTAGGGATTGAGATTTCTGCTGTGCTGTTGCGTAGCGCCGGCCCCACAATGACAGGAGCGTTGTCATTTTCGTCAATGATGGTTAGTACAACCGTGGTATTGCTAACAAGCTGCTGACTCCCTCCATCCCTAGCTTGAACCATAAAGGCAATTTGATTTACTTCTTCGTGATCAAAGGTTCGCAGGGCATAGATCGCCCCGTTGGAGGGATCGATGGTCACATAGGTGGTTATAGAACTTCCCAAAATATAGCTCTCCAAAATAGTGTAGGTCACCTGCCCGTTGTCACCTAGATCTGGGTCTGTGGCTGTGACTGATGTGATGTATGCTCCTGGAGAGTTATTTTCCAAGATAACAACTTCATATCTGTTTGTCTGGAAGCGGGGTGGGTTGTCATTTTCATCACTGATTTGGACAGTAAAGTGTTTCGCTGTGGAGAGACTTGGCGTTCCCTTGTCCTCCGCTATTACAGTCAAGCTGTATTCAGATCTCTTCTCTCTATCTAAAGTGGCATTAGTCAAGATTAAATAGTTATTTTCATAAGTCTTTTGAAGTTTAAAGTGGCCATGT
The DNA here is from genome assembly GCF_013368605.1 of Nyctibius grandis. Taxonomy (NCBI): domain Eukaryota; kingdom Metazoa; phylum Chordata; class Aves; order Nyctibiiformes; family Nyctibiidae; genus Nyctibius; species Nyctibius grandis. The sequence goes on along the minus strand of NC_090663.1, from coordinate 74,988,109 downwards.
CCATGGAGCTTGCAAACTATCTCTCCATTCACACCAGAGTCCTTGTCTTGCACTCTGACCAGGGCAACAAAAGTGTCCAGGGGTGACCCTTCAGAAATGTAAGCTACCTCTTCCTTCTCTGGGGACATCAAGTTTAAGCTAATTTCAGGTCTGTTGTCATTCACATCCACAATTTTAATTATAATTTTGCAGTGGGCTGGAATAGAATTTGGCCCCAAATCTTGTGCCTGTGCATCAATTTCATAGGATTTGGTGACTTCGTAATCCACTTGCTTCAGAAGGGTCAGATGCCCTTTTTCTGAATCTATCTTAAAAGTCTCTGTAATTTTGGCAGCCACATGGCTACTGAAGGAGTACACGACTTTACCGTTAGCGCCCTCATCTGGGTCAGTAGCATTGAGGTCTATGAGCAAAGTCCCAATCGGTGAATTTTCTAGAAGTTGGATTATATAGGACTGTTGCTCAAAAACAGGGCTGTTGTCATTGGAATCAGAAATGCTGATTTTCAGGAGGGATGATCCAGACCTCTGAGGCACCCCTTTATCCGAAGCAGTGAGCTGGAGTTCGTAACTTGACTTCAACTCCCGGTCCAGCTCTCTAACCACGATCAGCTCTGCATACTTTGCACCATCAGTCCTGGTTCTCACCTCAATGCTAAAAAAATCATTTGCAGAAAGGGAGTAAGTGTGAAGGGAGTTGTCCCCCACATCTGGATCAAAAGCGCTGTCCAAAGGGATGCGGGTTCCTACAGCTGCGCTCTCGGATATCTCGATAGGAATAAGAGCTCTGGAAAACTGGGGAGAGTTGTCATTAATGTCCAGCACTTCAACTTCAACATGGAAAAGCTGCAGATGTTCAGTGGGCAGAGTGATCACATCAAACTCTATGGAGCAGTTTAAGTTTTTCTGGCAGAGTTGTTCCCGGTCAATTTTAGCTCCGATGCTGATTTCTCCGTTATCCTCCCGGACTACAAGCAAGGGAGAATTCCCCCTCTGCATGGCTCGAAAACGAACCAAGGAAGGGTTAGGCATTTTTAATAAAACATCAGCTACATCCTCCGATAGTCTTGCAATTACCGATCCAACTCTCTGCTCCTCATAAATCCTGTACTTCAAATTCTTGCCCAGCGCAGCTTTATTGAAAGATATTATCATCAGTGCAAATATGAATATAAAGTGCATTTTACTGCCGATTTGGTGCATTTGTAAGTTTTTGCAATTCATTTCTCCAAGCAAGTTTTTTTTTTTTAAAAAAAAAGCAATTATTTCGACTTCCTCCGGTCCCTTAAACCCACATCTGGTCCTTTCAGACTTGAGAACACCTTTCCCAGCCAGCCGAGCAGCAGTATCTTACCGGATCAGAAAACTTTTCGGGGTTGTTTATTTTGCATACACACCGTGCCAGGACATCCAGAGACAAAGCTGTACGCAAATCCACACTCCCTCGCTGGACTCCCCGCTCCTCTTCCCGGTCGCGGTGTGTGCCGGGGCAGCGCGGTCCCCTCCCGCCGTCAGCATCCAGCACCGCCGGGCAGCCAGCGGGAGCCGCCGCCGCTCCGCCCCGCACGGCTCCGCTGCGCCTTCCCCCTCTCTCCCCGCTCGCCGCCAGACTAAACACCCTCCCTCGCCTCCTCCAGCTTAAAAAATCTTCCGCAACTTCACTCCCCAACTCCCCAGACAAAGCTTTTGGCCCCGGCATGTGCTGAGCCCCGGCCCAGCCAATCAGCCCGCCGGGGGCAGCGCGCCCGCCCCGCAGCCCTGCGCGCCGCGGAGGGCGGAGCGGGAGGGCGGAGGGGCACGGGGGGGAACGGGCGGGCGAGAGGGGGGCCGGCTCCCTCGCCAGCCCATGCTCGCCGCCAGTGTGCCGCCGCGAAGGGGGGGGGCGTGGGGGGCACACAAATGGCTAAAGGGCAACTTTAAATCAACTTCTCGCCCCCCCCCCTTCCCCCTCCCGCCGCATTTTCTGGGCAGTTTCAAGTGGGTTTTTGTGATTTTAATTCCTCCCCTTCCTGCAGGGAAAAATGCGATCGCGCGCCTCATTTACATACTTTTTAAGGTTCCCTTGTTTAACTAACCGGGATCATCTCAGGGCGTTTGCTTAGTAAAGGAGCTGGGGTGAGGTCTCTCTAACCGTGCCTCAAGAGCGGCTTCTTGCTGCTCATTTACCTAATACCTGCTTTTCCTCAACAACTGTGCTCCTCCGTGGAGCACGGAGAGCTCTCCTTCGTGCCCTGAAATCTCCCCCTCCTCCTTCCCAAGCCGGTACCGTGCTGCACACTCCGCTCCTTCCCCTGCCTCCCTCCTGCAGCATCGCTGTCTTCAGCGCAGCTGCATTTGCCTGAGCTTGGCTCTTCTGGATGTGCAGTTGCCTCTGAGTGTGTTTCTCTGCTCTTTTTCTTTGCTGTTCCAGTGGTTCTTCAGAAGATCTTTTTCATCCTAGTTGAAAAAGCGCTTCGTGCTTCACCGTGACAATTTGTGCTAAGTACACCTTCTACATGCCAAGTGTTTTAAAGAAAAAGAAGCCACAAAATAGACTAAGTGGTCAGAAAGTGACAATTTCCTTGCCTCTCTGCTATTGCTGAAAGCTGTTTTCACGTTTACACTGCAACACATTTGTACAAACCCCAAATATATCGATAATATATTTTGTGTACGCCAGAAATGCTATAGGTCGTGACATGAGCTTCAGGCTGCACCCAGGTCACAGAAGCTGATGCATTCTCCTCATTTCAAATGTATCTATTTATGATGTGATTTCTATTTCCTCCTCTTTGCATTTGCTTTATACGTTTATCATTTTAGCCGCAGTCTCGCCGTGCTTTTCATTGTTTTTCTGCTAACTTTGTCCATTTGTTTATTGGTGTTGCCCATAATCATACCATCACTCTCTTTTATTGCTCTTTTCTATTCCTCCCCTTGCCCCAAAATGTAAAAAGTAAATCTCTGATTTTCCCAATTTACTTTCAGCAGAGCTCAGCCAAAGTCACTAAGAAGGTTCTCGCTAAAAAAGAAAGCAGAGGAGGCTCAGCGTGAACTCTCCTTCTTTTTAAGCATTCAAAAGCATTTTATAAGCCATTGTCTCTTTTTTTTTCACAAACCAGCGCCGTGTGGCAAATTGTGCAGAATAGAAATGCCCATAATGAATGTATTTAGTACTGGGTCACGCTGATGAACATTCTGCCCCCATGAATAATACTGTTTTACAAGTTTGCAGCCCTTTCAAATTGCTGATCCCCAAACCCTATAGGCAAACTAGAAAAGCTAACACAAGCAACTGGGACTTTAGAAACCCATAGCCATCTGGCCTAAATCTCTAACAATCCAAGCCAATAATTATATCAATTCAGGCTTTAGTGAACCCCTTTGCAAACACCAAAAGAGCAAAGAAAGGAATTAGTGGCCATTCTAAGTTCTGGTGGAGAGAATTCAAAGATAATCTAATTCCATTAGTTCATGGACAGCTTTTTTTTGCAGCTCTGATAAATCTTCCTAAAACATTTTTCCAAAACACCAGTGTAAACTCTTTTCTGACGATAATTGGGGAAATAGGTTCAATTAAATGCTGTTCTTAGTGTCAATAAAAAGTATTTTGTTGATAAAAGAAGTCACTGCCCCTTTACATGATGAGTACAGGAGATGAATAATTCATAGTAAAAATCATTTCACTGCATACAAACTAAAATATTATGTATACTCTTAAATGATAACGTGTTCTTCCAAGTAACTGTTTAGTACATTTAGATATGCAGAATTTGCTTTATGCAATTTTTATCACTTTCCAAATAGTAATTCCACTTTATCACGTCAGTCTTTCTCAGAGACATAGTCTGTATATTCATAGATAGCAGGATACCTACAGACAGGAATTACAGCACCTCTTTTTTTTTTTTTTTTTTTCCTTTTTTAAATTTATATTTTATTTTGCAACTTCACCAGTCAGGTTATATGTAATATTATCACTCAAGTCCACACTGTCTTGCAACTAACTGTTTACATTATAATGATGCTAAAATGTCATTGGCACAATAGTCCTTACCTGAATTCTGAACTGAAGTAATGAGAAAGCCTTGATTTTCTTTTTTTTTTTTTTTTTTTATCTGACATTCATTCGAACCTACAAGTGAGAAGGAACACATCTTGGGGTTGTTTGCTTAGATGCAGCAATATTTAAGCACATGGCGCTTCTAGAAGTAATACTTCTGTAGGGTGCTTATGAGCAATCACAGCTCTCCCAAAGCTGATCCCTCCCACATCCAGTGAAAGAGTTTTGTCTGAAAGTCTCTTAAACTCCAGCCCACCTTTGACATGGCAGACTTCACTTACAAAGAGAAGGGAGTCCCACGTGCAGCCAGCAGACACTTCTTGGGGAGCGTGGTATTGTGAGTGCTGTTAGGCACGTGAGCGGAGTGCTGCTGGCCTCCTGGAGAGCAGGCTCGGTTATTCCCACCTAATACGGATCTGTTCACCACAATGTTCTTCTCTAAAGTTGCATTCAGATTCTCCAGTGATGTACCTGAGGAAGAAAAAACAAACTGACTCCAAACAGCACTTCCACTTGCCTACAGGACTACTTCAGAAACCACAGCTGCACAGCAGCTTAATTAATTTTTCACTTAGCTGAAAGTAGGTTTATTTCTGTGGTCGATGTACTTTAAAGTCTGTCTTGTTTCTCCAAGGAGTTTTATTGAGCTCTCAAGCATATATTTTCTTCTAAAAGTTACTGATCCCCTAGATGCACAGTATATATGCCAAACTTAGGTGACAGAGAATTTTACTTTGAAGAACTAGTTTGAGAAATAGTCCCTTAGCAGGGATAGGGGCGAAAGAAAATAATTTTCTTCACAATGACAGAAGCACAGTGAAATTAGCACAGTGCCATTTGGTTCATTCCCCTCCCCGCGCACACGCACATGCAAAAATGAGGTTTTATTCACTCTCAGGATGATTTATTGCCTTATGTTGTATCATGTTACAAAATGTCATATGCGCTATGCTCCGGCGCACAAGACGTAGCAAGATAAAATTTGATTTGACACCTGCGTAATGAGTGTGAAAGACAAGGCTTCCTACGTCAGAAATGTATTTTAAAAGAAAATTTCCGTCATAATGAATGACAAAACTGGGGGGCTTCCTCTCTCCCTCTTCCTTCTCTCCCTCCTCTTCTCTTTCTTCCTCCGTCTCTCCCTGTCTTTCTCCTCTCCCTCCATCCCTCTTCAACAAGCTTGTTTCCCAAAGTAAAACTAATGCCAGACCTCTCCCTTACGTTTCCAGCTGTTGCAGCACGAGTGCAAAGAGAGTGGAGAGTATCCTTGTAGGCAGCCGAGTGTTGCCATTTTATACTCACTCTTGGACCCACAAATAAGCTGATCAAAGGTCAATATGATGCTGTTCTGTGGAGGGGGTGAAAGGACGCTGATGTTTCAGTCTGGTTTCCTGCACAGAGAAACATATCACAGAACTCATCACAAATTAATGCTATACTTGTCAAATCTACTATCTCATCAGTCATGTTTATACCCAATATCTTTTTCAGAACTGAGGTGCATCAGAGGCTGGATTACTTTAAGATATATTAAAGGCAGAATGGGCCATTGGATTATCAAATATGATCTCTGCTTGACAACCTTCTTAATTAAGCCCAAATACATTAGATAGAGCATATACTGTAATCTGTGGAATACTAAACAGTGTACCTCAATCAGGCATCAGTTACCTGGTTCACCTGAAAAGGCAGAGAACTGATGATCTAGAATGGGGTCAGGGATCCTGGCAGGCAAATCAGAAAAGCAAAAAAATCCACTTGATACTATCAGTCCTGACCTCCACAAAATCTGTACCTTAACTATATACCTATAGCTTAAAGTAATCCTGCTGAAGATACCCTGCTTAACAGTGTCTGTTCCCAGTCAGAGCACTGCCCCTTCGATGCAGTGTCCAGCACGAGCAGTCTCAAAGGCCACCCTCTGTCACCTCAGAGACACCCAGAAAACACTCAGTAAAGGTAATAGCAGCATTAGGTAAAAGTATCTTCCTGCCCCAACAAGCAGCCAGTCGAAGCCCTGGAACAAAAGGCGAGGTACCCAGAAGTAGGGATTAACAGAGAAATTTAGTTCAGAGCCCTGATCTATAATTTTTACTTTTTCAACTTGCTTAAAAAAAACCCTGATCATTCATTAAAATACATCCAACCACAAAATTCTATACACCTGCGATGGGTGAGAAATATTTTTTGATAAGTGAGTTCAAAATTAGATTTTACATTATCATCAATCATCGTGGCAAAGGGCAGGGGAGCAGATTTTCTGCTACACGAGTAAATTTCCATGGCAGTTTTGCAAAAAAAAATGCAGCAGTGTGTATATGAATAGCGAGTTAAACCCATACATGTTCTGTGCATGGTGAGGACTGTACCTAGGTATTCAGTCTCTTTCTGAACCAAGGAAACGTTTGTCTCTCGAAGTTTTACCAAGTGCAAAAGAGAAAAATGCTTGAGACTTACAGTTTACTAAATCTCTATTAAAAACAAATACCTGTAATATATCACTGGATGCTTTTGAATTATTTTGAGGATTAGTTAATACGGCACAGTACGTAATGGAAATTCCATTGTTTGATCACTCTGATGCATTTGTTTTGTTGTTTCCTTGTATATCCTGAAGTAGAATATCTCTATTTGATAGCTGTTTACCCCAAATTGCCTTTAAGAGCAATATGTGCACTTCAGCAAAATGAGGGTTTGAGTATTACATATGCTTGGGATAAAAGGCACCGGTCAGAACCGTGGCACGCTTTTTTCCCACCGCACCTAAGCCAACAAGGGTAACCCTGTGTGGCCCTGTTCCACTTTCTCACAAAGCCACCTAAAACCAACTAGGGGTCCCGTTGTGTACGACAGATATACCTGCCCGTTCCTTAATGCATCATTTTTTCCTTCTGTCCATCTCTGTCACTGCAAATACAAATACTGAGGAGAGCCGGATGCTTCAGAGGACAGTGGCTATAACCTTCTATCCCTGCAAAGTGGAACTCGAGGAACAAAGATGCTCTGTCACCTCTTGTGCCCTAATGATGCAGCCACCATGGGGCTGGAGTGGTCACCAGTACAGTCAGAGACCCCAGTCCTCTCTTTCCCCATAGGGAAAGCCCTATCAACATCTGTGCTCTGTGCCTGAAGTATGCTTATGGGTTTTCAGCCTTACACATTGGTATACTTGCACTGGATTTCCCACATCTGGTTTTATTCCAGATGTTAACAAATTAATACACTGCATGCACTGGAATTTGAAATACTTTACATGAATAAATTCAAAAGGCTTTCTGTGTCTTACACTGCTGCTCTTCTGCTTTGACAAACGTCTTGCTGTTGTATCCTACAACAAACTGGCTTGTGATGGTATTTTCAAGGCCGCTCTTACTTTATACAGAGCAGAAGGAGCAGCTGCGTTTGTGATACTTCCTTTCTTCACAGGAGTGGGGTTTCTGTAAAAGAAGGGCTTGGAGTTTGGTGTAGATGTGATTTTAGTCAGGGCTTGCAATACATACTTTGTCAAATTACCAGCTCAGCCCAAGCTTTTCACAGAACTATAACTTTCTCCATTGCCCCTGGGAGTTTAAAAAAGGAGCATAATTGCTGTTTCCAGTGTCTTCAGACCAGACAAAGCATGTGTTCAATCTTCCACTGACAGCCAAAGCCAGATGATCCAGATCCACTCATGTGTACCTACTGCCAGCAGCTGTTTGCGACCAACATGCTCTAAGGTCATCAGGCACTCGGAAAAGGTCCATCACCTTCAGCAGAGCCAGAGCTCGGCTGCATGCAGCCTTGGTGGAGCCAGAGGCAACTCCAGAGTTTTTAAGACACTTCTGTCTTCTTCTGACCCTGAGGCTGATGGGACCCAACCCAATCCACAGAAGGATTTTGAACAGCTTCAGGGTCGGTTTAAATTGTCTTGGAGAGTGTGAGCCTCACAGGAGCACAAAGCTGGACACAAAGTCTTGCAGCAAGAAAGGACGCTTGATCAGATTTCTCCAGAAATAGATGTTCTTGGGCAAACGTTTCCTGGAAGGATCTGAACCTCTCTCTACTTGCAATGTTTAGCAAGCTTGTGTTATAAAGGACTGTCATTAAGGGGCCCTTAATGGCCTTCCTCTCTTCAAAACCTCAGGCACAATTCACCACCCAGCCTGCTTTGTGAATAAGGACCAAATATGTTGCTTATTTTATTTTACAGTAAATATTTATACAGCACTCCACATGGGTATCTGCATTTTTTTATTCTTGATATTTCTGGGGAAAAAAAAAAAAAAGAGAGAAAAAAATGCTCCCTGCTTCAATGTCATGGGAAAACATGTGGAAATGTAAACCTGCTGTAGGAAGCAGGCACAGTGGGAGCTGTAATGGGAAAAAGGCAGGCATGGTTTATCAGCAGAATATGTAACATATACTGAACATCCGGCTTCCCAAGTAAGTTGTTAACAGTACTCAATACAAATGTTTCCCTTTAAAGAATCAGATGTTCCTCTTTTTTTTTTTTTCAATAGCTGCACTATGGTAAAACTGGTGCCGCCATAAAGTCATTGCAAGAGACAGCAAACAACTTTGTTATCATAATAGGCTTTTTTTTCCTCCTTCTTTTTTAAACAATGGCTCTAGCAGGTGGCATGTGGCTGAGACCGGGTCTATCACCATCTCCAGGGTGCCAAGACGTCCCTCAAAGTTTCTGTGGGAGGAATTTGTTGGTGGGATTTGGATTGTAAAGGCACGTGAGCATCTGCTGCCTGCTCAGTCTCATTACCATTGACACAATTAGCTCCTGCAGCTCTCGGCCCGGCAGCCAGAGCAGGGACTCAATTTTCTTGCCTCTCTGACAATGCTCATTACCATTCATCTGAACGTACGGGTTCCTCTGCCTCTGAGTCTGGGCCAAGGGGCTGTGAAAACAGATCACACTCAGAAACACTCAGGGAAGGAAGAACAAATTGACATAATAGGTACTAACAACCTAAAATCAACTGCCTTGCATACAGCACCACCAATAAACTTTCAGTATTCATAGTAATGGCTCTATTCCCTTCTGTGTAAGTAATTTTATTCCTGAAAACCACATTCTATGGTTTTATGCTATCATATGCTTTCTGTAAGTAGCTTATAACCTTTTTCTGTGGTTCATTACGCAGCATTACTATTGTCCTTCCATATACCCAGCTACTTGCAAAGTTCTGACAAACTTTCAATTTTTGTTGCATTATGTACAGAAAAAGTCCATTTTCTACCTTTGAGTTAATTTGGAAACCAGACTAAAAAGTAAGATTTTTGCTCCTTACAGTCTAGCAGAAAGTAGGAGTTTATTGACATTTTCCTCTGGCAGCCACAGCCTAAACAAAATGTTAAGACATATCTGCAGATAAAGACTTCACATTCCTCTAAGTGTCCTCATCCCATATAAAAGTGCAATTATTTTACATTTCCTTACAATAGATGCTGCATAATTCCTCCTTGCTGGCCTTACATCCTTTTATTGCTACAAAGAACCCTTAGCCCATAAATGAAAAATTAAAGAAGTCACACATTTTTCAAATAAATCACTCGGCTAAAAGCAGAGAGGAGGTGAAGGAGAAAGAGGGAGAGAATTTAAACCGATCTATCTCCTGAATATACGTCAAGGATCTCTGTCTTTGAACAAAGAAAACAGAAGGGCTTCAAGGCCTGAATTTGCAATAATCTTGCCATTTTCAAATGTTGCATAGAGAGCGATTTTGACCTTACTGAAGAATATTAGATTAAAGCAGAAATGTATTTACCATAACATGTCTTTCCTGAGACTCAGCTTTTACTAGTCTTTGTAACACAGGAGGATGGAAAATATCCCATAGAGCAGGGGCATGACATTTGCTTTCAGATGTTTTTGAAACTCGAGGAAGTGTTATTGTTTCCATGAACCATCACTATAGGTTTATTTTCCTCAACCCCCTTGCTGTCTTATTAGACAAAACCTAAGTTGGGCATCGTCATCGCTCAGGGATAAAAAGAAAGAAATGGTGGCATTTTGGTGAGCTTCCCAAGGAGATGACTGTCACGGCTTTAATCCCAGGTTCCAGGCAGCACAGTAGTTGTGCAAGCCTGGAGCACGAAGGAGAGGAGGGACGAGGGCCATCTCCCATACCCACGTCCAGAGCCCATGCTTGTTTGCAGAACTGCCCCAATTCCCCTGGCTTTGTCATGGAAATGTGAACCGTGAAAGAAGAGTCTATTATGTCAAATTACAAATTATATTATAGGGTTTTAAGTGATTGTTTGCTGACTGTTGTCATGCACACATGGTTTGTTGGAAGTTGATGTAATCATTTTGGCAAATTTCCACCACCCAGAATCAGCCAGGGTGAACTCTTAAATCAGCTGCTGTGGGGGTTTCACATTGTGCAATTAATGGGTGAAAGACTAACACAGACACCCTTCAATGTTAATTTACACAGACCCATTTAGAAGTAGTGCATTAAGTCTCAACTGTATGAAACGTATTGTGGACATATTAGCATTCATAAAATTCATTAGAAGCCCACTAGTTCAAATGAAAGAGTTCTGTTGCTTTTGTACTATAAAATTTAACATTTTTACAGCCAGCAAAAAGATGTAAATTGTATAGGAAATACAGCAAAAATATGTGCTCTGTTTTTCTGCAGCCATTTGAATAAAGTTTTCATCCATCAGAAAGATTTTTGTATCAGTCAGACACCAATTAAAATAAATATGCAACACTATTGCAAAATAACCTTAACTTACTGGAATGCATTCTCTCACCAGGCTACATAAATATGGGTACACCCACATTTCTTCCCTAATTCTGTGGTCCAAAACATCTATGTCAGATCCTGGAACACTTCAGTATGATGTAATGAGGCAGCTGGCATTTGTTTTTCATAAATTCACTAAAACAGTAAATAGTAATATGACGCTGACTGGAATTCAAAGCATAAACTGACACACTTACTTTCCAAATATAGCTGTGTAGACTTTTCATTTTAATAAATTGTAGGGGTTATACACATATACATATGTATTTGTATGTATTTATGCATATACAACATTTTTAGAGAAGCAAGAAGATCAGTAAAAAGAACTTTGTAATGAATCTCAATAAGCTGCTTTTGCAGTTTTCAAGTGTTTATAATTGTTGTTTGTGGGTGCCTTTTCGTAGGGTATCCGTGCTATTAAGATACTGGTCTTTTGTTTCGTCCTTCCACAGACTTCTTTCACAAAATTAAGCTATTAAGCAAATGCAGCATAAATCAAGCACACACGGTATGGCATATGGATAATTTCCATTAAAGAAGTTCAATATATAGATAAAAGGAAAACTTGATAAAAATAAATGGCAGAGTCTAAGCGGATTTGGTATATTGCTATCGGGATTAAGTGTTGCGCAAGTTGAGCTCCATGACAATGTTTAGTATTATTGCTAGGAGCTGTTCTCCGAGCCATCTTGTATTGCTTAAACGCTATTTTTTTATATAGCTTCTATAACACAGTTCAAATGTTTTTCAGTACCTTGGTAAAGAAATGGTTCAACAGCTAACAATAAAAACCCCCCTCACAATTTGTCACTTGAATTCTAAAAGCTATAAACCCAAGTGATAAATCTACAAAGCACATATTAAGAAAACCTCACTGTTTTGACAAGTTTGATGTTTTTTGTTGTTAGCTTTGGTTTATGATCACTTTAGACAAAACACCTGCACTGGTTTTAAACCAGCTAAGTAATATGCAACCTGTCATATGTGCTATGAAAGCTAACAGCAGGTATTTCCCCAGGTCTGCTGTGGTTCGAAACTAAACCAGGCTGCTTGCTTTTTCAACTGCGGAAACCTTTTTCTTAAATGATCATTATTTTCATTAGGGATCACATCAGCTCATTTAGGGATGTCAAAGAAGCTGACTTTAACGCCAGCTTTTGTTGACAGCTAATGCAGATAAACTCCAGTCTCTTTGTTGATCTGAGCATAAGAAGGATGAAGACTGTTGACTCAGGTATCTACGTGCTGAGATGAGTTAATGGTTTAATTTCAGGCAAAGTGCATATCACTGAATCCAGATCAAGTTTATAGGAAACTCCTAGATCATATAGATGTTTCATACCTGCAGCCAATAATATTTTAAGAGTTTAGTTTTGGAAGTCATAGTTTATATATCCTCTTAACTAAGTTCTGTTCATATGCTCCTTCTGCTATCCACCCAGATCAAACAGCATTCAACTGCAAAAAGCAGTTAATCTCTTAGTAAATCAACATGGTTATGATCCATAACTAGTACTTGAAGCAGACATTCTTCTCATAACTACTCCTCAAGCTTCATTTCAGTTCACTAGCTTCTGACAGCTCGGGATGGTTTGATTTGCTTGTGCCATTTAGGGAGCTCACCGGACTCTCTCTGGCTTTGGTGGATGTAAAGGGCCGTCTCTTTCTTACCTTTCAGTTAACTGGAGTAAGATGAAAACCTGGAGGCTGCAGAAGTACGTACTGTGTTTCTGGTTTGCACGGATTGTATATATTAACCGACCTGAATGCCTCTATAAAGTCCACCTTCCAAAATATCTGCTACTGGGCCCAATTCTGCTGTCACCAGTGAGTGTCTGGGCAGCACAAGTCCCTCCTTTTAACAGGATTAAAAGGAAGAGATGAACTCTCTTTCACTGTACTACTCCTGATGTGGGCCACATTCACGTCTCATTTGCCATAAGCGAGTGTAACTGAAAGGATCTCCATTTTTTATAAGTTCATTTATTCCCTTGAAGCACAAAAGAGGTGTTTGCACTGTAACAGCAATAACCCGCCTGAAAGAATATGTCTTTTTACAGCAATAAAAAAGGCAAAGAACCCTGAACCTATATAAGCTCCATCCATGTGGAAATGAGACCAAAATGATTGACCTCTGTTCTCAGCTGAGGTATATCCATAGTCTTATGATTCACACATTCAAGAAACGAGAAGGACAGTTCAGAGTTATTTCCCTTCAAAACTTACTAGCTCAGATCTCTGTTACTAGGTTTAATTTACGGTGCTCCAAAATCACAACAGATAAATGGTTACCTTTCTTTTTAATAGATCTTCCAAAATGGAAGAATTGTGAAATGACTTTAATGGAGCTGAGCACCCTGGAGATTATTAGGCTTGTGATTGTACGTATACACAAATAGTGAGAGATAGAGAGAAGAGATGGAAAGAGAGCACTTCTCTGACATCTCATCATTAGTATTTTGTAGGGCAGCCAACCTACTGTAAAATCTATTTGGAAAAAACAATAATTTTATTATTTTTGGATTTTATTATATGTACTTTCTTCCTAACATTGTAAAACCATGAGAGCCTGGTGTATTTTAAATCAAAGCATGCCCTGCGTATTTAAAGTAAGAATCATAACTACTCTAAGAGGAAAAAAAATAATAAAAGTCAGCCTTGAACTAAAGACATATAGAAATTTGCATATGAATCCTATAAAGTCAGCCTGACTTTGCTAACAGACAAGTGCTATTATGTTATCTTTGTCCCGTCCTTCCTAGCAAAAATTCCCCCAGTATGTTACTTTTTGTTGAAAACTGAAAAATAATACTACTTTATAGCAGTTTTCAGTTCTCGGGCTCCCAGTTGGTACGTCTACCTTACTACACGGCATATACCATTTCTGAGGCTGACTCTGTGTTATTCTGCAAAATTGTGCTCTCAGTATTTTTACTACTTATTACAGTGGTAAGGGACTGACAAACAAATCCAAGCCTGAAAGCATTCAGCCGTGAAGTTATCCCTCCGTCCTAAGTGTTTTCCTTGATGAGGCCTCACTTCTGAATGCTGTATGCTACATAAGGCACGTATAGTGCACATATTTTGTAACCGATATGATCTGAGATAGCTCACAAAATTGATGGTTGGGTTGGTTCTTTCAGCAGTTCTTTCTGCTTTATCAAATTAATACAGAAATGTCTGATACAGTCAGTTATCATCTAACAATCAAAGAAAATTACCTTTAAGTTATCTGGTTTTGTAACTAATCAAACTGAGAAAAAAATAGAATTACATTCGTTTGGCTTATGGTTTGTGCTGGTTAAACAGCCCCTAAGAAGGAATACTTCTTTCCCAATTAATTAGACTTTTCTTTCCATCCAGCATGAATTTTCCCATATCCATTTAAGTACAAAAAGTTAGTAATTAAAGCCACTGACCATTCCCTTAGCCAATTTCTTTTGCTAAATTACTTCAGTGAATCGCAACCTGTTATGTGGCTTATAGGGTTGTTATGGCACAGAAATGCTACAAGCAATTACTATGGCAGTAACAGAGAATACCTACATACCTAGATATGGACATCTACCTTGATATGGAAAATCCATATGAAAAAATCTGTATATCAGTCTCGTGTTTGAGATTTGAGGGAAATATTTTTTCCATTTCCTATGATTATCACTATATTTGATCTAGATGCCTTACTCTGTTATTTGCTTTATCAGGTGAGTTGCTTTTGCTGCTTCTCTACTGCTCATTGTGACTTGTTTTCTGAGACAGCTTAGACGTAGTTTATATACGTGTATACATACATCTATACACATACACCTTTCTAAAATTAAATAAATCCTTGATTGTTCCATAGAACCACTTTTGTTCAAAGTGAGTGCCACACTTGGGGCTTTCTCCCTTGTAATTCTGTTAGTGGGAAGGGGAGTGGATCCTTTGGTAAAATGGGTAATTTATCAAGTCTAAAACTTTGATCTTGGTATCTATCATATTTCATGGGAAATGAAGAGAGAACAGAGTGCTGCAGTGCTGTTTTGTCTACTGTCTTTATAGCTACACAGGGAATTGGCTGTGTTCTGAATTCAGTGTACCTTTTTCAGGGCCAGTTGACAAGCAAATATAGTCCTCCGAGTATAAACAAACAAACAAAAGACGTGACAAAGGTACTGAGAAAGGATGTCATTTTTCATGACTCTGCACAGAGGAGCAGGGTGGTTCTGCTGATGCAGAGGACCATATGCTGCGAGCCAGGACATGTGGGGCTCATTAACTCCCATCCAAGTTACGAAAGTTTGAAGCAGAAAAGAGCAAGATGTGAGCAGTGAAACAGTTGGGAAGAGCCCACAAGTCCAGCAAATATTTTGTTCAAAAGCTTTTTGTTTCGTCAATTAGTATTGCAAGGAAAGGAAAGGAAAGGAAAGGAAACTCAGGAAGTAGGTTTGCCCAGAGTAAATGTATTTTGGTAACAGCATGAAATTCTGCTTCAAAAGACTGAAGAATCTGCACTACTTGGAGGTGAAATCTATTAGAGCGTATGAATCATGTCATATTTCTTGATATATATGAGACTTACACAAATAAGAATTATTTGTAGAATATAGCAAGGTTCATCTTTCATTTGCATGGGGAAATATGTCTATAGGTATATGTGCATATATGTATACATATCTATATACATATATATACATACAAATGAAATTTGTCTTTAAAGTGGGAGACATTTCAGGTCCTCATCTCA